>NC_092331.1:20488281-21738281 GCF_036785885.1 Coffea arabica
TCCCTGGTACTTGTACTGCCCCGTTGCCCCTTCCAATCTTAAGAGGCATACTCTTATCCCCTTACTCTGAGCTACTTCCAGGAAATCCTCTTTTCTTAGCTTGAAAGTTTCTAACTTGTAACCTCGCGCTTTCAACTCGTTGAGCTTTCTCTACCGCATCACTAAAGGCATTGAGTTGAGCTACCACCAAGTCCTTCTGAATCTCAACATTTAATCCCTGGACAAAACGCCTTATCCTCCTTTGTTTGGTCACAATTAGTTCGGGAGAGAACTTAGACAACCTGGTGAACTGGCTCTCATATTCGGCGACAGTTTGAGTTCCCTGCCGAAGCCTAATGAATTCATCTTCTTTCTTTTCCTGGATCAGAGGTGGGAAATACTTCGTGTTGAACTCTCTCATGAAATTCACCCACGTTCTTGGAGTTTGTTCTCTTTTCCATTTCAGTCTTATGATATTCCACCAAGAACGGGCCGCTTCCTGCAGTTGAAAGATGGCAAATGTCACCTGTCGCGCCTTAGTATAGTGTAGCGTAGTAAAAATATCAATCATCTTCTCTACCACCACTCGACCACGTTAGGGTCGGGTCCTCCAAGAAATTTTGGTGGCGAGAACTTTTGAAATCGTTCAAGAGCTTTATCCTCATCCTCGGTATGATTACCAGGATTTTCCGACTAAGTAATAGGATTTTGGCCTTGATGTTCCACTACGTGAGCCAAAAGGTCGGTCATACGTTGGATAGCGACAGCTACCTGAATGTTAGGGTCCATTCCAAGTTCAGGGTTGGGTTCAGGCATTGGTTCCCGATTTTTCCTTTCATTCAAGGGTTGCCTACGTCCACGGCCCCGGCCTCGTCCACTACGAGTTCCATCCATTGGATTAACTAATCTAGACTCGAGGCACGAATACAATATATAACTAACGAGGTCAGTCAGTCAGATATATATCTAATATGTCCAAATCAATTCAAAACAAAACAAATATACATATAACACGACTATATCAAACAAATCACACAGTAACAGTCAGTCAGATACAAGCAAAGGAAATTCTATGGAAGTAAGGGGGTCATTCAATAGTACATACTACGAACTAGACCAGGAGTACAAAAGCAACTAACGAAAAAAACTCCCCCCTAGGGTTCCATCCGTAATCTATAAGAAATCGCAATTTATCTCTTAGGCAGGGTTAATCATCCACACATCATATAAAGTTCCGTAGAATCAGATGTCTAATTCACCAAATCATTTCTAACCTAGGCATCCATCCCATTTCGTATTCGGGTACTAGAATCTAAAATAAGATAATTCACCACTTGAGCTGGCCAGTCCCAAGAGTAAATCATCTATATTTGAAATTCCTACCCGACATATGTATCTATAGTCTCCAAGTACCAAAATAATGTTTTAAAATCTATAATACACCGTGATTCATAACTTATGCTCAAAAGAGCACTTAGTCCCTTACACTCATTCATATGATCGAGACCACAACACCACTTGGTCCCAAACTCAATCCGCGCAGAGACCACGCGAACCTGGCTCTGATACCACATGTGACAGCCCCACTATCCCCTAAGGCGTACCAAAGAGGTTAGCAGACTGTCTGCCCAACTCTCGCCAGGACTACTAAGACGCAACTCAAAACGTGCCGGAATTCAATAGCGCAATACAGTAGCGCGCGGAAAAAAAAAATGAAACAAAAATGAAAATCGAAACGTAAAGTGAATAGTGCCTACCACGTCACAATCCGACCAGGACCCAATCGAATACAAGTAATTTCATATAATCCTTGAAATGGACATATACAAACCAAATATAACACATGAACATGGGTACATGCTTCTATAAACCACATTCGTATTTTTACAAATCAAAAGGGAACATTAGAATCCAAGTACAATTAGGGTTTCCAACCATTGAGGAGCTATACAAAATCTCTAAACTAGCTCAACATGCTTCAAAATCACAGTTCCAAAAGTGGTTCCCTGTAAGGAAAACAAGGATAACGGAACGGGGTGAGCTAGAAGCTCATTGAGGTACCAAAAGCATAACAGTGGAATCATGGAAAAACACTTTTAGGGCACATATACACATCAAGTAAGAGAAATAAACGAACACCACAATTTAAAGGATACAGGTGGCCCTCAGGAGCCAAATCCCTGTTGCAATAATTGATCCAGTCTCGTTGAATCTCCGTCAACATTTAATAACACACTCATGTCCGTAGACCCCCCTTACGCCAAAATCCCGTTCACCAAACATACCCCTTACCGGGCCCGAATGCCGAACAGGAATAGTTATGGTATTACTCGAGTATACCGGAATCAAGAGTCTCAATACCCAAAGATTCCTCAGGAACAGGTACCCATGGATTGTCAATTACCTCGACCAAGCCCTTGCTGGCTCGATTTAATTAACTCCCCATGAGGTTGAACTCAAGTTTAACAGGAAGATCGTTCGACACACTTCTAAACGATCTCATAACAAGCGCAAGTAACAAGTTCAAGTACATAACAAGTACAAGTAATAGATTCCAGTTCATTCAGTGCAGGCAAGATAACGAGTGTGATAAAGTACACCCTCGTTTCATTCAGAATAACAGAGTTCATAGTTATCCATGTCACACATTTCAAGTATAGATGAACCAATTAAACAACAATTCAGCGGAGTGGTACACTCACCAGTTAAAGCAGAGTTCAACCAAGGTAGGGCTCTAATCACCAAGAAACCCTAGAATAGCCAAGGTAAACAATTATGGTTCCCATAGCCACAATTTCAGTAAATAAAATGCACAAATGAGGCTCGACTACAAGTCGTAGACCTCGCCAACTAATTACTCATGCAAGTGTGCAAAACATGATTTCGGGAACGAAAGGTAATATGAAAACTTAGGGCTCGAACAACCCCAAAAGCCTATCTTATATATCCCAAATCAAACCAAATTCGAAAGAATCCAACAATCTAAAATTTGGACAGCATATCCCCTACATTTCCTTACTTTTCCATCCTGCAAGCAACACCAATTCATCTCCAATCAACCACATACACATTATAGACTATAGAATACACCTTTCGGCACAATAAGCACAACTGAAGCTACACTTATCGGATTGAAACGAATCTTATGGCGTTTCGAAGCCAAAACATAAACCTACATTTATTATGAAGACCTCCAAAGCCAAATCAGGCATTTTCATGGTAAAAAATGGAAATCCCCACGAAAACAGAAATCGGCCGGCGAAACAGGGTTCATGGGCAGTCAAGGGTATTTCGGTCATTTCACAGGTTACAGTGCTCCGATTGAGCTGAAATGTTGTAGGCAGCTAGTTAACATCATTTGCTACAACTTTAATGTTTTAACCTGAGCCTGATTCGGTCTCTAACATGCTCAAATAAAACCGGACAGAACAGAGAAAATTGAAACCCTAATGCTGAAATTTCCGCACAAAACTGAAATTTTTCGCAAATAACCGCAATTAACGCACAAGAGCTCTATTTAACACCATTTAGAGCCATCAATTCAAGCCAACCATATCCATAATAGGAAAACAGAAAAATTCTCACAAAAATCAGAAATTTAGCTAACTTCACTCTAAACCATAAAATCTTCCATAAAATCACATAACTAGCCACCACAAGTCATGAATTAGCCATTATTGGAAACAAACAATGAATCTTTACACACCATACCTTGATACCTCACAAAAGGTAGTATCTTAGGTCTCTTTCTTCCAAAACAACTCCACTAACTACCTCAATACTACTTAGCTAGGGGTTTTTATGGAGTAATTTCAAGTTGTAACGGTTAAGTTGTGAGATTGAGCAAGATTGAGAAGAAGAAAGTTGGAGGTTTTTCTTTCTTTTGCTCTCTAAGAGAGTCGGCCAAGAGAGAGATGTATGATGATGAATTTTGGGTCAATTTCTTGGTTATTTAGTAAAGTTGGTAAAATGGTCATAGTCCAACCTTTAATCACAAAGTGACACTTGTCACCTTTTTGGTTTATAGCTATCCCTTTGTCTCTCTAATACTAATCCATATAGATAACCTCTAATTGTCTCTCAACACCTAGTAAATTACTCTCAGTATACAACACTTAACCTAATTCGCCGAAATTTCTCTCACTTAATGCACTAGCGGGTCCCACGTCCAATATACACATCAAATATCTCATGAACTAACTTATACTAGAAAAATGAGTTAAGAACTGTATTTACTTATAAAAATATCTCTAAAGTTAACATAATAACAAAAATGTAGAAAACGGGTACAAAGAAAGAAAATAAGGCCTAGAAATTCAGAAAATTTTCGGGTTCTCACACTCTCTCCCCCTTAAAAGAATTTCGTCCTCGAAATTTCTTATCGTCGCCTTCTCCGGGATACAAAACTTTTATTACTTCTTTCTCACACTCAAATTGAGCACCGTACCTAGCCAATCAATCAGTATTCCTTCACTAGCCAAGCTCATTGAATTCTTTCGTATAGTTTCTTTTTCCTTCTCAAATTGAACGTCTTATACACCATGCTGGTGATCAAACGGTGGAATACCAGAATCTTACTTTCCACGTCTTCAAACGAGTCAGGGGCTTGATGTTGCTCTAGGGCATACGCCCGAGCCGACACCTTTGGTCCATTCTTCTCCCCCTTCGACTGGTCAGGGTTGGTCGGGGTGGGCTGTTGGCTCCTACTCCCTTCTCGAGATCGGCCTAGGCAATTTCCGATTTGATGATCTGTACTCCCACAACACAGACATTTTCTTCCTTTCTTCCAACAGACCTCCTCCGTGTGATTCGGCTTCCCACAGTACCCGCAGGGACCACGGGAAGCGGAGACTAAGCCCCTCTGTGAGGCGCCACTTGGCATCCCTGGTAGTTGTACTGCCCCGTTGCCTCTTCCAATCTTAGGAGGCATACTCTTATCCCCTTGCACTGATTTACTTCCAGGAAATCCTCTTTTCTTAGCTTGGAAGTTTCTAACTTGTAACCTCGCGCTTTCAACTCGTTGAGCTTTCTCCACCGCATCACTAAAGGCATTGAGTTGAGCTACCACCAAGTCATTCTGAATTTCAACATTTAATCCCTGGACAAAACGCCTTATCCTCCTTTGTTCGGTCACAATTAGTTCGGGAGCGAACTTAGACAACCTAGTGAACTGGCTCTCATATTCGGCGACAGTTTGAGTTCCCTGCCGAAACCTAATGAATTCATCTTCTTTCTTTTCCTGGATCAGAGGTGGGAAATACTTCGTGTTGAACTCTCTCATGAAATTCACCCACGTCCTTGGAGTTTGTTCTCTTTTCCATTTCAGTCTTATGATATTCCACCAAGAACGGGCCGCTCCCTTCAGTTGAAAGACGACAAATGTCACCTGTCGCTCCTCAGTATAGTGTAGCATGGCAAAAATATCAATCATCTTCTCTACCACCTCTCGACCACGTTAGGGTCGGGTCCTCCACGAAATTTCGGTCGCGAGAACTTTTGAAATCGTTCAAGAGCTTTATCCTCATCCTCGGTATGATTACCAGGATTTTTCGACTGAGTAATAGGATTTTGGCCTTGATGTTCCACTACGTGAGCCAAAAGGTCGGTCATACATTGGATAGCGACAGCTACCTGAATGTTAGGGTCCATTCCAGGTTCAGGGTTGGGTTCAGGCATTGGTTCCCGATTTTCCCCTTCATTTAAGGGTTGCCTACGTCCACGGCCCCGGCCTCGTCCACTTCGAGTTCCTTCCATTGGATTAACTAATCTAGGCTCGAGGCGCGAATACAATATATAACTAACGAGGTCAGTCAGTCAGATATATATCTAATATGTCCAAATCAATTCAAAAAAAAAACAAATATACATATAACACGACTATATCAAACAAATCATACAGTAACAGTCAGTCAGATACAAGCAAAGGAAATTCTATGGAAGTAAGGGGGTCATTCAATAGTACATACTACGAACTAGACCAGGAGTACAAAAGCAACTAACAAAAAAAATTCCACCCTAGGGTTCCATCCGTAATCTACAAGAAATAGCAATTTATCTCTTAGGCAGGGTTAATCATCCACACATCATATAAAGTTCCGTAGAATCAGATGTCTAATTCACCAAATCATTTCTAACCTAGGCATCCATCCCATTTCGTATTCGGGTACAAGAATCTAAAATAAGATAATTCACCACTTGAGCTGGTCAGTCCAAGAGTAAATCATCTACATTTGAAATTCCTACCCGACATATGTATCTATAGTCTCCAAGTACCAAAATAATGTTTTAAAGCCTATAATACACAGTGATTCACAGCTTATGCTCAGAAGAACACTTATTCCTTTATACTCATTCACATGATCGAGACCACAACACCACTTGGTCCCAAGCTCACTCCGCGCAGAGACCACGCGAACCTGGCTCTGATACCACCTGAGACAGCCCCACCTTCCCCTAAGGCGTACCAAAGAGGTTAGCGGACTGTCTGCCCACCTCTCGCCAGGACTACTAAGACGCAACTCAAAACATGCCGAAATTCAGTAGCGCAAGACAGTAGCGTGCGGAAAAAAAAAAAAAAAAAAAATACGAAACAAAAATGAAAATCGAAACGAAAAGTGAATAGTGCCTGCCACGTCACAATCCGACCAGGACCCAATCGAATACAAGTAACTTCTTATAATTCTTGAAATGGACATATACAAACCAAATATAACACATGAACATGGGTACACGCTTCTATAAACCACATTCGTATTTTTACAAATCAAAAGGGAACATTAGAATCCAAGTACAATTAGGGTTTCCAACCATTGAGGAGCTATACAAAATCTCTAAACTAGCTCAACTCATGCTTCAAAATCACAGTTCCAAAAGAGGTTCCCTGTAAGGAAAACAAGGATAACGGAACGGGGTGAGCTAGAAGCTCATTGAGGTACCAAAAGCATAACAGTGGAATCATGGGAAAATACTTTTAGGGCACATATACACATCAAGTAAGAGAAATAAACGAACACCACAATTTAAAGGATACATGTGGCCCTCAGGAGCCAAATCCCTGTTGGAATACTTGATCCAGCCTCGTTGACTCTCCGTCAACATTTAATAACACACTCATGTTCGTAGACCCCCCTTACGCCAAAATTTCATTCACCAAACATACCCCTTACCGGGCCCGAACGCCGAACAGGAATAGTTATGGTAATACTCGAGTATACCAGAATCAAGAGTCTCAATACCCAAAGATTCCTCAGGAACAGGTACCCATGGATTGTCAATTACCTCGACCAAGCCCTTGCTGGCTCGATTTAATTAACTTCCCATGAGGTTGAACTCAAATTTAACAGGAAGATCGTTGGACACACTTCTAAACGATCTCATAACAAGCGCAAGTAAAAAGTTCAAGTACATAACAAGTACAAGTAATAGATTCCAGTTCATTCAGTACAGGCAAGAGAACGAGTGTCATAAAGTACACCCTCGTCTCATTCAGAATAACAGAGTTCATAGTTATCCATGTCACACATTTCAAGTATAGATGAACCAATTAAACAACAATTCAGCGGAGTGGTACACTCACCAGTTAAAGCAGAGTTCAACCAAGGTAGGGCTCTAATCACCAAGAGACCCTAGAATAGCCAAGGTAAACAATTATGGTTCCCATAGCCACAATTTCAGTAAATAAAATGCACAAATGAGGCTCGACTACAAGTCGTAGACCTCGCCAACTAATTACTCATGCAAGTGTGCAAAACATGATTTCGGGAACGAAAAGGAAATATGAAAACTTAGGGCTCGAACAACCCCAAAAGCCTATCTTATATATCCCAAATCAAACCAAATTCGAAAGAATCCAACAATACAAAATTTGGACAGCATATCCCCTACATTTCCTTACTTTTCCATCCTGCAAGCAACACCAATTCATCTCCAATCAACCACATACACATTATAGACTATAGAATACACCTTTCGGTACAATAAGCACAACTAAAGCTACACTTATCGGATTGAAACGAATCTTATGGTGTTTCGAAGCCAAAACATAAACCTACATTTATTATGAAGACCTCCAAAGCCAAATCATGCATTCTCAAGGTCAAAAATGGAAATCCCCACGAAAACAGAAATCGGCCGGCGAAACAGGTTTCATGGGCAGTCAAGGGTATTTCGGTCATTTCACAGGCTATAGAACTCCGATTGAGCTGAAATGTAGTAGGCAGCTAGTTAACATCATTTGCTACAACTTTAATGTTTTAACCTGAGCCTGATTCGGCCTCTAACATGCTCAAATAAAACCGGACAGAACAGGGAAAATTGGAACCCTAATGCTGAAATTTCCGCACAAAACTGAAATTTTTCGCAAATAACCGCAATTAACGCACAAGAGGTCTATTTAACACCATTTAGAGCCATCAATTCAAGCCAACCATATCCATCATAGGAAAACAGAAAAATTCTCACAAAAATCAGAAATTTAGCTAACTTCACTCTAAACCATAAAATCTTCCATAAAATCACATAACTAGCCACCACAAGTCATGAATTAGCCATTATTGGAAACAAACAATGAATCTTTACACACCATACCTTGATACCTCACAAAAGGTAGTAGCTTAGGTCTCTTTCTTCCAAAACAACTCCACTAACCACCTCAATACTACTTATCTAGGGGTTTTTATGGAGAAATTTCAAGTTGTAACGGTTAAGTTGTGAGATTGAGCAAGATTGAGAAGAAGAAAGTTGGAGGTTTTTCTTTCTTTTGCTCTCTAAGAGATTCGGCCAAGAGAGAGATGTATGATGATGAATTTTGGGTCAATTTCTTGGTTATTTAGTAAAGTTGGTAAAATGGTCAAAGTCCAACCTTTAATCACATAGTGACACTTGTCACCTTTTTGGTTTATAGCTATCCCTTTGTCTCTCTAATACTAATCCATCTAGGTAACCTCTAATTATCTCTGAACACCTAGTAAATTACTCTCAGTATATAACACTTAACCTAATTGACCGAAATTTCTCTCACTTAATGCCCTAGCGGGTCCCACGTCCAATATACACTTCAAATATCTCATGAACTAACTTATACTAGAAAAATAAGTTAAGAACTGTATTTACTTATAAAAATATCTCTAAAGTTAAAATAATAACAAAAATGTAGAAAACGGGTACAAAGAAAGAAAATAAGGCCTAGAAATTCAGAAAATTTTCGGGTTCTCACACTCTCTCCCCCTTAAAAGAATTTTGTCCTCGAAATTTCTTATCGTCGCCTTCTCCGGGATACAAAACTTTTATTACTTCCTTCTCACACTCAAATTGAGCACCGTACCTAGCCAATCAATCAGTATTCCTTCACTAGCCAAGCTCATTGAATTCTTTCGTATAGTTTCTTTTTCCTTCTCAAATTGAACGTCTTATACACCATTCTGGTGATCAAACGGTGGAATACCAGAATCTTACTTTCCACGTCTTCAAACGAGTCAGGGGCTTGATGTTGCTCTAGGGCATACGCCCGAGCCGACACCTTTGGTCCATTCTTCTCCCCCTTCGACTGGTCAGGGTTGGTCGTGGTGGGCTGTTGGCTCCTACTCCCTTCTCGAGATCGGCCTAGGCAATTTCTGATTTGATGATCTGTACTCCCACAACACAGACATTTTCTTCCTTTCTTCCAACAGACCTCCTCCGTGTGATTCGGCTTCCCACAGTACCCGCAGGGACCACGGGAAGCGGAGACTAAGCCCCTCTGTGAGGCGCCACTTGACATCCCTGGTAGTTGTACTGCCCCGTTGCCCCTTCCAATCTTAGGAGGCATACTCTTATCCCCTTGCTCTGATTTACTTCCAGAAAATCCTCTTTTCTTAGCTTGGAAGTTTCTAACTTGTAACCTCGCACTTTCAACTCGTTGAGCTTTCTCCACCGCATCACTAAAGGCATTGAGTTGAGCTACCACCAAGTCCTTCTGAATCTCAACATTTAATCCCTGGACAAAACGCCTTATCCTCCTTTGTTCGGTCACAATTAGTTCGGGAGCGAACTTAGACAACCTGGTGAACTGGCTCTCATATTCGGCGACAGTTTGAGTTCCCTGCTGAAGCCTAATGAATTCATCTTCTTTCTTTTCCTGGATCAGAGGTGGGAAATACTTCGTGTGGAACTCTCTCATGAAAGTCACCCACGTCCTTGGAGTTTGTTCTCTTTTCCATTTCAGTCTTATGATATTCCACCAAGAACGGGCCGCTCCCTCCAGTTGAAAGACGACAAATGTCACCTGTCGCTCCTCAGTATAGTGTAGCATGGCAAAAATATCAATCATCTTCTCTACCACCTCTCGACCACGTTAGGGTCGGGTCCTCCATGAAATTTCGGTGGCGAGAACTTTTGAAATCGTTCAAGAGCTTTATCCTCATCCTCGGTATGATTACCAGGATTTTTCGACTGAGTAATAGGATTTTGGCCTTGATGTTCCACTACGTGAGCCAAAAGGTCGGTCATACATTGGATAGCGACAGCTACCTGAATGTTAGGGTCCATTCCAGGTTCAGGGTTGGGTTCAGGCATTGGTTCCCGATTTTCCCCTTCATTTAAGGGTTGCCTACGTCCACGGCCCCGACCTCGTCCACTTCGAGTTCCTTCCATTGGATTAACTAATCTAGGCTCGAGGCGCGAATACAATATATAACTAACGAGGTCAGTCAGTCAGATATATATCTAATATGTCCAAATCAATTCAAAACAAAAATAAATATACATATAACACGACTATATCAAACAAATCAGACAGTAACAGTCAGTCAGATACAAGCAAAGGAAATTCTATGGAAGTAAGGGGGTCATTCAATAGTACATACTACGAACTAGACTAGGAGTACAAAAGCAACTAAAAAAAAAATTCCCCCCTAGGGTTCCATCCGTAATCTACAAGAAATAGCAATTTATCTCTTAGGCAGGGTTAATCATCCACACATCATATAAAGTTCCGTAGAATCAGACGTCTAATTCACCAAATCATTTCTAACCTAGGCATCCATCCCATTTCGTATTCGGGTACAAGAATATAAAATAAGATAATTCACCACTTGAGCTGGTCAGTCCCAAGAGTAAATCATCTACATTTGAAATTCCTACCCGACATATGTATCTATAGTCTCCAAGTACCAAAATAATGTTTTAAAGCCTATAATACACCGTGATTCACAGCTTATGCTCTGAAGAACACTTAGTCCTTTACACTCATTCACATGATCGAGACCACAACACCACTTGGTCCCAAGCTCACTCCGCGCAGAGACCAAACGAACCTGGCTCTGATACCACCTGAGACAGCCCCACCTTCCCCTAAGGCGTACCAAAGAGGTTAGCGGACTGTCTGCCCAACTCTCGCCAGGACTACTAAGACGCAACTCAAAACGTGCCGGAATTCAGTAGCGCAAGACAGTAGCGTGCGGAAAAAAAAACAAAAAAAAAATATACGAAACAAAAATGAAAATCGAAACGGAAAGTGAATAGTGCCTGCCACGTCACAATCCGACCAGGACCCAATCGAATACATGTAACTTCATATAATCCTTGAAATGGACATATACAAACCAAATATAACACATGAACATGGGTACACGCTTTTATAAATCACATTCGTATTTTTACAAATCAAAAGGGAACATTAGAATCCAAGTACAATTTGGGTTTCCAACCATTGAGGAGCTATACAAAATCTCTAAACTAGCTCAACTCATGCTTCAAAATCACAGTTCCAAAAGTGGTTCCCTGTAAGGAAAACAAGGATAACGGAATGGGGTGAGCTAGAAGCTCAATGAGGTACCAAAAGCATAACAGTGGAATCATGAGAAAAAACTTTTAGGGCACATATACACATCAAGTAAGAGAAATAAACGAACACCACAATTTAAAGGATACAGGTGGCCCTCAGGAGCCAAATCCCCGTTGCAATACTTGATCCAGCCTCGTTGACTCTCCGTCAACATTTAATAACACACTCATGTCCGTAGACCCCTCTTACGCCAAAATCCCGTTCAACAAACATACCCATTACCGGGCCCGAACGCCAAACAGGAATAGTAATGGTAATACTCGAGTATACCGGAATCAAGAGTTTCAATACCCAAAGATTCCTCAGGAACAGGTACCCATGGATTGTCAATTACCTCGACCAAGCCCTTGCTAGCTCGATTTAATTAACTCCCCATGAGGTTGAACTCAAGTTTAACAGGAAGATCGCTGGACACACTTCCAAACGATCTCATAACAAGCGCAAGTAACAAGTTCAAGTACATAATAAGTACAAGTAATAGATTCCAGTTCATTCAGTATAGGCAAGAGAACGAGTGTGATAAAGTCACCCTCGTCTCATTCAGAATAACAGAGTTCATAATTATCCATGTCACACATTTCAAGTATAGATGAACCAATTAAAGAACAATTCAGCGGACTGGTGCACTCACCAGTTAAAGCAGAGTTCAACCAATGTAGGGTTCTAATCACCAAGAAACCCTAGAATAGCCAAGGTAAACAATTATGATTCCCATAGCCACAATTCTAGTAAATAAAATGCACAAATGAGGCTTGACTACAAGTCGTAGACCTCACCAACTAATTACTCATGCAAGTGTGCAAAACATGATTTCGGAAACGAAAAGGTTATATGAAAACTTAGGGCTCGAACAACCCCAAAAGCCTATCTTATATATCCTAAATCAAACCAAACTCGAAAGAATCCAATAATCCAAAATTTGGACAGCATATCCCCTACATTTCCTTACTTTTCTATCCTGCAAGCAACACCAATTCATCTCCAATCAATCACATACACATTATAGACTATAGAATACACCTTTCGGCACAATAAGCACAACTGAAGGTACACTTATCGGATTGAAACGAATCTTATGGCGTTTCAAAGCCAAAACATAAACCTACATTTCTTATGAAGACCTCCAAAGCCAAATCATGCATTTTCATGGTCAAAAATGGAAATCTCCATGAAAATAGAAATCTGCTGGCGAAACAGGATTCATGGGCAGTCAAGGGTATTTCGGTCATTTCACAGGCTACAGTGCTCCGATTGACCTGAAATGTTGTAGGCAGCTAGTAACATCAAATGCTACAACTTTTATGTTTTAACCTAAGCCTGATTCGACCTCTAACATGCTCAAATAAAACCGGACAGTGTGAGGACCCGTACTTTTCTTAATTGCACGTTTTCTGCATTTTCTTTATTAGAAAATTTTTCTAGATCAATTTTATGAGTAAATATAGTTTTTAAATGATTTTTCTAGTATCGGTTAGTTTTTGAGAAATTATGAGTGTATACCGGATGTGGGACCCACTAGGGCGAAAAGTTTAGAAAAATTCGGCCAATAAGGTTAAGTTTCAGATACTGGGTGAAATTTATCGGGTGTTAAGAGATATGTGGAGGATGTGAGAGGAAACAAAAGGATAGAAATGCATTGAATGAAGTGACATGTGTCACTTTAAGAGAGGTTGCCACTTATTTGACTTATTTGACTTTTGACCTTTCTTACCAATTGTTGATTAAATATCTCAAATTTACCACAAAAATCACCATTTCTTTCTCTTCTTTGGCCGACCAACCTTAAGGAAGAAAGGAAGAGAGCTCTTCACCATTTAAGCTTCCAACTAGCTCAAATCATCCAACCCAAGTGCTGAAATTTGTTTCTACTCCATGCAATCCTTCCATTTGGTGCTAGTAAGTGATTTTGTGGAAGTGTTCAAGGAAGCTAAGGTGTCCATTAACTCCTCTTCTCTTGTTTACTAGGTAAGTGGTGATTGACCTTCCTCCTATACTTAATGAAGCTTAAGTTGTGCTTAGTGGTAGCTAAAGTGCTGAAATTTGTGGTTTATTTCTTGATTTGAGATGAATTGGTGAAGTTTTTATTTTATTGATGAATTTTCTGGTTTAATGTGATCATGATGTTGTGGTTATCTATGATGGTTGGTAATGAAGGGTAATGACTCTAGTAGGTGTATATGATAGATAATTGCAACCAATTTTGGATTTGGAAGGAAATGTGAAAAGTTAGGGTTTCATATCCCCTTTTCTGTCCGGTTTTGGATCATATGGTTAGAGGCCGAATTGGCCTTGGCTTAAAACATGAAAATTGTAGGTATTGATGTGTTTGAAGTTTCTGTAAAATTTCAGGTCATTTGGAGTAGTGTAGAGTGAGAAATATCGATTTTACTGTTGCTGTTCTGGGTTCTTCAGGATGGCCGAACTGCGTTTGTAATTGGCTGTTTTGACTGGAATTGCTTTGGATTTGGTGGTTGAGGTCTTCTGATGATCTGTAGCTTGATGTCCTAGCTACCATATGCCTTTGGAATTTCTGCATTTGGACCTGTTTAGACTGAGTTGTACTGATTACAGCATAGTGTAATTTGTAAACCTGCAATTACGGTTCTGGTTTGTTATTTGGCATATTTGACTTAGTTGTGCTGGGAATTGGACTGAGTGACCTTCTACATTGTTGTAGCCCTGTTTCCTAGCTTTGAAACGGTGGGTCTTACACCCTCATCCGATAAGCGTAGTGCAATTTGTGCCATTACCGCAAACTGAAGACAAAACTATTTTTATCCGAAAATGTTTCTAGCTTGACTTTCGTATTTATTGTTGTATTGATATGACTTGTAAGCCTAGTGAATGGCTTTTGGATGAGATTCTTCTATATGAGATGTTGGGGCTGATTTGAGGAAAATAATGAAGCCATTAATGGCTGGAAAATAGGTAAAAACAAGAGACATGCCGTCCGTTTATTTTCTTGTAATGTTATTGAAAATGTTACCGACTCTTTCAAAGGGTGGCCGAGGGTTAAATTTCTATTTAAACCTATATATTTCCGCTTGGCAAATAAAATGATTATTTTACCATTCTACCCTAATACCAAAATATAGAGGTTGACGTAGGGTTCTCTTGGCCACAAGTGAATAACTTTTAAGTGAAGTTTTAAGAGTGAACGTGAGATAGTTTGCCACCTTTTCATGATTTTCTTCAAGGCATATAGTTTAATGATTTTGAGCTATATAAACGATTCCGGAAAACAATACTTCCTAGCTTACCTTATTGGATTTCGATTTGTCGTTGGTTAAAGTGTTTTCTGCCGAAACTTTCATAACCTTTTGAGTTTGGTTTCAAGGTTGGTTTATGAACCCTAGTTATTCCCTTCCACGAATCCAAATGCCATCGTTACACATTGAAAGTCATTTTTTATACGTTTTACTTTTAGGTGATCGGGTTTTTCGATTTGATTTGATAGTGTTGCTAGATAAATGGTAATATCTTTTCTCTTGTTTAATATTAGGTTTCATTGGTGACTGAGGGGAATACCCAGTGGGGTATTTTGAACGTTGTTTTGCATAACTAGGTGAGTGTTCCTTGCTTGTTACGTTTCATGATTATATGGCTTGTTTGAATAATTGATAACATGTTAAATGCTTTCAATGATTGCTAAACGAGTTTTCGAGGCGAGTGTGTACTTTATCGCACTTAGCCTAAATGATTGTGGAATTTTAATGATTGAGCGATTGAAATGTTAATTGTGCATGAATGTAAGCCTTTTGGGCTGAACTGGCCATTGCCCCTTGTTACCGGTCGTCTCGAGCCAGAAGCGGACTCGGTCGGGCGATTAGGGACTTGGGTGAACATTTCGGTATACTCGAGTATTACCTTGTAGGTTGGTGGAGCCTGGCCAAAAGCCAGGGACGGGGTGAATGAATGAATGAACGAATGGATGAACGAGGGGTTTTATTTATACAAAATGCAATTTCAAATGAGTGAAGGTAGGGGAAAATGAAAGGAGAATGAATGAATGAATGAATGAACGAATGGCTCCTTGTGAGCCCGTATCCTTTTAATGAATGTGTTTATCGCTTTCACTTATACTTGTATCTGGAATTCCTGGTTATCTGTACTGAATGCATGGAACTGCTTGTTTGTCTATGTGATCGGAACCTCACTGAGCTTTCCAGCTCATCCCTTTAGTTTTGTTTTCCTTAACAGGGGAAGGCGTGCAAGGACGAGAGCCTGTATAGACTAGCTGGGTCTAGCTCTTGGTTTACTTTTGTTATGGTTCTCGCCCTAGCTTTTGGCAAGGGTCGGATGTATGAAGTATCGAGAACTTTTGTACCCCTTTGTTTTTTGTAAGTCCTTTGAGATTGGAATGTATATAAGTTCTACTTTAAGTTTTGGATTCGTGTCCTATGTACTCCTGTAGTAATGAATTGGATCCTGGTTTGCTCTCTTTTGAGGTTTGATTTATAATTTGTTTGTTTGAACGACTGAGTCCCGGCGAGAGCTGGGCAGGCGGCCCGCTGAACCCTCTGGTTCGCCTTAGGGGGAGGTGGGGCCGTTACAGACAGAACAGGGAAAATTGGAACCCTAAAGGTGAAATTTCCGCACAAAACTGAAATTTTCCGCAAATAACCGCAATTAACGCACAAGAGATCTATTTAACACCATTTAGAGCCATCAATTCAAGCCAACCATATCCATCATAGGAAAACAGAAAAAATCTCACAAAAATCAGAAATTAAGCTAACTTCACTCTAATCTATAAAATCTTCCATAAAATCACATAACTAGCCACCACAAGTCATGAATTAGCCATTATTGGAAACAAACAATGAATCTTTACACACCATACCTTGATACCTCCCAAAAGGTAGTAGCTTAGGTCTCTTTCTTCCAAAACAACTTCACTAACTACCTCAATACTACTTAGCTAGGGGATTTTATGGAGTAATTTCAAGTTGTAACGGTTAAGTTGTGAGATTGAGCAAGATTGAGAAGAAGAAAGTTGGAGGTTTTTCTTTCTTTTGCTCTCTAAGAGAGTCGGCCAAGAGAGAGATGTATGATGATGAATTTTGGGTCAATTTCTTGGTTATTTAGTAAAGTTGGTAAAATGGTCAAAGTCCAACCTTTAATCATAAAGTGACACTTGTCACCTTTTTGGTTTATAGCTATCCCTTTGTCTCTCTAATACTAATCCATCTAGGTAACCTCTAATTATCTCTCAACACCTAGTAAATTGCTCCCAGTATACAACACTTAACCTAATTGGCCGAAATTTCTCTCACTTAATGCACTAGCGGGTCCCACGTCCAATATACACTTCAAATATCTCATGAACTAACTTATACTAGAAAAATAAGTTAAGAACTGTATTTACTTATAAAAATATCTCTAAAGTTAACATAATAACAAAAATGTAGAAAACGGGTACAAAGAAAGAAAATAAGGCCTAGAAATTCAGAAAATTTTTGGGTTCTCACACTATACTCTCAGGTATTTTTGAACATAACTTCACGAAAAAGGTCCATCATCACCAGGTCTCGAAGTAGAGTCTTGAGGCAACCTGTAAATATGAGTTTGGTGCCAGAAACTTTGAAAATTTTTTTTATAATTATGTCACCAAATTTAACAGCATTGGGATCTCAGTTAAATGAGGTATTCGGCAAGTTCAATGAGTTGAGTGATAAAATGGCCGCATAAAGGCAGGTAATTGATCAGTTGGTTGCAAATAATAGTGGTAGTGATGTCCCGAACGATAAAAAACCTATTGATAATCACCCACCTGTATAGAATAATCAACCACCTCACACATCCAATATCCAAGCTGTGAGAATCTGAAAAATTAGGTTGTATTTATTTTCTTTGAATGCATTTTCATTACTTTAAATGATTGCCTTAATTTTCTTGATATTTTTATAAGTGAGTCAAGGTTTTAAATCATTTTTCTAATATAAGTTAGTTCATGTTATGTTAGTAGCGTATTATGGATGTGGGACCCGCTAGCACGGTAAGTGCGATAAATTTTGGGACAACTAGGTGAAATTTTGCATAAAGGGATATTAGTTATAAGGTGTTAAGGGATAATTAGAGATTAGCTAGATAGATTAGCTTTGAAAGACAAAGAGATGAGATCAAACCCTAAAAGAGCCAAGTGTCGCGAAACCGTTGGATGTTGGACTTTGACCAAGGGTTCTTAACTTTCCTAAAGACCAATTTTGACTACAATTTTCTTCATTTTATTCCCTCTTGGCCGAAATTCATGGAGAGGAAAAACAACAGAGCAAAGTTCATCTTCAATTCCAACTTCATGCTTGAATCTTGAGCTTCAATCCACAAGCTTGCAAAATACTCCATAAAAGTGGTTCACTAGGGAAGATTAAAGGATTGAGTGGAGAGATTTTTGGAGGAAAAACACTAAGCTTCCATCTTTCTTGAAGGTACAAGGTAACTTTGGCATTTAACTTTCCTCTACTTCAAATATATGCAAACTAGTGGATTAGGGGTTCAATTTCGGTAGTTTCATGAGGAAGTTTCATGGTTTGAAGTTGTGATCTGAAATTTTCAGTTTTTATGGTAATTTTCTGCCCACATATGATGTTTTAGTGTTGGCCATTGGTTGGTAGCTTTGCTATGTGAAATGACTAGCTTTTATGTGTTAGTTTAACTTGCCTAAAGAAAATTCCAGCTTGTGACTAGGAATTTCAGCTTAGGGTTTCATTTTCTAGCTTGAGTAGGTGATAGTTGTCGCGCCCCACTTTTTGAATGAATTGAATGAATTGTGTGGTGTGTGGTGTGCAATGTGAAAAGTGAAAGGCCATGGGACTTATAATGCGACGATTTGGCCAAGTGAAGTTCAAAAGGGTTTTTTGTATCAAAAATGGAGTCGCCACTTGGTATAGAGTTAGGGTGTACCAAGTCACCCAAAAATGATTTTTGTTTTTGAATAAAAAAGTAAATAAACCCTTTTTGAGAACTTTTGGGTCTACGTAACCAAAAGAGGGATCGGGGGTCACATTTGACGAAGGGGAAGGCAAGGATAAAAATCCAAGGCACCCCTTCGACCTAGCCAAGGCTAGTTGCGTGACTTAAACCAATTTTCCCTAATTTTTCTACCCAAGGTATGTATCGCGTATTGGATATGTCTATATGAATGCAAAAACCTAGACCTAGGGGGATTGGGGGAAATTTCTCTTCAAAGGTTGAGTGGTGCCAATCACATTAATTGTGAAGCCCAATAATGATCCTTTTGGAGAGGTCACACCTAAACCTAAATGACGTAAAAAATGAGTGGAATGCATGCCATGTGAAAGTGTGAGTTTGTGTGAAGTGGGAAGATTGATAAAATACGATACAAGTGGAGGTGTGCAAATGTCTTTGAATGCAAATATATATACTCCAAGTGCAAGTGGGCAAAAAATGCATGTATGCAATTTAAAGAAAAGTGCGAAAGTGTCGGTGTGCAAATGAAGATGAAAGTACTCGTGTGCGAGTGAAGATAAGAGTGTTCGTGTGCAAGTGAAGATAAAAAAAGTGTTCGTGTGCAAGTGAAAGTGATAAAAGGGTGCATGTGTGCAAATGAGACAAAAGTGAAAGTGTAATGATAGAGTGGATTGAGAATGCATGAGCTTAGGGAATTTATGCATATTGGGTACGGGGAGACCTAAATCGTGACTCAATTTGCCCTTTGATAGAGGGAATACAAGCGTGCTAAGGCTTAGAAAAAGCCACACTCGTCTATATCCCATATTTAAGGGGACTCTTCAGGCAAATGTACCCTAACTAGCATGAGATGCAAAGAATCCTAAAATGAGGGAAAAGGGGCTCGAGGAGCATGCCAAATGATAAAACTAAGAAAAATGCATGACATGTAGTGAACATGCAAATATGCACTAACAAAAAGGGATGGCCTAATGAGCCACAACTAGCATTGGACTAGTGTGGTGACGTACATTCATCCATTCCATTCATTCATGGTTATGAAAGCAAGTAGACATGCCAAAACGCTCGTAAACACGTAGCACGTAGCACTTAGCATGCTCGACTAGATGCAAGAGCCTACTAAAGCAATTAAACATGTAGCAACAAAAACAAGCAACCAAGGGGAAGGGGAAATGGACCAGATGCTCTACGAGCCCTAGCTATTACAAGCCAAGAGGTGTACACATACCCCATGAAAACATAAAGGGAAAGGGTGAATGGACCAGATGCTCTCCGAGCCCTATCTATTACAAGCCAAGAGGTGTACACATACCCCATAAAACTTAAATAAAAGTAAAAACAAGCAAATGCAGGCAAGGAGGTAAGGAAAGCGGAGTAGGCATGCATATTCACATAACACGTAGGAGCACGTAAGGCTAAATGTAGTGCAAATGAGGGATAGAGTGTACCTCCCTTGAATTGACGCCCCAATGAAGTGGAATTATTCAATTACCCTCCAAAATAATAAAAAGGTCAAGGCACCACTTTATTTAAGAAAAATTAAAAGAAATGGGCAAAACAAGGCTCACCTAGTCATAAGGTCCCTAAAGTCATAACTTAAGTGCAATTTAAACTAGGCATGGTAATTAATTAAAACAAACAAACAATGAAGTGGTAGAATTAAAACTGCCAAGGACAAAATTGAGGGGGTTATTCAATTAATTGGGTCATAGCAGCATTAGATGGAAACCAAAGGGTTGAGGCGCAATTTTTATAATATTTTGCATGCATGCAAACGAATGCCAAAGGCTTCTTTACTTCTGCAATTTTCTGCTGCCACTCTCATCAACCGAGACCAAAACTCAAGCATACCATTTGCTATTCAAGAACAGAAATTCAAATCCGAATTCACAGCTTTAAACTAAATAACCAACTACATCATTGTCATCGTCCAAACATGCAGAAAACTTAAAAGATCTCATGCAAAATTTCTGGAAAGAATATGCAAACGTTGGACAAACAAAACTGCCGCAACTTCAATCCAAAATGATAATTTCAGACATACTTTGCTTAAAAGACAAACCTTTCAACCAAGAGTCTTAACTTTAAGCCAAGCAACGAGACACACGATTTCAACATACATCATGCAGATTTGGTGCCAAACTGTAAAGAAAAGCAAGTCTGCAATTTTCATGTAAAGCTCTATGTAACTTCAAGATGCGGATTTCATATAAAACTTCAAGCAAAATTCAGCAAAAACCTTCACTTAACACCACCCAACAGCTAAGTACTATGATTAACACAATCCAATCACGAACAGTAAACCAAGTAAAGGAAGTGTGCAGCGGTAGGAAAACAAAACCAGCTAGCATTTTCTGCAACATTATTTCATTTCCTCACAGTGCCGATGCAGCTATACAGCAGAAATTTTCTTTTCTTCCCCAACCATGTTCATGCCATTTTCTGACTCAAATGAAACACGTTCATGCAAACAAACCAAAGAGAAACAGGCTGGAATCGTTATCTAAGCAAACACCATAGCTTGGAACCGAAAAAAGAAGAAAACAATAAGACAAAGCCGTGAGTTTTCTGGTTCGGCAAACTGAATTGCGTTTTTCCAGCAAGTATTTGGGCATGATTCAAACTTTTCCTTAAACACACACCCTTAATGAAGAAACAGGCTCTCATGACAAGAATCCCATCTAGAATCATAAACCCATGGCTGAACATGCAACAACCAAAGGAAACACGAGACCAGATTCATTGAAAACCAAATTCGATTCATCCGAATCACAAAATAACAAGCATTGAGACCCTCTAGTCTTTTACCCAATGCGAATCAGCCAACTCAGGCATTAAATGTCAAACAAAAAAACAACAATCAGGACTTTGATAACGAACAAACAATCACAATCCACAAAACAGAAACAAAAAGAAACGGAAAACCATAAACTGCCTCTATCATGCCTAAAAATTCCAGCTTGCTTTTTGAATTCAATTTTGCAGAGACCTTTTCCAAATGGGTCAGGGGCATTCGAAAATTGAAAGCAATTTCTCCTTCGTTTTGTTAACTAAGGGCCCAGCATCCAGAAACGGAAAACTTACAGTGCTAATGGTGGCAGACTCCTTGTGAGTGCAGCAGCTCGATGGCGGGGACAGTGCTAGTATCAATGGCTTCCATGATTGCGGGCTCCGCTTGCTCCAACAAGATTGCCAAGTATCAGCTTGGTTCTACTCACTGTCTTGGAGTTGAAGCTTCGATCTGGGCTCGATGGAGTCGGCGACAGCAGAACGAGAGCAGCAACGGCAATGGCAGCGCCACCAACTTCTTCCTGCCCGTAGCATTTCTCTTCTAGTTTTCCATTTTTGGTCCAGATTTCTCTCCTCTCAACCCTCAAAGCTGCCCTTTCCACTAGCCATAAACAACCTCCAGCCAATAACCTCTCCTCCCTGTTTTCTTTTGCTGTCCCTTTGATGTTTTTACTATCTCCCCCGATCCTCCTCTCTCTGCTGTTTTCTTTCACCTCCTCCGAGAGCCTCCCCTCATTCCCTCTATCTCTCTTGTTTCTTCCACTGCCGCCGCTTCCTTCCTTTCCTTCGCTGTTCGCTGTTGCCACCCAAAACCCCCGTAGCCTCTTAGCTCTCTCTCCTTTTTTGTTCCATAGTCATTCACTCCCTCACAAAGCCTTAGCCCAGCCGTTGTGTAACCTCCCCAGCTCTTTCCCAGAAACCTCTCTAGGCTTTTCTCCGTGGGTTTCCTTTGCTTCTGTTTTTCTCTCCCCTTTCTCCCTGTGCGGCTGTAGCTTTCTTTTGCTATTTATACGGAACCTCCCAAACTCCTAAACCCTTGTTTGAAAGGTGAGGATGAGAGACAAGGACAGGCCCTCACATCCAGCCCTCCAAAGGCTATTGAAGTTGTACCTCGCATGCTGCAAAAAATTGCAGCGTGCATGCTGCGATAATAAATTTTTTTTTTTTTTTTTTTTTAAACAACTTGATAATTACAGAAATGATAAAATAAAATATAAATAATAATAATAACGAAATTACACAAACCAGGTAATGATAATAATAATACTAATAATGATGAAAACAAACAAAAAAAACTAAACAACTAAAAATGGCCATTTTTCAATCTTTTTCTACATTTTTCTTTTCCATTGTTTTTTCTTTTCTTTTCCCTAAATAAACCAAACAAAAATAAAAGATAAATTAAGTAGAAATGACTAAAATAGATAAACAAAAACAAAATTGCTATTTTTCCCTTTTCCTTTTTTCCTTTTTCATTCATTTTTCCTTTTTCTTTTTTCCCTTTTTTTTCTTTTCAAGAAATTCTATGCTAAAAACTTAAAAATAAAAATAAACTATAAACTAAAAACTAAAAATCGAATAAAACTAACACGACAAATAAAAAAACTAAAAATAAACAGTAAATGAAATTACACCAAAAATTTGGTGTCTACAGTTTGCCCCTCTTTGTCTGAGTTTTGAAAAAACTTGAGACAAAGAAGTAGACACCAAATACTTACCTGCATTATTCGGCTGCAAAATGATTCCAACGAACAAGAATTCTAAAAACGGGACTGACCCGAACATGAATGTAAAAATGGGATAGACCCGAACAGAAATTTAAATTTGGGATAGACCCACGGGATAGACCCGGACAGAAATGTAAAATTAGATGAATTGAAGTGAGATGGAGTGTTGGTGGGATGAAAACACGCACATTAGTGAGATAGGCTCGATGCTAACAGCGGTAGGATGAAAACGCGCACGTTAGTGAGATAAACTCGATGCTAACGGCGGTAGAATGAAACACGCACGTTAGTGAGATAGACTCGATGCTAACGGCGGTAGAAATGAAACACGCATGTTAGTGAGATAGACTCGATGCTAACGGCGGTAGAAATGAAACACGCACGTTAGTGAGATAGACTCGATGCTAACGGCGGTAGGATGAAACACGCACGTTAGTGAGATAGACTCGATGCTAACGGCGGTAGAAATGAAACACGCATGTTAGTGAGATAGACTCGATGCTAACGGCGGTAGAATGAAAACGCGCACGTTAGTGAGATTGACTCGATGCTAACGGTGGAATAGAAACGCACACGTTAGTGAGATAGACTCGATGCTAACGGTGGTAGAATAAAAACACACACGTTAGTGAGATAAACTCGATGCTAACGGTGGAATAGAAACGCACACGTTAGTGAGATAGACTCGATGCTAACGGTGGTAGGGTGAAAACGCACACGTTAGTGAGATAGACTCGATGCTAACGGTGGAATAGAAACGCACACGTTAGTGAGATAGACTCGATGCTAACGATGGAATAGAAACGCACGCGTTAGTGAGATAGACTCGATGCTAACGGTGGTTGAATTAAAACCAATCCCAACATGACTTTTATGAAGTTAGCGGCACAAGATCCAGGCCCAACGTGACATTTGCGAGGTTGGCGGCACGAAGTCCAGGCCCAACGTGATCTTGTGAGGTTGGCGGCACGAAATCCAGGCCCAACGTGATCTTGTGAAGTTGGCGGCACAAAATCCAGGCCCAACGGGATCTAGTGAAGTTGGCGGCACGAAGTCCAGGCCCAACGTGATGATGTTGGCGGCACGAAATCCAGGCCCAAACGTGATGATGTTGGCGGCACGAAATCCAGGCCCAACGGGATCTAGTGAAGTTGGCGGCACGAAGTCCAGGCCCAACGTGATGATGTTGGCGGCACGAAATCCAGGCCCAACGGGATCTAGTGAAGTTGGCGGCACGAAGTCCAGGCCCAACGTGATGATGTTGGCGGCACGAAATCCAGGCCCAACGGGATCTAGTGAAGTTGGCGGCACGAAGTCCAGGCCCAACGTGCTTTTTGTGAACAAGAAATTGAATTTGATTTGTCAAGAAGCAAGAAATTAAACTTGAGTTTTTGATTTTTGACCTTTCTGATTTTTCGAGAGAATCTTTTTCCCAAAAATAATTTGTCCTCAGTGTAGGGCCCTTTTCCCTTCTTTCTTCTCTTTCTTCGGCATCGGCCTTCCACATCGCCAGATGCTTTTCGTCGACTTCAACTGTGAATACCTGCACAGGGGGCTTACATGCACTCAAATTTTCAAGAAAAAAAAAGCAGCGTGATTGATTTGAAAGTCTTGCTTGACTCTTTGATGAAATCCTCAAATGGACTATAAAAAACTTGCCCCAGTGTGGGCTTATTTTGTGAAATCTTGGAAATAAAAATTTTGCCCCAGTATGGGCCCATTTGATGCAAAAAATCGGTTTGGATGTCTCTCCATTTATTTTAAAGTAAGAAACTGTGTTTTCTGTATAATGTGAAGAAAATTGAACGTCTTGCTTAACTCATACAGAAAATTTCATGATGAATTTCGCAAAATAATGCCAAATTACAAAGGTTTCTTCCCCACTTTTGCATCAATGCTTTGGGTAACGGGTCACCATTCCTTGTTGGCTCATTTTTCAGGACCAATCAAGTGATTTTATTTTTGAAATGGCTAAGGAAATGGGAGGTCAGAATCTGCATCATTTTTTTTTTTTTTTTTTTTTTTGCCCCAATTGTATGTAATCCATTCAATGTCACATCTTAATGAAAGCAAAGAGTTTGTCACCCTTATTTCTTAAGAAAACTTAGTCAACGTATAAGCTTCATGGGCTTGCAAAATTTTGGGTAGAAATGATAGCTAAACATGTGAAATTTGGTTATACCCTTATGATCATGAGTGATCGATGGATTTTTATGAGCATAATCCTCACTTTGGATTGTCACGAAGGAATAAGTCAACGATGGACTTTATTAGCTTGTAATTTGGCTTGAAAACGATAGCTAAAGAAATAATTTTCAAAGGACATTGCACCGAAGATCGCATTTTCAACATTGCCCTCATCTGGACTCCAAATTCTTGGACTTTTTTTTATCATCACCCAACAGCATCGAATCTTTTTGCATCTTTCTTTTGCATTCATTCCGCTCGTTTCTCTTTTCTTTTTCCCTCTTTTCCAAAAAGACCCTCGCGGGCTTTCACATGAAGAGCAGTGTCAACCTCACACGTAATCAATTCAGAAATACAGCTAAAATTTTCGACATCAGAGATTTCCTTGACAAGGCCAGTGCAAAGAACAGAAGTCAGGACTTTCGGCTTTGTAATGGGGTCAGGTGGGGTGCTTAAAAAAGTTAAGGCTTGAAGGCAGATTTCAAGAGTGGTTTTAAGTAATCTGAGACCGCATTGTTGTGCCAACCCTACTTTAGGGTTAACTTCAGAATTTGCTCCAGTTTATGCTCACTTGAGGCTTTTTCTCTTTCATTTTCTTTCTTCTTTTTTTTTTGATTTTTCGGCCTTCGGCCATTCCTTGAAATTTGCCCCAGTTTATTTTTGAACTGAGGTTCTTTTTTCTTCCTTTGCCTTTTGATTTTGTGGCTTTTCACTTTTTCCACCTCTTGAAATTTTCCTTTTTCAACCCAACTTACCCCAGTGTGGGGTTTGCGATTCTCAGGGTTTGCCAAACGAAGTATTTTATTCTGAAGGCTCAAAAGGGATAACTAGAGATAGAATGCTTGATTGGAAAAGAAGAGGGCCTGACTTTTATTCCATTCCTTACAATAACTCTGAAAGGAAACATTCATTATTGACGAAATTTCTCGCATGTATTTGAATTAATTGACTGAGGAAGACGCCTGTGAAGCATAGATGATCCACCAGATGAAATTCTTCCTTTTTTTTTCAACATTGGAACCCAAGTGGAATCAAATTTCCAATTTGCGGTTCTCTCCCTTTTAGCCTTAGCATTTTGGCTTTTCTCTCTCTTTTGGAAAATTCTCCAATCTTCTTCCCCAGTGTGGGGGGCGATCATAAGTGCTTTGAAAAGAAACAGTAATTTTGGCTCAAATGAGGATGCAAGGGATAAAGCAGTGTTTAAATGGTAGAAACGATGGCCAAAGCATCATTCTTACGTTTCATGACAAACCAAAGTAAAGAAATGCTCATTGAGAATCCATTCCCCCTTTTGATATTCGAAAAATTTTCCCATGTAGGGTTGTGATCATCAAGGCGCTTATTTGAAACGAAGTTATTCTTTTAAAGGCTCAAACGGGAGAGCAAATGATAAAATCTGTATGGGTAGAGAAACGAATGCTCAAAGTATCATTCCAAATTTTCAAAACAAATAAGAATAATGCACCCTTTCGCTTTCACTTAGATGTGATTTGAGTCTAATTAGACACTATGGACATCTTTCCAAGTAAAGGTTGCCCCAATGGGGTCAATAGAAGTGGCAAAACATGAATTGTTCAGCGAAGGAGAAAAGGTATCTCATTGGGCCTTTTGAAGGACCTCTCTTATTTTTGAGCACTTTTATTGTACAGCTCGGATCACCAACCTGGTATGCATGAAGATTTTAGAGAGTATACACTTGTGAATCCTCAGACTGAGGTTGGAAAAAATCTCAATTTGGTTTTATTTCTCAAAATTCATCATGAACTCTCCAATGAGTAAGAATAAAGAATGAAATGTACATGAATATAAAAAACAATAATTGTCCAAAAATTTTTGTTGCTGAAAAAATTTGAAACAAAATTTCTCGTTCAATTATGATACAAATGAGAAGAAAAAACTTCTAAAGAGCCCCACATATATACTCTTTTTGTCTCCCTTCCTTTTAAAGCAAAAATGTATTAACACATCAAATAAACAGAATTTTCCTTTGAAAAACAATTATAAAGCCTCTCAGAGATTTTGGCCTAGAGCCTTCAGATGGATCTTTCATGTCCCCGTGGCAAGATCTACCCAAGAATCAAATAATACTTGTAACCTTCAAACTTTATTGGACCAAAATTATCATCAGATATAGAAGAATGTTTTCGCCTTATTGAAACATTTTATGAATGCAGGGGAGGGGAAAACAAAAGAAAAATACCTCGAGTCAGTAGGCAAAACTGCAAAATCGGTATGCATGTCCTATGGGGGAGCCCTTTTATGCCAAGGGTAGGCCTAGCATGAAAATGCAATCCTCTAGGGTAAGCACTATACCATACCTGACGGATCTGATCAACTCATTGAGTGAAAAATAATTTGAAAAATTTGGCCATTGGAGTGACGAGAGATTTGTCAAAATGAGGACAACGTCCGAATAGATTGATCACCTTTGATTTGCAAAACGCATGGGTTTGACCTTGACGAACTCCTATCAAAGAGATTGGAATTCGTTGATAAAATTTCTCAGTGAATTACGGGTCAAAACCCTAATTGATCAAGTGATTGGATGCAATGGACGGTTTTCTTCAAAATTGACTAGATTTCCCAATTTGGAATTTGACAATGAAACCCTAATAGGGCAAATGGGTTGACAATTTATTTAAAATCGACCGAATTACCCTAAAAAGGGAAACAGGTCAAATGAATTGAATGAAATTTATCCAAAATTAATCAGATCACCCTAAAAAGGGTAAATTGATCAAATAGATTGAACGAAACTTGATTTATTCAAAATCGGCTCGGCTGCCCTAAAAATGGGTAAATTGGCCAAATGAATGAAATTGAATTAGGGATTTATTCAAAAATCGGCCGAATGACCCTAAAAAGGGTAAATTGGTCAAAAGACCCTAAAAAGGGTAATTTGGTCAATTGAATTGATAATTTATTCAAAAGCGACCGAATGACCCTAAAAAGGGTAAATTGGTCAAATGAATTGATGATTTATTCAAAAATCGATTGAATTATTCGCCCACTGGGTGGTTTCAAGAAATCATTACAATGCCTTGGTCTAAGAGCCTCTAAAATCAAAATTTGGCCTCTATATTTATCATCTCAACAATGAGGAATCATTTGTGAATTTTCTTCGAATTAATGTCCTTTTACGCAAGGGAATTTTACCAATTTTGAGAAAATGGCCAAAAAGTGATTATTAGATGCTCATATTCAAAAAATTGCTTCATGAAAATGATCGGATCTTTACCTTACCTTGTGCACTACCCCTTCGGATGGTACGAGAAAGGTAAACGTGCAAGTCTCTTTGGATTATATATCCGAGACATGGGGTGGTTTATTCCTAACACGGGATCCCCTAAATGGCATTCCCTTTCTAGGGTTATGCATGATGCCATTTATTAAAGCGATGTAAATATGCAATTTAAATTAAACGTGAACTAAGGAACCCTTTATCTGCCAGGGTAAGCCTAAAATGACATGGCATTATTAATTTATGAACAAAGAATATCACAATTTTCAAGCATGCAATAACCTATCTACAAGGGTAGGTCCTAAAAGAGGATCGTGCCAGACCTCTTATTTCCTAACGTTTGTGAATGCAAAAGACAAAAGACAAGGAAACGTGAGTTCAACACATAACACATAACACATTTGGACAATTAGATAATATAAAAAGCAACAGAGACAGATAAGGAAAAAGGGGTGGGACCCCTCCCCTCGTGAATAGTGTTTCCTAATTTAGGGTAAGGCCGATTCTACCATAGGCAATGCTAATATGGATGCATGAGGCTGGGGTTCGCTAATGCATCTAGACTCGATAAGCTCAGGTCCCCGAGCCTTCAGACTTAGAAACCAAGGGTCATCAATCCCAAGGTTCTTTGTCGGTGGCTCGAGCGATTCCCCAAACACCGCTACGCACACATCGTGTCGCGGCTACGTGTTTGAGTGAATCTATCAAAACCTCAATCTTCGACCAAAAGCTAAAGGCTATCAACCAATAGCTTTAAGTGGAAGATTGAGTGACCCATTGGAACATGCTACACACACATCGTGTCATGATCACATGTCCAAGTGAGTCACCTAATCCTAATAGGGTAGAGTGGCGTGACAAGCCACTAAAGAAAAATAAATGGGATAAAAGAAGTAAAGCGTATGCTCGCATGCTAGTGCTCGTTTGGAGGGGAAGGGTCAAGAACCAACGCGAGGCTCTAGGGTGACCCATACCTCCCAAAATGCAATGCAAGCGCGAGATAACAAGTAAACATACATTCAATCAACCAATCACACATTCGTGAGCGAGGGATTTGATTACGTACATAAGACAAAAGGTCCTAAAAATGAAAAATGCAATCCTAATATCCACATGCTATACATAAAAAGGGTAGAAAAAGGAAACGAATGGCTAAATCAAATGCTTGGACCCACTTAGGAAGTCCCCAGTGGAGTCGCCAACTGTCGCGCCCCACTTTTTGAATGAATTGAATGAATTGTGTGGTGTGTGGTGTGCAATGTGAAAAGTGAAAGGCCATGGGACTTATAATGCGACGATTTGGCCAAGTGAAGTTCAAAAGGGTTTTTTGTATCAAAAATGGAGTCGCCACTTGGTATAGAGTTAGGGTGTACCAAGTCACCCAAAAATGATTTTTGTTTTTGAATAAAAAAGTAAATAAACCCTTTTTGAGAACTTTTGGGTCTACGTAACCAAAAGAGGGATCGGGGGTCACATTTGACGAAGGGGAAGGCAAGGATAAAAATCCAAGGCACCCCTTCGACCTAGCCAAGGCTAGTTGCGTGACTTAAACCAATTTTCCCTAATTTTTCTACCCAAGGTATGTATCGCGTATTGGATATGTCTATATGAATGCAAAAACCTAGACCTAGGGGGATTGGGGGAAATTTCTCTTCAAAGGTTGAGTGGTGCCAATCACATTAATTGTGAAGCCCAATAATGATCCTTTTGGAGAGGTCACACCTAAACCTAAATGACGTAAAAAATGAGTGGAATGCATGCCATGTGAAAGTGTGAGTTTGTGTGAAGTGGGAAGATTGATAAAATACGATACAAGTGGAGGTGTGCAAATGTCTTTGAATGCAAATATATATACTCCAAGTGCAAGTGGGCAAAAAATGCATGTATGCAATTTAAAGAAAAGTGCGAAAGTGTCGGTGTGCAAATGAAGATGAAAGTACTCGTGTGCGAGTGAAGATAAGAGTGTTCGTGTGCAAGTGAAGATAAAAAAAGTGTTCGTGTGCAAGTGAAAGTGATAAAAGGGTGCATGTGTGCAAATGAGACAAAAGTGAAAGTGTAATGATAGAGTGGATTGAGAATGCATGAGCTTAGGGAATTTATGCATATTGGGTACGGGGAGACCTAAATCGTGACTCAATTTGCCCTTTGATAGAGGGAATACAAGCGTGCTAAGGCTTAGAAAAAGCCACACTCGTCTATATCCCATATTTAAGGGGACTCTTCAGGCAAATGTACCCTAACTAGCATGAGATGCAAAGAATCCTAAAATGAGGGAAAAGGGGCTCGAGGAGCATGCCAAATGATAAAACTAAGAAAAATGCATGACATGTAGTGAACATGCAAATATGCACTAACAAAAAGGGATGGCCTAATGAGCCACAACTAGCATTGGACTAGTGTGGTGACGTACATTCATCCATTCCATTCATTCATGGTTATGAAAGCAAGTAGACATGCCAAAACGCTCGTAAACACGTAGCACGTAGCACTTAGCATGCTCGACTAGATGCAAGAGCCTACTAAAGCAATTAAACATGTAGCAACAAAAACAAGCAACCAAGGGGAAGGGGAAATGGACCAGATGCTCTACGAGCCCTAGCTATTACAAGCCAAGAGGTGTACACATACCCCATGAAAACATAAAGGGAAAGGGTGAATGGACCAGATGCTCTCCGAGCCCTATCTATTACAAGCCAAGAGGTGTACACATACCCCATAAAACTTAAATAAAAGTAAAAACAAGCAAATGCAGGCAAGGAGGTAAGGAAAGCGGAGTAGGCATGCATATTCACATAACACGTAGGAGCACGTAAGGCTAAATGTAGTGCAAATGAGGGATAGAGTGTACCTCCCTTGAATTGACGCCCCAATGAAGTGGAATTATTCAATTACCCTCCAAAATAATAAAAAGGTCAAGGCACCACTTTATTTAAGAAAAATTAAAAGAAATGGGCAAAACAAGGCTCACCTAGTCATAAGGTCCCTAAAGTCATAACTTAAGTGCAATTTAAACTAGGCATGGTAATTAATTAAAACAAACAAACAATGAAGTGGTAGAATTAAAACTGCCAAGGACAAAATTGAGGGGGTTATTCAATTAATTGGGTCATAGCAGCATTAGATGGAAACCAAAGGGTTGAGGCGCAATTTTTATAATATTTTGCATGCATGCAAACGAATGCCAAAGGCTTCTTTACTTCTGCAATTTTCTGCTGCCACTCTCATCAACCGAGACCAAAACTCAAGCATACCATTTGCTATTCAAGAACAGAAATTCAAATCCGAATTCACAGCTTTAAACTAAATAACCAACTACATCATTGTCATCGTCCAAACATGCAGAAAACTTAAAAGATCTCATGCAAAATTTCTGGAAAGAATATGCAAACGTTGGACAAACAAAACTGCCGCAACTTCAATCCAAAATGATAATTTCAGACATACTTTGCTTAAAAGACAAACCTTTCAACCAAGAGTCTTAACTTTAAGCCAAGCAACGAGACACACGATTTCAACATACATCATGCAGATTTGGTGCCAAACTGTAAAGAAAAGCAAGTCTGCAATTTTCATGTAAAGCTCTATGTAACTTCAAGATGCGGATTTCATATAAAACTTCAAGCAAAATTCAGCAAAAACCTTCACTTAACACCACCCAACAGCTAAGTACTATGATTAACACAATCCAATCACGAACAGTAAACCAAGTAAAGGAAGTGTGCAGCGGTAGGAAAACAAAACCAGCTAGCATTTTCTGCAACATTATTTCATTTCCTCACAGTGCCGATGCAGCTATACAGCAGAAATTTTCTTTTCTTCCCCAACCATGTTCATGCCATTTTCTGACTCAAATGAAACACGTTCATGCAAACAAACCAAAGAGAAACAGGCTGGAATCGTTATCTAAGCAAACACCATAGCTTGGAACCGAAAAAAGAAGAAAACAATAAGACAAAGCCGTGAGTTTTCTGGTTCGGCAAACTGAATTGCGTTTTTCCAGCAAGTATTTGGGCATGATTCAAACTTTTCCTTAAACACACACCCTTAATGAAGAAACAGGCTCTCATGACAAGAATCCCATCTAGAATCATAAACCCATGGCTGAACATGCAACAACCAAAGGAAACACGAGACCAGATTCATTGAAAACCAAATTCGATTCATCCGAATCACAAAATAACAAGCATTGAGACCCTCTAGTCTTTTACCCAATGCGAATCAGCCAACTCAGGCATTAAATGTCAAACAAAAAAACAACAATCAGGACTTTGATAACGAACAAACAATCACAATCCACAAAACAGAAACAAAAAGAAACGGAAAACCATAAACTGCCTCTATCATGCCTAAAAATTCCAGCTTGCTTTTTGAATTCAATTTTGCAGAGACCTTTTCCAAATGGGTCAGGGGCATTCGAAAATTGAAAGCAATTTCTCCTTCGTTTTGTTAACTAAGGGCCCAGCATCCAGAAACGGAAAACTTACAGTGCTAATGGTGGCAGACTCCTTGTGAGTGCAGCAGCTCGATGGCGGGGACAGTGCTAGTATCAATGGCTTCCATGATTGCGGGCTCCGCTTGCTCCAACAAGATTGCCAAGTATCAGCTTGGTTCTACTCACTGTCTTGGAGTTGAAGCTTCGATCTGGGCTCGATGGAGTCGGCGACAGCAGAACGAGAGCAGCAACGGCAATGGCAGCGCCACCAACTTCTTCCTGCCCGTAGCATTTCTCTTCTAGTTTTCCATTTTTGGTCCAGATTTCTCTCCTCTCAACCCTCAAAGCTGCCCTTTCCACTAGCCATAAACAACCTCCAGCCAATAACCTCTCCTCCCTGTTTTCTTTTGCTGTCCCTTTGATGTTTTTACTATCTCCCCCGATCCTCCTCTCTCTGCTGTTTTCTTTCACCTCCTCCGAGAGCCTCCCCTCATTCCCTCTATCTCTCTTGTTTCTTCCACTGCCGCCGCTTCCTTCCTTTCCTTCGCTGTTCGCTGTTGCCACCCAAAACCCCCGTAGCCTCTTAGCTCTCTCTCCTTTTTTGTTCCATAGTCATTCACTCCCTCACAAAGCCTTAGCCCAGCCGTTGTGTAACCTCCCCAGCTCTTTCCCAGAAACCTCTCTAGGCTTTTCTCCGTGGGTTTCCTTTGCTTCTGTTTTTCTCTCCCCTTTCTCCCTGTGCGGCTGTAGCTTTCTTTTGCTATTTATACGGAACCTCCCAAACTCCTAAACCCTTGTTTGAAAGGTGAGGATGAGAGACAAGGACAGGCCCTCACATCCAGCCCTCCAAAGGCTATTGAAGTTGTACCTCGCATGCTGCAAAAAATTGCAGCGTGCATGCTGCGATAATAAATTTTTTTTTTTTTTTTTTTTTAAACAACTTGATAATTACAGAAATGATAAAATAAAATATAAATAATAATAATAACGAAATTACACAAACCAGGTAATGATAATAATAATACTAATAATGATGAAAACAAACAAAAAAAACTAAACAACTAAAAATGGCCATTTTTCAATCTTTTTCTACATTTTTCTTTTCCATTGTTTTTTCTTTTCTTTTCCCTAAATAAACCAAACAAAAATAAAAGATAAATTAAGTAGAAATGACTAAAATAGATAAACAAAAACAAAATTGCTATTTTTCCCTTTTCCTTTTTTCCTTTTTCATTCATTTTTCCTTTTTCTTTTTTCCCTTTTTTTTCTTTTCAAGAAATTCTATGCTAAAAACTTAAAAATAAAAATAAACTATAAACTAAAAACTAAAAATCGAATAAAACTAACACGACAAATAAAAAAACTAAAAATAAACAGTAAATGAAATTACACCAAAAATTTGGTGTCTACAGTTTGCCCCTCTTTGTCTGAGTTTTGAAAAAACTTGAGACAAAGAAGTAGACACCAAATACTTACCTGCATTATTCGGCTGCAAAATGATTCCAACGAACAAGAATTCTAAAAACGGGACTGACCCGAACATGAATGTAAAAATGGGATAGACCCGAACAGAAATTTAAATTTGGGATAGACCCACGGGATAGACCCGGACAGAAATGTAAAATTAGATGAATTGAAGTGAGATGGAGTGTTGGTGGGATGAAAACACGCACATTAGTGAGATAGGCTCGATGCTAACAGCGGTAGGATGAAAACGCGCACGTTAGTGAGATAAACTCGATGCTAACGGCGGTAGAATGAAACACGCACGTTAGTGAGATAGACTCGATGCTAACGGCGGTAGAAATGAAACACGCATGTTAGTGAGATAGACTCGATGCTAACGGCGGTAGAAATGAAACACGCACGTTAGTGAGATAGACTCGATGCTAACGGCGGTAGGATGAAACACGCACGTTAGTGAGATAGACTCGATGCTAACGGCGGTAGAAATGAAACACGCATGTTAGTGAGATAGACTCGATGCTAACGGCGGTAGAATGAAAACGCGCACGTTAGTGAGATTGACTCGATGCTAACGGTGGAATAGAAACGCACACGTTAGTGAGATAGACTCGATGCTAACGGTGGTAGAATAAAAACACACACGTTAGTGAGATAAACTCGATGCTAACGGTGGAATAGAAACGCACACGTTAGTGAGATAGACTCGATGCTAACGGTGGTAGGGTGAAAACGCACACGTTAGTGAGATAGACTCGATGCTAACGGTGGAATAGAAACGCACACGTTAGTGAGATAGACTCGATGCTAACGATGGAATAGAAACGCACGCGTTAGTGAGATAGACTCGATGCTAACGGTGGTTGAATTAAAACCAATCCCAACATGACTTTTATGAAGTTAGCGGCACAAGATCCAGGCCCAACGTGACATTTGCGAGGTTGGCGGCACGAAGTCCAGGCCCAACGTGATCTTGTGAGGTTGGCGGCACGAAATCCAGGCCCAACGTGATCTTGTGAAGTTGGCGGCACAAAATCCAGGCCCAACGGGATCTAGTGAAGTTGGCGGCACGAAGTCCAGGCCCAACGTGATGATGTTGGCGGCACGAAATCCAGGCCCAAACGTGATGATGTTGGCGGCACGAAATCCAGGCCCAACGGGATCTAGTGAAGTTGGCGGCACGAAGTCCAGGCCCAACGTGATGATGTTGGCGGCACGAAATCCAGGCCCAACGGGATCTAGTGAAGTTGGCGGCACGAAGTCCAGGCCCAACGTGCTTTTTTGTGAACAAGAAATTGAATTTGATTTGTCAAGAAGCAAGAAATTAAACTTGAGTTTTTGATTTTTGACCTTTCTGATTTTTCGAGAGAATCTTTTTCCCAAAAATAATTTGTCCTCAGTGTAGGGCCCTTTTCCCTTCTTTCTTCTCTTTCTTCGGCATCGGCCTTCCACATCGCCAGATGCTTTTCGTCGACTTCAACTGTGAATACCTGCACAGGGGGCTTACATGCACTCAAATTTTCAAGAAAAAAAAAGCAGCGTGATTGATTTGAAAGTCTTGCTTGACTCTTTGATGAAATCCTCAAATGGACTATAAAAAACTTGCCCCAGTGTGGGCTTATTTTGTGAAATCTTGGAAATAAAAATTTTGCCCCAGTATGGGCCCATTTGATGCAAAAAATCGGTTTGGATGTCTCTCCATTTATTTTAAAGTAAGAAACTGTGTTTTCTGTATAATGTGAAGAAAATTGAACGTCTTGCTTAACTCATACAGAAAATTTCATGATGAATTTCGCAAAATAATGCCAAATTACAAAGGTTTCTTCCCCACTTTTGCATCAATGCTTTGGGTAACGGGTCACCATTCCTTGTTGGCTCATTTTTCAGGACCAATCAAGTGATTTTATTTTTGAAATGGCTAAGGAAATGGGAGGTCAGAATCTGCATCATTTTTTTTTTTTTTTTTTTTTTTGCCCCAATTGTATGTAATCCATTCAATGTCACATCTTAATGAAAGCAAAGAGTTTGTCACCCTTATTTCTTAAGAAAACTTAGTCAACGTATAAGCTTCATGGGCTTGCAAAATTTTGGGTAGAAATGATAGCTAAACATGTGAAATTTGGTTATACCCTTATGATCATGAGTGATCGATGGATTTTTATGAGCATAATCCTCACTTTGGATTGTCACGAAGGAATAAGTCAACGATGGACTTTATTAGCTTGTAATTTGGCTTGAAAACGATAGCTAAAGAAATAATTTTCAAAGGACATTGCACCGAAGATCGCATTTTCAACATTGCCCTCATCTGGACTCCAAATTCTTGGACTTTTTTTTATCATCACCCAACAGCATCGAATCTTTTTGCATCTTTCTTTTGCATTCATTCCGCTCGTTTCTCTTTTCTTTTTCCCTCTTTTCCAAAAAGACCCTCGCGGGCTTTCACATGAAGAGCAGTGTCAACCTCACACGTAATCAATTCAGAAATACAGCTAAAATTTTCGACATCAGAGATTTCCTTGACAAGGCCAGTGCAAAGAACAGAAGTCAGGACTTTCGGCTTTGTAATGGGGTCAGGTGGGGTGCTTAAAAAAGTTAAGGCTTGAAGGCAGATTTCAAGAGTGGTTTTAAGTAATCTGAGACCGCATTGTTGTGCCAACCCTACTTTAGGGTTAACTTCAGAATTTGCTCCAGTTTATGCTCACTTGAGGCTTTTTCTCTTTCATTTTCTTTCTTCTTTTTTTTTTGATTTTTCGGCCTTCGGCCATTCCTTGAAATTTGCCCCAGTTTATTTTTGAACTGAGGTTCTTTTTTCTTCCTTTGCCTTTTGATTTTGTGGCTTTTCACTTTTTCCACCTCTTGAAATTTTCCTTTTTCAACCCAACTTACCCCAGTGTGGGGTTTGCGATTCTCAGGGTTTGCCAAACGAAGTATTTTATTCTGAAGGCTCAAAAGGGATAACTAGAGATAGAATGCTTGATTGGAAAAGAAGAGGGCCTGACTTTTATTCCATTCCTTACAATAACTCTGAAAGGAAACATTCATTATTGACGAAATTTCTCGCATGTATTTGAATTAATTGACTGAGGAAGACGCCTGTGAAGCATAGATGATCCACCAGATGAAATTCTTCCTTTTTTTTTCAACATTGGAACCCAAGTGGAATCAAATTTCCAATTTGCGGTTCTCTCCCTTTTAGCCTTAGCATTTTGGCTTTTCTCTCTCTTTTGGAAAATTCTCCAATCTTCTTCCCCAGTGTGGGGGGCGATCATAAGTGCTTTGAAAAGAAACAGTAATTTTGGCTCAAATGAGGATGCAAGGGATAAAGCAGTGTTTAAATGGTAGAAACGATGGCCAAAGCATCATTCTTACGTTTCATGACAAACCAAAGTAAAGAAATGCTCATTGAGAATCCATTCCCCCTTTTGATATTCGAAAAATTTTCCCATGTAGGGTTGTGATCATCAAGGCGCTTATTTGAAACGAAGTTATTCTTTTAAAGGCTCAAACGGGAGAGCAAATGATAAAATCTGTATGGGTAGAGAAACGAATGCTCAAAGTATCATTCCAAATTTTCAAAACAAATAAGAATAATGCACCCTTTCGCTTTCACTTAGATGTGATTTGAGTCTAATTAGACACTATGGACATCTTTCCAAGTAAAGGTTGCCCCAATGGGGTCAATAGAAGTGGCAAAACATGAATTGTTCAGCGAAGGAGAAAAGGTATCTCATTGGGCCTTTTGAAGGACCTCTCTTATTTTTGAGCACTTTTATTGTACAGCTCGGATCACCAACCTGGTATGCATGAAGATTTTAGAGAGTATACACTTGTGAATCCTCAGACTGAGGTTGGAAAAAATCTCAATTTGGTTTTATTTCTCAAAATTCATCATGAACTCTCCAATGAGTAAGAATAAAGAATGAAATGTACATGAATATAAAAAACAATAATTGTCCAAAAATTTTTGTTGCTGAAAAAATTTGAAACAAAATTTCTCGTTCAATTATGATACAAATGAGAAGAAAAAACTTCTAAAGAGCCCCACATATATACTCTTTTTGTCTCCCTTCCTTTTAAAGCAAAAATGTATTAACACATCAAATAAACAGAATTTTCCTTTGAAAAACAATTATAAAGCCTCTCAGAGATTTTGGCCTAGAGCCTTCAGATGGATCTTTCATGTCCCCGTGGCAAGATCTACCCAAGAATCAAATAATACTTGTAACCTTCAAACTTTATTGGACCAAAATTATCATCAGATATAGAAGAATGTTTTCGCCTTATTGAAACATTTTATGAATGCAGGGGAGGGGAAAACAAAAGAAAAATACCTCGAGTCAGTAGGCAAAACTGCAAAATCGGTATGCATGTCCTATGGGGGAGCCCTTTTATGCCAAGGGTAGGCCTAGCATGAAAATGCAATCCTCTAGGGTAAGCACTATACCATACCTGACGGATCTGATCAACTCATTGAGTGAAAAATAATTTGAAAAATTTGGCCATTGGAGTGACGAGAGATTTGTCAAAATGAGGACAACGTCCGAATAGATTGATCACCTTTGATTTGCAAAACGCATGGGTTTGACCTTGACGAACTCCTATCAAAGAGATTGGAATTCGTTGATAAAATTTCTCAGTGAATTACGGGTCAAAACCCTAATTGATCAAGTGATTGGATGCAATGGACGGTTTTCTTCAAAATTGACTAGATTTCCCAATTTGGAATTTGACAATGAAACCCTAATAGGGCAAATGGGTTGACAATTTATTTAAAATCGACCGAATTACCCTAAAAAGGGAAACAGGTCAAATGAATTGAATGAAATTTATCCAAAATTAATCAGATCACCCTAAAAAGGGTAAATTGATCAAATAGATTGAACGAAACTTGATTTATTCAAAATCGGCTCGGCTGCCCTAAAAATGGGTAAATTGGCCAAATGAATGAAATTGAATTAGGGATTTATTCAAAAATCGGCCGAATGACCCTAAAAAGGGTAAATTGGTCAAAAGACCCTAAAAAGGGTAATTTGGTCAATTGAATTGATAATTTATTCAAAAGCGACCGAATGACCCTAAAAAGGGTAAATTGGTCAAATGAATTGATGATTTATTCAAAAATCGATTGAATTATTCGCCCACTGGGTGGTTTCAAGAAATCATTACAATGCCTTGGTCTAAGAGCCTCTAAAATCAAAATTTGGCCTCTATATTTATCATCTCAACAATGAGGAATCATTTGTGAATTTTCTTCGAATTAATGTCCTTTTACGCAAGGGAATTTTACCAATTTTGAGAAAATGGCCAAAAAGTGATTATTAGATGCTCATATTCAAAAAATTGCTTCATGAAAATGATCGGATCTTTACCTTACCTTGTGCACTACCCCTTCGGATGGTACGAGAAAGGTAAACGTGCAAGTCTCTTTGGATTATATATCCGAGACATGGGGTGGTTTATTCCTAACACGGGATCCCCTAAATGGCATTCCCTTTCTAGGGTTATGCATGATGCCATTTATTAAAGCGATGTAAATATGCAATTTAAATTAAACGTGAACTAAGGAACCCTTTATCTGCCAGGGTAAGCCTAAAATGACATGGCATTATTAATTTATGAACAAAGAATATCACAATTTTCAAGCATGCAATAACCTATCTACAAGGGTAGGTCCTAAAAGAGGATCGTGCCAGACCTCTTATTTCCTAACGTTTGTGAATGCAAAAGACAAAAGACAAGGAAACGTGAGTTCAACACATAACACATAACACATTTGGACAATTAGATAATATAAAAAGCAACAGAGACAGATAAGGAAAAAGGGGTGGGACCCCTCCCCTCGTGAATAGTGTTTCCTAATTTAGGGTAAGGCCGATTCTACCATAGGCAATGCTAATATGGATGCATGAGGCTGGGGTTCGCTAATGCATCTAGACTCGATAAGCTCAGGTCCCCGAGCCTTCAGACTTAGAAACCAAGGGTCATCAATCCCAAGGTTCTTTGTCGGTGGCTCGAGCGATTCCCCAAACACCGCTACGCACACATCGTGTCGCGGCTACGTGTTTGAGTGAATCTATCAAAACCTCAATCTTCGACCAAAAGCTAAAGGCTATCAACCAATAGCTTTAAGTGGAAGATTGAGTGACCCATTGGAACATGCTACACACACATCGTGTCATGATCACATGTCCAAGTGAGTCACCTAATCCTAATAGGGTAGAGTGGCGTGACAAGCCACTAAAGAAAAATAAATGGGATAAAAGAAGTAAAGCGTATGCTCGCATGCTAGTGCTCGTTTGGAGGGGAAGGGTCAAGAACCAACGCGAGGCTCTAGGGTGACCCATACCTCCCAAAATGCAATGCAAGCGCGAGATAACAAGTAAACATACATTCAATCAACCAATCACACATTCGTGAGCGAGGGATTTGATTACGTACATAAGACAAAAGGTCCTAAAAATGAAAAATGCAATCCTAATATCCACATGCTATACATAAAAAGGGTAGAAAAAGGAAACGAATGGCTAAATCAAATGCTTGGACCCACTTAGGAAGTCCCCAGTGGAGTCGCCAACTGTCGCGCCCCACTTTTTGAATGAATTGTGTGGTGTGTGGTGTGCAATGTGAAAAGTGAAAGGCCATGGGACTTATAATGCGACGATTTGGCCAAGTGAAGTTCAAAAGGGTTTTTTGTATCAAAAATGGAGTCGCCACTTGGTATAGAGTTAGGGTGTACCAAGTCACCCAAAAATGATTTTTGTTTTTGAATAAAAAAGTAAATAAACCCTTTTTGAGAACTTTTGGGTCTACGTAACCAAAAGAGGGATCGGGGGTCACATTTGACGAAGGGGAAGGCAAGGATAAAAATCCAAGGCACCCCTTCGACCTAGCCAAGGCTAGTTGCGTGACTTAAACCAATTTTCCCTAATTTTTCTACCCAAGGTATGTATCGCGTATTGGATATGTCTATATGAATGCAAAAACCTAGACCTAGGGGGATTGGGGGAAATTTCTCTTCAAAGGTTGAGTGGTGCCAATCACATTAATTGTGAAGCCCAATAATGATCCTTTTGGAGAGGTCACACCTAAACCTAAATGACGTAAAAAATGAGTGGAATGCATGCCATGTGAAAGTGTGAGTTTGTGTGAAGTGGGAAGATTGATAAAATACGATACAAGTGGAGGTGTGCAAATGTCTTTGAATGCAAATATATATACTCCAAGTGCAAGTGGGCAAAAAATGCATGTATGCAATTTAAAGAAAAGTGCGAAAGTGTCGGTGTGCAAATGAAGATGAAAGTACTCGTGTGCGAGTGAAGATAAGAGTGTTCGTGTGCAAGTGAAGATAAAAAAAGTGTTCGTGTGCAAGTGAAAGTGATAAAAGGGTGCATGTGTGCAAATGAGACAAAAGTGAAAGTGTAATGATAGAGTGGATTGAGAATGCATGAGCTTAGGGAATTTATGCATATTGGGTACGGGGAGACCTAAATCGTGACTCAATTTGCCCTTTGATAGAGGGAATACAAGCGTGCTAAGGCTTAGAAAAAGCCACACTCGTCTATATCCCATATTTAAGGGGACTCTTCAGGCAAATGTACCCTAACTAGCATGAGATGCAAAGAATCCTAAAATGAGGGAAAAGGGGCTCGAGGAGCATGCCAAATGATAAAACTAAGAAAAATGCATGACATGTAGTGAACATGCAAATATGCACTAACAAAAAGGGATGGCCTAATGAGCCACAACTAGCATTGGACTAGTGTGGTGACGTACATTCATGCATGCAAACGAATGCCAAAGGCTTCTTTACTTCTGCAATTTTCTGCTGCCACTCTCATCAACCGAGACCAAAACTCAAGCATACCATTTGCTATTCAAGAACAGAAATTCAAATCCGAATTCACAGCTTTAAACTAAATAACCAACTACATCATTGTCATCGTCCAAACATGCAGAAAACTTAAAAGATCTCATGCAAAATTTCTGGAAAGAATATGCAAACGTTGGACAAACAAAACTGCCGCAACTTCAATCCAAAATGATAATTTCAGACATACTTTGCTTAAAAGACAAACCTTTCAACCAAGAGTCTTAACTTTAAGCCAAGCAACGAGACACACGATTTCAACATACATCATGCAGATTTGGTGCCAAACTGTAAAGAAAAGCAAGTCTGCAATTTTCATGTAAAGCTCTATGTAACTTCAAGATGCGGATTTCATATAAAACTTCAAGCAAAATTCAGCAAAAACCTTCACTTAACACCACCCAACAGCTAAGTACTATGATTAACACAATCCAATCACGAACAGTAAACCAAGTAAAGGAAGTGTGCAGCGGTAGGAAAACAAAACCAGCTAGCATTTTCTGCAACATTATTTCATTTCCTCACAGTGCCGATGCAGCTATACAGCAGAAATTTTCTTTTCTTCCCCAACCATGTTCATGCCATTTTCTGACTCAAATGAAACACGTTCATGCAAACAAACCAAAGAGAAACAGGCTGGAATCGTTATCTAAGCAAACACCATAGCTTGGAACCGAAAAAAGAAGAAAACAATAAGACAAAGCCGTGAGTTTTCTGGTTCGGCAAACTGAATTGCGTTTTTCCAGCAAGTATTTGGGCATGATTCAAACTTTTCCTTAAACACACACCCTTAATGAAGAAACAGGCTCTCATGACAAGAATCCCATCTAGAATCATAAACCCATGGCTGAACATGCAACAACCAAAGGAAACACGAGACCAGATTCATTGAAAACCAAATTCGATTCATCCGAATCACAAAATAACAAGCATTGAGACCCTCTAGTCTTTTACCCAATGCGAATCAGCCAACTCAGGCATTAAATGTCAAACAAAAAAACAACAATCAGGACTTTGATAACGAACAAACAATCACAATCCACAAAACAGAAACAAAAAGAAACGGAAAACCATAAACTGCCTCTATCATGCCTAAAAATTCCAGCTTGCTTTTTGAATTCAATTTTGCAGAGACCTTTTCCAAATGGGTCAGGGGCATTCGAAAATTGAAAGCAATTTCTCCTTCGTTTTGTTAACTAAGGGCCCAGCATCCAGAAACGGAAAACTTACAGTGCTAATGGTGGCAGACTCCTTGTGAGTGCAGCAGCTCGATGGCGGGGACAGTGCTAGTATCAATGGCTTCCATGATTGCGGGCTCCGCTTGCTCCAACAAGATTGCCAAGTATCAGCTTGGTTCTACTCACTGTCTTGGAGTTGAAGCTTCGATCTGGGCTCGATGGAGTCGGCGACAGCAGAACGAGAGCAGCAACGGCAATGGCAGCGCCACCAACTTCTTCCTGCCCGTAGCATTTCTCTTCTAGTTTTCCATTTTTGGTCCAGATTTCTCTCCTCTCAACCCTCAAAGCTGCCCTTTCCACTAGCCATAAACAACCTCCAGCCAATAACCTCTCCTCCCTGTTTTCTTTTGCTGTCCCTTTGATGTTTTTACTATCTCCCCCGATCCTCCTCTCTCTGCTGTTTTCTTTCACCTCCTCCGAGAGCCTCCCCTCATTCCCTCTATCTCTCTTGTTTCTTCCACTGCCGCCGCTTCCTTCCTTTCCTTCGCTGTTCGCTGTTGCCACCCAAAACCCCCATAGCCTCTTAGCTCTCTCTCCTTTTTTGTTCCATAGTCATTCACTCCCTCACAAAGCCTTAGCCCAGCCGTTGTGTAACCTCCCCAGCTCTTTCCTAGAAACCTCTCTAGGCTTTTCTCCGTGGGTTTCCTTTGCTTCTGTTTTTCTCTCCCCTTTCTCCCTGTGCGGCTGTAGCTTTCTTTTGCTATTTATACGGAACCTCCCAAACTCCTAAACCCTTGTTTGAAAGGTGAGGATGAGGGACAAGGACAGGCCCTCACATCCAGCCCTCCAAAGGCTATTGAAGTTGTACCTCGCATGCTGCAAAAAATTGCAGCGTGCATGCTGCGATAATAATTTTTTTTTTTTTTTTTTTAAACAACTTGATAATTACAGAAATGATAAAATAAAATATAAATAATAATAATAACGAAATTACACAAACCAGGTAATGATAATAATAATACTAATAATGATGAAAACAAACAAAAAAAACTAAACAACTAAAAATGGCCATTTTTCAATCTTTTTCTACATTTTTCTTTTCCATTGTTTTTTCTTTTCTTTTCCCTAAATAAACCAAACAAAAATAAAAGATAAATTAAGTAGAAATGACTAAAATAGATAAACAAAAACAAAATTGCTATTTTTCCCTTTTCCTTTTTTCCTTTTTCATTCATTTTTCCTTTTTCTTTTTTCCCTTTTTTTTCTTTTCAAGAAATTCTATGCTAAAAACTTAAAAATAAAAATAAACTATAAACTAAAAACTAAAAATCGAATAAAACTAACACGACAAATAAAAAAACTAAAAATAAACAGTAAATGAAATTACACCAAAAATTTGGTGTCTACAATAGTTATATGCTTAATTTAGTGAGTTATTGGCTTGGTATGTATATGCTTGAGTTGAGACTGTTTTGTGGTAAGAATGAAGCCTTGAATTGGCTGGAAAAAGTAGTAAACACAAAGGAGGTGTTGTTGAAAATTTTGTCCGTAGGAACCCTTGGGGAAATCTGCTATATCTTGTTGTAGAAAAATCAGAATTGAGTTCTGTTTGCTGAGTTTCAAATTAGAGTCAGAATATATCAACCGTGAAAATTTCAGCCTTTTTCTCAATTCCCATGAATATCTGTGATTTTTCAAAATTGACTGAAATTGCATACTTGTTCTGTCTTTTACTGGATAAAGTAGCAACTTTAGGCTCGCATTTGACTGACTTATGGATTGAATTAGCTTTTAGACAAAACATAAAAGTTATAGGGATTTGAGTTAACTTTCTACTTGCAAAATTTCAGATCAATTGGATCATTTTATCTTATGATTTGGCCAGATCATTCCTGACTGCACAAAAACTCTAATTTTCCTGACTTGTTTTTCATGTGCTTCTGACCGTCCAATTTTGACCCTGAAAATGTGAGAACTGGGTGTCAATTTCTCATAGGAAATGTTTATCTATGTCTTAGCTTCAAAAGGCCATAAAATTTGCCTCAATCCGATAAGTGTAGCTTCAGTTGTGATCAAAACACCAAAGGATGGCAAAGCTGCCATCTTCATTGTTTCTCGTTGCCTTTCTCTTGTTTTCCATTTCCTTGGCCCGACTTAACATGTACTTTTCAAGTGTTCTAAACCTGATTTCTAACATTTCAAACAAGTATTCAAAACATGGTTTTTAGTTGCACATATTGGCTTTGAACTTAATCGTTTTTGATCATTTTCTTTTATAAATTATGCGTGCACCTTGCCTATATGACTTACTATACTTTTCATGCCTTTTTCCTTTGATATAGAAATATAAGTTATGCAGCTTGCACTCGTGTATGATTGGCTCTTTGTAGATGATATTTGACTGCAGATTTCGAGAGTTGCCAGGTGCTGGCCCTGAACTGAATTTTGTTAAAACGTGACTTGTTTAGAGTGAGTGTTCCTTGTGTGTTTGTACAATAAGTGACTATGGGACTATTTGTGAATGTTTGTTAGAATGTTAAATGCTTTCCAAGGATTGATAAATGGATTTTCGATGGGCGAGTGTGTACTGTGAGGACCCGAATTTTTTCCTTACTTTTAATTCTATTTTATTGGCTTATTTAATTATTTATTCACCCGTTTTCTCCGAATAATTTATTTCAACCATTTTAAAACCATTTACATGAAATATTGTCCCACTTATTTTTTTAAATGTCCCGTTAGCAAATTTAATTTTTCGGAGGCTCGTTTATTAAGAAATAGTGAATACATGTTTTTCAAGGCAATATTTGAATCGAGAGTGCAATAATCCTAGAGAATTAAGAATGAGTAATAATAGACTAAGAAAAGTCAATTTATGGATTAGAGGTGAGTGGGTTAAAAATTTAAGCTTATACCGCGAGTGCGTCGAAAGTTTCCCGAAAGTCACGCCTGTGCAAACTAATTGGAGATTTGAGGAATTAATACTTGTGAGAACTCATGTTTTTATTTCAAAAATAGTTATTTTTAGGATTATTTACCCTAGTATTAGTGAGTTATATTATTGTTATAAGAATTTCTTTTAAATTTCGCTTTATCGCGCGAGAATTGGAAGTTCGCGTATTTCGCGTCAAAATGGTTAAATGGAGATTTAAGAAACTTATACTAGACTACTAAGAGTGAATAATTATGGTATTAAAGGAGTTACATTGGAGGTTTAGTGCACAAGCGAAACAAACCCGAGAGAAAACGGACACGAAACGCGCGCGCTCGAGTACTATTCATAGTTGACTTTTGCTCAAAATTTTAACCACAAAGCCCTCAAGCTTCTCCAAGAAGTTTCACTCATCAGCGCACTCTCTCTCTCTTCTCACCAAGGCTGGCCGAAAATCCTTAAGGAAGAAGAAGAAAAGCTCTTCACAATTTTACCTCAAATCTTGCTCCAAATCCTTCACAAATCACCATCCAATCTAAAAAGCACTTGGGAATTCACTTAAGTTAGAAGAAAGACCTCATCTTGCCGGTTTTCTTAGGAGTTTTTGGGACAAAAATTTCTGGTTTCTCTTGAAAGCTAAGAGGTAACCATCCAATCTTTCATTCTTGGCTTTAATGGATTTTATTCTTAGTTTTGAAGCTTGTAGCTTCATTATTGTTGTTAGTATTTGGATTGGATTGGTTGATATGGGCTCTATGAATTCCCACCTTGGTTGCATGGTCTGATATGATGAGTTAATGTTTGTTTTGAGTTGTTTAAGTGTTGGTTAAGATGATTATGGATATAGAATTGAAGGAAAGTTCGAAGGAAGTTGCGTAGGATTGATGACCGACATCTGTCCTGTTTGTGCCGTGCATTTAGTTTGAATTTTTGATATTCAATTGACCTTGAAACTGGTGTATATATGGTGTGTAGAAAGTTTCTACCAAAAATCATTTGGATTGGTTGGATAAAAATTGAATTTTGACAAGAACAAATTTGGAATATTTGTGTAGCAGTGGTCCATTAGTAGTGTTCTTTGAACGAACATATCTCTCTGTTTGGAAGTCAGAATTGAGTACCGTCAGTGGCATTCAAAACTAGATATCCGTAGTTTTCTAACAGTGTAAAATTCACCTTTTAATTCAAACTGAGTCATCTGTAGTGATTGATCAAAGTTGGCTGCCCTGTTCTGTGAGCCTATCCGAGAGAAAGGTAGAAGCTGCATTTTGTGGCTCTATTTTCTCTCACTTATGAATTGATTTTGAAAATAGTTTGTTCTGATAAAATGTAGCCTTATGATTCTAGTTTCCAACACCACTAACATTCTCAATTCCAAGTTGTATGGAGTGAGATATGGTTCAATTTCCAAATTGCAACAAAATTGGAAAACCCTTCTTTTGGGCTAGCTGACTGGTTTGGTTGTTAGTGAGGTGTTTTATTTTGAAATTTTGATGTCAACCAACTACCAATTGTTTATGAAATGTTTCTTGGACCTTGGTTTCACAAATGAACCAAAATGGGACTGATTTTATGGGTTGAAGTGTTTGAAAAGGAAAAGAAAGCAAGAAGACAGATTTGTCTTGGAAATTTCTTGAACTTTGGTAGTTTTGTTAACTACCTTCCCGTATGAGTTTTTATTTGAAATTTGATAAAGGATTAGCCCTCATATGGAAGTTGAATTGTGACAAATTTGGTGTTATTCTAAGACCATTTCGATACCCAAATGATGTGCCAAAATTGTTCTTCAAATCTGAAAAATCTACTGAACTGTCTTCAATTTTGGCCAACTTTGAGCTGCTATATTTTGGCACTCAAAACTCCGAATTTAGTTCCGTTTGATGTGTTTGAAACTTTGTTTAGAACTCTTATTGTGGTACGAATTTTGGAGGCTAGTTCACTTTTTGTGAATTTTTTCGAATTTCCAAAGTTTACCGAAAACATGATCGAAACTGTCTTGTATGCTCAAGTGAGCCACTTTGAGCTGAAATTTGAATGTCTTCCGTTTAGAATCTTGGAAAGGTGTCTTCTGGAAACTTTTAGTAATTTGAACCAAGATTCCAATTGTATAAAGTTTTCCAATTTTGGACCTACTGAGTGCAAGTTCTGATTTTTCTAAATTAGGCATGCAAAACTGAAATTTTCCGATCCAATGGGAAATGAGTTTTTGGAAACTCTTCCCTATCCTTTGAGATTGATTGACCGTTTTAAATTTGATTTCACGAAAGAAATCAATTTTTCCTTGTGTTATTAAACCCCACTTTTGAGTCTCGATTTACGAGTAATTAAGGCTCTCTTTCATGATATTTTCCTAGTATTGTACAAGTGTACAATCCTTCTTGTTAACAAGGGGTTTATAAGTGATAGTGTGTGATAGTAAATTATTATTTGCTCAGGCGCTCAAGGGGACCTTCAAGAGGATCTCGAAGCAGACGCCTAAAAGTTGTTTAAGCACTTACTCCCTACTTTGATTGGTGAGTGTCAAGTGCATGATTTGTTGCAACTATGTGAATTGCTTCTTATGGATTGAATGATTGATAATTGTTGAGTCGAGTGTGTACTTTATCGCACTCGTTCTCTTTCAACTGATTGTACAACTGAATTGCTCATGACTGAATTGAGATTGATTGACTGAATTGCAACTGATTGACTGCATGTCGTTGGAGTGAATCTCCTCGACTTATAACTGAACTGCTTGCATGTCGTTGGAGTGAATCTCCTCGACTTATAACTGAACTGTGGGGACGCCCAAATCTCAATTGGCCAACCTTGCGACTCGAGCCAGCAAGGGCTTGGTCGAGAAGTTTGGTGAACCATGAGATAACTGTAAGCTTGATCTATTGAGAGATCTTGCTTGGCCTACTCACGTAGTAGTGCTTTTTATTGAAGTACGGGTCCGGTGCGGTGAATGGTGGACGAAATTGACGTGTAAGTGGAGTTTTACGGACTTAAATGCCGACCCGGTTGACGGAGTGTCATCGCAGGAAGATATTTAATCGAGGCTTGGCGAAGCAAGTGGAATTTAGCTCCTGAGAGCTCCTGTATCCTCATTGAATGTGTTTAATTGAAAATTGTGAATTGCTTAAATGTTACAGCTTTAATTCTTGCTTAAATGCCATTGTTACTTAAACTATGTGTTTTGCATGTTCATGTTTTCTTGGTCTCACGAGCAACCACTCACCCCGTTAGATTTATTTTTCTTAACAGGAGCTGAACTGGAAGGGGTTATGGAAAAGCCTACTTGATGGCTCTTTTGACTAAAATTTTAGAATGTATTTGTCTAGACATCCTTTTGGGAAGTTGTATATTTTGGAAAGTGGATGTATTTTGAACTTGTGATATAAGATTGAATATTTATGTATGGAAATGATTTCGTGCCTTTATTCCGACTTTCATTGTTAGTCGTTATCCCTTAAGTTTGGACTGGAATTGTACTGAGTCCTGGTGAGAGTTGGGTAGGCGTCCCGCTAATACCCTTGGGTTCGCCCTTGGGAGAAGTGGGGGTATCACAGTTGGTATCAGAGTTTAGGTTTCAGATCTTTGTAGTGTATCATAGGCTTAAAAGTTTAGGATGCCGGACTGTGGGATTTGATTGTGTATTAAGTGCAATGTGACCTTGGTGCTTGATGTTTTAGCGAGCAATATTGAAGTGTTTGTGTTTTATTAGAGTGATGTTGAATACTAGTGTTTTATTTTTGTTGGAGTTAAATCCTTATACGTTTATGATTTATTGTCTTGTGGACTCTACTCAAAAGGTGATTCCATCTCTTTAAGTTGTTCTTGAGTTGAGAACTTAAAGCGACTTTGATTTCAAAAGTTTCTTGATGTTGTAGCACCATTTTGCTCACACAACACTATAAGACTTTAAATTTCGAGTTATGTTGGAGGTGAGTCAAGATTATGGATTTAAAATGGCCATCTGATGAGTTTAAGGGTTGGACACCTTGCTTCCTCCACTATTTTACTTGCCGAAATTTCGGAAGAAAAGTTGAACCATTTGAACAATTTTGGACTCCATTTTGAACTTGAAAATGAGACATCTTTTGTACTCCTTTTGGTTTGACCTATTACTCTAGCCTGTATAGGAACTTTCATCTTGAATTTAGTGAGGAAACTTGTATTCATTGGAAATTTTAAACTAGGAACTTAGAAAGTAGCTTAGGCTTTCGGATGGAATTTGAAAGTTATAATTATTCGAATGATGTGGTTTGGTATCGTAAATTCTTCTAGTTTTGTCCCTAACTAGGCTTATGATTTTACTTCTTTTGATCCTGCCTAGGATGGTAGGGGTGGTGCATGCCGTGAGGTCTTTTGTATTTTGCTTGCATGTACCCCTATATTTTGTGGCACTTAGTTGCCTATGTCCTGCATTTGACATGATCTCCCGACTCGTACTATGACTTTTGGTATATATAAAGAATTGTGCTTTAATTCTAAATATTTTTGGCAACTTGTATATGCATTGAGCTCTTTTATGCTTTACTATTCCTTTTCTTACGTCCATAGACTTATATTAAGTATGGTTCGATGAGGACGAGGAAAGGATTGTGAGCGTGGGTTTAGGCAACCCCGCACCCCTAGAAAAAATAAGGGATCACGGAAGGAAAGATTGATGGATGGTCTTATGTACTTCAATGGGATCCTAGCGCTAGATATGAGTCGGAAATGAATGAGAAGATTCGACCTACCAATGTCATAATGGATTGACCTAGTTGGGTGTCTAGTGAGGTTTTTCCCTGTGAAGTTTTAATAATTTCTCTACACGTATCTTGTGATCGGTCCTGTGGACATGTTCCAACCTTTTATGAACGTTTGAACTCCCAAAAGTATTGCGTTGGTTATTCATGAGATGACTTGAACTCATTTTCCATTTGTTTTAATTGAATAAAAGCATTTTCAATTTTTGCTTGACTATCATTATATATATATATATCCACTCACCTGTTGCCCTTTTTCCCACAAATATCTATATATATATGTATACATTTTGAACCCGCATGAGAATTGAAATTACGCAGAGTTTAAGTTCGGACCTTTTCTGAGGACTAAGAATGAATATTTGTTGTGAATTGGAGAGTAAGAATGACCGAGCTTCATGTACCCTTAGAGTTAGCTCTTGAGTTAGATGTGAAGGGTGGTAAAAGTGTTGGGTCAAAGTTATGCATATATGAACCTGCATGTTTGCTTATCTTTCTTAAAGGCAATTTCTAAAATATACGTTTTACTCAAACGTAACTTTTCACTCGAAACTTCGAGGGAAATTTTGAAACATCCTCCATGTATATGTTATTTTATTATGCATGTGTTTTAATACCCACGCATTGAGTTGCCTGATTAATCTTCTTAAACATATATGAGGAATTTGAAATATGTATTGATGATTATGGCAAAAACATTATTTGAAATTTCTTATTAAGAAAATTTAGTTTCGAGCCATGAAGAAAAGTTTGTATCATTAACTTTAATTTTGAAATTTTGAATCGCATTCTGCCACATACATACCCAAATTACATTATAGCCCTCGATTATATCTCGCATGTTATGATTGACTTGTTTTGGACAAATTGAGTCCGAAAATTTTGGTAAGCTTGGTTTTCTATTGAAAATATATCCTTCCATTCAGGTTTTGAACTACAAGACTTAATCATTTAACTAGAGTTTGAATTGACCCTAGAACCAACTATTCTTGTGTAAGTCCTAGTTTCGTGAATGGTATAAATAAAGTGTGATCACTTGCCCTATGATTTGGAGGTTAAGATTCCTACGGGAGATCAGTGTTTAATTGTTAAGTGCAAACTATACAAGGGTGAAATTTGGCAGATCTAGTGGACCTAATAACTAAGGGGTATGCTGTGATATTAGGGATGGATTGGCTAGCTAGGTGTGAAAGTAAGCTGGTATCGTCTGCTCTTGTATCAAGAATCCGAACTAGAAAATCTATGCATACAGAAGCATGAGGATATTTAGTTTTTCTTATAAATACACCCGGGGATAAGATGAAATTGGAAAACGTACTAGTGGTGAAAGATCCATTAGGAGAGCAATGTACACCTTATTTGAAAAAGGATTCAGTAGAGAGAGTGAATCCTGTGGAGGGCGCTTGTACCCTTTGTTAAGAAAAGATGGAAGTTAAAAGCCATGCGTGGACTTTCGAGATTTGAATGAGGTGACCATTAGGAAAAAATACTCTTTTGCCTCACATAGATGAATTGTTTGACCAATTATAAGGAGCCAGAGTGTTTTCTAAGTTGGATCTAAGGCAAGATTATTATTAGTTAAGGATTTTAGAAGGAATTATACCTAAGATTGCTTTTACTTCAAGACGTGGCTATTTTGAGTTTGTAGTCGTGTCTTTTGGGTTGACTAGTGCACCGGCAGTTTTCATAAACTTGATGTATTGAGTTTAAGCCCTATTTGGATTAGATAGTGACGGTGTTCATAGATGAGCTATTGGTGTATTCTAAGTCTCGAGAGAATCAAGAATGGCACTCGAGGATAGTTTTGCAAACCTTGAGAGAGCATTAACTCTTATTAAGTTCAATAAGTATGAGTTTTGACTGGAAGAAGTAGAACCTGATGAGAATTGTCCTTGGAAGAAATGTCGATAAAGCTTTTAGGTTGAAAAGTGAAGGAATTAAGTTACAAACAAATTCCCCTAGTGAAAGTTTGATGGAGAAATCATGGAATGGAGAAAGTGACTTGGAAGGTAAAATGTCTATTGGGGGAAAATCAAAGTTTGATTGCTAATTGGATGAATAGAAATTGTGAGATATGGATTGGAGAGTGTGAGTTATCGATTGATCTGATAAACATAACCATTAAGGGAATGATATTGTCCTAGGTGTGAATTTCGAGAACAAAATTCTTTTAAGGAGGGAAGGATGCGAGGACCCGAATTTTTTCCTTACTTTTAATTCTATTTTATTGGCTTATTTAATTATTTATTCACCCGTTTTCTCCGAATAATTTATTTCAACCATTTTTTTTAAAAAAAGAAGACTTTATTCATTCATGTGAAAGACAATACAACCACAACGGTACCAAACCACTGACGAACTAGCCTCTCCTCCTACGGAAGCTAGGGAATCCTAATCTATCCATTCGTCTATCTCCGCGGACCAGGGGAGGTAGCATGGCAAAAGAAGTAAACAAGGAATCCTCACCACTAACGGCACCCCATTTAGCCAACCTGTCCGAAGGTTTGTTAGCCTCTCTGTAGCAATGTGTGATGGACCGGAATAGCCGCCAATGTTGCAACAAGTCATCCACTTCCAACTGCAGCTGCCAGGGACAGGCCTGATCACCTGACATGATGCGAACCAAAGATAGTGAGTCCACCTCGAGATGCAGCTCTAAAAACCCCCAAGCAATGCACTGTTGCACCCCATGGGCTAGCGCCTTCAATTCCGCATGTAGGCTAGTTAAGACACCAAAGGAACACGAAAAAGCAAGAACGAAGCCTCCCTGAGAGTTCCTGACCACGCCCCCTCCTCTACTGGCCCCTAGATTTCCAAGAGAACACCCATCCGTATTGAGCTTATAGCCCCCATTCAGGGCCACCCATTTAACCTGCAAAATGGTGATTACTTTGGGCCGAGCCACTAAGGCTAAGTGCAAACTCTCCCACGAACCACTAGACCACCCTATAGATGGAAACTGAGCATGGAGTAACTCCCTTAGCCTAAACAGGACTCGGTCAACCACCCCTCCCCCATCTGTCCTTCCCCCATTCAGCAATGCCCTGGTTCTCGCACACCGCAATTCCCAACAGATGAGTGAATGAAGTATATGATAAACAAAGGCCACATACCGCTGCTGGGCCGGCCGGATCCACCACGACACAGCCAGGTGACGAACCGAGTAGATACGGTCTGAGTTCCCCAGTTGAGTTTCGAAGGCCCTCCATACCTTCCGTGCAGTTTCCCTAGTGCAAAATAGGTGATTCAAGCGCTCCTCCTGGGGAACAGTGCAACAGAAGCATCTAGAAGGCCCGTGGACTCCCAACCGGTGCACCTGGTCCAGTAAAGGCAACCTACTCGATAGCAAGCGAATCATGAAGAATGAAATAGTGATAGGGAGCGACCCATGCCAAACACAGGCGGCCCCGAATGACCCATGCGAGTGGCCTCGAACAACCGACAAGGCCGAGGCAATTGTGAATTCCCCGCTGGGGGTTAGCATCCAAACCATCCTGTCCTCCCCCAAGAGAGATGGCGGCCTACAAGCCAAAACAAGCCGTACCAGCTCCGGTTACAACACCTGAGAAAGGGAGCGAACGTCCCACTCACCACCCGTCACAAAATCCGTCACTCGGTGATCTTTGAATTCCTCCACACTTCGGCATAGGGACCCGGATCCCAGCCAATTATCATGCCAGAAGTCCATAGCTCCTGCCCGTGCAATCCAACTTATGTGATCCTCCGTAACCCCTTCGACCTCGCACATACGTTTCCATGTATACGAATTACCTATTCTCTCATCTGCCAAACAAGGATGCCTATCCCTACAGTACTTGGAAGCAATAAACGTAGCCCAGAGAGACCTCCTCTGTCTAAACTTCCATCACAACTTCATGGAGACCTGGATTTCCCCAACTTGAGGACCACATTTCCCCCGCGGGATGTTTTCCCGATATCCATCACAAGTTCCTGAGCTAGCAAGAAATTCTCTGATATCTGACGCCCTTTAACAAACCCACTCTGCTGGGGAGAGATGATTCGGGGCAGAAGATGAGCGAGATGACCCGATAGAATGCGGGAGATCACTTTATTGACAAAGTTGCACAGGCTGATCGGTCGGAACTGCGTGAAGTCCTGAGGCGCGGGCACCTTAGGAATCAAGACAAGGAACGGTGATGCTACGGGGCAACTCTGCCCCAGAGAAAAAACTCAAAATGACTTTGTGAACATCCTCTGCCACAACCTCCCATGCAAAGGTGAAGAATTTGCCTGTAAACCCATCCGGCCCTGCCGCACTGTCCCCATCCATGGCGAACACCGCATCTTTAACCTCATTCATGGTGGGAGGCTCCATCAGTAGGGCATTATCTTCATCCGTCACTATCTTGGGAATAACGTCTAAGAACCCATACGAACTAGTAGGGTCGGAGTCTGCCGTGAAGAGCTTTTGGAAAAAGGAGACTGCCTCCTTACTAATGAGCTCCTTGGACTCCACCCAATCTCCGTTGAAGTCTTAGATCCGATGAACAATCGACCTGCACCGTCGCTCCGCCACCACCGTGTGGAAATACTTAGAATTACGATCCCTATCCCTCAGCCACTTAACCCTCATCTTCTGTCTCCAAAAACCTTCCTCAACGGCTAGCGTGTTCCTCAATCGCGCGCGGGCTTCAGTCAATCCAACTAAAGCACGGTTTGATGAATCCTGTTCATGAGCCATTTCTGCCTCCACCACCACCCTCTCCGTGTCTTTCACTGCCTGAAAAATATCACCAAAGGACCTCCTGGACCATCCCTTGAGGACCAGCTTGATCGCACGTAATTTTGAGGCCAATACCCCTAGGGGAGGACCAGACGACTCGCTTGGCCACCCCTTCCTGATGACATCGAGTAACCCCACTCTGGTGGTCCACACATTTAGGAAACGAAATGGTTTAGGCTTGTTGTCTACCCGCGTAGAAGCAATCAACAATGGCGGGGCATGATCAGACGGGTCCTCGCCAAGTGTTGCACCAAAATATTGGAGCCCATACGGAAAGCATCCAAATTGAAGAGTAGCCGATCAAGGCGTTTCAATATTCGGGCCCGCCCATGCCTGTTGTTGCACTAGGTAAAGTTTGATCTAGAAAACCCTGCATTCGAGACTCCATTCTCCATCATGAAATGCAAAAAGTCCATCCCTTCAGAGAAGCAGAAAAGCCTCCCCCCTCGCTTGTCACCCTCATTGATTATGACATTAAAATCCCCGATTAAGAACCAAGGGATATCGGATGGCCTATCCACCGTCAAGTCCGCCCATAGCAGCTCGCGCTAGTGTGGAGTACATCTAGCATGAACAAAGGAGAAGCAGAAAACAGATGGGAGCAAAGGGCTATAAATATGAAGCGAGACATGCTAATCCGACTCGCCCACTATGACCACAGAATGAAGTGATTTATAGAAGACCCAAACAGTCCCCCCATGGTTAGAGACACTCCGGTCCATACCCAACTTCACCTGCACACTATCAGTGCTACCTAAATCCACCTTGGGTCACAAATCGCTACCAAATGGAGGGAGTGGATTTTAGTTAATTTCTTGTGTTTTCTTAGGTTAGGGGCTCGAGAAACACCCCTTATATTCCAAAAAAACACTTTAAACATCGGATAAGATGGAGAAGAAATTGACTGAACTCGACTTACTCGAGCATAAGGTGCGGTCAGAAGGGAATCGGGTACGCACACCACGGAGCTTGGGTAGCTCTACCCCCGGGGAGCTTTCGCCACTGTTCGCATGAGATATCGAGCTTGGGGGAGCAACAACCGAGTCAAGGTGCAATCTTTTTGAAATTGACCCCCTACTCTTTGGGGACTGACAAGCTACCGTACCTCGTGGAGACACATTCCCAAATCTCTCCTGGAATTCACGAAGCTTCTCCGCAGACTCCCCTTCATCCTCCATCCCCACATGCTACTATGGCCCCTTCTCCTGAGTCGGTCCTACACCCCATCCGTCCTCCATCTCCACCCCACCTCCTCGCAAAGGGCGCACCTACTGCTCCTGCTCTCCACACGCATGACCCACCAGGAGCTCTTGCTGGTCCCCATCGTTGTCCTCCTCTCGCCTTCCCTCCGTCAAGACCTTATCAGCCATAGCACAAAGGATCCTATCCGCAGCCTGTTCAATCACCTCGTCCACCAGCATCGCTACATCTAGCCTGAGAAAACCTTCCAAGGCGACTCCCTCCTGGTGGGTATGAAGAGGCCGTAACAGCTCCTCCTCCACGGCCAGCCCATCGCCAACACCCACCACCTTCCCCCTCTCGCCACGCTGGTCTCCATCAGTAGCGTGCTTTGCTTCTTGCTGGGCGGCAACAGAGTTAGCCACCTCACTCCTTTGTTGTACGCCCATTACTGGCAGCACCGCCACTGGATCATGCCCCACTGCCAACGCATAACCATCCTCCATCCCCTTCACAACCTCGCCACGCTGGACATCCTCCGTAGCTTGCCTTACATGGAATATTGTCCCACTTATTTTTTAAAATGTCCCGTTAGCAAATTTAATTTTTCGGAGGCTCGTTTATTAAGAAATAGTGAATACATGTTTTTCAAGGCAATATTTGAATCGAGAGTGCAATAATCCTAGAGAATTAAGAATGAGTAATAATAGACTAAGAAAAGTCAATTGATGGATTAGAGGTGAGTGGGTTAAAAATTTAAGCTTATACCGCGAGTGCGTCGAAAGTTTCCCGAAAGTCACGTCTGTGCAAACTAATTGGAGATTTGAGGAATTAATACTTGTGAGAACTCATGTTTTTTTTCAAAAATAGTTATTTTTAGGATTATTTACCCTAGTATTAGTGAGTTATATTATTGTTATAAGAATTTCTTTTAAATTTCGCTTTATCGCGTGAGAATTGAAAGTTCGCGTATTTCGCGTCAAAATGGTTAAATGGAGATTTAAGAAACTTATACTAGACTACGAAGAGTGAATAATTATGGTATTAAAGGAGTTACATTGGAAATTTAGTGCACAAGTAAAATAAACTCGAGAGAAAACGGACACGAAACGCACGCGCGTGAGTACTATTCATAGTTGACTTTTGCTCAAAATTTTAACCACAAAACCCTCAAGCTTCTCCAAGAAGTTTCACTCATTAGCACACTCTCTCTCTCTTCTCACCAAGGCTGGCCAAAAATCCTCAAGGAAGAAGAAGAAAAGCTCTTCACAAATTTACCTCAAAATTTGCTCCAAATCCTTCACAAATCACCATCCAACCTCAAAATCACTTGGGAATTCACTTAAACTAGAAGAAAGACCTCATCTTGCCGGTTTTCTTAGGAGTTTTTGGGACAAAAATTTCTGGTTTCTCTTGAAAGCTAGGAGGTAACCATCCAATCTTTCATTCTTGGCTTTAATGGGTTTTATTCTTAGCTTTGAAGCTTGTAGCTTCATTATTGTTGTTAGTATTTGGATTGGATTGGTTGATGTGGGCTCTATGAATTCCCACCTTGGTTGTATGGGCTGATATGATGAGTTAATGTTTGATTTGAGTTGTTTAAGTGTTGGTTAAGATGATTATGGATATAGAATTGATGGAAAGTTCGAAGGAAGTTGCGTAGGATTGATGACCGAAATCTGTCCTGTTTGTACCGTGCATTTAGTTCAAATTTTTGATGTTCAAATGACCTTGAAACTGGTGTATATATGTTGTGTATGATGTGTAGAAAGTTTCTACCAAAAATCATTTGGATTGGTTGGATAACAATTGAATTTTGGCAAGAACAAATCTGGAAAATTCGTGTAGCAGTGGTCCACTGGTAGTATTCTTTGAACGAACATATCTCTCTGTTCGGAAGTCAGAATTGAGTGCTGTCAGTGGCATTCAAAACTAGACAACCGAAGTTTTCTAAAGGTGTAAAATGGACCTTTTAATTCGAACTGAGTCATCTGTAGTGATAAATCAAAGTCAGCTGCCCTGTTTTGTGAGCCTATCCGAGAGAAAGGTAGAAGCTGCATTTTGTGGCTCTATTTTCTCTCACTTAAGAATTGATTTTGAAAACAGTTTATTGTGATAAAATGTAGCCTCATGATTCTAATTTCCAACGCCACCAACCATTCTCAATTCCAAGTTGTGTGGAGTGAGATATGGTTCGATTTCCAAATTGCGACAAAACTGGAAAACCCTTCTTTTGGGCTCGCTGACTGGTTTGGTTGTTAGTGAGGTGTCTTATTTTGAAATTTTGATGTCAACCAACTACCAATTATTTATGAAATGTTTCTTGGACCTTGGTTTTACAAATGAACCAAAATGGGACTGATTGTATGGGGTAAAGTGTTTGAAAAGGAAAAGAAAGCAAGAAGACAGATTTGTCTTGAAAATTTCTTGAACTTTGGTAGTTTTGTTAACTACCTTCCCGTATGATTTTTTATGTGAAATTTGATAGAGGATTAGCCCTCATATGGAAGTTGAATTGTACCAAATTTGGTATTATTCTAAGACCATTTCAATATCCAAATGATGTGCCAAAATTGTTCTTCAAATCTGGAAAATCTATTGAACTGTCTTCAATTTTGGCCAACTTTGAGCTGCTATATTTTGGCACTCAAAACTCCAAATTTAGTTCCGTTTGATGTGTTTGAATCTTTTTTAGAACTCTTATTGTGGTACGAATTTCAGAGGCTAGTTCACTTTTTGTGAATTTTACCGAATTTCCAAAGTTTACTGAAAACATGATCGAAACTGTCTTGTATGCTCAAGTGAGCCACTTTGAGCTGAAGTTTGAATGTCTTTCGTTTATAATCTTGGAAAGGTGTCTTCTGGAAACTTTTAGTAATTTGAACCAAGATTCCAACGGTACAAAGTTTTCCAATTTTGGACCTCCTGAGTGCAAGTTCTGATTTTTCTAATTTAGGCATGCAAAATTGAAATTTTCCAATCCAATGAGAAATGAGTTTTTGGAAACTCTTCCCTATCCTTTGAGATTGATTGACCGTTTTAAATTTGATTTCATGAAGGAAATCAATTTTTCCTTGTGTTATTAAACCCCACTTTTAAGTCTCGATTTACGAGTAATTAAGACTCTCTCTCATGATATTTTCCTAGTATTGTACAAGTGTACTGTCCTTCTTGTTAACAAGGGGTTTATAAGTGATAATGTGTGATAGTAAATTATTCTTTGCTCAGGCGCTCAAGGGGACCTTCAAGAGGATCTCGAAGCAGACGCCTAAAAGTTGTTTAAGCACTTACTCCCTACTTTGATTGGTGAGTGTCAAGTGCATGATTTGTTGCAATTATGTGAATTGCTTCTTATGGATTGAATGATTGATAATTGTTGAATTGAGTGTGTACTTTATCGCACTCGTTCTCTTTCAACTGATTGTACAACTGAATTGCTCATGACTGAATTGAGATTGATTGACTGAATTGCAACTGATTGACCGCATGTCTTTGGAGTGAATCTTCTCAACTTATAACTGAACTGCTTGCATGTCGTTGGAGTGAATCTCCTCGACTTATAACTGAAACTGTGGGGATGCCCAAATCTCAATTGGCCTACCTTGCGACTCGAGCTAGCAAAGGTTTGGTTGAGAAGCTTGGTGAACCATGAGATAACTGTAAGCTTGATCTATTGAGAGATCTTGCTTGGCCTACTCGCGTAGTAGTGCCTTTTATTGAAGTGCGAGCCCGATGCGGTGTATGATGGACGGAATTGACGTGTAAGTGGAGTTCTACGGACTTAAATGCCGAACCGGTTGATGGAGTGTCATCGTGGGAAGGTATTCGATCGAGGTTTGGCGAAGCAAGTGGAACTTAGCTCCTGAGAGCTCCTGTATCCTCATTGAATGTATTTAATTGAAAATTGTGAATTGCTTGAATGTTACAACTTTAATTCTTGCTTAAATGCCATTGTTACTTGAACTATGTGTTTTACATGTTTTCTTGGCCTCACGAGCATCCGCTCACCCCGTTAGATTTATTTTCCTTAACAGGAGGTGAACTGGAAGGGATTATGGAAAAGCCTACTTGATGGCTCTTTTGACTAGAATTTTGGAATGTATTTGTCTAGACATCATTTTGGGAAGTTGTATATTTTGGAAAGTGGATGTATTTTGAACTTGTGATGTAAGATTGAATATTTATGTATGAAAATGATTTCGTGCCTTTATTTCGACTTTCATTGTTAGTCGTTATCCCTTAAGTTTGGACTGAAATTGTACTGAGTCCTTGCGAGAGTTGGGCAGGTGTCCCGCTGATACCCTTGGGCTCGCCCTTCGGAGAAGTGGGGGCGTCACATGTACTTTATCGCACTCGACCCAAGCTATAGTGAATTTTCAATGATTGAATGCTATGAACTGGGCCCTTACCCCTCGTTGCCAGTCGACTTGAGCCAGAAGCGGATTCGGTCGGGCTGCTGGTGACCCTGGGACAGTATTTTAGTATACTCGAGTATGATCACGAAGGTTGGTGGAGAACTGGCTAGTGAATTGGTTAGTAGCGGGAAATGAAATGAATAAATTGAAATGTTGAAATAAAGGGAAGAGATGAATGATTGAATGAAGGAGAATGACTGGCGGAATGAACAAATGGCTCCGCGTGAGCATGTATCCTTTTAATGAGTGTGTTCTCATTGCTTTTATATTGTGAATGTTTTCTTGATTGATTGAATTTAATGACTAATGTCCTTGTTTCAATTGCTTGATTATGTGTATGGAAACCTCACTGTACTTTAGCTCACCCTTCTATTCCATTACATTTGTTTTCCTTACAGGGTTTGAGAGCAAGGACAGGTGATTGGAGGAAGACTAAACTTTTGGTTAGAACTTTTGTTGTGTAATAGTGATAGTATTAGTAGTTGGTTGAATCCTAAACTTTTGTACTTAACCTTGAGGATTGTATATCTGTGTGAATGATTGTATATATGTTAAGTTTGATTGGCCATCTTAACTTGCTCTAAAGTGATAAGTGAGTGAGCCCAGGCGAGAGCTAGGCAGGCGGTCCGCTGAACCCTTGGGTATGCCCTAGGGGAAAGGTGGGGTCATCACACAAACAACTTTTCTTCCATTCTTTACCAACCCTCTTGAAAATTTCTTCATCCGACTAAATCCGAATTTGTCTCATATGCTCTCGAATTTTGTATTGATGAACCCAACCAGCAGCCAAATTCCTCAAATTCATTCACAAACCAATTTAAACATTCTCTCCAACCCTCAGGGACCCTACCACTATATTATAGAGTCTTTTGTGTTGGGTACTGTCTCTCAGGAAAAGGCGACGATGGAAAAATAACCCGCACCTATTGACAAGAACCTATTGAGAAGGTTGGATTGATTTGATGAATTTATGAAGAAAAGTCAAGGATTGAGCAGGCATGGTATTTTGGACTATGATGAATTGTGTCTTTTTCCAGATATTCAACTGTCATTAGAATTCAGAATCCCCAAATTCAATAAGTATGATGGAACTAAAAATTCTAAAACGCATCTCACTGTGCTTGCCAACAAGTTAAGTAAATCCGTGGATGATGAAAATTTACCTATGCATCTATTTTCAAAAAGTTTGGAGGGAGATGCTCTAGACTGGTACTCAAATTTAAAGCCTGGAGAGGTCGTAATCTAGTTGGATTTGTCAACAATTTTTGTAAAACAATATGAATTCAACTGTGAGTTGGCACCGATGTGAACAACACTGGAGGGTATCAAGAGAAAGTCATCGAAAGATCACGAGACCTATGCAAAGCGGTGGAAAAAATTAGCTGCCAAAGTAGAGCCTCCTATGACTAAGGAGGAGATTGTTCGTACTTTTATCAAAACTCATGACCCACCTTATTTTGAAGAGATTTTTCGTATGACTGGAAGTTCATTTGCTACTTTCATTAACAAGTTGAAGGAGTACGATGAATTTGTCGAAACAGGGAAGATTGTTAATGTTTCAGCATTGAAGTTGCAATTAGATGCCCTACAGAATCAAAGCAATAATGGAAAAAAACCCTCGTTTGAGAAGAAAGAAAGAAAAAATACTTTTATATGGGATCAAGGCCCGCCCTTTAGACCTAACATTTGAAACCATCCCACATATTCTATCCCTTACCCATATTACCCTAACCCTCAACCGATTTACTACACTACTACCCAATTCTATCATTTTCAATCAAATCACTTGAATACCTTATCGTTACCTCCAACCTCACAACCTGTCTTTCAAAATCACCCTTGTCCTATTTATCATTCTAGACTAACCCTACAAAATAGCAACCCCACTCAAAACCTTTTTCAATCCAGTAGAATTCAAACTCAAAAGTAATTTCAAATCTTTACCAACTTGGCCCGACCCATTGATCAATTTTATGAGTAATTAAAAGCAACTGAAAAAATTGGAATCGTTCCTCTCAAACTCTATCTTAGAGGTCCTTATGCCAGTTATGATCCACAAGCAATCTGTACTTATCTCTCTGGAAGTCTAGGTCATACCACTGTCGATTGTTGGGTTCTAAAACATAAGATTCAAGATATAATTGAATCTGGAGACATTCTTCTCAAAAGAAAGGGAGAACAGGGACCGAATGTCAGTAAAATCCTTTACTTAAACATGGGAGCAATGTAAGGGTTATCATCATTAATGAAGATTTCGTCGATTCCACCCAGTACATCATAGATAAAACTGAGGTATTTGGCGTAATGGAGGCTGACCATGTGAGAGTGAGAAAGCTGCTGTCTGCTGAAAAGTCCATGACTTAGAGCACAAATAATATTTTTGAAGAAAAGTTGAAATCTCATGTGTTTGAAAAAGATGAGCCATTTGTAGTAGAAGGAGGACCTTCCAAGATTAACAATTCTAAACCTCCTTTTATTCTGGATCTGTCATCTTTTAAATGGGATATATCGAGCCTGTTGTCCTCAAATTTTCAGAACAAATGTCTGTCAATTACTTGCAAGAGGTGCCATGAAATTACGAGGAGTTTATTCTATTGATTGGAGATAAGAAATATTTGAAAAAAGAGGTATCTCCTATCACCAGATTTGGGAGTATCATGGAAAACTCTGAAATCGATGTTCAATCTAGAGTCAAGATTAATTTTCTGCCGCCCAAGTCCCTAGTGTCTGAAAATGAAGATGTGAATTTTTCAAAGATACTGAAGAGAAGTGTGTACAAGATAGTAGAGCAATTAGATAGGATGCCTGCTCAAATTTCTTTTCTGAACCTACTCTTGATCTCTGAGTTATATATAGAAGTATTGATCAAAATCTTGAATGAGACTCAAGTGCCAAAAAATATCCCTGTGGATAAATTTTTTAACATTGTGGCAAATGTACTTGTTACTAATCATATCGCCTTCTCTAATGACAATCTGACTGTAGAAGGAATTGGGCATAACAGAGCCTTGTATATATCGGTATCGTGAGGACCCGAAAGTTTTCTTATTTTTATCTTATTTTACATGTTTATTTAATTATTTATTCATCCATTTTATTCGAATAAATTATTTCCACCATTTTAAATCCATTTAATTGGAACTATGCCCTACTTATATTTTTAAAACGTTTCGTTAGCAAAATCTACTTTTCGGAGGCTCGTTTAGTAAGGAATAACAAGTGCACATTTTTCGAGATAAAATTCGATTCGAGAGTACAATAATCTTGGAGAATTAAGAATGATCAATAGTAGGCTAAGAAAAGTTAATTGAGAGATTAGATGTGGGTAAGTTAAAATTTAAGCTTATACCGTGCGCGCGTCGAAAGTTTCCCAAAAATCGCGCTGGTACAAACTAATTGGGGATTTGAGGAACTAATACTAGAATTGTGTAAGGACTCATGTTTTTATTCTAAACTAGTTATTTTTATGATTATTTACCCTAGTATTAGTTACTTATATTATCGTTACAAGAATTTCTTTTAAGTTTCGCTTTATCGCGCGCGAATTGGAAGTACGCGTTTTCCACGTCAAATCGACCCAATTGAGATTTAAGAAATTTATTCTAGACTACCAAGAGTAAATGATTATAATGTTAAAGGAAGTACATTAGAGGTTTAGTGCACACGTGAAACAAACCCGAGAGAAAACGGACACGAAACGCGCGCACTATTAAGAGTTGACTTTTGAAGGAATTTTAACCACAAATTCTTAAGCTTCTCCAAGAAGCTTCATTGATCAGCCTTCTCTCTCTCTCTTCACTCACCATAGCCGGCCATCCTCAAGCAAGGAAGAAGAAGAAAACTCTTCATCAATTCAAAACTAGACATCTGTAGTTTTCTAACGGTGTATCATGCACCTTCTAATTAGAACTGAGTCATCTGTAGTGATTGATCAAAGTCGGCTGACCTGTTCTGTTAGCCCAACCGAAAGGAAGTTAGAAGCTGCAAATTGTAGCTCTAATTTCTCTCATTTGCGAACTGAATTTCAAAACTATTTCTTCTGATGAAATGTATACTTTGAATCTAATTTCCAATGCCACTGACCACGTTCAATTTCAAGTTGTATTGAGTGAGATATAGCCCAATTCCCAAACTGTACCAAAGCTGGAAAACCCTAATTTTGCTAGCCAAATGGCCTAGCTTGACTTGGGACTTGTTGTTTTGAAATTTCTGATGTCAATCACCCACCAAATGTATATTAGATGTTTCTTAGACCTTTGTTTCACAAATGAGCTAGATTTGAGTTGATTTCATTGGGCCAAATGTTTGAAAAAGAAAACGGAAGCAAGTAGACAGATTTGCCTTGGAAATTCTTTAAACTTTTATAGTTTTGTTAACTACCTTTCCGTGCGAATTTTCAAATGAAATTTGATAGAGGAGTAGTCCTCCTATGGAAGTTGAATTGTATCAATTTTGGTGTCATTCTAAGACTGTTTTGATATACAAACAAGATACCGAAGTTGTACTTCCAAATCAGAAAAATGGACCGAACGGTCCTTATTTTTAACCAACTTTGAGCTGCTATATCTTGACGCTCAAAACTACGATTCTAGTTCCTTTTGTTCTGTTTAAACTTTGATTGGAACTCTAATAGTTCTGTGAATTTCAGATGCAAGTTCACTTTCTGTGAATTTTGTTGAATTTCCAAAATTTGCTGAAAACAAATATTGAAACTGTCTTGTTGTGCGAATCAGCCACTTTAAGCTGAAATTTGAGTGTTTTCCATTTAGAATCTTGGAAAAGTGTATTCTAGGAACTTTTAGTACTTTGAAACTAGTTTCCAATGGTGCTAAGTTTTCCAATTTTGGACCTACAAAGTGTAAGATATGATTTTTCAAAAATTGCTCCTTAAAACTGAATTTTTGAACTTGAAGGGAATTGAGTTTTTAGAAACTCTTCACTACTCTTCGATATTGAATGACCATTTTAGACTTGCCTTTATGAAGGAAATCGGTTTTTCCTTGCGTTATTAAACACCACTTTTGAACCTTGAATTTTGAGCAAGTAAAGCTCTATTCCATGACATTTTCTTAGATTGTACAAGTGTACGATCTCTTTTGTTAACAAGAGACTTATAAGCGATAGTGTGTGATAGTTAATTATTATTTGTTGAGGCACTCAAGAGGACCTTCAAAAGGATCTCACAGTGGACGCCTAAACCCTCAATTGGGCACTATTTTCTTGTTTTTGATTGGTGAGTGTCAAGTGTGTGAAAAAGTGTTACGTGCTTAATTGTTATTAGTGATTGGGTGTTTTGAAAATGACGAGTCGAGTGTGTACTTTATCACACTCGTTCTCATTTAAGTGAAGTGTATTTGAATTACTTGAAATGAATACTTAAATGAAGTGTTTCAATGATTATTTATGCTATGGTTGCATAAGTCGATTGGAGCGAATCTTCTCGACTCTTAGTGGTAATATTAGGGGATGCCCAGATCTCATTGGCCGACCTTGGACTCGAGCCGGCATAGGCTTGGTCGGGAACCTTGGTAGGCCATGAGAAAAATATAAGCTTGATCTATTGAGAGATCTTGCTTGGCATACTCGAGTAGTATCGCTTTATATAAAAGAAGAGTGAGCCCGGCATTAGGGTATGTAATGGTGAACGGGGAACGAGTAAGTGAAGTTTCTACGAGCTAAATACCGACCCGGTTGACGGAGTGTCATCGCGGGGAGGTAATTGATCGAGCATTGGCAAAGCAAGTGGAACTTAGCTCCTGAGAGCTTCCATATCCTTGAATTGTTTCTGTTTAATTTTCTCACTCGAATTGTTAATTACTTGAATACTATTGTTTTACTTGCTAAATTGTGATTGCTACTTGGATTACGTGCTTGCATGTGTGTTTCTTTGCCTCACTGAGTATTGGCTCATCCCATTAGTTTGTTTTCCTTAACAGGTTGGATTGGAAGATTTTGGAAAAGCCGACTAGGTTGTACTTTTGATTGGAATCTTGGTTGTAAATGTTTAGTCGACTTTTACTGGTTGTATTTTGGGACTTGATGTATCTTTTGAGAAATAATGTAAAATTTGGATATTCAGTTAAGGAAGCGATTTCTTTTCATTTTAGACTTGTATTATTTGGTATGTATCGTTAAGTTTGAATTGAATTGTCTTGAGTCCGGGCGAGAGTTGGGCAGGTGTCCCGCCGATACCCTTGGGTTCGCCCTTGGGAGAAGTGGGGGCGTCACAGTTGGTATCAGAGCTTAGACTTCAGATCTTTGTAGTGTATCCTAGGCTTGAAATTTAGGATGACGAACTGTGGGATTGGTTTGAAAGTTAAGTGACCGCTTGTAGGGATTGAAATTTGAGCCTAGATTTGAATTAGTGGATAATTAGAAGTCTTGATCTTGTGAGGGACATGTGGAATAGTACGAAAGGATCAAATCTAGTTGATTTAGTATATCTGGACCTATCTGAGCTTTTACTTTAAGTGTAAGCTATAGAAGGTAATGGTGATATTAAGTCGTCTCGGGGGCGCCTTCCGATGGTCCATTGTCGAGAAGGGCCTAAGAGAGCTCATTGGAGATATAATCCAACTCGCTGAACTAGGACTCCATGTGATTGCTAGAGAACTTACTCGTACCCAAATAACGAAGTGTTAATGGTGGTTGATGACCGAAGGCGGTCGTCCGAGGAAACTAAGGTAGTTCGAGAGGATAATCGAGGACTGAGGGAATAATGACCAAGTGTGTTACCTTGGTCGAACAAGTGGTGATGACAAGGTACTTAATGAGGGAAAATGAAGAAGAAAACTCCTAGTGCTGGAAATGAAAATGATCCTACTGAAGTAGCAGACATTTCTGGCTCCGCCAATCACTAAGCTAGTGAATTTGTTTACAGTAATAGTTTTCGTCAAGGATAGTCGGGGTGGTGCTTGTTCAAAGGCCATTGCATGTTGTATTTTGTTTCACTATACTTCCTACTGTTTAAGCAATTGAATGTTATTTATGAAGTGCTTGACTTTATCGTTTTATGACTTCAAATCTATGTTATGGGTTGTACACATTTGCAATTATTTCGGTGTCTTCCTTATTAATTTCATTTTGCATGATCAAAGTGTCATTTTTAAACTCCATTTATGTGTACTTATTGTATGTCATGCCTTTATAAATGTTAAATTTATGGATGGCCAAAGAAGTGAAAATGGGCTGAGAGCGAGGGGTTAGGCAACCCCGAGCTCAAGGGGATGATTAGGGAACGACTGCTGGACCAAACCAAAATCCTAAACCAATTAACCAACCTAGGAACTAAGAGATGATGTAAGGATAGAACGATTCTTGAAATTCATCCATCTAAGTTTCACGGAGGGTCTAACCTCGAAATAGTAGAAATTAGTTTGAGGGGATAAAATAAGGCACTAGTGAGAGCCAGAGGTTAGGGTTTCTTCATGAGCAACTTTGTAAGTAAGTATTAGAGAATGAACTAGGGTATGAAACTTTTATCCTAAGGAATAAAACCCCCGTATTTTGTTATGTTTATAAAATGATAGTAATCTTGTGAGGGCAAGAGCCCGTCCATATTAAGAAGAAAATAGTTAAGAGCTATATTTTGGGGTGACCTATAAGCAAAAGAATGAAAGAGCAATATGGCTCGAGCTTCCATTATGAATAGTTACTCATTTTAATCCTTTGAATTGCCTGGAAGGCTATCATTCGACTTAAGTCAACTAGTAAGATGACAAATTTGGAAGAAATGCATAAGGAAAGGGACATTCTTCGAAATGAGGTAGGATTTCAAAAGAAATTGGCTGACTACAGGGAAGGACGGTGGAACAAGAAAATGCATAGAAAATTGAGTTGCTACGCAAGAACGTGGAACTGGAGAAAAAATACAAAGAAAATTCTCAAACTGATCAAGTCGTGACTTCTCATATACCTTGTGGATATTGTGGCAAGATTAACCACACTGAGGCCGAGTGCTGGAGAAAGCAAGGAAAATGTCTGAAGTGCGGAGTACCGAACATCAGATTGCAAGTTGCCCTAGTAACCCTAATAAAAAGAGGAAATACTCAGTAACCAACTAGGTCCGCTACAAAGCCATCGAGTACCGGATGGGGGTAATTAATACTAATGGCTGTGAAGAGGACCCAAATAGTGGAGGTTTCACAAGTCGAGATAGTTTGACTCCACTCAAGGGATAGAGGTTATAGTTTTACCCTAGTCTAGACTGGCACTTTTGGAGGTGGTAATCTTTTGTATAAGGGAAAGTCCTTTTGTTGTTTTGTATCTTGGCAACTTGGCATTTTCTGTTATGATCTTGTTGTTTCCCCTTTTCCTTTTGAAATGATTTGATAAACCTCTTCCAACTGGATGTAACTATTATGATCTTTATGATATATGAAAATTTACTTGCTTTTAATTGATTTCATGGCTTATAGGCATATTTAAACTTTGCCCCACACCTTTAGATTGGTGATAAGACATGAACGGTAGTAGACATGGTTGAGATTATACTAGAGAGCGTAGGCAAACTTGAGGTCTTGAAGGTGACCAGGGATCGGTGGTGGACCAAAAAAAAAATCGAGAACTTAGGGTTAAAGCCGAGACCCAATGCTTGATTGCCAACTTGCTATATTAATTGTGAGATTTGAGTTGGTGAAAGGAAATATTTGATAGATTTAATGAGCCTAACGATTAAGGGACGGGATATCATATTTGGAATGGAAGTTTGAGATTATACATAGACTATCGAGACTTGCACAACATGACCATTTGGAACAAATACCCTTTTTGCCTTACATGGATAGGAATTCGATCAACTATAAGGAGCCGTGGTACTATCCAAGTTGGATTTAAAGAAGAACTATTACCAGTTGAGGATCTTAGAAATTGATATACTTAAGACCGTTTTCAATTTAAGATATGGTACTTCAAGTTCACAATTATGCCCTTTGGGTTGACGAAGGCATTAGCAACAATTATGGACTTAATGCATTGGGATTTTAAGCCGTATTTGAATCAATTGGTGGTGATATTTATTAATGGTATATTGGTATACACTAAGGTTGAGGAGGTCATGAAAGACACCTGATGATAGTTTTACAAACCCCGAGAGAGCGTCAATTTTCGTTAAGTTTAATAAATGTGAGTTCGATTGGAAGAAGTAGCCTTTCTAGGTTGTACAATATCTAAGGAAGAAATTGCTATAGACTCAGTCAAAGTGAAAGCTGTTTTAAAAGGAAACGACCAGAAAACCCTACCGAAATTTGGAGTTCTTAGAGTTAGCCGAATATTACCTTTGGTTTATCAAGGACTTTTCCAAGATTGTAATACTTGGTAAGTTATTTGGGATTCTAAATGTGAGGAAGAATTTTAAAAGTGAAAAGTGCTTAACTGATGCACCTGTATTAGCCTTACCGAGCAGAGGAGGTAGTTGTGATTTATACAGATGTTTCAAAGAATGGTTTAGAATGTATATTAATACTACATGATAAGATGATTGTATTTGCCTCTAGAAAGTTAAAATCTCACGAGAGAAATTATCCAACTCATGATTTGGACTTAGCGGCTGCAATACTTGCATTAAAGAAGTGGAGACATTACCTATTTGGGGGTAGATATGAGGCCGATTAATTTGCCTTATGACTTGGAAGTTAAAACACCTATTGGGGAAAATCAAAGTTTGATTGCTAGTTGGGTGAATAGAAATTGCGAAGTATGGATTGGAAAACGTAAGTCAGTGATTGATCTGCTAGGCTTAACCATGAAGGGAATGATATTGTTCTAAGTGTGAATTTCTAGGACGAAATTTCTTTTAAGTAGGGAAGGTTGTGAGGACCCGAAAGTTTTCTTATTTTTATCTTATTTTACTGGTTTATTTAATTATTTATTCACCCATTTTCTTCGAAGAAATTATTTCCACCATTTTAAACCCATTTACATGGAACTATGCCCTACTTATATTTTTATAACGTTTCGTTAGCAAAATCTACTTTTCGGAGGCTCGTCTAGTAAGGAATAACAAGTGCACATTTTTTGAGATAAAATTTGATTTGAGAGTGCAATAATCTTGGAGAATTAAAAATGATCAATAGTAGACTAAGAAAAGTTAATTGAGAGATTAGATGTGAGTAAGTTAAAATTTAAGCTTATACCGTGCGCGTGTCGAAAGTTTCCCAAAAATCGCGCTGGTACAAACTAATTGGGGATTTGAGGAACTAATACTAGAATTGTGTAAGGACTCATGTTTTTATTCTAAACTAGTTATTTTTATGATTATTTACCCTAGTATTAGTTACTTATATTATCGTTACAAGAATTTCTTTTAAGTTTCGCTTTATCGCGCGCGAATTGGAAGTACGCGTTTTCCACGTCAAATCGACCCAATTGAGATTTAAGAAATTTATTCTAGACTACCAAGAGTAAATGATTATAATGTTAAAGGAAGTACATTAGAGGTTTAGTGCACACGTGAAACAAACCCGAGAGAAAACGGACACGAAACGCGCGCACTATTAAGAGTTGACTTTTGAAGGAATTTTAACCACAAATTCTTAAGCTTCTCCAAGAAGCTTCATTGATCAGCCTTCTCTCTCTCTCTTCACTCACCATAGCCGGCCATCCTCAAGCAAGGAAGAAGAAGAAAACTCTTCATCAATTCAAAACTAGACATCTGTAGTTTTCTAACGGTGTATCATGCACCTTCTAATTAGAACTGAGTCATCTGTAGTGATTGATCAAAGTCGGCTGACCTGTTATGTTAGCCCAACCGAGAGGAAGTTAGAAGCTGCAAATTGTAGCTCTAATTTCTCTCATTTGCGAACTAAATTTCAAAACTATTTATTCTGATGAAATGTATACTTGTGAATCTAGTTTCCAACGCCACTGACCATGATCAATTTGAAGTTGTATTGAGTGAGATATATCCCAATTCCCGAACTGTACCAAAGCTGGAAAACCCTAATTTTGCTAGCCGAATGGCCTAGCTTGACTTGGGACTTGTTGTTTTGAAATTTTTGATGTCAATCACCTACCAAATGTATATTAGATGTTTCTTAGACCTTTGTTTCACAAATGATCCAGATTTGAGTTAATTTCATTGGGCCAAATGTTTGAAAAAGAAAATGGAAGCAAGAAGACAGATTTGCCTTGGAAATTCCTTAAACTTTGTTAGTTTTGTTAACTACCTTCCCGTGCAAATTTTCAAATGAAATTTGATAGAGAGTAGTCCTCCTATGGAAGTTGAATTTTACTAATTTTGGTATCATTCTAAGACTGTTTTGATATACAAACAAGATACCGAAGTTGTACTTCCAAATCTGGAAAATGGACCGAACTTTCCTTATTTTTAACCAACTTTGAGCTGCTATATCTTGACGCTCAAAACTCCGATTCTAGTTCTGTTTGTTGTGTTTAAAACTTTGATTGGAACTCTAATAGTTCTGTGAATTTCAGAGGCAAGTTCACTTTCTGTGAATTTTACCGAATTTTCAAAATTTGCCGAAAACCAATACTGAAACTGTCTTGTAGCACGAATCAGCCACTTTAAGCTGAAATTTGAGTGTTTTCCATTTAGAATCTTGAAAAAATGTCTTCTAGGAACTTTTATTACTTTGAAACTAGTTTCCAATGGTACTAAGTTTTCCAATTTTGGACCCTACTGAGTGTAAGATATGATTTTTCAAAGATTGCTCCTTAAAACTGAAATTTTTGAAATTGAAGGGAATTGAGTTTTTAGAAACTTTTCACTACTCTTCGATATTGAATGACCATTTTAGACTTGCCTTTATGAAGGAAATCGATTTTTCCTTGCGTTATTAAACACCACTTTTGCACCTTGAATTTTGAGCAAGTAAAGCTCTATTCCATGACATTTTCTTAGATTGTACAAGTGTACGATCTCTTTTGTTAACAAGAGACTTATAAGCAATAATGTGTGATAGTTAATTATTATTTGCTCAGCTACTCAAGAGGACCTTCAAGAGGATCTCACAGTGGACGCCTAAACCCTCAATTGGGCACTACTTCCTTGTTTTTGATTGGTGAGTGTCAAGTGTATGAAAAAGTGTTACGTGCTTAATTGTTATTAGTGATTGGGTGTTTTCAAAATGATGAGTCGAGTGTGTACTTTATCGCACTCATTCTCATTTAAGTGAAGTGTATTTGAATCATTTGAAGTGAATACTTAAGTGAAGTGTTTCAATGATTATTTATGCTATGGTTGCATAAGTCGATTGGAGTGAATCTCCTTGACTCTTAGTGGTAATAGTGGGGGATGCCTAGATCTCATTGGCCGACCTTGGACTCGAGTCGGCATGGACTTGGTCGGGAGCTTTGGTAAGTCATGAGAAAAACATAAACTTGATCTATTGAGAGATCTTGCTTGGCATACTCGAGTAGTATCGCCTTATATAAAAGAAGAGCGAGCCCGACACTGGGGTATGTAATGGTGAACGGGGAACGAATAAGTGAAGTTTCTACGGACTAAATACTGACCCGGTTGACGGAGTGTTATTGCGGGGAAGTAATTGATTGAGCATTGGCAAAGCAGGTGGAACTTAGCTCCTAAGCGCTTCCATATCCTTGAATTGTTTCTGTTTACTTTTCTCACTCGAATTGTTAATTACTTGAACACTATTGTTTTACTTACTAAATTGTGATTGCTACTTGGATTACGTGCTTGCATGTGTGTTTCTTGGCCTCACTGAGCATTAGCTCATCCCATTATTTTGTTTTCCTTAACAGGTCGGATTGGAAGATTTTGGAAAAGCCGACTAGGTTATACTTTTGATTGGAATCTTGGTTGTAAATGTTTAGTCGACTTTTAATGGTTGTATTTTGGGACTTGATGTATCTTTTGAGAAATAATGTAAGATTTGGATATTCAGTTAAGGAAGCGACTTCTCTTCATTTTAGACTTGTATTATTTGGTATGTATCGTTAAGTTTGAATTGAATTGTCTTGAGTCCTGGCGAGAGTTGGGCAGGCGTCCCGCGGATACCCTTGGGTTCGCCCTTGGGAGAAGTGGGGGCGTCACAGGTATGCTGTAATGAAAAGTTGTTGCTAAGAGTCTTAGTGGATAATGGATCAGCGTTGAATATCTACCCATAGAACACTCTTCCCAAACTTGGATTTCTTGACATCAAATTTCGTCCGTCTGCAATTGTGATTAAAGGATTCAATGGTTTAAGGAGGGAATCTATGGGTGAAACCGAGTTGGTATTAGAAATAGACCCTGTTCAGTTTCAAATTACTTGCCAAGTCATGGATTTCTTCAGTATTTATAATATTTTACTTGGAAGATCTTGGATACATGCTTCTAATTTAGTGCCATCTTCTTTACACTAAATGTTGAGATTTATTATGAATAATCAGCTCATTACTACTTTTGTTAAGGATGACTGTACTATGATTGTTAATGCAATATTCAAAAGTAAAGGCAGTGAAAGGACTCCAACTCCATCTCATCATGTTATTGATATCGTCTCCGTGGGATCTGTACCCAGGGATAAGTCGCTGACTAAATTAGATTTGTCAAAGGCCCGTATCATGATAGATAAGGAGATGATTCGAGTTGGATATAAAATAGGAAAAGACCTTGGACGGGAACTGCAAAAAATTTTAGAACCAATAGAGATTTCGATGCAAAAAGATACATTTGGACTGGAATTTCATCCAACTACTAAGGATAGGAGGGAAATGCAAGTTCAAAAGCAAGTTGAAAAGGAGGGAAAGCAAATTGTCCTATACGTCCCACCGCTATATCACATCTTTTTTCGTCCATCAGAGGTGATCATGTCAGAAAAAGAGGATCCTGTTGAAGAGGTTGAAGTGGGCTTATCTTAATTATTTGTCGAAGCTACTTGTGAGGTGGAGCCATCAAAGGATTCAAAATTTTTGCCAATTATCGAAATTGGACTGTTAATTATCTTCCCACTTGAAGGGAATTTTGATAAATTTAAGAGAATTGTCTTTTGATCGAAATTCATATCTAGATAGGGTTGTAATTTGGATCTTTTGTTAAAAGAAATTGCTTTATTTTTTGGACCTTTATTTTCGTTTCGGTTAATAGAGTTTGTCTCATTCAAGGAAATTCCTAAAATGGAAACAAAGGTTTGGGCTAGATATATCTTTAAATAGCAATCATATATGTATATTTGTCATTTTGTGAAGTTTTGATGAATTTTGAACTCAATGGAATGGAAGACTTCTCCTACATTTTAAATTATTTTCTATTTATTTAGTACGTATGTTCCATTCTATTTTCAAATGGCCACCATTTTAGAATTCGATGGCTACAATCTTAATATCTCTCATGAACTTGAAATTATGCAATCTAAAATTCAAAATGAGATTGACACTGAGGAAGAATATGAATCCATTTCAAGAGATTTAGAACAATATGAAGAGAAAGCCAAACTGAACTTAGAAGAAACGGAAATCATCAATATTGGTATTAAGACGGAGGTTAAAGAAGTAAAAATCAGCATTCATTTGATAAGAAACAGAAGAAGGAAATGATCGAATTCTTAATATTGTTTGAAAATGTGTTTACATGATTATACGATGATATGCCAGGAATCTCTATAGACATAGTGGTTCACAAGTTACCAACTGATCCGAATTTTTTGCCTGTAAAGCAAAAGTCATATAAATTTAAACCAGAAATGAGCCTTAAGATAAAGGAACAAACTATGAAATAGTTCAGTGCTTCAATCATCGTGGTGTCTCATTATTCGATTTGGCTCTTGAATCCTATACTAGTGTTTAAGAAATCTGGGGAGGTGCGAGTATGTATTGATTATAGGGATTTGAATAAAACCAGTCCAAAAGATGATTTTTCTTTGCCAAATATCCATATCCTTTTGGACAACACTGCTGAACACGAGATTGAATCTTTTGGTGATTATTTTGTTGGGTATCATCAGATCTTGATGGTAGAAGAGGATAGAGAGAAAACTTCTTTTATTACCCCATGGAAAATATTTTGTTATCAAACAATGTCTTTTTGGATTATAAAATATTGGAGCTACATATCAAAGAACCATGACTACTCTGTTCCATAACATGATCCACAAAAAAATAAAGATTTATGTGGATGACATCATAATTAAATCCAAAAAGATTGAGAATCATTTGGTTGATTTAAAGAAACTATTTGAAAGGTTGAGAAGGTATAATTTGAAGTTGAACTCAGCAAAATGTGCTTTTGGAGACCCACTTGATAAATTATTGGATTTTATTATTAGCAAAAAGGATATAGAGATATATCCTGCGTATAGACACCAAATTTTCAGTGTAATTTCATTTACTATTTATTTTTTTTAGTTTTTATTTGTCGTGCTAGGTTTATTCACTTTTTAGTTTTTAGTTTTTAGTTTTTTATTTTATTATTTTATTTTTAAGTTTTAGCATAGAATTTCTCGGAAAAAAGGAAAAGCATTCAAAAATTATGCTTTAGTTGTTTTGATTTAAATTCAATGTTTTCTTGGGGAAAATATGAAAAATGAAAAAAAGGGAGGAACCCGCAAGCGGGTTTCAGGCTATTTAACAGGTTCTAAAAAAAAATAATAGATTTTTACATGCAAGCTGCGGCAGCTTGCAAGGACAGTCGCACATGCCCATCGGAGGGCTCTAAGATGCTCAGTAAAACCTCCACTCTCATCCTCACCTTTCAGGTGAGGGTTTGAGAGCAAGTTTCTGGTATAAATAGAACAGGAAATAGCAGAGAAAGCAGGAGGTTTTTTTGACGGCTAAAACTAGAGAGAGCAGAGAGGTTCTGGGACGGCTAAGAAAAGAAAAACCATAGAGGAAGAAATGACGGTTGGTTGAGCGAGAGCTAGGGGCAACGGGCTGGTGTTGTTCACGGCTGAAAAAGAAAAGGGGCAGCGCTAGGTAAGAGAGAGCGAGACAACGGCTAAGGGAAAGTTTGATAAAAACCAAGAGGGGGTGACGACTGAGAGTGGGGACGAGTGAAAGCAGCAAAAAGGAGAAAACTTTACAGTTCTCCACCGGTGGCCTGAATCTGTTCATCTTACCAGAGGTAATCCCTGTTTCCCTCTTGCTATATAAGCTCGGGTTCTAGGACAGATATTTTTCCTTTTCCTTTTTGTTCTCGGCATTTCGTGTTCGTTTCTTTGCTGTCTTTTCTCCATTTCGTTATTATCTTGTGTTAGAGTGTAGGGCTTGATCTGTTTGACATTGGGGGTTGAATGAGGGTTTGTTTTGATTAGAAAGATCGCTGTTTTGGTGGATTTTGTTAGTCACATCTACCCGGAATGCCATGTTTGTGAAGTTGCAGAAATTTTTCCAAATTTTCGTACACTCTTTCTCTCGGATTCTTTTTTCTTCCTTTTTTTTTATGTTTGAAATGGAGACTTTGTGGTTGGAAACGTGAAACGATTGCGGGATGATCTCGTTTGTTTGATCCAAGTTTATTGGTTTTGCCATTAGTTATATTTGGATGGCATTCAAGAACCCACCAGAAAATTTGAACCCTACATTCAAAGAAGTAGCTAAAGATGTCTTTTTTTTGTCAATGTGAATCTGTTGGGAAGGAGGGACTCTGAATCTATGATCTTGCACTATTGCATGATTTTTATTGGGTTGAGTTTTCATGGGGTTGGCGGATGGATTCGCGAGTTCCACTGAAGTTCATTGGTGTTGTCTGCGAGGAATGAATTGCTGAAGTTGTAGAATGTGGTTGATTCTTTGATTTGTATAGTCTCGGCTTGTTTGCTTGCAGTAGCGTCGACCAACTCTTTCCCTTCCCCCTGTATGCTTAGTATGTTATCCGAATGATAAGGTTTTGGCTGGATTCTTGTTTGAAATGATCTTTAAAACTGGCCGCATGGTGTTGCCGAAGTTTCAAAGCATGAAAGTCGCAGAACATTTTCCAGAATTTGGCATGCTCTTTATCTCTGTTTTTGCGTTGAAACATGAGAGTTGGGTAGTTAAAAAAACTGAAAAAATAGGTGGTTACATTGCCACTTTGATCCACGGTTGGGTTGGTCTGATTTCCCACGTGAATGATAAGCATCCTTTATTGCACATTTTGCTATTTTCGCTGGCTATGCTCAGGTCCTCTTGGTGGTTTTGCTGTATTTTTCATGGTTAAGTTGCATTTGGCATTCATTTTCTGGTTTGGGTCTGTTATCTTGAAAGGCTAGAGTTTAGGATTTCAGAAGTATCCAGGGAATTTGGATTATGTTGCCTTGCTGCATTTTAAGTGTCTGAACCAAGAAGCTTATAAGAGCTGCGTCTCTTGCCGTTTCTTTTGCTGTTAACCAACTCAGACTCCCAGCTCTGATTTTGCAGCAAACAAAAATGTAATGCTCGGTTGAATGGATGATTAGGACTTGCTGTGTTTGCTTGTTTTGCTTTAAAAAATCTAGATATTCATCAAATTTCACTTCCATAATGCAATAGAAGAAAGCCGTGGCTGGAGTAGTTTTTCTTTGCAGAAAATAAGAGCCAAGTTTTTTTTTCTACGTAGTTGCATGCATGTTGAAAAGAAAATTGTATTCTAACCCCTTGTTTCTTATTTAATGCTTCTATGGCCCATAAGATTGGAAAGATTAATCAATTGGATCCCTTTACATGACGGTTTACCTTGATATGTTTCCATGTGAATCGTGGACAGACTTCAATGGTTTTTCCTTAGGATGATGTAATGAAAGTTTAATAATTTGGAAGAATTTATAGTCTTGGTTTCCCTTTGATCTATTTTTGTCGTTTAATCCTAATAAATAATCTCCCTTTCTTCTTTTTTGTGATTTTGGCATTTGATTGTGATGGGTTCCACCTTAAACCATTAAATTTAGTGTTCCACTTTAGACTCTTGAGTTCTTTTTTTATTTGGGATCGTATTTGCTTACACTTGGGTGGTTTATTCCGTGTTTAATTTTCATGTTGTGTTTAATGTGCACTTTTGTGTTTCATTTTTGTTTCATGTAATTCATTGTCAATTAAAGTGGTACCTTGACCCTTTTATTGTTTTGAAGCCATTTTTCCTTCATTTGCTTACCATTACGAGGGAGGTATAACTTCTTTTATCCTTTTTTTGTCTCTCCTATGTGATCCAACGTGCTAAGTGAAAATTGCATGCCTACTTTGCTTTCCTTGCCTTTCCTTAATTCCTTTCATTTATGTCATTTACTTTTGCTTTTGTTAAGTTATTCTTTATGGGGTATGTGTACACCTCTTGGCTTGTAATAGATAGGGCTTGGAGAGCAATTTTGTACATTTTTCCCCTTCCCCTTTTGTTTTAGTTAGCAAATGTAATAGGTTCATTAGCTTGATTGCTTGCTTTTGTTGCTACGTGTTAATTCGCTTTATTAGGCTCTTGCATCTAGTCGAGCATGCTAAGTGTTATGTGCTATGTGTTTATAGGTAATTGGCATGTCTACTTGCTTTCTATAGTCATAGATGAATATGATGGATGAATGCACGTCACCACACTAGTCCAACGCTAGTTGTGGCTCATTGTCCCGTTTTCCACTAGTCCAACGCTAGTAGGAATTCATAGATATGGGCTAGTCCAATGCTAGACCCTTAGGGATTTCCCTCGCTAGTTCATACTTGCATGTTTCACTACATTTCATGCATTTTTCTTAGTTTTCTAGCATTTGGCATGCTCCTCCAATCCTTTCCCCCTCATTTTAGGTTTTTGCATCCTCATGCTAGTTATAGGGTACATTTGCTTGAGAATCCCCTTTCGATAAGGGAAACGAGCGAGTGTGGCTACAAAATAGCCTTAGCACGCTAGTTCTTCCTTCTAATCAAAGGGAAAATTAAAGTCGTGAAATTAGGAGTCATTCCCGTACCCGACTTGATGCATACCCCTAGGTTCATGCACTTTCATTCTTATCATATCACTTCCTCACTCTTTTATCCACATTTTCTCACAACTTATATTTTTCTCAATTCACATGCCATGCTTGCACATTTTTCTTCTTTTATCGTTTATTTTCTACCTCACAAATTGCACCCAATCGCACTTAGATGCATTCACTACTATTATACCATATCTTCATCCACTTGCACACAAACACCTTTATTTTCTCAATTGGCATACATGCACTTTTCTTACATTTGCACACATACACTTTTCTTACATTTGCACACTTGCACTTACATTTGTTTTTGTTTTGCATTCTTCTCACATTTTCACACTTGCACTCATATTTGGGTCTTCATTTGCATTACCCGTGACCTCTATGAGAGTTTTCCTTATTGGTCATCACAACTCATGTGATTGGGACCAAAAAACCTCATACGAGACATTTTAGATTTAGGATTGCATTTTTTCATATCCATTAGTCATGTCCAACATGTAACGCATACTTTGGGTAGAAAAATTAGGGAAAGAAGGGCTAAGTCAGGCAACTAGCTTTGGCTAGGGTAAGGGAGTGCCTTAGGCTTTGCCTTTGCCTTCTCCCTTATCAAACGTGACCCCCGATCCCTTTCTTTGGTTACGTAGACCTAAAAGTTCTTTAAAAAGGGTTTGTTTACTTTTTTTTCCAAAAATCACTTTTTGGGTGACTTGGTACACCCTAACTCTATACCAAGTGGCGACTCCATTTTCCATTCAAAAACCCTTTTTGAACTTTGTTTGGCCGAATCGTCGCATTTTCAAGTCCCACGGCCTTTTATTTTCATTTTCACACACACACTACTTTCACACACTCAAAAAGTGGGGCGCGACACTGCGAAAATTAGAGCAATTCTAGATATGTTCATTCCAAAAACTCAGAAAGATGTGAAGAGTTTTTTTGGAAAGATCAATTTCTTCGGTCGATTCGTTGCATAGTTAACCTCCACTTGTGAGCCTTTATTCAAATTGTTAAAAAAGAATGCACCGATGGATTGGAATGATGATTGTCAGCAAGTTTTTGTTAAGATCAAGAATTACTTGTTAAATTCTCCAGTTTTAGTGCGACCTCAGTCGGAAAGACCTTTGATTATGTATTTGTCTGTACTTGATGAGACTATTGGATGCGTTCTAGGGTAGCATGACGAATTTGGAATTAGGGAACAAGTCATCTACTATTTGAGTAAGAAATTTATAGCATACAAGGTCAACTATTCTTTTCTTGAAAGAAGTTATTGTACTTTAGCGTGGACAGCTCAGAAGTCGAGGCATTATTTATTCGATCATACCACGTACTTGATTTCTCGTTCTGATCCTCTAAAATTCCTGTTGAAAAAGCCAATGCCCACGGGATGTATGGCTAAGTAGCAAACAATCCTTTCTGAATTCGACATTGTCTTCACGACACAAAAGGTAGTCAAAGCACAAGCCATATTAGATCATTTGGCAGAAAATCTGAGAGATGATGATTACCAACCACTGCATACCTACTTCCCTGATGAAAAAATTCTGTTTATTGGAGCAGTTGAAGATATGAGTGAGTATATCTTGGATAGAGATTATTCTTTGATGGTGCATCGAATTCTTTTGAAACTGGAATTGGAGTAGTTTTGGTATCGGTTGAAGGGAAACAATATCTTGCTACTGCCAAGTTACGATTTTCTTGTACCAACAGCATGGTTGAGTATGAAATTTATATTTTTGGATTGAAAATGACATTGGACATGAAGATCAAGAAACTGATAGCATTTAGTGATTCTGATTTACTTGTGCACCAGACGCTTAAGCAGTGGGTAATTTGAGATTCAAAGATTATGTTGTATCATTGTAACTTACTTAGTTTGGCTAGTAAATTCAGGAATTTGAAATTCAGGCATATTCCCCGCACTCGCAATGCTGTTGTTGATGCTTTAGCCACTCTATCTTTGATGATTTAACATCCAGATGAGTTGGTGATTGAGCCCATATAGATACAACTTCAAGATAAGCCAACACACTATCTGGTTAACGAAAGAGCTCCTGATGGTCATCTTTGGTACAGTGACATTAAGGAATTCATAAAAACGGGAATCCTACTCTCCTGACACTGATTCTGTTGTAAAAGGTTTCTTACGCAGAATGTCCTCAAGATTCTTCTTGAACGGAGAAATACTACATAAGAAAACATCTTATTTAGGACTTCTAATATGTATTGATGAAGAGGAAGCCGATTATATGATGAAAGAAGTGCATAGTGGCGTTTATGAACCACACATGAATGGAGATCTACTGGCTGAGAAGATTATAAGAACAATGTACTTTTGGCATATTATGGAGTATGACTGTGTAGATTTTGTCAAAAATGTGTCAAATGTCAAATGCATGATGATATTATACGTACTTCTGTTGCAGAATTACACAAATGACTGCTCCGTGGCCATATTCGATGTGGGGAATGGATGTGGTTGGAACAATTAATCCTCCTGCTTTGAATGGGCATCGATTCATTCTAGTGGCGATTGAGTATTTTACTAAATGGGTCGAAACCGCATCTTACAAGCATGTGACTAAGAAAGTGGTATTGCATTTCTTGAGAAATAATATCATTTGTCATTTTGGATTACCAAAGACACTGATTACTGACAGTGCAAAAAACCTTAATAATGATATGATGGATGAATTATGTGAATAGTTCAAGGTCAGACATCAAAATTCTGCTATTTACAGGCCTCAAATGGATGGAGCCGTAGAAGTTACAAATAAGAATTTGAAGAAAATTATTCGTAAGATGACTGAAACACACCAAGATTAGCAAGAGGTCTTAAAATCGAAGATAAGGTCTTAAAATGAATTCTTCCAATGCAAGAGGAGGCTAAAGGAAAGTTTGCTCCTAATTGGTAAGGACCATTCATTGTTAAAAAAGTGCTACTCGAGGGAGCATTTATCTTTATGAAAATGGACGGACAAATTTTTTCTCAACCAATCAATGTAGACATGTGCAAAAAAATTTTCATTTGATTATAAAAATTTTCTTTAAAATTACTACAAGAGATGGGTTTAAGGCAGGCTTTCTTTCTTTTTTCCATTTAGATATTTTATCCTTAATTTTTTCCATTTGGCTTTTCAGAATAACTTATCCTTTTTCACTTGGCAGCCCCTTAAGATCATTAACCCCAAAATGGGACAATTTTATTTCTTTGTGAAAAAGAAAAAAAATAAAAAGAGAAAAAGAATAAAAAAAGGAAAGAACAAGAAAAGAAGCACATAAAAAAAAGAGAAAGAGAAAGAAAAAAAAGAGAAGTTCGATTAGAATTAAACTGAGGGCAATTTTTCATTTTTTATCAACCCTACACAGAGGCAAAAATTTTGAAAGAATGTGATCTCAAAATTGTTTCAAACCCATCATATGATCTGCTTTCAAGTTCTAACCTTTCTTGTATATCCCACCTGACCCTAATTACAAGAATCAAAATATTGCCGACCTCCATCTTTTGTAGTATTTAGAAAAAAAAATTTCTTAATTAGTTGGCAAATGACGTAAATAAAGCTTTTCTGAAACATGTTAGAGATGATTGTCTCACTGATACCATTAATTGTCAAAATATAACTGGATTGATACAGTTGGGATTGAAATTATCTTGTCTATGTTTCAAGGTGAAAACTTGAAAGGACACCTTTTAAAAAAAATAAAAACAAAGAAAACAAAGAAAAATAACAACAAGAAAAAGAAAAAAAAAAGAAAAAGGGTGGAAGTAACCTTAGTGAAAATCCGAAAGGGCGCTAAGGTAGGATTTTGGAATACAAGAGGATCATGAAGGGAGGATAAGATGTTGATGTCTGAAAGCCGGTGACTATGTTGATTTGGATTTCTTTTCATACTGTTGTTGTTTTACCGATAATGAACTCTAAAATGGATGACATCGAAAGGGGTCAGATAGAGCATTTTCCTTCATCAAAGGCCATCATCTAAATATGTATCCAACTTTTAATCTTTGGACCTGTGTTCATAAATCCAACAATTTTATTTTGCTATTCTATTTACTATTCTATTTATTTATTTTGTATCATTATTTATTTCGTATTCGCATCATTGCATGATGAATAATACATTTTTCAATAGTTTATATTCCTCATTTATTGGGTCTCATTTAAAAGACAATCCTTCATAATTTATTTCAAAGGAGTCATGAAATTGAAGATCCTATGATAATAAGGCATGAATAATTGATACTAGAAAGTTGTAAAGATCCTGGAGGGATTGCATACCAAATCTAAGGGAGCAATTTGTTGATATTGAAACTCATGTTTACACGGTTTTCAAGGCAAAGGGATCACATGGTAGTGGCAGTGTTTTCATCACAGTTGTTTCCTTTTTTCTTTTACAGGTGAAATTATGTGATACAACACTAGTTTGGTTAAGCATGATTTACATTGGGGCAAATTGTAAACGGATTAAGTTCCAAACTTGACTGTACATTTCCGAAGAAGGAAAAGAAAAATCATCATTCTTTTTCTTTAAAGTTTGAAAAATCAAGAAGGTTGTAAGTCCAACAAGTAAGTTTGTCGTTGTTTTTTGAGCAACATGTATTTTAATTTTCCAGTTCGATAGTACAGAACTTGCGCTTTCATTCCTTTTGCTAGTTATTTGGACTCAAATTTAATCCCACCAATTATCTAGATTTCGAGCATATTTTCATTCCCTTGCTAGGTGTTTGGGTTTGGATACTATCACTGAGTCTGAACCATTATCACCACCATCTACCGGTTTGCCTTTTTCTACTACGAAAAAAAGGTGATGTTTTTTGCCTTATTGTCTTACCCAAACATCTTGTTTTCTTTATCCCTGCTCTTCATTTTTTTTTCTCTTTTCTCTTTTTCTTCTTGTTCTCTTTCTTTTATGCTTGTGGTTGTAAATGGAATGTTTCATATGAGTTGCTCCGGATTGTTATAGTAATTTTGTTGGTGAAAATGTGGATTCTAAGTTTGCCTAAGTTCCATGGATTGTATAGGCCAGAATTATGCACATAATTTGTTTGAGAAAATGTCTGAGCGAAAAAACGAATTGAAAGACTAAATTGAGTGTGTATATTCTTGCTAAAATAGATGGTTATGGCTAGTGCAAGGCCTAAAAAATGTTGTGTTGTTCAAATATTTTGAAGTTTTGAACTTTAGAAGCATGTGAATATTTTTTTTTTGGACTGTTTTGCTTTAATTTGTCATATTGTTGTTGTTTTTTTATTGATTTCATGTCATAGTTATACTGTTAGAATCATAAGGAGTGTATTGGTATAAATTTTATGAATTTTGGCGGTGATTATAGTGATTTGAAGAATAAAAATTGGACTTTTTTTGTGGAAATTTCGTCATTTTTGGTTCATTTTTTGTAAAAATTAAATCCAAAAACGGATTCTACGCGAAAAATTGAATTGGGGTGTGGATTTCGATGATATTTCATGATCGGAGAGATCGCCGACGGCCATGTCTCGCCGGAGAAAAAGAAGAAGAAGAAGAGAAGGAAAAAGAAAGAAATATTGGGCTGGTATTTTTTATTTTTTGGTGGACTTATTTCTTTAATTTCATTTGGGTTAGAGTTTTTTTCTAGGCTTTCATCTGGGTTCTAGGGTTATGTTCCACTTGGGCTTACTTTTGTTTTTAATGAAAATAGCTTGCATTTTGCATTTTGGCCAAAGTAGTCCTACCCAAGCAAAAATAAATGGCCCAATTTTGTTTGGTTGTGCTTTACCCAAATCAGAAACAAATTTTGTACTTTAGCCCCTGATTTTTTGAGTAGCTTTACTGTTGCCCCAAAATTTTAAATTTCTTTTACTTTTGTCCTTAATATAATTGCATTTTGATCCCTAAACTTTATCTTGATTTAATTTTGACCCCAAAACTTTTGAAAAATTATACTTTTGATCCAAAAATTTTCTAATTTCTATAATTTAGTCCCTAGTGACTTTTTGACTCTCTCTATTATGATTATTTCTTTTCTTTAATAGCTAATTATGTTACTCTTGAATGTATTCAACTTGTAATTTTTAAATGTCCTAAAGTTTCTTTATATTTGACATATTAATATGAGTTTAGTACTTTTATATTACTATTATTTCCAATTAAATTGGTGTCATGATTTTTTTGTTCATTTTGAGTATAAATAGCGCAATTTGACTCTATTTAGTTACCACTTCAAAAGGGAGGCACCCCTATTATCATTTAAATTTTAATTACGTGCTCTTATGTGCTCCTATATGTTTATATATTTTTACATGCTTTGTTATTTATTTAATTCAAATGTTCATTCAAATTTTTCTTATAATAATTTGGAAGGTATTTAAATACCTCAAGATGTAATAGATAGGTAACATTTTTGAAAAATTGTAATTAGATAGACTAATGTAATAGATAAGATAAATAGGTTTATTTCATTATATTTTTCTATTTTAGATTGTAATTAGGTCCTCTATTGTAATAGATAGAATAGATAGGTTTATTTTATTATATTTTTCCATTTTAGATTGTAGTTAGACTCCCCGCTATAATAGATAGGTTTTGTATGTTTATGTGGCTTATGTGTTTATATGCTTTATCCGTTTTTCTTAGGATTTTTGCATTTAGATATTATGTTTATGTCTTATGTGCTACGTGCGCTTACATGTTTATTTATTTTTATTTATGCCTTATTTTTTTTACTATATATTATGAATGCATGACGTCACCACACTAATCCAACGCTGGTTGTGGCTTTTCTCTCCGTTTAATTGTTAGTTCAACGCTAGTAAGAACTTTTAGAAATGGACTAGTCCAACGCTAGACTTTTAGATCGTTCACGCGTTAGATTCATCTTTTATGTGACATTCATTATATTTTCATGCATATTTTTACATTTTAGGATTTTTTTCTCATCTGCATGATATTCCCTATTATATTATCCCTTACCCTCTATATGTATTAATCATATCATTTAGCATTGTATCTCATTTGAGAAATTGTAAAATAAGTTAGTTTATTGACTTGTCTTGGTCAGAAAAATTACTCTTCGAACATGCGAAATGGGTGATTACAACTCTTTGGTTTAAATACCCCACTAATCCCTATATAAGAAAAATTGTGTCACAAGTTTTGCGTCTCGTACCCATTATGTTGTATCCTTTTTTTCTTGATTACTTATATCTATATGTGACCCCCTTAAGAGATTATTTTGGCCTTCGCAATTAATGCGATTGATATCAATTAATAATCCCTTGAATGGATATTTTGTCCCTTTCGACATTTTTTATAAATTTAGATTTGCGTCCATGTAGAAAACATTCAAATGTGATAAATTTAAGGGTCAGATTAAGAAAATTTTTTTAACTAAATCTTACAACTAGCTTAGGCTAGATTACAAGGATGCCTTAGGTTTGAATCAATCGAACCTTTGCCTTCTTTTTCTTCAACCGTGACTCCCAAACTTATTTTTTCTTATTTTCAAAGATCTGGAATTGTTGAAAAGGATTTTATATTTATATTATTTTATTTAAATTTTGTAAAAATATTTTGGGTGATTTGGCACATCCAAACTCAATACCAAGTGGCAATTTCTATTTTTCTCAAAAACCCTTTTTAGACTAAATTTTGGGTTCAAACTGTCACGTTCTTCAAAGTCCCATTTTAGACTCTTTTCACTTATTTTAAAATGAAAAACCACATTTTTTGTAAACATCCTTTTCATCGCGAAAAAATAGGGCATGACATTGCCAATCCAAGAAATTGAAAATATTAATTATTCGAGAATAATATGCAATTACTCATAATTTTTATTATAGGTAGTAAAGATAAAAGAGAACTGCTATTTATGTAACAACAAAATCAAGTAAAAATGACATAAAAAATGAGTTTGATTTTGCACCCACTATTTTATTCAAATCTACAACCGTCTTGTATAGATTCTTAGATATCAAAAATTGCTAGTAGGTTAGAATCCCATTTAGTTATTTTGATCTTCAGTGTGCTTAACAAACCAAAACAATTTCAACTAGTAGGTACTTATTACCAATTACAACTCCTGCAACTTCTAAATAGTTGAATTATCAACTCTTAAGAAACTACATCATATGTGTTATGTGACGACCCCACCTCGGGCTAGGGCATACCCAAGGGTTTGACAGACTGCCTATCCAATTCTCGACGGGACTCACTCACGTACCATAAAATTTATAAAATAATAATCTCAACAGTAAGAGCAATAGCAATTCCAACCTTAGATGTATACAATCGGGGACATAAAAAACAATCCATAAATATAGTTAGGACTCCAAGCATACAAAGTAAAATCCAAGCGAACCCAATATGGAGTTAAGAAGTGCTCACTCGAGCAACTAACAAAATTTAGACAAAGACTATACGTTCTTCAACTCCCACTCTCACGTTCTCGCCCCCCCGTAAGGAGAACTAACTAAAAGAATGAGATTTCGCCCAATGAGGTTCCAAGAATCATGCAAGTAAACTAGTATGCATGATATAATTCATAGGATATCAAGAAACAGGTCAAATCCAGATAGATCATGCAATAATGTATAATAAAGAACACATTCATGTCAAAGGATATGATTTTCTCTCAGGAGAGCAGGTTCCAGAGTAGCATGTCCAGGAGCCGTTGACACTCAGTCAATCATAGTGTCCGTAGACTACCACTTATCTCCAACTCCGTTTCTACAATCATCTCCCTGTACCGGGTCCACACGTCAAACAAGTACCCAAGATTCATCAATCTTCTCGACCAAACCCTTGTCGGTTCGATTCGACCAACTATCCACGGGGTGGGGGTTAGAGTTCCAAGCATTCAAGTATTCATTATTTGGACTTGAAACCCCAAGTATTCAAGTATTCACAAGTGGAGTCGTTAGTTGTCACCCAATGCTCACGCATGTCACGATTGGAGACGTTAGCTGTCGCCTAACGCTCCGTATTCAAGCATATCACGAGTTCAAGTTACGAGTAAATAGGTTAGGAAATTCTTCCTTTACCCAAGGTTGTACAGTTTATCCAACCACACTAAGGCTGATCTCAAGTAATAGTTCCAATGAAGGGCCCAATTCAGCCGTTACCGGCTTACATTCAAGTATGCGCATGAGTAACTCAAGGTTGTCTAGTTTACCCGATGTGTCGGATAAGGGTGCTAGCGAAGAGCCTAGTTCAGCCGCTGCAAGGAGGTATACTGCCGGCTTACATTCAAGCACATGTGTGACGCCCCGAAAAAAAATGAATTTGAGAACCCGGAAATTTTCTAATTTTCTAGGGTTTATTTTTTTAACGCCCGCCTTTTCTACATTTTCTTGATTAGAAAAATTCCCCAGATAAAGTTTATGAACAAAAATAGTTTTAAAATGATTTTTCTAGTATCGGTTAGTTTTTGAGAAATTAAAAGCGTATTTTGAACGTGGGACCCACGCACTACCGGTTAAATGCACCACTTGATTCCACTTTCTTGCCATACAAGTTTATCATTAATGGAGCAAAATATCTTTCCCCTCTTGGCCATCCTATTGGCCGAAATTTAAGGCAAAGAAAAAACAAGGAAAGAGAAAATTTGTGTGGTTGAAATTAGACCAAGTGTTAGCCAAAACTTGTGGTGGAAATTAATCCTTATTTTTCCTACCTTCTTACCTTATAAACTAGCTTAATCTTCTTCATTTTCTGGTTCTTCTTGGCCGAGCAACATAAGGAGAAAAGAAAGAAAATCCCTTAACTTTTGCCTTCCATTTTCTTGCTCAATCTCTTGATCCAACCGTTAAAACTTCAAATTTCTCCATAAAACCTCTTCACTTAGTGTTTGTGAGTTGTTTGGTGGAGTTGTTTGAGAAGCTAAGGTGACAAGTAGCTCTCCCTCTTGTTTTGCTAAGGTGAGTGGTGGATGAACACCTCTCCTTCCTCTAATGATGTTCAATTCATGATTAGTGGTGTTATAAGATGCAATTTCATGGATTATTTCTTGAGTTTGGTTGAATTGGTGAAGTTTTTATTTTTTTGAGGAATTTTCTGATTTAATGTGATCATGGTGTTGTGGTCATGTATGATGATTAGAAATGATGTTTAATGACTCTAGGAGGTGGAAAAAGTGATTAAGTGCAATCAATTTCTGTTTTGGAAGAAATTTCAGAAAAAGTAGGTTTTGTAGTTCTTCTTTCTGCCCGAATTTATTGCCCCATGTTAGAGGCGTAATTGGACTTTACTCAAAACATGAAAGTTGTAGGTATTGATGAGTTTGAACTGCCTGTAAAATTTCAGGTCATTTGGACTAGTGTAGAGTGAGATATGTCGTTTTTACTGTTGCTGTTCTGGGTTGATCAGAATGCGAAAACTGCGCTTGTAATCATTTGTTTTGACTGGAATTGGTTTGGATTTTGAAGTTGGTGTCTTCTGATGAAATGTATCTGGATGTCTTAGCTTACATATGCCTTTGGAATTTCGGCATTTGGACCTGTATAGACTGAGTTGTGTTCATTACAGCATAGTGCAATTTGGGAACCTGCAATTACGGTTCTGGGTTGGTATTCTGCATTTTTGACCTGTTTGCACTCAAAACTGGGTTGAGTGACCTTCTGTAATGTTGTAGCCCTATCTCCTAGATTCGAAACGGTGTATCTTGCACCTTCATCCGACAATCGTAGCGCATTTGGTACCATTACCGCAAAATGACGTCAAAACTATTTTTCTGGTTTTAAGCTTAACCTTCATTTCCGGACTTTTTCCTAGCTTGACTTGTCTTTGCACTTCTTGGAGCTTGCTGAATGGCTATTGGATGAACTTGTTATTGTGTGTGTACCTTTGGGTTTGAATGAGAAGAATAATGAAGCCATGATGGCTGGAAAAGTTAGCAAATTTAGGGGAAGTGCTGTCCGAACTTTTAAAGGATTTGTTTGCATTGAGTTTGTGATCTAAGACTTGGGTTTGAGCAAGGCAATGATACATGATGGATGGTTTCTGAGCCGTGGAGGTGAGTGACCTCAAACTATTTCTAAAGTTATTTATGAACCGTTTCTTACATTATTTACTCTTGAACTGTTTCCAAAGTTACTTTTGAAATGTTTTCTTGCATATCATGCGTGCTGGCATGTGAGTGTGCCTTGTTTGCTATATTTCTTGACTTCATGACTTGTATTTTGGTTGATAACGTGTTAAGCGCTTATAATGATTTCCAAAACGAGTTTTCGGGGCGAGTGTGTACTTTATCGCACTCGACCTCGATAAATGTGAAATTTTCGATTGAAATGTTACTTGCGCATGAATGTAAGCCTTTTGGGCTGAATTGGCCATTGCCCCTTGTTACCGGTCGTCTTGAGCCAGAAGCGGACTCGGTCAGGCGATTAGGAACTTGGGTGAACGTTTGGTATACTCGAGTATTACCTATGTAGGTTGGTGGAGCCTGGCCAAAAGCCAGGGACGGGGTGAATGAAATGAAATAAATGATCAAATGAGCGAGGAAATGTCAGGAGAATGAATGTATCCTTTCATGAATGTTACTATCGCTTTCCATTGTAAATGTTTCTTGAATTATTGATAATCCATATTTACTGTTTTGCAAATGTTGTAGTTGTTTCTGGATTTATCATTTGATATATGACATCATTGAAATGAACTATTGTGAAACCGATTTGATTACTGATTTTAATGGTTACTCGCTGAGCTTTTAGCTCACCCCAAAAATGTTTTATTTCCCCCCACAGGGCTCAAGGCGAAGAAAAGCTGGGAGTGCTTATTCACGTGACTGGATGGCTTATATCGTGTACAGTTTAAGTTTGGATCTATTTTGTGTACGAGTTGGTCTTGTATAAATATTTGAAATTGATATGGATGTAAGTATACGTTCCACGATTGGAATCAGTTTCCGCTGCATTTGAAATATGTAATCATTGGAGAATTTGATGAAATTTTGAGTTTTATATTGTTATTGGGTTGAGGACTGTAGTGAGCGACTGAGTCCCGGCGAGAGCTGGGCAGGCGGCCCGCCGAACCCTCTGGTTCGCCTTAGGGGGAGGTGGGGTCGTTACAGTTGGTATCAGAGCTTAGGCTTCAGATCTCTGTAGTGTATCCTAGGCTTGAAGTTTAGGATGCCGGACTGTGGGTTTGGTTTGAATATTAGTGATTCTTGTGGGATATCTCGACGTGATTGGTACAAGAGGGAATGTCGAGGACGACATTCTTTTAAGGAGGGGAGATTGTGACGCCCCGAAAAAAAATGAGTTTGAGAACCCGGAAATTTTCTAATTTTCTAGGGTTTATTTTTTTAACGCCCGCCTTTTCTACATTTTCTTGATTAGAAAAATTCCCCAGATAAAGTTTATGAACAAAAATAGTTTTAAAATGATTTTTCTAGTATCGGTTAGTTTTTGAGAAATTAAAAGCGTATTTTGAACGTGGGACCCACGCACTACCGGTTAAATGCACCACTTGATTCCACTTTCTTGCCATACAAGTTTATCATTAATGGAGCAAAATATCTTTCCCCTCTTGGCCATCCTATTGGCCGAAATTTAAGGCAAAGAAAAAACAAGGAAAGAGAAAATTTGTGTGGTTGAAATTAGACCAAGTGTTAGCCAAAACTTGTGGTGGAAATTAATCCTTATTTTTCCTACCTTCTTACCTTATAAACTAGCTTAATCTTCTTCATTTTCTGGTTCTTCTTGGCCGAGCAACATAAGGAGAAAAGAAAGAAAATCCCTTAACTTTTGCCTTCCATTTTCTTGCTCAATCTCTTGATCCAACCGTTAAAACTTCAAATTTCTCCATAAAACCTCTTCACTTAGTGTTTGTGAGTTGTTTGGTGGAGTTGTTTGAGAAGCTAAGGTGACAAGTAGCTCTCCCTCTTGTTTTGCTAAGGTGAGTGGTGGATGAACACCTCTCCTTCCTCTAATGATGTTCAATTCATGATTAGTGGTGTTATAAGATGCAATTTCATGGATTATTTCTTGAGTTTGGTTGAATTGGTGAAGTTTTTATTTTTTTGAGGAATTTTCTGATTTAATGTGATCATGGTGTTGTGGTCATGTATGATGATTGGAAATGATGTTTAATGACTCTAGGAGGTGGAAAAAGTGATTAAGTGCAATCAATTTCTGTTTTGGAAGAAATTTCAGAAAAAGTAGGTTTTGTAGTTCTTCTTTCTGCCCGAATTTATTGCCCCATGTTAGAGGCGGAATTGGACTTTACTCAAAACATGAAAGTTGTAGGTATTGATGAGTTTGAACTGCCTGTAAAATTTCAGGTCATTTGGACTAGTGTAGAGTGAGATATGTCGTTTTTACTGTTGCTGTTCTGGGTTGATCAGAATGCGAAAACTGCGCTTGTAATCATTTGTTTTGACTGGAATTGGTTTGGATTTTGAAGTTGGTGTCTTCTGATGAAATGTATCTGGATGTCTTAGCTTACATATGCCTTTGGAATTTCGGCATTTGGACCTGTATAGACTGAGTTGTGTTCATTACAGCATAGTGCAATTTGGGAACCTGCAATTACGGTTCTGGGTTGGTATTCTGCATTTTTGACCTGTTTGCACTCAAAACTGGGTTGAGTGACCTTCTGTAATGTTGTAGCCCTATCTCCTAGATTCGAAACGGTGTATCTTGCACCTTCATCCGACAATCGTAGCGCATTTGGTACCATTACCGCAAAATGACGTCAAAACTATTTTTCTGGTTTTAAGCTTAACCTTCATTTCCGGACTTTTTCCTAGCTTGACTTGTCTTTGCACTTCTTGGAGCTTGCTGAATGGCTATTGGATGAACTTGTTATTGTGTGTGTACCTTTGGGTTTGAATGAGAAGAATAATGAAGCCATGATGGCTGGAAAAGTTAGCAAATTTAGGGGAAGTGCTGTCCGAACTTTTAAAGGATTTGTTTGCATTGAGTTTGTGATCTAAGACTTGGGTTTGAGCAAGGCAATGATACATGATGGATGGTTTCTGAGCCGTGGAGGTGAGTGACCTCAAACTATTTCTAAAGTTATTTATGAACCGTTTCTTACATTATTTACTCTTGAACTGTTTCCAAAGTTACTTTTGAAATGTTTTCTTGCATATCATGCGTGCTGGCATGTGAGTGTGCCTTGTTTGCTATATTTCTTGACTTCATGACTTGTATTTTGGTTGATAACGTGTTAAGCGCTTATAATGATTTCCAAAACGAGTTTTCGGGGCGAGTGTGTACTTTATCGCACTCGACCTCGATAAATGTGAAATTTTCGATTGAAATGTTACTTGCGCATGAATGTAAGCCTTTTGGGCTGAATTGGCCATTGCCCCTTGTTACCGGTCGTCTTGAGCCAGAAGCGGACTCGGTCAGGCGATTAGGAACTTGGGTGAACGTTTGGTATACTCGAGTATTACCTATGTAGGTTGGTGGAGCCTGGCCAAAAGCCAGGGACGGGGTGAATGAAATGAAATAAATGATCAAATGAGCGAGGAAATGTCAGGAGAATGAATGTATCCTTTCATGAATGTTACTATCGCTTTCCATTGTAAATGTTTCTTGAATTATTGATAATCCATATTTACTGTTTTGCAAATGTTGTAGTTGTTTCTGGATTTATCATTTGATATATGACATCATTGAAATGAACTATTGTGAAACCGATTTGATTACTGATTTTAATGGTTACTCGCTGAGCTTTTAGCTCACCCCAAAAATGTTTTATTTCCCCCCACAGGGCTCAAGGCGAAGAAAAGCTGGGAGTGCTTATTCACGTGACTGGATGGCTTATATCGTGTACAGTTTAAGTTTGGATCTATTTTGTGTACGAGTTGGTCTTGTATAAATATTTGAAATTGATATGGATGTAAGTATACGTTCCACGATTGGAATCAGTTTCCGCTGCATTTGAAATATGTAATCATTGGAGAATTTGATGAAATTTTGAGTTTTATATTGTTATTGGGTTGAGGACTGTAGTGAGCGACTGAGTCCCGGCGAGAGCTGGGCAGGCGGCCCGCCGAACCCTCTGGTTCGCCTTAGGGGGAGGTGGGGTCGTTACAGTTGGTATCAGAGCTTAGGCTTCAGATCTCTGTAGTGTATCCTAGGCTTGAAGTTTAGGATGCCGGACTGTGGGTTTGGTTTGAATATTAGTGATTCTTGTGGGATATCTCGACGTGATTGGTACAAGAGGGAATGTCGAGGACGACATTCTTTTAAGGAGGGGAGATTGTGACGCCCCGAAAAAAAATGAGTTTGAGAACCCGGAAATTTTCTAATTTTCTAGGGTTTATTTTTTTAACGCCCGCCTTTTCTACATTTTCTTGATTAGAAAAATTCCCCAGATAAAGTTTATGAACAAAAATAGTTTTAAAATGATTTTTCTAGTATCGGTTAGTTTTTGAGAAATTAAAAGCGTATTTTGAACGTGGGACCCACGCATTACCGGTTAAATGCACCACTTGATTCCACTTTCTTGCCATACAAGTTTATCATTAATGGAGCAAAATATCTTTCCCCTCTTGGCCATCCTTGTCGCGCCCCACTTTTCGATTGAATTGTGTGAGTGATGTGTTGTGTGAAGTGTGGTGTGAACGTGTGCAAAATGAAAAGTAAAAAGGCCATGGGACTTTGGAAAGCGACGATTTGGCCAAATGAAATTTTAAAAAGGGTTTTTTAAATATGAAAACGGAGTCGCCACTTGGTATAGATTTGGGGTGTACCAAGTCACCCAAAAAGTGTTTTTTAAAGACAAAGTAGTAAAACCCTTTTTAAAACGACTCCTAGTCCACGTAAGCCAAAGAAAAAGGTTCGGGGGTCACGTTTGACAAAGGGGAAGGCAAGGATAGAATCCAAGGCACCCCTTTGACCTAGCCAAGGCTAGTTGCGCGACTCAAACCAATTTTTCCTAATTTTTCTACCCAAGGTATGTATCGCGTATTGGATATGTCTATATGAATGCAAAAACCTAGACCTAGGGGGACATGGGGGAAATTTCTCTTCAAAGGTTGAGTGATGCCAATCACATTAATTGTGAAGCCCAACAATGATCCTTTTGGAGAGGTCACACCTAAACCTAAATGACGTGAAAAATGAGTGGATGAATGCATGCCATGAAAAATGTGCGTTTGTGTAAAAAAAGTAATAAAAACAATAGTGTGAGTGGAAGTGTGCAAAGAAAATGTCCTTGAATGTATAAAATATACTCCAAGTGCTAGTGGGCAAAATGCATGTATGCAATTTAAAGAAAAGTGCGAAAGTGTCGGTGTGCAAATGAAGATGAAAGTACTCGTGTGCGAGTGAAGATAAAAGTGTTCGTGTGCAAGTGAAGATAAAAAAGTGTTCGTGTGCAAGTGAAAAAAAGTGTTCGTGTGCAAGTGAAAGTGATAAAAAGGTGCATGTGTGCAAATGAGACAAAAGTGAAAGTGTGATGATAGAGTGGATTGAGAATGCATGAGCCTAGGGAATTCATGCATATTGGGTACGGGGAGACCTAAATCGTGACTTGATTTTCCCTTTGATTAGAAGGCGAAACTAGCGTGCTAAGGCTATCGAGTAGCCACACTCGCTCGTTTCCCTTATCGGAAGGGGACTCTTCAGGCAAATGTACCCTAACTAGCATGAGATGCAAAGAATCCTAAAATGAGGGAAAAGGGGCTCGAGGAGCATGCCAAATGATAAAACTAAGAAAAATGCATGACATGTAGTGAACATGCAAATATGCACTAACAAAAAGGGATGGCCTAATGAGCCACAACTAGCATTGGACTAGTGTGGTGACGTACATTCATCCATTCCATTCATTCATGGTTATGAAAGCAAGTAGACATGCCAAAACGCTCGTAAACACGTAGCACGTAGCACTTAGCATGCTCGACTAGATGCAAGAGCCTACTAAAGCAATTAAACATGTAGCAACAAAAACAAGCAACCAAGGGGAAGGGGAAATGGACCAGATGCTCTACGAGCCCTAGCTATTACAAGCCAAGAGGTGTACACATACCCCATAAAACTTAAATAAAAGTAAAAACAAGCAAATGCAGGCAAGGAGGTAAGGAAAGCGGAGTAGGCATGCATATTCACATAACACGTAGGAGCACGTAAGGCTAAATGTAGTGCAAATGAGGGATAGAGTGTACCTCCCTTGAATTGACGCCCCAATGAAGTGGAATTATTCAATTACCCTCCAAAATAATAAAAAGGTCAAGGCACCACTTTATTTAAGAAAAATTAAAAGAAATGGGCAAAACAAGGCTCACCTAGTCATAAGGTCCCCAAAGTCATAAGTTAAGTGCAATTTAAACTAGGCATGGTAATTAATTAAAACAAACAAACAATGAAGTGGTAGAATTAAAACTGCCAAGGACAAAATTGAGGGGGTTATTCAATTAATTGGGTCATAGCAGCATTAGATGGAAGCCAAAGGGTTGAGGCGCAATTTTTATAATATTTTGCATGCATGCAAACGAATGCCAAAGGCTTCTTTACTTCTGCAATTTTCTGCTGCCACTCTCATCAACCGAGACCAAAACTCAAGCATACCATTTGCTATTCAAGAACAGAAATTCAAATCCGAATTCACAGCTTTAAACTAAATAACCAACTACATCATTGTCATCGTCCAAACATGCAGAAAACTTAAAAGATCTCATGCAAAATTTCTGGAAAGAATATGCAAACGTTGGACAAACAAAACTGCCGCAACTTCAATCCAAAATGATAATTTCAGACATACTTTGCTTAAAAGACAAACCTTTCAACCAAGAGTCTTAACTTTAAGCCAAGCAACGAGACACACGATTTCAACATACATCATGCAGATTTGGTGCCAAACTGTAAAGAAAAGCAAGTCTGCAATTTTCATGTAAAGCTCTATGTAACTTCAAGATGCGGATTTCATATAAAACTTCAAGCAAAATTCAGCAAAAACCTTCACTTAACACCACCCAACAGCTAAGTACTATGATTAACACAATCCAATCACGAACAGTAAACCAAGTAAAGGAAGTGTGCAGCGGTAGGAAAACAAAACCAGCTAGCATTTTCTGCAACATTATTTCATTTCCTCACAGTGCCGATGCAGCTATACAGCAGAAATTTTCTTTTCCTCCCCCAACCATGTTCATGCCATTTTCTGACTCAAATGAAACACGTTCATGCAAACAAACCAAAGAGAAACAGGCTGGAATCGTTATCTAAGCAAACACCATAGCTTGGAACCGAAAAGAGAAGAAAACAATAAGACAAAGCCGTGAGTTTTCTGGTTCGGCAAACTGAATTGCGTTTTTCCAGCAAGTATTTGGGCATGATTCAAACTTTTCCTTAAACACACACCCTTAATGAAGAAACAGGCTCTCATGACAAGAATCCCATCTAGAATCATAAACCCATGGCTGAACATGCAACAACCAAAGGAAACACGAGACCAGATTCATTGAAAACCAAATTCGATTCATCCGAATCACAAAATAACAAGCATTGAGACCCTCTAGTCTTTTACCCAATGCGAATCAGCCAACCCAGGCATTAAATGTCAAACAAAAAAAAGCAACAATCAGGACTTTGATAACGAACAAACAATCACAATCCACAAAACAGAAACAAAAAGAAACGGAAAACCATAAACTGCCTCTATCATGCCTAAAAATTCCAGCTTGCTTTTTGAATTCAATTTTGCAGAGACCTTTTCCAAATGGGTCAGGGGCATTCGAAAATTGAAAGCAATTTCTCCTTCGTTTTGTTAACTAAGGGCCCAGCATCCAGAAACGGAAAACTTACAGTGCTAATGGTGGCAGACTCCTTGTGAGTGCAGCAGCTCGATGGCGGGGACAGTGCTAGTATCAATGGCTTCCATGATTGCGGGCTCCGCTTGCTCCAACAAGATTGCCAAGTATCAGCTTGGTTCTACTCACTGTCTTGGAGTTGAAGCTTCGATCTGGGCTCGATGGAGTCGGCGACAGCAGAACGAGAGCAGCAACGGCAATGGCAGCGCCACCAACTTCTTCCTGCCCGTAGCATTTCTCTTCTAGTTTTCCATTTTTGGTCCAGATTTCTCTCCTCTCAACCCTCAGCCCGTCAGCTTGCTCTCTCCCTCTATCTCTCCCGTCGCTCCTCCCTCCGTCAGCTCTCGCTTTTCCCTTTTCCGTTAGCCCTCTATCCTCTCTTGCTCTAGCTTCAGCTTCCTCTGGTTTTCTCTCGTTTTTCCCCAGTCTCGGCTGTCACCTCTCTCTCGTACGTCCTCTTTTTGTTTTTGTTTTTGCTTCCTCCGTTCACCCCCCTCCCTTGCGGCTGTCTTCTCCTCTTTTCTATTTATACGGGACCCCCAGCCCTAAAACCTCAGCCATCCTTCTATATTTGCCATCCAAGGAGCTCCCCGAAGCCCCTCCTTGCAAGCTGCAAAAAACGCAGCTTGCAAGTCGCGTGTTTTTTTTTTTTTTTAGCCAATTAATTAATTAAACAAAAAAATGGATAATAATAATAATAATAATAATAAAAACAACTTAATCAACATTGGATAATAATAAAATAAATAAAACTAGAAATAACAAAATGCCACTTTCAATCTTCCATTTTCCATTTTTCCATTTTTCACTTTTTCTCTTTTTTCCTAAATGAACCAAATAAAAATAAAAGATAAATTAAGTAGAAATGACTAAAATAGATAAATAAAGCCAAATAAAACAAAGTTTCTATTTTTCCCTTTTTCCAAAGAAATTCTATGCTAAAAACTAAAACTTTAAAAACTAAACTCGAATAAAACTAACACGCTAAATACAAAACTAAAAAATAAACAGTAAATGAAATTACACCAAAAATTTGGTGTCTACAGTTTGCCCCTCTTTGTCTGAGTTTTGAAAAAACTTGAGACAAAGAAGTAGACACCAAATGCTTACCTGTACCATTCGGTTGCCCCTATTCGGAGGACTGACCTAACAAGGAATTTCAAACATGGGACTGGCCCGAACAGAATTGTAAACGGGGTAGACCCGGACAGAAGTGTAGATGAGATAGACAACCCACGGGATAGACCCGGATAGAAAAGTAAATGGGATCTGGTGGAGTGCTTAGAAAAGTTAAGGCTTGAAAGCGGATTTCAAAAGTGGTTTAAGTAATCTGAGATCGCATTGTTGTGCCAACCCTATTTTAGGGTTAAGTCAGAATTTGCCAGAGCTTGTGCTCAATTGAGGCTTTTCCTCTTTCATTTTCTTTCGATTTTTCGGCCTTCTGCCATTTTTTGAACTTTCACAAAATTTGCCCCAGTTTATTTTTGAACTGAGGTTCTCTTTTCTTCTTTTGCTTTTGATTTTGTGGTTTTTCACTTTTTCGCTTCTTAAAATTTTCTTTTTCAACCCAACTTGCCCCAGTGTGGGGTTTGCGATTCTCAGGGGGTGCCAAATGGAGTATTTTATTCTGAAGGCTCAAAAGGGATAACTAGGGATAGAATGTTTGATTGGAAAAGAAGATGGCCTGACTTGTATTCCATTCCTTACAATAACTCTGAAAGGAAATTTTCATTAATGGGAAATTTTTGGCGTGTATCTGAATTAACTAACTGAGGAAGACCCTTGTTCGTCCATATTTGTGAAACGTAGGCGATTCACATGGACAAAAACCCTTCCTTTTCTTTTTCAAACTTGGAACCCAAGTGGAATCAAATTTCCCCAATTTGCAGTTCCCTCCTTATTCTAGCATTTTTGCTTTCTCCCTTTTTTCCTTTGTCTTTTTTTTGTTTTTTTTTTTTCAATCTCCCTCCCCAATGTGGGGTACGACCATGAGTGCATTAGAAAAGAACCACCAATTTTAGCTCAAATAAGGATGCAAGGGATGATCAGTGTTTAGGTTGTAGAAACGATGGCCAAAGCATCATTCTTACACCTCATGACAACCAAAATAACGAAACGGTTATTGAAAATCCATTCCCCTATTTGATATTTGAAAATTTTCCAATATAGGGTAGTGATCATTAGGGCTCTTATCTGAAACGAAATTATTCTTTTCATAGGCTCAAATGGGAGAGCAAGTGATAAAAATCTGTATAGGTAGAGAAAAGAATGCTCGAAGTATCACTCCAAATTTTCCAAACGAATAAGGATGATGCACATTTCTGCTTTCACTTAGATGTGATTGAATCGATTAAACACAATGGATATTTTCAAGCAAAGATGGCCCCAATTTGCGATTTATCAATCAATGTGACTGATTTTATTTTGGGGTTCAGTGAAGGAAAAAAGATATCTCATTGGGCCTTCTGAATGACCTCTTTTAATTCTGAACACTCTTATTGTGAATTTTCAGGTCGGAGGTTGAAAAAATCCCAATTTAGTCTTATTTCTTAAAATTCATCATGAAATCTCCAATGAATAAGAATAAAGAATGAAATGTACATAAATATACACAAAACAATGATTGTCCAAACAGTTTATTGCTGAAAAAGTTTGAAACAAATTTTCTCATTCAATTACGATACAAGTGAGAAGGGAGAAACTTGTAAAGAGCTCCACATATACACTTTTGTCTCCTTTTCAAATATACAAAATTTCCCTTTGGAAAATAATTACAACATCTCTCAGAGGGTTTTCATCGTAGGATCCGCCCAAGAATCAAATAACACTTGTAATCTTCAAACTTTATTGGATTAAAATTATCATCAGATATAGAAGAACATTTTCATCTTATTGAAATATTTTTATGAATGCAGGGGAGGGGGGAAACAAAAGAAAAATACCCCGAGTTACTAGGCAAAACTGCAAAATCGGTATGCATGTCCTATGGGAGAACCCTTTTATGCCAAGGGTAGGCCTAGCATGAAAATGCAATCCTCCAGAGCAGGCACTATACAATACCTGATGGATCCAATCAGCTCATGGAGTGAAAAATAATTTTGAAAGAATTTGGTCAACTGGGGTGACGAGAGATTTGTCAAAATGAGGTCAACGTCCGAATAGATTGATCACTTTTGATCGATACAAGAATTTGCAAAAACGCACGGGTTTGACCTTGACGAACTTCCTATCGAAGAGATTGGAACTTTTCTCAGTGAAGCACGGGTCAAAACTCCAACTGATCAAATGGCTGGATGCAATGGATGCTTTTCTCAAAATCGACTAGGTTTTCCATTTTGAAATTCGACATTGACATCCTAATTGGTCAAATGAAATTGACAAATTATTAAAAATCGACCGGATTACCCTAAAAAGGGAAACAGGTCAAACGAATCGAATGAAATTAATTTATCCAAAATTAATCAGATCACCCTAAAAAGGGTAAATTGATCAAATAGATTGAACGAAACTTGATTTATCCAAAATCAGCTCGGTTGCCCTAAAAATGGGTAAATTGGCCAAATGAATGAAATTGAATTAGTGATTTATTTCAAAAATCGGCCGAATGACCCTAAAAAGGGTAAATTGGTCAAATGAATTGACGATTTATTCAAGAATCGACCAGGTGACCCTAAAAAGGGTAAATTGGTCAAATGAATTGACGATTTATTCAAGAATCGACCAGGTGACCCTAAAAAGGGTAAATTGGTCAAATGAATTGATGATTTATTCAAGAATCGACCGAATGACCCTAAAAAGGGTAAATTGGTCAAAAGACCCTAAAAAGGGTAATTTGGTCAATTGAATTGATAATTTATTCAAAATCGACCGAATGACCCTAAAAAGGGTAAATTGGTCAAATGATTTGATGATTTATTCAAAATCGACCGGGTGACCCTAAAAAGGGTAAATTGGAATGGTTTATTTAAAATTGATTATGAATTGACAAAATGGATTGATCGAATCGGCCGGCCATTGGTGGTTTCAGAAAATCAGTCTATGAGCCTTCTAAAATCACAATTTGGCCTCAATTTATTTATCACCTCAATAGGAGGAATCATTTGTGAATTTCTTCAAATTAATGTCCTTCACGCAAGGGATTTTTACCAATTTTTGATAAAATGGCCAAAAAGTGATTATTAGATGCTCATATTCCAAAGATCACTCTATGAAAATAATCGGATCCTACCTTACCTTGTGCACTACCCCTTTGGACGGTACAAAAATGTAAACGTGCAAGTCTCATTGGATTAAGTATCCGAGACACAAGGTGGTTTATTCCTAAACATGGGATTCCCTATGTGGCATTCCCTTTCTATGGTTTATGCATGATGCCATTTATTAAAGCGATATAAATATGTGACAAATATGACCTAAAGGACATAAATAATGCATCGAGGGGAAAAAGGTCTAAAATGAAATGTACTTATCGAAAATTAAGTGTAATGACTGAAATTTAAACATGTGAGTTATCTAGTGGGTAAGTCACTAAAAGAGTGCCAAAGAGGCCCCTTATTGCTATGGCACATGAATGCAATCCAAGAAAACAAAAGAATGGTTAGTGCAGTTGATAGTACACATAACACATTGGGAACAATCAAGAAAAAGAAATACAATAAAACAAGTAAAAGGGGTGGAACCCCCTCCCTCGTGCCTAATGTACTTAAAAGGGTGAGGCTGACTCTAACATAGGCAAACTCTAACATGGATGCATGAGGTTTGGTTCACTAATGCCTAGACTCGATAAAGCTTCGGCTCCCAAGCCTTCAGACCTAAAGGCGAAGGGTCATCACTCCCAGGGCCTTCGGTCGGTGGCTCGAGTGATCCCTTAGGTAGCGCTATGGGCGCAGAGCACACCATCCGCCTACCCAAGGCAATCGATCCTAGTCCTACAAGGCGGTGTGGGATGGCGCCCACGAAAAATAAAATAAAATGGGATAAAAGCAAGTAAACGTGCACGTATGAAGTGTTCCCTATTTTGAGGGAAGGGGTTGAGAACCACGCGAGGCTCTAAAGGTGACACACACCCCTCCCAAATGCAATGCAAGCGCGAGATAAACAAGTAAACATACATCCAATCAACCAATCACACGTACGTGAGTGAGGGAATAGTTGGATACACGCGCGAGGCAAAAGACCCTAAAAATGGAAAATGCAACCCTAATATCCAAACGCTATGCATAAAAAGGGTAGAAAAAGGAAACGAATGGCTAAGTCAAATGCTTGGACCCACTTAGGAAGTCCCCAGTGGAGTCGCCAACTGTCGCGCCCCACTTTTCGATTGAATTGTGTGAGTGATGTGTTGTGTGAAGTGTGGTGTGAACGTGTGCAAAATGAAAAGTAAAAAGGCCATGGGACTTTGGAAAGCGACGATTTGGCCAAATGAAATTTTAAAAAGGGTTTTTTAAATATGAAAACGGAGTCGCCACTTGGTATAGATTTGGGGTGTACCAAGTCACCCAAAAAGTGTTTTTTAAAGACAAAGTAGTAAAACCCTTTTTAAAACGACTCCTAGTCCACGTAAGCCAAAGAAAAAGGTTCGGGGGTCACGTTTGACAAAGGGGAAGGCAAGGATAGAATCCAAGGCACCCCTTTGACCTAGCCAAGGCTAGTTGCGCGACTCAAACCAATTTTTCCTAATTTTTCTACCCAAGGTATGTATCGCGTATTGGATATGTCTATATGAATGCAAAAATCTAGACCTAGGGGGACATGGGGGAAATTTCTCTTCAAAGGTTGAGTGATGCCAATCACATTAATTGTGAAGCCCAACAATGATCCTTTTGGAGAGGTCACACCTAAACCTAAATGACGTGAAAAATGAGTGGATGAATGCATGCCATGAAAAATGTGCGTTTGTGTAAAAAAAGTAATAAAAACAATAGTGTGAGTGGAAGTGTGCAAAGAAAATGTCCTTGAATGTATAAAATATACTCCAAGTGCTAGTGGGCAAAATGCATGTATGCAATTTAAAGAAAAGTGCGAAAGTGTCGGTGTGCAAATGAAGATGAAAGTACTCGTGTGCGAGTGAAGATAAAAGTGTTCGTGTGCAAGTGAAGATAAAAAAGTGTTCGTGTGCAAGTGAAAAAAAGTGTTCGTGTGCAAGTGAAAGTGATAAAAAGGTGCATGTGTGCAAATGAGACAAAAGTGAAAGTGTGATGATAGAGTGGATTGAGAATGCATGAGCCTAGGGAATTCATGCATATTGGGTACGGGGAGACCTAAATCGTGACTTGATTTTCCCTTTGATTAGAAGGCGAAACTAGCGTGCTAAGGCTATCGAGTAGCCACACTCGCTCGTTTCCCTTATCGGAAGGGGACTCTTCAGGCAAATGTACCCTAACTAGCATGAGATGCAAAGAATCCTAAAATGAGGGAAAAGGGGCTCGAGGAGCAAGCCAAATGATAAAACTAAGAAAAATGCATGACATGTAGTGAACATGCAAATATGCACTAACAAAAAGGGATGGCCTAATGAGCCACAACTAGCATTGGACTAGTGTGGTGACGTACATTCATCCATTCCATTCATTCATGGTTATGAAAGCAAGTAGACATGCCAAAACGCTCGTAAACACGTAGCACGTAGCACTTAGCATGCTCGACTAGATGCAAGAGCCTACTAAAGCAATTAAACATGTAGCAACAAAAACAAGCAACCAAGGGGAAGGGGAAATGGACCAGATGCTCTACGAGCCCTAGCTATTACAAGCCAAGAGGTGTACACATACCCCATAAAACTTAAATAAAAGTAAAAACAAGCAAATGCAGGCAAGGAGGTAAGGAAAGCGGAGTAGGCATGCATATTCACATAACACGTAGGAGCACGTAAGGCTAAATGTAGTGCAAATGAGGGATAGAGTGTACCTCCCTTGAATTGACGCCCCAATGAAGTGGAATTATTCAATTACCCTCCAAAATAATAAAAAGGTCAAGGCACCACTTTATTTAAGAAAAATTAAAAGAAATGGGCAAAACAAGGCTCACCTAGTCATAAGGTCCCCAAAGTCATAACTTAAGTGCAATTTAAACTAGGCATGGTAATTAATTAAAACAAACAAACAATGAAGTGGTAGAATTAAAACTGCCAAGGACAAAATTGAGGGGGTTATTCAATTAATTGGGTCATAGCAGCATTAGATGGAAGCCAAAGGGTTGAGGCGCAATTTTTATAATATTTTGCATGCATGCAAACGAATGCCAAAGGCTTCTTTACTTCTGCAATTTTCTGCTGCCACTCTCATCAACCGAGACCAAAACTCAAGCATACCATTTGCTATTCAAGAACAGAAATTCAAATCCGAATTCACAGCTTTAAACTAAATAACCAACTACATCATTGTCATCGTCCAAACATGCAGAAAACTTAAAAGATCTCATGCAAAATTTCTGGAAAGAATATGCAAACGTTGGACAAACAAAACTGCCGCAACTTCAATCCAAAATGATAATTTCAGACATACTTTGCTTAAAAGACAAACCTTTCAACCAAGAGTCTTAACTTTAAGCCAAGCAACGAGACACACGATTTCAACATACATCATGCAGATTTGGTGCCAAACTGTAAAGAAAAGCAAGTCTGCAATTTTCATGTAAAGCTCTATGTAACTTCAAGATGCGGATTTCATATAAAACTTCAAGCAAAATTCAGCAAAAACCTTCACTTAACACCACCCAACAGCTAAGTACTATGATTAACACAATCCAATCACGAACAGTAAACCAAGTAAAGGAAGTGTGCAGCGGTAGGAAAACAAAACCAGCTAGCATTTTCTGCAACATTATTTCATTTCCTCACAGTGCCGATGCAGCTATACAGCAGAAATTTTCTTTTCCTCCCCCAACCATGTTCATGCCATTTTCTGACTCAAATGAAACATGTTCATGCAAACAAACCAAAGAGAAACAGGCTGGAATCGTTATCTAAGCAAACACCATAGCTTGGAACCGAAAAAAGAAGAAAACAATAAGACAAAGCCGTGAGTTTTCTGGTTCGGCAAACTGAATTGCGTTTTTCCAGCAAGTATTTGGGCATGATTCAAACTTTTCCTTAAACACACACCCTTAATGAAGAAACAGGCTCTCATGACAAGAATCCCATCTAGAATCATAAACCCATGGCTGAACATGCAACAACCAAAGGAAACACGAGACCAGATTCATTGAAAACCAAATTCGATTCATCCGAATCACAAAATAACAAGCATTGAGACCCTCTAGTCTTTTACCCAATGCGAATCAGCCAACCCAGGCATTAAATGTCAAACAAAAAAAAAGCAACAATCAGGACTTTGATAACGAACAAACAATCACAATCCACAAAACAGAAACAAAAAGAAACGGAAAACCATAAACTGCCTCTATCATGCCTAAAAATTCCAGCTTGCTTTTTGAATTCAATTTTGCAGAGACCTTTTCCAAATGGGTCAGGGGCATTCGAAAATTGAAAGCAATTTCTCCTTCGTTTTGTTAACTAAGGGCCCAGCATCCAGAAACGGAAAACTTACAGTGCTAATGGTGGCAGACTCCTTGTGAGTGCAGCAGCTCGATGGCGGGGACAGTGCTAGTATCAATGGCTTCCATGATTGCGGGCTCCGCTTGCTCCAACAAGATTGCCAAGTATCAGCTTGGTTCTACTCACTGTCTTGGAGTTGAAGCTTCGATCTGGGCTCGATGGAGTCGGCGACAGCAGAACGAGAGCAGCAACGGCAATGGCAGCGCCACCAACTTCTTCCTGCCCGTAGCATTTCTCTTCTAGTTTTCCATTTTTGGTCCAGATTTCTCTCCTCTCAACCCTCAGCCCGTCAGCTTGCTCTCTCCCTCTATCTCTCCCGTCGCTCCTCCCTCCGTCAGCTCTCGCTTTTCCCTTTTCCGTTAGCCCTCTATCCTCTCTTGCTCTAGCTTCAGCTTCCTCTGGTTTTCTCTCGTTTTTCCCCAGTCTCGGCTATCACCTCTCTCTCGTACGTCCTCTTTTTGTTTTTGTTTTTGCTTCCTCCGTTCACCCCCCTCCCTTGCGGCTGTCTTCTCCTCTTTTCTATTTATACGGGACCCCCAGCCCTAAAACCTCAGCCATCCTTCTATATTTGCCATCCAAGGAGCTCCCCGAAGCCCCTCCTTGCAAGCTGCAAAAAACGCAGCTTGCAAGTCGCGTGTTTTTTTTTTTTTTTAGCCAATTAATTAATTAAACAAAAAAATGGATAATAATAATAATAATAATAATAAAAACAACTTAATCAACATTGGATAATAATAAAATAAATAAAACTAGAAATAACAAAATGCCACTTTCAATCTTCCATTTTCCATTTTTTCATTTTTCACTTTTTCTTTTTTTTCCTAAATGAACCAAATAAAAATAAAAGATAAATTAAGTAGAAATGACTAAAATAGATAAATAAAGCCAAATAAAACAAAGTTTCTATTTTTCCCTTTTTCCAAAGAAATTCTATGCTAAAAACTAAAACTTTAAAAACTAAACTCGAATAAAACTAACACGCTAAATACAAAACTAAAAAATAAACAGTAAATGAAATTACACCAAAAATTTGGTGTCTACAATCCTATTGGCCGAAATTTAAGGCAAAGAAAAAACAAGGAAAGAGAAAATTTGTGTGGTTGAAATTAGACCAAGTGTTAGCCAAAACTTGTGGTGGAAATTAATCCTTATTTTTCCTACCTTCTTACCTTATAAACTAGCTTAATCTTCTTCATTTTCTGGTTCTTCTTGGCCGAGCAACATAAGGAGAAAAGAAAGAAAATCCCTTAACTTTTGCCTTCCATTTTCTTGCTCAATCTCTTGATCCAACCGTTAAAACTTCAAATTTCTCCATAAAACCTCTTCACTTAGTGTTTGTGAGTTGTTTGGTGGAGTTGTTTGAGAAGCTAAGGTGACAAGTAGCTCTCCCTCTTGTTTTGCTAAGGTGAGTGGTGGATGAACACCTCTCCTTCCTCTAATGATGTTCAATTCATGATTAGTGGTGTTATAAGATGCAATTTCATGGATTATTTCTTGAGTTTGGTTGAATTGGTGAAGTTTTTATTTTTTTGAGGAATTTTCTGATTTAATGTGATCATGGTGTTGTGGTCATGTATGATGATTGGAAATGATGTTTAATGACTCTAGGAGGTGGAAAAAGTGATTAAGTGCAATCAATTTCTGTTTTGGAAGAAATTTCAGAAAAAGTAGGTTTTGTAGTTCTTCTTTCTGCCCGAATTTATTGCCCCATGTTAGAGGCGGAATTGGACTTTACTCAAAACATGAAAGTTGTAGGTATTGATGAGTTTGAACTGCCTGTAAAATTTCAGGTCATTTGGACTAGTGTAGAGTGAGATATGTCGTTTTTACTGTTGCTGTTCTGGGTTGATCAGAATGCGAAAACTGCGCTTGTAATCATTTGTTTTGACTGGAATTGGTTTGGATTTTGAAGTTGGTGTCTTCTGATGAAATGTATCTGGATGTCTTAGCTTACATATGCCTTTGGAATTTCGGCATTTGGACCTGTATAGACTGAGTTGTGTTCATTACAGCATAGTGCAATTTGGGAACCTGCAATTACGGTTCTGGGTTGGTATTCTGCATTTTTGACCTGTTTGTACTCAAAACTGGGTTGAGTGACCTTCTGTAATGTTGTAACCCTATCTCCTAGCTTCGAAACGGTGTATCTTGCACCTTCATCCGACAATCGTAGCGCATTTGGTACCATTACCGTAAAATGACGTCAAAACTGTTTTTCTGGTTTTAAGCTTAACCTTCATTTCCGGACTTTTTCCTAGCTTGACTTGTCTTTGCACTTCTTGGAGCTTGCTGAATGGCTATTGGATGAACTTGTTGTTGTGTGTGTACCTTTGGGTTTGAATGAGAAGAATAATGAAGCCATGATGGCTGGAAAAGTTAGCAAATTTAGGGGAAGTGCTGTCCGAACTTTTAAAGGATTTGTTTGCATTGAGTTTGTGATCTAAGACTTGGGTTTGAGCAAGGCAATGATACATGATGGATGGTTTCTGAGCCGTGGAGGTGAGTGACCTCAAACTATTTCTAAAGTTATTTATGAACCGTTTCTTACATTATTTACTCTTGAACTGTTTCCAAAGTTACTTTTGAAATGTTTTCTTGCATATCATGCGTGCTGGCATGTGAGTGTGCCTTGTTTGCTATATTTCTTGACTTCATGACTTGTATTTTGGTTGATAACGTGTTAAGCGCTTATAATGATTTCCAAAACGAGTTTTCGGGGCGAGTGTGTACTTTATCGCACTCGACCTCGATAAATGTGAAATTTTCGATTGAAATGTTACTTGCGCATGAATGTAAGCCTTTTGGGCTGAATTGGCCATTGCCCCTTGTTACCGGTCGTCTTGAGCCAGAAGCGGACTCGGTCAGGCGATTAGGAACTTGGGTGAACGTTTGGTATACTCGAGTATTACCTATGTAGGTTGGTGGAGCCTGGCCAAAAGCCAGGGACGGGGTGAATGAAATGAAATAAATGATTAAATGAGCGAGGAAATGTCAGGAGAATGAATGTATCCTTTCATGAATGTTACTATCGCTTTCCATTGTAAATGTTTCTTGAATTATTGATAATCCATATTTACTGTTTTGCAAATGTTGTAGTTGTTTCTGGATTTATCATTTGATATATGACATCATTGAAATGAACTATTGTGAAACCGATTTGATTACTGATTTTAATGGTTACTCGCTGAGCTTTTAGCTCACCCCAAAAATGTTTTATTTCCCCCCACAGGGCTCAAGGCAAAGAAAAGCTGGGAGTGCTTATTCACGTGACTGGATGGCTTATATCGTGTACAGTTTAAGTTTGGATCTATTTTGTGTACGAGTTGGTCTTGTATAAATATTTGAAATTGATATGGATGTAAGTATACGTTCCACGATTGGAATCAGTTTCCGCTGCATTTGAAATATGTAATCATTGGAGAATTTGATGAAATTTTGAGTTTTATATTGTTATTGGGTTGAGGACTGTAGTGAGCGACTGAGTCCCGGCGAGAGCTGGGCAGGCGGCCCGCCGAACCCTCTGGTTCGCCTTAGGGGGAGGTGGGGTCGTTACAACATGTACATGTAAGTCCACATGCAGGGTCATATAATTCAACTTCATAAAGGTCGAGTGCAATTATGTACACATTCACCTAGCCAAGATCAAATCAAGTAAGCTCATTATGTCAAGTATTTCAAGCATTTCAACTATTTCAAGGTCAAGTGTTTCAAGTCAAGCCACAAGTCACACGTATATCAAATTACTTGTACATGCATAAACAAGATATCAAGAGTTTAGTCAAGTTAGGTCGAGTGTGATAAAGTACACATTCGCAGTTGAAACACTCACCACTTGACCTAGTGCCTAACAATTCAAGTGCCTAGCAATTTCTAGCAACAAATCATATTCAATCAAATAACATGAAACAAGCAGTTGAAACACTCACCACTTGACCTCACCAATTGGTCACCCTGGTTCTTCCTCTAGAATATTCTCAAGTCCTGTGAGCATGTAATGTATCAAGAGTCTAGCTACTTAAAACCAAGATGATAAGAAAATATGAGATTCGAAACTTCACTTAACAACCACAGAAACTACAATTTAACCCTAATATTAGAAAACCAAAAGGGCCACGGTTTCTTATTTAAATCAAGTTCCTATCAAGTTCAAATCAAGTGAAATACTTCACGCATGCTAAGATTAACAGATATATAAGTATTTCAAATCAAAATATACAGGATTTAGCCAAGGAAAGTTAGGTTTAAAACTCAGAAAAGTTTTCTAAAGCTTTCCCAAGTCTCACTTAATCCATTTGATAAAATTCCCAGTTTTGGTGACATTCTTTGAAAATGTATAACTTGAGTTCCGTAGGTCAAAAAATCACAAAACTCACATCGTTAGAGAATAGACTCAAAGTGCTAACAGGCTTTAGAAGACATCTTCATGAAATTCAGCTCATAGATTAGTCAAATTTCAATTTAAAACTCATTGCTATCACAAGTGTAGAAACAGAATAGTCATGATTTTCAAGAAACTTTGCAGATTTTCTGGTAATTATAGAAATTGAACCAAACCTTGCATTTTATACCATTGGAACTCTATGAGTCTAGTTTCAAACACAATAAATGAAACTCAATTCTGACTTTCCTATACGAAGTTATAGCCAATTTCCCAAAACTGCACAGAGCTTCGTGCGAAAACTTTTAAATTTCTAACAACTTGAGAAAATGAAACTTTTCTTAACAAAATCTCACTCTCTTGGCTCAAATTCAACATACATGTGAAGATTAAGGTTTGAAAAAGTATCTTAAACAAAAACCTTGCCAAAATCACCATAAATTTTTGAGCTGAAAAATTCACAAACAACTCAAGAAGAAATGAAAGCCTCTATAAAAGTCATCCCTTTTAACTTCTATAACATCATCCATAAACTAAACTTCAAAGTAGAGGAAGAAAACTAAGGTTTCTGGCAAGATTCACCTCTTACCTTAAAATTCAAGGATGATAAGCAAATCAAGAAGATGCAAGGCTTTTCTTCCTCCAAAAACTCCACCAAGAGCTTCCCTCCAACCTTGATTCAAGATTTATCGGAGTAGATTAGGGTTTTTCTTCAAATTTCTCACAAATTTGGACAAGAATCAAGGCTAGAATTTTTTTGTGGTTTTCTCCCTCTTTTCTCCTTCCCGAATTCATCCAAGGCCAAGGAACATGAAAAAGAAATAGTGAAATGATAAGAGTTCAAGTTGGATAAGAAGAAAACTTGGTCTTGGTCAAGGGTATTGATTAAACTTTGAGTGACAAATGACAAATGACAAGATCACAAGATCACAAGGGTATTGGCCATTATAGAATGTTTGAACAACCAACCAATTCGGGAGACCATGGTGAGGACATCTTCTTTGAAGATCCTTAAATATCTCCCAAACTTCATATAACGACTCACCTTCATGTTGAGTGAAACCTGTAATATCCATGCGAAGTTTAGCTTTTTTTTAGGAGGAAATATTTATTTAAGAATGCTTTGTCAACTCACTCCAAGAAGTGAAAGTATTAGCTGGATAAGAGTTAAGCCATACCTTTGCTTTGTTACAAAGTGAAAAAGAAAATAACCTTAACTTAATTGCATCTTCACTTACTTCATTTATTTTGATTGTACCACATAAATCCATGAAGTTAGTTAGATAAGTGTTAGGATGCTCCATTGCATTTCCTCTAAATTGACTTTGTTGAACCATTTGGATGAGTGAGGGTTTAATTTCAAAATTATTTACATTAATTGGTGGCCTTGCAATGCTAGTTTGTGCTTCCGATTCATTTGGCAAGGCATAGTCCCTCAAAGGTTTTGGCCTTTACTCCTCAATTTCGATGAAAGTTTCACTTATACTTTCCACCTCAATTCGCTCTTGTTGGGCACATACTCTTCCTCTTCTCGCCATGTTTAATTCTTGAAGATAAATTGTGCCTTTAGTGAAGAATTTAGTCCCTAAAAATAACCAAAATGAACAACTAAAAGATATATAATATAAGACTAACACAATAAAGATAAAGCCTAGATTAATAAAACTTGCTTTAACTCTAGTGTTACACCGAAATCTAAGTCTAAGTCCCCGGTAACGATTCTAAAAACTTGATAGGGTATTTTACTACACTACAAATTTTAAAACCTTATTACCCTATTTTCGCAAGTATACGGTTCATTTATTGAGTATAGGGATAATAGGTATCGATCCCACAAGGACTTAGAGTTTGGCAATCATTTAAGCTTAATCACTTGCTTTATTATCCAGACAATCAAAGTTTAAGTAAGTAAAATCAAAGAAAGTTAATTAGGCGGTACAACCGGCCATAAGATTTAGAATTTAGCTTAAGCAAATAATGTAAAATAGGCCATTAGGTGGAAAAACCAACCATGCAAGTAGTAAGTTGCAAGAAAGTAAATAAAAGCAAAGAAAAGTTATATTAGAATTGCTGAAAGATTAGGTGAGAGGATCCTGAGGATTAGAATCCATTGTTATGTCAAGATTAGAAGTTAGTTAAGGTGATTATGCCTATGCTTCCATGGATTGTCAAGGAATAACTTCCAATTGTATGTCCTTACTTTCACCAATGGACATTTAAGATAAACCGCTTTGGCTAATTTCTTGAGAAATTGCTTTCGCCAATTCCTTTAACTTCTTGAATCATCCTTTACCTATGTTCATAGAGAAAGGGTAAGAAACAAATTAAATAAACTCAGTGAAGTTATTATATGAATCCAACCAATCATTATTCACTACTTTCGTGAGAATAAGGCTAATGTTGAAGAATTTAGATCTATTAGAAGGTAACTTTCTTGCTCAACTTTATCAAATCATTCATAGTTGATGGCCAAATAACTATAAAGTATAAGCACAAGTTCTCAAACTAACAAATCATGAAATAGCATAATCATCCCTAAACTACTTCAAATCAAGATTGTAACAAGTTCATCTTCACCCTAGGATATGAAAAATGTGACGGCCCCACCTCACCCTAAGGCGTACCCCAGGGTTCAGCGGACCGCCTGCCCAACTCTCGCCAGGACTACGGAGTCGATTCACACAAATCCAATATAGTACGCGCGATAGGACCCAAAGAAAACGAACAATCGGAACCTACTAAGGTGAGAACATGCTTACCAAACCATAAAATCATAGTCTCAACGGAATACATTTAATAGACAAGGTTAAACACTTATACATATATTTACATTGGAGTCTTGAACAAATTAACATACAGGGCAATCCGAGGTATTCATACTACACAAAATACAATTAGGGTTTCGTTTTCAAAAGAGCTTAACAACATGACATATATACTATCTTGACCAATTTCGTCCAAAACCGTGATTTCCAAGTTTGTCCCCTGTAAGGAAAACAAAGGTAACAGAAAGGGTGAGCTTACGCTCAATGAGGTACCAAACATATAGGGGTAAAATCATGGCCTTTCACGTGTAACCAATCAGATACATATACCAAATATAAAGGAAAGTAGCTAGACACAGTGATTCAAAGGGAAAGGATACAAGTGGCTCTCAGGAGCCAGATTTCCATTTGCAGTACTTGATCCGAACCCGTTGACTCTCCGTCAACGTAAATAGAACCAACATATCCGTAGACCCCACTTTACACCAATTTTCGTCCATCAAACATACCCCTACCGGGCACGAACGCCGAACAGGAACAGTAATGGTAATACTCGAGTATACCGGAATCAAGAGTCTCAATACCCAAAGATTCCCAAAACAGACTACCGTGGTTCGTTATCTAATCGACCAGGCCCTTGCCGGCTCGACTTGAATAACTAGCCACAGGTTTTGAGCTCAGAGGTCACAGAAAGTTCGTTGGATACCAGCCTCCAAACGACGTCCGAACTGACTCAGATACAGTTAACAGATTATACACAGTAAATAGGCATATGGACAGACAAGAGAACGAGTGTGATAAAGTACACCCTCGTCTCAAAGAGAATAAACAGATAGTGCAGTCATTTAAATCGCAGATTGCAGGGGCCGAAACCAAGTTAAGCAGCAAATGAGGGGAGTAGTACACTCACCGGTTCCAGTACAGATACTTCAAAATTTTTTTACCCAAAGTGGCTTTAATCGCCAAGAAACCCTAAAATAATCAACATAAGACAATTATAGTTCGCACATCCACAAACCCAGTAAATGGAATGTATAAAAGAGGCTCGACTACATGTCGTACGCCTTTCCAGGTTAAGTACTAATACAGAAGAATAAACAAATGACTTTTGATTAAAAGATAACAGTTGGTCCTAGGGTTACAAACAACCTTCAAAACCCTTCATTTTTACTAAGATCAACTCAACTTGAAGGAATCGCGTAGCCCTAAAATTTTGGGCAGCATGCCCTCTGTATTTTGCTATATTCCAGCCATTTATGGCTTCATTGTTTTTCCTCAAGTCAGTCCAATTCAACACATATGAAATTTCAATAAAATAGCCCTTCAACTAGGCTCAAATTCATCCAAATACAAAGCAAGTCTAGGAATGCAACTAGAAATCAAGTTTTAAGAACAAAAGCTAAATAACAGGTTTGACGTCTCTTAGCGGAACAGACACAACCGAAGCTATGTTTATCAGATTGTGGTGAAATTTATACCATTTCGAAGCTAAGATAAAGACCTACAACTTTGATGAAGATGACTCAGTCCAGTTCGTAGTGTCTCTAGGTCGAAATTGCAAATTACAGAACCAGCATCTCACAATTAGACTAGTTAACCGTACTATGATTAAATGACAATAACTCAGGCCACTGAAGTTCGATTGAGGTGTATCTTATGGAGTTTTGAAGCCAAGACATATACCTACATTTCTTATGCAGACCTCCAAAGCTAAATCATGCATTTTCATAATCAAAAATTGAAATCCCCACGAAGACAGAAAACTGTCCGCGAAAATAGGGTTTATGGGCAGTCAAGGGTATTTCGATCATTTCATGTGCTACAGCATTCTGATTGAGCTGAAATGTTTCAGGCAGATAGTTAACATCATTTTCTACAACTTTTATGTTTTGTGCTAAGCCTAATTCGGCCTCTAACCTTGTCAAACAGAACCGGACATAACAGGGCAAATTGGAACCCTAAAACTGGAATTTCCGCACAAAATCGAAATTTTTCCGCAAATAATCGCAATTAGCACACAAGGGATCCATTTAACACAATTTAGATCCATCAATTCAAGCCCAACCATATCCTTCATAGGAAGACAGAAAAATTCTCACAAAAATCAGAAATTTAGCTAACTTCACTCCAATCCATAAAATCTTCCATATAATCAACTAATTAGCTACCATAACTCACCAATTAACCATTATTAGAAACAAAAGTGAGTTCCAAGCAAAATACCTTAACTTCTCAAGAAAGGTAGTAGTTTAAGGGTCTTTCTTCCAAAACAACTCCACCAAGTCCTTCAAACTCCCTTAGCAAGTCAATTTTGTGGACTAATTCAAGAGTTAATCGGTTGGATTTCAAGATTTGTGCAAGAAATGGAAGATATAGTTGAAGCTTTCTTTTCTTTTCTCTCAAGAGGAAGTTCGGCCAAGAAGGTATGAAAATGAAGATAATTTGGGTCAAAATTGGAGTTTTAGTAAAGTGAAAGAAAAGTTAGGCAAGTCAACTTCCAATCGAATCGTGACACTTGGCCCTTCTTAAGTGTATTCTTATCCCTTTGTCTACCAAGATTAACCTAGATAACTATCCTCTAATTATCTCCTAACCCCTTATAAAATAATATCTCCTCATACAAAACTTCAATTAATCGTCAAAATTTTATCGCACTCAGCGCACTAGCGGGTCCCACGTCGTCACGCACTTCAAATTTATCAAGACTAACTTATACCATGAAAAATGATTTTAAAACTATATTTACTTATAAAAAATCTCAAAAAAACAATATAATAGGGTTTCATGAAGAAAATGCATGCAAGAAAAGAAAATAACATATTAGGAGATAAATAAAATTTACGGGTCCCCTCTGAGAGACATCACGCGACACCCCCGGTTGTCGTACTCCCCCATTTCCCTTTCCAATCTTAGGGGGTATACTTGTACCTGCTTGCTCAGAGCTACTCCCAGGAAAGCCCCTTTTCTTGGCTCGGAAGTTTTTCACCTGCAGCCTAGCATTCTCTACTCGTTGCGCCTTCTCTACGGCATCGCTGAAGGCGTTAATTTGGGTTACGGCTAGATCTTTCTGGATCTCCACATTCAGACCCTAGACGAATCGCTGTATTCTTCGTTGCTCGGTCACGATGAGTTCGGGCGCGAATTTGGATAGTCGGGTGAATTGGCTCTCGTACTCGGCCACTGTCTGGGTCCCTTGACGAAGCCGGATAAATTCATCCTCCTTTCGTTCCTGAACTAGAGGAGGGAAGAATTTAGCGTTGAACTCCCGCATAAAGTTCACCCAAGTTCTGGGCGTTTGCTGTCGATCCCACTTTTGTCGTATTACGTTCCACCAGGAACAGACCGCCCCTTCCAGTTGGAAAACAGCAAAAGTCACATGCCGTTCCTCCGTGTAGTGCAGGGCAGCAAAGATATCCCCCATTTTCTCTAACCACCTTTCGGCTACATCTGGATCGGGTCCCCTAATATACTTTGGTGGGGCAAACTTCTGGAACCTCTCGAGGGCCCGGTCCTTGCTCTCCACATGATTACCAGGGTTCCCAGGGTTGGGGTTAGAGTTTTGACCCTGTTGGTGCACCACTTGGGCTAGCAAATCAGTCATTTGCTGCATGGCAGCAGCTATTTGGACGTTGGGGTCAACCCTAGATTCAGGGTTTGGTCCAAACGAGGTTTCCCCAGTGCCCTTTTCAGACGTGGGTTGCCTAATTCCACGCCCACGGCCTCGTCCACTACGAGTGCCCTCCATTGATCTAAGTCACTCTAAGGCCGAGGCGCGAAGATAATATTAAAGATAATTATAGGCATAAGCAAGTAACAAGAGGTACACACAGATCAAAAGCATATATACACACAACTGTACCGAACCAGTCACACGGTAGCAGTCAGCTAGATACAACCAAAAGAGGTCCATGAAGGTAGCGGGGTCATCCAAAAGTACTATAAACGAACTAGATTAAAAGCACAAAAGCAACTAACGAAAAGTTATTTTCCTTCTAGGCCTCCATCCCTAATTTACGAGAATGCCACAATTTATATTTTAATCCAGGTTAATCATACTTACTAACACCCGAACAAACCACATGAAATTCCATAGAATCAAATTTCTAGTTCGCCCAAGTCCTTTCTAACCTAGGCTCTCATCGATTTAGTAGCCAGGCACAAGAATCCCAAATAAGATAATTCACAACTCGAGCCGGCCGGTCCCAAGAGTAAATCATCCGTATTAAAGATTCCTACCCGACATACATACCTAGCTTCCTCAAGTCCCATGATAAAGATCTTTACACTTATGACATGCACGGTTCATAGCTTATGCTCAAACGAGAACTTAGACACATTCACGAAATCAGGACCATAAAACCACTTGGCCCAAGCTCACTCCGCGCAGAGACCACGCGAAGCGGCTCTGATACCATCTGTGACGGCCCCACCTCACCCTAAGGCGTACCCCAGGGTTCGGCGGACCGCCTGCCCAACTCTCGCCAGGACTACGGAGTCGATTCACACAAATCCAATATAGTACGCGCGATAGGACCCAAAGAAAACGAACAATCGGAACCTACTAAGGTGAGAACATGCTTACCAAACCATAAAATCATAGTCTCAACGGAATACATTTAATAGACAAGGTTAAACACTTATACATATATTTACATTGGAGTCTTGAACAAATTAACATGCAGGGCAATCCGAGGTATTCATACTACACAAAATACAATTAGGGTTTCGTTTTCAAAAGAGCTTAACAACATGACATATATACTATCTTGACCAATTTCGTCCAAAACCGTGATTTCCAAGTTTGTCCCCTGTAAGGAAAACAAAGGTAACAGAAAGGGTGAGCTTACGCTCAATGAGGTACCAAACATATAGGGGTAAAATCATGGCCTTTCACGTGTAACCAATCAGATACATATACCAAATATAAAGGAAAGTAGCTAGACACAGTGATTCAAAGGGAAAGGATACAAGTGGCTCTCAGGAGCCAGATTTCCATTTGCAGTACTTGATCCGAACCCGTTGACTCTCCGTCAACGTAAATAGAACCAACATATCCGTAGACCCCACTTTACACCAATTTTCATCCATCAAACATACCCCTACTGGGCACGAACGCCGAACAGGAACAGTAATGGTAATACTCGAGTATACCGGAATCAAGAGTCTCAATACCCAAAGATTCCCAAAACAGACTACCGTGGTTCGTTATCTAATCGACCAGGCCCTTGCCGGCCCGACTTGAATAACTAGCCACAGGTTTTGAGCTCAGAGGTCACAGAAAGTTCGTTGGATAAAGCCTCCAAACGTCGTCCGAACTGACTCAGATACAGTTAACAGATTATACACAGTAAATAGGCATATGGATAGACAAGAGAACGAGTGTGATAAAGTACACCCTCGTCTCAAACAGAATAAACAGATAGTGCAGTCATTTAAATCGCAGATTGCAGGGGCCGAAACCAAGTTAAGCAGCAAATGAGGGGAGTAGTACACTCACCGGTTCCAGTACAGATACTTCAAAATTTTTTTACCCAAAGTGGATTTAATCGCCAAGAAACCCTAAAATAATCAACATAAGACAATTATAGTTCGCACATCCACAAACCCAGTAAATGGAATGTATAAAAGAGGCTCGACTACATGTCGTACGCCTTTCCAGGTTAAATACTAATACAGAAGAATAAACATATGACTTTTGAGTAAAAGATAACAGTTGGTCCTAGGGTTACAAACAACCTTCAAAACCCTTCATTTTTACTAAGATCAACTCAACTTGAAGGAATCGCGTAGCCCTAAAATTTTGGGCAGCATGCCTTCTGTATTTTGCTATATTCCAGCCATTTATGGCTTCATTGTTTTTCCTCAAGTCAGTCCAATTCAACACATATGAAATCTCAATACAATAGCCCTTCAACTAGGCTCAAATTCATCCAAATACAAAGCAAGTCTAGGAATGCAACTAGAAATCAAGTTTTAAGAACAAAAGCTAAATAACAGGTTTGACGTCTCTTAGCGGAATAGACACAACCGAAGTTATGTTTATCGGATTGGAGTGCAATTTATACCGTTTTGAAGCTAAGATAAAGGTCTACAACTTTGATGAAGATGACTCAGTCCAGTTCATAGTGTCTCTAGGTCGAAATTGCAAATTACAGAACCAGCATCACACAATCAGACTAGTTAACTGCACTATGATTAAATGACAATAACTCAGGCTACCGAAGTCCAATTGAGGTGTATCTTATGGAGTTTCGAAGCCAAGACATATACCTACATTTCTTATGAAGATCTCCAAAGCCAAATCATGCATTTTCATAGTCAAAAATTGAAATCCCCACGAAGACAGAAAACTGTCCGCGAAAATAGGGTTTATGGGCAGTCAAGGGTATTTCGGTCATTTCATATGCTACAGTGCTCCGATTGAGCTGAAATTTTACAGGCAGCTAGTTAACATCATTTCCTAAAACTTTCATGATTTGTTCTAAGCCTAATTTGTAAGGAATCACAAATTTTCTTATTTTAAATTCCTATTTCTAGCTCATTTAATTATTTATTTTTGCCATTTATCCTGAATATTTTATTTTATTTTGACTTTTATTACTTCAATTACATGGAATTATGGCTCAAGTGTATTTTTAAAATGACTTGATTTCAAAATTTATTTCTCGAGAGCTCGTTAAATGAGAATAGTGAGTACGCGTTTGGAAACTGTAGCCGAACTGAGAGTATAATAACCTTAAAAAAATTGGAGACTTGTACATTAGTCTTAAAATATGTATTTTAATATTTAAGTGCTCAAGTATTAGTTAGTGATACTATCGTTATAAGAATTTCTTAGAGATTCCACTTTATCGCGCACAATCGGTAATACGCGTTTTTACGCGCGCGATTAATTGAGGGATTTTAAATCATTATTTTTAAACCATTAAGAGTGAATAATAATAGTATGAGTGAAAGTGTATTAGCGGTTTAGTGTACTAGTGAAATAAACCCAAGAGGAATCGAGCACGAAGCGCGCGTACATTAGTTGACTTTTGGAGCATTTTAGGCCACACATTCTTAAGCTCTCATGAGAGCATCACACTAGATTAAAACCCTCCACACCTTTACCTCAATTGACGTCTCATAGCTCCATTTCCAGCGTGCAACTCCAAGGCAAAAACAACCAAGAGCTCTTCATTTTCCTTCATCAAATCTTCACTAATCCTCCACCAAATCACCTCAAATTTTACACGCAACTTGCTAATCACTTGGTGAACAACCTAAGCTAGGAAAGAGGCTTGATTCTCACGATTTTTCTCAGCTTTTAGGGGCTGAAAATTTCTGCTTAAGTCATCATCAAAGGTAATTAACGATCAACTACCTAAATCTTGATTTATGGAAGTTCTAGTGCACATTTAAGCTCTTACATGCATGTGGGTAGCTTGTTTATGATGGAAAAATTGTTGAGTGGGCTCTATAAAATCCCACCTTGGATGGATGAACTGATTTGTGATGTTTTAATGGTATTAATGTTGGTTTATTGCTTAAACTAGTGGATTAATGTCGTATAGTTGGTAGAAACTCAAAGGGAAGTGAAGATGAAAAATTTCCGATTCTGCCCTTATGTTGTCCGTGACCTTTAGGGTGATTTTTCATGGTTTTAATGGCTTATTTATGATGTATATATGTTTTTGGGATTGTTTAAAAAGTTTCATTGAAAAATAACATGATTTGGTTGGTCAAATGTGTTGATTTCCAAAGTTTAGTAAAACTGGAAAATTTTCCGGGATTGCCCAGACAGTCATTTTGTATCGGCTATATCTCTTTACTCCGATGTCAAAATCAAGTACCGTTTATGGTACTGGAAACTAGACATTCCCAGTTTTCCATTGGTATAAAATTCACATTCTGGTTCCACGTGGGTGAACCAAACCATTCATTTGAAATTTGCTGTCCTGTTTCGTTGGTTTACTAGAGGGCAGAACATGAACTACGATTTGATGCTCCAATGTGAGCTAATTGTGGTTGGATTTTGAAAATGGTTTCTTCTGAGAAATTCTATATTTATGAAATTATTTTCCAACGCCACTAACCACGCTCAATTCCGAGTTGAATTGAGTGAGTTACGGCCAAAGTTTGGGACTGTCTTAGTGATGGAATTCTTCATTTTGGACTAATCCTTAACAAATCTTGGTTTGGGGACTTGTACTCGAAATTTTTGGTGTAAATCACCTATCAAATATGCCTTGAACCCTTACTAGATTTGATCATCATAAATGGGACATGTTTTAGGCATTTTCCTTGGTCAAAAGTTTAGAAAAGGAAATTTCCATGCACAAGGCAGCTTTGCCTTGAAATCTTGGGAAATTGAGTGATTTCGTTAAGTGACTTCCTGTACTTATTTATCCATGAAATTTGGTAGATAAATAGCCCTTATATGGTACTATAATCATACCAAATTTGGTGCTATTCTGAAGCCGTTTCAATGCTCAACTGAACTTCCAAATTTCATGATTTAAGTTTTGAAAACCCTTGTTTAACAAGAAAATTTTGGCAACTTTGAGCTATCATATCTTGGTGCTCAAAACTCCGATTCTTGTTCCGTTTATTTTGTCTTAAACCTGGATTGCAACTCTGATAGATTTCCAAATTTCAGAGGTTAGTTCAAATCAAGTGAATTTTTCCGAATTTTCAAAGTTGGCCAAAAACCAACTTAAACCTGTCTTGAGTGCCCAAAACAGTAAATTTGAGCCAATTTTTGAATGCCTTTGGTTTGGAATCATGGAAAAGTGTCTTATAAGAACTTTTAGTAATTTCAAAGAGGTTTCCAACAGTATCAAGTTTTTCATTTTTGGACTTTCTGGACTTCCGGACCGATTTTTCAAATTTCCACGCGTAAAACTGAAAATTTTCCGATTTGAACCTACTTGCTCTTTTACGAGCTTAGGTCACACTTTTGAGACTCTTGGGATATTCCAAACTTATTTTTATGGTGAAAAGGTTCTCACTTATAATTTGGAACTTTATTTTGAATGTTGGTTTCGATAAACCGAAACACTTGAAAATTTGGCCTTGAGCATTTTAACTAGAGAAATTCTTGAGGAATTTCACTAAATTTCCTATTTGAAAGTTAGAACTTTAACTTCCATTTTTATTATAAAAAAAAGGGTGATTGTAAGGAGACTTTGGCTTCGTAAGTTTAGAAAACATGATTTTTCACTTATATTCTTGCACTTGGGCTTTTATTGAAGATTTTCTAGTACGAACACATTTTTCTCCTTTCTCGATTTCTGTGCCAAATTTAAGCATTTTACTCTTCTTTTGGAATTGATAGTCCTTGCCACGATTTAACTCGGAAATGGGACTTTAAATTCCTTTTAGTTATTATTCCAATGATTAAGTGAAAACTTCTTATTTCGATTTGTTTGAGCTTGAGGCTCTTGAGTGTGTGTATCTAAGAGGTTTTCTTTTATTCGCCTTGATCGAGCATCTAGGTAATTCATGATTGTGATTAATCTCAGGTGATCTAGAGGATACCGAGAAGCTCTTTTAATTTCCTGCTGTTGCTCTTGCTTTGCTCCGGATTACGGTGAGGGATTCCAAACTGTTTTGCACAAAAAAAAATTGCTTCTCGAACTTTTATAACCACTGTTTGTATAATTGCATATATATATATATACGTGATGTGACTTGATAAGTTCTTCATACATGCCTAAGTGATCAAATACTTGATGAATCTTGTTCACTTGAATGATAAATAATTATTCCTAGGCGAGTGTGTACTTTATCGCACTCGACCTAACTGTTGCTGTATCATTTAACTGTTCAATATTTCATTGTTTATGTGTTACTTGTGTATGCTGTAGGCCATGTGTACTTTATCACATCGGCTGAACAAGGCCTTCCCCCCTTCGTTATCACCTATTCACGCCAGAAGCGGACTCGGTCGGATAGATTGATAACCCTGGGCACTGTATTTTGGTATACTCGAGTATTACCGCTGGAGGGATAAGGTGATGGCCAGCCAACCAAAGGAGCTACTGATGGGAGTTATAAGGACGGGAAGTGGACCGAGTACTGTATCCTTTTGTGTTTGCTTTACTATTGCTACTGTTATTGCTCTCCTAGTTGACATTTCTCGGGTAAGACTCCTCATGAGCATTAAGCTCTGAGACGAAGCAATCCTTGTAATGTTCTTCTAGTCGGACGAGCCGCTATTTGTTTGACTATAAAAATTCATGAAAATACATTTACATGGTCATTCATTCCAAATATACATTAGTGATTTTAAATGATTTATGAGCTGTACTCATAGTAAAGTTACTAGCAAAAGTCCTATTTGTCCATGTGATTTTAAAATGCAATTACGCACTGATTTATAAATACTTGATTTTCCCTTTTGAAACCTCATTGAGCTTTAGCTCACCCCAAAAATATTTTAGTTCTATGCAGGGCTCGAGAAGGATAGTTACTCAAGCACAAGGCTTTCGAGTACCGTGGATTATCGTTTATCTGGGTTGTGATTGATTTTCTCTGTGGAATGTAATGGTTATTTTGAAAGATTTGTGAACTTTATGGTATGATGTACTTGTGGTTGAAGTGAATGTAAACCTCATGATAATTTGGGGATTATACTTTTGTAAGAACGATTTGAATTGCAAACATAAGGATTGTACTTAAATTATTATTATTATGAAAATTTAGATGAAGTATTGGACTTGTACTTTGGTATGTTGGATTGGTGGATATAATATACTCCGTTTGAGCTTTTAAGAACGATCGATTATATTTATGCTTGAGTTTTGTAGTGAGTCCTGGCGAGAGCTAGGCAGGCGTTCCGTTGATACCCTTGGGTTCGCCCTTGGGAGAAGTGGGGGCGTCACATAATTCGGCCTCTAACCTAGTCAAACAGAACCGGGCAGAACAGGGGAAATTGGAACCCTAAAACTGGAATTTCCGCACAAAATTGAAATTTTTCCGCAAACAATCGCAATTAGCACACAAGGGATCCATTTAACACAATTTAGATCCATCAATTCAAGCCCAACCATATCCATCATAGGAAAACAGAAAAATTCTCACAAAAATCAGAAATTTAGCTAACTTCACTCTAATCCATAAAATGTTCCATGTAATCAACTAATTAGCTACCAAAAGTCACCAATTGACCATTATTAGAAACAAAAGTGAGTTCCAAGCAAAATACCTTAACTCCTCAAGAAAGGTAGTAGCTTAAGGGTCTTTCTTCCAAAACAACTCCACCAAGTCCTTCAAACTCCCTTAGCAAGTCAATTTTGTGGACTAATTCAAGAGTTAATCGGTTGGATTTCAAGATTTGTGCAAGAAATGGAAGATATAGTTGAAGCTTTCTTTTCTTTTCTCTCAAGAGAAAGTTCGGCCAAGGAGGTATGAAAATGAAGATAATTTGGGTCAAAATTGGAGTTTTAGTAAAGTGAAAGAAAAGTTAGGCAAGTCAACTTCCAATCGGATCGTGACACTTGGCCCTTCTTAAGTGTATTCTTTTCCCTTTGTCTACCAAGCTTAGCCTAGATAACTATCCTCTAATTATCTCTTAACCCCTTGTAAAATAATATCTCCTCATACAAAACTTCAATTAATCGTCAAAATTTTATCGCACTTAGCGCACTAGGGGGTCCCACGTTGTCAACGTACTTCAAACTTATCAAGACTAACTTATACCATGAAAAATGATTTTAAAACTATATTTACTTATAAAAAATCTCAAAAAAACAATATAATAGGGTTTCATGAAGAAAATGCATGCAAGAAAAGAAAATAACATATTAAATGCATGCAAGAAAAGAAAATAACATATTAGGAGATAAAGAAAATTTACGGGTCCTCACAAAAAAGCTTAGCTAGACATCATATTAAGAACATTTAAGTATGAAACAAACTTGTAACAAAGCATGGCAAATAAGAACAAGAGACAAAATTTAGGAAAAAGAATTCTTATTCAATCTTGAAGTTTGAATTCTTGAATTCCTTCACAAGTTGATCTCTCAAATAAGTTTAATACATGAGTGTTTGTACCTCCCTCCTAAATCTCTTTAAACAAAGAAAGAAACTCTCAATATGAAACTAGAGCTAAACTACTTCTATCTCTACTTCTACTCTACTCTATAAGGTGCTATCTCTTGCTAACATTCCTTTCAAATGAATGATATTTAAGGGATATTTATAGATGTTTTGGAAGAGAAGATGTTCTCATAATGTAGACACAAAGTTGCTTTCTACTTCTCTAACTCAATTCTAGTTGTTTCCAGACATTTTTCTTGCAGAGGAATTGGTCAAAAAGATTGTGTGAACAAAATGCAAGTTCTAGAGTAAGTTGCAGCTGTGAATCAGGGATCTGCGACCCTATACCTCACAGATCACCTCATGGATCTTTGTTGCACTTAGTTTTGCACTTCCAGCTTCAATCTCAACTTTGCTCTATTTTTTGTCCAAATTCAATTGTGACTTTCTTGATGATGGAGGCTGAATTAGCTCCTGCACAAAACATAAAAGTTGTAGTTCTTTGAGTTGGCTTTCCAATGGATCAATAATCATCTTATTTGGATTTGTATTGACTGAGAAATGATCAAAATACCCCTAACTGATAAATGCTCTATTTCAACTTTTGATGATAAATTTTCCCCACTGTGTTTTGACTTTTTGACTAGGAAGCTTAATGAACTGGATTTCGATGTTTGCACAAGAATTATAGAGCTATGTCTTAACTTCAAAATGGTTTAATAATCACCTCAATTTGATACTTGTGGCTCAAGATATAACCAAAATATCACGATGTGTCAAAGTTGTGAAACTTCTTTTGTCCTCAATCAATTCATATGAGACCAAAACCTACAAAAACAACATAAACTTACATATTAACCTACACTTTTGCATGTTTTGGTTAAGAAAAACTACTTTATGTAAATTAACTTATAAAGGAATTCAAATCTTCCATTTTAACTTAAAACACAGAAAAAACATAACCTAAAACGTAACTAAAAATAGGTAAAATAAAGACTAATCAGAAAGAGTGATCATTTTACCTAAATGCTGATCCTAAATAAGGAATAGATATATTGCAATTTGGTCTTGTTTTGAGAGGTTCATCATGGAGTCTTCTACATGAATTTAAACGTGACATTTTAGCTTCTTTGTCATTTTAAGAATGCAATTCTATTGTAGTGCATGTCCTTGATGATACACCAATGCACATTGCATGCTAGCTTATGATTGTTTTCTAAATTTTAGGGAGCACAATTTTCTTGTTTTTGTCAAATAAATGGAAAGTTATTCAAACAAAAATTTTTGTAATCAAATGGCCTAAATTGAGGCGAACTTTTATAATACATTTGTGGAGTACGCCTAAGAGTCAAATGGTCTTCAAATTTGTTGCTCAAAATTTATAAATCAACATTATTATGAGTAGTAATTGTTGCATCATTTTTTCAAATGAAGAAAGAAATTTTTGTCAAAAAAATTCAAATGTATGTTGTATTTTGGCAAACCCATCTTTGTAGGTGTTTACGGCTAAGATGGAGGAAGAACTACAAGTTAAAATCTTGCAAATTTGAAGGTCAACCATGAATAAAAAAAAACCAATATTGCGACATTTCAAAGTGGAGGGAAACATCTTATTCTCTTATGTTTGGAACGGAAGTGGCAATACCTACCAAATTTGAGATCCCATCCTTGTGCATCTTAATGAAAGCCTAGGTAAAAGAAACAAAATAGTGACTTGGTACACCTATACTCTATACCAAGTGGTGACTCCCTTTTCCTAAAACCCTTTTAGACTAAATTTTGGTCCCAAACTATCTCATTTTTTTAAAGTCCCATTTTAGACTCCTTTTCATTTATTTTTTAAAATGAAAAACACATTTTTTGTAAATACCTTTTTATTATGAAAAATAGGGCACAATGTGACAGCCCCACCTCACCTTAAGGCGAACCAAAGGGTTCGGCGGGCCGCCTGCCCAGCTCTCGCCGGGACTCAGTCGTTCACTCACACAAATCAGAAATAGAACCACAAGAAAGAGCAAAACGAGGATCCAAAACTTAAAACAAAACTTATATACATTGCTATCTCAGAAAGAAGTACAACCGTCGAGAATACAAAAGTTCTCAAGTCACCATACAACCAGCCCGTGCCAAGCACTAGGGCGAGAACCAAAACCAAAACCAAAACTAGACCTAGCCAGTCGATACAGAGCTCTTGCCCCTGCTCGCCTTCCCCTGTTAAGGAAAACAAAACTAAAGGGATGAGCTAAAAGCTCAATGAGGTTCCGAACATGGGATCAAGCCATAAATCAAACAATAAGTACAGAAATATTTACAACATTTACAATAAGTCACACATTAAAAGGATACATTTGTTCATTCGTTCGTTCTCCTGTCATTCCCCTTATTCCTTCATTCGTTTGCAAATGCATTTTTCATTTATCAATAAAACCCTCGTTCATTCGTTCATTTCATTCAACCCTTCCTGGACATTGGCCAGGCTCCACCAACCTCCACCAACCTACAAGGTAATACTCGAGTATACCAAACGTTCACCCAGGTCACCAAATCGCCCGACCGAGTCCGCTTCTGGCTCGAGTCGATCGGTAACAAGGGGCAGGGCCCAGTTCAGCCAAAAGGCTTACATTCATGCACAAGTAACGTTCCAATCATTCAATCTTTAAAAATTTCACATTTATTTAGGTTGGGTGCGATAGAGTACACACCCGCCCAGAAAACTCGTTTTGGAAATCATTGAAAGCACTTAACACGTTATCAAACAATAATACGAGTCATGAAGTCAAGAAAATATAGCAAACAAGGAACACTCACCGAATTATGCAAAATAACGTCCAAAATGTCCTATCGGATCTTACCCTCGGTCACCGAGAAAACCTATGATTCGACGAGAAAGAATATTACAATTCATCTAGCAAAACAAGTAAGTGGAATCAAGGAACTCGACTAATTATGAGTAAAACGGATAAAGGTGACTTTAAAGTGAAAATAAAGCCATTTAGATCTGTGGACGGAAAGCAACTAGGGTGTCATAAACCAAACTCAAAGGGTTGTAACAGTTCCAATGGAAAACACTTGAATCAAAGTCAAGTCGGAATCCAACTAGATAGGCTCAGAAATATTATTTTTCGGAATCATTTATGTGGTTCAAAATCAATATACATTCAAGTAAGCATAATAAGACGCGATTACAAGTCACAAACCAAATCCACCTACTACCAAAACAAGCCTTCACTAGCACGTATAAGTACTAAAATAAACTAGGGAAAGTCCGAAAATGAAGGTTAAACCTTAAAACCTAAAAACAGTTTTGACGTCATTTAGTGTATTGGCCACAACCGGCACTACGATTATCGGATGGAGGTGAAAGATACACCGTTTCGAAGCTAACAGAAAGGGGTACAATGTTGAAGAAGGCCACTCAGTCCATTTTGTAGTGAAACTAGGTCAAAATCGAAATATACGAAACCAGAATCTCACAAACAGGTTGGCTAACCGTACAATAGTTAAACAGCAACAACTCAGGCTACCGAAGTCCGATTGAAGTGTAGCTTATGCTGTTTCGAAGCTAAAACACAACCCTATATTTCGTATAAAGACATCCAAGGCCAAATCATGTATTTTCATGATAAAAAATGGAAAACTACACGAAAACAGAATTCTGGGCGTGAAACAGGTTTCATGGACAGTCAAGGGTATTTCGGTCGTTTCACATGATACAGTGGTCGGATCAAGCTGAAATTTTGTAGGAATCTATTTTACACTATTGGCTACAACTTTCATGTTTCAACCAAAATCTAATTCGGTAAGGATCATGGTGAAAAGTCACGGTCAGATTGGGTGAAATGACAACCCTGTTCGCTGAACTCCTACCTAGACCAGTCTGGGTATTTCCGTCCTATCTCAGGATACCGAGCTCGGATTGGGCTGAAAATTTACAGAAAACTAGAAAACATCATTCTATACAACTTTCAAGTTTTGTGCCAAGGCCAATTCGGCCTCTAACCTGGTTGAACAGAAACGGGAAGAACAGGGGTTAGTGAAACCCTAATCTGGAATCTTTGCCCCAAACCAGAATTTTTGTACAATCTATCACATCCAACATATCTCAACTTCATTTTACACTATAACTAACCAACAATCCATGACTACCCAACACCAAACATATGAAATCAGAAAAATCAAGCATAAAATAAAAATTCATCAATCTCCACCAAAAATCATAAAATCTTCCACTAAAACATCTCTTTAGCCATCATAAGTCATGAATTCACCATTATTGAAACAAACAATGGATATTTACACACCATACCTTGATAACTCACAAAAGGTAGTAGCTTAGGTCTCTTGCTTCCAAAACAACTCCACCAACTTCCTCAATCCTACCTAGCTAGAGGTTTTTATGGAATAATCTCAAGATTAATTGGTTGGATTGCAAGATTTAGGCAAGATTAGAAGCAAAAGGTTGAGAGTTTTCTTTTCTTGTCTTCTTGAGAGAGAGAGAGAGTCGGCCAAAGGCTTGCCAAATTGGGTGATTTTTGGGTCAAAATTAAGTATTAGTAAAGGTAAGAAATAGTGGTCAAAGTCCAATCTCGAATGAAAAAGCGACATGTGGCACCTTGTAAGTTGAACACTTATCCTTTTGTCTCTCAATCATTAACCATATAAGCAACCTCTAATTATCTCTTAACATCTAGCAAATTAATCCCAGTACACAAAACTTAACCTAATTGGTCCAATTTTACCGAACTTACTGCACTAGCGGGTCCCACGCCCGGTATACGCTCCAAAAATCTCATGAACTAAATTATACTAGAAAATAATTGAAAAACTCTATTTGTTCATAAAAATTAGCAAGCAAATTTTCCTAATAAAGAAAAGGCATAAAAAACGTGCAAATAAATAAAAGAAAGCCTAGAAAATAAGAAATTTTACGGGTTCTCACACACAACACTCTTTAAAAGTAGATACTTATTATCCTTCATTTCAATTTAGTTCTTTTAAGTTCTCATGTATTAAATATCTGGTATTTCATACCCAAGGAACTTAACTTAGAAGGAAATATACTAATTAATCTCAATTATAAATTTAACATGAAACTTTCACAAAGTTACATTTTATTCAAGTTAAAACTATACAATGAAAGTTTACATTATAAGGTATGACGCCCCTACCTCACCCTAAGGCGAACCCCAGGGTTTCGACGGGCTGCCTGCCTAACTCTCGCCAGGACTCGATACAAGTCAAGATTATAACTTAGAACTAAACGCCCAATAAGAAGACTAATATAAAGAAAAGTCACTTCCTTCGATAGTCAACCAATTCAACATCATAATATTTCCAAAATTACATCAAATTTCCCAAAAAACAACCACCAAAAGTTGACTGGATCTTTTACATCCACAATTGGGCCAAAAGACAATCAAAGCCAGCTTCTCCAAAATCTTTGTACTTCAAGTTCCTGCTAAGGAAAACAAACTTAAAGGGATGAGCTAACGCTCAGTGAGGCCAAGAAAACAAGCAAGCAAGCATGTAGAACCAATTAATCGAATAGCATGCTTAAAAGCAACTTAAAACATGACATTTCATGTAAGTGCACAAGTAGGAATTAACACACACAAGGAAGGATACAGGAGCTCTCAAGAGCTATTCCCACGTCTCGATCAATTGAGCCTTCGGGGGTTGACCCTCCGTCAACCCAAGTAGTAACACGACCGTAGTGCTTCACTTACTTCCTCCATCCAACAGAACACCTACTCGGATCCGGAACCAAACATGTAAAAGGGTGGCGATACTATTCGAGTATGCCAAGCGAGATCTCAAAAGATCAAACAATTATTTTCCCAAGATTCACCAAGCTTCTCGACCAAGCCCTTGCCGGCTTGAGTTACAAGGCTAGCCGATGGGTTGTGGTGCCTCCCTAGAAGTATAAGTGGTTGATGAGACATCACTCCAATCGACTTAGAATTGTTTATGGCTCTGAGTCGGTATGAGAGGCACCTCCCACCCGAACAGGGTATGGTACATGCTTCCGCTTAGAGAATCAATCATAGCACTGAATCGGTATGAGAGACACCTCCCACCCGAATAAGATGTGGTACATGCTTCCGCTCAGTATTCACGAGTTAAACATGTTCATGTATAAGTACAAGTCATATATATTTATTTTAACAAGTATCATGTAATCGGAGAGAGAGAGGACGATGGCGATAAAGTACACCCTCGTCTCGGCAAGTTCACGTATCATGCATAGCACTTGTCCAAATAACATTTAAATCACATCAGCATTTAACATGTACTTGACACTCACCACAAGTCAAGGGCAAAACAAGAGTGAAGCGAGAAGTCAAACAAGCTCTTCGGCGTCTTCGTGACCACCTGAGACATGTACAATCATAATTACTTAGGTGCTCGACTAAGGTTAAAAAAAATGCATTTGCTCGCTACCCATTCTCAAGGTCGCAAGTTCAAGTCAAGTTAAAGAAACTTTTCTCGCTAAAACATTGGAATAATGCTCAAAGAGTGGTTGAAGGTCATTTTTTATTCAAGTCGTGATAAGGAAATCTCAATTCCAAAAGAAAGTACCATTTTTACTTTTGGCATGAAAATCGAGGATCAAGGGTAGATGGTTTTCATCTTTTAAAAGTGCAAATCTCATGTCCAAACTTTAGAATATAAAGAGCGTTCATTTCTTCCAAACTAATGTGTGATGACTGGAAAATGTTCTTATTTTTTTCTTAAAATTCCCTTTTATTTAGAATTTATTACCTTACAACAGCTTTTTTTTTTTTTTTTTTTTTAATCAAAACCTTTATTAATGGTAAGAAAATTACAATGGAGAGGAGCTAAAACGCCCTGTCATGAAAAACAGTCCTACATAGTAACTAAGGCTTCCATTGCCGGCGAATGTAAGGATAGCTAACTCTGTCTAATTGAAGAAGCCCACGAATGTCCCTTGGAAAAGAGGTACCTTACAATAGCTTTACTACTCATTTACCCCCTTAAAAATTGCAATTCACCCTAGAATCAAGGGTTTTTCATTTAGGTTCGTAGTTAGCGTAAATTCAAGTTTTTACGTATTTTAGTAATGTAATCAATCGGTATAGACTGTGTATAAATTTAGTGATTAAATAGTGAGTTTTAGATGATATTAAGTGTGTGATTAGAAGTGATAATAATAAGTTAGTGAATTATAAGTTAAAACCCTAGTATACGTGAATTAAGGAAAAACGGTGTGAACCGAAGTGTACCGTTTGTTACCGAGTGAGTACACCACTTGAACACTACTTTATTACCTTAATCTACTTATTATTAATTAAACAAAATCAGACCTAAATATCTTCTTAATGCAGCCGAAATTTTGGACTAAAAACAAGAGAGAAAAGAAAAAAATTGACTTCCAATCAAAAAGTGACACTTGTCCAATTTTGACCCAAATGAATTCCTATCATCTTAACCTTCTTGAAGCTTCATTTCAGCCTCCATTTCTGCACATTCCAGCTGTGAGTTTGAGAGAGAAAAGAAGGAAGAAACCATTTAATTTTCATCTTGATTTTTAGCTTAATTTGAGTGAAAATCCAAAATCTAAACCGATTAAACTCTCCCTTTAGTTTTTAAGAAGCTTTGTGTAGTGAAACTTTGGAAGGAAAGGTTGAGGTTTCTCTTGAAAGCATCATTAGCAAGGTATGAAGGCTGTTTTTCCATTATCTTTCCCTTAATCTTGGTTAAGTTTGTATAGCAACTTAAATTCTTGGCTAATGATAGCTATTTAAGTAGTTGTGATGATTATGGTGGATTTCTGAATTAGGGTTTTGAATTGTTCAATGGTATTTTTTCTTGTTTAGATAGAATATGATGTCTATAATCCTGTATAGAAAGTTGAAGTAGTGGTTTAAGCTAGAAATGTGAAGGTTAGACCTTGAATGCACTAAATTCTAGATTTAAGGAGTGAAACTGCCCTGCTCTGACCAGCTTTATTTGTGCATATTAGAAGCTGAATTAGGCTTACATTAAAACATGAAAGTTGTAGAAAATGATGTTATATAGCTTCCTGTAAAATTTCAGCTCAATCTGAGTACTGTAGCATATAAAATGACCGGAATACCCCTGACTGCCAAAAGCTTCATTTTGCGGACAGTTTTGTGATCTCACACTTTTGGCTTCTTTTTTCACCTTGATCCGTATCAAATAAGCCTTTGGCCAAAACATGAAACTTTTAGCCCTATGTTTCAGCTTTCCAACACATCTAAAAATGCCTCAAACGACATTGTGTAGCCTGAGTTATTGTTATTTGAATTTAGTATTGACAAGGATATTCTGGTTCTGTAATCTGTACTTTCGACCTAGATCAATTGTGAACTGGATTGAGTTGTCTTCATGAAAGTTGTAGCCCTTTGTCTTAGCTTCGAAATGGTATAAAGTTCCCACCAATCTAATAAAAGTAACTCTAGTTGTGACCAAAATGTTATAAGATGTCGAATCTGCCATTTAGTCTTTTGCCTTCAAAATTTGATTTCCGATTGGATTATTATACTTGTGTTGTACTTGGATGATTTTGAGCCTATTGAACGGCTATTGTGATGAGATTATTTGTATGTGTTTTGGGGCTGAATTGAGAAAAAATAATGAAGCCATAAATGGCTGGAAAATAGGTAAACACAAAGGGCGTGCTGCCCAAATTTACACTCAAGGGTTAGGTAGAGGTACTCTCGACTTGAGTACGAATTCGGGAACGAATATCCCTTGAATCATCTAGGATATTAAAGTTTTCTTTCATAGAGGTATATAAGTTAGAATTCGGCCGAAACTTGTACCCTTGAAAAATGAAAGTAACGACTAATAGAAATATATTAGTTTCAAATTTCAAAGGTTAATCACTTTAAAGTTTCATCGTTTTAAGAGCAAGCATGAGTTTACAAATATTCTCCAAATAAGTTTCAATTATGTGATTCTTGTTAAACGAAACGTTTAAGTTTCGAACCTTAGTTACTTTCAAAAGTTCTTAAACAATGTTCTATCGCAGATTTGGACTCCACATATGAAGTAATACCTGAACGTAACCTGTAAAGGCACCGCATCTTTTGGTGAGTGCTTCCAAATACCTGATTGAACTGGACACTTGTTTTCAATACTTGACCAATGTGATTTATTGATATGTAATTTGTTTGATCGGGTAAGAGTGTACTTTATCGCACTTGCCCTAATATAATATATATTTATTTATTGTTGCAATTGACTTGATATACTTGTATTTGACTTGTAAGTGCTGAGCGGCAGCATGTACCACACTCAATGTGAGTGGGAGGTGCCTCTCATTCCCATCTCCGTACTTTTATTTTGATTCAGTCGATTAGAGATGTTATCTCATTGACTTCTTGGGGACCCAAACCCCACTGGCTAGTTAATCGAGTCAAGCCGGCAAGAGCTTGGTCGATTAGATAACGAACCATGGATATCTAGTGTTGTCGAGTGGAGTGTTATCTCCTCTACTAATCGGTATACTCGAGTATTACCACCAGTGTTTATCTTGGAGTTCGGGCCCGATGAGGGGTTTGGATGGTGGACGGAGAGTAGTTTAAATGGTGCTCTACTGGATTGGTTACTTACTTGAAAGTTGACGGAGTGTCAACTATTACTTGCTCAAGCTCTGGTGATGCAATGGGAATTTGGCTCCTGAGAGCCATCCGTATCCTTATACTTTGGAATGATTAGTACTTATCGTGTTATTGTTTCGTTTTAAAAGAAAAACTTTACACTCGCTCACTTTGAGATTTGCTACTTGAAGTGTTATTGCTCACTTTTATGAACTTTTCATACTCATTACTTTGCTACGTGATACTTGCACTTTTAAATAATGGTCAACTTGCTATTTGGAACCTTACTAGGCTTTTAGCTCATTCCACGACATTTGTTTTCCTTACAAGGGGTACGAGCGAGGCGTGAGACTGGTACAGAGTAGTCTAGTTTTGAAGTTTTGAAATGGTACTCACGCTAGCACTCGACTAGGGTTGATTGTACTCGAATTGTAAACACTTTGAAGTATTTTGGTGTGTAGAAGCTTTGTATCTGGATTTGAGCATCAATGTATATATTAAGTTGAAGTGGATGTACATTATTTTTCTTAAGCTATGAGTAAGTAAGTCTTGGCGAGAAATGGGCAGGCGACCCGCCGAACCCTGGGGTATGCCCTAGGGGGAGGTGGGGCCATCACATAATGGAGTCAAACTCATCCAAAACTCCATTCATTTTCATAGTAAATGTCAAGGTTAAGGTTCCCAAGGTTCAAGCATAAAAATAGTGAAATTCACCAAGAATTACTCTGGTCAAAATGCTCTCTTTTAGAGTTCAAACTTATGAAAATCGAGACCATAAGAATAGGGGTTGAAGTCCGTAATTCAAGTATGAAGAGAGGTGCTGTAAACCAAGGGAGTTATGCAACCAAGAAGAATCATGAAAAGGGAATTAATCCCTTGGAAACTAAGATTCGATATGAAGGTTTAAAGTTCAAAGAGACCTTGTATGTAATCATGAAATTAAACTTAAAACAGTCCAACAATCGCAAAGGAAGGTGGAAAGTTCTTAAAAAGTGTATTTGTTTGAAATCAGAAAATTTCCAGCTTAGAGCGGCCCTACTTGGAAAATCGTATCTCGAGTTCCGTAAGTTCAAAAATTGAAACATTTATACCGTTGGAAACTAAACTCAAAGCTCTAAAACTCTCTAGAAGACGCTTTTCTCAGACTCCAATTTGAACTCATTCACATTTTAGCTCAAAGTCAATGTTCTAGACAGGACAGAGCAAAACAAGCTTGCAAATTTAATGAAGTTTAAAAATTCGGTAAAATTTGTAGAAATGGAATAAACTTTTGAAATTCATATCACAATTAAAATTCCAAACCTAGTTTCAAATGCAGCAAACAGAACTCGATTCGGACCTTTCTACACCAAGATACAACAGTTTTAAGAAAACTGATTTTTAGGACATGTTTTACGAAATTCTAGTTCTGACGTACTTGACAGAGTTTCAAAATCTGATCATAACTAGAGTTACACAACTCAAAATTTAGTGTGGTTTGTGGTGTTAAAAACTAGATTTAAAATGATGAAAATCATTAGAAGGAACTCTCTTAAAATTCGTTTTGCAAGATAGGCAAAATTGAGCTACAAACTGCAGCTATGACTATTTCTCGGATGCAAGCAGAGAGGAATTTCAGTCATCTTTGCTGGTTCACTACAGCCCATAGGAAAGCTCTTGAAGTCTAGTTTTGGATGCCTCAAACGGCACTCGATTTCAACTCTCAGACAAAAAGTTATGACTTAAAACGTGAACACTAGTTGGGGTTTCCTGCTCAGTAAAATTTCCAAAATTTATCCTCACTTTAACCCTACTTTAACACAATCAAATGAAAAGCTTTTTGGGAGATATTTCATACACACAACCACAAACATGTATCAAGCATTATTGCTCCAAAATAACATCAAAATTTCGAAATCAACATGAAGGTTTCAACAGGACAAAATTCGGACAGCATGCACTTTCATTCCTCTAGCTTTCTTTCCAACTTTTCCAACTCAACTACACCATATCTCATCAAAGCAAGTAACAAACAAGCATTTAAACACACAAAATCCTCAAGGCCTCTACTTATCAAGCCACCTCAAGTCCACTTCCTAATATCAAGGTTCTTGTGAATCCATCAACAACCCAACAACTAAACTAACTAAACTATCTTACTACTAAGATTAGAGAGGAAAAGTTGAGGGTTCTATGGATGGTTACCTTGCTGCCAATAAGAAGATTAAACACTAGAATTTGAGCTCTTAAATCACCGAGTTTCTTCCTTGATCAAGTCCTCTTCCAAGCTTGTGTGAAGAACCAAGAGGAGAAGCAAATTTGGGGAGCTTTATTGGAGCAAGAATGGAAGACAAAGGTGAAATTTTTTAGGGGAAATGAGGGAGGGGAGGTTCGGCCAAGGAGTAGAGAAGAAGGAAGAGTTTTTGGTTGGTAGGTGGTGATGTGATGTTGTGTAAGAAGGATGGACATAAAGTGCTCTTGGTGCCCCAAAAGTCAACATCCGATTAGTGTGCAATTAGTGCTCCAAATTGAGCTTAACTTAACTCACTCACATCTAATCTCTCAATTAACTTTTCTTAGTCTACTATTAATCATTTTTAATTCTCCAAGATTAATGCACTCTCGGATCGAATTTGTAAGGCCCGAAGACAACCAATGAGACAGTTGATAAGAAAGCACAAGTGCTTGTGAGCAGAAGAGATAAACAAATTAAAGATCATAAATGTAATAATAAGTAAATAAAAAGGAAAGAGTTGCAAACCAATTAACTACCCAACTCCTCTTGAGCTTGTAGATTAATTGAGACAAGCTACTTCAAGTTGATGAATTATAATCACTCTTGTGTACAAAGGAAGGTTCACCTCCTCCTTGCCCCGAACTCCACTCGGTCAAGCCAGGACGTTTTACTATCCCTCAGGACAACCCTCACAGAGCTACACTCATGAAAGATTCACTCACAAATGAAAAGCTTACAATGAACCTTACACCACTAAGACTACAAATCTAGCTTTGGAGACTATTTTCTAGCTAAAATATCTCTTGAGATCTTGTAAACAAAGTGTGTAAAAGTTCTCTGAAGTATCTGACCAACCACTATTTATATAGGACCAAGAAAGTGCCTCATTAAAGCATCCAATGGATAGAAAGTAGTTGAATAGTCAACTAGCCGTTGGTGACGTCGGACGTCCGACAGATTAAACACCGTCCGATCCCATCGTCCGAAAATCAGTCAAGTTGTCGTTCGGACGTCCGATGGTATTTTATCGTCCGAGCTTCTGTGTCCGAACGTCGTCCAGAGAGTTATCAAATCTTCGTGGAATTTTTAGGACGTCCGATGAGATTGATGTGCGTCCGAAGCATGCGTCCGATCCTTCAGGACGTCCGATGCTTCCTTACGAGCGTCCGACAGAATTTCCTTCTTGATGTTCTTCATCCTTTCGGACGTCCGATCCTGACTATTTGAGCGTCCGACAGCTTCAGCATACTTAGTCCCCTTTCAATTGCACTTGTTCATGGAATCAAACAACTTCAAAACTGAAAGTATATCTTGAAGAAATATTAGTATCATCCATTTGTTTTGTAAACATCAAAAGATAGGGATCAAGATCAACATTCTCCCCCTTTTTGATGATGACAAAATAATGGATGGAAGGAAGGAAAAAGATTGAGCATATGAGCATAGACTCCCCCTCACTCATTGCAACCAAACTTATAATTTCAGAATAACTCCCCCTAACACATAGCATCCATTTCTCCCCCTTTTTGTCATCATAAGATGAGAGTAATACCCAACAACCATAATCCAACAATAATAACAGAGAATCCAATATTCAAAACAAAACAGAGAAATGATACCAGAATTCAGCAATACCAACATACCAACATATCACAGAGAGATAAGCAAATCATCGTTAGATCAGAATAGTTCTTTTCTCTCCCTTTTTGACACCATACAAATTCAGTAGTATTCAAAAATATCAGCGAAAACACAGATCAAAGTATCGAAAATATCAAAAAAATATTGTGAACAAGAATCACTGCAATGATTAACAAAATCTCCTATTTGTTAAAGTTAGCATCATGTCTAACTATCCACATGCATTTCATGCCTCTTATCATATTCTTTCTCACATAACAATCACTTTTCATGTGACCTTTTTGACAACAAAAATTACATATAACCAAAGAGTTATCTACATGAACAGGTTTAATAAATCTTACTTGTCTTCTCCTATGGATAGCAAATTCGTTGCAATTAGAATTCAACCTATTCTTTTGAAAACAGACTTGTTTCTTGTGTTTAAGCAACTCATTTAGACCATCCATTCTTCTTTTCAAATCACCTTATTCCTTTTTGAACAAATCACAAAGTTTTGTTTTTCTATCAAGTTCAAAATGTAAAGCAGTCTCACTCTTTTTGAAGTAATCATTTTCAGCTTTCAACTTTTTATTTTGTTGAAAAAGATTTGCATTATCTCGAAGCAAAAAACCAATTTTCTGTTTTAACCCCTTGTTTCTAGCATAGGACTGTTTCAAACTATCATGCAATTTTATAATGAAAGATTCAATATCATCATCAGTTTCATCATCACTTTCAACTTGAGAGTTATAAGATGTTACCTCATCATCTCCAATGGCCATTAGTGCCATTTGGGCCAACTCTTCTTTTTCTCTTTTTGAATTGCATTCATCCCATGTAATTTTGTAATCTCCTCTTGAACTTCTCTTGTTGAAGATCTTCTTGAAACATTTGATGTGAGGAGTTATATCATTTTCCACTTCCATGTTTTCATTACCCATGAAGGATGGGTTATCCCCCACTTGAGATGCTTTAAAAGCTATGCCACTCTTGTACATTCTTGCATTTTCTTCCTCTTGCACTTTGAATTTCAGCTTTAATTCATAAGAGATTAGGGAATTCACAAAAGATTCAATGGACATAGAATTTAAATCATTTGCCTCTTCTATAGCATTTATTTTGTTTTCCCATTCTTTTGGCAAGACATTCAAAATCTTTCTATTTTTCTCACCCCAAAGAATATTCTTTTCCAAGCAATTTAAGATCTTGAATAATGTCACAAAATCTAGTACACATCTTATCAACATTTTCAAGAGGATGCATTTTGAAAAATTCATATTGAGAAACAAGCAAAGATTTCTTTTGTTCTTTAATATCTTGGTTACCTTCATGAAATTCACACAATTTATCCCAAATATCTTTAGTTGATTTACAACCTTTAATCCTACTAGATTCATTTACATCTAATGCATTGTACAATATATACATGGCCTTGGCATTCAAAGAAAGGTATCTCTTGTCTTTTTCATTCAATTCTTGTCTAGTCTTTAATCTACTCAAATTAGTGGTAGAGTCAACTATTCTAATTTCATAAGGACCATCTTCTGCCATATACCATAATTCAATATAAACGGATTGTAAAAAAATCATCATTCTTTGTTTGCACATGCTAAAATAAGAACCATTAAACATAGGTGGTCTATCAATAGATTGTCCTTCTAAAAAAGAAACATTTATGGTTGCCATGATCTTTACTCTAAGCGGTTAAGCTTAATCTCTAGAAGACCAAGCTCTGATACCAATTGTAAGGCCCGAAGACAACCAATGAGACAGTTGATAAGAAAGCACAAGTGCTTGTGAGTAGAAGAGATAAACAAATTAAAGATCATAAACGTAACAATAAGTAAATAAAAAGGAAAGAGTTGCAAACCAATTAACTACCCAACTCATCTTGAGCTTGTAGATTAATTGAGACAAGCTACTTCAAGTTGATGAATTATAATCACTCTTGTGTACAAAGGAAGGTTCACCTCCTCCTTGCCCCGAACTCCACTCGGTCAAGCCAGGACGTTTTACTATCCCTCAGGACAACCCTCACAGAGCTACACTCATGAAAGATTCACTCACAAATGAAAAGCTTACAATGAACCTTACACCACTAAGACTACAAATCTAGCTTTGGAGACTATTTTCTAGCTAAAATATCTCTTGAGATCTTGTAAACAAAGTGTGTAAAAGTTCTCTGAAGTATCTGACCAACCACTATTTATATAGGACCAAGAAAGTGCCTCATTAAAGCATCCAACGGATAGAAAGTAGCTGAATAGTCAACTAGCCGTTGGGGACGTCGGACGTCCGACAGATTAAACACCGTCCGATCCCATCGTCCGAAAATCAGTCAAGTTGTCGTTCGGACGTCCGATGGTATTTTATCGTCCGAGCTTCTGTGTTCGAACGTCGTCCAGAGAGTTATCAAATCTTCGTGGAATATTTAGGACGTCCGATGAGATTGATGTGCGTCCGAAGCATGCGTCCGATCCTTTAGGACGTTCGATGCTTCCTTACGAGCGTCCGACAGAGTTTCCTTCTTGATGTTTTTCATCCTTTCGGACGTCCGATCCTGACTATTTGAGCGTCCGACAGCTTCAGCATACTTAGTCCCCTTTCAATTGCACTTGTTCATGGGATCAAACAACTTCAAAACTGAAAGTATATCTTGAAGAAATATTAGTATCATCCATTTGTTTTGTAAACATCAAAAGATAGGGATCAAGATCAACAGAATTTATCTCGAAAAAACTATTTCTCGCTAAACGAGCCGTAGAAAAATTAAATTCGCGAATGGAACGGTTTGAAAATATAAATGAGGCATTGTTCCATGTAAATAGATTTAAAAAGGATGAAATAAATTATTCGGAGTAAACAGGTGAATAAATAATTAAATAATCTAGTAAAATAAAATAAAAGTAAATAAAATAAAATTTCGGGTCCTCACATATGGCTTATTCTTTAAATTCTTTTAATTTATCAACTCTTGATAATTAATTCGCCTTTTCAACTCTTGATATCTTTTTAGTCAACTATTGACTTATAGTCAATGACAAAATTTGATTGAACTAATTTTTCAATATAGCCAATCATTCTCTAATAAATCAATATCTATTTAAAGAAAAATTGTCAATTTTAGTAATGAAATTATTGTTGAAGGATTTCATATATGTTAAATCTTGATTATGTGACGCCCCACTTCTCCCAAGGGCGAACCCAAGGGTATCGGCGGAACGCCTGCCCAACTCTCGCCAGGACTCGATACTAATTCAATTTACACTCAATAATACCCAATCGATACTAAAAATCGAAGAGATAAAGGAAGGTCAATACCTCTATAACCGTTCAAGTCTTACATCATAATCTAACCAATTACTTTACATTCCCAAAATATACAGCTTCCAAAATCAAATTCTAAACAAATACATTCACAATTCTAATCAAGTGAAGCATCAATTAAGCTTCTCCAAAATTCCTCCCATTTCAGCTCCTGTTAAGGAAAAACAAATCTAACAGGGTGAGCGGATGCTCGTGAGGCCAAGAAAACATGCAAGACAAGTAATTCAATAGCAATAGCACTTGAACAATAGTGAAAACTATAACATTCAAGAAATTCACAAATTTATAATAAACCCTCTTGAGTAGGGTGTAGGAGCTCTCAGAAGCTAAATCTTTGTTTACTTTGTTCCAAGTTCAATTCAATACCTTCTCGTGACGACACCCCGTCACCCGGGTAGATAATTAAATTCATAGCACTTTACGTATTTCATTTATGTTTCTGAGACGACTCGAGAGGTACCTCCCACCCAAATTGGTGTGGTACTTACTATCGTTCAGTTTATAGTTCTGAGACGATTCGAGAGGTACCTCCCACCTGGATCGGTGTGGTACTTACTATCGTCCAGAGGTCGATGAGACATCGCTCCAATCGACTTAGAATGTTTTAGGATTCTGAGACGATTCGAAAGGTACCTCCCACCCGAATCGGTGTGGTACTTGCTATCGTTCAGAGGTCTAGGGTACTGAGATGACTCGAGAGGTACCTCCCACCCGAATCGGTGTGGTACTTACAATCGTTCAGTTAATAGGTCTGAGACGATTCGAGAGGTACCTCCCACCAAATCGGTGTGGTACTTACTATCGTTCAGAGGTCGATGAGACATCGCTCCAATCGACTTATGCAGCCGTAGCATATTTTCCAGGTCAAGTCACATCAGGTCAAGCAATTCAGGTCAGGTCAAGCAAGTCAAGTGAGGTCAAGCATGAGTCTTTTATTTCAAATGAGAACGAGTGTGATAAAGTACACACTCGGCTTGGCAAGTTTACGCATCATGTATAACACTTGTACAACTAATATTTCAATCACATAAGCATTTAACACATACTTGACACTCACCAAATAAACAAGGAAGAAATATCACTTGAAGGTCAGGCGTTCACCGTGGGATCCTCTTGAAGGTTCTCGTGCGAGTCTGAGCAATTAATAGTGAACTATCATGTATAAACCCCAATTATCACGAATGATTGTACACTTGTACAATCTAAGAAAATTTCACGAAAGCGAGCCTAACTTACTCGCGAATCAAGGTTCAAAAGTGGGGTTTTTAAAGCACAAGAGAAATCGAGTTTTCATCTTCGAAATCAAGTATACAACGTTCAACTAATATTGAAGGAATAAGGAGAATTCGAAAACTCCATTTCCTTAAGATTCGGAAATTTCAGTTTTGATACGAGATCTTTGAAAAATCGTATCTCACTCTTTACAAGTCCAAAATTGGAAAACTTGGTACCGTTGGAAACCTCTTAGAAAGTACTAAAAGTTCTTAGAAGATAATTTTCCCTGATTCCAAACGGAAGGTATCCAAAAATTAGCTCAAATTTGCTGTTCTGGGGCATTGAAGACAGGTTTAGGTTGGTTTTTGGCCAACTTTGAAAATTCGGCAAAATTCACTTGATCCGAACTAACCTTTGAAATTTGGAACTCTATTAGAGTTGCAATCCAAGTTTAAAACAAAACAAATGGAATGAGATTCGGAGTTTGGAGGACCAAGATATGGTAGCTCAAAGTTACTAAGATTTCCTTGTTAATCAAGGGTTTTCCAAACTCAAATCATGAACTTTGGTAGTTTAGTTAAGCAGCGAAACGGACTCGAAATGGTACCAAATTTAGTAGTATAATACTACCATATAGGGACTATTTCTCTGTAAAATTTTGTAGAAAAATAAGCACGGAAAGATGGTTAACAAAACCACTAAAATTCCAAGGAGTTCCAAGACAAATCTGCCTTGGACTTCCGTTTTGCCATTTCGAAACATTTGGTCAAGGGACATCTCAAACATGGTTCATTCCAGTAGGAAATGTCCAAAATGTGTTCAAGGTACATTCGATAGATGATTTACACTAAGAAGCTTCGGATAACAAGTCCCAAACCATAGTTAGTTTCAAATCTGTCCAAAACACTGTTTTCGTTCACAAAGTCAGTTTTGAATTTTGATCATAAAATCACTCAATTCAACTCAGAATTGAGCATGGTTTGTGGCGTTAGAAAATAGACTCATAAGGCTATATTTTCTCAGAAGAAACCATTTTCAAAATCTGTCCATAACCAGCTCATACGTGAGCATCAAATTGCAATTCATAATCTGCCTCCCAGTGACAAACGAAACAGGACAGCAATTTTTGAATGAATGGTTTGGCTCTCTCGAGAGGAACCAGAACCTGAATTTTATACCAAATGAAAGCTGGGAATGTCTAGTTTCCAGTTCCGTAAACAGCACTTGATTCCGACATCGGAGCGATGAATTATAGCCGAAACAAGACGACTGTCTGGGTAGTGACGGGAATCATTTTTCAGTTTTCTAAACTTTGGAAATCACTTCATTTAACCAACCAAATCATATTATTTTTCCATGAAACTTTTTACACAATCAATATAACATGTAAACAACATAAAAAATCCATTAGAACCTCAAAATTTTGCACAAAAGTGGTCGAACAAACCAGGGGCAAAATGGTCACTTTTTCCCATTGCACCTCATTTAAGTTTTTACTCATAGCATCACTCATTTCTAGTATAATAAGCACTAAACCAACATTATTTTCATCATCAATCACCAAATCAGTCCTTCCATCAAAGGTGGGAGTTCATAGAGACCACCAAACAAAAATCCATCATAAACAAGACTACCCACATGCATGCAAGAGTTTATACGTGTAATTCTACTTCCATAAATCAAAATTTGATGGTCGGATCGTTACCTACTTGTGTGATGAACAAAGGCAAAATTTCGATCCTCTCTTGGCCAAGAAAAACCGTGAAAAGCAGCCCCCTTTTGTAGCTTAATGTGGTCTCCAAGTGATTAGCGAAGTGTGGTGTGAATTTGAGTTGATTTGTGTAAGAAATGAAGCAAGATTTGATGAAGAAAATGGAAGAGTTTCTTGGTTCCTTTTGTTGTTGATGGCACTGTTTTGGAGCAGGAAAAGAAGAGCTAATGCTGATAGTAAGCTTCCGTGAGAAGCTTTAGAATTTGGCCAAAAGTTATTTCAAAAGTCAACTAGGAATAGTGCGCGTACGCGCGTGTTTTGTGCTCGATTCCTCTCGGATTTGTTTCACTTATGCACTAAACCTCTAATGCACTTATATTCATACTATTATTATTCACTCTTAATTGTCAAAAAAATAAAGGCCTTAAGTCCCTTAATTGATCGCGCGCTTAAAAACGCGTACTTCCGATTCAAGCGCGATAAAGTGAATTTTCCAAGAAATTCTTATAACGATAGTATAACTAACTATCACTTGAGCACTTAAACATAAAAATACCTATTTCAAGGCTAATGTAAAAGTCTCCAATTTTTCAAGCTTATTGTACTCTCAAATCGGTCATTATCTCCAAACGCGTATTCACTATTCTTACTTAACGAGATTTCAAAAATTAAATTTTGAAACGAATCATTTTAAAAATACATGTAAGTCACAGATCCATGTAATTAGGTCTAAAAAGATTGAAACAAAATATTCGGAGCAAACGGCAATTAAATATTTTAAATAAGCTAGCAATAGGAATTTAAAATAAGGAGAATTTCATTCACCTTTAATTCCTCAATTAACTTTTCTTAATCTACTATTGATCATTCTTAATTTTCCCAAGATAATTACACTCTCGAATAGAATATCACCTCGAAACACATGTACTCATTATTTCTCACTTAAACGAACCTTTGAAAATTAAATTTGCTAACGGAATGTTTTAAAAACATAAGGAAGACATTGTTCCATATGAATGGATTTAAAATGGTTGAAATAAATTATTTGAAAAAAATGGGTGGATAAATAATTAATTAAGCCATTAAAATAAGATTAAAATAAGTAAAAATTTGGGTCTTCACAGATTATCCATCATTCAATTCTTTGAGATGTCTAATTATGGTGAAATAAAATGAATCCTTGTAACATAGGAGATTTAGGAAGCATCTATGATACACTATCATCAGCTCTGTTGACCTTGGTCTCTAACTTTTGATGTTTACAAAACAATGGATAATACTAATATTTCTTCAAGAAATGCTTTCAGTTATGAAGCAAATCAGATTCAAAGATCAAATGCAATTGAAAGGGACAAAGACTGCTGAAAGTTGTCGGATGCTTGTGAAGTCAGGATCGGATGTCCGATACTCATTGCGCAACTTCGGACGCATAAAGAACTCCATCACCGGACGTCCAAAAGAATTAAGATATTCCACCTAACTTACTAACCTCTTTCGGACGCAAGCATCGGACGTCCGATAGGATCCTTCAAACTCGACGAAAGCTGTCGGATGCTCACAAAGACAACCCCGGACGTCCGAAAGAATTGAAGAAAATCTCTTATGTTCACTGCCTACTGTCGGACGCAAAAAACAGGACTATCGGACGTCCGGCACTCGCAACGGTTAGTTGACTGTTCAGCTACTTTCTATCCGTTAGAAACATTAATGAAGCACTTTCTTGGTCTCCTATAAATAGAGCATGGTCAGATATTTCAAATAACTTTTGCACACTGAAGATACAAAAGATCTAGAGTAGTTTTAGTGAGAAAACACTCTCCAAGAAAGATTTGTAGTTTTAGTAGTGTGAGGTTCATTGTAAGCTTTACATTTGTGAGTGAATACTTCATAAGTGTAACTCTGTGAGGGTTGTCCTGAGGGATAGTAAAACTTCCTAACTTGACCGAGTGGAGTTCGAGGTAAGGAGGAGGTGAACCTTCCTTTGTACACAAGAGTGATTGTAATTCATCAACTTAAAGAAACTTATTTGAATTAATCTACAAGTTCAAGAGGAGTTGGGTAGTTAATTGGTTTGCAATTCTTTTCTTTTTATTTACTTATTGTTACATTTGTGATCTTTACATTGCTTATCTTTTCTATTTCTCTCAAGTGATTTTGTTCATTCATTAATTGATTCATTGTGTGATCACTTAGAAAAGAGGGTAAATTTCATATTGAGCAAAAGTGGCCATAACTTGATTAGCTTTGTAATCAACCCAATTCACCCCCCCTCTTAGGTTATTTTCGATTCTTGCAATTGGTATCAGAGTTTGGTCTCCTAAAGATTAAGTTCAAGCGGCTTAGGAATAAAAATGACAACCAATAATGCCATATTTTTTGAAGGACATTCTGTGATTAGACCACCTATGTTTAATAGGTCAAATTATGTGAGTTGGAAAGAAAGAATTATTTTATTTTTGCAATCAATTGATATTGAATTGTGGTTTATTATTAGTGAAGGTCCATATGATGCCTCTCTTATAGATGAAAATACTTATAGATCTAGACCAAAAACTAGAAATGAACTGACTGTTGTGGATAGAGCTTATCTCACCTTAAATGCAAAAGCCATGAATGTGTTATATTGTACTTTAGACTCAAATGAATCTATTAGAGTCAAGGGTTGTAAGTCCGCTAAAGAAATTTGGGACAAACTTTAGAGAAATCCATGAAGGAAGTGAGAATGTGAGAGAACAAAAGAAGTCTATTCTGGTTACCAAGTATGAATCGTTCAAGATGGAACCTCATGAAACATTGATGAGATGTACTGTAGATTCAAACGACCTTATTAAGGATTTAGAGGTGCTGGAAAATGAATACTCTCAAGGTGAGAAAAATAGAAAAATTCTGAATGCTTTATCCAAGGATTGGGAGAGTAAAGTTACTGCCATTGAAGAAACTAGAGATCTAAATTCCCTGCCCATTGAATCTCTTATTAATTCTCTAACCTCTTATGAACTGAAACTTAAATCCAAAGTGCAAGAGAAAGAGGATGCGAAGGTAAGAAGGAGTATTACTCTAAAGGCATCTCATGATGAAGATGATTCTGCCTCTCTAGATGGAGAAGATGCGGTAGTTGATGATAGTGATCTAACTCTCATCACAAGAAATTTCAAGAGGATCCTCAACGAAAGGAGATTTAGAAGAGGAGGATCTAGCAATTCAGATTCTAATCAATTCAACAATGCAAAAAATAAAGAAAAGTATGAGGCCAACAAAAAGCAAAGTGACAAATGCTATGAATGCGGCCAACTTGGACACTACATGAGTGAGTGTCCAATGAAGAAGAGGAAAGTTGAAAGAAAATCAAGATTCAACAACTTCCAATTCACATGGAATGAGTGCAACTCCGATGGTGAAATTGAAGAGGAAGAAGAATCTGCTCAATTGGCTTTCATGGCCATTGGAGATGATGAGGTAACATCTTCTAACTCTCAATTTGAAAATGATGATGAAACTGATGATGATCTTGAATCTTTCATTATAAAATTGCATGATAATTTGAAAGAATCTTATGATAGAAATAAGGAATTAAAACATAAAATTAGCTTTCTTCTTCAGGACAATGCACATCTTTTTCAAGAAAATAAACAACTAAAAACTGAAAGTGATTTCTTAAAAAAAAGTAAGACTGTTTTACACTTTGAGCTTGATAGAAAAACAAGACTTCATGAAATGTTTAAAAATGAACAAGGGAGTTTGAAAAGAAGAATGGATGACCTTAATCAGTTGCTTCAATATAAGAAACAAAACTACTTTCAAAGGATTGATACAAAACCTCATTTTGACATACATGGAAAATGTTGAATTCTAGTACAAATGAATTTACCATTTACAAAAGAAGGCAAGTTAGATTTGTTAAACCTATTCATGTAAATAATCCTTTGGTTATGTGTAATTTTTGTTGTCAAAAAGGTCACATGAAAAGTGATTGTTATGTGAGAAAAAATATGAGAAGAGGCATGAAATGCATGTGGATAGTTAGACATGATACTAACTCTAACAAGTAGGAGATATTGGTAAGATTGGTGAGATTCTTGTTCATAATGCTTTTTTGTAATTCTCTTTTGATGTTTATGATGCTTTGAACTGAGTTTTCCTTGATGTTTTTGAATATTACTGAATTTGTATGATGTCAAAAAGGGAGAGAAAAGAACAATTCTGATCTAATGATGATTTGCTTTGTTAAATTCTCTGTGATATGTTGGTACTTCTTTTGATATCAAGTCTCTGTGATATGTTGGTATGTTGGTAATTGTTGAATTCTGGTATCATTTCTCTATTTTTGGAATATTAGATTCTCTGTTATTGTTACTGGATTACAGTATAAGATTTTTACTCTCATCTTATGATGACAAAAAGGGGGAGAAATGGATGCTATGTGTAAGGGGGAGTTATTCTGAGATTATAAGTTTGGATGCAATGAGTGAGGGGGAACTTATGCTCATATGCTCAATCTTTTCTTTCTTCCATCCATTGTTTTGTCATCATCAAAAAGGGGGAGAATGTTGACCTTGGTCCCTAGCTTTTGATGTTTACAAAACAATGGATAATACTAATATTTCTTCAAAAAATGCTTTCAGTTATGAAAAAAATCAGATTCAAAGATCAAGTGCAATTGAAAGGGACAAAGGCTGCTGAAAGCTGTCCGACGCTTGTGAAGTCAGGATCGGACGTCCGATACTCATTGCGTAACTTCGGATGCATGAAGAACTCCATCACCGGACGTCCGAAAGAATTAAGACATTCCACCTAACTCACTGACCTCTTTCAGACGCAAGCATTGGACGTCCGATAGGATCCTTCAAATTCGACGAAAGCTGTCAGACGCTCACAAAGACAACACCGGACGTCCGAAAGAATTGACGAAAATATCTTAAGTTCACTACCTACTGTCGGATGCAAAAAACAGGACTATCGGATGTCCGACACTCCCAACGGCTAGTTGACTGTTCAGCTACTTTCTATCCGTTAGAAGCATTAATGAAGCACTTTCTTGATCTCCTATAATTAGAGCATGGTCAGATATTTCAAATAACTTTTGCACACTGAAGATACAAAAGATCTAGAGTAGTTTTAGTGAGAAAACACTCTCCAAGGAAGATTTGTAATTTTAGTGGTGTGAGGTTCATTGTAAGCTTTTCATTTGTGAGTGAATACTTCATGAGTGTAGCTCTGTGAGAGTTGTCCTGAGGGATAGTAAACTTCCTAACTTGATCGAGTGGAGTTCGGGGTAAGGAGGAGGTGAACCTTCCTTTGTACACAAGAGTGATTGTAATTCATCAATTTGAAGAAGTTTATTTGAATTAATCTACAAGTTCAAGAGGAGTTGGGTAGTTAATTAGTTTGCAATTCTTTCCTTTTTATTTACTTATTGTTACGTTTGTAATCTTTACATTGCTTATCTTTTTTACTTCTCTCAAGTGATTTTATTCATTAATTAATTGATTCATTGTGTGATCACTTAGAAAAGAGGGTAAATTTCATATTGAGCAAAAGTGGCCATAAATTGATTAGCTTTATAATCAACCCAATTCACCCCCCCTCTTAGGTTGTCTTCGATCCTTACAAGCTCTTTTATACTTACTATACTTTTAATTCTATTACATCTTCTATGATTGGAAGTATTAAGGTTTTAAAAAATATAGCCAAATTTATTTGAGAACTTTTCTCAATTCATGCTGCTTGTAGACATCAAATTTTTGTCAATTTTTAATATTTTCTTGTATTTTATCTATTTATTGAGTTATATATTTTCTTACATTTTAATATCTATTTTTCCTATTTTGTAGGTTTGTTTCAAGAAAGGAAAAAAAAACAAACAAAACAAAAACAAAAACAAAAAAGAAAAAGAAAAAATTACGCTCTCTAATCATTTTCTCCTACCAAAACCACTATTAACCCATTTTACACTCAATTTCTATTGACATTTCTTTTTATTTGGGACAGAAATTCATCATTTTTACACAACTACTCTACCCCTTTTTTTCTTTGACTCTCCCTTGGCTCTCTCTCTTTTTTTTTTAATCAACACACTGGCGTAATAACAACTCCAAACCCTCTCCCTAAATCTCTAAACTCTCGGCTCTCTCTGTCTCTTAGTTTTTTCCCCTTTTGGGTTCAAGAAGATAAGACACAAGAAAAAAGCAACAAAACCCCCAACTCCCTTGATTCTCTTGGCTCGCTCTCCCTCTCTAGCTCTTTTTTTTTTCTTTAAAACACAAGACACAAACTAGCAAAAATTTCTAATCATCTCCCTCACTCTAATCTCGGCTCTCTCTCAATCTCACAAGTCGCACAAAGAAAAGAGAAGGTGAAGGACGCGGATACTATCACCGAGTCCAAACCATCATCACCACCATCTATTGGTTTGCCTTTTTCTACTACAAAAACAAAGTGATGTTTTTTGCACTATTGTCTTACCCAAACTTTTTTTTTCTTTATCCTAGCTCTTCATTTTTTTTTTGTCTTTTCTCTTTTTGTTCTTGTTCTCTTTCTTATATGCTTATGGTTGTAAATGGAATGTTTCACATGAGTTGCTATGGATTGTTATAGTGATTTGTTGGTGAAAATGTGGGGTCTAAGTTTGCCTAAATTCCATGGATTGTAGAGGCCAGAATTATGCATATAATGTGTGTGAGAAAATGTCTAAGTGAAAAAACGAATTGAAAGACTAAATTGAGTGTGCATAGTCTTGCTAAAATAGATGGTTATGGCTAGTGCAAGGCCTGAAAAACGTTGGGTTATCCAAATATTTTGAAGTTTCGAACCTTAGAAGCATGTAAATATTTTTTTTGGACTGTTTTGCTTTAATTTGTCATATTGTTGTTGTTTTTTTTTTTATTGATTTCAAGCCATAGCTATATTGTAAGAATCATAAGGAGTGTATTGGTATAAATTTTATGGATTTTAACGATAATTGTAGTGATTTTAAAGAATAAAAATGGATTATTTTTTTGGCAATTTCATCACTTTTGGTTCATTTTTTATAAAAACTAAAACCAAAAATGAATTCTACGCGAAAAATTGAGTTGGGGCGTGTATTTTGGTGATTTTTCATGATCGGAGAGGTCGCCGGGGACCAGCGGCGCCACCAACTGAGGAAGCTTTAGCCTAACCAGAGAAAAAGAAGAAAAAAAAAGAAGAAGAAAAAGAGAAGAAAAAAGAAAGAACAAATAAAGAAAGCAATATTGGGCTAGTTTTTTTATTTTTTTGTGGGCTTGTTTCTTTAATTTCATTTGGGTTAGAGTTTTTTTCTGGGCTTTTGTCTGGTTTCTAGGGTTATTTTCCACTTGGGCTTGCTTTTGTTTTTAATGAAAATAGCCTGCATTTTTCTTTTGGGCCAGAGCAGTCCAACCCAAATAAAAATAAATGACCCAATTTCGCTTGGTTGTGCTTTATCCAAACTAGAAATGAATTTGGCACTTTAGCCCCTGATCTTTTGAGTAGTTTTACTGTGACCCAGAAATTTTAATTTCTTTCACCTTGATCCTTAATTTAATTGCATTTAGACCCCTGAAATTTATCTTGATTTAATTTTGACCCCCTAAACTTTTGAAAAATTATATTTTTGATCCAAAAATTTTCTATTTTGCAATTTAGTCTCTAGTGACTTTTTGACTCTCTCTATTATAATTGTTTCTTTTTTTAATAGCTAATTATGTTACTGTTGAATGTATTCAACATATAATTTGAAGATGTCCTTAAGTTTCTTTATGTTTGACATATTAATGTGAGTTTAGTACTTTTATTATTATTATTATTATTTCTAATTAAATTGGTGCCATGATCCTTTTGTTGATTTTGAGTATAAATAGGGCAATTTTGCTCCATTTAATCACCACTTCAAAATGGAGGTACCCTTTTATCATTTAAATTTCAATTACGTGCTCTTATGTGCTTCTACGTACTCTTATGTGTTTATATGTTTTTACATGCTTTATTATTTATTTAATTGAAATGTTCATTCAAATTTTCGTATGTTTGTTTAGTTAATTTTATAATTATTTGAGAGGTATTTAAATACCTCAAAATGTAATAGATAGGTAATAATTTTAAAAAATTGTAATTAGATAAACCAATGTAGTAGATAACATAGATATGTTTATTTCATTATATTTTCCTATTTTAAATTGTAATTAGGTCCCCTATTGTAATAGATAGAATAGATAGGTTTATTTTATTTTATTTTTCCATTTTAGATTGTAGTTAGACTCCCCGCTGTAATAGATAGGTTTTGTGTGTTTATGTGGCTTATGTGTTAATATGTTTTATCCGCTTTCCTTAGCATTTTTGCATATAAATATTATGTTTATGTGTTACGTACTACATGCTCTTACGTGTTTATTTGTTTTAATTTATACCTTATTTGTTTTACTATATGTTATGAATGCATAACGTCGCCACACTAGTCTAATGCTAGTTGTAGCTTCTCCTTCCACTTACTTGCTAGTCTAACGCTAGTAAGGGTATTTAGAAATGAATAGTCCAACGTTAGATTTTTAGATCGTTCACGCATTAGATTCATCTTTTGTGTAACATTCAAAAAATTTGATGCATATTTTTTTTTTATTTTAGGATCTTTTCTCATCTGCATGATATTTCCTATTATATTATCCCCTACCTTCTATATGTGTTAATCATATCATTTAGAATTACATCTCATTTGAGAAATTATAAAATAAGTTAGTTCATTTGCTTGTTTAGATTAGGAGAAGTACTCTTCGAACATGAAAAATGGACGATTATAACTCTTTAGTTTAAATACCCCATTAATCCTTGTATAAGAAAAATTATGCCACGAGTTTTGCCTCCCATACCCATTATGTTGCATCTCTTTTTGCTTGATCACTTATATCTATATATAATTTAATTCTCTTTTCTTCAAATTTCATTTTTGCATATTCGTGACCCTCTCAAGGGATTATTTTAGCCTTTGCAATTAATGCGATTGATATCAATTAAACCCTTGAATGAAATGTCCCTTTTGATATTTTTTATAAATTTAGATTCGCATCTGTGACGCCCCCGTTTCTCCCAAGGGCGAACCCTAGGGTATCGGCGGGACGCCTGCCTAGCTCGCGCCAGGACTCGAAATTTTAAAACAATAAAAACTAGATAAACCAAAAGCGTATTATTCACAATATAGCCAACTCCAAAAGAGTTCTATTTATATCCCCAAAAGTAGCTAGTCAAACCACTATATTACATTATGATAACAACCAGCAGAAAGTAGACCCTAAGGAGGGTCCTTATACAAACCACCAAAACAAAAACAACCATCTTAATTGTCCAACTATTACAAGCAAACCTAATTATACTAGTGAATGTGCCAAGGAGTTCCCCGTGTCGTCCCCTGCTAAGGAAAACAAAGGAAATGGGGTAAGCTATGTGCTTAGTAAGTAAACAGGGTTAAAATCGTAAATTGCACATTTAGATAAACAACTATTTCACAAAATGTCAAGTCAAGTGCAAAAGTAACAATACAAATGAAGGATACAGGTTGGCTCCAAAGCCAAGTCGTTTGCCATGCGTGACCTCCTGCCGACACTCCGTCGACTACATATAAGGGTCCGTAGAACTCCACTTGTACTCCCACCGTACACCTTATCACCCTCACTGGCCAGTCACCTCACAAACTTGCTCGAGCGAACGAAACGAAATTGAACTTGCCTCGCAAGCTCGGTTCACAAACTTGGTTCACAGAACCACAAACTTGGTTCACAACTTGAACCTACAAACTTGGTGACCTCAGACTAGGTTGGACTGGTTTCGACCAAGCCCCAGCTGGCTCGAATAGTCCATCTAGGTCGGAAGATCGACCCCAACTCACAAACGTCACTTCGAGCTACAAGCTCAAGGGGTTCAACCCCAAAATAATTCATTTAAACATGTCATGTATAAATATGCATGTAAATTAGGGTTTAGGTCGAGTGCGATAAAGTACACCCTCGCCTAGGTACCCTTTCATTCACCTTAGACACATAAGCAAGTTATATATACAAAACGGCCCGAATACTTACTCAAAAAACCAAGATAGCAAAAGTACGAAAATAGCGTCACGAAGGATAACTAGTAGTAGGCCCCACCGGCTCCGCCTAACTCACCACCGTCTGAAATAGAAGATTGCATCATGTTATATCACAAACGCCTACTAACATGCCTAAAACAAACAAAACGGCAAAATTGGCACGTGCAAGTGCGGAAACGGCAAATGAAAACGTAAATGGCCGGCAACGGAAACGGCAGATTTGGCACCTAGAACCGTTTTGATCGAATTCCAGGCTACGATTATCAGATCGAAGTGCATGAGGTACCGTTGCGAAGCTCAGAAGAAGGGATACAACTTTCATAAAGGTACCTCAAGCCAGATCTCAATAGAACTAGGACAAAAATGTGCAAAACAGTTCCAGCCATTTCATTTCGGGTTACCAAACAGGCCTTGTTTGAAAGACCATAACTCACGACTCAGAAATCGGAATCAAGAAATTCCAGAGGCGTTAGAAAGCTTATTTATAAGGCTATAACTTTTGTGTTTTGACAAAAATCTGAATCAGTATGGAGCATAGGGAAAAAGAGGTTCAAAGTTTCTGTCAGAACTGTCCAAATTCGAAGGCAGTTCTGACAACCGATCTTGTTTTGGTCATAACTGAAGCTACGGAACTCAGATTCGGATGCACTTTATACTGTTTCGAAGCTAAGACCAATATCTACATTTCCTATGAAGGGATAAACACCCAGTTCACACGTTATCAAGACGGAAAAAGCATGGTCAGAAGCAAAATTCAAAAACGTAACACAATCCAGTGTTCAAAACAAGAGTGAGTGTTTTGGCTATAACTCGGGTTACACTGATCTGTTTGACCTGAAATTTTGCAGGCACCTTAAGGACTTAATAAGATACAACTTTCATGTTTTGAGAAACTTCTGAATTAGCATGCAGCATAAAGAAAAACAGAACCCAAGTTCGGATTTGTGGACTGCCCTGTTTCCAGGTTTGCCGGTTTCGAACGTCACAAACGCATGGTCCGTTTCTATGGTTCTCGTACAAACTTCCTAGCCAAACTCATACCAAATAAACACACATAAACCACCTCCTATTTGCCCTACAAGAAAACTGAAATTCCTTTCCCAATATCATCCCAAGACTTACCCAATACTAACCGTAATCTAGGTGCTAATCCTACTAACTTTACTGGTTTCTCCACCTAATCAATTAAACTCTAATTACTTAAGCCTTAATCCAACCAAACTAACTTTCCTTTGGCTTAGGGTTTCATGACCAATCTGAAATTTGCTACTTACCAACCATACAAATGAAATCAAGACATCAAAGATGCCATTAACAAGCCAAAATCCAACCAAGCCAACTCTATGAATCATGAATCAAGAAACCCTACCTTTTCCTCCTAGCCTTTACCAAAATCAGCAATATAACAATCAAAAGAAACCATAAAACTACTCCATAATCATCATACAACCCATAAAAATGCATAATCACAACAAAAGCATCACTTCCATAGCTTCAAGATTAAAGCCCCAAAATTTAACTTTCAAAAGAGATAACTTACCTTCAAGTTGCAAGTTTCTTAGGTTGATCTTCCAAAAATCCAAGCTCCAAGTTGTTCCTCCAAGGTCCAAACTCAAGATTAATGGAAAACAAGATGCAAGAAACAAAAGTTTTTCTCTCCCTTAGCTTCTCTCCCTCTCGGCTCTTTCTCTCTTTCTTTCTCTTTGGCTTTGTTTTGTTTTTTGCCTTATGATTATCTTACAAATCCTATGGTATAATATAGTCAAAGCTTATGGAAGATATTTATCACTTCCACCAATCAAATAAAAGCTTGGTTATTGCCTCCTAGCCCTTACAACCTTTAGTTTCTCTTTCTTACTCCTTTGCCCTCAAACATTGAAAATCTTTCAATTTACTCCATAAATGATAACTTAATCTAGTCTAAAACACTTGATCACACTTAATCACTTCACCAATCACACTCCTATCTTAACCACCTATACTTAATCATACTTTATCCATAATAAAAACAATTAAACAACAACCTTTATAACATTGGCAAAATTAGGGTTTTAACCCAACTTGCTAATCTATTGGAACCCAACTTAAGCTTTCTAATCTATTGGAACACTAGAGGGTTTACTAGTCTGAGGTTGTCTACCTTTTGAACTTACTTAACCAATATAAAATGGATCAAATCCTATACTTACCCACACGAAAACATACACACTAGCATAACTAACTTTAACCACCACTCGAACTTATGATTAATACAAAAACTAGGGTTTCAATCCTAACCCCAACTCAGGGTTTTCTAATTAACCCTAAAACCCCAAATTTTACCGCACAAATAATGAATATCACCTAATATCAAACTTAAGAACTGACCGGGATCTCACAGCATCCATGTAGGAAATATTCAAACGTGATAAATTTAAGAGTTAGATTAGAAATTTTTTTTGACTAAATCTTGCAACTAGTTTAGACTATGTTGTAAGGGTATCTTAGATTTGAGTCAATCAAACATTTGCCTTTCCTTTCTTCAACCGCGACTCCCGAACTTAGTACGAATTCAAGAAGCACCACTCACACCTGATTTGATCGGTTCTACCATCAGTTTTGACAAAGGGATCTGTCTAAACAAAATTTCGATGAAGATACCAATTATTGAAGTTTGGGAAAGATTGTCAAATGATAAGGATATCATTTATATTCCACAACTTAAGCAAACGGCTTTAGTTACCCCTCAATACGAGGAGTGACTCAGAGACTTTAATACTAAGCGACCACTAATGAAACAAGACGAGAAAGTCAAGAAATTAATGGCTATCATTGAGTCGAATGATAGAGCAAATGCACAGTTGAGGCAATCTGTGGAAGTGAACAAGGGTTTGGCAGAGAAGAATAAAAGACTGTGTGAAGAGATACAAGAAAAATATCAGGAGTTGAAAAGAAAGTGTGACAAGCTGTATGATCAAGTTAAACACATGCAAAACCCCTATTCTAGAGAGTCAAAAGATGCTGTAATAGATAGATTTAGAAAATTTAATGATCTTGTAAGAAATCACCTTCGAAAAGGGATATAGATGATGTATGAGATTTTAAAGTTCATCAATAAAGTGATCATTATTGTTTACAAAGTTATTTCTGAAACACGGGTTTTGTGAACAAGCCTCACTACAAAGGTGTTGCGTCATACTAGGCTGACCCTTGGCAGATAGGGCTTCCTATAGGACATGCATCCGAATTATTTAAATACTTTCTAACTCTTTTCTTTTTATTGTCTTTTTCTTTTTCTTTTTTTTTGAAATAAAAGCTCAGCAGATTTAGTCAAGAATAAATTTCTAAACTAGTTTATCCTCTATGCTCTCAGGTATTTTTGAACATAACTTCACGAAAAAGGTCCATCATCACCAGGTCTTGAAGTAGAGTCTTGAGGCAGCCTATAAACATGAGTTTAGTGACAAAAACTTCGAAAAGATCTGTAATAGTTATGTCATCGAATTTCATAGCATTGGGATCTCAGTTAAATGAGGTATTCGGCAAGTTCAATGAGTTGAGTGCTGAAATGGCCGCGTAAAGGCATGTAATTGATCAATTGGTTGCAAATAATAGTGGTAGTGGTGTCCCGAACGATCAGAAACCTATTGATAATCACCCACCTGTATAGAATAATCAACCGCCTCACACATCTAATATCCAAACAACTTTTCTTCCACTCTTTACTAGCCCTCTTGAAAATTTCTTTTTCCGACTAAATCCGAATTTGTCTCATATGCTCTCGAATTATGTATTGATGAACCCAACCAGCAGCCAAATTCCTCAAATTCATTCACAAATCAATTTGAACATTTCCTCCAACCCTCAAGGACCCTACCACCATATTATAGAGTCTTTTGTGTTGGATACTGCCTCTCAAGAGAAGGAGGCGATGGAAAAACAACCCACACCTATTGACAAGAACCTATTGAGAAGGTTGGATGAATTTGATGAATTTATGAAGAAAAATCAAGGATTGAGCAGGCATGGTATTTTGGACTATGATGAATTGTGTCTTTTCGCAGATATTCAACTGTCATTAGGATTCAAAATCCCCAAATTCAATAAGTATGATGGAACTGAAAATTCTAAAACGTATCTCAAGATGTTTGCCAACAAGTTAAGTAAATCCGTGGATGATGAAAATTTACCTATACATCTATTTTCGAAAAGTTTGGAGGGAGATGCTCTGGAATGGTACTCAAATTTGAAGCCTGGAGAGGTCGAAACCTGGTTGGATTTGTCAATAGTTTTGTAAAACAATATGAATTCAACTATGAGTTGGCACCGATGCGAACAACACTGGAGGGTATCAAGAGAAAGCCATCGAAAGATCACGAGACCTGTGCAAACCGGTGGAAAAAGTTAGCTCCCAAAATAGAGCCTCCTATGACTAAGGAGGAGATTGTTCGTACTTTTATCAAAACTGATGACCCACCCTATTTTGAAGAGATTTTTTGCATGACTGGAAGTTCATTTGCTACTTTCATTAACAAGTTGAAGGAGTATGATGAATTTGTCAAAATAGGGAAGATTGTTAATGTATCAGCATTGAAGTTGCAATTGGATGCCCTACAGAATCAAAGCAATAATGGAAAAAAGCCCCCGTTAGAGAAGAAAGAAGGGAAAACTACTTTTATATGGGATCAAGGCCCGTCCTTTAGACCTAGCGTTCAAAACCATCTCACCTATTCTATCCCTTACCCATATTACCCTAACCCTCAACCGGTTTACTACACTACTATCCAATTCTATCATTCTCGGCCAAATCACTTGAATACCTTATCGTTACCTCCAACCTCACAACCTGTCTTTCAAAATCACCCTTGTCCTATTTATCATTCCAGACTAACCCTACAAAACAATAACCCCACTCAAAACCTTTTTCAAACCAGCAGAATTCAAACTCAAAAGTAATTTCAAATCTTTACCAACTTGACTCGACCCGTTGATCAATTTTATGAGTAATTAAAAGCAACTGAAAAAATTGGCATCGTTCCTCCCAAACTGTGAGACCTCGAAATTTTACTTGTCTTTATAACCCTTATGTGAACTCACTTACCTTTGATTCTTGGTTGCTTTAATGGTTGAATTTGAGTCAAGGGAGTGAATTTTGTTAAGAAAAGTTTCATAATCTCAAGTTGTTAGAAAATCTAGAAATTTTCGTTGGAGGCTCTGCGCAGCTTTGGGAAATTGGCTATAACTTCGTATAGGAAAGTCGGAATTGAGTTCCGTTTATTGCGTTTGAAACTAGACTCATAGATCTTCCGACGGAGTAAAATTCAAAGTTTGATTCAATCTCTATAAATTCCAGAAAATTGGCAAAGTTGACTGAAAATTCTGCCCTGCACAAGTAAACATAGGAATGTTGTAGTAGCTTATGGTTCAATTTGGAACAACTTATGAGCTAAATTTCTTTGAGGTGTTTCCTAAAGATTATTAGTATTTGAAGTCTAGTTTTTAACGTGCCAAGTTTTATGAATTTTTTATATCTATAATTCAAGTTATGATTTTTCTAAAGGAATGGCATAAGTTTGGGGTTTTGGTGCATACTAGGATTTTTGGTCTGTTTTTTGGTGCATTTTGGCCGTGTGATCACTTGGTACGGTGTGTGTACTAAATTTGGTGGTTAAAAGTGAGTTTTAGATAAGAAAAAAGTGTGTGATTAGAAGTGATAATAATAAGTTAGTGAACCTTATGTAAAAACACAAGTATGTGCGAGTTAAGGAAAAACGGCTCGAACCAACATGCACCGTTTGCTACCGATTGAGTGCACCACTTGAACACTACTTTATTACCTTAATCTCCTTGGTTTTAAATGAGCTCATTAGCCCTTAAGTAACCCCTAAACCATCCGAAAATGTTGACTAAAGAAAAGGAAGAAAGAAAAAAGAACAAGAGGACAAATGGTGGCTTGACAAGTGTTGGCCAACCAAGTTTGACCAACAGACTTTCCTATCTTCTTAACTTTGTTTTGGACCAAAAATTCCTGCACTTTTTGTTCATCTTGGCCGTGAGTTTGAGAGGAAAAATAAGAGAGAAAAGTTCATCTTCAATCCCAACTTCATGCTTGAATCTTGAGTTTCAATCCATAAGCTTCCAAAATACTCCATAAAAGTAATTCACTAGGGAAGATTAAGGGCTTGAGCGGAGAGATTTTTGGAGGAAAAGCACTAAGCTTCCATCTTTCTTGAGGTTTGAAGGTACTTTTGGCAAGAAGCTACTTTATTTCTTTAATCTTGCACTTGAATGAGATTATGCTTTCTTGTAGTAGGTTTTATGGAAGATTTTGTAGTTTTGGTGGTGATTCATGAAATTTTAGCTAGGGTTTGATAATTTTAAGCCTTGATTATGTTGTTTGACTTTCAAATGTTGGTAATGAGTTTGGATATGGGATTTGTGAGATGATTAGTGGCTTGATTGTGATTTTTAGCCTTAAAAGTTGAATTTCCAGCTTTGATAGTGGAATCGGCCCTGTTTTTCCACTGCATGTTCGTCCATGAGAGAGGCCAAATCAGGTCTTGCTCAAAACATGAAAGTTGTAGATAATTGAGTTAACTATATGCTTGTAAATTTTACAACTCAATCGGAGCATTTTTTCTTGTGAAATGACTAAAATACCCCTGACTGCCCAAATGCTCAGTTTAACTGACAGTTTTCTATATTTTTCTCTGAGATTTTGATTTTTGACCTTGAAAATGCAATAACTGGGTATCGATGTCTTCATAGGAAATGTAGGTACCTGTCTTAGCTTCGAAACTCCATAAAATTTACCCCAATCCGATAAGCGTAGCTTCAGTTGTGACAAAAACGCCGGAAGATGTCTAACCAGTTATTTAGCTATTTGTCTTTAAAACTAGTTTCCAGCTTTGGTCTTGGTGGTTTCATTGTTAGAATTGACTTGTAATTGGATGATTTTGAGCCTAGTTGAAGAGCTATATTGTTAAGCTTGCTTATGTGTTGAATTTGGACTGAGTTGAAGAAAAAATGAAGTCATAAATGGCTGAAAAATAGCGAAATACAAAGGGCATGCTGCCCAAATTTCTATTACTTGCTCTTATGAATATTAGTGAGATGTGAGGTTTGAGTTTAGGGCCTGTTGGATCTTAAATTACATTTACTCACTTCAATTTGGGATTGGTTATTCTTAGGGTTTGTCGGTGATCAAGGGCATAATCCGGAAGGAAACTTTTGACGTTAATTTGGCTTAGACTGGTGAGTGTTCCTTGTGTGTTTGTTCAATAAGTGACTATGTGACTATTTGTGAATGTTTGCTTGAATGTTAAATGCTTTTCAAGGATTGCAAAATGAATTTTCGTTGGGCGAGTGTGTACTTTATCGCATTTGACCCAAGCCAAAGTGAATTTTCAATGATTGAATGCTATTTGTGCATGAATGTAAGCCTTTTGACTGAACTGGGCCCTTACCCTTCGTTGCCAGTCGACTCGAGCCAGAAGCGGACTCGGTCGGGCAGCTGGTGACCCTGGGACAGTGTTTTGGTATTCTCGAGTATGACCATGAAGATTGGTAAAGGACTGGCCAGAGAATTGGCTAGTGGCGGGAAATGAAATGAATGAATGAATGTCAAGAACATTAGAGGAGTTTTCATTTGCAAATGTTTTCTAATGTTGGAGGAATAAGGAAAATGGTTGGCGAACGAATGAACGAATAGTTCCTTGTGAGCATGTATCCTTTTAATGAGTGGGTTATTATTGCTTTTATATGTTAAAGATTTTCTGGATTATTTGCTATTAGGTGATTAATGTTCTGGATTTAATTGTTCGATTATGTGTATGGAACCTCACTGGACTTTTAACTCATTCCTTTAGTTTTATTTTCCTTACAGGGGATACGAGCGAGGCGTGAGACTTGTACATGCTAGCATAGTCTAGTTTTTTTGGATTTTACAATTGTACTCGCGCTAGTGCTCGACTAGGGTTGGTTGCACCTGGATTGTAAACACCTTGATATATTTGAGCGTGTATAAGCCTTGTAGTTGGATTTGAGCATCAATGTATATGTTAAGTTTGGAATCGTTGTTTTATTTCTTTTCTATGGTTGTAAGTTCTTTTCTTGAGTTAAACGTGAGTGAGTCCTGGCGAGAGTTGGGCAGGTGACTTGCAAAACCCAAGGGTACACCCTAGGGGGAGGTGGGGTCGACACAGGTGGTATCAGAGCTGCTTCGCGTGGTCTCTGCGCTGAGTGAACTTGGGCCAAGTGGTGATATGGTCCCGATTATGTGAATAAGTGTAAAGGACTAAGTGCTCTTCTTGGACGTAAGCTATGAATCATGCCTGTTATAAGTGGAAATCCCTTATCATGGATAGATATGTACGTCAGGTAGGAATCTCTAGTAGGGGTGATTTACTCTTGGGTCCGGCCGGCTCGAGATGTGAATTATCTTATTAAGGATTCTTGTGCTTGAGTACCAAATAGTGGAGAGCACTAGAATAAGGGTCTATATCTTGATTGCACTTGAGGTAAGTTTGTGGTAGCACTATAAGTGAGAAAAATCCACTTCAAAATTGGAGAAAAATCCTGTAGCATCAAGTTTTGTGCGAGCAAAGGCTGGAATTTCGAGGACGAAATTCTTTTAAGGGGGAGAGAGTGTGAGACCCCGAAATTTTATTTGTCTTTATAACCCTTATGTGAACTCACTCACCTTTGATTCTTGGTTGCTTTAATGGTTAAATTTGAGTCAAGGGAGTGAATTTTGTTAAGAAAAGTTTCATAATCTCAAGTTGTTAGAAAATCTAGAAATTGTCATAGGAGGCTCTACGCAGCTTTGGAAAATTGGCTATAACTTCGTATAGGAAAGTCGGAATTGAGTTCCGTTTGTTGCATTTGAAACTAGACTCATAGATCGTCCGAAGGAGTAAAATTTAGAGTTTGATTCAATCTCTATAAATTCCAGAAAATTGGCAAAGTTGACTGAAAATTCTGCCCTGCACAAGTAAACATAGGAATGTTGTAGTAGCTTATGGCTCAATTTGGAACAACTTATGAGCTAAATTTCTTTGAGGTGTTTCCTAAAGATTATTAGTATTTGAAGTCTAGTTTTTAACGTGCCAAGTTGTATGAATTTTTTATAACTATAATTCAAGTTATGATTTTTCTAAAGGAATGGCATAAGTTTGGGGTTTTGGTGCATACTAGGATTTTTGGTGTGTTTTTTGGTGCATTTTGGCCGTGTGATCACTTGGTGCGGTGTGTGTACTAAATTTGGTGGTTAAAAGTGAGTTTTAGATAAGAAAAAAGTGTGTGATTAGAAGTGATAATAATAAGTTAGTGAACCTTTTGTAAAAACACAAGTATGTGCGAGTTAAGGAAAAACGGCTCGAACCGACATGCACCGTTTGCTACCGATTGAGTGCACCACTTGAACATTACTTTATTACCTTAATCTCCTTGGTTTTAAATGAGCTCATTAGCCCTTAAGTAACCCCTAAACCATCCGAAAATGTTGACTAAAGAAAAGGAAGAAAGAAAAAAGAACAAGAGGACAAATGGTGGCTTGACAAGTGTTGGCCAACCAAGTTTGACCAACAAACTTTCCTATCTTCTTAACTTTGTTTTGGACCAAAAATTCCTGCACTTTTTTGTTCATCTTGGCCGTGAGTTTGAGAGGAAAAATAAGAGAGAAAAGTTCATCTTCAATCCCAACTTCATGCTTGAATCTTGAGTTTCAATCCATAAGCTTGCAAAATACTCCATAAAAGTAATTCACTAGGGAAGATTAAGGGCTTGAGTGGAGAGATTTTTGGAGGAAAAGCACTAAGCTTCCATTTTTCTTGAGGTTTGAAGGTACTTTTGGCAAGAAGCTACTTTATTTCTTTAATCTTGCACTTGAATGAGATTATGCTTTCTTGTAGTAGGTTTTATGGAAGATTTTGTAGTTTTGGTGGTGATTCATGAAATTTTAGCTAGGGTTTGATAATTTTAAGCCTTGATTATGTTGTTTGACTTTCAAATGTTGGTAATGAGTTTGGATATGGGATTTGTGAGATGATTAGTGGCTTGATTGTGATTTTTAGCCTTAAAAGTTGAATTTCCAGCTTTGATAGTGGAATCGGCCCTGTTTTTCCACTGCATGTTCGTCCATGAGAGAGGCCAAATCAGGTCTTGCTCAAAACATGAAAGTTGTAGATAATTGAGTTAACTATATGCTTGTAATTTTACAACTCAATCGGAGCATTTTTTCTTGTGAAATGACTAAAATACCCCTGACTGCCCAAATGCTCAGTTTAACTGACAGTTTTCTATATTTTTCTCTGAGATTTCGATTTTTGACCTTGAAAATGCAATAACTGGGTATCGATGTCTTCATAGGAAATGTAGGTATCTATCTTAGCTTCGAAACTCCATAAAATTTAACCCAATCCGATAAGCGTATCTTCAGTTGTGACAAAAACGCCGGAAGATGTCTAACCAGTTATTTAGCTATTTGTCTTTAAAACTAGTTTCCAGCTTTGGTCTCGGTGGTTTCATTGTTAGAATTGACTTGTAATTGGATGATTTTGAGCCTAGTTGAAGAGCTATATTGTTAAGATTGCTTGGGCTGAGTTGAGGAAAAAATGAAGTCATAAATGGCTGGAAAATAGTGAAATACAAAGGGCATATTGCCTAAATTTCTATTACTTGCTCTTATGAATATTAGTGAGATGTAAGGTTTGAGTTTAGGGTCAGTTGGATCTTAAATTATATTTACTCACTTCAATTTGGGATTGGTTATTCTTAGAGTTTGTCGGTGATCAAGGGCATAATCCGGAAGGAAACTTTTGACGTTATTTTGGCTTAAATTGGTGAGTGTTCCTTGTGTGTTTGTACAATAAGTGACTATGTGACTATTTGTGAATGTTAAATGCTTTCCAAGGATTGCTAAATGGATTTTCGTTGGACGAGTATGTACTTGATCATACTCGACCCAAGCCAAAGTGAATTTTCAATGATTGAATGCTATTTGTGCATGAATATAAGCCTTTTGGCTGAACTGGGCCCTTGCACTTCGTTGCCAATCAACTCGAGCCAGAAACGGATTCGATCGGGCATCTGGTGATGTTGGGGCAGTTTTTTGGTATACTCGAGTATGACCACGAAGGTTGGTGGAGAGCTGGCCAGTGAATTGGCTGGTGGGGGGAAATGAAATGAATGAATGAATGTCAAGAACATTGGAGGAGTTTTCACTTGCAAATGTTTTCTAATGTTGGAGGAATAAGGAAAATGGTTGGCGAACGAATGAACGAATGGCTCCTCGTAAGCATGTATCCTTTTAATGAGTGGGTTATTATTGCTTTTATATGTTAAATGTTTTCTGGATTATTTGCTATTAAATGATTAATGTTCTGGATTTAATTGCTCGATTATGTGTATGGAACCTCACTGGGCTTTTAGCTCATTCCTTTAGTTTTGTTTTCCTTACAGGGGATACGAGGGAAGCGTGAAACTTGTACAGGTTAGTGTAGTCTAGTTTTTTGGATTTTACAATTGTACTCGCGCTAGTGCTCAACTAGGGTTGGTTGCACCTGGATTGTAAACACTTTGATATATTTGGGCGTGTATAAGCCTTGTAGCTGGATTTGAGCATAAATGTATATGTTAAGCTTGGAATCATTGTTTTATTTCTTTTCTATGGTTGTAAGTTCTTTTCTCGAGTTAAACGTGAGTGAGTCCTGGCGAGAGTTGGGCAGGCGACTCGCTAAACCCTAGGGTACGTCCTCGGGAAAGGTGGGGTCATCACACAAACTCTATCTTGGAGGTCCTCATGCCGGTTATGATCCACAAGCAATCTGTACTTATCATTCTGGAAGTCCAGGTCATATCACTGTCAATTGTTGGGTTCTAAAACATATGATTCAAGACATGATTGAATCTGGAGACATCCTTCTCAAAAGAAAGGGAGAACAGGGACTGAATGTCAGTAAAATTCTTTACCTAAACATGGGAGCACTGTAGGGGTTATCATCATTGATGAAGATTTCGTCGATTCCACTCAGTACATCATAGATAAAATTGAGGTGTTTGGCATAATGGAGGCTGACCATGTGAGAGTGAGAAAGCTGCTGTCTGCTGAAAAATCCATGACTAAGAGCACAAATAATATTTTTGAAGGAAAGTTGAAATCTCTTGTATTTGAAAAAAATGAGCCATTTGTAGTAGAAGGAGGACCTTCCAAGGTTAACAATTCTAAGTCTCCTTTTATTCTGGATCTATCATCTTTTAAATGGGATATATCAAAGCCTGTTGTTCTCAAATTTTCGGAACAAATGTCTGTCAATAACTTGCAAGAGGTGCCATGAAATTACGAGAAGCCTATTCTATTGATTGGAGATAAGAAATATTTGAAAGAAGAGGTATCTCCTATCACCAGATTTGGGAGAATCATGGAAAACTCTGAAATCGAAGTTCAATCTAGAGTCAAGATTAATTTTCTACCGCCCAAGTCCCCTATGTCTGAAAATGAAGTTGTGAATTTTCTAAAAATACTGAAGAGAAGTGAGTACAAAATAGTAGAACACTTAGATAGGATGCCTGTTCAGATTTCTTTTCTGAACCTACTCTTAATCTCTGAGTTATATATAGAAGTATTGATCAAAATCTTGAATGAGACTCAAGTGCCTAAAAATATCCCTGTGGATAAATTTTCTAACATTGTGGCGAATGTACTTGTTACTAATCATATCGCCTTCTCTGATGACAATCTGACTGTAGAAGGAATTGGGCATAACAGAGCCTTGTATATATTAGTATGCTGTAATGAAAAATTGTTGCCAAGCGTCTTAGTGGATAATGGATCGGCTTTGAATATCTACCCATGGAACACTCTTACCAAATTTGGATTTCTTGACATCAAATTTCGTCCGTTTGCAACTGTGATTAGAGGATTCAATGGTTTAAGGAGGAAATCTATGGGTGAAACCGATCTGGTATTAGAAATAGACCCTGTTCAGTTTCAAATTACTTGCCAAGTCATGGATTTCTTTAGTATTTATAATATTTTATTTGGAAGACCTTGGATACATGCTTCTAATTCAGTGCCATCTTCTTTACACTAAATGTTGAGATTTATTGTGAATAATCAGCTCATTACTACTTTTATTAAGGATGACTGTACTATGATTGTTAATGCAATATTCAAAACTGAAGGCAGTGAAAGGACTCCAATTCCATCTTATCATGTTGCTGCTTTCGTCTCCGTGGGATGGGTACCTAGGGATAAGTCGCTGACTAAATCAAATTTGTCAAAGGCCCATATCATGATGGATAAGGAGATGATTCGAGGTGGAGATAAAATAGGAAAAGATCTTGGACGGGAACTGCAAAAAATTTTAGAAGAACCAATAGAGATTTCGATGCAAAAAGATACATTTGGACTGGAATTTCATCCAACTACTAAGGATTGGAGGGAAATGCAAGCTCAAAAGCAAGTTGAAAAGGAGGGAAAAGCAAATTGTCATATATGTCCTGTGAGAACCCTGAAAAATATATATATATAAATATCATCTTGTATTTCGTTTGCATTTATTTTAGTTGCTTACCTTGAGATTTGAAATATTTCATATAATGATTAAGTGGCTAGTTAAATGCCTAATTGAATTCTTATCAAAATTTAGAAATTAAAAGTATCCTGATTTAATTAAGAATAACGGTGTAAGGGGAATGGAGTATCTATAAGTCATAATTAATATTTCTTGAGTTAGAATAATTTACCGCCTTAAAATAAAATGCTAAAATACTTAGTTTTCTTTATGTTAAAAATTAATGCTACCTGAGTAGATTAATTATGTAAAATTTCGTGAATTCCAATAATTAATCCTAATTAGCGAATAACGTTAAATACTAATAAGAATTTTCACGTTAAGACCAAAACCAATAAATTTTATGTGCAAAATAAAATTATTGTGCTAAACTATTGAAATTCTAGTTTTGTTTCATTAAATTCATACTTCAATGGTAAACCATTTCATTGATCTAACAATTAATCTCCCTGAACTCTAGTATTGTAATTAATGGTTTTGAAATAAAGTGTAAAGATAATTTTTATGTAATAAATAATATAATTGTGCCCAATATTGAATTATTCAGTTTTGTTATACTAAAAGTAATAATTCTTGAGCTATATTAAGTTTACTCTTTAAATAAATTCCTTAATTTGCAATAGCTAACTTTATTACGAATAAGATTAAGAGTATACAGAAACCTTAGTATTAAGATGCAATCGATAAATTTTGGACAAGAACGATAAAAGTATCCTAGATATACTTAGGACGTAAGACTTACGATAATTAAGGTCTTGTAGGACTAGTGTATAATTCGACGTTTAAATCACACTTGGGGATAAGTTTTGGACTTTAGTTAGGGCCAAGGACTTAAGGGGATATTAGGAGGAGATGTGAAAAGACCAAAATGCCCTCCATACAATCTCAAAATAGCCATGCAATCCCAAAATCAAACCTGCCGGACAACATCTTCACAACCTCTTCATTCGGCCAATGAAAAGCTTCCCCAATCAAACACTCAAAACTCTCAAACACTCAACCAATTCTACCCACAAACACCTCTCAAAACCACGGCACCCTCCTCATTTCCTTTCCACTTCACATCTCAAGCCACAACTGCAATTCACTCTGCCTTGCTAGTGTCGGCAAACCGAGAGAGCGTGAGAGAGGCCGAGCTGCATTCTGCAGCCGAGAGGAAGAAAAGAAACCGCAGGATTGAATGTTTTTGGTTCTGTCCGTCAGTCGGAGTGAAACCAGGGAGAGCAAGTGGAAGTCGGAGGAGCTGCTGATCATCACCATTTTCGTTCACTTCAGACCACCATTTCCAGCTGCAAATCGAACCAGGACCAACCAGTGTTCGTGAGAGCCGAGAGGGAGCAGAAATTTTCCAGAATTTTTGCGTGAAAGCTTAGCTTGCTGTGAGGTAAATTTCTGGATCGTTTAAGGACTGATCAGAGGTAGTTTGAGCTATCTAGAGGCATGCATGTACTATGGTACAATCGGATGAATGAGATTAAGCCATTAGAAAATTTCTGTTTTGAATGTTGATGTTTCTGCTGAGAAGTTGAGCCGATAATGCAGTTTTATTTTCATTTTTCTGGGACATCTGAACACCTAAGTGACTTTAGCTGGACGAAAACTTGAAGTCTAATACCATGCATGTTGATTTGTGCATTCGGATGATGTGGTATAGTATACAAAAATTCTGTTTTGGGGCTAAACATTCTGCCGAGTAGCTATTTTAGAAATGTAGCATTATTTCTGATTTCCTGCGACAATTTGAGTTTGATTTAGTGTTTAACTAATTAATTACAATAAGGATAAGTCAGCTAGGGACATGCATGTTGATGTTAGGCACTCGAATGGGAATTTTAAGAACAGAATTTCTGTTGTGCGCAAGAAATTTAGACTTGCCGTGAGCTTAAACCAGAAACGCAGCTGTAATTTTGGTTAATTGATACACCAGAGCTTGCGAATATGATTAGCTCACTAATAAGAAGGTAATTAAGTCTTGCATGTGGCTAAGTAGCTCGGCTAACCAAGGAAATAAAATGAGAACAGAAAATCTATGCATGCAACTTCATCCATGACTAATTGAACAGAGTTTCTGGTTTTCTTGGATGATTAGGGCTGTGTTTGAATCCGATTTTGAACTAGAAATATTGATTAGCAAGTTAAATATTTGCATGTTAATTTTAAGCACCTAATACCATGAATTAACCGAGGGAAAAGTTGGATTTAGGACCAATCTAATTGCTGGAAATCTATTGAGTTGGCCGAGAGTTTGTCTTAGTAATGTAGCTTCATTTGATTCAATTTCGTTGTTTTGAGTTTGCAACCATGAATAACTAGTTAATAACATGATAATTGAGCTTTGCATGTGGTTAATTGGTGGGTTTAGATCAGAAAAATAAAACGAAACTGAATCTGCTACATGCATGTTTCATCTGAGACTTGTTGGATGTTTCTGGAAATTTTTAGATGATTTTGTGTTGATGATTGAAGTTGTTTTCTGAACTAGATATGTTAATCAGTTAGTTAAGTAGTTGCATGTTAAATTTGAGACCATAATACTCTGTTTTAGCCAAGGAAAAAGTTGTGATAAGGACATACAATTGCTGGAAAAATGATATCCTAACTGATGACAGATTTATGAGGACTTCTTGGTGGAATAACTTGCTGGAATTATTTACCATTTGACTCATTCCATGTTGGACAAAACGCATGTTAAGTGTTTAGTGGTTAAAGCAAGATAAGGATGGAAATCTTGTTGAAAATTATGAAGTATCTTTGCTGGAAATCTGTACGTGGTTGCTAGCCGTACTAGCTCAAGCTTTTAATGAGTTTATTTTTCTGGATTCGTGTATTATTTGCTTTAGCTTAAGTTGAGCAGGGTATAAGCTATATGTTTAGTGCATCTAGCAAGTAAAAGATGGAGATCTAATAGACATCTTGAATTGACATTTGCTAGAATTTTTCTTGACTATCGAAGCAAGAAAGGAAAATATGAACTTCTAGAATTATTTGAATGCAAGCTAGCCGTGACTTATCTTCTATATTTGAGTTAAAATCTCTGTTGTTTGTGGCAAAGGATGTTTGTTTGATACCAAGAGCTAATGATTGATGAAGCTCTTGGCCACTTAAGTAATTTTTGCAAGGGTTAAATTCTTGGTGGAATTGTTTAAGTGGTTTGGCCAAAATGCATTTGGAAGGTCCACGATTTGTGATTTGGAATTGTTTTAATACTTTGGACTTCCTTTGGTTGATTTTGATTAGAATTGAATCTGTTGAGACCTAGGGCTAATGATTGATGAAGCCCTAGAGAAATTGATATTTGGTTTGTGATTTTTGTTTATCTTGGTGACTTGGGAATCCATTGTGCAAATGAGCTGAATTTGTGAAGACCGTTTTGATTATTCTTGATCTTGAATATTTTCAAAATCAAATTTTGTGGAAATATTCTGCCTTAATATCAAGTGATAGAATTGAGTTTAGTATATTATTAAAACTTAGTTATTTGGACTTTTAAAACCTTGCAGACTAGTTAATTCCTTTATTTTGCTTAAGCTAGTTTATTATCTTTAGGGAGTAATCGTATTTAACCTTCTAAATTTTAAGCTTTCCTAAAACTATCCTTGACTAGACGTTTTAAAGGAAATTCGTTAAAAACATTAGATTTGAATAATTTCAAATAAAAGACAAAGAAAACTTGTTTGAATTAATTTGGTTCTAGTTTGCCCTCTAGAGGGGAAATACCTTTAAAGAAACCATACGAGATATTTTATTTCTTTACTAGCCTTAATTCCAAGGGAATGATTGATTTGTTTCGAGAAATTAAATTAGTTTTATACAGGATAACCTTTTATATACAAAACAAGAACTTGTTTAGTAAAACTTATAGTTTTAAAACTTGGATTTCTAGGGTGTAGCGAGGACGTGGACTTCGATTCCCAGCTTGACTTTTGAGCTTCACTTTTGGTGAGTGTCCCTGCCTGTTTTATGACTATTTGGTTAAAGTGCTTTATCGACTCGTTATGTGATAATTGCCAAAAATGATTGCTGATCCATCGAAGTGAGCAGTGTGTACCTTATCACACTAGCCTTTCGAGTGGTGACTTGCTTGAAGTGTTTTTCGTGAATATCTTGCTTGCGTTTGCTAAGTGCTAAATTACTAGGCAGGGGAATGTACCACACCATAAGGGTGGGAGGGTTTCTTATCTTGTTATAACAATCAAGTGCTGGACGTAAAGTCGTTGGGTGAATCCCTCGATCAGTCTATAACAATTAAGTGCTAGACGTAAAGTCGTTGGGTGAATCCCTCGATCAGTCTATAACAATCAAGTGCTGGACGTAAAGTCGTTGGGTGAATCCCTCGATCAGTCTATAACAATTAAGTGCTAGACGTAAAGTCGTTGGGTGAATCCCTCGATCAGTCTATAACAATCAAGTGCTGGACGTAAAGTCGGTGGGTGAATCCCTCGATCAGTCTATAACAATCAAGTGCTAGACGTAATGTCGTTGGGTGAATCCCTCGACCAGTCTATAAATATAAGTGTTGGATGTAATGTCGTTGGGTGAATCCCTCGACCAGTCTATAAATATAAGTGTTGGATGTAATGTCGTTGGGTGAATCCCTCGACCAGTCTAAGGTATACTTGAATATTATTGCTTCCCTATTTATTTACTTCAGTCGAATCAATACGTGTTAATTGTTTCGAGTGATTGCATGATTTTGGGGCACCACTGAGCTTTAGCTCACCCCACGTTTATTTGTTTTCCTTGACAGGTCTTGAGGTTTGAGAAATCTGAGCTGCTTATATCTTCTTAAGAATGTATCTACTTCGTTTTGTGACTTGTAATGTATTTGAATTTAAACGACATAGTTTTGTTTTGGGATTGAAGCTGGAGATGTGTAAACCCTGATTATAATATTTGGCTTGTATGTGTATATATACTTGGGCTGTATGAAATTTCATGTTTTGGAAACTGTAAGACCTTACTTCTTGAATGTAACGCGTGAGGTGTTTGGGAGCCGCCGATTGGCTAACTTCGGTTGCTGTCATCTTTGAAGTTAATGTGTTTTAGTATTCAAGCCGCTTAAAAGTTGGCATGATCGGATGGCGGATTGTGTTTTGGTTTAAGTTATACGTGGATATTTGGTCGGTTTGCTTGCGTGAGTCCTGGCGAGAGCTAGGCAGGCGACCCGCCAACCCTCTGGTTCGCCTTAGGGGGAAGTGGGGTCGTCACACGTCCCACTGCTATGTCACATCTTTTTTCATCCATCAGAGGTGATCATGTCAGAAAAAGAGGATCCTGTTGACGAGGTTAAAGTGGACTTATCTTAATTATTTTTCGGAGCTACTTGTGAGGAGGAGCCATTAGAGGATTCAGAATTTTTGCCAATTTTCGAAATAGTCATTCAAAATTGGACTATTAATTATCTTCCCTCTTGATGGGAATTTTGATAAATTTAAGGAAATTGTCTTTTGATCTAAATTCATATCCAGATAGGGTTGTAGTTTGGATCTTTTGTTAAAAGAAATTGCTTTATTTTTTGGACCTTTATTTTCGTTTCAGTTAATATAGTTTGTCTCATTCAAGAAAATTGCTAAAATGGAAATAAAGGTTTGGGCTAGATATATCTTTAAATAGCAATCATATCTATATATTTCTCATTTTGTGAAGTTTTGATGAATTTTGAACTCAATGGAATGGAAGACTTCTCCTACATTTTAAATTGTTTTCTATTTATTTATTACGTATCTTCTATTCTATTTTCAAATGGCCACAAATAAAACCCTTGACCCTTTGGATGTCACCATTTTGGAATTCGATGGCTGCAATCTTGATATCTCTCATGAATTTAAAATTATGCAATCTAAAATTCAAAATGAGAGTAACACCGAGGAAGAATATGAATCCATTTCAAGAGATTTAGAACAATATGAAGAGAAAGCTAAACTAAACTTAGAAGAAACGGAAATCATCAATATTGACATTAAGAATGAGGTTAAAGAAGTAAAAATCAGCATTCATTTGAATAAGAAGCAGAAGAAGGAAATGATCGAATTCTTAATATTGTTTGAAGATGTGTTTACATGATCATACGATGATATGTCAGGAATCTCTATAGACATAGTGGTTCACAAGTTATTAATTGATCCGGATTTTTTGCCTGTAAAGCAAAAGTCAAATAAATTTAAACCAGAAATGAGCCTTAAGATAAATGAACAAACTGTGAAATAGTTCAGTGCCAAGATCATTGTGGTGTCTCATTATTCAATTTCGCTCTTGAATCCTATAGCAGTGCTTAAGAAATCTGGGGAGGTGCGAGTATGTATTGATTATAGGGATTTGAATAAAATTAGTCCAAAAGATGATTTTTCTTTGCCAAATATCCATATCCTTTTGGACAACACTGCTGAACACGAGATTGAATCTTTTAGTGATTATTTTATTGGGTATCATCAGATCTTGATGGTAGAAGAGGATAAAGAGAAAATTTCTTTTATTATCCCATGGAAAACATTTTGTTATCAAATGATGTCTTTTTGGATTAAAAATTATTGGAGCTACATATCAAAGAACCATGACTACTCTGTTCCATGACATGATCCACAAAAAATAGAGATTTATGTGGATGACATCATAATTAAATCCAAAAAGGTTGAAGACTGTTTGGTTGATTTAAAGAAACTATTAAAAGGTTGAGAAGGTATAATTTGAAGTAGAACCCTGCGAAATGTGCTTTTGGAGCCCCACTTGATAAATTATTGAATTTTATTGTCAGCAAAAAGGATATATAGATATATCCTGCGAAAATTAGAGAAATTCGAGATATGTTCATTCCAAAAACTCAAAAAGATGTGAAGAGTTTTTTTGGAAAGATCAATTTTCTTGGTCGATTCATTGCACAGTTAACCTCCACCTGTGAGTCTTTATTCAAATTGTTATAAAAGAATGCGCCGATGGATTGGAATGATGATTGTCAGCAAGTTTTTGGTAAGATCAAGAATTACTTATTAAATTCTCCAATTTTAGTGCGACCTCAGCCGGAAAGACCTCTGATTATGTATTTGTCTGTTCTTGATGAGACTGTTGGATGCGTTCTAGGGCAGCATGACGAATCTAGAAGGAGAGAACAAGTCATTTGCTATCTGAGTAAGAAATTTATAGCATACAAGGTCAACTATTCTTTTCTTGAAAGAAGTTATTATACTTTAGCGTGGACAGCTCAGAAGTTGAGGCATTATTTATTCGATCATACCACATACTTGATTTCTCGTTCTGATCCTCTAAAATTCTTGTTGAAAAAGCCAATGCCCACGGGATATATGACTAAGTGACAAATGATCCTTTCTAAATTCGACATTGTCTTCACAACACAAAAGGCAGTCAAAGCACAAGCCATAGTAGATTATTTGGCAGAAAACCTGAGAGATGATGATTACCAGCCACTGCACACCTATTTCCCTGATGAAGAAATTCTGTTTATTGGAGCAGTTGAAAATATAAGTGCGTGAGATTTTGAAAAAAAAAATTTTAAATTCTTTTCTTATTTTGCGTGCGTTAAATAATATTTTGACTTACTCTAGTTTAAATCCTTTAATTTTTAATGTATTTTTATGGTTGAGTTAATTTTAATTGTTTGTTTTTATATTGTGGTGCGTGTTTAGTTATAGTGCATTTTGGGTAGTGTGGCTCACTACTAAGTGTGTATTAAATTTAGTGGACATGAACAGATGTTATATACCAAGGAATATATACCTAGAAGTGTTAAGAGTGAGCTAGAGGAACACCACATAGATGAGTGATTAGAAACTAAGAAGAAAGATCAAAAGATAAGCATTAGTCAAAGTAGTGCCACATGTCGCGTTTTCATTTAGTCTTGTAGCACTTAAGTTTTCATCTTTATCACTTCATTTGGAGCAGAAAATAACCCTTCATTCTTTCCTCAAGCTGGCCGAACCTCAAGAGGAGCAAGACCAAGAGAGAAAACTCCATTTTTCCTTTGATTTCCTTCATCAAATCTTGAGAGATTTCTTCCAATTACCAAAATCTACCCCGATTAACTTCGCATCTAAGGTGATAGCAAGCTAAGGGTGGAGTGTTTTGAGAAGAAAAGGGTTTGCTTTGCTTGTTTTCAACGTGTTGGAAGGTATAATCATTAGAAGCTCCTTTTGTTCTTTAAATGTTGTTGGATAACTTGATTTTGATTGATTTTATGGAGATTCTTCGATTTTAGGGTTGGGGATGATAAATTTCAGTTTTATTGATATTTTTCAGATTTTATATAAGTTATTTCATCTTTGATTTGGCATTTATATGATTAGTAGAAGCTAGTTTAGTGTTAAGGTGGAATCTCTAGCTTTTAATCGCAATTGGTGATGGTTATATACAAATTTTAGCTTAAGAAGTGAGATTTCGGCCTTTGTTAAGTTTGTAACTTTGATATAGGTTGTCCAATCATATTGGAAAGGTGAATTGGTAGCGTAGTGATGTAATCTTGATTGGGTTTGAGTTGGGAGTTGAAACTTGGAAGAAAACTAGACGATTTGGTGAATTTCAGTTCTGCCCTGTTTTTGGAATCAACTTGGGCTGCCAATTTCTCCATGTTTTAGACTGAATCAGCTTTTGAAAAAAAATAAAAGTTATAGCGATTTGAGTTAACTTTCTACCTGCAAAATTTCACATGAATTGGATCATTTTAGCTTATGATTTGGCTAGAGCACTCCTGACTGCGTAAAAAACTCTAATTTTCCTGACCTGTTTTTCATGTGCTTCTGGCCGTGAATTTTTTCCCTAAAAATGTGAGAACTAGGTGTCAATATCTTCATAGGAAATGTAGGTATATGTCTTAGCTTCGCAACGCCATAAAATTTGCCTCAATCCGATAAGTGTAGCTTTAGTTGTGATCAAAACACCAAAGGATGGCGAAACTGCCATCTTTATTGTTTCTCGTTGTCTTTCTCTTGTTTTCCGTTTCCTTGGTCCAACTTAACATGTACTTCTCAAGTGTTATAGACCTGATTTCTAACATTCTAAACAAGTATTCAAAACATGGGTTTTAGTTGCACATATTGGCTTTGAACTTAACCGTTTTTGATCATTTTCTTTTACAAATTATGCGTGCACCTTGCCTATATGACTTACTATACTTTTCATGCCTTTTTCCTTTGGTATAGAAATATAAGTTATGCAACTTGCATCATGTATGATTGACTTTTTATGGACAATATTTGACTGCAGATTTCGAGAGTGGCCAAGGTGCCGGCCCTGAACCGAATTTTGATAAAACGTGACTTGTTTAGGGTGAGTGTTTCTTGCATGTTTGTGTATTAAATGACTATACACTTTTTGTGAATATTCGATTGAGTGTTAAATGCCTTCCAATGACTGTTAAATGGATTTTCAATGGCCGAGTGTGTACTTTATCACACTTGACTGATTGAGCATTACTTGTGCATGAATGTAAGCTATGTGGGTTGTATGGTACAACATTGATTGAATTGGGCCCTTGCCCTTTGTTGCCAGTCGACTCGAGCCAGAAATGGACTCAGTCGGGCGACTGGTGACCCTGGGATAATGTTTGGTATACTCGATAATGATGACGAAGTTTGATGGAGAACTGGCCAGTGAATTGGCTAATGGCGGGAAATGAAATGAATGAATTGAAATGTTAAAGTTATAAGGGAAGAAATGACTGATTGAATGAAGGAGAATGACTAGCTGAATGAATGAATGATTGAACGAATGGCTCCACGTGAGCATGTATCCTTTTAATGAGTGTGATCTCATTATTTTTATATTGTGAATATTTTCTTGATTGATTGTTATTAAATGAATAATGTCCTTATTTCAATTGCTTGGTTATGTGTATGGGAACCTCACTGAGCTTTAGTTCATTCCTTTAGTTTTTGTTTTCCTTACACGGTTCTTGAGCAAGGAAGGGTGATTAGAGGAAGACTAAACTTTTGACTAGAACTTTTGTTGTGTAATAGTGATAGTATTAGTAGTTGGTTGGATCCTGAACTTTTTGTACTTAATCTTGAGGATTGTATATCTGTGTTAATGTTTGTATATACGTTAAGTTTGATTGGCACAACTTTACTTGCACTTGAGAGTTGATTGAGTGAGTTAGGGAGTCTTGACGAGAGTTGGGCAGGCGGTCCGCCAAACCCTTGGGTACTCCCTAGGGGGGAAGTGGGTAGTCACAGTTGGTATCAGATTTTAGGCTTCAGATTTCTGTAGTGTATCCTAGGCTTAAAGTTTAGGATACCGGACTGTGACATATTGTGAAGTTTAAGTACAATATTAAGCATCTATATTCCTGATGGATAGTAAGATTTGAGGTTTGAGAGTTTTTATATTGGGTTGGCGAGAAGAGAAGAGAATTGTACGAGATTGATTTGACGAGTAATGGTGTGACGCCCCCACTTCTCCCAAGGGCGAACCCAAGGGTATCGCGGGACGCCTGCCCAACTCTCGTCAGGACTTGATACAACTCCAATTCAACTTAAAGGATAACAACTAGAAATAAAAGTCAAAATAAAGAAAAGGGGTCACTTCCCTACAAAAGTATTCAATCTTACATCATAAGTTTCAAAATATATCAACTATTCCAAAATATACAGCTTCCAAGAGATGTCTAGTCAAATACATGCAAAACCCTAATTACAAGTCCATCAAGTCCACTTCTCCGCAATTCTTTCTATTTTGGTTCCTGTTAAGGAAAACAAAGCTAATGGGAGTGAGCGGATGCTCGTAAGGCTAAGAAACAGACATGCAATCACGTAGTTTAAGTAGCAATGACACTTATGTGAGAAATAAAGCGACAACATTCAAGAAATTTCCAAAATAACATAAAACACACTTGATAAGGATACAGGAGCTCTCAGAAGCTATATTCCACTTGCTCGATCCAGTACCTCCACGAGTCGACACTCCGTCAACCGGGTAGGTTATAAGTCCGTAGAGCTTCACTTACTTTTTCCCGTTCACCGTTACACCCCCTGCTCCTGGCCCGCACTTCTTTTATATAAGACGATACTACTCGAGTATGCCAAGCGAGATCTCTCCAATAGATCAATCTTATAAAATTTTCTCATGGCTCACCAAGTTTCACGACCAAGCCCATGCCGACTCGAGTCGCAAGATCGGTCAATGAGTTTGGGTGTCCCCCACTATTATAAATTTAAGTCGGGAGATTTTCCCCAATCGACATAGGTAACCATAGCATAATTCACTATTGCAACACTTCACTTAATTCACTTAACAATTCACTTCAAGCAATTCAAATACACTTTACTTAAATGAGTTCGAGTGCGATAAAGTACATACTCGACTCGACACTTTCACAATACTCAATTAATGAAAACACTTAAGCATGTAACAACACTTCATACACTTGACACTCACCAAGCCAAAACAAAAGTGAGCGAGCGAGCAATTAAGCCTTTAGACGTCCACTTCGAGATTCTATTGAAAATCTCCTTGAGCTCCTGAATAAATAACAAGTACTTTCACTCACAATCATGTATTAACCAAGAATGAAGGTTCACTTATTTGGACTAAATCAAAGTCTCAAGAGAGAACCTTAATCATTCAAAAATCGAGATTGAAAAGTGAGGATTTAATAACACAAGAGAAACTGATTTCCTCCATGAAATCAAGTTTAGAATGATCAATCAATATCAAATGATAGGAAAAAGTTTCCAAAAACTCTTTTCCCAACAAGTCGGAAAATGTCGGTTTTGTACGTCAAATCTAGAAAAAGCAGATCTTGCACTCGGTAGGTCCAAAAATGAAAAATTTATAGCGTTGGAAACTAGATCCAAAGTACTAAAAGTTCCTAGAAGACATGTTTTCATGATTCTAAACCGAAAGCATTCATTTTTCAACTCAAAGTTTCAATTCCAATAGGACAGGTTTAAACCAGTCTTGGTTTTGCAGTCATCTTTGGAAATTCGGTGTAATTCACAGAAAATGAATCAACCCTTGAATTTTGTGATACAATAAGAGCTCTAACCAAGGTTTCAAAAATGATAAACGGAACTAGATTCAGAGTTTTGAACATCGAGATATAATAGTATAAAGTCAGCTGAATTTGTACACTGTACAGAAATTTTCCAGATTTGGAGAGCCAAATTTGGGGTGTTATTTGGGTATCAAAATGGTATTGAATTTTCACCAAATTTGGTACACTTAAACCTCTATATATGGACTACCCCTGTATCAAATTTTATGCAAAAACTTACGTGGGGAGACAGTTAACAAAATGACTCAATTTCGTAAAATGTTTCAAGGCTAATCTGCCTTCTTGCTTTTATTTCTTTTCCAAACATTTTCCACAATGAAATCAGTCCAAATTCGATCCATTTTTGAAACCAAGGTCCTAGAAAATTTTAATAAACACTTGATGGTTGATTGACATCAAAATGTTTGAATTAAAACATCCCACAACAAACTAGACTAGTCGGCCAACACGAAGGAAAAGCTTTCCAGTTTTCCAGCTTTATTGCACGTTGGAAATCAGGCAACATCTCACTCAATACAAGTTCAAATTGGGAATGGTTGGTGGCGTTGGAAACTAGGTTCCAAATTCCACATTTCATCAGGAGAAAATATTTCCAAAATCAGTTCACAAGTAATTCAAATTCAAACCACAATTTGCAACTTCTCATTTCCTATCGGACAGATATTCATAACAGAACAGTCAATTTTGTTGGATCACTACGGTTCACTCATTTTGAACCAGCAAATGGTTTTTTATACCGTTAGAAAGCTATGAATGTCTTTTTTCAAATACCGCAAATGGCATTCGATTCCGATTTTTGAACAAAGAATTATGTTCGATCAAAGGAGCACTGATCGGCTGCCCTGAACCCATTTCCAGATTTCTTTAAATTTCGAAAACTCAAGTTTTGCTTAACCAAATCAAATGATTTTTGGACAACACTTCGTACACTCAACATACAACATATAACCATCAATTTCACAGCAAAACAAGTACCAAAAATTTGAAATAATCACTGATCAACAAGGACAGATTTTCGGCCAGCTCTAGTGCACCACTTTCCTTCGATTTTTCCTTCACTTTCTAACCGTATTCATCCCACTCAATACATAAACAACATTAATCAAGCATTTAATCCTCAAGGCAGCTACTTACAGGCATCATCAAGTCCGCTAGCTTAGGGTTAAAACAAGATAAAGTGGGTTTTCTCAAGTCCTCTACCTATTTCATGCTTTGGGTTGTCAAACCCATGAAATCTAAGCTTGATTCTTGAAGAAAAATGGAGAGATTGCAAGAGTTGATGGTTACCTCTTAATCCTTGAAGAAACAAGAAATTTTCACCACAAAACCTCCATGAAATTTACACTAGATGATGTCCTCCTCCAAGCTAAAGTTAATCTCCAAGTAGTTTTGAAGTTGGATGCAAATTTGGAAGTGAAATGGAAGCACTCCAAGAGAGAGAAGAGAGAGTGTTTTGTGTGTTGATGGTTGGTGGATGAAGTGTGTTAAGGAAGCTAGGTTAATGGTGCAAAAGTCAACTCGTAATAGTGCGCGAATAGTGAGGTGCACTACCACTTTTCTCTCTTTTTTGTTGCACTCATGCACTAATCCTCAAATGTAATCCCTTTAACACTATAATTATTCACTCTTAGTAATCTAATATAAATTCCTTAAATCTCCACTTAGTCATTTTGATGCGAAATACGCGAACTTTCGATTCGCGCGCGATAAAGCCAAATTTAAAAGCGATTCATGTAACGATAATATAATTAACCAATATTATGGTAAATAATTATAAAATAACTATTTTAATGAGTCCTCACATCCTCTCCCCCTTAAGAGAATTTCGTTCTCGAAATTTATACTTTGATTCGGAAATAGATTTGGATATTTTTCTCGAATTTCTTCTTCTACTTCCCAAGTTGCTTCCTCTAGCCCATGGTTTCTCCATAGAACTTTCACCAACGGAATTTGCTTATTTCTTAGTTCTTTCACTTTACGATCTAGAAGTTTTATCGGTCTTTCCTCATAGGTCAATGCCTCATCAATCTCAATATTCTCCGGTTGTAGGATATGAGACGGATCTGGATGATATTTCTTGAGCATCGATACGTGAAAAACATTATGGATCCGAGATAAACTCGGTGGCAATTCCAACTTATGAGCCACATTTCCTATACGTTGAAGAATCTTATATGACCCTACAAATCTCGGTTGTAACTTCTTTCCTTTTCCTGCCATCAAACTCGCTTTCAGAGGAGTAATCTTAAAGAAAACTTGATCTCTAACCGCAAATTCTAAATCCTTCTTTTGATTGTCTGCATAGCTCTTCTGACGACTTTGTGCGGTTTGAATCCTCTGACGTATTAACTTCACTTTTCTCACGCCTCCTCAATCCAAGGCACTGTAGTTGGGTTTAAAATCTTTCGTTCACCTACTTCATCCCAACAAATCGGAAATCTACACTTTCGACCATAAAGCGCTTCATACGGAGCCATTTGAATGAATGAATGGAAACTATTATTATAAGCAAACTCTACTAATGTCAGATACTTACTCCAACTCTTTCCAAAGTCCAAAATACAAGTTCTTAACATGTTCTCGAGAGTTTGAATCATCCTCTCAAACTGTCCATCAGTTTGGGGATGGTAAGTAGTGCTAAAATTCAATTTAGTCCCCAACACTTCTTGCATATTTTGCCAGAACCGCGAGACAAACCTAGGGTCTCGATCGGATACAATATTTACAGGTATCCCGTGTAGCCTTATAATCTCATCCAAATATAACTTAACTAACTTCTCCAATGGGTACTTCATACTAATCGGCAGAAAGTGAGCCAATTTGGTCAATCTATCTATTATCACCCAAACTACATCATGATTTTTTGTGTCCTAGGTAATCTAGATACAAAATTCATGGTGATATTTTTTCATTTCCACTCGGGTATCTCTAAAGGTTGTAATAGACCAGACGGTTTCTGATACTCGGCTTTAACCTGCTGGCAAATCAAACAAGTCTAGACGAACTGAGCAATTTCCATTTTCATGTTCTCTCACAAGTACAAACTCTTCAAATCCTGGTACATTTTATTCCCTCCACGATGTACTGTGTACTTAGATCGGTGTGTTTCTTCCAAAATTTCCTTCTTAAGTCATTCGTCCTTTGGCACCACGATATGATTCTGAAATTTTAGTACACCGTTCACTCCCAGATTAAAATTTGACCTTTCTCCATTTTTTACTTTCTCCAACCACTTTTGCACTTCAGGATCCTTTTCCAGAGTTTCCTTGATACGTTCCAATAGAGTGGATTTCACGACAATATTCCCAAGGATTACATTTCTCGGTTCGAGTCAAGGATTCCAACAACTAACCTTTTCCAACAAGTGCAATTCTTTAATCATCAATCTTGTCACTTGCACTTGACGACTTAAAGCATCGGCCACTATATTGGCTTTCCCTGGATGATACTTTATTGTGCAATTGTAATTCTCCAAAAATTCCATTCATCTACATTGTCTCAAATTCAGCTCCTTTTGAGAAAATAAATACTTAAGGCTCTTATGGTCCATGAAAACCTCGAATGTCACTCCATACAGGTAATGTCTCCACTTCTTTAATGCAAATATTACAGCTGCTAATTCCAAATCATGAGTTAGGTAATTTCTCTCGTGAGGTTTTAACTTTCTAGAGACATACGCTATCACTTTATCATTTTGCATCAATACACACCCCAAACCTTCTTTTGAAGCATCTGTATATACCACAAAGCTATCCTTCCCATTAGGTAAAACTAATACAGGTGCTCTCGTCAATCGTCTCTTTAATTCTTGAAAACTTTCCTCACACTTAGGGCTCCATATAAACTTCTCACTTTTCTTAGTCAACTCAGTCATGAGTCCTGCAATCTTAGAAAATTTTTGGATAAACCTCCGATAGTATCCTGCTTGTAGACACCAAATTTTGAATTGATTTATATGCTTCGTTTTAGTGATAAGTCTTGTCTATTGATTTTTGTTTATCTCATGATTTTTGTTTTAAATGGTTTGCATTTTTTGTTTTGCCCCTTTAGATGTTATTTTATTTTATTTTTAGTTTTATTTACTTTTTAGTTTTTTAGTTTTTGTTTTTGAAGGTTTTAGCGTAGAAAATCATGAAAAATGGAAAAAAAAGGAAAAATCATGGAAAAAGAGGGAAAAGGGAAAATAAAAATAGCATTTTTGTTTTTATTTATCTATTTTAGTCATTTCTAATTAATTTAAATTTTGTTTTTGTTTGGTTCATTTAGGAAAAAAAAGAAAAAAAAGAAAATGGATGAAAAATGGAAGTTGTAATTTGCTGTTCAATATCAATTTCTGTTATTATAAATTTTTGTTATTATCATTTATTTCATTTTTATTGTTATTAATTTCTGTTTTAATTAGCTGAAAAAGGAAAAAAAGGAAAATTGTTGCCGCAGCATGAAAGCTGCGGACTTGCGCCGTTTGCAAAGAAATCTGGGACGGCTCCTGAAGCTGCAAAATACAGAAAAAAGACAGAGGTTCTTAGGGTTGAACTGGGATATAAAAGCAAAAGAGGAGCCAGCAGCCGCAAGGGAGAGGTTCTCGGATAGAACAAAAAAAAAACAGCGAGAGAAAGAGAGGGAACTTCATCGTGGGGGAGAGCTAGCAAACTGGAAAAGACAGAGAGGGAGGCTGAGAGGTGATGGCAAGGCTGGAAGGAGTGAATGGCTAAAAATTATTAGAGAGAGCCGAGAGAGTTTCTTGGGGGAGACAAAAAGAAAGCAAAAGGAAAAAACAGAAAGAGCTGGGATTGAGAGAATAGGGGCAACGGGCAAAAACAGAAACGGATAGAGAAAGAAAAAACAGAGTAGCCGAAGCTGCTGCACCAACGAGGAGCCACCACCCCCCACCTCATCGAGTCCACTGCCATCGGCAAATCTTTGCCCAGAAAATATGTGCACAACGAGAAACGGAGGGGCGGCGGACAAGAACCTACTGGCAAGAAGAACGCAAGAAAGCTTCGGGAGGTTGAGGGAAACAGAGAAAGTGGATGGCGGAGGAATGGGAGCAGACGCCGTTCGCCGGAAATTACCACCATCACCGGCGAACATTCACTGAGAAGGAGTACGGTAAGTAGCTACGTTCCTTTGAATTTCAGTTTTGCTTCTTCAAATGCAAGTTCTGGAAAAATCCCCAACCCCAAGCATGATTCCGTGAATTGGTTGTTGCGAGTTTCTTGATTGATTGCCCGTCATTCTTTTGATCGTGCGTGCTCTTATGAGATTAATGTGACTGAAATTTTGTTTCTGAATAATTTTGGGCCGGTCATAGTTTCAATATATCAAAGAATTGGTGAAGCTTTTAGTGCCCCCAATCTGTTCGATGAAATGTCTAGCCGAAAACTTTTGTTGAAAGATTTTGTTGCACTTCTTGTGTGAAGGAACTGGCTAAGTCGGCCAATCCGTTTCCTCACGTTTGGATAAATTTTAGTGCATCTTTTTCTGTTTTTCCTTCCCTCGTGTTTTGTAAACCCAAAATAATATGGCATGAGAGGGATTGAGATGGAATTCGTGTGAGAGTTTCTTTTGGAATCTGAAGTGGAGCTTTCTGGTGTTCTTCGTCTAAAAACATGGCAGCGAGCATTTAGCCTGATTTGAAGAAGATGACCGTGTGTTTAATTCATAATTTCGGTCCCTTTTTTCCTTTTGTTTGTGATTCCGTCCTGAAGTTTCTGAAGTTTATAATCCGACCCCAAATCATTCACAATTCATTCAGTTAGGCCCCTATCTGCATTGCATTGGAACCCCGCAAATCCCACCTTGTTCTGATATGACCCGGAAAATTAAAAACAAGTAGACTTGTTTCTCCCTTTTAGATTTTAATCATCTTCTAATATGCATGAGTAGTCTTTTGACCAGATTAATTCTTGTTTGTAGGTTATAATTGTGGTTTAATAATTCTATTTGATTTTATCATGTTGGGTTTAATGGAACAAGTGTTTTGGGCTAAGAGGTTATTTTTGTTTGGGCTTAAGAAAGTTGTTTTAATTTATTGTGTTTGTTTTTTTTGGGTTTGGGCTAGAGGGTCAAGGCCCATCTATTTGGTTGGCTAATCTTTGGGCCAAAATAATACTAGCCCACTTGTTTTCCCTTGGACTTTCGATTGGGCCAAGTGATCTTGGCCCAAGAAAGGGGAAGATGGCCCATTCCTTTTTGTTTTGGATTTCCGATTGGGTTTGGACGGTCTTGGCCCAAACGAACAAATAAAATGGTTCATTCCCTTCTTGCTTTGAATTTCCATTGGGCTGGGAAACTTTGGCCCAAACAAATAAAGGCAATAGCCCAGTGGCTTGATCCACTAAGAAACCAGAAAGCAAATTTGCAAATCCGCCCCTGAATTTCTCCTTAGATGTATTGTGGCCCTGGACATTTTCAACTTCTTTCAATTCGGTCCTTAACTTAATTGTAATTAAGTCCCTGAACTTTATTTTTCTTTAATTTTGACCCCAAAACTTTGTTCGCTTTTGCAATTAAGTCCCTTCTTCTTTTGACTTCTTAAATGTGGGTTTTGACATGATTCAATTGATTCAATTCATGCTTATTTTTATCCTTTGTGATTATTTGCCAAATAAATTGGTGCCTTGACCTTTTCTTTGTATTTTGGAGGGTAAATAGTTGATCTCATTTCATTGGGCCCCAATTGCAAAAGAGGTAACTTCTATATTCTTGAGTTTATTTTTCCTACGTGCTCCTACGTGTTATGTGAATATGCATGTCTACTTTGCTTTCCTTGTCTTTCCTTAATTCTTTCATTTATTTTATTTACTTTTGCTTTTTATTTAAGTTATTCATTATGGGGTATGTGTACACCTCTTGGCTTGTAATAGATAGGGCTCAGAGAGCATCTGGTCCATTTCCCCTTCCCCTTTATGCTTTTATGGGGTATGTGTACACCTCTTGGCTTGTAATAGATAGCGCTCGGAGAGCATCTGGTCCACTTCCCCTTCCCCTTGCTTGCTTGTTTTTGTTGCTATATGTTTAATTGCTTTATTAGGCTCATTCTTCTAGTCGAGCATGCTAAATGCTATGTGCTATGTGTTTACGAGTATTTTGGCATGTCTACTTGCTTTCATAGCCATGAATGAATGGAATGGATGAATGTACGTTTCCGCTAGTCCAACGCTAGTCGGAATTCATAGAATGGGCTAGTCCAACGCTAGACCCTTAGGGATTTCCCCTCATTAGCATATCATTTGCCTGTTCACTACATATCATGCATTTTTTCTTAGTTTTATCATCTGGTATGCTCCTCGATTCCCCTTTCCCCTCACTTTAGGTTTTGCATCCCATACTAGCTATAGGGTTCATTTTGCTTGAGTGTCCCCTCTTGATAAGGGAAACGAGCGAGTGTGGCTACTCGATAGCCTTAGCACGCTAGTTTCGCCTTCTAATCAAAGGGAAAATCAAGTCACGATTTAGGTCTCCCCGTACCCAATATGCATGAATTCCCTAGGCTCATGCATTCTCAATCCACTCTATCATTACACTTTCACTTTTGTCTCATTTGCACACATGCACCCTTTTATCACTTTCACTTGCACACGAACACTTTTATCTTCACTCGCACACGAGTACTTTCATCTACATTTGCACACCTTCACTCTTATCTTATTACTTTTATCATTTTTTCACTTCACATAAACTCACACTTTCACATGGCATGCATTCCACTCATTTTTCACGTCATTTAGGTTTAGGTGTGACCTCTCCAAAAGGATCATTATTGGGCTTCACAATTAATGTGATTGGCACCACTCAACCTTTGAAGAGAAATTTCCCCCAATCCCCCTAGGTCTAGGGTTTTGCATTCATATAGACATATCCAATATGCGATACATACCATGGGTAGAAAAATTAGGAAAAATTGGTTTAAGTCACGCAACTAGCCTTGGCTAGGTCGAAGGGGTGCCTTGGATTTTTATCCTTGCCTTCCCCTTTGTCAAACGTGACCCCCGAACCTTTTTCTTTGGCTTACGTGGACTAGGAGTCGTTTTAAAAAGGGTTTTACTACTTTGTCTTTAAAAAACACTTTTTTGGGTGACTTGGTACACCCCAAATCTATACCAAGTGGCGACTCCGTTTTTCATATTTAAAAACCCTTTTTAAAAATTTCATTTGGCCAAATCGTCGCTTTCCAAAGTCCCATGGCCTTTTACTTTTCATTTTGCACACGTTCACACCACACACCGCACATCACCAACACACAGTTCACAATTCATTCGAAAAGTGGGGCGCGACACTGCTAACCTTATAAAACTTCGAACTTCAGTAGGGTTTTCCAGTTGCTTCCACTTAGAATCTGCTTCCACTTTGGTCGGGTCCACTTTAATTCCGTCCTTAAAAATTATATGACCTAAGAAAGTCACTTCTTTCAACCAAAACTCACATTTGCTAAACTTAGCATGCAACTGATGTTCCCTCAAAATTTGTAAAACAATTCTCAAATGTTTCTCATGATCCTGCACAGTCTTAGAGTACACTAATATATCATCAATCAACACCACCACAAACTGGTCCAGATAAGGTTTAAAGACTCGATGCATTAAATCCATAAAAGCTGCAGGTGCATTAGTCAATCCAAAAGGCATCACTGCAAACTCAAAGTGTCCATACCTCGAGTTAAAGGCAATTTTTGGTATATCTTTTTCCAAAATCCTCAATTGATAATAACTCTGCCTGAGATCCAACTTTGAGAATACTACCGCCCCTTGCAATTGGTCAAATAACTTATCAATATGGGGCAAATGGTACTTGTTCTTAATAGTGACATCGTTCAAGTCTCGGTAATCGATACACAGTCTTAAACTTCCATCTTTCTTCTTAACAAACAAGACCGGGGCTCCCTACGGTGAATCACTCTCATTTGTAAAACCTCGCTCTAACAAATCCTATAATTGCAATTTCAACTCCTTCAATTCAGTTGGAGCCATTCTGTATGGCGTCTTAGAGATAGGTGCTACTCCCGGAGTTACATCAATCTTAAAGACTATCTCCCTTTCCGGACGTAAAGATTCTAATTCTTCCGGGAAGACATCCGGATACTCCTTTACGACGAGCATATCTTCCAATCTCACCTTATCACTAGGAGTATTTATAAGAAAAGCCAAATATCCTTGAGCTCCCTTGCTCAACATTTTTCTAGCTCGAATTTCTGAAATAAGAGCAGATGAGGCTAATCTACCCTTTACATCCAATTTTAAGGTCGCCTCTCCTGGAATGTACAACTCTACTATTTTCATCTTATAGTTCAATTGAACATGGTAACGAGCTAACCAGTCCATTCCTAAGATCACATCATGTCCCTTAATTGCTAAACCCATCAAATCGGTCATTAATTTTCGTTCCCCAACCCAGATCTCACAATCCTTATACACCAAATTAGCGATTAAACTTTGATCCTTAGTAGGTGTTCTAACCTCCAAATCATAAGGTAATTTAATTGGTTTCACATCTATCCCACTCATAAAGTTAGGGTTCACAAAAGAATGTGTCGCATCCGGATCAATTAAAACCTTAGCTAAACGCTGAAAAATAGGGATCGTACCTTCGACCACCTCAGTAGCATCGGGAATCTGCTGATAGTCCAATGCGTAAACCCTAATAGGTAACTTTGGTCGACTCCCTCTAGCACTAGTTTGTTTAGAGGTTGACTTTTCTGGCCGTTGAGTACTACCTTCTACTTTTGGTTCATTCGAACAACTTACGAGTTGGTGCTCAGCACTACCGTAGTACAGGCACTTTCCCATTTTCCTCCAACAATCATTCTCTGAGTGATTCGACTTGCCATAGTAGCCACAACTAACTGGAGTTACGGCCGAACCACTAGAAGGTACTCCTCTCGCTTGACCTTGTCCACTATGACCTCCTCTTGCTAAAGCCCCTTTTGGAGCTCCTGCGGTCCTTACTCCTCCCATTCCTCTTCCCATCATGGAAGGTGGGGCACTTCTACTAGCCTGTCCAGAAGTGTAACTAGAAATGTTCATTTTCTTAGTATGAAAATTCCTAACTTACAACCTTGCACTTTCAACTCTCTGCGCTTTCTCTAAAGTTTCAGTGAACGTAGAGATTTGGGCTGCTGCCAACCCTTCCTGAATCTCCACATTAAGCCCTTGCACAAAACGTCTAATCCTTTTTTGCTCATTAACCACCAATTCTGGAGCGTACTTAGAAAGTTTAGTGAACTTCTCTTCATACTCAGCCACGCTAAGAGTTCCCTGCCTCAACTTTATAAATTCGTCCTCCCGCTTCTCTTGGATTAGAGACGAAAGAAATTTCTCATTAAACTCCCTCATGAAGTTTTCCCAAATCCAAGAGGTCTGCGCTATTTCCCACTTTCCTTTTATCACGTCCCACCAAGCACGTGCAAGGCCCTCAAACTGAAAGGCAGTAAAGTTCACTCGCCTCTCTTCGGTATAGTTTAAGGCGGCAAAAATATTAGCCATCCGCTCCAACTAGTTCTCTACTAACTCGGGATCAGGTCCTCCAATAAATTTAGGCGGATTAAATTTCAAAAACCTCTCTAAGGCTCTATCATCACCCCTATCTTGGGCCCCAGGTTGGTTAAGTGGCCCTGGACCCTGTCGGTCTGCTAATCGTTCTAGAATATTAGTCATCCGATTAATGGCGATAGCCATTTGGTTACCCTCTATATTTTCTTGTCCCTGGGTCGGCCGAGTTGCCGATCTCTGATCATGCCCTTGAGCTTGGGTTTGCCTAGCCCCACGCCCATAACCTCGACCACTCCTTCGTTCGTCCATAATTCTAGTTATGCCTAATGCAAGAAATAAAATAATTACCGAGAAAATAATAAAATAAGAGACAACATAAAAACATTGGAGGTAATGATAATTAGCATATATTAACACTTCAAGATTCATACAATTAGCAAGTCATGTGATATTTACAAAAACGTAACACATGTGCCACCAAAGTGCAATTAGTCATGCACGTAAAAAGTAGATTTAGGTGCCTCAAAAGTAGGCCACACAGTCAAACAAAATATAATGGCCTCAGAACTAGCACCACCCCAGCTAATCCTAGCTATACAAGTCAAAAGATCTATCACTCTAAGTCTAGTTCTCAGCAGGACTATCGGGCGGAACCTCCTCCTCAGGATCCTTCTCCGGATCCTCCTCGAAAGGCTCCTCAATGCCCTTGTGACAGCCCCACCTTCCCCTAAGGCGAACCAAAGGGGTTAGCGGACTGCCTGCCCAGCTCTCGCCAGGACTAACGGTGCAGTTTAGAGCGGTCTATCGCGTTCCGGAACTTACAAACGCGCGTAAACGAGGAAAAAGGGTAAAATGACCCAAAATAAAAAAATAAAATTCGGAGTCGGCCATGAATAGTAACCGACCCGTCAGAACGCAACCAAATATCAAACAAACATTCACATCTTGAACTTTAGCAATTACAATCCAAAGTGACATACAAAAGTTGTTAAAAGTGAATATATACACGGTTTGCCAAATTGAAATTGAAAACGGCCCTAAAGATACATTTAGGGTTTCACTTCATATACAATACAAAAGAAATATATATCTAGTTCATTCAGCAACCATCTATCAAGATTCATTCCAAAAAGAGTCATATTCCTGTAAGGAAAACAAAAGGAACGGTGTGAGCTAATTGCCCAGTGAGATACTATCACTTACGCAACCAAGTGCATATAAGCATCAAGCTTTCAATCAATATAATAAAAATAAGCAAAGGCACACGTCAAATATAGTGATAAAAGGATACAGATGGCTCTCTAGAGCCCTTTCCTCGTTTGCATTTCTTGATCGGACGTCATTGACTCTCCGTCAATGTTCAAAAGTACCAACCGTAGACTCCACTTTACTTCCACTCCTTCCACCTAACATACCCCTACCGGGCCCGAAATCCAAACACTTGCACTTTGGTATTACTCGAGCATACCGGAATCGAGTCTCTCATACTACAAGATTCCTTATAACTTTACCCAAGGCTCATTAATTTTCACGACCAAGCCCTTGCCGGCTCGATTCAATAAACTACCAATGGGGTTGAGCTCATTGATAACATTTGTAGTCGTTGGAGACTCGTCCAAACGACACCAAGTCATGTATTTCATTTCATATAACATTCCAATAACTTTTCAATAACATGTGAAACAATAAGTGAGAGTGATAAAGTACACTCTCAGTTCAATCAATTAACATTCAACATCTCAAGTTCAAATATCAAAGCCATATAATAGCACACAAGTGAGTAGTACACTCGCCAAGCTAGCAAATGTGGTTTCATGCACTTCCGTCAAAAGAACGATGTGCACCACGGTCACGTCCTAAAACATGCAAACAAATACAATGAGACTCGATAACGAGTCATAAACCAAGGCCAAACATGACCCCAATAGGGGTCCATAAGCATATACAAACATAAAAGGAAACCAGAAATTTCGGAAATGTAACTAGCTTTGGCCCCCTGAAAAAAAAAACAGTTTTTGTCCTCATTTTGCGGTAATGGCACCAATTTCACTACGATTATCGGATGAGGGTCCAAGACCCACCATTTCGAAGCTAAAAGACAGGGCTACAACATCACAGAAGGTTACTCAACCCAGTTTTGAGTGAAAATAGGTCAAAAATGCAAGATACTACATCAAAACGTAAAACAGATTCACCAAAACGCATTCTAGCGGAAACATCATAACTCAGGCTCTCCAAGTCCAAATCCAGAAATTACAAAACCAGATGAAAGCTAAGAAACAGGGATAAATTTCATCAGAAGGCCTCAACAACCAATTCGGAAGCAATTCCATCCAAAACAACCAATTACAGGCGCAATTCTTACATTCGGGTAAAACCAGAACAGCAATAGTAATTTCGACTTATCTCATTCTACACTACTCCGATTGACCTGAAATTTTGTAGGCACCTCTAAAATGTAATTCCCTACAACTTTCATGTTTTAAGACAAGGCCAATTCGGCCTCTAACTAGGACCTCAAAATTCGGGCAGAATGCTCCCTCAAGAACCCTAATTTTCTGAAATTTCTTCCAAACCAGAAATTGGTTGCAATTAATCACTTTTCCCACCTCCTAGAGTCATTATATACCATTTATAATCATCATAGATAGCCACACAATCATGCTTATATTAAAACAGAAAGATCTCCAAAAATAATAAAACTTCATCATTTCAACCACAAATCAAGAAATAATCCATAAACTTGCATCTCATACTACCACTAAGCATGATTTAAGCATCAATTAAAGGAGGAGGGTGGTTCTTCACAACTTACCTTAGAAACAAGAGAGAGAGAGCTATTGGTCACCTTAACTTTCCAAAAAACTTCACACAACAACTCACCAACACTTCCTTAAGTGGTTTTATGGAGCAAAATCAAGGTTGGATGGTTGGTTTTGATGATTTGGAACAAGATTGAAGTGTGTTCTTCCTTGTGCTTGGAGTAAGAGAGAGAGAAAGAGAGAAAGAGAGGGCCGGCCACTTCTTGATGATTTTTGAAGAATTTTTGGTCATTTTTAAGCTATTTTAACCAAATTGGTAAAAGGGTGAATAGTGATCAAAAAGGTAAAACCACTCCTATGGTGACACTTGTCACCTTTTATTAAATGCTCGCCTACCTTGTCTCTCTTATATCAATCCACTTAGCACCCTCTACTTATCTCTTAACACCCGCTAAATTAATTCCAGTATTCAAAACTTAACCTAGTTGGCCGAATGTTTCCGAACTTTTCGCACTAGTGGGTCCCACGTCCAGTATACGCTCTTAATTTCTCAAAACCTATTCGATACTAGAAAAATCATCTAAAAATTATATCTGCTCCTTAAATTCATCTAGCAATTTTTCTAATCATGAAAATGTAGAAAACAAGCCACGGAAAATAATAAACCTAGAAAATGGGAAAAATACGGGTTCTCACACTCTCTCCCCCTTAAAAGAATTTCGCCCTCGAAATTTTACCTTCAAAATTTAAAGTAACCAATGGCCTGTACCTTCTCCGTCTTCAGAGTCAGAAGAAACAAGGTTCTTCATTCCAGTCCCTTCTCCACTTGACGGTCCAGGGTCGGTCTTGGTTGGTTGTTGGGTTCCTTTCTTTTTACGCGCTTTAATCGGGCAATGAGCAATTCGATGCTCGGCGCTCCCACCGCGCAGACATCTCCTCCCCTTTCTCCAACAATCGTTCTCAGTGTGATTGGCCTTTCCGCAATAGTCACAAGTCAAGTGGGAAGCCATCTTTTTGCTTTCCGGAGAAGTCTCCCCCTGTCCGGTTTGGCTTCCTTTGATAAATCTTTTATCTACCGCCCCCAATGTCCATGGCGGCCGGAATAACTGGTTCACTTTCTGTACTTTAGAAGGTGCCATTGCTTCGCTAGGTTCCTCACTCACGCTACCCACTGCACCCCTTTTCCATTTTTTGGAAGCTTTCACCTGCGCCTTTGCATTCTCGATTCGTTGAGCCTTCTCAAGGGCCTCCTCGGAAATCCCTTCGTATTTCCTTTTTAGCTCTAAGTTCTTATGCAAGAGCTCAATTTTCTCTGAATACTCGTGCTTCCCTCGCCCTTCCCAGTATGCGAGTAGTTTCTTTTGGACTTCTATTTCGTCTCGAAGAACCGCGATTTCCTCATACATCTCAACCCAACGTGCCATCTCACAGAATTGCTGGACCTCAGATGGTAGCCTGTCGACAAAACAATGGATCATAATAAAGTCTTGAATACAAGTGGCACTCTTGGTCCATGTTTGGTTCAACTGTTGTTTCCTCCCTTTCTTCTCTTGACCCTTGGTCTCGTTTTGTTTCACTGCTATGACCGTGTCCGCGACTACGTCTCTTTTTTTTTTTCCCCCTCTCTCTTTTCTTTCCAAAAAGGGTACTTTAATGCATGAATGCAATAAAAGGACTAAAATAACAAAATCTATCATACCAATTACACAAATAACATATCGCACATAGCACCCATATTAAAAGACGGATAAGCAAGTACACAAATACATATCAAGTTGGACAGATAACCATGTATACAAACACATATACAAGCACATATACTAACGTCAGGTGGTCGTAATATACGGACGAACCAAAAGGAAAAGGTAAAGTCGCCCCAGTATCAGCCCGTCTGGTCTCTCACGTCATTTACTATCCAAACTAGATGTCCATTGATCTCTTGTGCTCATTCTAGTCAGACAAAGCCAGTTCATGTTCCAAAATACAAGGCTCAAATACCTAGTAGCTTGCATCGCCTCAATTCTGGAGTACTCGGGCACGAGAATCCGAAATAAGATAGTTCACATCTCGAGCTGGCCAGTCCCAAGAGTAAACCATCTACAAATCGAAATTCCTGCCCGACATACTTATCTATGGTCCTTAGATACCATGAGAAAGATTAAAGACCTATAACAATTCAAGGTTCATAGCTTGTGCTCGAACGAGCACTTAATCCTTTAGACACAGGCACGAAAGCAAGACCATAACACCACTTGGCCCCAAGCTCACTCCGCGCAGAGACCACGCGAAGTGGCTCTGATACCACCTGTGACAGCCCCACCTTCCCCTAAGGCGAACCAAAGAGGTTAGCGGACTGCCTGCCCAGCTCTCGTCAGGACTAACGGTGCAGTTTAGAGCGGTCTATCGCGTTCCGGAACTTACAAACACGCGTAAACGAGGAAAAAGGGCAAAATGAACCAAAATAAAAAAATGAAATTCGGAGTCGGCAATGAATAGTAACCGACCCGTCAGAACGCAACCAAATATCAAACAAACATTCACATCTTGAACTTTAGCAATTACAATCCAAAGTGACATACAAAAGTTGTTAAAAGTGAATATATACGCGGTTTGCCAAATTGAAATTGCAAACGGCCCTAAAGATACATTTAGGGTTTCACTTCATATACAATACAAAAGAAATATATATCTAGTTCATTCAGCAACCATCTATCAAGATTCATTCCAAAAAGAGTCATATTCCTGTAAGGAAAACAAAAGGAACGGTGTGAGCTAATTGCCCGGTGAGATACTATCACTTACGCAACCAAGTGCATATAAGCATCAAGCTTTCAATCAATATAATAAAAATAAGCAAAGGCACACGTCAAATATAGTGATAAAAGGATACAGATGGCTCTCTAGAGCCCTTTCCTCGTTTGCATTTCTTGATCGGACGTCATTGACTCTCCGTCAATGTTCAAAAGTACTAACCGTAGACTCCACTTTACTTCCACTCCTTCCACCTAACATACCCCTACCGGGCCCGAAATCCAAACACTTGCACTTTGGTATTACTCGAGCATACCGGAATCGAGAGTCTCTCATACTACAAGATTCCTTATAACTTTACCCAAGGCTCATTAATTTTCACGACCAAGCCCTTGCCGGCTCGATTCAATAAACTACCAATGGGGTTGAGCTCATTGATAACATTTGTAGTGATTGGAGACTCGTCCAAACGACACCAAGTCATGTATTTCATTTCATATAACATTCCAATAACTTTTCAATAACATGCGAAACAATAAGTGAGAGTGATAAAGTACACTCTCAGTTCAATCAATTAACATTCAACATCTCAAGTTCAAATATCAAAGGCATATAATAGCACACAAGTGAGTAGTACACTCGCCAAGCTAGCAAATGTGGTTTCATGCACTTCCGTCAAAAGAACATTGTGCACCACGGTCACGTCCTAAAACATGCAAACAAATACAATGAGACTCGATAACGAGTCATAAACCAAGGCCAAACATGACCCCAATAGGGTTCCATAAGCATATACAAACATTAAAGGAAACCAGAAATTTCGGAAATGTAACTAGCTTTGGCCCCCTGAAAAAAAAAAAACAGTTTTTGTCCTCATTTTGCGGTAATGGCACCAATTTCACTACGATTATCGGATGAGGGTGCAAGACCCACCATTTCGAAGCTAAAAGATAGGGCTACAACATCACAGAAGGTCACTCAACCCATTTTTGAGTGCAAACAGGTCAAAAATGCAAGATACTACATCAAAACGTAAAACAGATTCACCAAAACGCATTCTAGCGGAAACATCATAACTCAGGCTCTCCAAGTCCAAATCCAGAAATTACAAAACCAGATGAAAGCTAAGAAACAGGGATAAATTTCATCAGAAGGCCTCAACAACCAATTCGGAAGCAATTCCAGCCAAAACAACCAATTACAAGCGCAATTCTTACATTCGGGTAAAACCAGAACAGCAATAGTAATTTCGACTTATCTCATTCTACACTACTCTGATTGACCTGAAATTTTGTAGGCACCTCTAAAATGTCATTACCTACAACTTTCATGTTTTAAGACAAGGCCAATTCGGCCTCTAACTAGGACCTAAAAATTCGGGCAGAATGCTCCCTCAAGAACCCTAATTTTCTGAAATTTCTTCCAAACCAGAAATTGGTTGCAATTAATCACTTTTCCCACCTCCTAGAGTCATTATATACCATTTATAATCATCATAGATAGCCACACAATCATGCTTATATTAAAACAGAAAAATCCCCAAAAATAATAAAACTTCATCATTTCAACCACAAATCAAGAAATAATCCATAAACTTGCATCTCATACTACCACTAAGCATGATTTAAGCATCAATTAAAGGAGGAGGGTGGTTCTTCACAACTTACCTTAGAAACAAGAGAGAGAGAGCTATTGGTCACCTTAACTTTCCAAAAAACTTCACACAACAACTCACCAACACTTCCTTAAGTGGTTTTATGGAGCAAAATCAAGGTTGGATGGTTGGTTTTGATGATTTGGAACAAGATTGAAGTGTGTTCTTCCTTGTGCTTGGAGTAAGAGAGAGAGAAAGAGAGAAAGAGAGGGCCGGCCACTTCTTGATGATTTTTGAAGAATTTTTGGTCATTTTTAAGCTATTTTAACCAAATTGGTAAAAGGGTGAATAGTGATCAAAAAGGTAAAACCACTCCTATGGTGACACTTGTCACCTTTTATTAAATGCTCGCCTACCTTGTCTCTCTTATATCAATCCACTTAGCACCCTCTACTTATCTCTTAACACCCGGTAAATTAATTCCAGTATTCAAAACTTAACCTAGTTGGCCGAATGTTTCCGAACTTTTCGCACTAGTGGGTCCCACGTCCAGTATACGCTCTTAATTTCTCAAAACCTATTCGATACTAGAAAAATCATCTAAAAATTATATCTGCTCCTTAAATTCATCTAGCAATTTTTCTAATCATGAAAATGTAGAAAACAAGCCACGGAAAATAATAAACCTAGAAAATGGGAAAAATACGGGTTCTCACACTCTCTCCCCCTTAAAAGAATTTCGCCCTCGAAATTTTACCTTCAAAATTTAAAGTAACCAATGGCCTGTACCTTCTCCGTCTTCAGAGTCAGAAGAAACAAGGTTCTTCATTCCAGTCCCTTCTCCACTTGACGGTCCAGGGTCGGTCTTGGTTGGTTGTTGGGTTCCTTTCTTTTTACGCGCTTTAATCGGGCAATGAGCAATTCGTTGCTCGGCGCTCCCACCGCGCAGACATCTCCTCCCCTTTCTCCAACAATCGTTCTCAGTGTGATTGGCCTTTCCGCAATAGTCACAAGTCAAGTGGGAAGCCATCTTTTTGCTTTCCGGAGAAGTCTCCCCCTGTCCTGTTTGGCTTCCTTTGATAAATCTTTTATCTACCGCCCCCAATGTCCATGGCGGCCGGAATAACTGGTTCACTTTCTGTACTTTAGAAGGTGCCATTGCTTCGCTAGGTTCCTCACTCACGCTACCCACTGCACCCCTTTTCCATTTTTTGGAAGCTTTCACCTGCGCCTTTGCATTCTCGATTCGTTGAGCCTTCTCAAGGGCCTCCTCGGAAATCCCTTCGTATTTCCTTTTTAGCTCTAAGTTCTTATGCAAGAGCTCAATTTTCTCTGAATACTCGTGCTTCCATCGCCCTTCCCAGTATGCGACTAGTTTCTTTTGGACTTCTATTTCGTCTCGAAGAACCGCGATTTCCTCATACATCTCAACCCAACGTGCCATCTCACAGAATTGCTGGACCTCAGATGGTAGCCTGTCGACAAAACAATGGATCATAATAAAGTCTTGAATACAAGTGGCACTCTTGGTCCATGTTTGGTTCAGCTGTTGTTTCCTCCCTTTCTTCTCTTGACCCTTGGTCTCGTTTTGTTTCACTGCTATGACCGTGTCCGCGACTACGTCTCTTTTTTTTTTTTCCCCCTCTCTCTTTTCTTTCCAAAAAGGGTACTTTAATGCATGAATGCAATAAATTGACTAAAATAACAAAATCTATCATACCAATTACACAAATAACATATCGCACATAACACGCCATATTAAAAGACGGATAAGCAAGTACACAAATACATATCAAGTTGGACAGATAACCATGTATACAAACACATATACAAGCACATATACTAACGTCAGGTGGTCGTAATATACGGACGAACCAAAAGGAAAAGGTAAAGTCGCCCCAGTATCAGCCCGTTTGGTCTCTCACGTCATTTACTATCCAAACTAGATGTCCATTGATCTCTTGTGCTCATTCTAGTCAGACAAAGCCTGTTCATATTCCAAATTACAAGGCTCAAATACCTAGTAGCTTGCATCGCCTCAATTCTGGAGTACTCGGGCACGAGAATCCGAAATAAGATAGTTCACATCTCGAGCTGGCCAGTCCCAAGAGTAAACCATCTACAAATCGAAATTCCTGCCCGACATACTTATCTATGGTCCTTAGATACCATGAGAAAGATTAAAGACCTATAACACTTCAAGGTTCATAGCTTATGCTCGAACCAGCACTTAATCCTTTAGACACAGGCACGAAAGCAAGACCATAACACCACTTGGCCCCAAGCTCACTCCGCGCAGAGACCACGTGAAGTGGCTCTGATACCACCTGTGACAGCCCCACCTTCCCCTAAGGCGAACCAAAAGGGTTAGCGGACTGCCTGCCCAGCTCTCGCCAGGACTAATGGTGCAGTTTAGAGCGGTCTATCGCGTTCCAGAACTTACAAACGCGCGTAAACGAGGAAAAAGGGCAAAATGACCCAAAATAAAAAAATGAAATTCGGAGTCGGCCATGAATAGTAACCGACCCGTCAGAACGCAACCAAATATCAAACAAACATTCACATCTTGAACTTTAGCAATTACAATCCAAAGTGACATACAAAAGTTGTTTAAAGTGAATATATACACGGTTTGCCAAATTGAAATTGAAAATGGCCCTAAAAATACATTTAGGGTTTCACTTCATATACAATACAAAAGAAATATATATCTAGTTCATTCAGCAACCATCTATCAAGATTCATTCCAAAAAGAGTCATATTCCTGTAAGGAAAACAAAAGGAACGGTGTGAGCTAATTGCCCAGTGAGATACTATCACTTACGCAACCAAGTGCATATAAGCATCAAGCTTTCAATCAATATAATAAAAATACGTAAAGACACACGTCAAATATAGTGATAAAAGGATACAGATGGCTCTCTAGAGCCCTTTCCTCGTTTGCATTTCTTGATCGGACGACATTGACTCTCCGTCAATGTTCATATGTACCAACCGTAGACTCCACTTTACTTCCACTCCTTCCACCTAACATACCCCTAACGGGCCCGAAATCCAAACACTTGCACTTTGGTATTACTCGAGTATACCGAAATCGAGAGTCTCTCATACTACAAGATTCCTTATAACTTTACCCAAGGCTCATTAATTTTCACGACCAAGCCCTTGCCGGCTCGATTCAATAAACTACCAATGGGGTTGAGCTCATTGATAACATTTGTAGTCGTTGGAGACTCGTCCAAACGACACCAAGTCATGTATTTCATTTCATATAACATTTCATTTAACATTCCAATAACTTTTCAATAACATGCGACATAATAATTGAGAGTGATAAAGTACACTCTCAGTTCAATCAATTAACATTCAACATCTCAAGTTCAAACATCAAAGCCATATAATAGCACACAAGTGAGTAGTACACTCGTCAAGCTAGCAAATGTGGTTTCATGCACTTCCGTCAAAAGAACGTTGTGCACCACGGTCACGTCCTAAAACATGCAAACAAATACAATGAGACTCGATAACGAGTCATAAACCAAGGCCAAACATGACCCCAATAGGGTTCCATAAGCATATGCAAACATTAAAGGAAACCAGAAATTTCGGAAATGTAACTAGCTTTGGCCCTGAAAAAAAAAAACAGTTTTTGTCCTCATTTTGCGGTAATGGCACCAATTTCACTACGATTATCGGATGAGGGTTCAAGACCCACCATTTCGAAGCTAAAAGACAGGGCTACAACATCACAGAAGGTCACTCAACCCAGTTTTGAGTGCAAACTGGTCAAAAATGCAAGATACTACATCAAAACGTAAAACATATTCACCAAAACGCATTCTAGCGGAAACATCATAACTCAGGCTCTCCAAGTCCAAATCCAGAAATTACAAAACTAGATGAAAGCTAAGAAACAGGGATAAATTTCATCAGAAGGCCTCAACAACCAATTCGGAAGCAATTCCAGCCAAAACAACCAATTACAGGCGCAATTCTTACATTCGGGTAAAACCAGAACAGCAATAGTAATTTCGACTTATCTCATTCTACACTACTCTGATTGATCTGAAATTTTGTAGGCACCTCTAAAATGTCATTCCCTAAAACTTTAATGTTTTAAGACAAGGCCAATTCGGCCTCTAAATAGGACCTAAAAATTCGGGCAGAATGCTCCCTCAAGAACCCTAATTTTCTGAAATTTCTTCCAAACCAGAAATTGGTTGCAATTAATCACTTTTCCCACCTCCTAGAGTCATTATATACCATTTCTAATCATCATAGATAGCCACACAATCATGCTTATGTTAAAACATAAAAATACCCAAAAATAATAAAACTTCATCATTTCAATCACAAATCAATAAATAATCCATAAACTTGCATCTCATACTACCACTAAGCATGATTTAAGCATCAATTAAAGGAGGAGGGTGGTTCTTCACAACTTACCTTAGAAACAAGAGAGAGAGAGCTTTTGGTCACCTTAACTTTCCAAAAAACTTCACACAACAACTCACCAACACTTCCTTAAGTGGTTTTATGGAGCAAAATCAAGGTTGGATGGTTGGTTTTGATGATTTGGAACAAGATTGAAGTGTGTTCTTCCTTGTGCTTGGAGTAAGAGAGAGAGAAAGAGAGAAAGAGAGGGCCGGCCACTTCTTGATGATTTTTGAAGAATTTTTGGTCATTTTTAAGCTATTTTAACCAAATTGGTAAAAGGGTGAATAGTGTTCAAAAAGGTCAAACCACTCCTATGGTGACACTTGTCACCTTTTATTAAATGCTCGCCTACCTTGTCTCTCTTATATCAATCCACTTAGCACCCTCTACTTATCTCTTAACACCCGGTAAATTAATTCCAGTATTCAAAACTTAACCTAGTTGGCCGAATGTTTCCGAACTTTTTGCACTAGTGGGTCCCACGTCCAGTATACGCTCTTAATTTCTCAAAACCTATTCGATACTAGAAAAATCATCTAAAAATTATATCTGCTCCTTAAATTCATCTAGCAATTTTTCTAATCATGAAAATGTAGAAAACAAGCCACAGAAAATAATAAACCTAGAAAATGGGAAAAATACGGGTTCTCACACACTCTCCCCCTTAAAAGAATTTCGCCCTCGAAATTTTACCTTCAAAATTTAAAGTAACCAATGGCCTGTACCTTCTTCGTCTTCAGAGTCAGAAGAAACAAGGTTCTTCATTCCAGTCCCTTCTCCACTTGACGGTCCAGGGTCGGTCTTGGTTGGTTGTTGGGTTCCTTTCTTTTTACGCGCTTTAATCGGGCAATGAGCAACTCGATGCTCGGCGCTCCCACCGTGCAGACATCTCCTCCCCTTTCTCCAACAATCGTTCTCAGTGTAATTGGCCTTTCTGCAATAGTCACAAGTCAAGTGGGAAGCCATCTTTTTGCTTTCCGGAGAAGTCTCCCCCTGTCCGGTTTGGCTTCCTTTGATAAATCTTTTATCTACCGCCCCCAATGTCCATGGCGGCCGGAATAACTGGTTCACTTTCTGTACTTTAGAAGGTGCCATTGCTTCGCTAGGTTCCTCACTCACGCTACCCACTGCACCCCTTTTCCATTTTTTGGAAGCTTTCACCTGCGCCTTTGCATTCTCGATTCGTTGAGCCTTCTCAAGGGCCTCCTCGGAAATCCCTTCGTATTTCCTTTTTAGCTCTAAGTTCTTATGCAAGAGCTCAATTTTCTCTGAATACTCGTGCTTCCCTCGCCCTTCCCAGTATGCGAGTAGTTTCTTTTGGACTTCTATTTCGTCTCGAAGAACCGCGATTTCCTCATACATCTCAACCCAACGTGCCATCTCACAGAATTGCTGGACCTCAGATGGTAGCCTGTCGACAAAACAATGGATCATAATAAAGTCTTGAATACAAGTGGCACTCTTGGTCCATGTTTGGTTCAACTGTTGTTTCCTCCCTTTCTTCTCTTGACCCTTGGTCTCGTTTTGTTTCACTGCTATGACCGTGTCCGCGACTACGTCTCTTTTTTTTTTTCCCCCTCTCTCTTTTCTTTCCAAAAAGGGTACTTTAATGCATGAATGCAATAAAAGGACTAAAATAACAAAATCTATCATACCAATTACACAAATAACATATCGCACATAGCACCCATATTAAAAGACGGATAAGCAAGTACACAAATACATATCAAGTTGGACAGATAACCATGTATACAAACACATATACAAGCACATATACTAACGTCAGGTGGTCGTAATATACGGACGAACCAAAAGGAAAAGGTAAAGTCGCCCCAGTATCAGCCCGTCTGGTCTCTCACGTCATTTACTATCCAAACTAGATGTCCATTGATCTCTTGTGCTCATTCTAGTCAGACAAAGCCAGTTCATGTTCCAAAATACAAGGCTCAAATACCTAGTAGCTTGCATCGCCTCAATTCTGGAGTACTCGGGCACGAGAATCCGAAATAAGATAGTTCACATCTCGAGCTGGCCAGTCCCAAGAGTAAACCATCTACAAATCGAAATTCCTGCCCGACATACTTATCTATGGTCCTTAGATACCATGAGAAAGATTAAAGACCTATAACAATTCAAGGTTCATAGCTTGTGCTCGAACGAGCACTTAATCCTTTAGACACAGGCACGAAAGCAAGACCATAACACCACTTGGCCCCAAGCTCACTCCGCGCAGAGACCACGCGAAGTGGCTCTGATACCACCTGTGACAGCCCCACCTTCCCCTAAGGCGAACCAAAGAGGTTAGCGGACTGCCTGCCCAGCTCTCGTCAGGACTAACGGTGCAGTTTAGAGCGGTCTATCGCGTTCCGGAACTTACAAACACGCGTAAACGAGGAAAAAGGGCAAAATGAACCAAAATAAAAAAATGAAATTCGGAGTCGGCAATGAATAGTAACCGACCCGTCAGAACGCAACCAAATATCAAACAAACATTCACATCTTGAACTTTAGCAATTACAATCCAAAGTGACATACAAAAGTTGTTAAAAGTGAATATATACGCGGTTTGCCAAATTGAAATTGCAAACGGCCCTAAAGATACATTTAGGGTTTCACTTCATATACAATACAAAAGAAATATATATCTAGTTCATTCAGCAACCATCTATCAAGATTCATTCCAAAAAGAGTCATATTCCTGTAAGGAAAACAAAAGGAACGGTGTGAGCTAATTGCCCGGTGAGATACTATCACTTACGCAACCAAGTGCATATAAGCATCAAGCTTTCAATCAATATAATAAAAATAAGCAAAGGCACACGTCAAATATAGTGATAAAAGGATACAGATGGCTCTCTAGAGCCCTTTCCTCGTTTGCATTTCTTGATCGGACGTCATTGACTCTCCGTCAATGTTCAAAAGTACTAACCGTAGACTCCACTTTACTTCCACTCCTTCCACCTAACATACCCCTACCGGGCCCGAAATCCAAACACTTGCACTTTGGTATTACTCGAGCATACCGGAATCGAGAGTCTCTCATACTACAAGATTCCTTATAACTTTACCCAAGGCTCATTAATTTTCACGACCAAGCCCTTGCCGGCTCGATTCAATAAACTACCAATGGGGTTGAGCTCATTGATAACATTTGTAGTGATTGGAGACTCGTCCAAACGACACCAAGTCATGTATTTCATTTCATATAACATTCCAATAACTTTTCAATAACATGCGAAACAATAAGTGAGAGTGATAAAGTACACTCTCAGTTCAATCAATTAACATTCAACATCTCAAGTTCAAATATCAAAGCCATATAATAGCACACAAGTGAGTAGTACACTCGCCAAGCTAGCAAATGTGGTTTCATGCACTTCCGTCAAAAGAACATTGTGCACCACGGTCACGTCCTAAAACATGCAAACAAATACAATGAGACTCGATAACGAGTCATAAACCAAGGCCAAACATGACCCCAATAGGGTTCCATAAGCATATACAAACATTAAAGGAAACCAGAAATTTCGGAAATGTAACTAGCTTTGGCCCCCTGAAAAAAAAAAAACAGTTTTTGTCCTCATTTTGCGGTAATGGCACCAATTTCACTACGATTATCGGATGAGGGTGCAAGACCCACCATTTCGAAGCTAAAAGATAGGGCTACAACATCACAGAAGGTCACTCAACCCATTTTTGAGTGCAAACAGGTCAAAAATGCAAGATACTACATCAAAACGTAAAACAGATTCACCAAAACGCATTCTAGCGGAAACATCATAACTCAGGCTCTCCAAGTCCAAATCCAGAAATTACAAAACCAGATGAAAGCTAAGAAACAGGGATAAATTTCATCAGAAGGCCTCAACAACCAATTCGGAAGCAATTCCAGCCAAAACAACCAATTACAAGCGCAATTCTTACATTCGGGTAAAACCAGAACAGCAATAGTAATTTCGACTTATCTCATTCTACACTACTCTGATTGACCTGAAATTTTGTAGGCACCTCTAAAATGTCATTACCTACAACTTTCATGTTTTAAGACAAGGCCAATTCGGCCTCTAACTAGGACCTAAAAATTCGGGCAGAATGCTCCCTCAAGAACCCTAATTTTCTGAAATTTCTTCCAAACCAGAAATTGGTTGCAATTAATCACTTTTCCCACCTCCTAGAGTCATTATATACCATTTATAATCATCATAGATAGCCACACAATCATGCTTATATTAAAACAGAAAAATCCCCAAAAATAATAAAACTTCATCATTTCAACCACAAATCAAGAAATAATCCATAAACTTGCATCTCATACTACCACTAAGCATGATTTAAGCATCAATTAAAGGAGGAGGGTGGTTCTTCACAACTTACCTTAGAAACAAGAGAGAGAGAGCTATTGGTCACCTTAACTTTCCAAAAAACTTCACACAACAACTCACCAACACTTCCTTAAGTGGTTTTATGGAGCAAAATCAAGGTTGGATGGTTGGTTTTGATGATTTGGAACAAGATTGAAGTGTGTTCTTCCTTGTGCTTGGAGTAAGAGAGAGAGAAAGAGAGAAAGAGAGGGCCGGCCACTTCTTGATGATTTTTGAAGAATTTTTGGTCATTTTTAAGCTATTTTAACCAAATTGGTAAAAGGGTGAATAGTGATCAAAAAGGTAAAACCACTCCTATGGTGACACTTGTCACCTTTTATTAAATGCTCGCCTACCTTGTCTCTCTTATATCAATCCACTTAGCACCCTCTACTTATCTCTTAACACCCGGTAAATTAATTCCAGTATTCAAAACTTAACCTAGTTGGCCGAATGTTTCCGAACTTTTCGCACTAGTGGGTCCCACGTCCAGTATACGCTCTTAATTTCTCAAAACCTATTCGATACTAGAAAAATCATCTAAAAATTATATCTGCTCCTTAAATTCATCTAGCAATTTTTCTAATCATGAAAATGTAGAAAACAAGCCACGGAAAATAATAAACCTAGAAAATGGGAAAAATACGGGTTCTCACACTCTCTCCCCCTTAAAAGAATTTCGCCCTCGAAATTTTACCTTCAAAATTTAAAGTAACCAATGGCCTGTACCTTCTCCGTCTTCAGAGTCAGAAGAAACAAGGTTCTTCATTCCAGTCCCTTCTCCACTTGACGGTCCAGGGTCGGTCTTGGTTGGTTGTTGGGTTCCTTTCTTTTTACGCGCTTTAATCGGGCAATGAGCAATTCGTTGCTCGGCGCTCCCACCGCGCAGACATCTCCTCCCCTTTCTCCAACAATCGTTCTCAGTGTGATTGGCCTTTCCGCAATAGTCACAAGTCAAGTGGGAAGCCATCTTTTTGCTTTCCGGAGAAGTCTCCCCCTGTCCTGTTTGGCTTCCTTTGATAAATCTTTTATCTACCGCCCCCAATGTCCATGGCGGCCGGAATAACTGGTTCACTTTCTGTACTTTAGAAGGTGCCATTGCTTCGCTAGGTTCCTCACTCACGCTACCCACTGCACCCCTTTTCCATTTTTTGGAAGCTTTCACCTGCGCCTTTGCATTCTCGATTCGTTGAGCCTTCTCAAGGGCCTCCTCGGAAATCCCTTCGTATTTCCTTTTTAGCTCTAAGTTCTTATGCAAGAGCTCAATTTTCTCTGAATACTCGTGCTTCCATCGCCCTTCCCAGTATGCGACTAGTTTCTTTTGGACTTCTATTTCGTCTCGAAGAACCGCGATTTCCTCATACATCTCAACCCAACGTGCCATCTCACAGAATTGCTGGACCTCAGATGGTAGCCTGTCGACAAAACAATGGATCATAATAAAGTCTTGAATACAAGTGGCACTCTTGGTCCATGTTTGGTTCAGCTGTTGTTTCCTCCCTTTCTTCTCTTGACCCTTGGTCTCGTTTTGTTTCACTGCTATGACCGTGTCCGCGACTACGTCTCTTTTTTTTTTTTCCCCCTCTCTCTTTTCTTTCCAAAAAGGGTACTTTAATGCATGAATGCAATAAATTGACTAAAATAACAAAATCTATCATACCAATTACACAAATAACATATCGCACATAACACGCCATATTAAAAGACGGATAAGCAAGTACACAAATACATATCAAGTTGGACAGATAACCATGTATACAAACACATATACAAGCACATATACTAACGTCAGGTGGTCGTAATATACGGACGAACCAAAAGGAAAAGGTAAAGTCGCCCCAGTATCAGCCCGTTTGGTCTCTCACGTCATTTACTATCCAAACTAGATGTCCATTGATCTCTTGTGCTCATTCTAGTCAGACAAAGCCTGTTCATATTCCAAATTACAAGGCTCAAATACCTAGTAGCTTGCATCGCCTCAATTCTGGAGTACTCGGGCACGAGAATCCGAAATAAGATAGTTCACATCTCGAGCTGGCCAGTCCCAAGAGTAAACCATCTACAAATCGAAATTCCTGCCCGACATACTTATCTATGGTCCTTAGATACCATGAGAAAGATTAAAGACCTATAACACTTCAAGGTTCATAGCTTATGCTCGAACCAGCACTTAATCCTTTAGACACAGGCACGAAAGCAAGACCATAACACCACTTGGCCCCAAGCTCACTCCGCGCAGAGACCACGTGAAGTGGCTCTGATACCACCTGTGACAGCCCCACCTTCCCCTAAGGCGAACCAAAAGGGTTAGCGGACTGCCTGCCCAGCTCTCGCCAGGACTAATGGTGCAGTTTAGAGCGGTCTATCGCGTTCCAGAACTTACAAACGCGCGTAAACGAGGAAAAAGGGCAAAATGACCCAAAATAAAAAAATGAAATTCGGAGTCGGCCATGAATAGTAACCGACCCGTCAGAACGCAACCAAATATCAAACAAACATTCACATCTTGAACTTTAGCAATTACAATCCAAAGTGACATACAAAAGTTGTTTAAAGTGAATATATACACGGTTTGCCAAATTGAAATTGAAAATGGCCCTAAAAATACATTTAGGGTTTCACTTCATATACAATACAAAAGAAATATATATCTAGTTCATTCAGCAACCATCTATCAAGATTCATTCCAAAAAGAGTCATATTCCTGTAAGGAAAACAAAAGGAACGGTGTGAGCTAATTGCCCAGTGAGATACTATCACTTACGCAACCAAGTGCATATAAGCATCAAGCTTTCAATCAATATAATAAAAATACGTAAAGACACACGTCAAATATAGTGATAAAAGGATACAGATGGCTCTCTAGAGCCCTTTCCTCGTTTGCATTTCTTGATCGGACGACATTGACTCTCCGTCAATGTTCATATGTACCAACCGTAGACTCCACTTTACTTCCACTCCTTCCACCTAACATACCCCTAACGGGCCCGAAATCCAAACACTTGCACTTTGGTATTACTCGAGTATACCGAAATCGAGAGTCTCTCATACTACAAGATTCCTTATAACTTTACCCAAGGCTCATTAATTTTCACGACCAAGCCCTTGCCGGCTCGATTCAATAAACTACCAATGGGGTTGAGCTCATTGATAACATTTGTAGTCGTTGGAGACTCGTCCAAACGACACCAAGTCATGTATTTCATTTCATATAACATTTCATTTAACATTCCAATAACTTTTCAATAACATGCGACATAATAATTGAGAGTGATAAAGTACACTCTCAGTTCAATCAATTAACATTCAACATCTCAAGTTCAAACATCAAAGCCATATAATAGCACACAAGTGAGTAGTACACTCGTCAAGCTAGCAAATGTGGTTTCATGCACTTCCGTCAAAAGAACGTTGTGCACCACGGTCACGTCCTAAAACATGCAAACAAATACAATGAGACTCGATAACGAGTCATAAACCAAGGCCAAACATGACCCCAATAGGGTTCCATAAGCATATGCAAACATTAAAGGAAACCAGAAATTTCGGAAATGTAACTAGCTTTGGCCCTGAAAAAAAAAAACAGTTTTTGTCCTCATTTTGCGGTAATGGCACCAATTTCACTACGATTATCGGATGAGGGTTCAAGACCCACCATTTCGAAGCTAAAAGACAGGGCTACAACATCACAGAAGGTCACTCAACCCAGTTTTGAGTGCAAACTGGTCAAAAATGCAAGATACTACATCAAAACGTAAAACATATTCACCAAAACGCATTCTAGCGGAAACATCATAACTCAGGCTCTCCAAGTCCAAATCCAGAAATTACAAAACTAGATGAAAGCTAAGAAACAGGGATAAATTTCATCAGAAGGCCTCAACAACCAATTCGGAAGCAATTCCAGCCAAAACAACCAATTACAGGCGCAATTCTTACATTCGGGTAAAACCAGAACAGCAATAGTAATTTCGACTTATCTCATTCTACACTACTCTGATTGATCTGAAATTTTGTAGGCACCTCTAAAATGTCATTCCCTAAAACTTTCATGTTTTAAGACAAGGCCAATTCGGCCTCTAAATAGGACCTAAAAATTCGGGCAGAATGCTCCCTCAAGAACCCTAATTTTCTGAAATTTCTTCCAAACCAGAAATTGGTTGCAATTAATCACTTTTCCCACCTCCTAGAGTCATTATATACCATTTCTAATCATCATAGATAGCCACACAATCATGCTTATGTTAAAACATAAAAATACCCAAAAATAATAAAACTTCATCATTTCAATCACAAATCAATAAATAATCCATAAACTTGCATCTCATACTACCACTAAGCATGATTTAAGCATCAATTAAAGGAGGAGGGTGGTTCTTCACAACTTACCTTAGAAACAAGAGAGAGAGAGCTTTTGGTCACCTTAACTTTCCAAAAAACTTCACACAACAACTCACCAACACTTCCTTAAGTGGTTTTATGGAGCAAAATCAAGGTTGGATGGTTGGTTTTGATGATTTGGAACAAGATTGAAGTGTGTTCTTCCTTGTGCTTGGAGTAAGAGAGAGAGAAAGAGAGAAAGAGAGGGCCGGCCACTTCTTGATGATTTTTGAAGAATTTTTGGTCATTTTTAAGCTATTTTAACCAAATTGGTAAAAGGGTGAATAGTGTTCAAAAAGGTCAAACCACTCCTATGGTGACACTTGTCACCTTTTATTAAATGCTCGCCTACCTTGTCTCTCTTATATCAATCCACTTAGCACCCTCTACTTATCTCTTAACACCCGGTAAATTAATTCCAGTATTCAAAACTTAACCTAGTTGGCCGAATGTTTCCGAACTTTTTGCACTAGTGGGTCCCACGTCCAGTATACGCTCTTAATTTCTCAAAACCTATTCGATACTAGAAAAATCATCTAAAAATTATATCTGCTCCTTAAATTCATCTAGCAATTTTTCTAATCATGAAAATGTAGAAAACAAGCCACGGAAAATAATAAACCTAGAAAATGGGAAAAATACGGGTTCTCACACTCTCTCCCCCTTAAAAGAATTTCGCCCTCGAAATTTTACCTTCAAAATTTAAAGTAACCAATGGCCTGTACCTTCTCCGTCTTCAGAGTCAGAAGAAACAAGGTTCTTCATTCCAGTCCCTTCTCCACTTGACGGTCCAGGGTCGGTCTTGGTTGGTTGTTGGGTTCCTTTCTTTTTACGCGCTTTAATCGGGCAATGAGCAATTCGTTGCTCGGCGCTCCCACCGCGCAGACATCTCCTCCCCTTTCTCCAACAATCGTTCTCAGTGTGATTGGCCTTTCCGCAATAGTCACAAGTCAAGTGGGAAGCCATCTTTTTGCTTTCCGGAGAAGTCTCCCCCTGTCCTGTTTGGCTTCCTTTGATAAATCTTTTATCTACCGCCCCCAATGTCCATGGCGGCCGGAATAACTGGTTCACTTTCTGTACTTTAGAAGGTGCCATTGCTTCGCTAGGTTCCTCACTCACGCTACCCACTGCACCCCTTTTCCATTTTTTGGAAGCTTTCACCTGCGCCTTTGCATTCTCGATTCGTTGAGCCTTCTCAAGGGCCTCCTCGGAAATCCCTTCGTATTTCCTTTTTAGCTCTAAGTTCTTATGCAAGAGCTCAATTTTCTCTGAATACTCGTGCTTCCATCGCCCTTCCCAGTATGCGACTAGTTTCTTTTGGACTTCTATTTCGTCTCGAAGAACCGCGATTTCCTCATACATCTCAACCCAACGTGCCATCTCACAGAATTGCTGGACCTCAGATGGTAGCCTGTCGACAAAACAATGGATCATAATAAAGTCTTGAATACAAGTGGCACTCTTGGTCCATGTTTGGTTCAGCTGTTGTTTCCTCCCTTTCTTCTCTTGACCCTTGGTCTCGTTTTGTTTCACTGCTATGACCGTGTCCGCGACTACGTCTCTTTTTTTTTTTTCCCCCTCTCTCTTTTCTTTCCAAAAAGGGTACTTTAATGCATGAATGCAATAAATTGACTAAAATAACAAAATCTATCATACCAATTACACAAATAACATATCGCACATAACACGCCATATTAAAAGACGGATAAGCAAGTACACAAATACATATCAAGTTGGACAGATAACCATGTATACAAACACATATACAAGCACATATACTAACGTCAGGTGGTCGTAATATACGGACGAACCAAAAGGAAAAGGTAAAGTCGCCCCAGTATCAGCCCGTTTGGTCTCTCACGTCATTTACTATCCAAACTAGATGTCCATTGATCTCTTGTGCTCATTCTAGTCAGACAAAGCCTGTTCATATTCCAAATTACAAGGCTCAAATACCTAGTAGCTTGCATCGCCTCAATTCTGGAGTACTCGGGCACGAGAATCCGAAATAAGATAGTTCACATCTCGAGCTGGCCAGTCCCAAGAGTAAACCATCTACAAATCGAAATTCCTGCCCGACATACTTATCTATGGTCCTTAGATACCATGAGAAAGATTAAAGACCTATAACACTTCAAGGTTCATAGCTTATGCTCGAACCAGCACTTAATCCTTTAGACACAGGCACGAAAGCAAGACCATAACACCACTTGGCCCCAAGCTCACTCCGCGCAGAGACCACGTGAAGTGGCTCTGATACCACCTGTGACAGCCCCACCTTCCCCTAAGGCGAACCAAAAGGGTTAGCGGACTGCCTGCCCAGCTCTCGCCAGGACTAATGGTGCAGTTTAGAGCGGTCTATCGCGTTCCAGAACTTACAAACGCGCGTAAACGAGGAAAAAGGGCAAAATGACCCAAAATAAAAAAATGAAATTCGGAGTCGGCCATGAATAGTAACCGACCCGTCAGAACGCAACCAAATATCAAACAAACATTCACATCTTGAACTTTAGCAATTACAATCCAAAGTGACATACAAAAGTTGTTTAAAGTGAATATATACACGGTTTGCCAAATTGAAATTGAAAATGGCCCTAAAAATACATTTAGGGTTTCACTTCATATACAATACAAAAGAAATATATATCTAGTTCATTCAGCAACCATCTATCAAGATTCATTCCAAAAAGAGTCATATTCCTGTAAGGAAAACAAAAGGAACGGTGTGAGCTAATTGCCCAGTGAGATACTATCACTTACGCAACCAAGTGCATATAAGCATCAAGCTTTCAATCAATATAATAAAAATACGTAAAGACACACGTCAAATATAGTGATAAAAGGATACAGATGGCTCTCTAGAGCCCTTTCCTCGTTTGCATTTCTTGATCGGACGACATTGACTCTCCGTCAATGTTCATATGTACCAACCGTAGACTCCACTTTACTTCCACTCCTTCCACCTAACATACCCCTAACGGGCCCGAAATCCAAACACTTGCACTTTGGTATTACTCGAGTATACCGAAATCGAGAGTCTCTCATACTACAAGATTCCTTATAACTTTACCCAAGGCTCATTAATTTTCACGACCAAGCCCTTGCCGGCTCGATTCAATAAACTACCAATGGGGTTGAGCTCATTGATAACATTTGTAGTCGTTGGAGACTCGTCCAAACGACACCAAGTCATGTATTTCATTTCATATAACATTTCATTTAACATTCCAATAACTTTTCAATAACATGCGACATAATAATTGAGAGTGATAAAGTACACTCTCAGTTCAATCAATTAACATTCAACATCTCAAGTTCAAACATCAAAGCCATATAATAGCACACAAGTGAGTAGTACACTCGTCAAGCTAGCAAATGTGGTTTCATGCACTTCCGTCAAAAGAACGTTGTGCACCACGGTCACGTCCTAAAACATGCAAACAAATACAATGAGACTCGATAACGAGTCATAAACCAAGGCCAAACATGACCCCAATAGGGTTCCATAAGCATATGCAAACATTAAAGGAAACCAGAAATTTCGGAAATGTAACTAGCTTTGGCCCTGAAAAAAAAAAACAGTTTTTGTCCTCATTTTGCGGTAATGGCACCAATTTCACTACGATTATCGGATGAGGGTTCAAGACCCACCATTTCGAAGCTAAAAGACAGGGCTACAACATCACAGAAGGTCACTCAACCCAGTTTTGAGTGCAAACTGGTCAAAAATGCAAGATACTACATCAAAACGTAAAACATATTCACCAAAACGCATTCTAGCGGAAACATCATAACTCAGGCTCTCCAAGTCCAAATCCAGAAATTACAAAACTAGATGAAAGCTAAGAAACAGGGATAAATTTCATCAGAAGGCCTCAACAACCAATTCGGAAGCAATTCCAGCCAAAACAACCAATTACAGGCGCAATTCTTACATTCGGGTAAAACCAGAACAGCAATAGTAATTTCGACTTATCTCATTCTACACTACTCTGATTGATCTGAAATTTTGTAGGCACCTCTAAAATGTCATTCCCTAAAACTTTAATGTTTTAAGACAAGGCCAATTCGGCCTCTAAATAGGACCTAAAAATTCGGGCAGAATGCTCCCTCAAGAACCCTAATTTTCTGAAATTTCTTCCAAACCAGAAATTGGTTGCAATTAATCACTTTTCCCACCTCCTAGAGTCATTATATACCATTTCTAATCATCATAGATAGCCACACAATCATGCTTATGTTAAAACATAAAAATACCCAAAAATAATAAAACTTCATCATTTCAATCACAAATCAATAAATAATCCATAAACTTGCATCTCATACTACCACTAAGCATGATTTAAGCATCAATTAAAGGAGGAGGGTGGTTCTTCACAACTTACCTTAGAAACAAGAGAGAGAGAGCTTTTGGTCACCTTAACTTTCCAAAAAACTTCACACAACAACTCACCAACACTTCCTTAAGTGGTTTTATGGAGCAAAATCAAGGTTGGATGGTTGGTTTTGATGATTTGGAACAAGATTGAAGTGTGTTCTTCCTTGTGCTTGGAGTAAGAGAGAGAGAAAGAGAGAAAGAGAGGGCCGGCCACTTCTTGATGATTTTTGAAGAATTTTTGGTCATTTTTAAGCTATTTTAACCAAATTGGTAAAAGGGTGAATAGTGTTCAAAAAGGTCAAACCACTCCTATGGTGACACTTGTCACCTTTTATTAAATGCTCGCCTACCTTGTCTCTCTTATATCAATCCACTTAGCACCCTCTACTTATCTCTTAACACCCGGTAAATTAATTCCAGTATTCAAAACTTAACCTAGTTGGCCGAATGTTTCCGAACTTTTTGCACTAGTGGGTCCCACGTCCAGTATACGCTCTTAATTTCTCAAAACCTATTCGATACTAGAAAAATCATCTAAAAATTATATCTGCTCCTTAAATTCATCTAGCAATTTTTCTAATCATGAAAATGTAGAAAACAAGCCACAGAAAATAATAAACCTAGAAAATGGGAAAAATACGGGTTCTCACACACTCTCCCCCTTAAAAGAATTTCGCCCTCGAAATTTTACCTTCAAAATTTAAAGTAACCAATGGCCTGTACCTTCTTCGTCTTCAGAGTCAGAAGAAACAAGGTTCTTCATTCCAGTCCCTTCTCCACTTGACGGTCCAGGGTCGGTCTTGGTTGGTTGTTGGGTTCCTTTCTTTTTACGCGCTTTAATCGGGCAATGAGCAACTCGATGCTCGGCGCTCCCACCGTGCAGACATCTCCTCCCCTTTCTCCAACAATCGTTCTCAGTGTAATTGGCCTTTCTGCAATAGTCACAAGTCAAGTGGGAAGCCATCTTTTTGCTTTCCGGAGAAGTCTCCCCCTGTCCGGTTTGGCTTCCTTTGATAAATCTTTTATCTACCGCCCCCAATGTCCATGGCGGCCGGAATAACTGGTTCACTTTCTGTACTTTAGAAGGTGCCATTGCTTCGCTAGGTTCCTCACTCACGCTACCCACTGCACCCCTTTTCCATTTTTTGGAAGCTTTCACCTGCGCCTTTGCATTCTCGATTCGTTGAGCCTTCTCAAGGGCCTCCTCGGAAATCCCTTCGTATTTCCTTTTTAGCTCTAAGTTCTTATGCAAGAGCTCAATTTTCTCTGAATACTCGTGCTTCCCTCGCCCTTCCCAGTATGCGAGTAGTTTCTTTTGGACTTCTATTTCGTCTCGAAGAACCGCGATTTCCTCATACATCTCAACCCAACGTGCCATCTCACAGAATTGCTGGACCTCAGATGGTAGCCTGTCGACAAAACAATGGATCATAATAAAGTCTTGAATACAAGTGGCACTCTTGGTCCATGTTTGGTTCAACTGTTGTTTCCTCCCTTTCTTCTCTTGACCCTTGGTCTCGTTTTGTTTCACTGCTATGACCGTGTCCGCGACTACGTCTCTTTTTTTTTTTCCCCCTCTCTCTTTTCTTTCCAAAAAGGGTACTTTAATGCATGAATGCAATAAAAGGACTAAAATAACAAAATCTATCATACCAATTACACAAATAACATATCGCACATAGCACCCATATTAAAAGACGGATAAGCAAGTACACAAATACATATCAAGTTGGACAGATAACCATGTATACAAACACATATACAAGCACATATACTAACGTCAGGTGGTCGTAATATACGGACGAACCAAAAGGAAAAGGTAAAGTCGCCCCAGTATCAGCCCGTCTGGTCTCTCACGTCATTTACTATCCAAACTAGATGTCCATTGATCTCTTGTGCTCATTCTAGTCAGACAAAGCCAGTTCATGTTCCAAAATACAAGGCTCAAATACCTAGTAGCTTGCATCGCCTCAATTCTGGAGTACTCGGGCACGAGAATCCGAAATAAGATAGTTCACATCTCGAGCTGGCCAGTCCCAAGAGTAAACCATCTACAAATCGAAATTCCTGCCCGACATACTTATCTATGGTCCTTAGATACCATGAGAAAGATTAAAGACCTATAACAATTCAAGGTTCATAGCTTGTGCTCGAACGAGCACTTAATCCTTTAGACACAGGCACGAAAGCAAGACCATAACACCACTTGGCCCCAAGCTCACTCCGCGCAGAGACCACGCGAAGTGGCTCTGATACCACCTGTGACAGCCCCACCTTCCCCTAAGGCGAACCAAAGAGGTTAGCGGACTGCCTGCCCAGCTCTCGTCAGGACTAACGGTGCAGTTTAGAGCGGTCTATCGCGTTCCGGAACTTACAAACACGCGTAAACGAGGAAAAAGGGCAAAATGAACCAAAATAAAAAAATGAAATTCGGAGTCGGCAATGAATAGTAACCGACCCGTCAGAACGCAACCAAATATCAAACAAACATTCACATCTTGAACTTTAGCAATTACAATCCAAAGTGACATACAAAAGTTGTTAAAAGTGAATATATACGCGGTTTGCCAAATTGAAATTGCAAACGGCCCTAAAGATACATTTAGGGTTTCACTTCATATACAATACAAAAGAAATATATATCTAGTTCATTCAGCAACCATCTATCAAGATTCATTCCAAAAAGAGTCATATTCCTGTAAGGAAAACAAAAGGAACGGTGTGAGCTAATTGCCCGGTGAGATACTATCACTTACGCAACCAAGTGCATATAAGCATCAAGCTTTCAATCAATATAATAAAAATAAGCAAAGGCACACGTCAAATATAGTGATAAAAGGATACAGATGGCTCTCTAGAGCCCTTTCCTCGTTTGCATTTCTTGATCGGACGTCATTGACTCTCCGTCAATGTTCAAAAGTACTAACCGTAGACTCCACTTTACTTCCACTCCTTCCACCTAACATACCCCTACCGGGCCCGAAATCCAAACACTTGCACTTTGGTATTACTCGAGCATACCGGAATCGAGAGTCTCTCATACTACAAGATTCCTTATAACTTTACCCAAGGCTCATTAATTTTCACGACCAAGCCCTTGCCGGCTCGATTCAATAAACTACCAATGGGGTTGAGCTCATTGATAACATTTGTAGTGATTGGAGACTCGTCCAAACGACACCAAGTCATGTATTTCATTTCATATAACATTCCAATAACTTTTCAATAACATGCGAAACAATAAGTGAGAGTGATAAAGTACACTCTCAGTTCAATCAATTAACATTCAACATCTCAAGTTCAAATATCAAAGGCATATAATAGCACACAAGTGAGTAGTACACTCGCCAAGCTAGCAAATGTGGTTTCATGCACTTCCGTCAAAAGAACATTGTGCACCACGGTCACGTCCTAAAACATGCAAACAAATACAATGAGACTCGATAACGAGTCATAAACCAAGGCCAAACATGACCCCAATAGGGTTCCATAAGCATATACAAACATTAAAGGAAACCAGAAATTTCGGAAATGTAACTAGCTTTGGCCCCCTGAAAAAAAAAAAACAGTTTTTGTCCTCATTTTGCGGTAATGGCACCAATTTCACTACGATTATCGGATGAGGGTGCAAGACCCACCATTTCGAAGCTAAAAGATAGGGCTACAACATCACAGAAGGTCACTCAACCCATTTTTGAGTGCAAACAGGTCAAAAATGCAAGATACTACATCAAAACGTAAAACAGATTCACCAAAACGCATTCTAGCGGAAACATCATAACTCAGGCTCTCCAAGTCCAAATCCAGAAATTACAAAACCAGATGAAAGCTAAGAAACAGGGATAAATTTCATCAGAAGGCCTCAACAACCAATTCGGAAGCAATTCCAGCCAAAACAACCAATTACAAGCGCAATTCTTACATTCGGGTAAAACCAGAACAGCAATAGTAATTTCGACTTATCTCATTCTACACTACTCTGATTGACCTGAAATTTTGTAGGCACCTCTAAAATGTCATTACCTACAACTTTCATGTTTTAAGACAAGGCCAATTCGGCCTCTAACTAGGACCTAAAAATTCGGGCAGAATGCTCCCTCAAGAACCCTAATTTTCTGAAATTTCTTCCAAACCAGAAATTGGTTGCAATTAATCACTTTTCCCACCTCCTAGAGTCATTATATACCATTTATAATCATCATAGATAGCCACACAATCATGCTTATATTAAAACAGAAAAATCCCCAAAAATAATAAAACTTCATCATTTCAACCACAAATCAAGAAATAATCCATAAACTTGCATCTCATACTACCACTAAGCATGATTTAAGCATCAATTAAAGGAGGAGGGTGGTTCTTCACAACTTACCTTAGAAACAAGAGAGAGAGAGCTATTGGTCACCTTAACTTTCCAAAAAACTTCACACAACAACTCACCAACACTTCCTTAAGTGGTTTTATGGAGCAAAATCAAGGTTGGATGGTTGGTTTTGATGATTTGGAACAAGATTGAAGTGTGTTCTTCCTTGTGCTTGGAGTAAGAGAGAGAGAAAGAGAGAAAGAGAGGGCCGGCCACTTCTTGATGATTTTTGAAGAATTTTTGGTCATTTTTAAGCTATTTTAACCAAATTGGTAAAAGGGTGAATAGTGATCAAAAAGGTAAAACCACTCCTATGGTGACACTTGTCACCTTTTATTAAATGCTCGCCTACCTTGTCTCTCTTATATCAATCCACTTAGCACCCTCTACTTATCTCTTAACACCCGGTAAATTAATTCCAGTATTCAAAACTTAACCTAGTTGGCCGAATGTTTCCGAACTTTTCGCACTAGTGGGTCCCACGTCCAGTATACGCTCTTAATTTCTCAAAACCTATTCGATACTAGAAAAATCATCTAAAAATTATATCTGCTCCTTAAATTCATCTAGCAATTTTTCTAATCATGAAAATGTAGAAAACAAGCCACGGAAAATAATAAACCTAGAAAATGGGAAAAATACGGGTTCTCACACTCTCTCCCCCTTAAAAGAATTTCGCCCTCGAAATTTTACCTTCAAAATTTAAAGTAACCAATGGCCTGTACCTTCTCCGTCTTCAGAGTCAGAAGAAACAAGGTTCTTCATTCCAGTCCCTTCTCCACTTGACGGTCCAGGGTCGGTCTTGGTTGGTTGTTGGGTTCCTTTCTTTTTACGCGCTTTAATCGGGCAATGAGCAATTCGTTGCTCGGCGCTCCCACCGCGCAGACATCTCCTCCCCTTTCTCCAACAATCGTTCTCAGTGTGATTGGCCTTTCCGCAATAGTCACAAGTCAAGTGGGAAGCCATCTTTTTGCTTTCCGGAGAAGTCTCCCCCTGTCCTGTTTGGCTTCCTTTGATAAATCTTTTATCTACCGCCCCCAATGTCCATGGCGGCCGGAATAACTGGTTCACTTTCTGTACTTTAGAAGGTGCCATTGCTTCGCTAGGTTCCTCACTCACGCTACCCACTGCACCCCTTTTCCATTTTTTGGAAGCTTTCACCTGCGCCTTTGCATTCTCGATTCGTTGAGCCTTCTCAAGGGCCTCCTCGGAAATCCCTTCGTATTTCCTTTTTAGCTCTAAGTTCTTATGCAAGAGCTCAATTTTCTCTGAATACTCGTGCTTCCATCGCCCTTCCCAGTATGCGACTAGTTTCTTTTGGACTTCTATTTCGTCTCGAAGAACCGCGATTTCCTCATACATCTCAACCCAACGTGCCATCTCACAGAATTGCTGGACCTCAGATGGTAGCCTGTCGACAAAACAATGGATCATAATAAAGTCTTGAATACAAGTGGCACTCTTGGTCCATGTTTGGTTCAGCTGTTGTTTCCTCCCTTTCTTCTCTTGACCCTTGGTCTCGTTTTGTTTCACTGCTATGACCGTGTCCGCGACTACGTCTCTTTTTTTTTTTTCCCCCTCTCTCTTTTCTTTCCAAAAAGGGTACTTTAATGCATGAATGCAATAAATTGACTAAAATAACAAAATCTATCATACCAATTACACAAATAACATATCGCACATAACACGCCATATTAAAAGACGGATAAGCAAGTACACAAATACATATCAAGTTGGACAGATAACCATGTATACAAACACATATACAAGCACATATACTAACGTCAGGTGGTCGTAATATACGGACGAACCAAAAGGAAAAGGTAAAGTCGCCCCAGTATCAGCCCGTTTGGTCTCTCACGTCATTTACTATCCAAACTAGATGTCCATTGATCTCTTGTGCTCATTCTAGTCAGACAAAGCCTGTTCATATTCCAAATTACAAGGCTCAAATACCTAGTAGCTTGCATCGCCTCAATTCTGGAGTACTCGGGCACGAGAATCCGAAATAAGATAGTTCACATCTCGAGCTGGCCAGTCCCAAGAGTAAACCATCTACAAATCGAAATTCCTGCCCGACATACTTATCTATGGTCCTTAGATACCATGAGAAAGATTAAAGACCTATAACACTTCAAGGTTCATAGCTTATGCTCGAACCAGCACTTAATCCTTTAGACACAGGCACGAAAGCAAGACCATAACACCACTTGGCCCCAAGCTCACTCCGCGCAGAGACCACGTGAAGTGGCTCTGATACCACCTGTGACAGCCCCACCTTCCCCTAAGGCGAACCAAAAGGGTTAGCGGACTGCCTGCCCAGCTCTCGCCAGGACTAATGGTGCAGTTTAGAGCGGTCTATCGCGTTCCAGAACTTACAAACGCGCGTAAACGAGGAAAAAGGGCAAAATGACCCAAAATAAAAAAATGAAATTCGGAGTCGGCCATGAATAGTAACCGACCCGTCAGAACGCAACCAAATATCAAACAAACATTCACATCTTGAACTTTAGCAATTACAATCCAAAGTGACATACAAAAGTTGTTTAAAGTGAATATATACACGGTTTGCCAAATTGAAATTGAAAATGGCCCTAAAAATACATTTAGGGTTTCACTTCATATACAATACAAAAGAAATATATATCTAGTTCATTCAGCAACCATCTATCAAGATTCATTCCAAAAAGAGTCATATTCCTGTAAGGAAAACAAAAGGAACGGTGTGAGCTAATTGCCCAGTGAGATACTATCACTTACGCAACCAAGTGCATATAAGCATCAAGCTTTCAATCAATATAATAAAAATACGTAAAGACACACGTCAAATATAGTGATAAAAGGATACAGATGGCTCTCTAGAGCCCTTTCCTCGTTTGCATTTCTTGATCGGACGACATTGACTCTCCGTCAATGTTCATATGTACCAACCGTAGACTCCACTTTACTTCCACTCCTTCCACCTAACATACCCCTAACGGGCCCGAAATCCAAACACTTGCACTTTGGTATTACTCGAGTATACCGAAATCGAGAGTCTCTCATACTACAAGATTCCTTATAACTTTACCCAAGGCTCATTAATTTTCACGACCAAGCCCTTGCCGGCTCGATTCAATAAACTACCAATGGGGTTGAGCTCATTGATAACATTTGTAGTCGTTGGAGACTCGTCCAAACGACACCAAGTCATGTATTTCATTTCATATAACATTTCATTTAACATTCCAATAACTTTTCAATAACATGCGACATAATAATTGAGAGTGATAAAGTACACTCTCAGTTCAATCAATTAACATTCAACATCTCAAGTTCAAACATCAAAGCCATATAATAGCACACAAGTGAGTAGTACACTCGTCAAGCTAGCAAATGTGGTTTCATGCACTTCCGTCAAAAGAACGTTGTGCACCACGGTCACGTCCTAAAACATGCAAACAAATACAATGAGACTCGATAACGAGTCATAAACCAAGGCCAAACATGACCCCAATAGGGTTCCATAAGCATATGCAAACATTAAAGGAAACCAGAAATTTCGGAAATGTAACTAGCTTTGGCCCTGAAAAAAAAAAACAGTTTTTGTCCTCATTTTGCGGTAATGGCACCAATTTCACTACGATTATCGGATGAGGGTTCAAGACCCACCATTTCGAAGCTAAAAGACAGGGCTACAACATCACAGAAGGTCACTCAACCCAGTTTTGAGTGCAAACTGGTCAAAAATGCAAGATACTACATCAAAACGTAAAACATATTCACCAAAACGCATTCTAGCGGAAACATCATAACTCAGGCTCTCCAAGTCCAAATCCAGAAATTACAAAACTAGATGAAAGCTAAGAAACAGGGATAAATTTCATCAGAAGGCCTCAACAACCAATTCGGAAGCAATTCCAGCCAAAACAACCAATTACAGGCGCAATTCTTACATTCGGGTAAAACCAGAACAGCAATAGTAATTTCGACTTATCTCATTCTACACTACTCTGATTGATCTGAAATTTTGTAGGCACCTCTAAAATGTCATTCCCTAAAACTTTAATGTTTTAAGACAAGGCCAATTCGGCCTCTAAATAGGACCTAAAAATTCGGGCAGAATGCTCCCTCAAGAACCCTAATTTTCTGAAATTTCTTCCAAACCAGAAATTGGTTGCAATTAATCACTTTTCCCACCTCCTAGAGTCATTATATACCATTTCTAATCATCATAGATAGCCACACAATCATGCTTATGTTAAAACATAAAAATACCCAAAAATAATAAAACTTCATCATTTCAATCACAAATCAATAAATAATCCATAAACTTGCATCTCATACTACCACTAAGCATGATTTAAGCATCAATTAAAGGAGGAGGGTGGTTCTTCACAACTTACCTTAGAAACAAGAGAGAGAGAGCTTTTGGTCACCTTAACTTTCCAAAAAACTTCACACAACAACTCACCAACACTTCCTTAAGTGGTTTTATGGAGCAAAATCAAGGTTGGATGGTTGGTTTTGATGATTTGGAACAAGATTGAAGTGTGTTCTTCCTTGTGCTTGGAGTAAGAGAGAGAGAAAGAGAGAAAGAGAGGGCCGGCCACTTCTTGATGATTTTTGAAGAATTTTTGGTCATTTTTAAGCTATTTTAACCAAATTGGTAAAAGGGTGAATAGTGTTCAAAAAGGTCAAACCACTCCTATGGTGACACTTGTCACCTTTTATTAAATGCTCGCCTACCTTGTCTCTCTTATATCAATCCACTTAGCACCCTCTACTTATCTCTTAACACCCGGTAAATTAATTCCAGTATTCAAAACTTAACCTAGTTGGCCGAATGTTTCCGAACTTTTTGCACTAGTGGGTCCCACGTCCAGTATACGCTCTTAATTTCTCAAAACCTATTCGATACTAGAAAAATCATCTAAAAATTATATCTGCTCCTTAAATTCATCTAGCAATTTTTCTAATCATGAAAATGTAGAAAACAAGCCACAGAAAATAATAAACCTAGAAAATGGGAAAAATACGGGTTCTCACACACTCTCCCCCTTAAAAGAATTTCGCCCTCGAAATTTTACCTTCAAAATTTAAAGTAACCAATGGCCTGTACCTTCTTCGTCTTCAGAGTCAGAAGAAACAAGGTTCTTCATTCCAGTCCCTTCTCCACTTGACGGTCCAGGGTCGGTCTTGGTTGGTTGTTGGGTTCCTTTCTTTTTACGCGCTTTAATCGGGCAATGAGCAACTCGATGCTCGGCGCTCCCACCGTGCAGACATCTCCTCCCCTTTCTCCAACAATCGTTCTCAGTGTAATTGGCCTTTCTGCAATAGTCACAAGTCAAGTGGGAAGCCATCTTTTTGCTTTCCGGAGAAGTCTCCCCCTGTCCGGTTTGGCTTCCTTTGATAAATCTTTTATCTACCGCCCCCAATGTCCATGGCGGCCGGAATAACTGGTTCACTTTCTGTACTTTAGAAGGTGCCATTGCTTCGCTAGGTTCCTCACTCACGCTACCCACTGCACCCCTTTTCCATTTTTTGGAAGCTTTCACCTGCGCCTTTGCATTCTCGATTCGTTGAGCCTTCTCAAGGGCCTCCTCGGAAATCCCTTCGTATTTCCTTTTTAGCTCTAAGTTCTTATGCAAGAGCTCAATTTTCTCTGAATACTCGTGCTTCCCTCGCCCTTCCCAGTATGCGAGTAGTTTCTTTTGGACTTCTATTTCGTCTCGAAGAACCGCGATTTCCTCATACATCTCAACCCAACGTGCCATCTCACAGAATTGCTGGACCTCAGATGGTAGCCTGTCGACAAAACAATGGATCATAATAAAGTCTTGAATACAAGTGGCACTCTTGGTCCATGTTTGGTTCAACTGTTGTTTCCTCCCTTTCTTCTCTTGACCCTTGGTCTCGTTTTGTTTCACTGCTATGACCGTGTCCGCGACTACGTCTCTTTTTTTTTTTCCCCCTCTCTCTTTTCTTTCCAAAAAGGGTACTTTAATGCATGAATGCAATAAAAGGACTAAAATAACAAAATCTATCATACCAATTACACAAATAACATATCGCACATAGCACCCATATTAAAAGACGGATAAGCAAGTACACAAATACATATCAAGTTGGACAGATAACCATGTATACAAACACATATACAAGCACATATACTAACGTCAGGTGGTCGTAATATACGGACGAACCAAAAGGAAAAGGTAAAGTCGCCCCAGTATCAGCCCGTCTGGTCTCTCACGTCATTTACTATCCAAACTAGATGTCCATTGATCTCTTGTGCTCATTCTAGTCAGACAAAGCCAGTTCATGTTCCAAAATACAAGGCTCAAATACCTAGTAGCTTGCATCGCCTCAATTCTGGAGTACTCGGGCACGAGAATCCGAAATAAGATAGTTCACATCTCGAGCTGGCCAGTCCCAAGAGTAAACCATCTACAAATCGAAATTCCTGCCCGACATACTTATCTATGGTCCTTAGATACCATGAGAAAGATTAAAGACCTATAACAATTCAAGGTTCATAGCTTGTGCTCGAACGAGCACTTAATCCTTTAGACACAGGCACGAAAGCAAGACCATAACACCACTTGGCCCCAAGCTCACTCCGCGCAGAGACCACGCGAAGTGGCTCTGATACCACCTGTGACAGCCCCACCTTCCCCTAAGGCGAACCAAAGAGGTTAGCGGACTGCCTGCCCAGCTCTCGTCAGGACTAACGGTGCAGTTTAGAGCGGTCTATCGCGTTCCGGAACTTACAAACACGCGTAAACGAGGAAAAAGGGCAAAATGAACCAAAATAAAAAAATGAAATTCGGAGTCGGCAATGAATAGTAACCGACCCGTCAGAACGCAACCAAATATCAAACAAACATTCACATCTTGAACTTTAGCAATTACAATCCAAAGTGACATACAAAAGTTGTTAAAAGTGAATATATACGCGGTTTGCCAAATTGAAATTGCAAACGGCCCTAAAGATACATTTAGGGTTTCACTTCATATACAATACAAAAGAAATATATATCTAGTTCATTCAGCAACCATCTATCAAGATTCATTCCAAAAAGAGTCATATTCCTGTAAGGAAAACAAAAGGAACGGTGTGAGCTAATTGCCCGGTGAGATACTATCACTTACGCAACCAAGTGCATATAAGCATCAAGCTTTCAATCAATATAATAAAAATAAGCAAAGGCACACGTCAAATATAGTGATAAAAGGATACAGATGGCTCTCTAGAGCCCTTTCCTCGTTTGCATTTCTTGATCGGACGTCATTGACTCTCCGTCAATGTTCAAAAGTACTAACCGTAGACTCCACTTTACTTCCACTCCTTCCACCTAACATACCCCTACCGGGCCCGAAATCCAAACACTTGCACTTTGGTATTACTCGAGCATACCGGAATCGAGAGTCTCTCATACTACAAGATTCCTTATAACTTTACCCAAGGCTCATTAATTTTCACGACCAAGCCCTTGCCGGCTCGATTCAATAAACTACCAATGGGGTTGAGCTCATTGATAACATTTGTAGTGATTGGAGACTCGTCCAAACGACACCAAGTCATGTATTTCATTTCATATAACATTCCAATAACTTTTCAATAACATGCGAAACAATAAGTGAGAGTGATAAAGTACACTCTCAGTTCAATCAATTAACATTCAACATCTCAAGTTCAAATATCAAAGCCATATAATAGCACACAAGTGAGTAGTACACTCGCCAAGCTAGCAAATGTGGTTTCATGCACTTCCGTCAAAAGAACATTGTGCACCACGGTCACGTCCTAAAACATGCAAACAAATACAATGAGACTCGATAACGAGTCATAAACCAAGGCCAAACATGACCCCAATAGGGTTCCATAAGCATATACAAACATTAAAGGAAACCAGAAATTTCGGAAATGTAACTAGCTTTGGCCCCCTGAAAAAAAAAAAACAGTTTTTGTCCTCATTTTGCGGTAATGGCACCAATTTCACTACGATTATCGGATGAGGGTGCAAGACCCACCATTTCGAAGCTAAAAGATAGGGCTACAACATCACAGAAGGTCACTCAACCCATTTTTGAGTGCAAACAGGTCAAAAATGCAAGATACTACATCAAAACGTAAAACAGATTCACCAAAACGCATTCTAGCGGAAACATCATAACTCAGGCTCTCCAAGTCCAAATCCAGAAATTACAAAACCAGATGAAAGCTAAGAAACAGGGATAAATTTCATCAGAAGGCCTCAACAACCAATTCGGAAGCAATTCCAGCCAAAACAACCAATTACAAGCGCAATTCTTACATTCGGGTAAAACCAGAACAGCAATAGTAATTTCGACTTATCTCATTCTACACTACTCTGATTGACCTGAAATTTTGTAGGCACCTCTAAAATGTCATTACCTACAACTTTCATGTTTTAAGACAAGGCCAATTCGGCCTCTAACTAGGACCTAAAAATTCGGGCAGAATGCTCCCTCAAGAACCCTAATTTTCTGAAATTTCTTCCAAACCAGAAATTGGTTGCAATTAATCACTTTTCCCACCTCCTAGAGTCATTATATACCATTTATAATCATCATAGATAGCCACACAATCATGCTTATATTAAAACAGAAAAATCCCCAAAAATAATAAAACTTCATCATTTCAACCACAAATCAAGAAATAATCCATAAACTTGCATCTCATACTACCACTAAGCATGATTTAAGCATCAATTAAAGGAGGAGGGTGGTTCTTCACAACTTACCTTAGAAACAAGAGAGAGAGAGCTATTGGTCACCTTAACTTTCCAAAAAACTTCACACAACAACTCACCAACACTTCCTTAAGTGGTTTTATGGAGCAAAATCAAGGTTGGATGGTTGGTTTTGATGATTTGGAACAAGATTGAAGTGTGTTCTTCCTTGTGCTTGGAGTAAGAGAGAGAGAAAGAGAGAAAGAGAGGGCCGGCCACTTCTTGATGATTTTTGAAGAATTTTTGGTCATTTTTAAGCTATTTTAACCAAATTGGTAAAAGGGTGAATAGTGATCAAAAAGGTAAAACCACTCCTATGGTGACACTTGTCACCTTTTATTAAATGCTCGCCTACCTTGTCTCTCTTATATCAATCCACTTAGCACCCTCTACTTATCTCTTAACACCCGGTAAATTAATTCCAGTATTCAAAACTTAACCTAGTTGGCCGAATGTTTCCGAACTTTTCGCACTAGTGGGTCCCACGTCCAGTATACGCTCTTAATTTCTCAAAACCTATTCGATACTAGAAAAATCATCTAAAAATTATATCTGCTCCTTAAATTCATCTAGCAATTTTTCTAATCATGAAAATGTAGAAAACAAGCCACGGAAAATAATAAACCTAGAAAATGGGAAAAATACGGGTTCTCACACTCTCTCCCCCTTAAAAGAATTTCGCCCTCGAAATTTTACCTTCAAAATTTAAAGTAACCAATGGCCTGTACCTTCTCCGTCTTCAGAGTCAGAAGAAACAAGGTTCTTCATTCCAGTCCCTTCTCCACTTGACGGTCCAGGGTCGGTCTTGGTTGGTTGTTGGGTTCCTTTCTTTTTACGCGCTTTAATCGGGCAATGAGCAATTCGTTGCTCGGCGCTCCCACCGCGCAGACATCTCCTCCCCTTTCTCCAACAATCGTTCTCAGTGTGATTGGCCTTTCCGCAATAGTCACAAGTCAAGTGGGAAGCCATCTTTTTGCTTTCCGGAGAAGTCTCCCCCTGTCCTGTTTGGCTTCCTTTGATAAATCTTTTATCTACCGCCCCCAATGTCCATGGCGGCCGGAATAACTGGTTCACTTTCTGTACTTTAGAAGGTGCCATTGCTTCGCTAGGTTCCTCACTCACGCTACCCACTGCACCCCTTTTCCATTTTTTGGAAGCTTTCACCTGCGCCTTTGCATTCTCGATTCGTTGAGCCTTCTCAAGGGCCTCCTCGGAAATCCCTTCGTATTTCCTTTTTAGCTCTAAGTTCTTATGCAAGAGCTCAATTTTCTCTGAATACTCGTGCTTCCATCGCCCTTCCCAGTATGCGACTAGTTTCTTTTGGACTTCTATTTCGTCTCGAAGAACCGCGATTTCCTCATACATCTCAACCCAACGTGCCATCTCACAGAATTGCTGGACCTCAGATGGTAGCCTGTCGACAAAACAATGGATCATAATAAAGTCTTGAATACAAGTGGCACTCTTGGTCCATGTTTGGTTCAGCTGTTGTTTCCTCCCTTTCTTCTCTTGACCCTTGGTCTCGTTTTGTTTCACTGCTATGACCGTGTCCGCGACTACGTCTCTTTTTTTTTTTTCCCCCTCTCTCTTTTCTTTCCAAAAAGGGTACTTTAATGCATGAATGCAATAAATTGACTAAAATAACAAAATCTATCATACCAATTACACAAATAACATATCGCACATAACACGCCATATTAAAAGACGGATAAGCAAGTACACAAATACATATCAAGTTGGACAGATAACCATGTATACAAACACATATACAAGCACATATACTAACGTCAGGTGGTCGTAATATACGGACGAACCAAAAGGAAAAGGTAAAGTCGCCCCAGTATCAGCCCGTTTGGTCTCTCACGTCATTTACTATCCAAACTAGATGTCCATTGATCTCTTGTGCTCATTCTAGTCAGACAAAGCCTGTTCATATTCCAAATTACAAGGCTCAAATACCTAGTAGCTTGCATCGCCTCAATTCTGGAGTACTCGGGCACGAGAATCCGAAATAAGATAGTTCACATCTCGAGCTGGCCAGTCCCAAGAGTAAACCATCTACAAATCGAAATTCCTGCCCGACATACTTATCTATGGTCCTTAGATACCATGAGAAAGATTAAAGACCTATAACACTTCAAGGTTCATAGCTTATGCTCGAACCAGCACTTAATCCTTTAGACACAGGCACGAAAGCAAGACCATAACACCACTTGGCCCCAAGCTCACTCCGCGCAGAGACCACGTGAAGTGGCTCTGATACCACCTGTGACAGCCCCACCTTCCCCTAAGGCGAACCAAAAGGGTTAGCGGACTGCCTGCCCAGCTCTCGCCAGGACTAATGGTGCAGTTTAGAGCGGTCTATCGCGTTCCAGAACTTACAAACGCGCGTAAACGAGGAAAAAGGGCAAAATGACCCAAAATAAAAAAATGAAATTCGGAGTCGGCCATGAATAGTAACCGACCCGTCAGAACGCAACCAAATATCAAACAAACATTCACATCTTGAACTTTAGCAATTACAATCCAAAGTGACATACAAAAGTTGTTTAAAGTGAATATATACACGGTTTGCCAAATTGAAATTGAAAATGGCCCTAAAAATACATTTAGGGTTTCACTTCATATACAATACAAAAGAAATATATATCTAGTTCATTCAGCAACCATCTATCAAGATTCATTCCAAAAAGAGTCATATTCCTGTAAGGAAAACAAAAGGAACGGTGTGAGCTAATTGCCCAGTGAGATACTATCACTTACGCAACCAAGTGCATATAAGCATCAAGCTTTCAATCAATATAATAAAAATACGTAAAGACACACGTCAAATATAGTGATAAAAGGATACAGATGGCTCTCTAGAGCCCTTTCCTCGTTTGCATTTCTTGATCGGACGACATTGACTCTCCGTCAATGTTCATATGTACCAACCGTAGACTCCACTTTACTTCCACTCCTTCCACCTAACATACCCCTAACGGGCCCGAAATCCAAACACTTGCACTTTGGTATTACTCGAGTATACCGAAATCGAGAGTCTCTCATACTACAAGATTCCTTATAACTTTACCCAAGGCTCATTAATTTTCACGACCAAGCCCTTGCCGGCTCGATTCAATAAACTACCAATGGGGTTGAGCTCATTGATAACATTTGTAGTCGTTGGAGACTCGTCCAAACGACACCAAGTCATGTATTTCATTTCATATAACATTTCATTTAACATTCCAATAACTTTTCAATAACATGCGACATAATAATTGAGAGTGATAAAGTACACTCTCAGTTCAATCAATTAACATTCAACATCTCAAGTTCAAACATCAAAGCCATATAATAGCACACAAGTGAGTAGTACACTCGTCAAGCTAGCAAATGTGGTTTCATGCACTTCCGTCAAAAGAACGTTGTGCACCACGGTCACGTCCTAAAACATGCAAACAAATACAATGAGACTCGATAACGAGTCATAAACCAAGGCCAAACATGACCCCAATAGGGTTCCATAAGCATATGCAAACATTAAAGGAAACCAGAAATTTCGGAAATGTAACTAGCTTTGGCCCTGAAAAAAAAAAACAGTTTTTGTCCTCATTTTGCGGTAATGGCACCAATTTCACTACGATTATCGGATGAGGGTTCAAGACCCACCATTTCGAAGCTAAAAGACAGGGCTACAACATCACAGAAGGTCACTCAACCCAGTTTTGAGTGCAAACTGGTCAAAAATGCAAGATACTACATCAAAACGTAAAACATATTCACCAAAACGCATTCTAGCGGAAACATCATAACTCAGGCTCTCCAAGTCCAAATCCAGAAATTACAAAACTAGATGAAAGCTAAGAAACAGGGATAAATTTCATCAGAAGGCCTCAACAACCAATTCGGAAGCAATTCCAGCCAAAACAACCAATTACAGGCGCAATTCTTACATTCGGGTAAAACCAGAACAGCAATAGTAATTTCGACTTATCTCATTCTACACTACTCTGATTGATCTGAAATTTTGTAGGCACCTCTAAAATGTCATTCCCTAAAACTTTAATGTTTTAAGACAAGGCCAATTCGGCCTCTAAATAGGACCTAAAAATTCGGGCAGAATGCTCCCTCAAGAACCCTAATTTTCTGAAATTTCTTCCAAACCAGAAATTGGTTGCAATTAATCACTTTTCCCACCTCCTAGAGTCATTATATACCATTTCTAATCATCATAGATAGCCACACAATCATGCTTATGTTAAAACATAAAAATACCCAAAAATAATAAAACTTCATCATTTCAATCACAAATCAATAAATAATCCATAAACTTGCATCTCATACTACCACTAAGCATGATTTAAGCATCAATTAAAGGAGGAGGGTGGTTCTTCACAACTTACCTTAGAAACAAGAGAGAGAGAGCTTTTGGTCACCTTAACTTTCCAAAAAACTTCACACAACAACTCACCAACACTTCCTTAAGTGGTTTTATGGAGCAAAATCAAGGTTGGATGGTTGGTTTTGATGATTTGGAACAAGATTGAAGTGTGTTCTTCCTTGTGCTTGGAGTAAGAGAGAGAGAAAGAGAGAAAGAGAGGGCCGGCCACTTCTTGATGATTTTTGAAGAATTTTTGGTCATTTTTAAGCTATTTTAACCAAATTGGTAAAAGGGTGAATAGTGTTCAAAAAGGTCAAACCACTCCTATGGTGACACTTGTCACCTTTTATTAAATGCTCGCCTACCTTGTCTCTCTTATATCAATCCACTTAGCACCCTCTACTTATCTCTTAACACCCGGTAAATTAATTCCAGTATTCAAAACTTAACCTAGTTGGCCGAATGTTTCCGAACTTTTTGCACTAGTGGGTCCCACGTCCAGTATACGCTCTTAATTTCTCAAAACCTATTCGATACTAGAAAAATCATCTAAAAATTATATCTGCTCCTTAAATTCATCTAGCAATTTTTCTAATCATGAAAATGTAGAAAACAAGCCACAGAAAATAATAAACCTAGAAAATGGGAAAAATACGGGTTCTCACACACTCTCCCCCTTAAAAGAATTTCGCCCTCGAAATTTTACCTTCAAAATTTAAAGTAACCAATGGCCTGTACCTTCTTCGTCTTCAGAGTCAGAAGAAACAAGGTTCTTCATTCCAGTCCCTTCTCCACTTGACGGTCCAGGGTCGGTCTTGGTTGGTTGTTGGGTTCCTTTCTTTTTACGCGCTTTAATCGGGCAATGAGCAACTCGATGCTCGGCGCTCCCACCGTGCAGACATCTCCTCCCCTTTCTCCAACAATCGTTCTCAGTGTAATTGGCCTTTCTGCAATAGTCACAAGTCAAGTGGGAAGCCATCTTTTTGCTTTCCGGAGAAGTCTCCCCCTGTCCGGTTTGGCTTCCTTTGATAAATCTTTTATCTACCGCCCCCAATGTCCATGGCGGCCGGAATAACTGGTTCACTTTCTGTACTTTAGAAGGTGCCATTGCTTCGCTAGGTTCCTCACTCACGCTACCCACTGCACCCCTTTTCCATTTTTTGGAAGCTTTCACCTGCGCCTTTGCATTCTCGATTCGTTGAGCCTTCTCAAGGGCCTCCTCGGAAATCCCTTCGTATTTCCTTTTTAGCTCTAAGTTCTTATGCAAGAGCTCAATTTTCTCTGAATACTCGTGCTTCCATCGCCCTTCCCAGTATGCGACTAGTTTCTTTTGGACTTCTATTTCGTCTCGAAGAACCGCGATTTCCTCATACATCTCAACCCAACGTGCCATCTCACAGAATTGCTGGACCTCAGATGGTAGCCTGTCGACAAAACAATGGATCATAATAAAGTCTTGAATACAAGTGGCACTCTTGGTCCATGTTTGGTTCAGCTGTTGTTTCCTCCCTTTCTTCTCTTGACCCTTGGTCTCGTTTTGTTTCACTGCTATGACCGTGTCCGCGACTACGTCTCTTTTTTTTTTTTCCCCCTCTCTCTTTTCTTTCCAAAAAGGGTACTTTAATGCATGAATGCAATAAATTGACTAAAATAACAAAATCTATCATACCAATTACACAAATAACATATCGCACATAACACGCCATATTAAAAGACGGATAAGCAAGTACACAAATACATATCAAGTTGGACAGATAACCATGTATACAAACACATATACAAGCACATATACTAACGTCAGGTGGTCGTAATATACGGACGAACCAAAAGGAAAAGGTAAAGTCGCCCCAGTATCAGCCCGTTTGGTCTCTCACGTCATTTACTATCCAAACTAGATGTCCATTGATCTCTTGTGCTCATTCTAGTCAGACAAAGCCTGTTCATATTCCAAATTACAAGGCTCAAATACCTAGTAGCTTGCATCGCCTCAATTCTGGAGTACTCGGGCACGAGAATCCGAAATAAGATAGTTCACATCTCGAGCTGGCCAGTCCCAAGAGTAAACCATCTACAAATCGAAATTCCTGCCCGACATACTTATCTATGGTCCTTAGATACCATGAGAAAGATTAAAGACCTATAACACTTCAAGGTTCATAGCTTATGCTCGAACCAGCACTTAATCCTTTAGACACAGGCACGAAAGCAAGACCATAACACCACTTGGCCCCAAGCTCACTCCGCGCAGAGACCACGCGAAGTGGCTCTGATACCACCTGTGACAGCCCCACCTTCCCCTAAGGCGAACCAAAAGGGTTAGCGGACTGCCTGCCCAGCTCTCGCCAGGACTAATGGTGCAGTTTAGAGCGGTCTATCGCGTTCCGGAACTTACAAACGCGCGTAAACGAGGAAAAAGGGCAAAATGACCCAAAATAAAAAAATGAAATTCGGAGTCGGCCATGAATAGTAACCGACCCGTCAGAACGCAACCAAATATCAAACAAACATTCACATCTTGAACTTTAGCAATTACAATCCAAAGTGACATACAAAAGTTGTTTAAAGTGAATATATACACGGTTTGCCAAATTGAAATTGAAAATGGCCCTAAAAATACATTTAGGGTTTCACTTCATATACAATACAAAAGAAATATATATCTAGTTCATTCAGCAACCATCTATCAAGATTCATTCCAAAAAGAGTCATATTCCTGTAAGGAAAACAAAAGGAACGGTGTGAGCTAATTGCCCAGTGAGATACTATCACTTACGCAACCAAGTGCATATAAGCATCAAGCTTTCAATCAATATAATAAAAATACGCAAAGACACACGTCAAATATAGTGATAAAAGGATACAGATGGCTCTCTAGAGCCCTTTCCTCGTTTGCATTTCTTGATCGGACGACATTGACTCTCCGTCAATGTTCATATGTACCAACCGTAGACTCCACTTTACTTCCACTCCTTCCACCTAACATACCCCTAACGGGCCCGAAATCCAAACACTTGCACTTTGGTATTACTCGAGTATACCGAAATCGAGAGTCTCTCATACTACAAGATTCCTTATAACTTTACCCAAGGCTCATTAATTTTCACGACCAAGCCCTTGCCGGCTCGATTCAATAAACTACCAATGGGGTTGAGCTCATTGATAACATTTGTAGTCGTTGGAGACTCGTCCAAACGACACCAAGTCATGTATTTCATTTCATATAACATTTCATTTAACATTCCAATAACTTTTCAATAACATGCGACATAATAATTGAGAGTGATAAAGTACACTCTCAGTTCAATCAATTAACATTCAACATCTCAAGTTCAAACATCAAAGCCATATAATAGCACACAAGTGAGTAGTACACTCGTCAAGCTAGCAAATGTGGTTTCATGCACTTCCGTCAAAAGAACGTTGTGCACCACGGTCACGTCCTAAAACATGCAAACAAATACAATGAGACTCGATAACGAGTCATAAACCAAGGCCAAACATGACCCCAATAGGGTTCCATAAGCATATGCAAACATTAAAGGAAACCAGAAATTTCGGAAATGTAACTAGCTTTGGCCCTGAAAAAAAAAAACAGTTTTTGTCCTCATTTTGCGGTAATGGCACCAATTTCACTACGATTATCGGATGAGGGTTCAAGACCCACCATTTCGAAGCTAAAAGACAGGGCTACAACATCACAGAAGGTCACTCAACCCAGTTTTGAGTGCAAACTGGTCAAAAATGCAAGATACTACATCAAAACGTAAAACATATTCACCAAAACGCATTCTAGCGGAAACATCATAACTCAGGCTCTCCAAGTCCAAATCCAGAAATTACAAAACTAGATGAAAGCTAAGAAACAGGGATAAATTTCATCAGAAGGCCTCAACAACCAATTCGGAAGCAATTCCAGCCAAAACAACCAATTACAGGCGCAATTCTTACATTCGGGTAAAACCAGAACAGCAATAGTAATTTCGACTTATCTCATTCTACACTACTCTGATTGATCTGAAATTTTGTAGGCACCTCTAAAATGTCATTCCCTAAAACTTTCATGTTTTAAGACAAGGCCAATTCGGCCTCTAAATAGGACCTAAAAATTCGGGCAGAATGCTCCCTCAAGAACCCTAATTTTCTGAAATTTCTTCCAAACCAGAAATTGGTTGCAATTAATCACTTTTCCCACCTCCTAGAGTCATTATATACCATTTCTAATCATCATAGATAGCCACACAATCATGCTTATGTTAAAACATAAAAATACCCAAAAATAATAAAACTTCATCATTTCAATCACAAATCAATAAATAATCCATAAACTTGCATCTCATACTACCACTAAGCATGATTTAAGCATCAATTAAAGGAGGAGGGTGGTTCTTCACAACTTACCTTAGAAACAAGAGAGAGAGAGCTTTTGGTCACCTTAACTTTCCAAAAAACTTCACACAACAACTCACCAACACTTCCTTAAGTGGTTTTATGGAGCAAAATCAAGGTTGGATGGTTGGTTTTGATGATTTGGAACAAGATTGAAGTGTGTTCTTCCTTGTGCTTGGAGTAAGAGAGAGAGAAAGAGAGAAAGAGAGGGCCGGCCACTTCTTGATGATTTTTGAAGAATTTTTGGTCATTTTTAAGCTATTTTAACCAAATTGGTAAAAGGGTGAATAGTGTTCAAAAAGGTCAAACCACTCCTATGGTGACACTTGTCACCTTTTATTAAATGCTCGCCTACCTTGTCTCTCTTATATCAATCCACTTAGCACCCTCTACTTATCTCTTAACACCCGGTAAATTAATTCCAGTATTCAAAACTTAACCTAGTTGGCCGAATGTTTCCGAACTTTTTGCACTAGTGGGTCCCACGTCCAGTATACGCTCTTAATTTCTCAAAACCTATTCGATACTAGAAAAATCATCTAAAAATTATATCTGCTCCTTAAATTCATCTAGCAATTTTTCTAATCATGAAAATGTAGAAAACAAGCCACAGAAAATAATAAACCTAGAAAATGGGAAAAATACGGGTTCTCACACACTCTCCCCCTTAAAAGAATTTCGCCCTCGAAATTTTACCTTCAAAATTTAAAGTAACCAATGGCCTGTACCTTCTTCGTCTTCAGAGTCAGAAGAAACAAGGTTCTTCATTCCAGTCCCTTCTCCACTTGACGGTCCAGGGTCGGTCTTGGTTGGTTGTTGGGTTCCTTTCTTTTTACGCGCTTTAATCGGGCAATGAGCAACTCGATGCTCGGCGCTCCCACCGTGCAGACATCTCCTCCCCTTTCTCCAACAATCGTTCTCAGTGTAATTGGCCTTTCTGCAATAGTCACAAGTCAAGTGGGAAGCCATCTTTTTGCTTTCCGGAGAAGTCTCCCCCTGTCCGGTTTGGCTTCCTTTGATAAATCTTTTATCTACCGCCCCCAATGTCCATGGCGGCCGGAATAACTGGTTCACTTTCTGTACTTTAGAAGGTGCCATTGCTTCGCTAGGTTCCTCACTCACGCTACCCACTGCACCCCTTTTCCATTTTTTGGAAGCTTTCACCTGCGCCTTTGCATTCTCGATTCGTTGAGCCTTCTCAAGGGCCTCCTCGGAAATCCCTTCGTATTTCCTTTTTAGCTCTAAGTTCTTATGCAAGAGCTCAATTTTCTCTGAATACTCGTGCTTCCCTCGCCCTTCCCAGTATGCGAGTAGTTTCTTTTGGACTTCTATTTCGTCTCGAAGAACCGCGATTTCCTCATACATCTCAACCCAACGTGCCATCTCACAGAATTGCTGGACCTCAGATGGTAGCCTGTCGACAAAACAATGGATCATAATAAAGTCTTGAATACAAGTGGCACTCTTGGTCCATGTTTGGTTCAACTGTTGTTTCCTCCCTTTCTTCTCTTGACCCTTGGTCTCGTTTTGTTTCACTGCTATGACCGTGTCCGCGACTACGTCTCTTTTTTTTTTTCCCCCTCTCTCTTTTCTTTCCAAAAAGGGTACTTTAATGCATGAATGCAATAAAAGGACTAAAATAACAAAATCTATCATACCAATTACACAAATAACATATCGCACATAGCACCCATATTAAAAGACGGATAAGCAAGTACACAAATACATATCAAGTTGGACAGATAACCATGTATACAAACACATATACAAGCACATATACTAACGTCAGGTGGTCGTAATATACGGACGAACCAAAAGGAAAAGGTAAAGTCGCCCCAGTATCAGCCCGTCTGGTCTCTCACGTCATTTACTATCCAAACTAGATGTCCATTGATCTCTTGTGCTCATTCTAGTCAGACAAAGCCAGTTCATGTTCCAAAATACAAGGCTCAAATACCTAGTAGCTTGCATCGCCTCAATTCTGGAGTACTCGGGCACGAGAATCCGAAATAAGATAGTTCACATCTCGAGCTGGCCAGTCCCAAGAGTAAACCATCTACAAATCGAAATTCCTGCCCGACATACTTATCTATGGTCCTTAGATACCATGAGAAAGATTAAAGACCTATAACAATTCAAGGTTCATAGCTTGTGCTCGAACGAGCACTTAATCCTTTAGACACAGGCACGAAAGCAAGACCATAACACCACTTGGCCCCAAGCTCACTCCGCGCAGAGACCACGCGAAGTGGCTCTGATACCACCTGTGACAGCCCCACCTTCCCCTAAGGCGAACCAAAGAGGTTAGCGGACTGCCTGCCCAGCTCTCGTCAGGACTAACGGTGCAGTTTAGAGCGGTCTATCGCGTTCCGGAACTTACAAACACGCGTAAACGAGGAAAAAGGGCAAAATGAACCAAAATAAAAAAATGAAATTCGGAGTCGGCAATGAATAGTAACCGACCCGTCAGAACGCAACCAAATATCAAACAAACATTCACATCTTGAACTTTAGCAATTACAATCCAAAGTGACATACAAAAGTTGTTAAAAGTGAATATATACGCGGTTTGCCAAATTGAAATTGCAAACGGCCCTAAAGATACATTTAGGGTTTCACTTCATATACAATACAAAAGAAATATATATCTAGTTCATTCAGCAACCATCTATCAAGATTCATTCCAAAAAGAGTCATATTCCTGTAAGGAAAACAAAAGGAACGGTGTGAGCTAATTGCCCGGTGAGATACTATCACTTACGCAACCAAGTGCATATAAGCATCAAGCTTTCAATCAATATAATAAAAATAAGCAAAGGCACACGTCAAATATAGTGATAAAAGGATACAGATGGCTCTCTAGAGCCCTTTCCTCGTTTGCATTTCTTGATCGGACGTCATTGACTCTCCGTCAATGTTCAAAAGTACTAACCGTAGACTCCACTTTACTTCCACTCCTTCCACCTAACATACCCCTACCGGGCCCGAAATCCAAACACTTGCACTTTGGTATTACTCGAGCATACCGGAATCGAGAGTCTCTCATACTACAAGATTCCTTATAACTTTACCCAAGGCTCATTAATTTTCACGACCAAGCCCTTGCCGGCTCGATTCAATAAACTACCAATGGGGTTGAGCTCATTGATAACATTTGTAGTGATTGGAGACTCGTCCAAACGACACCAAGTCATGTATTTCATTTCATATAACATTCCAATAACTTTTCAATAACATGCGAAACAATAAGTGAGAGTGATAAAGTACACTCTCAGTTCAATCAATTAACATTCAACATCTCAAGTTCAAATATCAAAGCCATATAATAGCACACAAGTGAGTAGTACACTCGCCAAGCTAGCAAATGTGGTTTCATGCACTTCCGTCAAAAGAACATTGTGCACCACGGTCACGTCCTAAAACATGCAAACAAATACAATGAGACTCGATAACGAGTCATAAACCAAGGCCAAACATGACCCCAATAGGGTTCCATAAGCATATACAAACATTAAAGGAAACCAGAAATTTCGGAAATGTAACTAGCTTTGGCCCCCTGAAAAAAAAAAATAGTTTTTGTCCTCATTTTGCGGTAATGGCACCAATTTCACTACGATTATCGGATGAGGGTGCAAGACCCACCATTTCGAAGCTAAAAGATAGGGCTACAACATCACAGAAGGTCACTCAACCCATTTTTGAGTGCAAACAGGTCAAAAATGCAAGATACTACATCAAAACGTAAAACAGATTCACCAAAACGCATTCTAGCGGAAACATCATAACTCAGGCTCTCCAAGTCCAAATCCAGAAATTACAAAACCAGATGAAAGCTAAGAAACAGGGATAAATTTCATCAGAAGGCCTCAACAACCAATTCGGAAGCAATTCCAGCCAAAACAACCAATTACAAGCGCAATTCTTACATTCGGGTAAAACCAGAACAGCAATAGTAATTTCGACTTATCTCATTCTACACTACTCTGATTGACCTGAAATTTTGTAGGCACCTCTAAAATGTCATTACCTACAACTTTCATGTTTTAAGACAAGGCCAATTCGGCCTCTAACTAGGACCTAAAAATTCGGGCAGAATGCTCCCTCAAGAACCCTAATTTTCTGAAATTTCTTCCAAACCAGAAATTGGTTGCAATTAATCACTTTTCCCACCTCCTAGAGTCATTATATACCATTTATAATCATCATAGATAGCCACACAATCATGCTTATATTAAAACAGAAAAATCCCCAAAAATAATAAAACTTCATCATTTCAACCACAAATCAAGAAATAATCCATAAACTTGCATCTCATACTACCACTAAGCATGATTTAAGCATCAATTAAAGGAGGAGGGTGGTTCTTCACAACTTACCTTAGAAACAAGAGAGAGAGAGCTATTGGTCACCTTAACTTTCCAAAAAACTTCACACAACAACTCACCAACACTTCCTTAAGTGGTTTTATGGAGCAAAATCAAGGTTGGATGGTTGGTTTTGATGATTTGGAACAAGATTGAAGTGTGTTCTTCCTTGTGCTTGGAGTAAGAGAGAGAGAAAGAGAGAAAGAGAGGGCCGGCCACTTCTTGATGATTTTTGAAGAATTTTTGGTCATTTTTAAGCTATTTTAACCAAATTGGTAAAAGGGTGAATAGTGATCAAAAAGGTAAAACCACTCCTATGGTGACACTTGTCACCTTTTATTAAATGCTCGCCTACCTTGTCTCTCTTATATCAATCCACTTAGCACCCTCTACTTATCTCTTAACACCCGGTAAATTAATTCCAGTATTCAAAACTTAACCTAGTTGGCCGAATGTTTCCGAACTTTTCGCACTAGTGGGTCCCACGTCCAGTATACGCTCTTAATTTCTCAAAACCTATTCGATACTAGAAAAATCATCTAAAAATTATATCTGCTCCTTAAATTCATCTAGCAATTTTTCTAATCATGAAAATGTAGAAAACAAGCCACGGAAAATAATAAACCTAGAAAATGGGAAAAATACGGGTTCTCACACTCTCTCCCCCTTAAAAGAATTTCGCCCTCGAAATTTTACCTTCAAAATTTAAAGTAACCAATGGCCTGTACCTTCTCCGTCTTCAGAGTCAGAAGAAACAAGGTTCTTCATTCCAGTCCCTTCTCCACTTGACGGTCCAGGGTCGGTCTTGGTTGGTTGTTGGGTTCCTTTCTTTTTACGCGCTTTAATCGGGCAATGAGCAATTCGTTGCTCGGCGCTCCCACCGCGCAGACATCTCCTCCCCTTTCTCCAACAATCGTTCTCAGTGTGATTGGCCTTTCCGCAATAGTCACAAGTCAAGTGGGAAGCCATCTTTTTGCTTTCCGGAGAAGTCTCCCCCTGTCCTGTTTGGCTTCCTTTGATAAATCTTTTATCTACCGCCCCCAATGTCCATGGCGGCCGGAATAACTGGTTCACTTTCTGTACTTTAGAAGGTGCCATTGCTTCGCTAGGTTCCTCACTCACGCTACCCACTGCACCCCTTTTCCATTTTTTGGAAGCTTTCACCTGCGCCTTTGCATTCTCGATTCGTTGAGCCTTCTCAAGGGCCTCCTCGGAAATCCCTTCGTATTTCCTTTTTAGCTCTAAGTTCTTATGCAAGAGCTCAATTTTCTCTGAATACTCGTGCTTCCATCGCCCTTCCCAGTATGCGACTAGTTTCTTTTGGACTTCTATTTCGTCTCGAAGAACCGCGATTTCCTCATACATCTCAACCCAACGTGCCATCTCACAGAATTGCTGGACCTCAGATGGTAGCCTGTCGACAAAACAATGGATCATAATAAAGTCTTGAATACAAGTGGCACTCTTGGTCCATGTTTGGTTCAGCTGTTGTTTCCTCCCTTTCTTCTCTTGACCCTTGGTCTCGTTTTGTTTCACTGCTATGACCGTGTCCGCGACTACGTCTCTTTTTTTTTTTTCCCCCTCTCTCTTTTCTTTCCAAAAAGGGTACTTTAATGCATGAATGCAATAAATTGACTAAAATAACAAAATCTATCATACCAATTACACAAATAACATATCGCACATAACACGCCATATTAAAAGACGGATAAGCAAGTACACAAATACATATCAAGTTGGACAGATAACCATGTATACAAACACATATACAAGCACATATACTAACGTCAGGTGGTCGTAATATACGGACGAACCAAAAGGAAAAGGTAAAGTCGCCCCAGTATCAGCCCGTTTGGTCTCTCACGTCATTTACTATCCAAACTAGATGTCCATTGATCTCTTGTGCTCATTCTAGTCAGACAAAGCCTGTTCATATTCCAAATTACAAGGCTCAAATACCTAGTAGCTTGCATCGCCTCAATTCTGGAGTACTCGGGCACGAGAATCCGAAATAAGATAGTTCACATCTCGAGCTGGCCAGTCCCAAGAGTAAACCATCTACAAATCGAAATTCCTGCCCGACATACTTATCTATGGTCCTTAGATACCATGAGAAAGATTAAAGACCTATAACACTTCAAGGTTCATAGCTTATGCTCGAACCAGCACTTAATCCTTTAGACACAGGCACGAAAGCAAGACCATAACACCACTTGGCCCCAAGCTCACTCCGCGCAGAGACCACGTGAAGTGGCTCTGATACCACCTGTGACAGCCCCACCTTCCCCTAAGGCGAACCAAAAGGGTTAGCGGACTGCCTGCCCAGCTCTCGCCAGGACTAATGGTGCAGTTTAGAGCGGTCTATCGCGTTCCAGAACTTACAAACGCGCGTAAACGAGGAAAAAGGGCAAAATGACCCAAAATAAAAAAATGAAATTCGGAGTCGGCCATGAATAGTAACCGACCCGTCAGAACGCAACCAAATATCAAACAAACATTCACATCTTGAACTTTAGCAATTACAATCCAAAGTGACATACAAAAGTTGTTTAAAGTGAATATATACACGGTTTGCCAAATTGAAATTGAAAATGGCCCTAAAAATACATTTAGGGTTTCACTTCATATACAATACAAAAGAAATATATATCTAGTTCATTCAGCAACCATCTATCAAGATTCATTCCAAAAAGAGTCATATTCCTGTAAGGAAAACAAAAGGAACGGTGTGAGCTAATTGCCCAGTGAGATACTATCACTTACGCAACCAAGTGCATATAAGCATCAAGCTTTCAATCAATATAATAAAAATACGTAAAGACACACGTCAAATATAGTGATAAAAGGATACAGATGGCTCTCTAGAGCCCTTTCCTCGTTTGCATTTCTTGATCGGACGACATTGACTCTCCGTCAATGTTCATATGTACCAACCGTAGACTCCACTTTACTTCCACTCCTTCCACCTAACATACCCCTAACGGGCCCGAAATCCAAACACTTGCACTTTGGTATTACTCGAGTATACCGAAATCGAGAGTCTCTCATACTACAAGATTCCTTATAACTTTACCCAAGGCTCATTAATTTTCACGACCAAGCCCTTGCCGGCTCGATTCAATAAACTACCAATGGGGTTGAGCTCATTGATAACATTTGTAGTCGTTGGAGACTCGTCCAAACGACACCAAGTCATGTATTTCATTTCATATAACATTTCATTTAACATTCCAATAACTTTTCAATAACATGCGACATAATAATTGAGAGTGATAAAGTACACTCTCAGTTCAATCAATTAACATTCAACATCTCAAGTTCAAACATCAAAGCCATATAATAGCACACAAGTGAGTAGTACACTCGTCAAGCTAGCAAATGTGGTTTCATGCACTTCCGTCAAAAGAACGTTGTGCACCACGGTCACGTCCTAAAACATGCAAACAAATACAATGAGACTCGATAACGAGTCATAAACCAAGGCCAAACATGACCCCAATAGGGTTCCATAAGCATATGCAAACATTAAAGGAAACCAGAAATTTCGGAAATGTAACTAGCTTTGGCCCTGAAAAAAAAAAACAGTTTTTGTCCTCATTTTGCGGTAATGGCACCAATTTCACTACGATTATCGGATGAGGGTTCAAGACCCACCATTTCGAAGCTAAAAGACAGGGCTACAACATCACAGAAGGTCACTCAACCCAGTTTTGAGTGCAAACTGGTCAAAAATGCAAGATACTACATCAAAACGTAAAACATATTCACCAAAACGCATTCTAGCGGAAACATCATAACTCAGGCTCTCCAAGTCCAAATCCAGAAATTACAAAACTAGATGAAAGCTAAGAAACAGGGATAAATTTCATCAGAAGGCCTCAACAACCAATTCGGAAGCAATTCCAGCCAAAACAACCAATTACAGGCGCAATTCTTACATTCGGGTAAAACCAGAACAGCAATAGTAATTTCGACTTATCTCATTCTACACTACTCTGATTGATCTGAAATTTTGTAGGCACCTCTAAAATGTCATTCCCTAAAACTTTCATGTTTTAAGACAAGGCCAATTCGGCCTCTAAATAGGACCTAAAAATTCGGGCAGAATGCTCCCTCAAGAACCCTAATTTTCTGAAATTTCTTCCAAACCAGAAATTGGTTGCAATTAATCACTTTTCCCACCTCCTAGAGTCATTATATACCATTTCTAATCATCATAGATAGCCACACAATCATGCTTATGTTAAAACATAAAAATACCCAAAAATAATAAAACTTCATCATTTCAATCACAAATCAATAAATAATCCATAAACTTGCATCTCATACTACCACTAAGCATGATTTAAGCATCAATTAAAGGAGGAGGGTGGTTCTTCACAACTTACCTTAGAAACAAGAGAGAGAGAGCTTTTGGTCACCTTAACTTTCCAAAAAACTTCACACAACAACTCACCAACACTTCCTTAAGTGGTTTTATGGAGCAAAATCAAGGTTGGATGGTTGGTTTTGATGATTTGGAACAAGATTGAAGTGTGTTCTTCCTTGTGCTTGGAGTAAGAGAGAGAGAAAGAGAGAAAGAGAGGGCCGGCCACTTCTTGATGATTTTTGAAGAATTTTTGGTCATTTTTAAGCTATTTTAACCAAATTGGTAAAAGGGTGAATAGTGTTCAAAAAGGTCAAACCACTCCTATGGTGACACTTGTCACCTTTTATTAAATGCTCGCCTACCTTGTCTCTCTTATATCAATCCACTTAGCACCCTCTACTTATCTCTTAACACCCGGTAAATTAATTCCAGTATTCAAAACTTAACCTAGTTGGCCGAATGTTTCCGAACTTTTTGCACTAGTGGGTCCCACGTCCAGTATACGCTCTTAATTTCTCAAAACCTATTCGATACTAGAAAAATCATCTAAAAATTATATCTGCTCCTTAAATTCATCTAGCAATTTTTCTAATCATGAAAATGTAGAAAACAAGCCACAGAAAATAATAAACCTAGAAAATGGGAAAAATACGGGTTCTCACACACTCTCCCCCTTAAAAGAATTTCGCCCTCGAAATTTTACCTTCAAAATTTAAAGTAACCAATGGCCTGTACCTTCTTCGTCTTCAGAGTCAGAAGAAACAAGGTTCTTCATTCCAGTCCCTTCTCCACTTGACGGTCCAGGGTCGGTCTTGGTTGGTTGTTGGGTTCCTTTCTTTTTACGCGCTTTAATCGGGCAATGAGCAACTCGATGCTCGGCGCTCCCACCGTGCAGACATCTCCTCCCCTTTCTCCAACAATCGTTCTCAGTGTAATTGGCCTTTCTGCAATAGTCACAAGTCAAGTGGGAAGCCATCTTTTTGCTTTCCGGAGAAGTCTCCCCCTGTCCGGTTTGGCTTCCTTTGATAAATCTTTTATCTACCGCCCCCAATGTCCATGGCGGCCGGAATAACTGGTTCACTTTCTGTACTTTAGAAGGTGCCATTGCTTCGCTAGGTTCCTCACTCACGCTACCCACTGCACCCCTTTTCCATTTTTTGGAAGCTTTCACCTGCGCCTTTGCATTCTCGATTCGTTGAGCCTTCTCAAGGGCCTCATCGGAAATCCCTTCGTATTTCCTTTTTAGCTCTAAGTTCTTATGCAAGAGCTCAATTTTCTCTGAATACTCGTGCTTCCATCGCCCTTCCCAGTATGCGACTAGTTTCTTTTGGACTTCTATTTCGTCTCGAAGAACCGCGATTTCCTCATACATCTCAACCCAACGTGCCATCTCACAGAATTGCTGGACCTCAGATGGTAGCCTGTCGACAAAACAATGGATCATAATAAAGTCTTGAATACAAGTGGCACTCTTGGTCCATGTTTGGTTCAGCTGTTGTTTCCTCCCTTTCTTCTCTTGACCCTTGGTCTCGTTTTGTTTCACTGCTATGACCGTGTCCGCGACTACGTCTCTTTTTTTTTTTCCCCCTCTCTCTTTTCTTTCCAAAAAGGGTACTTTAATGCATGAATGCAATAAATTGACTAAAATAACAAAATCTATCATACCAATTACACAAATAACATATCGCACATAACACGCCATATTAAAAGACGGATAAGCAAGTACACAAATACATATCAAGTTGGACAGATAACCATGTATACAAACACATATACAAGCACATATACTAACGCCAGATGGTCGTAATATACGGACGAACAAAAAGGAAAAGGTAAAGTCGCCCCAGTATCAGCCCGTCTGGTCTCTCACGTCATTTACTATCCAAACTAGATGTCCATTGATCTCTTGTGCTCATTCTAGTCAGACAAAGCCTGTTCATGTTCCAAAATACAAGGCTCAAATACCTAGTAGCTTGCATCGCCTCAATTCTGGAGTACTCGGGCACGAGAATCCGAAATAAGATAGTTCACATCTCGAGCTGGCCAGTCCCAAGAGTAAACCATCTAGAAATCAAAATTCCTGCCCGACATACTTATCTATGGTCCTTAGATACCATGAGAAAGATTAAAGACCTATAACACTTCAAGGTTCATAGCTTATGCTCGAACGAGCACTTAATCCTTCAGACACAGGCACGAAAGCAAGACCATAACACCACTTGGCCCCAAGCTCACTCCGCGCAGAGACCACGCGAAGTGGCTCTAATACCACCTGTGACAGCCCCACCTTCCCCTAAGGCGAACCAAAGGGGTTAGCGGACTGCCTGCCCAGCTCTCGCCAGGACTAACGGTGCAGTTTAGAGCGGTCTATCGCGTTCCAGAACTTACAAACGCGCGTAAACGAGGAAAAAGGGCAAAATGACCCAAAATAAAAAAATGAAATTCGGAGTCGGCCATGAATAGTAACCGACCCGTCAGAACGCAACCAAATATCAAACAAACATTCACATCTTGAACTTTAGCAATTACAATCCAAAGTAACATACAAAAGTTGTTTAAAGTGAATATATACACGGTTTGCCAAATTGAAATTGAAAATGGCCCTAAAGATACATTTAGGGTTTCACTTCATATACAATACAAAAGAAATGTATATCTAGTTCATTCAGCAACCATCTATCAAGATTCATTCCAAAAAGAGTCATATTCCTATAAGGAAAACAAAAGGAACGGTGTGAGCTAATTGCCCAGTGAGATACTATCACTTACGCAACCAAGTGCATATAAGCATCAAGCTTTCAATCAATATAATAAAAATAAGCAAAGGCACACGTCAAATATAGTGATAAAAGGATACAGATGGCTCTCTAGAGCCCTTTCCTCGTTTGCATTTCTTGATCGGACGTCATTGACTCTCCGTCAATGTTCATATGTACCAACCGTAGACTCCACTTTACTTCCACTCCTTCCACCTAACATACCCCTACCGGGCCCGAAATCCAAACACTTGCACTTTGGTATTACTCGAGTATACCGGAATCGAGAGTCTCTCATACTACAAGATTCCTTATAACTTTACCCAAGGCTCATTAATTTTCACGACCAAGCCCTTGCCGGCTCGATTCAATAAACTACCAATGGGGTTGAGCTCATTGATAACATTTGTAGTCGTTGGAGACTCGTCCAAACGACACCAAGTCATGTATTTCATTTCATATAACATTTCATATAACATTCCAATAACTTTTCAATAACATGCGAAACAATAAGTGAGAGTGATAAAGTACACTCTCAGTTCAATCAATTAACATTCAACATCTCAAGTTCAAATATCAAAGCCATATAATAGCACACAAGTGAGTAGTACACTCGCCAAGCTAGCAAATGTGGTTTCATGCACTTCCGTCAAAAGAACGTTGTGCACCACGGTCACGTCCTAAAACATGCAAACAAATACAATGAGACTCGATAACGAGTCATAAACCAAGGCCAAACATGTCCCCAATAGGGTTCCATAAGCATATACAAACATTAAAGGAAACCAGAAATTTCGGAAATGTAACTAGCTTTGGCCCTGAAAGAAAAAAATAGTTTTTGTCCTCATTTTGCGGTAATGGCACCAATTTCACTACGATTATCGGATGAGGGTGCAAGACCCACCATTTCGAAGCTAAAAGACAGGGCTACAAATCACAGAAGGTCACTCAGCCCAGTTTTGAGTGCAAACTGGTCAAAAATGTAAGATACTACATCAAAACGTAAAACAGATTCACCAAAACGCATTCTAGCGGAAACATCATAACTCAGGCTCTCCAAGTCCAAATCCAGAAATTATAAAACCAGATGAAAGCTAAGAAACAGGGATAAATTTCATCAGAAGGCCTCAACAACCAATTCGGAAGCAATTCCAGCCAAAACAACCAATTACAGGCGCAATTCTTACATTCGGGTAAAACCAGAACAGCAATAGTAATTTCGACTTATCTCATTCTACACTACTCCGATTGACCTGAAATTTTGTAGGCACCTCTAAAATGTCATTTCCTACAACTTTCACGTTTTAAGACAAGGACAATTCGGCCTCTAACTAGGACCTAAAAATTCGGGCAGAATGCTCCCTCAAGAACCCTAATTTTCTGAAATTTCTTCCAAACCAGAAATTGGTTGCAATTAATCACTTTTCCCACCTCCTAGAGTCATTATATACCATTTCTAATCATCATAGATAGCCACACAATCATGCTTATATTAAAACATAAAAATACCCAAAAATAATAAAACTTCATCATTTCAACCACAAATCAATAAATAATCCATAAACTTGCATCTCATACTACCACTAAGCATGATTTAAGCATCAATTAAAGGAGGAGGGTGGTTATTCACAACTTACCTTAGAAGCAAGAGAGAGAGAGCTATTGGTCACCTTAACTTTCCAAAAAACTTCACACAACAACTCACAACACTTCCTTAAGTGGTTTTATGGAGCAAAATCAAGGTTGGATGGTTGGTTTTGATGATTTGGAACAAGATTGAAGTGTGTTCTTCCTTGTGCTTGGAGTAAGAGAGAGAGAAAGAGAGGGCCGGCCACTTCTTGATGATTTTTGAAGAATTTTTGGTCATTTTTAAGCTATTTTAACCAAATTGGTAAAAGGGTGAATAGTGTTCAAAAAGGTCAAACCACTCCTATGGTGACACTTGTCACCTTTTTTTAAATGCTCGCCTACCTTGTCTCTCTTATATCAATCCACTTAGCACCCTCTACTTATCTCTTAACACCCGGTAAATTAATTCCAGTATTCAAAACTTAACCTAGTTGGCCGAATTTTTCCAAACTTTTCGCACTAGTGGGTCCCACGTCCAGTATACGCTCTTAATTTCTCAAAACCTATTCGATATTAGAAAAATCATCTAAAAATTATATCTGCTCCTTAAATTCATCTAGCAATTTTTCTAATCACGAAAATGTAGAAAACAAGCCACGGAAAATAATAAACCTAGAAAACGGGAAAAATACGGGTTCTCACACTCTCTCCCCCTTAAAAGAATTTCGCCCTCGAAATTTTACCGTCAAAATTTAAAGTAACCAATGGCCCGTACCTTCTCCGTCTTCAGAGTCAGAAGAAACAAGGTTCTTCATTCCAGTCCCTTCTCCACTTGACGGTCCAGGGTCGGTCTTGGTTGGTTGTTGGGTTCCTTTCTTTTTACGCGCTTTAATCGGGCAATGAGCAATTCGATGCTCGGCGCTCCCACCGCGCAGACATCTCCTCCCCTTTCTCCAACAATCGTTCTCAGTGTGATTGGCCTTTCCGCAATAGTCACAAGTCAAGTGGGAAGCCATCTTTTTGCTTTCCGGAGAAGTCTCCCCCTGTCCGGTTTGGCTTCCTTTGATAAATCTTTTATCTACCGCCCCCAATGTCCATGGCGGCCGGAATAACTGGTTCACTTTCTGTACTTTAGAAGGTGCCATTGCTTCGCTAGGTTCCTCACTCACGCTACCCACTGCACCCCTTTTCCATTTTTTTGAAGCTTTCACCTGCGCCTTTGCATTCTCGATTCGTTGAGCCTTCTCAAGGGCCTCCTCGGAAATCCCTTCGTATTTCTTTTTTAGCTCTAAGTTCTTATGCAAGAGCTCAATTTTCTCTGAATACTCGTGCTTCCATCGCCCTTCCCAGTATGCGACTAGTTTCTTTTGGAATTCTATTTCGTCTCGAAGAACCGCGATTTCCTCATACATCTCAACCCAACGTGCCATCTCACAGAATTGCTGGACCTCAGATGGTAGCCTGTCGACAAAACAATGGATCATAATAAAGTCTTGAATACAAGTGGCACTCTTGGTCCATGTTTGGTTCAGCTGTTGTTTCCTCCCTTTCTTCTCTTGACCCTTGGTCTCGTTTTGTTTCACTGCTATGACCGTGTCCGCGACTACGTCTCTTTTTTTTTTTTCCCCCTCTCTCTTTTCTTTCCAAAAAGGGTACTTTAATGCATGAATGCAATAAATTGACTAAAATAACAAAATCTATCATACCAAATACACAAATAACATATCGCACATAACACGCCATATTAAAAGACGGATAAGCAAGTACACAAATACATATCAAGTTGGACAGATAACCATGTATACAAACACATATACAAGCACATATACTAACGTCAGGTGGTCGTAATATACGGACGAACCAAAAGGAAAAGGTAAAGTCGCCCCAGTATCAGCCCGTCTGGTCTCTCACGTCATTTACTATCCAAACTAGATGTCCATTGATCTCTTGTGCTCATTCTAGTCAGACAAAGCTTTTTCATGTTCCAAAATACAAGGCTCAAATACCTAGTAGCTTGCATCGCCTCAATTATGGAGTACTCGTGATACGTTCCTCGATCAACACGTTTCGAGACACGTAGCACGTTTGCCCAAGGATCTAGCGAGGATGTCCAACGCTTGGAATTGCGGGATCTAGAACCAAACGGACGACACGATTTGATTCAAGACGGTAGACGACACTCCAATGAAGGTGAATACTCCAGGGGAATAGGTCGGTAGAACAATCTAGGACAGGACGCAAGACTGCTCAAAACCCTTGCCAAAGCAAGTAAAGGGGTCGAATCTCTCTCTCAAGAAGAATCGAAAATATGCAAAACTTTATTGATAAAACGTCTACCTAAAACCTTACAAAGCAAGCCTATTTATAGGCTAAAGTGACTGAAAAACCCTAAGGAAACAATGGCAAGAGTTCGGCCATCTTGGTGTCCAAGATGGGCCGGCCCAATGAGCTATGAAGATAAATTAATCCAATCTAACAAGTACTAAGGCTAAGGCCTTATAGGGCCGATCCTCTTGAAGGCCCACTTGAGTCTTCGTGGGCTTGGATCATGGTGTAAATGGCTTGATTGTCTCTCTCTAAGCCCTCAATATCTTTGTGAACTCCATGTTGGTCTTGGACGACTCGAACCAGGGCTTGGAGTGATTCTTTGAAGAGCTTGGCCCGTGCACGTGTGACTGGGCCCAATGGAACTCGGACTGGGTCGTTGCGTGGGCCGAGACTCGTGCACACATCAGTCCCCTCCTCTTGAGAAGGATTTGCCCTCAAATCTGGATCCTTCTCGTCAAGAAATGGACTTAGGTCCCCGACGTTGAAGGTCGCACTAACATTGTATTCCCCAGGTAGCTCCAACTTGTATGCGTTGTCATTGACTTTTTGGAGTACCCGAAATGGTCCATCACCTCGTGGGGATAATTTGCTTTGACGTTGCTTGGGGAATCGCTCTTTCCTCAAGTGTAGCCACACCCAATCTCCAGGCTCAAAAGTCATCTTGCGGCGGTGCTTGTTGGCTTGTTGGATGTATTGCTGCGTGCGCCTCTCGATGTTTGCTCGCACAGCTTCATGTAACCTGCGCACAAAATCAGCTTTCCTTTTCCCATCTAAGCTTGTGTGCTCAGAGGAAGGTAATGGCACCAGATCAAGGGGGGTAAGTGATACGAAATATGGGCCGCTTATGGGCCATGTTTTGGGCTGCAAGAAATTGAATCTTTTAGTAATAGTTAGTAGTTTATTTTCTAGATTCCTATTTTATTTGCTAGGAATAAATTCGGTCCAAGACCTCATGTTGAGTTGGATCCGATTTATAGAGTCTAGGCTCACTATAACTTAAGTTGGTTAATTAGCTTTTATTGGGTTATGTTGGGCCAGCTTAAAGCCTTCATTGGATCAATTATAAGCTGACCATTAGATAGTGGATTTGAGTAGTGGAATCGGGCCAAAGGCCTAGCCTAGCCGAGTTAGGGTTTTGTCTTGTAAGGCTATATATAGCCTAGGTTTTCATTCATTAGGGGGACAATTCAGATTTTATAAAATATATGTGAGTTATTTCACTCTCTCTTGCCTCAAGAGAATTTCCTTTGAATACTTGAGAATTAATCTCAAGCTGTTCATTGAACTTATCAATCAAGTAGTCTCCTTGATTGTGGCGTTCTCCTATCCATACTTTTGGTTCACTAAATTTGCTAGTCGTGGGTTAAGGAATCTCCTTAGTTCGTGGCTCGTGATTCTAGAAGGGTCAAAGTTCCGCAAATCATCCCAACTTGGTGTTCGTCTAGATCCGTCTCACATCAGTTGGTATCAGAGCTAGTCGACGACATCAAGTATATCCCGTTGAGTTTGTTCGTAAGCTTTCTAGTCAATTTTATTTTGCAATTCTGGTCGTTTCTTCCTTTGTGTCAAGTCCGATTGTTATTACAAAAAAAAAAAAATCTGTCCGCCTTTGTTGTCTTGTTGAGTCACTCTTTGATTTCTTTTGCTTCATGTCCACTTCGTGCATTACTTGTTGTGTGATTCTGTCTTGAAGCCTGCCTTCAAGTGTAGCCGTGTTTTGTTCGTTGCATATTCTGTTTAAAAATCAAAAAAAAAAAAAAAATTCTGCGACGGCTAGGGTTTTCACTTGCAACTAGGGTTTCCTTGGGCGCGAGTTTCTTGCCAAATCTGTCCAAACTTTAGTTTATTCCACCAAGTTGTTTTCATTAATTTCCTAAACTGATTTTTGTGGTTAAACTTGTTTGGGGTTGGAATCTTGAAGAGGAACTACAATAATCTAGGGATTCTTGAGTTTCTTGAGACTAATCTTGAAGTCTCAAAATTTTGATACATGTTTTGATAGTTATTGGAGGATTGAAGGAGAACATTGGAGTGACATTAAATTCTGGAATTTTACCCAAGAACAGCCGAGTAATTGTGTGTTCTTAGAGTCAAAAAAAAAAAAAGAAAAAAAAAGAAGAAAAAAAAAAAGGGCATTCGGGTGACAAACCACAAAGGAGGAAGCCGCACTTTTATTTGCCAATTCTGTCTTATTGCAATTGTTCCAACAAACCAGAAAATTACATCAAGAAAAGCATACTCAAAAGTTTTGACCAACCTCCTCTTGAAAATCTTGCACACCTTGGGTCTTGATCACTTGTATCACCCGTTGAGTCTTTTGAGGATCTTGACCATCTTGATTCTTGAAGATTTGCACTTCCCTACGTATAAACAGTTTCTTGTACGTCCTTGCATCCATACGGGGCTTTCTTGGCTTAGGAGTAAACCTCTTGGGAGTTTCTTGAGCAGGCCGCTTGGAGTATTCTTGGGTGACGTTGCTTGAGTCATCTTGTGAAGCCATTGTTTAGCACCAAGCGTCAAAAAAAAAACTGTCCTTGTGTGGAGCAAAGAGGGGAGGGCCGAATTGTTGTTCTTGAGGAAGAGTAAGGGACGAAAATTTTGAGGGGATTTAAGAAGAGGTAATTCTGGAAAATTTTGGGGTTAGGAAGCTACCAAATCTGGAAAAATTTTTAGGAAATTCCAGCCGACTTTGAGGGGAATTTAAGAAGACAAGAAATCTGGAATTTTTTCGTGGAAGCTATTCTGATTTGATAAGGTAACAAATCTGGAAATTTTCAGCAGTTAGGAAGCTACCAAATTCTGTTTTGCAGCCGACTTTGGAAGGTTTAAAAGGAGCAGAAATCTGGAAATTTTTAGCTACCAAATTCTGTTTTGCAGCCGACTTTGGAAGGTTTAAAAGGAGCAGAAATCTGGAAATTTTTTAGCTACCAAATTCTGTTTTGCAGCCGACTTTGGGAGGTTTCAAAAGAGAAGGAAATCTGGAAAAATTTTGGTAATAATTCTGATTTGTTATAGCCGACTTTAGGAAGGTTTTTGGAGAGGGAATCTGGAAAAATTTTGGTAATAATTCTGTTTGGTTAGCCGACTTTAAGGAAATTTCCAAATAAGTCCAACACCTAACTTGTTTCCAAAAATCAATTGGGCAATTAAGTAAAGCACTTGGGAACTCCATCATCGTACTTGGACTTTCTTTTTCTTTGTACATCAATTTTTTCCTCTTCCATTCCTTATTCATTACTTGAGCTTTCCATTTCTACTTTTTGTTTCCTTGTTCCTTTGATACAATTGGGAGCTATATTGATTAAAGTTTGATTGAACTTCCTTGAGAAAATTTCTGATTTCTTCAAAGGAAACAAGCAAGTGGTTTGAGAAGTGAATTGGTGAGAGCATTAGAGTGCCATACACACTTGAGTGAAAACACGAGAGGAGTGAAACACGTAAGGGAGCGAGTGAGGACTGTTCTACTAATTTTTGTTGAGTTTTGCAGGTAATAAAAGTATGAGACAAACGAATGCTCAACTGGAGCTTCACCATCTTGTGCCTAAAGGAGTAAATACTGTGGCATTGCGTGAGATAACTGAGCAATTGGAAATCATCAAAGCTCAAAAAAATGATTGGTTTTATACACGTTGCCATATCAAGGATAAAGTTTGCAGCTTAGCCATTGATAAGGGTTGTGAAGTTAATCTCGCAAGTACTGTCTTGGTTGAGAAATTGAATCTTCCAACCATTGATCATCTTCGACCTTACAAGTTGCAAAGTGATAGTGGTGATATTTGGATTACTAAGCACACACTTGTTCCTTTTCGTATTGGTCAATACGTGGATGAGGTGTTGTGTGATGTGGTTCCCATTCAAGTGACGCATGTGCTGTTGGGACAATGGTGGATGTTTAATCGAGAAGTCAAATATGATGGATATACTAATAAGTATTCCTTCACATTTAATGGCCGTCGTACCAGGCTTGTGTCGCTTAACTCTAAGCAACTTTGTATTGATCTAGCATACATGAAGAGTGAGCATGAGCGTTATAGTATGAAGAAAGAGCTGGAGGAGAGAATTGTGACTGAAGAGGTAAAATTCGAGGGAGTTGAAAAGGAGAAAGAGGTTGAGAATAATGAGGGGAAAAAGTCAGCTACTGAGCATGAACAAGAGATTAAAAATTCTAAGAGTAAGCTGATTGTGAGAAAGGATGTGAGACCATATGTTTTTTCTAACGATCTTGACTCTACTTTGTTTAGTGTTTCTACTTTTATGCAGGTTAAGCAAGGAAAAATTGAGTTGATCTTGGCATGTTCTATGCCTAAATCCATTGGTGCTTATCAAACTTTTCATGGAGTTTGCACCTTAAGTGTTGTCTCTCTTTGTCATCCACTGATGTTCAACGTCAACCATGAGCCTGATTTGCTTGTTGGGAGGAATAATGAAGTTTCAAAGGGAGTTTCTACACTTGAAACTTGTTATAAATTTCCTTCTTATTTTGTTGGTGACAATCCTTTCCTCATTGGTCCAAATTCTGATTCCTTACAACCTGATTTTATTCTTCAATTTGAAGGTTCAGAAGCTGCCTATCTCGATCTTACTCCATTTGTGCAAGATAGGCCATACCAACAACAACTTGCAATGAATTTTGTAACTTTGCAAAATCATGTCCGGGACTTTTCTAACCTGATTGAGCATCACTATGAAGATCCTTATCTTGTGAATGTGAATGGTAAGCTATCAAGTGATTTTATACCTACAAATGCTAATCGTGTGATTTATTGTGTAGGTCCAAAGTCGACCATTCATGACACAGGACTGATTAGAGAGCCTTGGAGTGGTTGGAGTCAAGCCTTGAGTTTTCCATGGCAGATTGTGAGCATTTTCAAGCTGACCAAGAGACATGTGCACCGAATTACAATAATCATGACGTATGCAAGTATCATTCATTCTAAGAGAGCCAATATGTGGAGATTTGAAGTTTCATACTGCCAATTCTTGTAGTACTATTCATTTCCAAACACGATTTGAGGACAAATCTTTTTCAAGAGGAGGGGAATGATACGAAATATGGGCCGCTTATGGGCCATGTTTTGGGCTGCAAGAAGCCATGTTTTGGGCTGCAAGAAATTGAATCTTTTAGTAATAGTTAGTAGTTTATTTTCTAGATTCCTATTTTATTTGCTAGGAATAAATTCGGTCCAAGACCTCATGTTGAGTTGGATCCGATTTATAGAGTCTAGGCTCACTACAACTTAAGTTGGTTAATTAGCTTTTATTGGGTTATGTTGGGCCAGCTTAAAGCCTTCATTGGATCAATTATAAGCTGACCATTAGATAGTGGATTTGAGTAGTGGAATCGGGCCAAAGGCCTAGCCTAGCCGAGTTAGGGTTTTGTCTTGTAAGGCTATATATAGCCTAGGTTTTCATTCATTAGGGGGACAATTCAGATTTTATAAAATATATGTGAGTTATTTCACTCTCTCTTGCCTCAAGAGAATTTCCTTTGAATACTTGAGAATTAATCTCAAGCTGTTCATTGAACTTATCAATCAAGTAGTCTCCTTGATTGTGGTGTTCTCCTATCCATACTTTTGGTTCACTAAATTTGCTAGTCGTGGGTTAAGGAATCTCCTTAGTTCGTGGCTCGTGATTCTAGAAGGGTCAAAGTTCCGCAAATCATCCCAACTTGGTGTTCGTCTAGATCCGTCTCACATCAGTAAGGGGGTTGAAGCCATAAACAATCTCAAAGGGGGAATATTGTGTTGCACTATGCACAGTTCGGTTGTAGGCAAATTCAACATGAGGTAAGCACTCCTCCCAAGACTTAAGATTCTTTTTAATCAAGGCCCGAAGTAAAGTGCCAAGTGTGCGATTGACAACTTCAGTTTGTCCATCGCTTTGAGGATGACTAGTGGTGGAGAATAATAACCTAGTGCCAAGTTTGGACCACAAAGTCTTCCAAAAGTAACTCAGGAACTTCACATCCCTGTCACTAACAATAGTCCTAGGCATGCCATGCAGACGGACAATCTCTTTGAAAAATAAAGTAGCAATATGAGATGCATCGTCAGTTTTATGACAAGGAATAAAATGTGCCATTTTAGAAAATCTATCAACCACCACAAATATGGAGTCATTACCCCTCGGTGATCTAGGCAAACCGAGCACAAAGTCCATAGACAAGTCAACCCAAGGATGGTGTGGGATAGGTAATGGGGTATACAAGCCATATGGATTTGTCTTAGACTTTGCCTTGTGACAAGTAGCGCATCTACCAACCATGCGTTCAACATCTCGACGCATATGAGGCCAGTAAAAGTGCTCTTGCAACATGGCCAGAGTCTTGGTGATGCCAAAGTGGCCCATGAGACCACCACTATGTGCCTCTCGAATCAAAAGATCACGAATGGAAGAATTAGGTACACACAGCTTATCTACATGGAATAGAAATCCATCATGCAAGAAGTATTTGCCATGCGGGTTCTTAACACAAGCAACATAGATATCACCAAAGTCATGATCATTTGTGTAGAGTTCCTTAACCATTTCGAACCCTAGTAACTTGGCATCCAGAAGGGCAAGCAACGAATGTCTACGTGATAATGCATCAGCCACTACATTCGTTTTGCCAGTCTTATACTTGATGACATATGAAAAGGTGTCAATGAAGCTTACCCATTTGGCATGCCGCTTGCTTAACTTAGGTTGTCCCTTGAGGTACTTCAATGACTCGTGATCAGTGTGTATCACGAACTCCCGAGGACGAAGATAGTGTTGCCAAGTCTCCAAGGCCCTCACTAATGCGTACAACTCCTTGTCGTATGTGGGGTAGTTTAATGCAGCTCCGCCCAGTTTCTCACTAAAGAAGGCACAAGGCCTCTTGTCTTGCATGAGGACCGCTCCAATACCTACACCAGAAGCATCACATTCAATTTCAAAAGTCTTGTGAAAGTTTGGTAATGCTAACACAGGTGCATGTGTGAGCGTGTCCTTGAGGGCCAGAAATGCTTGTTCTTGTGATTCTCCCCAGTGGAACTTGTCATTCTTCTTTGTTACGGCGGTCAACGGGGCGGCAATGGTGCTAAAATCTTTGACAAAGCGCCGGTAAAAGCCCGCCAATCCAAGGAAGCTGCGCACGTCAGGGACGGATGTGGGAGTTGGCCATTGCTCGATGGCCTCAATCTTGGATTTGTCCACCTTGATGCCCTGCGAACTTACCACATAACCTAAAAACACAAGTTCGTTAGTACAAAAGGTGCACTTCTTGAGGTTGGCGTATAGACTTGCCTGTCGAAGTGTCTCAAGAACTAATCTCACATGCTCTAAGTGCTCATGCTCACTATGACTATAGATCAGGATGTCATCAAAGTAAACAATGACAAACTTGCCAATAAAATGCCTCAAAACATGGTTCATTAGTCGCATGAAGGTGCTAGGAGCATTAGTCAAGCCAAAAGGCATGACTAGCCACTCATAGAGACCATGTTTGGTTTTGAAGGCTGTTTTCCACTCATCACCTTCTTTCATCCTAATTTGATGATAGCCACTCCTTAAGTCAATTTTGGTGAAAATAATGGCCCCATCGAGTTCATCAAGCATATCATCAAGTCTAGGAATGGGATGACGATATTTCACAGTGATAGCATTCACAGCCCGACAGTCAGTGCACATGCGCCAAGTACCGTCCTTTTTGGGAACAAGTATCACAGGCACAGCGCAAGGACTTAGACTTTCCTTTACCCAACCCTTACCCAAGAGGCCATCAACTTGCCTTTGAAGCTCCTTGGTCTCCTCAGGGCCCATGCGGTAAGCAGGTTTGTTGGGCAACGGTGCGCCAGGAATGAGGTCGATTTGGTGTTCAATTCCCCGAATGGGTGGTAAGCCATCAGGGACCTCGTCAGGGAAAACATCCTCAAATTCCTGTAAAAGAACAACAATGCTCGCAGGCAATGCCTTATCGAGCTCAGCAACATCCAAGAGCACATGCTTGCAAATCATGAGAAGTATAGGCTGATTAGAGTTCACCACTTTTCTAACATCTTTAGCCTTAATAATCATGTTGTGCTTCTTAGTGGTAGGTGCGGTAGGTGATTTGTCATGTATACCCCTGGGTGTACTTCCTTGACCCTTGGTAGCTAGCTCACCCGTAGAAGTGGAGCTTTGTCCAGGGTCGACCGCCTTTAGTGTCCTCCTTTGACGATCCCGTTCACACTCCCTTTGCAATAGTAGTTGGTCCTCATAAACTTGTGCAGGCGTGAGGGGCGTAAGGACCTTACGTTTGCCGTCATGCAAAAGTGTGTACTTATTTGCTCTTCCATCGAATGTGACGTGTTTGTCAAATTGCCAGGGCCTCCCCAGAATGATATGCGTAGCATGCATTGGCACGACGTCGCACAGGATTTCGTCAGTGTAAGTACCAATTGAAAAGGGAATGCGTACCTGTTTGAAGACTCGGACCTCGCCATCCTCACTTAGCCATTGGAGGCGGTAAGGATATGGATGCCTGGTAGTGGGGAGTCCTAGACTCTCAACCATGACCAAACTGGCCACGTTTGTGCAACTCCCACCGTCGATGATGAGACTACACACCTTGTCGCCAACCTTACAGCGGGTGTAGAATAGGTTTTCGCGTTGTAGCTGCTCGTCCTCCTTAACGCGGGCGGTTAGCACTCGCCGTGCCACCAAGCAACCTACTTCTCCTCGTGTAGGCGAGCAAGCTTCCCTAGCTGTCTCTTCTTCCAGGCAGTCGTCTTCGACCAGTTCGGGCATCTTCTCACACTCGTCATCATCAGATACGATGTCGCCATTGTGAGTGATGAGCATGACCCGTTGGTTTGGGCACTGAGATTGAATATGGCCAAACCCTTGGCACTTGAAGCACTTGATGTCCCTACTCCTAGGCTTAGGAGTCTCAAGCGGTGCCTTTGAAGTGGACCTGGATGCATCGGAAGCCTTGTTAGGGGTAGAATAGGAATTGCGGGAAGAGGTGTTACCTGGGATTCGGTTGGAAGAGGTTGGTATCGCCGTACTTCCAACTTCGTGGGTCGCCCTTCGTGGTTGGTTGCCCCTCCATGAAGTGGTGTTAGAAGATGGGAAAGGACGTGCTGCTCGTCTTAGTTTCTTCCCCCGCTCGGCCTTGATAGCGAGTTCTAGAAGGTCGAGCATGTCCAAGTAATGTTGGAGCTCCAAGGTTTCTTGAAGGTCAGGATTGAGACCTCTAAGAAACCTAGCCATCGTGGCTTCATTGTCCTCTTGAATGTTGGCCCTCATCATGGCCATCTCGATCTCTTTGTAGTAGTCTTCCACACTCATGTTGCCTTGAGTGAGAGTTTGAAGTTTAGAGTGGAGATCGCGATTGTAGTAGCTAGGAACAAATCGCTTGCGCATTAGTGCCTTGAGTTCTCGCCAAGTCCGGACACGTGGTTCGCCCATCCTTCTCCTATGGGTCCTTACTTGGTCCCACCAGACTAATGCATAGTCGGTGAACTCCACGGTGGCAACTTTAACCTTTTGTTCCTCGCTGTAATCGTAGCAGTCAAAGACCATCTCGATACGGCCTTCCCACTCCAAGTAAGCTTCCGGGTCACTTTTGCCTTTGAATGCGGGGACTTGAATTTTAAGCCCCTTGAGTTCGTTCTTAAGCGTGTCCCGTCGTGGCTTCTCGGGTTGCTCGTCATCTTCACTGGCGGAGTAGTCCTCACTGGGTGTTCTTTTGAGGCCATGACTACTCCGGTTGCGTGATCCAGAACGAGAGCGTGGACCGAGATTCTTGGCGAGTTCGTCAAATCGGGTGTGCAACTCCTCCATTTGTTGATCACTAATGCGTTTGAGCTCATGCCTCATGGCGGTGAACAACAGAGAATAGTCTTTGGAAGGCGGTTGTTGATCTTGCTCCATGTCTCTCTTGATGCCCCCTGCAAAGGTTAGTAACAAGCAAAGAAAGTGCAAATATAATTCCTCACTTCACTCCCTGAGTGTATCGCTCGCGCTCGTGTATAGTGCTCAAGTCACTCTATGAAACTTACCAAGTACCTTACCTGTTGGTTTAGGTAGTTGAGTAATGTTGCTCGAGTCCAACAATCGTCTCCAACTTTTCCCACAAGAGTAAACACAAGAATGTAGGAGAAAATGTAGGAAAGTTTCCTAAAATCTAGGAATAGAATATAGGAGATTTTCCTAAAGTGGATGAGAGAATATAGGAGAGTTTCCTAAAGTGGATGAGAGAATATAGGAAAGGTCCTAAAAATGGATGAGAGAATTTGAGGAGAGTTTCCTAAAAAAATGGATGAGAGAATTTAGGAAAGTTTCCAAAAAAATAGATGAGAGAGTTTTAGGAAAATTTCCTAAAAATGGATGAGAGAATTTAGGAAAGTTTCCAAAAAAAATGGATGAGAGAATTTAGGAAAGTTTCCTAAAAATAGATGAGAGACCTTAGGAAAGTTTCCAAAAAAAATGGATGAGAGAGTTTGGGAAAGTTTCCTAAAAAGGTAGGAGAGAGAGTGTCCAAGTGAGTACAAAGAGTTATCCAAGTGCTTTACTTAGTTTCCTAATTGATTTTGGAAACAAGTTAGTTTTTGGAAACCCTTTGAAAATCCTTTTCCTCTTGAACAACTTTTGGTAACCTTCTTGAAACAACTTTTGGTAATCTTCTTGAAACAACTTTTAGTAACCTTCTTGAAACAACCTTTGGTAATCTTCTTGAAACAACTTTTGGTAACTTCCAAATTCTACTCCAAGAAAGATTGCACAAATCAGATTTGGTTCCCTATTCAAAACAATTCGATTGCCACTTTCTTTCCTTTCCTTTTTTTTTTTTCTTGCCAACCGATTCCTCTTTTCTTTCTTTTTCTTTTCGTTTTTGTTTTCTGTTTTTTTTTTCTTGACTGCAACTATCAACCACGACACAAAACAAGGAAGTCCACAAATAATAACTACCAAGAACTCCAAGATCTTTCAAGAACTTTCAAGGAAGTTGTCAGGAACTTCAGAAATTTCAAGATTGTGATCAAGAATGCAAGAAGCTCAAGATTATTGTAAGTTCTCTTCAAGATTCACAAAATTCCAACAAGTTTTGCCAAAATCCAGATTTGAAAACCAAGTAAACAAGTTGGATAACACAAACAACAAGGCTGGACAGATTTGTATTCGGGTGAACAGTGACATGAACAGTGTCGGTGAACAGTATTCGGGTGAACAGTACCGGTGAACAGTGACTCTTTTTTTTTTTTTTTTTGAACAAGGCAGCGGAAAGTACTAAGAATTCTACGACACAACTACGAAAAATATGGATATAACGAAAGATACCTCTACCAAAGCTCTGAAGCCAACTGATACGTTCCTCGATCAACACGTTTCGAGACACGTAGCACGTTTGCCCAAGGATCTAGCGAGGATGTCCAACGCTTGGAATTGCGGGATCTAGAACCAAACGGACGACACGATTTGATTCAAGACGGTAGACGACACTTCAATGAAGGTGAATACTCCAGGGGAATAGGTCGGTAGAACAATCTAGGACAGGACGCAAGACTGCTCAAAACCCTTGCCAAAGCAAGTAAAGGGGTCGAATCTCTCTCTCAAGAAGAATCGAAAATATGCAAAACTTTATTGATAAAACGTCTACCTAAAACCTTACAAAGCAAGCCTATTTATAGGCTAAAGTGACTGAAAAACCCTAAGGAAACAATGGCAAGAGTTCGGCCATCTTGGTGTCCAAGATGGGCCGGCCCAATGAGCTATGAAGATAAATTAATCCAATCTAACAAGTACTAAGGCTAAGGCCTTATAGGGCCGATCCTCTTGAAGGCCCACTTGAGTCTTCGTGGGCTTGGATCATGGTGTAAATGGCTTGATTGTCTCTCTCTAAGCCCTCAAAATCTTTGTGAACTCCATGTTGGTCTTGGACGACTCGAACCAGGGCTTGGAGTGATTCTTTGAAGAGCTTGGCCATGGGACGTGTGACTGGGCCCAATGGAACTCGGACTGGGTCGTTGCGTGGGCCGAGACTCGTGCACACATCAACTCGGGCACGAGAATCCGAAATAAGATAGTTCACATCTCGAGCTGGCCAGTCCCAAGAGTAAACCATCTACAAATCGAAATTCCTGCCCGACATACTTATCTATGGTCCTTAGATACCATGAGAAAGATTAAAGACCTATAACACTTCATGGTTCATAGCTTATGCTCGAACGAGCACTTAATCCTTTAGACACAGGCACGAAAGCAAGACCATAACACCACTTGGCCCCAAGCTCTCTCCGCGCAGAGACCACGTGAAGTGGCTCTGATACCACCCGTGACAGCCCCACCTTCCCCTAAGGCGAACCAAAGGGGTTAGCGGACTGCCTGCCCAGCTCTCGCCAGGACTAACGGTGCAGTTTAAAGCGGTCTATCGCGTTCCGAAACTTACAAACGCGCGTAAACGAGGAAAAAGGGCAAAATGACCCAAAATAAAAAAATGAAATTCGGAGTCGGCCATGAATAGTAACCGACCCGTCAGAACGCAACCAAATATCAAACAAACATTCACATCTTTAACTTTAGCAATTACAATCTAAAGTGACATACAAAAGTTGTTAAAAGTGAATATATACACGGTTTGCCAAATTGAAATTGAAAACGGCCCTAAAGATACATTTAGGGTTTCACTTCATATGCAATACAAAAGAAATATATATCTAGTTCATTCAGCAACCATCTATCAAGATTCATTCCAAAAAGAGTCATATTCCTGTAAGGAAAACAAAAGGAACGGTGTGAGCTAATTGCCCAGTGAGATACTATCACTTATGCAACCAAGTGAATATAAGCATCAAGCTTTCAATCAATATAATAGAAATAAGCAAAGGCACACGTCAAATATAGTGATAAAAGGATACAAATGGCTCTCTAGAGCCCTTTCCTCGTTTGCATTTCTTGATCGGACGTCATTGACTCTCCGTCAATGTTCAAAAGTACCAACCGTAGACTCCACTTTACTTCCACTCCTCCCACCTAACATACCCCTACCGGGCCCGAAATCCAAACACTTGCACTTTGGTATTACTCGAGTATACCGGAATCGAGAGTCTCTCATACTACAAGATTCCTTATAACTTTACCCAAGGCTCATTAATTTTCACGACCAAGCCCTTGCCGGCTCGATTCAATAAACTACCAATGGGGTTGAGCTCATTGATAACATTTGTAGTCGTTGGAGACTCGTCCAAACGACACCAAGTCATGTATTTCATTTCATATAACATTTCATATAACATTCCAATAACTTTTCAATAACATGCGAAACAATAAGTGAGAGTGATAAAGTACACTCTCAGTTCAATCAATTAACATTCAACATCTCAAGTTCAAATATCAAAGCCATATAATAGCACACAAGTGAGTAGTACACTCGCCAAGCTAGCAAATGTGGTTTCATGCACTTCCGTCAAAAGAATGTTGTGCACCACGGTCACGTCCTAAAACATGCAAACAAATACAATGAGACTCGATAACGAGTCATAAACCAAGGCCAAACATGACCCCAATAGGGTTCCATAAGCATATACAAACATTAAAGGAAACCAGAAATTTCGGAAATGTAACTAGCTTTGGCCCTGAAAGAAAAAAATAGTTTTTGTCCTCATTTTGCGGTAATGGCACCAATTTCACTACGATTATCGGATGAGGGTGCAAGACCCACCATTTCGAAGCTAAAAGACAGGGCTACAACATCACAGAAGGTCACTCAGCCCAGTTTTGAGTGCAAACTGGTCAAAAATGTAAGATACTACATCAAAACGTAAAACAGATTCACCAAAACGTATTCTAGCGGAAACATCATAACTCAGGCTCTCCAAGTCCAAATCCAGAAATTATAAAACCAGATGAAAGCTAAGAAACAGGGATAAATTTCATCAGAAGGCCTCAACAACCAATTCGGAAGCAATTCCAGCCAAAACAACCAATTACAGGCGCAATTCTTACATTCGGGTAAAACCAGAACAGCAATAGTAATTTCGACTTATCTCATTCTACACTACTCCGATTGACCTGAAATTTTGTAGACACCTCTAAAATGTCATTTCCTACAACTTTCATGTTTTAATACAAGGACAATTCGGCCTCTAACTAGGACCTAAAAATTCGGGCAGAATGCTCCCTCGAGAACCCTAATTTTCTGAAATTTCTTCCAAACCAGAAATTGGTTGCAATTAATCACTTTTCCCACCTCCTAGAGTCATTATATACCATTTCTAATCATCATAGATAGCCACACAATCATGCTTATATTAAAACATAAAAATACCCAAAAATAATAAAACTTCATCATTTCAACCACAAATCAATAAATAATCCATAAACTTGCATCTCATACTACCACTAAGCATGATTTAAGCATCAATTAAAGGAGGAGGGTGGTTATTCACAACTTACCTTAGAAGCAAGAGAGAGAGAGCTATTGGTCACCTTAACTTTCCAAAAAACTTCACACAACAACTCACAACACTTCCTTAAGTGGTTTTATGGAGCAAAATCAAGGTTGGATGGTTGGTTTTGATGATTTGGAACAAGATTGAAGTGTGTTCTTCCTTGTGCTTGGAGTAAGAGAGAGAGAAAGAGAGAAAGAGAGGGCCGGCCACTTCTTGATGATTTTTGAAGAATTTTTGGTCATTTTTAAGCTATTTTAACCAAATTGGTAAAAGGGTGAATAGTGTTCAAAAAGGTCAAACCACTCCTATGGTGACACTTGTCACCTTTTATTAAATGCTCGCCTACCTTGTCTCTCTTATATCAATCCACTTAGCACCCTCTACTTATCTCTTAACACCCGGTAAATTAATTCCAGTATTCAAAACTTAACCTAGTTGGCCGAATTTTTCCGAACTTTTCGCACTAGTGGGTCCCACGTCCAGTATACGCTCTTAATTTCTCAAAACCTATTTGATACTAGAAAAATCATCTAAAAATTATATCTGCCCCTTAAATTCATCTAGCAATTTTTCTAATCACGAAAATGTAGAAAACAAGCCACGGAAAATAATAAACCTAGAAAACGGGAAAAATACGGGTTCTCACACTCTCTCCCCCTTAAAAGAATTTCGCCCTCGAAATTTTACCGTCAAAATTTAAAGTAACCAATGGCCTGTACCTTCTCCGTCTTCAGAGTCAGAAGAAACAAGGTTCTTCATTCCAGTCCCTTCTCCACTTGACGGTCCAGGGTCGGTCTTGGTTGGTTGTTGGGTTCCTTTCTTTTTACGCGCTTTAATCGGGCAATGAGCAATTCGATGCTCGGCGCTCCCACCGCGCAGACATCTCCTCCCCTTTCTCCAACAATCGTTCTCAGTGTGATTGGCCTTTCCGCAATAGTCACAAGTCAAGTGGGAAGCCATCTTTTTGCTTTCCGGAGAAGTCTCCCCCTGTCCGGTTTGGCTTCTTTTGATAAATCTTTTATCTACCGCCCCCAATGTCCATGGCGGCCGGAATAACTGGTTCACTTTCTGTACTTTAGAAGGTGCCATTGCTTCGCTAGGTTCCTCACTCACGCTACCCACTGCACCCCTTTTCCATTTTTTTGAAGCTTTCACCTGCGCCTTTGCATTCTCGATTTGTTGAGCCTTCTCAAGGGCCTCCTCGGAAATCCCTTCGTATTTCCTTTTTAGCTCTAAGTTCTTATGCAAGAGCTCAATTTTCTCTGAATACTCGTGCTTCCATCGCCCTTCCCAGTATGCGACTAGTTTCTTTTGGACTTCTATTTCGTCTCGAAGAACCGCGATTTCCTTATACATCTCAACCCAACGTGCCATCTCACAGAATTGCTGGACCTCAGATGGTAGCCTGTCGACAAAACAATGGATCATAATAAAGTCTTGAATACAAGTGGCACTCTTGGTCCATGTTTGGTTCAGCTGTTGTTTCCTCCCTTTCTTCTCTTGACCCTTGGTCTCGTTTTGTTTCACTGCTATGACCGTGTCCGCGACTACGTCTCTTTTTTTTTCCCCCTCTCTCTTTTCTTTCCAAAAAGGGTACTTTAATGCATGAATGCAATAAATTGACTAAAGTAACAAAATCTATCATACCAATTACACAAATAACATATCGCACATAACACGCCATATTAAAAGACGGATAAGCAAGTACACAAATACATATCAAGTTGGACAGATAACCATGTATACAAACACATATACAAGCACATATACTAACGTCAGGTGGTCGTAATATACGGACGATCCAAAAGAAAAAGGTAAAGTCGCCCCAATATCAGTCTGTCTGGTCTCACGTCATTTACTATCCAAACTAGATGTCCATTGATCTCTTGTGCTCATTCTAGTCAGACAAAGCCTGTTCATGTTCCAAAATACAAGGCTCAAATACCTAGTTGCTTGCATCGCCTCAATTCTGGACTACTCGGGCACGAGAATCCGAAATAAGATAGTTCACATCTCGAGCTGGCCAGTCCCAAGAATAAACCATCTACAAATTGAAATTCCTGCCCGACATACTTATCTATGGTCCTTAGATACCATGAGAAAGATTAAAGACCTATAACACTTCAAGGTTCATAGCTTATGCTCGAACGAGCACTTAATCCTTTAGACACAGGCACGAAAGCAAGACCATAACACCACTTGGCCCCAAGCTCACTCCGCGCAGAGACCACGCGAAGTGGCTCTGATACCACCTGTGACAGCCCCACCTTCCCCTAAGGCGAACCAAAGGGGTTAGCGGACTGCCTGCCCAGCTCTCGCCAGGACTAACGGTGCAGTTTAGAGCGGTCTATCGCGTTCCGGAACTTACAAACGCGCGTAAACGAGGAAAAAGGGCAAAATGACCCAAAATAAAAAAATGAAATTCGGAGTCGGCCATGAATAGTAACCGACCCGTCAGAACGCAACCAAATATCAAACAAACATTCACATCTTGAACTTTAGCAATTACAATCCAAAGTGACATACAAAAGTTGTTTAAAGTGAATATATACACGGTTTGCCAAATTGAAATTGAAAACGGCCCTAAAGATACATTTAGGGTTTCACTTCATATACAATACAAAAGAAATATATATCTAGTTCATTCAGCAACCATCTATCAAGATTCATTCCAAAAAGAGTCATATTCCTGTAAGGAAAATAAAAGGAACGGTGTGAGCTAATTGCCCAGTGAGATACTATCACTTACGCAACCAAGTGCATATAAGCATCAAGCTTTCAATCAATATAATAAAAATAAGCCAAGGCACACGTCAAATATAGTGATAAAAGGATACAGATGGCTCTCTAGAGCCCTTTCCTCGTTTGCATTTCTTGATCGGACGTCATTGACTCTCCGTCAATGTTCAGAAGTACCAACCGTAGACTCCACTTTACTTCCACTCCTTCCACCTAACATACCCCCACCGGGCCCGAAATCCAAACACTTGCACTTTGGTATTACTCGAGTATACCGGAATCGAGAGTCTCTCATACTACAAGATTCCTTATAACTTTACCCAAGGCTCATTAATTTTCACGACCAAGCCCTTGCCGGCTCGATTCAATAAACTACCAATGGGGTTGAGCTCATTGATAACACTTGTAGTCGTTGGAGACTCGTCCAAACGACACCAAGTCATGTTTTTTATTTCATATAACATTTCGTATAACATTCCAATAACTTTTCAATAACATGCGAAACAATAAGTGAGAGTGATAAAGTACACTCTCACTTCAATCAATTAACATTCAACATCTCAAGTTCAAATATCAAAGCCATATAATAGCACACAAGTGAGTAGTACACTCGCCAAGCTAGCAAATGTGGTTTCATGCACTTCGGTCAAAAGAACGTTGTGCACAACGGTCACGTCCTAAAACATGCAAATAAATACAATGAGACTCGATAACGAGTCATAAACCAAGGCCAAACATGACCCCAATAGGGTACCATAAGCATATACAAACATTAAAGGAAACCAGAAATTTCGGAAATGTAACTAGCTTTGGCCCTGAAAAAAAAAACAGTTTTTGTCCTCATTTTGCTGTAATGGCACCAATTTCACTACGATTATCGGATGAGGGTGAAAGACCCACCATTTCGAAGCTAAAAGACAGGGATACAACATCGCAGAAGGTCACTCAACCCAGTTTTGAGTGTAAACTGGTCAAAAATGCAAGATACTACATCAAAACGTAAAACATATTCACCAAAACGCATTCTAGCGGAAACATCATAACTCAGGCTCTCCAAGTCCAAATCCAGAAATTCCAAAACCAGATGAAAGCTAAGAAACAGGGATAAATTTCATCAGAATGCCTCAACAACCAATTCGGAAGCAATTCCAGCCAAAACAACCAATTACAGGCGCAATTCTTACATTCGGGTAAAACCAGAACAGCAATAGTAATTTTGACTTATCTCATTCTACACTACTCCGATTGACCTGATATTTTGTAGGCACCTCTAAAATGTCATTCCCTAAAACATTTATGTTTTAAGCCAAGGCCAATTCGGCCTCTAACTAGGACCTAAAAATTCGGACAGAATGCTCCCTCAAGAACCCTAATTTTCTGAAATTTCTTCCAAACCAGAAATTGGTTGCAATTAATCACTTTTCCCACCTCCTAGAGTCATTATATACCATTTCTAATCATCATAGATAGCCACACAATCATGCTTATATTAAAACAGAAAAATCCCCAAAAATAATAAAACTTCATCATTTCAACCACAAATCAAGAAATAATCCATAAACTTGCATCTCATACTACCACTAAGCATGATTTAAGCATCAATTAAAGGAGGAGGGTGGTTCTTCACAAATTACCTTAGAAACAAGAGAGAGAGAGCTATTGGTCACCTTAACTTTCCAAAAAACTTCACACAACAACTCACCAACACTTCCTTAAGTGGTTTTATGGAGCAAAATCAAGGTTGGATGGTTGGTTTCGATGATTTGGAACAAGATTGAAGTGTGTTCTTCCTTGTGCTTGGAGTAAGAGAGAGAGAAAGAGAGAAAGAGAGGGCCGGCCACTTCTTGATGATTTTTGAAGAATTTTTGGTCATTTTTAAGCTATTTTAACCAAATTGGTAAAAGGGTGAATAGTGTTCAAAAAGGTAAAACCACTCCTATGGTGACACTTGTCACCTTTTATTAAATGCTCGCCTACCTTGTCTCTCTTATATCAATCCACTTAGCACCTCTACTTATCTCTTAACACCCGGTAAATTAATTCCAGTATTCAAAACTTAACCTAGTTGGCCGAATTTTTCCGAACTTTTCGCACTAGTGGGTCCCACGTCCAGTATACGCTCTTAATTTCTCAAAACCTATTCGATACTAGAAAAATCATCTAAAAATTATATCTGCTCCTTAAATTCATCTAGCAATTTTTCTAATCACGAAAATGCAGAAAACAAGCCACAAAAAATAATAAACCTAAAAAATGGGAAAAATACGGGTTCTCACACTCTCTCCCCCTTAAAAGAATTTCGCCCTCGAAATTTTACCTTCAAAATTTAATTTAACCAATGGCCTGTACCTTCTCCGTCTTCAGAGTCGGAAGAAACAAGGTTCTTCATTCCAGTCTCTTCTCCACTTGACAGTCCAGGGTCGGTCTTGGTTGGTAGTTGGGTTACTTTCTTTTTACGCGCTTCCATCGCCCTTCCCAGTATGCGACTAGTTTCTTTTGGACTTCTATTTCGTCTCGAAGAACCGCGATTTCCTTATACATCTCAACCCAACGTGTCATCTCACAGAATTGCTGGACCTCAGATGGTAGCCTGTCGACAAAACAATGGATCATAATAAAGTCTTGAATACAAGTGGCACTCTTGGTCCATGTTTGGTTCAGCTGTTGTTTCCTCCCTTTCTTCTCTTGACCCTTGGTCTCGTTTTGTTTCACTGCTATGACCGTGTCCGCGACTACGTCTCTTTTTTTTTTCCCCCCTCTCTCTTTTCTTTCCAAAAAGGGTACTTTAATGCATGAATGCAATAAATTGACTAAAATAACAAAATCTATCATACCAATTACACAAATAACATATCGCACATAACACGCCATATTAAAAGACGGATAAGCAAGTACACAAATACATATCAAGTTGGACAGATAACCATGTATACAAACACATATACAAGCATATATAGTAACGTCAGGTGGTCGTAATATACGGACGAACCAAAAGGAAAAGGTAAAGTCGCCCCAGTATCAGCCCGTCTGGTCTCTCACGTCATTTACTATCCAAACTAGATGTCCATTGATCTATTGTGCTCATTCTAGTCAGACAAAGCCTGTTCATGTTCCAAAATACAAGGCTCAAATACCTAGTAGCATGAATCGCCTCAATTCTGGAGTACTCGGGCACGAGAATCCGAAATAAGATAGTTCACATCTCGAGATGGCCAGTCCCAAGAGTAAACCATCTACAAATCGAAATTCCTGCCCGACATACTTATCTATGGTCCTTAGATACCATGAGAAAGATTAAAGACCTATAACACTTCAAGGTTCATAGCTTATGCTCGAACGAGCACTTAATCCTTTAGACACAGGCACGAAAGCAAGACCATAACACCACTTGGCCCCAAGCTCACTCCGCGCAGAGACCACGCGAAGTGGCTCTGATACCACCTGTGACAGCCCCACCTTCCCCTAAGGCGAACCAAAGGGGTTAGCGGACTGCCTGCCCAGCTCTCGCCAGGACTAACGGTGCAGTTTAGAGCGGTCTATCGCGTTCCGGAACTTACAAAGCGCGTAAACGAGGAAAAAGGGCAAAATGACCCAAAATAAAAAAATGAAATTCGGAGTCGGCCATGAATAGTAACTGACCCGTCAGAACGCAACCAAATATCAAACAAACATTCACATCTTGAACTTTAGCAATTACAATCCAAAGTGACATACAAAAGTTGTTTAAAGTGAATATATACACGGTTTGCCAAATTGAAATTGAAAACGGCCCTAAAGATACATTTAGGGTTTCACTTCATATACAATACAAAAGAAATATATATCTAGTTCATTCAGCAACCATCTATCAAGATTCATTCCAAAAAGAGTCATATTCCTGTAAGGAAAACAAAAGGAACGGTGTGAGCTAATTGCCCAGTGAGATACTATCACTTACGCAACCAAGTGCATATAAGCATCAAGATTTCAATCAATATAATAAAAATAAGCAAAGGTACACGTCAAATATAGTGATAAAAGGATACAGATGGCTCTCTAGAGCCCTTTCCTCGTTTGCATTTCTTGATCGGACGTCATTGACTCTGTGACGCCCCGAAAAGAATGAGTATGAGAACCCGAAAATTTTCTAATTTTCTAGTGTTTATTTTATTTAATCGCCCGCCTTTTCTACATTTTCTTTATTAGAAAAATTTCCCAGATAAAGTTTATGAGCAAAGATAGTTTTAAAATGATTTTTCTAGTATCGGTTAGTTTTTGAGAAATTAAGAGCGTATGTTGAACGTGGGACCCGCAAGTGCGGTAAATGCATTATATTTTTGACAACTTGTTGGAATTTTGTATTAAGTGATATTATTTTACAAGGTGTTAAGATATTTGTATTGGAGAGACAAAATGATAAGTTTTAAACCAAAAAGGTGACAAGTGTCACCTTGTGATTTAATCTTGGACTTTGACCATTTGACTTTACCTTTACCTTTACCAAATAAATACAAAAAATTGATCAAAATAAGCTTCATTTTGCAAGCTTCTTGGCCGAATGTTCTTGCTCAAGAAAGAAAGAAAAGCTCTCAATTTCTTCCTTCTATTTCTTGCTCAATCTTCAAATCCAACCAATAAAACTCCAAATCATTCCATAAAATCTCTTTGCTAAGTGGTCTTGAGGTTTTTTAGTGGAGTTGTTTGGAAAGCTAAGGTGATTTGTTGCTCTATCTCTTGTATGGCTAAGGTGAGTTGTGAAGAACCACTCTCCTCTCTTAATTGATGTTCAATTCATGATTGGTGGTGGTATAAGATCCACTTTTATGGATTATATCTTGGTTTTGGTTGAATTGGGGAAGTTTTATAATTATTGGGGATTTTTCTGTTTTCATATGGATATGATTATGGGGTCATGTATGATGATTGGAAATGATGTTTAATGACTCTAGGAGGTGGAAAAAGTGATTAATTACAATCAATTTCTGTTTTGGAAGAAATTTTGGAAAATTAGGGTTCTAATGGTTACATTATGCCCGAATTTATAGCTCCTAGTTATAGGCCGAATTGGCCTTGGCTTAAAACATGAAAGTTGTAGGAAATGACATTTTAGAGGTGCCTAGAAAATTTCAGATCAATCAGAGTAGTGTAGAATGAGAAAGGTCGAAATTACTATTGCTATTCTGGTTTTACCCGAATGTAAGAATTGCGCCTGTAATTGGTTGTTTTGGCTGGAATTGCTTCGGAATTAGTTGTTGAGGTCTTCTGATGAAATGTAACCCTATTTCTTAGCTTTCAACTGGTTTTGGAATTTCCAGATTTGGACTTGGATAGCCTTCTTTATGATGTTTCCGCTAGAATGCATTATGTGAATCTGTTTTTGTGATTCTGGTATAGTATCTTGCATTTTTGACCTGGTTACACTCGAAACTGGGTTCAGTGACCTTTTGTAATATTGTATCCCTATCTCTTAGCTTTGAAACGGTGTATCTTGCACCTTCATCCGACAATCTTAGTGCCTTTGGTGCCATTACCGCAAAATGATGTCCAAAACTGTTTTTCTGGTTTTGAGCTTAACTTTCATTTCCGGAATTTTTCCTAGCTTGACTTGTACTAGTACTACTTGGAGCCTGCTGAATGGCTATTGGATGAACTTGTTGTTGTGTGTGTACCTTTGGGTTGGAATGAGGAAATAATGAAGCCATGATGGCTGGAAAAGTTAGCAAATTCAGGGGAAGTGCTGTCCGAACTTTGAAGGGATTTGTTTGCATTGAGTTTGTGATCTAAGACTTGGATTTGAGCAAGGCAATGTTATATGCTGGATGATTTCTGAGCCGTGGAAGTGAGTGACCCTAAACTATTTCCAAAGTACTTGTGAAATGTTTCTTGCATTATGTACTCGATTGCATATCATGCGTGCTTGCATATGAGTTCATGACATGATTTGGCTTCAATGAGTTCTGGGAAAGTCTTGTGCTGGACACCAACGTCTCCACTCTGTTTATGGTTCATGTTCATGTTTATCTGGAGCTCAAGAAAGGGCTCCCTCTTAATGTTAATGTTAATGTTAAATGATCTATTTGAGCGTTGGGTGTTCAAGTGCTATGATTTCCCTGGCTCACGAGAGCACTAAACGAACATTTGATCTCTGAATCATGACATCATCGAAATGATCGAAATGCAACATTGTGAAATATATTTGTTTAATGATTTTACTGGTTACTCGCTGAGTTTCTAGCTCACCCCAAAAATATTTTATTCCCCTCCACAGGGCTCAAGGCGAAGGAAGGACTTGTAGTACTTGTGCACGTGACTGGATGGCCTATGTTTTGTACAATTTGGATTTGGAAATCATTTTATGTATAGTTGAGAAGTATTTCCGCTTTGCTTTTGACATGTAATTATTGGAGAATTTGATGTAATATTTGAGTTTTATTTTGTAATCTGTTTGAGGAAGTTAGTGAACGACTGAGTCCCGGCGAGAGCTGGGCAGGCGGCCCGCCGAACCCTCTGGTTCGCCTTAGGGGGAGGTGGGGCTGTCACAGACTCTCCGTCAATGTTCAAAAGTACCAACCATAGACTCCACTTTACTTCCACTCCTTCCACCTAACATACCCCTACCGGGCCCGAAATCCAAACACTTGCACTTTGGTATTACTCGAGTATACCGGAATCGAGAGTCTCTCATACTACAAGATTTCTTATAACTTTACCCAAGGCTCATTAATTTTCACGACCAAGCCCTTGCCGGCTCGATTCAATAAACTACCAATGGGGTTGAGCTCATTGATAACATTTGTAGTCGTTGGAGACTCGTCCAAACGACACCAAGTCATGTATTTCATTTCATATAACATTTCATATAACATTCCAATAACTTTTCAATAACATGCGAAACAATAAGTGAGAGTGATAAAGTACACTCTCACTTCAATCAATTAACATTCAACATCTCAAGTTCAAATATCAAAGCCATATAATAGCACACAAGTGAGTAGTACACTCGCCAAGCTAGCAAATGTGGTTTCATGCATTTCCGTCAAAAGAACATTGTGCACCACGGTCACGTCCTAAAACATGCAAACAAATACAATGAGACTCGATAACGAGTCATAAACCAAGGCCAAACATGACCCCAATAGGGTTCCATAAGCATATACAAACATTAAAGGAAACCAGAAATTTCGGAAATGTAACTAGCTTTGGCCCTGAAAAAAAAAAAACAGTTTTTGTCCTCATTTTGCTGTAATGGCACCAATTTCACTACGATTATCGGATGAGGGTACAACACCCACCATTTCGAAGCTAAAAGACAGGGCTACAACATCACAGAAGGTCACTCAACCCAGTTTTGAGTGAAAACAGGTCAAAAATGCAAGATACTACATCAAAACGTAAAATAGATTCACCAAAATGCATTCTAGCGGAAACATCATAACTCAGGCTCTCCAAGTCCAAATCCAGAAATTCCAAAGCCAGATGAAAGCTAAGAAACAGGGATAAATTTCATCAGAAGGCCTCAACAACCAATTCGGAAGCAATTCCAGCCAAAACAACCAATTACAGACGTAATTCTTACATTCGGGTAAAACCAGAACAGCAATAGTAATTTCGACTTATCTCATTCTACACTACTCCGATTGACCTGAAATTTTGTAGGCACCTCTAAAATGTCATTCCCTAAAACATTTATTTTTTAAGCCAAGGCCAATTCGGCCTCTAACTAGGACCTAAAAATTCGGGCAGAATGCTCCCTCAAGAACCCTAATTTTCTGAAATTTCTTCCAAACCAGAAATTGGTTGCAATTAATCACTTTTCCCACCTCCTAGAGTCATTATATACCATTTCTAATCATCGTAGATAGCCACACAATCATGCTTATATTAAAACAGAAAAATCCCCAAAAATAATAAAACTTCATCATTTCAACCACAAATCAAGAAATAATCCATAAACTTGCATCTCATACTACCACTAAGCATGATTTAAGCATCAATTAAAGGAGGAGGGTGGTTCTTCACAACTTACCTTAGAAACAAGAGAGGGAGAGCTATTGGTCACCTTAACTTTCCAAAAAACTTCACACAACAACTCACCAACACTTCCTTAAGTGGTTTTATGGAGCAAAATCAAGGTTGGATGGTTGGTTTTGATGATTTGGAACAAGATTGAAGTGTGTTCTTCCTTGTGCTTGGAGTGAGAGAGAGAGAAAGAGAGAAAGAGAGGGCCGGCCACTTCTTGATGATTTTTGAAGAATTTTTGGTCATTTTTAAGCTATTTTAACCAAATTGGTAAAAGGGTGAATAGTGTTCAAAAAGGTCAAACCACTCCTATGGTGACACTTGTCACCTTTTATTAAATGCTCACCTACCTTGTCTCTCTTATATCAATCCACTTAGCACCCTCTACGTATCTCTTAACACCCGGTAAATTAATTCCAGTATTCAAAACTCAACCTAGTTGGCCGAATTTTTCCGAACTTTTCACACTAGTGGGTCCCACGTCCAGTATACGCTATTAATTTCTCAAAACCTATTCGATACTAGAAAAATCCACTAAAAATTATATCTGCTCCTTAAATTCATCTAGCAATTTTTCTAATAACGAAAATGCAGAAAACAAGCCACGAAAAATAATAAACCTAGAAAATGGGAAAAATACGGGTTCTCACACTAGGTCATTAGGGTAAGCATACATCACCCTACAGGGATATCGAGGAAACCTAGTAGAAGGCGAGTAACGCACACGAGCTCCTCCACTAAGGGCTCGATTGTAAATAGGCCTAAGAGGCTCCACATGGCCATTAGCATGATCATTACCATTAGCAGCATGTCCTTCATTTCCATTCTCCATCCCTGCAAAACAACCACAATTTCCAGGTTAGAAATTTAAAGTCACTAACTCGCTCAAACATCACTCAAGATATAACTAAGGTATTTCATTCCTATTCTTAGAGGTAAAGTTTTTAATATATCTCCCAAATAGATCTCTAAACCTAAAGCTCTGATACCAAACTGTGACATCCCCACTTCTCCCAAGGGCGAACCTAAGGGTATCGGCGGGACGCCTGCCCAACTCTCACCAGGATTTGATACAATTCTAATTCAACTTAAAGGATAACAACTATAAATAAAAGTCGAAATAAAGAAAAGGGGTCGCTTCCCTACACAAGTATTCAATCTTACATCATAAGCTTCAAAATGCATCAACTTTTCCAAAATATACAGCTTCCAAGAGATGTCTAGTCAAATACATGCAAAACCCTAATTACAAGTCCATCAAATCCACTTCTCCACAATTCTTTCCATTTAGGTCATTGTTAAGGAAAACAAAGCTAATGAAGTAAGCGGATACTCGTGAGGCCAAGAAACACACATGCAATCACATAGTTCAAGTAGCAATGACACTTATGCGAGAAATAAAGCGATAACATTCAAAAAAATTTCAAAATAACATGAAACACAATTGATAAGGATACAGGAGCTCTCAGGAGCTATATTCCACTTGCTCGATCCAGTACCTCCACGAGTCGACACTCCGTCAACCGGGTAGGTTATAAGTCCGTAGAACTTCACTTACTCTTCCCCGTTCACCGTTACACCCCCTGCTCCGGGCTCGTACTTCTTTTATATAAGATGATACTACTCGAGTATGCCAAGCGAAATCTCTCCAATAGATTAAACTTATAAAATTTTCTCATGGCTCACCAAGTTTCACGACCAAGCCCATGTCGGCTCGAGTCGCAAGGTTGACCGATGAGTTTGGGCGTCCCCCAATATTATAAATTTAAGTCGAGGAGATTCACCCCAATCGACATAGGCAATCATAGCATAATTCACTATTGCAACACTTCATTTAATTCACTTAACAATTCACTTCAAGCAATTTGAATACACTTTACTTAAACGAAAACGAGTGCGATAAAGTACATACTCGACTCGACACTTTCACAATACTCAATTAATGAAAACACGTAAGCATGTAACAACATTTCATACACTTGACACTCACCAAGCCAAAACAAAAGCGAGCGAGCGAGCAAGCAATTAAGCCTTTAGGCATCCACTTCGAGATTCTCTTGAAAATCTCCTCGAGCGCCTGAATAAATAACAAGTACTTTCACTTACAACCATGTATTAACCAAGAAAGAAGGTTCACTTATTTAGACTAAATCAAAGTCTCAAAAGAGAACCTTAATCATTCAAAAATCGAGATTGAAAAGTGAGGATTTAATAACACAAGAGAAACTGATTTCCTCCATGAAATCGAGTTTAGAACGATCAATCAATATCAAAGGATAGGAAAAAGTTTCCAAAAACTCTTTTCCCAACAAGTCGGAAAATTTCAGTTTTGTGCGTCAAATTTAGAAAAATCAGATCTTGCACTCGGTAGGTCCAAAAATGGAAAACTTTATACGGTTGGAAACTAGATCCAAAGTACTAAAAGTTCCTAGAAGACATGTTTCCAAGATTCTAAACGGAAAGCATTCATTTTTCAACTCAATAGGACAGGTTTAAACCAGTCTTGGTTTTGCAGCCATCTTTGGAAATTCGGTGTAATTCACAGAAAATGAATCAACCCTTGAATTTTGTGACACAATAAGAGCTCTAACCAAGGTTTCAAAAATGATAAATGGAACTAGATTCAGAGTTTTGAGCATCGAGATATAATAGTATAAAGTCAGCTGAATTTGTACACTGTACAGAAATTTTCCAGATTTGGAGAGCCAATTTTGGGGCGTTATTTGGGTATCAAAATGGTATTGAATTTTCACCAAATTTGGTACACTTAAACCTCTATATATGGACTACCCCTGTATCAAATTTTATGGAAAAACTTACCTGAGAAGGCAGTTAACAAAATGACTCAAGTTCGTAAAATGTTTCAAGGCTAATTTGCCTTCTTGCTTTATTTCTTTTCCAAACATTTTGTACAATGAAATCAGTCCAAATTCGATCCATTTTTGAAACCAAGGTCCTAGAAACCTTTAATAAACACTTGATGATTGATTGACGTCAAAGTTTTCAAATTAAAACATCCCACAACAGACTAGACCAGTCGGCCAGCAAGAAGGAAAAGCTTTCTAGTTTTCCAGCTTTATTGCACTTTGAAAATCAGGCCACATCTCGTTCAATACAAGTTCAAATTGGGAATGATTGGTGGCGTTGGAAACTAGGTTCCAAATTCCACATTTCATCAGGAGAAAACAATTTCAAAATTAGTTCACAAGTAGTTCAAATTCAAGCCACAAGTTGCAACTCCTCATTTCCTATCAGACAGATATTCATAACAGAATAGTCAATTTTGTTGGATCACTACGGTTCACTCATTTCGAACTAGCAAATGGTTTTTATACTGTTAGAAAGCTACGAATGTCTATTTTCAATGCCCAAATAGCATTCGATTCTGACTTTTGAACAAAGAGTTATGTTCGATCAAAGGAGCACTGTTCGGCTACCTTGAACCCATTTCCAGATTTCTTTAAATTTCGAAAACTCAAGTTTTGCTCAACTAAATCAAATTATTTTTGGACGACACTTCGTACACTCAACATACAACATATAACCATCAATTTCACAGCAAAACAAGTACCAAAAATTTGAAATAATCACTGATCAACAAGGACAGATTTTCGGCTAGCTCTAGTGCACCACTTTCACTACAAGAAAATTGGTCATCAGTGACAACTTTTCTCTATGACGAAAAAAAGTTGTCACAAAAGTGGATCCTTTATTGACGATTTTCTAACTCGTCACAAACCTCTAATGGGAGCCAACTCATTTGTGACGACTTAGAAAAGTCGTCACTAGTAAATTCCCGCCAAGATTTAGCAAGAGCGCGGGAGTGTTTAGAACACACAATAGTGATGACATTAAGAACATCATCACTATTGCTTGGCCTATTTACGGACGACTTTTTGTTGTCGTCACTGATCACTAAAAAAAAAGTTATTAGTGACAACATTTTGTAGTGATGACAATAAGTCGTCACAAAAGGAGCTTCTTTAGTCGCGACACCTAAAGTTGTCACAATTGCATCAAAGCAACTAAATGTTTAGTGACGACCCGTTATTTTCGTCACAAACTACACTGCAAGAAATATGGTCATTAGTGACAACATTTTTTAGTGACGACAAAAGTCGTCACAAAACGTGGTTGTTTAGTGACGACAAGGAGAGTTGTCATACTTGCTCAAGGCAACTAAGTCTTCAGTGACGACCTTGAAAAAGTTGTCACTAAAATGATCTATATAGTGACAACTTCTAATATCGTCACTGTCACTCTACCGATTCGGATTTAGTGACAAGAATTAATCGTCACTGTTTAAAGTACTTATTTCTAAGTCACTTTCATTAATTCTACTGTGCCACCCTAACTTTTGTGATTTAGCCCAAAATGTTGTAAAAAATTCCATTAATTCCATTATGATACCTTAACTTTTACAATTTAGCCCCATATGTAGTACTCCGATTTCTTTAATTCTATTATTACTCCCTAACTTTTGTAATTTAGCCCCATATGTAATTCACTAATTTCATTAATTCTACTATGGCACTCTAACTTTTGTAATTTAACCCCCATATGTAATACACCAATTTTATTATTTCTATTATGGCACCCTAGCTTTTACAATTTAGCCCCTATTTTTTTGTTAGGAAATTGCGAATGGTATCTTGATAAACTATGCATAAATATTTTATAATTTTCTCAAACTTAAGTAATAATTTGTTATAAACTCTAAAGATATATCTTTCATTACAATAGTTGTAAGGCAGGCAGGTCTTTTTATCAATGAAATAAGAAATTTATGCCAGATTTATCCTTTGTACTACATGCCAAGTAGTATTAGCAAAGGAATAACAAAGTACTACAAAGTAATTAACAAAATAGCCTTTAGGGAGTGTAGTTTATGGGCAAATGAGCATTATCTATTCAAAGTACCAACTTTTTATGGGCATTTTACTCTCAAACATATAATTTATGATAAATTTATAAATGTTTGTAAGTAAAATTCAAAAAGTGTTACACTGATTTCTTACAAAACGAAAACTGGCAGGTTATCTTTTCAACATAAATTAATTTTTTTTTAAAAAAGAAATGGCCCATAAAGTACCAACTCTTTGTGGGTTTCCTCCATTACATGAACAAATATTCTGCTCTTTATGGGCATTTCACTCTGAATCATTTAATTTATGTTAAATACATAAATGTTTATAAGTAAAATTCAAAAAGTGTTGCACTAATAATTTTATGAAAGGGAAACTGGTAGGTTTTGTATTTAACATAAATTAAATATGTGAAAGCAAAAAAAAAAAAAGAAATTACCCATAAATCTATGTCTTGCAAATCTATACTAGTAAAATAGTTTCAAACAAAATTAAACATTAAAATAAACTGTAATTTATACACATTAAAATATCTATAATTTATACACATATTGCAACTACTACTTTGTGTTTTCTCTGTAATGAATTTTTTAACTATTGAGAACTTAAGTTTTGTCTTGCAAATCTATACTAGTACAATAGTTTTAAACATAATTAAACATTAAAATAAATGTTTCAAAAAGAACAAAAGTACATTTATCACTTGCAGTAATGTAACAAAATTTTCTCAACCATTATCAATATTTTCACAAAAGTATTAAAAACTAGCAATTGACAATATTAAAAACTAGCAATTTAATTAGTGACGACTTTTCTTGTCATTATAATCTTGAATAAATTAGTGATAACATTATGTCATCACTAAATTTTCTTTGATTTTGACTTAACAATAATGCCTTATTAATAGCATTTGATTATTTTTAATGAAAGTCTGTTATAACCATAGAATTTGACTTCCGTTATTTTCAATTAATGATGTACTTTAGTGCTGCAATTATAAAAATTTGCAGGGCTAAAATATTTGCAAATTATAAAAGTATATTTTCACTTATATGTAATTAACAAATTTTGCCACCTATATTGATGAAAATTTTGTTTTTGTACTAAAAAATAAAGAATAATACTATAGCAATAAAATCTATGCTTCAAACCAAATTAAAAATAAAAAAAAGCATGATGATTGGTCTCAAATGTTGGGAAAATGATTATTTTTATTGAAACTATGTTATAACCATATAATTTGAGTTTAATTATTTTCAATTACATGATGTTCTTTAGTGCTGCAATTATAAGAAATTAGTATAAAATATTAGCAAATTATAAAAGTACATTTTCAATTATATGAAATTAACAAATTTTGCCACCTATGTTGATGAAAATTTTTATTTTTTGCTAAAAAATAAAGAATAATACTATAGCATTAAAATCTATGGTTCAAACCATATTACAAATCCAGAAAAAAACATGATTTTTGGTATCAAATGGAGGGAAAATGAGTGAAGTCAAAATTTTGATCAAATCATAGTGAAAGTGCCGCGCAACAAAAACAATATCCAAAGCAAAGCAAAGACCAAAGCAGCGGAACACATTCTGAAAAACAAAAGCAACGGAACACTTGGTCTGAGTTAAAGCAACGGAACACTTGAGCAACACAAACTTTCACCGAGCTGAAACAAACAAGCTTCTGCACTGAGCACAAAACAGAGCTTCCGCACGGCACCTGATACTTTCACCCACACAACAAATCCGTTCTTTGGCTTCTCACTAGCATCACCATGGTTGTCCAGTATTAAAGGGCAAGGTTTTCATTGGAAAGGTTCATTTTTCTCTCTCCTATACATTTTCCCCAATTTTTCCAAATCCCTAATATTCTACAATATTTTTGCAAATTTCTGCCCAAAATCTTTTAGCAGCTCTTGATTATTAGATGCTATCATAGCTATGTTGTACTCGGAACTCCCCCCGCTCGACTCGATTCATCTAACCTGTGGCTGATTTGTTTCAAGTTCATTTCTGCAAGCGTGATTGGTCGTTGAGTTGGATGTCCGTTATTTCGAAGAGGAGTCCGCTTGATTGGTGCATCGATCAGGTTTGAGAAGCTGTCTATTCGAGTTTATTTGGCTTTATCTTTTGTTTGCCAAATTATTGAGGTCAAATACTCAAAGGTAGGAATAGGTAGGGGAAAAGAGGGAACTGTTCAAAATCATAGACGAGAATAATAAAGCGATGTATGTTGTGGTATTTGAATGTTGACCGTTGAAGGTTTGAAAATAAGAGTCCAATTGTTCACGATGGGCAGCGCAGCGCATGCTGGCAAATGTTTCGTATTTTAATTAGAAATTGAAATTTTGCAGTCGGCTCAAGGTGTTTGACTGGAAGACCCAGTCAGGTCTCATGCATAGGACAGTGGGAGCTGATCTGGTAAACTAATTTTTCTTTGTAATTGTTTTACCATTCAGATTGCCGGCTGTCTTTGTTTTGTTTCTTTTCTTTTCCTTCTTTACTGTCCTACCAACTTTTCACCATTTGTTATTTTGTTCTACAGTGCAAATTCCCAAGTGTAGACAAAAATTTAAAATTCGGATAGTTCTAAAAGCCAATGAATGAATATTTATTGAGAAGCAAGTGTCCCAAAGAGCAAAATAAGCATTCTTTAATGGTGAATTGTTTATCTGCGAATTAGTTTCCAACGAATGAATGCGAAATTGGCATTATAGTAGACCTCTTTTACTAAAAAAGAAAAGAGATAAGAAAATAGGTAAATCTTTTGGCTTTATCTTTTGTTTGCCAAACTTTTGCATGTATACTGTGGCTGCAGATTCGATTTAGTTTGTTGCCTTACTAATGCATTTGTACTTGAGATGGTTCATTTTTGCTAAAAATGTGTTTTACACCTTGGATCCCATTGCTGGTATTTGAGGAGTTTAAATTTAGTTCATATTACATTGCATTTGTTTTCTATATAATGTGACGGTCATATTCTTTATGGTAGGATAAAGGGCTGCAACAATATGGATAGGAGTTGGATGTCTATTAAGAACTACCTAGACCCCAAGTATTTAGATGGTACAGAAAATAAAGGTGGGAGATTTACAGAGGAAATAGTTTATTCTTGAGGGATTAATACTAAGAGGACAGAATTTTAATTTAAAAGTGAATATGCCCAATGTCCCTGCGGCAATGTGATGAGAAGCTATTCCTCTTGGATAAAAGGATCAATACCTTCCAAAAATAGTTAGTCGCTGCTTATGGCTGAAAACTGTATGGGGATACAGAAACAACCTTTTCATAAAGTGACGAATGGCCATAAAAACTTAGTGAAGAACTTTTTTGGTATCATACCACATACCACATACGCATAACTGTAAAAGTAAGATTTTGTAGATGATTACTGCAGCATCAATCGAAAGCAAAGAAATTGTACTATGTACTTTTTTTGCCCTAATCAAGTGCAGATTTTGTACATGGGGCGTTCAGTTTACCATCTACTTAAGGAGTTGTGGTCACTGAAATTAGTCATTTTTTCCCACTTTATTGTGTTCAATAACCTTTTAAGATTTATCTACTTAATATTCTTTTTATGAAGTGTCCTAATGTTTCCCTTAGGTTAAGAGGCGAAATTCAGAGGAAAGCTCTACGCAGTGGACTACTGGTATTGCCGAGGTTCAACTTCCCATGGAGTATGCTAATTTTCCTCACTGTGACTAGGCATATCTTAATTTGTCTTATACAACATGATGTATCTCTACTGCAAACTTTTTATTTAATTTTGGTTGGGAAAACTAAAATGTCTTGAGGTGGCATTTGTTGTCTGTGTCAAGAATAGAACATCTTAATTTCTGTTGAAACATTATACAGATAGGTTCAACTTGCAGATCTCTATGCAATAAGTTGTGCTCAAATTCTCCCATTTGTGACAGATACAAATTGAGGAATATTGAGGAAACTGAGGTTGCCAAAAAGCTCTTACAAGAAAAAAGGCTCATGGGTCGCACCAAAACTGACTCTAGTATTCCCTCAAGTTACAGTGCAGATTACTTGCAACGTGGGAAGGACTATGCCAAGAAGCTTAGGAGAGGTTTGTGGCTTACTCACTTAAAATGCTTATTTGGTTCTATGATCTGATGTTTGCCTAAGTATGTATGTATACCTGAGTATGTTTGCATGCCTGGTTGATTGCTTAGGGAATATTGCAACACTTGGCACTGATCATTTGTGCTATCCTCAGCCTCTGCCATTAGCCTCAGTATGATAGTTTTTACCCCACCTGATATCATCACTCAAAACCAAGAAGAATAATGTCAATGCCATATATGCCTCCATGAAGTGGCAAATCAAGCTTAGATTCTTTTTCAGGGAGAGGGACAAGCATGGGGAAGACTGGGGTCAATGGGTGGCAGGCAAGTTTGTGAAGGAGATGAAGGGTTAGCGAGCAGGTGAGAGAGTTTTTTCTTTTGGGGGGAGGTTTGCTGTGGGTTAGTTGAGGGTTGTAGATTGGAATGGTGGGATCTGGGGTTGGGCTGATCCATGGCTCAATTTCATTTGATTTATGGGTGTTTGATAAAACTGAAATTTGAAGGCTGAAATTTAAGTACTGACGTTGCTGATTTCATTAAGTCAAACCGGTTTGATAATCTGCTGAATTTGAGCACTGAATGAAAACTTTTATTATACATAAATTATATGGACTGGATGAGAAAATTTTATTATACACAAATTATAAAGTTTAAATATCACTCATTAATATTGTTAAACTGAAATTCCAATACGAATAGTGTATTGTGTTTATGTATGCAAATGCATGTTGGGAACAAAAATGCATGTCTATGTATAATAAGCGAGTAATGTTTGAAATAAAATATGCTAAACAACAAATGTTAGCGTGTGAGAGAGAGAGAGGAGAGACAAGTGTGCCTGAGAGAGAGAGAGAGAGTATATGTGAGAGGGAGAGAGTGTGTGTGTCAAAGAGAGAGAGAAAGTGTACGTGAGAGAGACTATATGTGTGTGCGTGTGTGTGAAAGAGAAAGAGGCTGTGTGCATGTATGAAAATGTGCTAGTTTGTGAAATAATATTTTTGATGAATAATGTTATCCTAGTTCAAACATTCAGCAAATTAAATGATTAAATTTTCACTTAAAATTTTTCAAAGAAATTAAGTGTCTCTTAATGGATTCAGATGTTGTGGAGTTTTGTTATCAAACAAACTTAATAGGAAAAACGCTTAATCCATTAAGTTTAAGTGCTTAATGGGGTTATCAAACACCACCCTTAGTTGCTCTTTCAAGCTGAACTGTTAACTTCAGTATATAAGTTGTCTGAACAAAACCAAACTAGCTTGGTTATGTGAATCGATTGTTCACTTGGGCAGTTTTCAACTATAGCAAAAAGTGCCATATTAATTAGCTCATTCTCTAGTTTGATTAGATTGGAAATGGAAAATACTCTATTACTTGATATAATATGGGATTGTGAGTGATTATAGAATAAAATCTAAATTGCGTTAAACATTTAACCTTGTTATATATGTGATATTGCCTTACGACCTCTATTTCTTTTGTTTCATGTATATTGATTTAATTTTCTGAAGATGGGATCTCATTGGAAACAAATATTGAATGATCTAGTATGACGTCTCTCATGTGTAAAGAAAGTTTAAACCTCTAGAGTTATAATATTAGTTCTACAATGATTTTCTATTCGAACTGTAGGAGCAGCAATTATAGGTATATATCTCCAAAAAGAAGGGACACCCATTTTAATATATTTTTATAAGAGGCTTAAAGTGCAAATGGTTTTGTACTTGACTCTGGATTTGTGTATTATCAATTCTGTACACGTTGCCGCATTTATTTATTTATTTTTTTTCACTTTATGGTCTGAGATGGTTCCTCACTAGACTGGCCAAAAGGTGGGGGGTCTTCAAGGGGAAGAGATAAGACAGCCGAGGAGGTGAGGTGAAGGGAGAGGAAAGAGTACCTGGCAAACCTTGAGGGAATCCAGTCTAACTTAATCCTTTTGTAGTTGGTTGAATACATTTTGATATTACACATTCAAGTGAACCTTTTTAACTCTTATACCACAAGTAGGAAACTTTCTTACGTGATTTACACATTATTGGAAGACTAGCTGTATGCGAAACTTTTGTGTTTGGACGCATACTCATTGATTGTTGTATCGTATTGTTATATAAAAGATCAGAAATTTTTTGGAAGCAGATCTGGCCGTATTTAGAATGGTAAGGAAAACTGAGGATGACCTTTGAGAAGTGAGAGAAGTAATGATTAAAATAAGCTAAAAAAGAAAAAAAGGAAATAGGTTATGCTTCGTTCATCAGGTTCCTTGTGCATAAGATTTGTACATGTGCTAAATGGTTATCTTCTGGAATATGTGCTTGTAACAGTACATATTTCTGATTTACCGATTATTCTTGTGGAGATCCTCTTAGGTTAGTTTAACTAGACATATTACCAACAATATGGTAATAGCATTTTTTGAGGCTGATGTTATGCATCATTGTGGACCATTTTTTGTTATAGTTGTGTAGTTTATGGTTATGGTTATGGCTGATCTGTAGTTTTTGGTAACTTGTGGTCACTGTGGACTGTTTTTTGGTAATAGCTGGTAATAGCATTTTTTGGGGCTGATGTTATGCATCATTGTGGACTGTTTTTTGTTATGGTTGTGTAGTTTATGGTTATGGTTATGGCTGATGTGTAGTTTTTGGTAACTTGTGGTCATTGTGGACTGTTTTTTGGTAATAGCTGGTAATAACATTTTTTGGGGCTGATGTTATCCATCATTGTGGACTATTTTTTGTTATGGTTGTGTAGTTTATGGTTATGGTTATGGGGCTGATGGTTGTGTAATAACATTTTTTGGGGCTGATGTTATGCATCATTGTTATCTGAACTTATTCTTTGGGAAATATCTAGGTATCATGTATATAGTGCTGTTAGTTTATCAATAGAGAGGTAAAAATCTGATTGTTCATCTGCAATAGTATATTATTTCCAAGTACAAGCGACAGACCATGCATGGATAGCAATCTTCTTTTTGCCTATGTAGTGACTTGAAAGAAATGAGTATAATGCAAAGGGGGCGTTTGTGAACTTTGATTGGTTTCACCTGTTTAGATGGTCTTCACTTTCACATTGTGAGGCAAATAGCTCATTCTCTTTGCACAGTTTAATCCTACAGAGGCATCGTTTCCTTCATGATTTATGAAGCATAAACTCCTAAAATCAAAGAGGGCTAGTACCTCCTGTATTCACACCTCGTACAATAAGTTGCTTTCTGTGTTTTAATATATAAACAACCAAAAGCATAAAGATTAAACAATAATTACTGTGGGAGTCCAATTTAATTGTTCAATAAGTTGAGCTATTTAAAGAAGAAGAAAGAAAATAAAAAAAAACTGTTTTAGAGAGCTCTTTAGTTGAGCTTATGCAGTGTTGTATTTGTATAGATTGGACTGTGATTTCTAACTTCTTGCTGGTGTTGTAATATGTGGGCCCAAATTATATGAGGTTCTTAATGAATTGTAATTTTTGTCTTAATAATCTAAGTCTCATTACTTGTTCTTTATTATTGTACTCCTCCCCTTACCTACTTCTTTTACTCTTTTATGACAGATAAATGCTATTCATACTAGCTTTTGGAAGATATCTATGGTTATGGTTGAAGAATGTTGAAGACAAAATTGCCTTTTGCTTATGGAGTTGTTCATTTAGATGTTCTTCAATTTCTTAAACTGTGATTGCTTTTGTAAATGTACCTTATGTACAAGTGATATTTTGGACAAACGTTATTTTTGTAGGCATTAGTTGGGTAATGTACACTTGAATTTGGCATTTGAGAATGCTATATTATTACCATGTAATCTAATGCAAATACTTTTGGTTATCAATCGTTCATGTTTATTTGTATGGTTTGTTTAAAATCAATGATTTAGCAATGATTACAGGCCAAATTATGACTATTAAGCTATTGAGAAATTATCTAATGACAAAAAAAAGTTGTCACAAAATAGAAAATAAAAACTCCTTGTCACAACAGAGACTGTCACTAAATTTAAGCTACATTTGTGACGACAATTGTTGTCAGTAAAATAGTTATATACAATGGCTTTCGGTGCTTTTTAGTGACGACCTTAAGTAGAGCATTTTTGACAAAAGGTCAATTCGTCAATAAAACACTTCCGGATTGTTGTCACTAATGACAACTATTTAGTGACGACAATAGTTGTCATTAGTGACGACAATCTGGAAGTGTTTTATTGACGACTTGATCTTTTGTCAAAAATGCTCTACTTAAAGTCGTCACTAATGAGAACTATTTAGTGACGACATTTTAGGTCGTCACTGTTTACTTTTACCGACGGGGATTTAGTGACGACTTTGTGACGATCAAAAAGTCGTCAATAAAAGGTATTTGTGACGATATTTGTATGTTCTGTGATGACTTTGTGTTGTCACTGATGAACAATTTTCTTGTAGTGTTTCCTTTGATTTTTCCTTCATTTTCTAACCGTATTCATCCCACTTAACACGTAAACAACATTAATCAAGCATTTAATCCTCAAGGCAGCTATCTACAGGCATCATCAAGTCCGCTAGCATAGAGTTACAACAAGATAAAGTGGGTTTCCTCAAGTCCTCTACCTATTCCATGCTTTGGGTTGTCAAACCCATGAAATCTAAGCTTGATTCTTGAAGAAAAATGGAGAGAATGCAAGAGTTTATGGTTACCTCTTAACCCTTGAAGAAACCAGAAATTTTCACCACAAAACCTCCAAGAAATTTCCACTAAATGATGTCCTCCTCCAAGCTAAAATTAATCTCCAAGTAGTTTTGAAGTTGGATGCAAATTTGGAAGTGAAATGGAAGGAAGATGAAGTGAAGCTTTTCTTCCTTCTTCCTTTGCTGGTTTCGGCTGACTCCAAGAGAGAGAACAGAGAGTGTTTTGTGTGTTGATGGTTGGTGGATGAAGTGTGTTAAGGAAGCTAGGTTAATGGTGCAAAAGTCAACTCACAATAGTGCGCGAATAGTGATGTGCACTACCACTTTTCTTTCTTGTTTGTTACACTCGTGCACTAATTCTCAAATGTAATCCCTTTAACACTATAATTATTCACTCTTAGTAGTCTAATATAAATTTCTTAAATCTCTACTTAGTCGTTTTGGCGCGACATACGCGAACTTTCGATTCGCGCGCGATGAAACGAAATTTAAATGCGATTCATGTAACGATAATATAATTAACCAATACTAGGGTAAATAATTACAAAAATAACTTTTTTAAGAATAAAAATATGAGTCCTCACAAATGGGCCAGTTTCTTGAACAACGATACTAGTTGATACCCATAGGACTGACTTTGACTTTGGAAGATCATTAAGATATCCTTTAGTGTTTTGACATTCATTTGCATTTGTAAGGAACTAGATATAATTCTTGGAGCGATTGCTTAAGTTGGGATCTTTTGAACTTTCTTTGACGGATGAACTTTCTTTGGGGTCTAGAATCTACCCTTGGAGAAATTGGGAAACCATTGTCTCTTGTTTTGTTCTGCATGCATGTATGTGTTTACCGTATTGCGGACTAATAATACGTATAGTGTACTAGACATGTTTTGTGAACTTGGTTTTGCTAGGATGATACGTACAATATTTTTGTGATTTAACTTGTGAATTTGTTGTGTTATATATTCTAAGGGTGTTTTCTCATTTTGGCCTATGTTGTTTTCTTCATATTCTATATATATAGTCGATCTATTTTTGCTCATACACGTATATAGTTTATTTTAAAAAAAAGTATGAAGGGACGAAGAAGTCGAGGACGAGGGGTTACTCATGGACATGGGACTGGGCAAGCTCAAGAACCAAGAGAAGAAAGAGAAGCGGCAGCTAAACAACGACATGAACCACAGGCCGAAGCAGGGGATCAGGTAGCGATGGCCATACAACGAATGACCGATATTTTGGTGCGTTTAGTGAAACAACAAGGGCGAGCACCTGTTAATCAACCCAAGGAACCTGAGGGAGGAGAGGATAGAGCCCTAGAGCGTTTTCAGAAGTTTTCTCCTCCTAAATTTCTTGGAGGATCTAATCCGGTGGCAGCCGAGAGTTGGTTATAACAAATGATTAATATTTTTGCTGCACTAAATTATCCAAAGGAGAGACTGCGGTATTTCAATTTGAAGGGCCAGCTCGTGCTTGGTGGAACATGATTACGGCTAAGTGGTAGAGGGAACAAATAGCGCAGACTTGGGTAAATTTCATACGGGAATTTAATGAGAAATACCTTCCACCCTTAGTCTAAGAGAAAAGGGAGAACGATTTCATTAGATTACGTCAGGGAGCCTTGAGTGTGTCAGAATATGAAACCCAATTCACTAAGTTATCTAAATTTGCCCCTGAATTAGTAACTATGGAGCAAAGAAGAGTAAGACAGTTTGTATAGGGATTAAATATGGAAATCCAGGAAGCTCTTGCGGCGGCTCAAATCACTACATTCACAGAAGTTCTTGAGAAAGTCCAACGGGTTGAAATTGCAATGGGGCAAGTAAAAGCATTCCAAGCACGAAAAAGAAGTGCGTCGAGTAGTGAGCCTGAGGAAGTTAAGGACACCGTACGACTTTCCAAAGCTAGAAGAGTAAACCTTCCACCTTACCCACCATGGATGCAAGGACAATACGAGGAAAGTTCGACAAGAGAAAGTCAGGTAAGAAGAGGACGACAAGAGGAAGTCTCTCTAAAGAATCCACTAGAAGCTCCTCGATTAGCATGTAGTTACTGTGGGAAAACAAATCATACTGAGAATGCATGCTAGGTAAAGGGAAAGAAATGCTTGATATGTGGAAGTGCTGATCATCAACTTCACAATTGTTCGGGAAAGCAACAAAGAAGGTTGAATGTGCAGCAAAGGGATCAGATTACTTCTAGGCCGAACCAAGAAAGAGGAAACAGATCCAGGGCATCAACAACCCTTTCCAAAATCTTATGAAGATTAGAATTTCGATAACGAAATTCTTTTAAGGAGGGGAGATTGTGAGATTTTGAAAAAAAAAATTTAATTATTTTCTCATTTTGCGTGCGTTAAATAATATTTTGACTTACTATAGTTTAAATCCTTTAATTTCTAAGGTATTTTTATGGTTGAATTAAATTTTAATTGTTTATTTTTATATTGTGGTGCGTGTTTAGTTATAGTGCATTGTGGATAGTGTGGCTCACTAGTAAGTGTGTATTAAATTTAGTGGACATGAACGAATGTTATATACCAAGGAATATATGCCTAGAAGTGTTAATAGTGAGCTAGAGGAATACCACATAGATGAGTGATTAGAAACTAAGAAGAAAGATCAAGAGATAAGCATTAGTCAAAGTAGTGCCACGTGTCGCGTTTTCATTTAGTCTTGGAGCACTTAAGTCTTCATTTTTATAACTTCATTTGGAGCATGAAATAACCCTTCATTCTTTCCTCAAGCTGGCCGAACCTCAAGAGGAGCAAGACCAGGAGAGAAAACTCTATATTTCGTTTGATTTCCTTCACCAAATCTTGAGAGATTTCTTCCAATTACCAAAATCTACCCCGATTATGTGAGAACCCTCACTTTAAAATACAATTTCACTAAACTACATGCCTTTCCTTAAGATTTAAACAACTTATTACATGCCCTTGCATTATATTCTACATGTGTTACAACAATTCCCTTGTATTGCATTTCATTTCCTCTACTTGAATTAAAACATTTCTTTGAGTTGGTTTTAGTTTATTTCACCACTTACATTTTTACCAAATATTATTTTGTTGTGGTTGGGACTTTATATGATAGGTTAGAGGTGTTAAATAGGCATTGGAACATTTGGAAGGGTTGAAACACCATTAGTCAAAGATTAAGGAAGTAATGGACAAGAATTGGGCCATGTGGCAAAATCCTAGCCATGTATCTTGTTTGACCAAAAGATTAGAGAAATTTTAAACCAACTTTGCTTCATTTCCTCCACCATATTTTCATCCACCTTGAAGCTTCCAAAGGAAGGAAGAAAACTCCATTTCTCTTGCTTTCTAACCCTAGCTTAAACTTGAACAAAAATCATAAGACCAAGAGCTTAAGTTGGTGAATGATTTGCCTTCAACCCTAGGGTGTGTTTTCAAGCTTGAAACTTTTGGTCTGGTTGTTGTTTGGGTGACTCAAGCTTCTTACAAGAGAGGTATGTGATCCTTAATCTTTGATTTTATGGTGTTATATCAAATATTTAAAGCTTTGAGGGCAAACTAGAGGTTGCATGAGTAATGTTTGTGGTGAATCTCCTTGAACTAAGCAAGTGGTAGTAGGGTTAGTTAGTTTGTCTACCATGTGTTTGATGAAATGTTTGAACTTTGTTTATGGTTTTTCTTGAGGTATTAATATGTTTTAGACCCTTTTTGAGTTGGAGATAACACTTGGCATGTTGTTTAAGTGAATACAATGAAAGGATGAAGGTTGGTGACATGAAGGAACTTGTGGACTATTTTCTTTCTTCTTGGCTGACCGGTTTTGGAAGGAGAGGTTTTTCCTTGATTTTGTGGTTCATTTGCACCTTAATCAAGCCTAAGAAACTTGGCTAGACATTGGTTAAGCTTGTGTGTGAGTTGAAGTGGAAATAAAGCAAGAAAAGTAGTTGTTATGAGCTAATAGTAGACTGATTTGGCTCCTTTGGTTGGCTAGACTGTTTTGATCCTCTTAATTATGTTGTGTATTGCATTTTGAGCTCCAATGGTACTAGTTAACTTACTCCCTGATTATGAACCCTAGAAGATTGAATTGGGTGATTTTGAACCAAAACAAATGAAGTTAGCAACAAGAATTAGTGTAACTTTGTTAAGGCATTGAAGTGGATCAAAAGTGAAAAATCAGCCATCTTGTCTGAGCTACTGGTACCACTAGGAGATGAAACTAGAGTGTATATTTGCTATCTTTGGAAATCCCTTTGAGTCTAGATTCCAACGCCACTGACGGCACTTGATTCTGACCTTCCTACAGTGAGATATAGCCATTTTCCCAAGACTACGCGGGCGCGACTGTTTTACCCGCGAATAACAAATTGAGCTTGGATGAAACTTTTCTTTTGCCCAACTTTCATGCACTTGTTAAACTTGTTTTCTCATGAACTTTTACTGCATTTTGGGCCAAGTTTGCATGATGAATTGAATGGCTTTAACCACTCACTTGGTCTCTTAATGAGCCTACAATTGAGTGGGAAATGAACCTAATTTGTTAACGATTTCACTCGTTGCCATAGGATTGGGAAACGAAGGTGGTCGTAACCGAGATACTTGACGTTTGACTGCTGTATTGCTTGACAGGTGAGTGTTCCAAGTAAATGAAAATATTTACGTGGAATGTCTTCTTGCTTGAATAACATGCTTACTTGGTTAAAGTAATTGTTCTTGAATTGATAACCTTTAGGACGAGGATGTACTTTATCATACTCGATCCTTTGTAGTTTACTTCATGATAGTAATATGAAATGAAGTGCTTTCCTTATACTTGAATTGTTGGTCTTGCACTTGACTTGTTGGTTTTTCACTTGACTTGTTGGTCCCTCGAGTGGTTATTCCACCGACTTACGTGTTACTCGCTCATCGTTGTTAGACAATGCTGAGTACTTGTTTTCTCGTCTCATAGGCAAGTGTGTACTTTCTCGCACTTGACCTAACTTGACTAAACTTGTGATATTTTGTTAAAACATGTATTAGCCGTTTTGTTACAACTGAAAAGTGGGCAGAATCCGGCTACTTTCTGATCGAATTTCGTGCTGGATTTGAGGCAGTGAGTTTTCAAAATTTTTAAGTTTTCTTTTTCCCGTCAATCTGGCCCTTAATCCGGCCAACATCTGATCGAATTTGTGGCCGGACTTGCTGATAAAGTTTCTTATTTCTGCGGCTTTCTTCCAATTTTCTTATTTGATCAAGTTTTCATAACCATCCGATTTTCAACTGTTTGGACCTGAGATACTTGAAATGCTTGAAACATGATATGTTGAATTTATTTGTGACTTGAACCTATTTAGGCGAGTGTACTCTTATGTATACTCAATTGACCCGAATTGACTAAACACTTGATATCTCCTTCACGCATGAACAAGTAACTTGATTTGTGTATTGACTTGAAAATATGAATTACTGGACATTACTTGAGAATATGAATTACTGGACATTACTTGAGAGTACGAATTACTGGACAGTACTGAAATACTTGAGAATATGAATTACTGGACATTACTTGTGACTTGATTCTAGCTAGGCGAGTGTGTCATTATCACACTTGGCCTCCCTTTCTTGAATGATCTTGTACTCACTTGAACTTGATTGACCTGTACTTGTGTTTGTACTTGTATTTAACTTGCAAGTGCTGAGCGGCCGTATGTACCACACTCCATCCGAGTGGGAGGTACCTCTCATCCCGTCTCAGTACTTTTATCCCGATTAAGTTGAATTGAAAAGTTATCTCATCGACACTAGGGCTGAGCGGTTGCATGTACTACACTCCATCCGAGTAGGAGGTACCTCTCATCCCGTCTCAGTACCTCTATCCTGTTTTGTCAAATGGAGTGTTATCTCCTCGACTAATTGGTATGCTCAAATATTACCACCACTGTTTATTTCTGAATATGAAGCGTTAAGTGACAACTAATGTCTCCAAGCTTTACTGTGTGAGCGTTGGATAATTGCCAACGACTCCAATCTTGATTACTGAATACTTGCGGGCTATAAGCCATATCCTGAATTACTGTATATCTGGGACTATAAGTCTAACCCCGGGGCTAGTTGGTCAAATCGAGCCGGCAAGGGTTTGGTCGAGGAGATCAACGAATCTTGGGTACTTCTTGGACGTTCGGGCCCGGTAGGGGGTGATCGGTGGACGGAAACTGGCGTAAAGTGGGGATCTACGAATGTTATACTTTCGTGGTTGACGGAAGGTCAACGGACCTTGATCAAGCTACTATGAAACTTGCTCCTGAGAGCAACCTATATCCTTTGACATGAATGTGTTCCTTACTGCACCCTTTTGCATGTTTTATCTGGCTATTTGCTCAATTATATACTGGATTATAATCTCATCGAAGTTGACTTGTTTCTTGATGTCTGAATATGCTATCTTGTCTCGTATTTTACCTACTTAATTACTTGGAACCTCACTGGGTTTCTAGCTCATTCCACGCCATTTGTTTTCCTTACAGGGATGAGAACATGAGATGTTGAATTGAGGAAGGCCTCGTTTTCTTCTAAGTTTGTTAGTTGCTGGTGTGAGCACTGCATAGGTGTCTAGCCGACTTGTTTGGTTTGATTTTTGGCAAGTTCAACTCTTTGGTTGTAATAATTTCATTTTCTTTTGAGGGTCTATTTGTAAATATTTATGTTATTTGACTGAGTCCTGGCGAGAGTTGGGCAGGCGGTCTGCCAAACCCTTGGGTACGCCCTAGGGTTAGGTGGGGCTGTCACAGGTGGTATCAGAGCCATTTCGCATGGTCTCTGCGTGAGGTGAGCTTGGGGCCAAGTGGTGTTATGGTCCCGATTGGGTGAATAAGTGGAAAAGACTAGGTGCTTTTGTTGGGCGTAAGCTATGAATCATGATTGTTATAAGCGTAAATCCTTTTTCATGATACTTGGGGAAGATAGATATGTACGTCAGGTAGGAATCTCTAATATAGGTGATTTACTCTTGGGACCAGCCGGCTCGAGTTGTGAATTATTTTATTTTGGATTCTTGTATCTGAGTACCAAAGTGGAGAGCACTAGAATAAGGGTTTGTATCTTGCTTGCTCTTAAGGTAGGTTTTGATGGCAAAGGCCAAGGCGCGGAAGATTCTAACATTTGACCTAGTAATTGGACTGATCGAGGGAACGGATCCCGGAAGGTTATCATGGACTAATCTAGTAATAGTCTGACTAGGGTTTCTATAGACGGTGGCCAGATTGTAGTGTACGTCGAGAAATTTGCACTGAAGACCTGTTTCCTTCTCCTATGACTGTGAAGACTTGATAAGTGTTTATTGGATTTTGAGGCGGTTTAACTACAACTATATGGATATTTCTACCCCTCTTGTGATTTTTGACACCGTAGTTTGGTTCTTGATGAACTACCCTTGCCTATACTTTCTTGACACCTATCCACTAATGTCAAAGGATGGACTTGGCTTGATTATTACCGTGTTGAAACCGAGAGTTTTGGAATTATGTATGGAAATTTGAGAAAAAGAATTAGGTTCTATACCTGTATGCAAAAATTTTGAGATGAGGTGTGGAACTTTTTAGATACGAAGTATACTTTAGGATTTGATTATGTACATAAGTGATAAGAATACTCCTTGTGTTAAACTCCCGGAATAAGAATAAGTGGCATAATATTTTGAGATATTGCCCTACCTGTATTCTACTTGTCTATCTCATTTGAGAATAGCTAAATTTAATTCCTCGTGGTTGGATTGGAAGTGAATGAACTTAAAAGTTATATGACTAGAGTTTTCAATTGTAATTAGTTACTTATTCTGCTCCTTTGATTTGCCTGGCAAGCTATCATCGAGTTAAGTGAATCGACGAGATGACAAATGTGACTGATCTGCATAAGAAAATAGAGATTATTCGAATGGAAGTAGAGTTCCAAAAGAGATTAGTTGAGTACTGGAAAGGACGATGGGAACAAGAATATTTGAAGAAAATCGAACTACTGCACCTGAACATAGAATTGAAAAAGAAATACGAAGAGATTTTAGAAGAAGTGCGGAATAAGTTTGAATTAGTGCATTTGCCTAGTCGAATAGCATCTTAAGACATTCGTAGTCAAAGTTAGCCATTAGTGAGGTTTTGCCTGAAATAGTTGTAATCATTGGACTATGCGTAGTGAAATTTTTATGTAGTAAACTGTAGTCCCGTTGGGAACAGTGGACTTGGTACCTGTTATTTTAATAAGTGCTATTAAATATTGGTGGTTTAGGGTTTCAATTTTTGGTAGTTTCATGAGAAAATCTCGTGATTTGAAGTTGTGATGTGAAATTTTCAGTTTTTATGGTAATTTTCTGCCCAAACATGATGCTTAAGTGTTGGCCATGGTTTGGTAGCTTTGCTATGTGAAATATCTAGCTTTTATATGTTAGTTTGACTGGCCTAAAGAAAATTCCAGCTTATGATTGGGAATTTCAGCTTAGGGTTTCATTTTCTAACTTGAGTAGGTAACGGCTATATGCTTGATTTAGGAAGTTGTTGGCTTGGTATGTATATGCTTGAGTTGAAGCTATTTTGTGGGAAGAATGAAGCCTTGAATTGGCAGGAAAAAAATTAGTAAACACAAAGGAAGTGCCGCTGAAATTTGTCCGCAGGGAACCTTGGGCAGTTTCAGAAAATCTGTTATATCTTGATGTAGAAAAGTCGGAATTGAGTTCCATTTATTGCATTTGAAACTAGATTCATAGTACTATCAATCATGAAAATTTCAGCATTGTTCTCAATTTCCATGAATATTTGTGATTTTTCAAAATTGACTGAAATTGCATACCTGTTCTGTCTCTTACTGGGTGAAGCAGCAACTTTAGGTTGGAATTTGACTGACTTGTGGGTTGGATCTTACAATGGTACCTTCTAGAAAGTTGTAACCCTTTGAATCTATTTTCTAACGATATGAAGTCTATAAATTTTGGACTTAAGAAGCTTGAGATATGACTTTTCAAATGGCATCGCGCAAAAATAGAAATTTTCTATTTTCCTAAAACTATTCTTACTTTCGTTCCAACTTTAGGATTGGAGTTGGTAAACTATTTTGAGGTTGGTTTATGAGTGGAATTGAGGTTTAAATGAAAGGAAATGAGTTTCTTCAAATCATTTTAGGTCGGACAATTTCCAACTTTGTATTTTGAACGTCTTTTCTAATTTCTCCAAATGTTTGGCTATAAGTGATACTCTTGTGTTTTAAATGAATTTTACAACATTGATTAGTAAGTACATGAGGATTACCCTTTGATTAGAACAAGCAAGCATTTTATTTTGATAGGTTATACGGGTAAAACTTTAAATTGATGCATGTTCAAAATAAAGTTTTGGAACCTCAATTTCTTCATAATATGGCTTTGTGTTGCTAGTCTTTTACTATAGTATGTGACCACAGGACTCGAGAGAGTTCAAGAGGACATTCACGCAAAATATGCTGAGTTATTCAGTAATCAAGGTGAGAATTTCGAGGACAAAATTCTTTAAGGGGGAGAGAGTGTGAGAACCCTCACTTTAAAATACAATTTCACTAAACTACATGCCTTGCCTTAAGATTTAAACCACTTATTACATGCCCTTGCATTATATTCTACATGTGTTACAACAATTCCCTTGTATTGCATTTCATTTCCTCAATTTGAATTAAAACATTTCTTTGAGTTGGTTTTAGTTTATTTCACCACTTACATTTTTACCAAATATTATTTTATTGTGATTGGGACTTTATATGATAGGTTAGAGGTGTTAAATAGGTATTGGAACATTTGGAAAGGTTAAAACACCATTAGTCAAAGATTAAGGAAGTAATGGACAAGAATTGGGCCATATGGCAAAACCCTACCCATGTATCTTGTTTGACCAAAAGATTAGAGAAATTTTAAACCAACTTTGCTCCATTTCCTCCACCATATTTTCAGCCACCTTGTAGCTTCCAAAGGAAGGAAGAAAACTCCATTTCTCTTGCTTTCTAACCCTAGCTTAAACTTGAACAAAAATCATAAGACCAAGAGCTTGAGTTGGTGAATGATTTGCCTTCAACCCTACAGTGTGTTTTCAAGCTTCAAGCTTTTGGTTTGGTGGTTGTTTGGGTGACTCAAGCTTCTTACAAGAGAGGTATGTGATCCTTAATCTTTGATTTTATGGTGTTATATCAAATATTTAAAGCTTTGAGGGCAAACTAGAGGTTGCATGAGTAATGTTTGTGGTGAATCTCCTTGAACTAAGCAAGTGGTAGTAGGGTTAGTTAGTTTATCTACCATGTGTTTGATGAAATGTTTGAACTTTGTTTATGGTTTTTCTTGAGGTATTAATATGTTTTAGACCCTTTTTGAGTTGGAGATAACACTTGGCATGTTGTTTAAGTAAATACAATGAAAGGATGAAGGTTGGTGACATGAAGGAACTTGTGGACTGTTTTCTTTCTTCTTGGCTGACCGGTTTTTGAAGGAGAGGTTTTTCCTTGATTTTGTGGTTCATTTGCACCTTAATCAAGCCTAAGAAACTTGGCTAGACATTGGTTAAGCTTGTGTGTGAGTTGAAGTGGAAATAAAGCAAGAAAAGTAGTTGTTATGAGCTAATAGTGGACTGATTTGGCTCCTTTGGTTGTCTAGATTGTTTTGATCCTCTTAATTATGTTGTGTATTGCATTTTGAGCTCCAATGGTACTAGTTAACTTACTCCCCTGTTTATGAACACTAGAAAATTGAATTGGGTGATTTTGAACCAAAACAAATGAAGTTAGCAACAAGAATTAGTGTAACTTTGTTAAGGCATTGAAGCTGATCAGAACTGAAAAATTAGTCATCTTGTCCAAGCTACTGGTACTGATAGGAGTCAAAATAGAGTGTGTATTTGGTACCGTTGGAAAGCCCTTTGAGTCTAGTTTCCAACACTGCTGACGGCACCTGATTCTGACCTTCCTACAGTGAGATATAGCCATTTTCCCAAGACTGCGCGGGCACGACTGTTTTACCTGCGAAGAACAACTTGGGCTTGGATGAAACTTTTCTTTTACCCAACTTTCATGCACTTGTTAAACTTGTTTTCTCATGAACTTTTACTGCATTTTGGGCCAAGTTTGCATGATGAATTGAATGGCTTTAACCACTCACTTGGTGTGAGGACCCGTAAAATTCCCTTAGTTTATATTATTTTATTTTCTTTTATTTCACATGCATTTTCTTCGCTTTACTTTACTATATTAATTTTTCCAAAGATTTTATAAGTGAGTATAGTTTTTAAATCATTTTCCTAATATAAGATAGTTTATGTTAAATTGGAAGTGTATTATGGGCGTTGGACCCGCTAGTGCACTAAATGCGATAAAATTTTGACGATTAGTTGATGATTTGTATAAAGGGATATTATTTTACAAGGTGCTAGGTGACAATTAGAGGTTAGCTAGATAAATAACCATTGGAAGACAACAAGATGAGGATTAACCCTTGGATGCCATTTGTCCTTGAAACATTGGACATTGACTTTGATTTGGACTTGTCTTAACCTTTACTAAACCAAATTTTGACCCAATTTCTTTCTATTTTCATTGGCTTGGCTGAAATTTATGGAGAGGAAAGAACAAGAGAGCAAAGCTTCAACTTCATCCTCTATTCTTGGCTTACATCTTGAGTTTCAACCGTTAGTTTTGCAATCTAGTCCATAAAAGTGGATCTCTAAGGAAGCTTAAGGGGTTTTGTGGAGTGATTTGGGAAGATAAGGTGTTGGCAGCCTCTTTCCATAAGGTTTAAGGTAACTTTGGCTAGCAACTCCCCTCTACTTCATATATGTGTAAATTGGTGTCTTAAGGTTGTAGTTTTAGTAGCTTTGTGAGAAAATTTTATGGTTTGAAGTAGTTTTATGGTAAATTTTAGTTTTATGGTGAAAATTCTGATCACATGTGATGCTTGAGAGTTGTGCATGTTTTGATAGCTTTTCTATATGAATTATTGAGGTTTTATGGGCTGGTTTACCTTGCCTAAAGGAATTTTCAGCTTGTGTACCTAAATTCCAGCTTAGGGTTAGTAATCTGCCCTGATTTTTCACTGCTTGTTCGTCCTTGAGAGAGACTGAATCAGCCTTTGCTCAAAACATAAAAGTTGTAGGTAATTGAGTTAGCTATCTACCTGTAAAATTTCAGCTCAATCGGAACACTGTAACATGTGAAATGACCGAAATACCCTTGACTGCCCATAATCCCTGTTTCGCGGACAGTTTTCTGTTTTCGTGGAGATTTCAATTTTTGACCTTGAAAATGCATGTTTTATGTGAGGGGCCAAAAATTTAATTTTCGATTTAATTGTGGTTGGAAGTTGAAGCTTGACAAAATTGACCAAGAGACAAAAGCAAAACTTGGATTTAACTTGGCACTTTGACTAAGTTATATTTACCAAGAAAAGACCAAAAACAACAAGAGACAGAGGAGGAGAGCCGGGTGAGAGCAAGAAAAAAAAAGGGACCAAAAGAAAAGAAAGGAAAAGAAGACTTTGACTCTACTCTAAAATATATCAAGCCTTCCTAGTTAAGCAAAGTAAACAGCATAAAAGAAAGAGAGGGGAGGGGAAGTCGGGCAAGCTGGACAAGAAAAAAGAGAGAGAGCCGTGAGAGAGCGAGAGAAAATAGAGAGGAAAATGGAGAAAAGCAAGAGGAAGTCTGGGAATTCAATCAACCATTTATCCCTCCAATTATGTGTGAAAGCAAGGAGAAGGAACGATTGACTGCTGGTTGTCTTCATCATCTCTGTCCAGCTTTGTTTCTTGAAGATTGAAAGGTAACCTGACTTCCTAACTCTCAATTTTTATGGTATAGCTGATTGACTTCCTAGGAACTGATTTCATAGCTAGAAATTCGTGGGTTGACATTGATTGAATGAATTTGGCAGTTTTGATTACTGTTCCAGATTTCTTGTCTGAAATTGGCTTGAATATTCGGGTATGATGGAGGCTGAATTAGCCTTAGAACAAAACATGGAAGTTGTATAGAATTGAGTGTAGATTATGCCTGTAGATTTTCAGCTCAATCGGAACAGGGTACCTTGTGAAATGACTATTTTACCCCTGCTGCCCTGTTTTTGTCAGACATGATAATCTGCCTCCGTAATTGCTTCGTTTGGCTGGGAAGATGAATGAATTAGTTTTTGATGCCTTCTTAAGAATTGTACCGTTGTATCTTAGATTTCAAATGGTTTTTAAATTACCTGAATCGGAGTTGTGTGTGCTGAGATATGATTGAATGACTCAGGACTGCTAGTTGAATTTCATAGTGAGCTTCGAACTGGAAATTCTGGGGTCTGTTTGGGTAAATTTGGCTAGGTTAGGGTGGGAACTGAGTTGAGATGTCTTCATGAGAATTGTAGAACTATGTCTTAGCTTCGAAACGGTATATTGTTTGTTTCAATCCGATAAGTGCAGCTTGAGTTGTGCTTAAATTGCTAAAAGGTGACAGTGATATGTGATATTGAACTTTGTGTTTTAGGAATTGGATTTGGACAATAATCAATTGTGGTGAATGGGGATCATGAGCAGTGATTGGTGAGTGTTCCTTATTTGTTAAAATCTTTTCTCAAGTATTTTAGCTAAATGTGCCCCTTTGTTTATTTAAATGTATTTGCCGTTACAAAAAGGGTTTGCTAAATGGATTTGTGAACTGTATTCTTTTTATAAGGTGAGTGTGTACTTTATCGCACTCACCTAAGGACATGTGTTTGATTTGAGCAATTGGGATTTATTGTATTAGCTGCCTTATATGATTAAATGTGATTAAATGAGACTTAGACGGGGGTGTACCTTATCGCACTCGATCTAGGTCTCAATATTTCGATATTGGATGTGTGATATGTGATTGGATGTACATATGTGATAAATCTTGTTTTATTACATGTTTGGCTTGTTAATTATGGCAAGGTATTCCTTAATTTGGATGGATGAACTTGTGTGTGTTTAAGTATAGTAAGAGGAAAAATTTCTGTTTTGAATCTTTCATGTTGCCCGAAATTTTTGGGACAAAATTTCAGATTTTTGGAGCTTTTATTTGAGTTAAATTTTTGCCAAAATAATGGATTTTAAGTGTATTTGGGTTGATTAAACCAATTAGCTCTTCCAAGGAAAAGAAAGGAGTGAACTTGTTAAAGTGAAAATTGGAAATTTGCTTTCTGGAACATCAGAGTAGTTTCGGGAAAAAGGTTATCTTTTGGTGTATACCACTCCAAATCGAGTCCTGTTTGTTTGGTTTGAAACTAGACACATAAGACTACAATCCACTAACTCATTTTCTGTGATTTTTGGTGATTTTTCCAAGTCCGCTAGAAAAATAGAATTTTCCCTGCCCTGTATTTTACTGTAGCAGTCTATTGACGGAAAAACTGGGCAAAATCCGTATAGAATCTCATCAAGGTGTCTTCTACAAAGTTTTAGCCCTTTCAACGGTATCAACCATGCAAATTTTGGACTTGTAAATATTAAGTTACGATTTTCTAAAGGTTTCTGCCATAAACCTCCAGTTTCCTGATTTTTACAATAAACATGAAAATGACTTGATATTTTTGCTTGGCCTTGAATATGCACGTGAATGATCGTGATTATACATGTCTTAGGTGAATACAAGAATTCCGAATAACTCGTTTAGCCGCTTTATTTTTTTCTCTCTCTCACGACTTTTGGTGAGTATCAAGTGCATGTGAAATGTTTAAATGAAATGTTTCTCGTACTTGCTAGTTAATCAGGCTAGGGTATACTTTATCGCCCTTGTCCTCTCTTTCATGAAATTGCTTGCTTGATAAGTGATACGTGTTACATGTGAATGCAAATGAAAGTGTTTTTCGTGAGCATTGAGCGGCAGAATGTATCATGCCTTTTAGGGTAGGAGGTACCGCTCATCCCGTCTCAATGCTATGACCAAATCTTGTCGATTGGAGTTTCGTCTCATCGACCTAAAAGTGAATGAGGGGGACGCCCCAACCCATTGGCTAGCCTTGTAACTCGAGCCGGCAAGGGCTTGGTCGAGAAACTTGGTGAACCTTGGGAAGTGTTATAACTTGATCCAAATAAGGGGTCTTGCTAAGTATACTTGTTAAGTGATACCACCTACATGCTTGTTTGGTTACGGATCCAAGAGGGTGTCATGGTGGCTGGAGGTAGTAAGTGGAGTTCTACATGGATAACTGTAAAAGTTGACGGAGGGTCAACTACCTGAGCTTGGATCGCGCGTGGATTAGCTCCTAAGAGCTGCCGTATCCTTTTATTGTGATTAAATTCCCTACTTGCTTAATGTTTCGAAGTTACTTGTTACTCAAGTTATTGCTTTATATTGTGTCTTTGCTCGCATGCTTGCGTGTTTTTCCCTTGGCCTCACTGAGCGTTAGCTCACCCCAATTTGTTTTCCTTAACAGGTTTGGAAGTGGAAGTTCAAAGGCTTAATTAGTGACCCCCTTTGGGTAGAACTAGTCGTTATCCTTAATTCTGGGACTCCATAGTGTAAAACTTGTGATTATTTTGGGCTTTCGGTATTGTAAAAGTACATTGGAAATCTTGGATGTAATATATAAGCATGAATCGTTCTTTTATATTTTAGAGTACATGATTGTTTTAGTGGAGTATTTCATGTGATATTGGAGTTTAATTTGTAATTTATTTGAGGACTGTAGTGAGTGAGTGAGTCCCGGCGAGAGCTGGGCAGGCGGTCTGCTGATACCCCAGGGTTCGCCCTAGGGAGAGGTGGGCTGTCACATTTTAGCTTTGAAGGCCTTTATAAGAAATGTAGGTATATGTATTAGCTTCGAAACGCCATAAACTTTGCCTCAATCCGATAAGCGTAGTTGCAGTTGTGACCAAAACGCCGGTAGATGTCAAACCTGTTGCTTAGCTATTTGTTTTTAAAACTAGTTCTAGCTTCTAACTTGGATTTCGATGGTTGCATTGCTAGAATTGCCTTGTATTTGGGTGACTTTAAACCTAGTGAAAGAGTTATGGTGTTGAATATACTTATGTGTTGAATTGGGTTGATTTGAGGAAAAATGAACCCATGATGGCTGGAAAAGTATCGAATTAAGGGGACGTGCTGTCCAATTGTTTAGGCCGGGTGGTTCCTTCAGGTTGAGTTGATCTTGGTAAAAATGAAGGGTTTTGAGGGTTGTTTGTATCCCTAGGACCAACTGTCATCTTTTGCTCAAAAGTCACATTTTTATTCTTTTGTACTAGTACCTAACCTGGAAAGGCATACGACTTGTAGTCGAGCCTCATTTATGCATTCCATTTACTGGGTTTGTGGATGTGCTAACTATAATTGTTCTATCTTGGTTATTTTAGGGTTTCTTGGCGATTAAAGCCACTTTGGGTGAAAACTTTTGAACTATCTGTACTGGAACTGGGGACAAACTTTGAAATCGTGGTTTTGGAAGAAAGGGTCGAGCTAGTGTATAGGTTCTTTTGTTAAGCTCTTTTGCAACCGAAATGTGAGAACCCGTAATTCTCCCATTTTCTAGGTTTTATTATCTTTCATAGCTTGTTTTCTGCATTTTCGTGAGTAGGAAAATTTCTAGATATTTTTAAGGAGAAAATATAGTTTTTAGATGATTTTTCTAGTATCGAATAGGTTTTGAGAAATTAAGAGCGTACACCGGACGTGGGACCCACTAGTGCGAAAAGTTCGGAAAAATTCGGCCAACTAGGTTAAGTTTTGGATACTGTAATTAATTTACCGGGTGTTAAGAGATAAGTAGAGGATGCTAAGTGGATTGGTATGAGGGAGACAAAAGTTAGGCAAGCATTAAATGAGGTGACAAGTGTCACCATAGGATTGGTTCTTACATAAGACCACTATTCACCTTTTTCTATTTGACCAAATAAATCACAAAATTAACCAAAATTTCACCATTTTCTCTTCTCTAGTGGCCGGCTCTTACTCTCAAGAAAGAAAGAAAGAAAACTCTCCAAGTTGCTTCAATCTTTGCTCCAATCTTCTAAATCAACCATTAGATTTTGTTTTTGCTCCATAGAAACACTTAAGGATGTGTTAGTGAGTTGATTTGTGGAGTTATTTGGAAAGCTAAGAGGACCTATTGCTCTCTCTCTCTTGTTTCTAAGGTGAGTTGTGAAGAACCACTTTCCTTCCTCTAATGATGCCTAATTTATGATTAGTGGTGGTATGTGATGAAACTTTATGGATTACATCTTGATTTGTGGTTGAATTAGTGAAGTTTTTTATTTATTGGTGATTTTCTGTTTTAATATGAACATGATTGTGTGGCTATCTATGATGATTGGAAATGATGTATAATGACTCTAGAAGGTGGAAAAAGTGGATAATTGCAACCAATTTCTGGTTTGGAAGAAATTGTAGAAAGTTAGGGTTTTCTTGGGAACATTCTGCCCAGTTTTGTAGCTCCTAGTTAGAGGCCGAATTGGCCTTGGGTTAAAACATGAAAGTTGTAGGGAATGATATTTTAGAGGTTCCTACAAAATTTCAGGTCAATCGGAGTAGCGTAGCTTGAGAAAAGTCGAAATTACCCTTGCTGTTCTGGTTTTACCCGAATTGGAGAATTGCTTCTGTAATTGATTATTTTGGCTAGGAATGCTTCCGAATTGGTTGTTGAGGTCTTCTGATGAAATGTATCCCTTTTTCTTAGCTTCCAGCTGGTTTTGGAATTTCTGGATTTGGACTTGGATAGCCTGATTTATGATGTTTCCGCCAGAATGCGTTCTGTGAATCTATTTTTGGGATTCTGGTGTAGTATCTTGCATTTTTGACCTGGTTACACTCGAAACTGGGTTGAGTGACCTTCTGAAATATGTAACCCTATCTCTTAGCTTCGAAACGGTGGGTCTTGGACCTTCATCCGATAATCGTAGTGCCTTTGGTGCCATTACCGTAAAATGAGGTCAAAAACTGTTTTTTTTCAGGGTTAAAGCTAGTATCATTTCCGGATTTTCTGGTTTCCCCTAATGCTTGTATATGCTTATGGAACCCTATTGGGGTCGTGTTTGGCATTGGTTTATGACTCGTTATCGAGTCTCATTGTACTTGTTTGCATGTTTTAGAGCGTGACAGTGGTTCAAGTTTGGTGAGTGTACTACTCACTTGTGTGTTACTATATAGCTTTGATACTTGAACTTGATGAGTTGAATGTTCATTGATTGAAGTGAGAGCGTACTTTATCACTCTCACTTATTGTTTATCATGTTATTGGAATGTTACATGAAATGTTACATGAAATGAAAGTACTTGACTTGGTGTCGATTGGACGAGTATCCAACGACTACAATTGTTATCATTGAGCTCAACCCCATTGGTAGTTGATTGAATCGAGCCGGCTAGGGCTTGGTCGTGCCAATTAATGATCCTTGGGGAAAAGTTATAAGGAATCTTGTAGTATGAGAGACTCTCGATTCTGGTATACTCGAGTAATACCACAGTGCAAGTGTTTGGAGTTCGGGCCCGGTAGGGGAATGTTAGGTGGAAGGAGTGGGAGTGAAGTGAAGTCTACAGTTGGTTACTTTTAAACATTGACGGAGAGTCAATGAGAAGATGATCTGATCAAGAATGCAAACGAGGAAAAGGGCTCTTGAGAGCCGTCCGTATCCTTTTATCATCATTATTGATGTGTGTTTTATTTACCTTTGATGACTTGGAATGAAAAGTTTGATGCCTATATGAACTTGGTTGCTTGAGTAGTATTATTTCACTGGGCAACTAGCTCACCCCGTTCCTTTTGTTTTCCTTACAGGAAATAACTACTTTTGGACTGCAATTGATAATTGGTTGCCGAAATGAGCTAGTTGGACATATCTTTTGTATAGCTCATTTATTGAAACCCTAAATGTACTTTTGGGTCTGTTTCTCTTTTGATTTGGCAAACCATACATGTATCCACTTTTGAATACTTTTGTATGCAACTTTGGATTGTAAATACTAAAGTTCAAGATGTGAACGTTTGCTTGGTATTTGATTGGGTTCTGACGGGCCGGTTACTATTCATGGCCGACTCCGGATTTCATTTTTTTTATTTTGGGTTATTTTGCCATTTTGACTTGTTTACGCGCATTTGTAAGTTCCGGATCGCAATAGATCGCTCTAACTGCACCGTTAGTCCTGGCGAGAGCTGGGCAGGCAGTCCGCTAACCCCTTTGGTTCGCCTTAGGGGAAGGTGGGGCTGTCACACGAAACCCTAATTGTATTTTGAATAGTATGAATACTTTGGCTTGTACTTTAGTTAATTTGTTTAAGACTCCGATGTATATAAGTATTTAACCTTGTTTTTTTTAAAAGTGTAATCCTTTGAGATGTTATGCTTCTATGACTTTGGTGAACGTTTCTTGTAACCGTTGGATGATCGGGCGAGCGCGGTATTTGAAAAAATTTTGGGTTAGCCATTGCCCTGAATTCGGCCAACTTCCGGCCGGATTGTGACGTGGCCATTTTCGTTTCGTTTTCGTTTTCGTTTTCCTGTTTTTTTTGTTGAGGTGTTTCATCGAAGTTCTGTATCACCGTATAGTTTGGTAAGTTATATTTTGTCTTGGTGGTCTCCAATTGTTCATTTTCTTTGGGTTCCATCGCGCGTAATATAGGGTTTGTGAGATTTGACTCCGTAGTCCTGGCGAGAGTTGGGCAGGCGGTCAACAGAACCCTTCGGTTCGCCTTAGAGGGAGGTGGGTCTGTCACACTCGGTCTCTTAATGAGCCTACAATTGAGTAGGAAATGAACCTAATTTGTTAACGATTTCACTCGTTGCCCTAGGATTGGGAAACGAAGGTGGTCGTAACCGAGACACTTAACGTTTGACTACTGTATTGCTTGACAGGTGAGTGTTCCAAGTACATGAAAATATTTACGTGGAATGTCTCCTTGCTTGAATAACATGCTTACTTGGTTAAAGTAATTGTTCTTGAATTAATAACCTTTAGGACGAGGATGTACTTTATCATACTCGATCCTTTGTAGTTTACTTCGTGATAGTAATATGAAATGAAGTGCTTTGCTTATACTTGACTTGTTGGTCTTGCACTTGACTTGTTGGTTTTACATTTGACTTATTGGTCCCTCAAGTGGTTATTCCACCGACTTACGTGTTACTCGTTCATCGTTGTTAGACAATGCTAAGTACTTGTTTTCTCATCTCATAGGCAAGTGTGTACTTTCTCGCACTTGACCTAACTCGACTAAACTTGTGATATTTTATTAAAACATGTATAAGCCGTTTTGTTACAACTGAAAAGTGGGCAGAATCCAGCTACTTTCTGATCGGATTTTCGGCTGGATTTGAGGCAGTGAGTTTTCAAAATTTTTAAGTTTTCTTTTTCCCGTCAATCTGGCCCTTAATCCGGCCAACATCTGATCGAATTTGTGGCCGGACTTGCTGATAAAGTTTCTTATTTCTGCGGCTTTCTTCCAATTTTCTTATTTGATCAAGTTTTCATAACCATCCGATTTTCAACTGTTTGGTCCTGAGATACTTGAAATGCTTGAAACATAATATGTTGAATTTATTTGTGACTTGAACCTATTTAGGCGAGTGTACTCTTATGTATACTCAATTGACCCGAATTGACTAAACACTTGATATCTCCTTCACGCATGAACAACTAATTTGATTTGTATATTGACTTGAAAATATGAATTACTGGACATTACTTGAGAATATGAATTACTGGACATTACTTGAGAGTATGAATTATTGGACAGTACTGGAATACTTGAGAATATGAATTACTGGACATTACTTGTGACTTGATTCTGGCTAGGCGAGTGTGTCATTATCACACTTGGCCTCCCTTTCTTGAATGATCTTGTACTCACTTGAACTTGATTGACCTGTACTTGTGTTTGTGCTTGTATTTAACTTGCAAGTGCTGAGCGGCCGTATGCACCACACTCCATCCGAGTGGGAGGTACCTCTCATCCCGTCTCAGTACTTTTATCCCGATTAAGTCGATTGGAGAGTTATCTCATCGACACTAGGGCTGAGCGGTCGCATGTACCACACTCTATCCGAGTGGGAGGTACCTCTCATCCCGTCTCAGTACCTATATCCTATTTTGTCGAGTGGAGTGTTATCTCCTCGACTAATTGGTATGCTCGAATATTACCACCACTGTTTATTTCTGAATACGGAGCGTTAAGTGACAACTAATGTCTCCAAGCTTAACTGTGTGAGCGTTGGATAATTGCCAACGACTCCAATCTTGATTACTGAATACTTGGGGGCTATAAGCCATATCCTGAATTACTGTATATCTGGGACTATAAGTCCAACCCCGGGGCTAGTTGGTCAAATCGAGCCGGCAAGGGTTTGGTCGAGGAGATCAACGAATCTTGGGTACTTCTTGGACGTTCGGGCCTGGTAGGGGGTGATTGGTGGACGGAAATTGGTGTAAAGTGGAGATCTACGGACGTTATACTTTCGTGGTTGACAGAGGGCCAACGGACCTTGATCAAGCTACTGTGGAACTTGCTCCTGAGAGCAACCTATATCCTTTGACATGAATGTGTTCCTTACTGCACCCTTTTGCATGTTTTATCTGGCTATTTACTCAATTATATACTGGATTATAATCTCATCGAAGTTGACTTGTTTCTTGATGTCTGAATATGCTATCTTGTCTCGTATTTTACCTACTTAATTACTTGGAACCTCACTGGGCTTCTAGCTCATTCCACGTCATTTGTTTTCCTTGCAGGGATGAGAACATGAGATGTTGAATTGAGGAAGGCCTCGTTTTCTTCTAAGTTTGTTAGTTGCTGGTGTGAGCACTGCATAGGTGTCTAGCCGACTTGTTTGGTTTGATTTTTGGCAAGTTTGACTCTTTGGTTGTAATAATTTCATTTTCTTTTGAGGGTCTATTTGTAAATCTTCATGTTATTTGACTGAGTTCTGGCGAGAGTTGAGCTGGCGGTCTGCCAAACCCTTGGGTATGCCCTAGGGTTAGGTGGGGCTGTCACAGATTAACTTCGCATTTAAGGTGATAGCATGCTAAGGGTGGAGTGTTTTGAGAAGAAAAGGGTTTGCTTTGCTTGTTTTCAAGGTGTTGGAAATGTATAATCGTTAGAAGCTCCTTTTGTTCTTTAAATGTTGTTTGATAACTTGATTTTGATTGATTTTATGAAGATTCTTGCGATTTTAGGGTTGGGGATGATAAATTTCAGTTTTATTGATATTTTTCAGATTTTATATAAGTTATTTCATCTTTGATTTGGCATTTATATGATTAGCCGAATCTAGTTTAGTGTTAAGGTGGAATCTCTAGCTTTTATTCGCAACTAGTGATGGTTATATGCAAATTTTATCTTAAGAAGTGAGATTTCGGCCTTTGTTAAGTTTGTTACTTTGATATACGTTGTCCAGTCATATTAGAAAAGTGAATTGGTAGCGTAGTGATGTAATCTTGATTGGGTTTGAGTTGGGAGTTGAAACTTGGAAGAAAACTAGACAATTTGGTGAATTTCAGTTCTGCCCTATTTTTGGAATCAATTTGGGCTGCGAATTTCTCCATGTTTTAGACTGAATCAGCTTTTGAACAAAACATGAAAGTTATAGCGATTTGAGTTAAATTTTTACTTGCAAAATTTCACATCAATTGGATCATTTTAGCTTATGATATGGCCAGAGCACTTCTAACTGCGCAAAAAACTCTAATTTTCCTGACCTGTTTTTCCCATACTTCTGACCGTCCATTTTTTACCCTGAAAATGCAAGAACTAGGTCTCGATGTCTTCATAGGAAATGTAGGTCTATGTCTTAACTTTGAAACACCATAAAATTTGCCTCAATCCGTTAAGTGTAACTTCAGTTGTGATCAAAACACCAAAGGATGGCGAAGCTGCCATCTTCATTGTTTCTCGTTGCCTTTCTCTTGTTTTCAGTTTCCTTGGTCCAATTTAACATGTACTTCTCAAGTGTTCTAAACCTGATTGCTAACATTCTAAACAAGTATTCAAAACATGGGTTTTACTTGTACATATTGGCTTTGAACTTAACCGTTTTTGATCATTTTCTTTTACAAATTATGCGTGCACCTTGCCTATATGACTTACTATACTTTTCATGTTTTTTTCCTTTGATATAGAAATATAAGTTATGCAGCTTGCACTCGTGTATGATTGGCTTTCTATGGACAATATTTGACTGCAGATTTCGAGAGTGGCCAAGGTGCCAGCCCTGAACTGAATTTTGATATAATGTGACTTGTTTAGGATGAGTGTTTCATGCATGTTTGTGTATTAAATGACTGTGTACTTGTTGTGACTATTCGATTGAGTGTTAAATGCCTTCCAATGACTATTAAATGGATTTTCAATGGTCGAGTGTGTAATTTATCTGTGAGGACTTACGTTTTTATTTTTAATTTAGTTAATTTTCTAATTATTTTGTGTGACAGCCCCACCTCACCCTAGGGCAAACCAAAGGGTTCGGCGGACCGCCTGCCCAGCTCTCGCCAGGACTACGGAGTCGATTCACACAAACCCTATATAGTACGCGCGAGAACTCAACGAAAACGAACAATTGGAGACCACCAAGGGTTAAACAGAGCTTACCAAACCATACGGAAGTACGGGATGTCGATTAAACACTTCTACATATATTTACATCGGAGTCTTGAACCAATGAACCAAAATACAAGCCAGAGTATTCACGCTACACAAAATACAATTAGGGTTTCAGTTACAGAGGAGCATAAACAAAAGAAGTCCTACAACTAGCTCAACTCTTTTCTTCCAAAAATCTTGGTTTCAAAACATAGAACCCTGTAAGGAAAACAAAGGTAACAGAAAGGGGTGAGCTTGCGCTCAATGAGGTACCAGACATATAGCAGTAAAATCATGGCATTTCACGTTTAACAAATCAGGTACGCATGCCAGATGTAAAATAAAGTAGTTAGACACAATGATTCAAATAGGAAGGATACAGGTGGCTCTCAGAAGCCAAATTCCCATTTGCTTCACCGAAGCTTGATCGAAATAATAGTTGACACTCCGTCAACGCTAAAGGAGTAACCAATACCGTAGACTCCACTTTCTCCGATTCCTTCCACCTCACATACCCCTACCGGGCCCGAACTCCAATCAGTTCAGAAATGGTAATACTCGAGTATACCGGAATCAAGGGTCTCAATACCCAAAGATCCCAAAACAGACTACCGTGGTTCGTTATCTAATCGACCAGACCCCTTGCCAGCTTGACTCGAGTAACTAGCCACAGGTGTTGAGCTCAGAGGTCACAGAAAGGTCGTTGGCTACCAGCCTCCAAACGACGTCCGAACAGATACAGATACAGATAACAGATTCAAATTTTACACAGTAAATTGGCATATGACCAGACAAGAGAACGAGTGTGATAAAGTACACCCTCGTCTCAAACAGAATAAACAGATAGTACAATCGGTCATATCACAGATTGCATATACATACCCCAAGTTAATCAACAAATAAGAGAAGTGGTACACTCACCGGTTCAAGTACGGATACTTCAAAAGTTTTCACTCCAAACTGGCTTTAATCGCCAAGAAACCCTAAAAGAACCAAAGTAATATAATTGAGGGTTTCACATCCAAAATCGAGTAAACAGAATACACAAGTGAGGCTCGACTACTAGTCGTATGCCTCGCCAAATAATTACTAATACAAGGGTGCAAAACAAGATTTTGGAAACAAAAGTAATGAGAGGACCTAGGGTTTGAACGACCCAAAAAGCCCTTCATTTCTTTCAAAAGGCAACTCAAACCTAAAGAGACTAAACGGCCTAGAAAAATTGGACAGCATTTCCCCTGAATTTGCTTACTTTTCCAGCCATCATGGCTTCATTATTTTCCTCAATCTAGCCCAAAGTCATACACAATATAAATTCATCACAACAGCTGTTCAATAGGCTCAAAGTCATTCAAATACAAGATTTAGCTAGGAAAATGACCGGAAATGAAAGTTAAGCCCTAAAACCCAAAACAGTTTTGATGTCATTTAGCGTATTGGACACAACTGGTGGTACGATTATTGGATGGAGGCAAAATATACACCATTTCGAATCTAACAGAAAGGGCTACAATGTTACAGAAGGTCACTCAGTCCAGTTTGTAGTGCAACTAGGTCAAAAGTTCAATGTACCAAACCAGAACCGTATAAACAGGTTAACAAACCGCATTTTGGTTAAATAACCATAATTCAGGCTACCAAAGTCCAATTCACTTGATTCCAAATCCATCCGAAAGCTAAGATACTAGGATATATTTCTTAAGATGACATCAACAACCAAATCAGTAGTATTCCTGGTCAAAACAACTAATTACAGAAGCTGATTAGCATGTTCGGGTAGAAACAGGACAGCACGGGCAATTCGGTCTTTTCACAGGCTACGTAGCTCCGATTGAGCTGAAATTTTTTAGGAATCTATAAAATATCATTCCATACAACTTTCATGTTTTAACCCAAGGCTAATTTGGCCTCTAACTATGAGTAACAGTACCGGGCAGAATGGGTTGAATTGAAACCCTAATTTCCAGAATTTCATTTCAATGCGAAAATTTTCCGCAATTAACCACAACTTACACCCTCTAGCTTCATTCTAGATCATTTCCAACCATCATACATGGCCACACAATAGTAATCATAATAAAACAGAAAAATTCAAGAATAAATATAAAAGTCACCAATCTCAACTAAAATCAAGAAATCTTTCACCAAATCACATCTTTAGCCACCATAAGTCATTAATTTGACATTATCAATACCAAGGAAAGAATTCCCTAGCTACTCACCTTGCAACCTCTTCAAAGGAAGCTACTTAGCACCAATTTCTTCCAAATCACTTCACCAAGAACCTTAATCCTACCTAGAGAGGAGTTTTTATGGAGTGATTTGAAGTTTTATCGGTTGGATTTGAAGATTGGAGCAAGTTATGGAAGGAAAATGTTGAAGGTTTTTCTCTCTTTTCTCTCCAAGAAATTCAGCCAAGAGAAGGATGAAAGTGATGAATTTTTGGTCAATTTTAGTTAATTGGTAAAGGTAAGTAAAATGGTCAAAGTCAAGAATAAACCACAAGGTGACACTTGTCACCCTTATTTAATGCAACTCTATCCTTTTGTCTCTCCAATGATAATCCATCTAGGTAACTTCTAATTATCTCTTCACACCTGATAAATTAAACCCGGTATACACAACTTAACCTAATTGACCGAATTTTATCAAACTTACCGCACTAGCGGGTCCCACGCCCGGTATGCACTTCTAAAATCTCATAAGCTAACTTATACTCGGAAAAATGATTTCAAAACCATCTTTACTCATAAAATTTATTTTCACAATTTTTTGAATAAATAAAATGTGGAAAAGCGTGCAATTAATAGAAAATAAAACCTAGCAATTAAGAAAATTACGGGTCCTCACACTCTCTCCCCCTTAAAGAAATTTCGTCCTCGAAATTTTCTTATCAACGGAATCTTGCAATATCTAAGGTACCTAACGGATTGTACCTTCTACGTCCTCAGACGGGTCAAGACCCTGATGGTGTTTTAAAGAGTATACCCGAGCCGGTACCTTCGATCCAGCCCCATCCTTTTCCGACTGTCCAGGGTTAGTCCTAGTGGGTTGTGGGGTCCCTGTTCCTTTTCGTAATCGAACTGGGCAGTCAGCAATCCGATGATCAGCACTTCCACAGTGCAGACATTTCCCCTCTTTCTTCCAACAGTTTGCCTCCGTATGATTTGGCCCCCCGCAATATCCACAGGGACCACGAGTAGCAGAGACCGGTCCGCCCTGAGAAACATCGCGCGACACCCCCGGTTGTCGTACTCCCCCATTTCCCTTTCCAATCTTAGGGGGCATACTTGTACCTTCTTGCTCAGACCTACTCCCAGGAAAGCCCCTTTTTTTGGCTTGGAAGTTTTTCACCTGCAACCTAGCATTCTCTACTCGTTGCGCCTTCTCTACGGCATCGCTGAAGGCTTTAATTTGGGCTATGGCTAGATCTTTCTGGATCTCCACGTTCAAGCCCTGGATAAAACGCCTGATCCGCCGTTGCTCGGTCATAATCAACTCAGGTGCAAATTTCGATAGGCGGGTGAACTGGCTTTCATATTCCGCTACAGATTGGGTCCCTTGGCGAAGTCGGATAAACTCATATTCCTTCCGCTCCTGGACTAGAGGAGGGAAGAATTTCGCGTTGAACTCCCGCATAAAATTCACCCAAGTCCTGAGCGTTTGTTCCCATTCCCATTTTTGCCGAATAACGTTCCACCTGGAACGGCCCGCCCCTTCCAGCTGAAAGACGGCAAAGGATACCTGCCTCTCCTCGGTATAGTGCAAGGCAGCAAAAATATCTACCATTTTCTCGAGCTACCTTTCGGCGACATCCGGGTCGAGCCCCCCAATGAACTTTGGTGGGGCGAACTTCTGGAATCTCTCAAGAGCCCTATCGTCGCTCTCGATGTTTTTGCCAGGGTTAGGGTTCGGGTTTTGGCCCTGTTGCTGCACCACTTGTGCCAGCAGGTTGGTCATTTACTGCATGGCGGCAGCTATTTGAACGTTGGGGTCAACTCTCGGTTCAGGGTTGAGTCCAGATGAGGTTTCCCCAGCACCCCTGTCGAGCGTGGGTTGCCTACGCCCGCACCCACGTCCCTGGCCACTACGTGTGCCCTCCATTGATCTAAGTCAATCTAGGGTCGAGGTGCAAAGATAATATTAAAGATATTTATAAGCATAAGCAAATAACAAGAGGTACACACAGATCAAAAACATATATACACACAACTGTGCCGAACCAGTCACACAGTAACAGTCAATTAGATACACCCAAAAGAGGTCCATGAAGGTAATGGGGTCATCCCAAAAGTACTATAAACGAACTAGATTAAAGGCACAAAAGCAACTAACGAAAAGTTATTTCCCTTCAAGGTCTCCCTCCCTAATCTACGAGAATGCCACAATTTATATCTTAATCCAGGTTAATCATACTTACGAACACCCGAACAAACCACATGAAGTTTCATAGAATCAAATTTCTAGTTCGCCCAAGTCCTTTCTAACCTAGGCACTCATTGATTTAGTAGCCGGGCACAAGAATCCCAAATAAGATAATTCACAACTCGCGCCGGCCGGTCCCAAGCGTAAATCATCCATATTAAAGATTCCTACCCGACATACATACCTAGCTTCCTCAAGTCCCATGATAAAGATCTTTACACTTATGACATGCACGGTTCTTAGCTTATGCTCAAAAAGCACGTATACCTTTCGACGCATTCACGAAAGCAGGACCACAACACCACTTGACCCAAGCTCACTCCGCGCAGAGACCATGCGAAGTCGCTCTGATACCAACTGTGACAGCCCCACCTCACCCTAGGACGAACCAAAGGGTTCGGCGGACCGCCTGCCCAGCTCTCGCCAGGACTACGGAATCGATTCACACAAACCCTATATAGTACGCGCGAGAACTCAACGAAAACGAACAATTGGAAACCACCAAGGGTTAAACAGAGCTTACCAAACCATACGGAAGTACGGGATGTCGATTTAACACTTATACATATATTTACATCGGAGTCTTGAACCAATGAACCAAAATACAAGCCAGAGTATTCACGCTACACAAAATACAATTAGGGTTTCAGTTACAGAGGAGCATAAACAAAAGAAGTCCTACAACTAGCTCAACTCTTTTCTTCCAAAAATCTTGATTTCAAAACATGGAACCCTGTAAGGAAAACAAAGGTAACAGAAAGGGGTGAGCTTGCGCTCAATGAGGTACCAGACATATAGCAGTAAAATCATGGCATTTCACGTTTAACAAATCAGGTACGCATGCCAGATATAAAATAGAGTAGTTAGACACAATGATTCAAATAGGAAGGATACAGGTGGCTCTCAGAAGCCAAATTCCCATTTGCTTCACCGAAGCTTGATCGAAATAATAGTTGACACTCCGTCAACGCTAAAGGAGTAACCAATACCGTAGACTCCACTTTCTCCGATTCCTTCCACCTCACATACCCCTACCGGGCCCGAACTCCAATCAGTTCAGAAATGGTAATACTCGAGTATACCGGAATCAAGGGTCTCAATACCCAAAGATCCCAAAACAGACTACCGTGGTTCGTTATCTAATCGACCAGGCCCCTTACTGGCTCGACTCGAGTAACTAGCCACAGGTGTTGAGCTCAGAGGTCACAGAAAGGTCATTAGATACCATCCTCCAAACGACGTCCGAACAGATACAGATACAGATAACAGATTCAAATTTTGCACAGTAAATTGGCATATGACCAGACAAGAGAATGAGTGTGATAAAGTACACCCTCGTCTCAAACAGAATAAACAGATAGTATATTCGGTCATATCACAGATTGCAGATACAGACCCCAAGTTAATCAACAAATAAGGGGAGTGGTACACTCACCGGTTCAAGTACGGATACTTCAAAAGTTTTCACTTCAAACTAGCTTTAATCGCCAAGAAACCCTAAAAGAACCAAAGTAAAACAATTGAGGGTTTCACATCCAAAATCGAGTAAACAGAATACACAAGTGAGGCTCGACTACTAGTCGTACGCCTCGCCAAATAATTACTAATACAAGGGTGCAAAACATGATTTTGGAAACGAAAGTAACGAGAGGACCTAGGGTTTGAACGACCCAAAAAGCCCTTCATTTCTTTCAAAAGGCAACTCAAACCTAAAGAGACAGCATTTCCCCTGAATTTGCTTACTTTTCCAGCCATCATGGCTTCATTATTTTCGTCAATCAAGCCCAAAGTCATACGCAATATAAATTCATCACAACAGCCATTCAATAGGCTCAAAGTCATTCAAATACAAGATTTAGCTAGGAAAATGACCGGAAATGAATGTTAAGCCCTAAAACCCAAAACAGTTTTGACGTCATTTAGCGTATTGGACACAACCGGTGCTACGATTATCGGATGGAGGTAAAATATACACCGTTTCGAAGCTAACAGAAAGGGATACAATGTTACAGAAGGTCACCCAGTCCAGTTTGTAGTGAAACTAGGTCAAAAGTTCAATGTACCAAACTAGAACCGTATAAACAGGTTAACAAACCGCATTCTGGTTAAATAACCATAATTCAGGCTACCAAAGTCCAATTCACTTGATTCCAAAGCCACAAAAAAGCTAAGATACTAGGATATATTTCTTAAGAAGACATCAACAACCAAATCAGTAGTATTCCTGGTCAAAACAACTAATTACAGAAGCTGATTAGCATGTTCGGGTAGAAACAGGACAGCACAGGCAATTCGGTCTTTTCATAGGCTACGTTACTCCGATTGAGCTGAAATTTTGTAGACATCTATAAAATATCATTCCCTACAACGTTTATGTTTTAACCCAAGGCTAATTCGGCCTTTAACTATGAGGAACAGTACCAGGCAGAATGGGTTGAATTGAAACCCTAATTTCCAGAATTTCCTTTCAATGCGAAAATTTTCCGCAATTAACCACAACTTACACCCTCTAGCTTCATTCTAGATCATTTCCAACCATCATACATGGCCACACAATAGTAATCATAATAAAACAGAAAAATTCAAGAATAAATATAAAAGTCACCAATCTCAACTAAAATCAAGAAATCTTTCACCAAATCACATCTTTAGCCACCATAAGTCATTAATTTGACATTATCAATACCAAGGAAAGAATTCCCTAGCTACTCACCTTGCAAACTCTTCAAAGGAAGCTACTTAGCACCAATTTCTTCCAAATCACTTCACCAAGAACCTTAATCCTACCTAGAGAAGAGTTTTTATGGAGTGATTTGTAGTTTTATCTGTTGGATTTGAAGATTGGAGCAAGTTATGGAAGAAAAATGTTGAAGGTTTTTCTCTCTTTTCTCTCCAAGAAATTCGGCCAAGAGAAGGATGAAAGTGATGAATTTTTGGTCAATTTTAGTTAATTGGTAAAGGTAAGTAAAATGGTCAAAGTCAAGAATAAACCACAAGGTGACACTTGTCACCCTTATTTAATGCAACTCTATCCTTTTGTGTCTCCAATGATAATCCATCTAGGTAACTTCTAATTATCTCTTCATACCTGATAAATTAAATCCGGTATACACAACTTAACCTAATTGGCCGAATTTTATCAAACTTACCGCACTAGCGGGTCCCATGCCCGGTATCCACTTCTAAAATCTCATAAGCTAACTTATACTCGGAAAAATGATTTCAAAACCATCTTTACTCAGAAAATTTATTTTCACAATTTTTCGAATAAATAAAATGTGGAAAAGCGTGCAATTAATAGAAAATAAAACCTAGCAATTAAGAAAATTACGTGTCCTCACATTTTGCCCTAGTGTTATTTAATTTTACTATTTTTGCATGAATTTTTCTTAAATTAAGCTTTTATCCCGTGCGCGTCGATAGTTTCGCGAAAGTCGCGCCGGTACGACTAATTGGAGATTCGAGGATTCAATACTAGGCTAGTATGTATAAGTAATTGTAGTGCTAGAGGAACTACCTTGGAGGGTTTGTAGTTAAGTGTATCAAACAAGAGAGAAAGTGGTAGTGCACGACACTTTTGAGCCACTATTGACAGTTGACTTTTGCACAAAATTTAATGGTTACTTTTCCTTCATTCTTCCTCCACAAGAATCAAAACACAAAACCCTCCATTTTCTCTTCCTCCTTGTGTGAGAACCTGAAAATTTTCATATTTTCTAGGCATTATTTTATTTCTTTGAGTACATTTTTATACTTTCCTTTAAAATATTAATTTCTATACATTTTTCTAGGTAAGTACAGTTTTTAAATCATTTTTCTGATACAAGTTAGTGCTCGTTAAATTTGAAGTGCATTATGGACGTGGGGCCCGCTAGTGCGGCTAGTGCGATAAATTTTGTCGATTAGTGAAATTTTGTAAAGGAATATTATTTCACAAGGTGCTAGGAGATGGTTAGAAGTTAACTAGATAGATTAACCATTGGGAGAAAGAAAATAAGCTTAAAACAATCAAGGTGCCAAGTGTCATGGAATCATTGGAAGTTGGACTTTTGACCAAGGATTATTAACTTTCCTAAAATTAGATTTTGACCAAAAATCTCTTCATTTTCTTGTCTTCCTTGGCCGAACTCCTTGAGGAGAAAAACAAGAGAGACTACTTCAATTTCTAGCTCCCAAACTTGTTTGAATCTTGAGTTTTAGCCAACTAAATTGGAAACTACTCCATACAAGTGCTCACTAAGAAAGTTTAAAGGTTTTGGAGGAGGAAAGACTAAGCTACCATTTTCCTTGAGATTCCAAGGTAATTTGCTAAAAACATCCCTCTTTGCTTCTAATAGTTGTAAATTAGTGGCTTGTGGTTGCCAGTTTGGTAGTTTTATGCAATATTTCTTGGTTAGAAGTGGTGATATGTGGATTGTCAGTTTTTATAGTGAATTTTCTGCCCATATATGAAGATTAAGGGTTGGCCATAATTTCCTAGCTTTGATATGTGAAATATCTAGTGTTTTGGTGTTAGTTTAATTTGCCTAAAGAAATTCCTGCTTTGGGTGCATAAATTTCAGTTTTAGGGTTTCTAATTTGAGCATGATTAGGGTTAGTTTTGGAGTTACCAATTGGTTGTATTTTAAGGGCGCTTGATAGCCTATGATGTGTATGTGCAATTGTGGTTGATTGTTATGAGATTGGTGGTTGATTCTAGGATGGAAAAGTAAAGGAATTCAAGGGAAATGCTGTCCATTTTTTTTCTTGAAGTTTGAGTGAGTTAGGTCCACTCTAGTGGTGTTAGATAAGCTATATTTTCCTTAAACTTATACATTTTCTCATGGTGAATGTGATGACCGTTTTAAACAAGATGTTTAGTTACAAATGTCAAGTTTTGAACTTCAAATATTTACTCATTTTCTTCCCAAAGCAAAGAGGAGTGGTATAAGTTTCTCGGCCATGAAATCTTCTATTTTAACCAGCAAGGCTTTAGGTGTGAATTTAAGGGATTTTGTCTTTCTCTGGTATATGATTTTACCCAAGACACTTGTTACACATTCTTTCCTTGCATATGTGTTAGTTTTGAGCCAAACAAAGAGTTTTACGAAAAAGAAAAAAAATGCTTTTCATATCCGGCCGTATATTCGGCCAAATCTTGGCCGGATTGACAGGGGAAGATGAAAAAAAAATTGGATTTGCTCACTGCCCTGAATCCGGCCGCCAATCCGGCCGGATTCTGACGTGGCTTCCATTTTATTTTTTTTTCGATGGAATTTTTAAAACCCTTTTGAGTCTCGATTTATGGTTGGTTTGGGAAACTCTTAGTTACTCATGTCCTTTGGTTCACTTCCAAAATCATATTTATATATGGTACTAGTCGTTATTCGGATTTTCTTTGGTTCACCTAAACTTTGGATGGTTGAATCGTAATATTTTCTCTTGGTTGTTCTTAGGGTTCCTTAGTGATTGAGGGTATTATCCGGAAGGAAACTTTGGACGTTATTTTGCTTAAATAGGTGAGTGTTCCTTGTACGTTATGTTTCCAATGACTATGTGGCTTGATGTGAATGTTTGGTTAAACGTTAAATATTTTCAATAATTGCTAAAATGAATTTTTGTTAGGCAAGTGTGTACTTTATCGCACTCCACCTAAATGAATGTGAAATTTTCAATGATTAGATGATTAAATGCTACTTGTGCATGAATGTAAGCCTTTTGGCTGAACTGGGCCCTGCCCTTCGTTGCCAGTCGACTTGAGCCAGAAGCAGACTCGGTCGGGCGATTGGTGACCCTGGGATAATGTTTGGTATACTCGAGTACGACCACGAAGATTAGTGGAGACTGGCCAGTGAATTGGTGAGTAGGGGGAAACGAAATGAATGAATGAATGGCAAGAACAACAGAGGGGTTTTCACTTACAAATGTTTTTTTTTATGTTGGAGGAATAAGGAAATGGTTGGTGAATGAATGAACGAATGGCTCCACGTGAGCATGTATCCTTTTAATGAATGTGTTCCCATTGCTTTCATATTGTAAATGTTTTTTGGATTATTTGTCATTCAATGATTAATGTTTTGGACTAAATTGTTTGATTATGTGTATGGAACCTCACTGGGCTTTTAGCTCATTCCGTTAGTTTTGTTTTCCTTACAGGGGATACGAGCAAGGGTGTGAGACCTGTACAGACTAGCATGGTTTAGTTCTTTTGAATTTTTGTGATTGTACTCGCGCTAGTGCTTGGATAGGGTTGAATGTATTGGGAACTAAGAACTTTTGTCTTATTTGGGCTTGTATTACTATGTGAGATAGAAATGTATGTAAGTATATGTTCTAAGTTTGGGAACTATTATTTCACTTATTCTTGAGGTTATATCTTATTTTGTCAGAAAGAAGGTATGAGTCCTGGTGAGAGTTGGGCATGCAGTCCGCCAAACCCTTTGATTCGCCTTAGGGGAAGGCGGGGCTGTCACACCTTGGCCAAACCTCCCCTCCCTCATTTCCCCTCAAAAATTTCAGCTTTGTCTTCATTCTTGCTCCCCAAGTTTTTCTTACTTTTCCATCCAAAATCTCCAAGAGAACTTGCAACTCCTTGCTAGTTTAACTTTGAGCTTGAGGACATCTTGAAGGGAAGAGAGGGCCGGCTGGTTGGGGGGCTGTTTTAAGGAGTTTCTCACACCAAAAATATAGGGTTTCCTCTTGTGTTTGGAAGGTATAAACATCTCTCACCAAAACTCTTGCTTTCTTGTTTCATTTCTTGGCTTTGAAGCTTGTAACTTCCTTCTTGTTTTTGTTGGTTCGATTTGGTTGGTTGAAGTGGGCTCTATGAACTCCCACCTTGGTTATATAAGGGCTGCTCTGATGTTTATGCGCGTGTTAGTGTGTTTTATGATGACTTTTAAGGGTAGAAACTAGAAGAGGAAAAAGAAAGAGAGAAACCGAGAGGAGAGGAAGAAGTGCTGGCTGAAATTTTGAGTTTTGGTTACTCTGTTTTGATGCCATATTTTCATGAATTTCTTGGCCATTTGAGAGCTGATATGTTGAGCTTTAAGTGGACAAATTTCTAGCAAAAAACTCTTTCATTTGGTGCTTCAAAATTGCATGAAAAGATTGGCCAAAAATCTGGAAATTTTCCTTTTCCCTGCTGACCAAATGGTCAAATCTGTTTTGGGGTGTTTTGTTCCAAATATTTTGGTGCTATTAAACCATCAATTACTCAATAAATGTTTCTGGAATCTTGGTTTCAAAAATGGGGCGAATTGGGGCTGATTTCGTTGGACAAAACTTTTGGAAAAGAAAGAATAATAAGGTTGGCAGATTTGCTTCGAAGAATTTCACAAAATTTAGTCATTTTGTTAACTACCTTCCCGTGCGATTTTTTGCCTAAATTTTGGTAGAGAGGTATTCCATATATGGAAGTTTAAGTGTACCAAATTTGGTGTAATTTCAATACCATTTCTATGCCCAAATTATGCCCTAAAGATTGCTCTTCAAAACTGGGAAACTGTATCTTGTGGCTCAATTTCGTCTCACTTGTGAAAGGAGTTTGAAAATGATGTCTTCTGATGATCTGAAGCATTTTGAATCTAGTTTCTAACTCCATAAACCATTCTCAATTTGGAGTTGTGTAGAGTTAGATATGGTCTGATTTCAAAACTGTGTCAAAGCTGGAAACTGGAAAATTGTTGAACAGGCTGTGAAATCCAGCCATCTTCAAACTGTTGTGTCTTGTTGTTCAAAAATCCGAATTTAGTTTCTCTTGTTGTGTTTGAAACTTTACTTGAAACTCTTCCTGTGTTATAAATTTCAGAGGCTAATTCACTTCTTGTGAATTTTGCCGAATTTCCAAATATTGCTCAAAAACCAAGATTGGTTTTGTCCTGTCTTCTTGAAACTGCAACTTTGGGCTGATATTTGAATGGTTTCTAGTTAGAATATGGGAAAAGTGTCTTCTGTAAAGTTTTAGTACTATGAATCTAGTTTCCAACGGTGTAAAGTTTCCAATTTTTGGACTTACCAAACTCATGATCTGATTTTCCAAGTTTTGTTGCGGAAAGCTGAAATTTTCTGATTTCTTAAAAAATGAACTTTTAAGAACATTCAACTTCCTTTTGAGATTGATGGTTCATTTTAAACTCGATTTCATGGAGGATACAAGTTTCCCTTGTACTTGATGTTTCCTTGGCTTTAAATGAGAAAGCTTAATGTTCTTTAATATGCTTAATTCTTGACCTAGAACTTGATTTCTCATGGTTCCATTCTTACTTTTGAACTTTGAATTTGAAAAGGCTTGATTCAAGGCTATAACGACTCGCTTTATTCTTTAGTATACATTTGAGAATTATATACCAACCTTTTGTTTCTTCACTTCTTAAGTGCTAAAACCCTAAAGTTTTGTTTTTCACTTTCATATAAACTTGTTGGTTCTTACCCTAGGACTCGAGGGTAATCAAGGGTGTTATCCAGGAACCGAGACATATCGCACGTAACTGTGAGTGTTCTTTGCATGTGTGTGTGACTTGAATAGTTTTGCTACATGTTTACTTCATATTTCTTGTGTGTTTAAGTGTTAAATACTCCCTATAATTGCTCCTATGTAATTTTCTACCGTTTTAAGGTGAGTGTGCACTTTATCTCACTCGACCTACTAAAATAACAAAGTGCTACCGTTTAACCTTGAATTTCTACCGTTTACCGATTTATTTGATTATTTGTGCATGTTGTAAGCTCTTAGCTGAACTGGGCCCTGCCCTTGATTGCTAACCTGCTCGAGCCAGGACTGGAATCGGTCGGGTAGGTTGGAACCCTGAGCCACCGTTTCGATATACTCGAGTATTACTACTGGAGGAATAAGGCGATGGCCAGACAAACCGAGGGAATTATTGGAGTTAAAAGGTGAAGCTGACCGAAATGGTTCCACGTGGACACTGTATCCTTTTAATGTGTGTTTATTTCTGTAAAATGATAAAGGTCACATTTTAATGTGCCAATATGAAACCTTGAACCATATGTGTGTTATGCTTAATTTACTTGATTTATTAGAACTACTTGTGTGTTTTGGAACCTCACTGGGCTGTTTAGCTCATTCCACTCCTTTGCTTTCCTTAACAGGGTTCAAGATTGAGAGTGCTCACGAATAGTACTAAGTTGTTTTCTCTTGGAGACTTTAAGTTGTATTATAGCAAATGACTGTAGTGCATATTCTTTTGAGTTGTATTTAAACTTGAAAGTTAACTAATTTTAAATATTAATGTTTTGGATTACTTTAAATGTATATTGAAAATATTCAAAGTATTTCTAGCTTTTGAATTATGGATTGTGGTGAGTTCTGGCGAGAGCTGGGCAGGCAGTTCGCTGACCCCTCTGGTTCACCTTTGGAAAAAGTGAGGCTGCCACATTATCGCACTTGACTAAGAGAAAGTGAATTTTCAAATGATTAACTGATAGAGCATTACTTGTGCATGAATGTAAGCTATGTGAGCTGTATGGTATAGCATTGGCTGAATTGGGTCCTTGCCCATCGTTGCCAGTCGACTCGAGTCAAAAATAGACTCGGTCGGGCGACTGGTGACCCTGGGATAATGTTTGGTATACTCGAGTATGACGACGAAATTTGGTGGAGAACTGGCCAGTGAATTGGCTAGTGGCGAGAAATGAAATGAATGAATAGAAATGTTGAAGTTATAAGGAAAGAAATGAGTGATTGAATGAAGGAGAATGACTAGTTGAATGAATGAATGATTGAACGAATGGCTCCATGTGATCATGTATCCTTTTAATGAGTGTGTTCTCATTGTTTTTATATTGTGAATGTTTTCTCGATTGATTGTTATTAAATGAATAATGTCCTTGTTTCAATTGCTTGGTTATGTGTATGGGAACCACACTGAGCTTTAGCTCATTCCTTTAGTTTTTGTTTTCCTTGCAGGGTTCTTGAGAAAGGACGGGTGATTAGAGGAATACTAAACTTTTGACTAGAACTTTTGTTGTGTAATAGTGATAGTATTAGTAGTTGGTTGGATCTTGAACTTTTTTTACTTAACCTTGAGGATTGTATATCTGTGTTAATATTTGTATATATGTTAAGTTTGATTGGCACATCTTTACTTGCGTTTGAGAGTTGATTGAGTGAGTTAGTGAGTCCTGGCGAGAGTTGGGCAGGCGGTCAGCCAAACCCTTGGGTACGCCCTAGGGGGGAGATGCGGTCGTCACAGTTGGTATTAGAGTTTAGGCTTCAGATCTCTGTAGTGTATCCTAGACTTAAAGTTTAGGATGCTGAACTATGGGATATTGTGAAGTTTAAGTGCAATATTAAGCATCTATGTTCCTGATGGATAGTAAGATTTGATGTTTGAGGGTTTTTATATTGGGTTAGCGAGAAGAGAAGAGAATTGTGCGAGATTGATTTGAAGAGTAATGAGCCAATTTCTTGAACAACGATACTAGTTGATACCCATGGGACTGACTTTGACTTTGGAAGATCATTAAGGTATCCTTTAGTGTTTTGACATTCATTTGCATTTGTAAGGAACTAGATATAATTCTTGGAGCGATTGCTTAAGTATGGATCTTTTGAACTTTCTTTGACGGATGAACTTGGGATTTAGAATCTATCCTTGGAGAAATTGGGAAATCGTTGTCTCTTGTTTTGTTCTGCATGTATGTATGTGTTTGCCGTATTGCGGACTAATATGTATAGTGTACTAGACATGTTTTGTGAACTTGATTTTGCTAGGATGATATGTACAATATTTTTGTGATTTAGCTTGTGAATTTGTTGTGTTATTTATTTTAAGGGTATTTTCTCATTTTGGCCTATGTTGTTTTCTTCTTATTCCATATATATAGCCGATCTATTTTTGTTCACACACATATATAGTTTATTTTAAAAAAAAGTATGGAGGACGAAGAAGTCGAGGACGAGGGGTTACTCGTGGACGTGGGACTATGCAAGCTCAAGAATCAAGAGAAGAAAGAGAAGCGGCAGGTAAACAACAACATGAACCACAGGCCGAAGCAGGGGATCAGGTAGCGACGGCCATATAACAAATTACCGATATTTTGGCGCGTTTAGTGGAACAACAAGGGCGAGCACCTGTTAACCAACCCAAGGAACCTGAGGGAAGAGAGGATAGAGCCCTAGAGCGTTTTCAGAAGTTTTCTCCTCCTAAATTTCTTGGAGGATCTAATCCGGAGGCAGCCGAGAGTTGGTTAGAACAAATGATTAATATTTTTGCCACGCTAAATTATTCAGAGTAGAGACAGGTAACTTTTGCGGTATTTCAATTTGAAGGGCCAACTCGTGTTTGGTGGAACGTGATTAGGGCTGAGTGGAAGAGGGAATAATAGCGCAGACTTGGGTAAATTTCATACGAAAATTTAATGAGAAAAACCTTCCGCCCTTAGTCCAAGGGAAAAGGGAGGACGATTTCATTAGATTACGTCAGGGAGCCTTGATTGTGTCAGAATATGAAAGCCAATTCACTAAATTATCTAAATTTTCCCCTGAATTAGTAACTATGAAGCAAAGAAGAGTAAGGCGGTTTGTACAGGGATTAAATGCAGAAATCCAGGAAGCTCTTGCAGAGGCTCAAATCACTACATTCACAGAAGTTCTTGAGAAAGTCCAATGGATTGAAATTGCAAGGGGGAAAGTAAAAGCATTCCAAGCACGAAAAAGAAGTGCACCGAGTAGTGAGCCTGAGGAACTTAAGGACACCGTACCACATTCCAAAGCTAGAAGAGTAAACCTTCCACCTTACCCACCATGGATGCAAGGACAATATGAGGGAAGTTCGACAAGAGAAAGTCAGGTAGGAAGAGGACGACAAGAGGAAGTCTCTCTAAAGAATCCAATAGAAGCTTCTCGATTAGCTTGTGGTTACTGTGGGAAAACAAATCATACTGAGGATGCATGCTGGGTAAAGGGAAAGAAATGCTTGATATATGGAAGTGCTGATCATCAACTTCACAATTGTCCGGGAAAGCAACAAAGAGGGTTGAATGTGCAGCAAAGGGATCAAATTACTTCTAGGCCAAACCAAGAAAGAGGAAACAGATCCAGGGCATCAGCTAGAGTATACTCTTTGGATCAACAACCCGTTCCAAAATCTTATGTAGGTTAGAATTTCGAGAACGAAATTCTTTTAAGGGGGAGAGATTGTGAGATTTTGAATAAAAAAAATTAAATTCTATTATCATTTTGCGTGCGTTAAATAATATTTTGACTTACTCTAGTTTAAATCCTTTAATTTCTAAGGTATTTTTATGGTTGAGTTAAATTTTAATTGTTTATTTTTTTATTGTGGTGCGTGTTTAGTTATAGTGCATTTTGGGTAGTGTGGCTCACTAGTAAGTGTGTATTAAATTTAGTGGGCATGAACGGATATTATATACCAAGAAATATATGTCTAGAAGTTTTGAGAGTGAGTTAGAGGAACACCACATAGATGAGTGATTAGAAACTAAGAAGAAAAATCAAGAGATAAGCATTAGTCAAAGTAGTACCGCATGTCGCGTTTTTATTTAGTCATGGAGCACTTAAGTCTTCATCTTTATCACTTCATTTAGAGCACAAAATAACCCTTCATTCTTTCCTCAAGCTGGCCGAACCTCAAGAGGAGCAAGACTAAGAGAGAAAACTCCATTTTTCCTTTGATTTCCTTCACCAAATCTTGAGAGATGTTTTCCAATTACCAAAATCTATCCCGATTAACTTCGCATCTAAGGTGATAGCAAGGTAAAGGTGGAGTGTTTTGAGAAGAAAAGGGTTTGCTTTGCTTGTTTTCAAGGTGTTGGAAGGTATAATCATTAGAAGCTCCTTTTGTTCTTTAAATGTTGTTGGATAACTTGATTTTGATTGATTTTGTGGAGATTCTTGCGATTTTAGGGTTAGGGATGATAAATTTCAGTTTTATTGATATTTTCCAAATTTTATATAAGTTATTTCCTCTTTGATTTGGCATTTATATGATTAGTAGAATCTAGTTTAGTGTTAAGGCAGAATCTATAGCTTTTAATCACAATTAGTGATGGTTATATGCAAATTTTAGCTTAAGAAGTGAGATTTCAACCTTTGTTAAGTTTGTAACTTTGATATAGGTAGTCCAATCATATTAGAAAGGTGAATTGGTAGCGTAGTGATGTAATCTTGATTGGGTTTGAGTTGGGAGTTGAAACTTGGAAGAAAACTAGACGATTTGGTGAATTTCAGTTCTGCCCTATTTTTGGAATCAATTTGGGCTACGAATTTCTCCATGTTTTAGATTGAATCAGGTTTTGACAAACATGAAAGTTATATCAATTTGAGTTATCTTTCTTGCTGCAAAATTTCACATCAATTGGATCATTTTAGCTTATGATATGGCTAGAGCACTTCTAACTGCGCAAAAAACTCTAATTTTCCTGACCTATTTTTCCCATGCTTCTGACCGTCCATTTTTTACCCTAAAAATGTAAGACCTAGGTGTCGATGTCTTCATAAGAAATGTAGGCCTATGTCTTAGCTTCGAAACGCCATAAAATTTGCCTCAATCCGATAAGTGTAACTTCAGTTGTGATCAAAACACCAAATGATGGCGAAGCTATCATCTTCATTGTTTCTCGTTGCCTTTCTCTTGTTTTCCGTTTTCTTGGTCCCACTTAACATGTACTTCTCAAGTGTTCTAAACCTGATTTCTAACATTCTAAACAAGTATTCAAAACATGGGTTTTAGTTGCATATATTGGTTTTGAACTTAACCGTTTTTGATCATTTTCTTTTACAAATTATGCGTGCACCTTGCCTATATGACTTACTATACTTTTCATGCCTTTTTCCTTTGATATAGAAATATAAGTTATGCAGCTTGCACTCGTATATGATTGGCTTTTTATGGACAATATTTGACTGCAGATTTCGAGAGTGGCCAAGGTGCCAGCCCTGAACTGAATTTTGATAAAACGTGACTTGTTTAGAGTGAGTGTTTCTTGCATGTTTGTGTATTAAATGACTGTGTACTTGTTGTGAATATTCGATTGAGTGTTAAATGCCTTCCAATGACTGTTAAATGGATTTTCAATGGTCGGGTGTGTATTTTATCGTGCTTGACCTAAGTGAAAGTGAATTTTCAAATGATTAACTGATTGAGCATTACTTGTGCATGAATGTAAGCTATGTGGGCTGTATGGTACAGCATTGGCTGAATTGGGCCCTTGCTCTTCGTTGCCAGTCGACTCAAGTTAGAAATGGACTCGGTCAGGTAACTTGTGACCCTGGGATAATGTTTGGTATACTCGAGTGTGACGATGAAGTTTGGTGGGGAACTGGCCAGTGAATTGGCTAGTGGCGGGAAATGAAATAAATGAATTGAAATGTTGAAGTTATAAGGGAAGAAATGAGTGATTGAATGAAGGAGAATGACTGGCTGAATGAATGAATGATTGAACGAATGGCTCCACGTGAGCATGTATCATTTTGATGAGTCTGTTCTCATTGTTTTTATATTGTGAATGTTTTCTCGATTGATTGTTATTAAATGAATAATGTCCCTGTTTCAATTGCTTGGTTATGTGTATGGGAATCTCACTGAACTTTAGCTCATTCCTTTAGGTTTTCTTTTCCTTACAGGGTTCTTGAGCAAGGACGGGTAATTAGAGGAAGACTAAACTTTTGACTAGAACTTTTGTTGTGTAATAGTGATAGTATTAGTAGTTGGTTGGATACTGAACTTTTTTTACTTAACCTTGAGGATTGTATATCTGTGTTAATATTTGTATATATGTTAAGTTTGATTGACACATCTTTACTTGCGCTTGAGAGTTGATTGAGTGAGTCCTGACGAGAGTTGGGCAGGCGGTCCGCCAAACCCTTGGGTATGCCCTAGGTGGGAGGTGGGGTCGTCACAGTGTGAGTAATATCTTGGATAGAGGTTATTCGTTGACTGTGCATCGAATTCTTTTGAAACTGGAATTGGAGTAGTTTTGGTATCGCTTTAAGGGAAACAATATTTTGCTACTGCCAAGTTACAATTTTCCTATACCAACAACATGGTTCAGTATGAAATTTGTATTTTTTGATTGAAAATGGCATTGGAAATGGAGATCAAGGAACTGCTAGCATTCAGTGATTCTGATTTACTTGTGCACCAGACGCTTAAGCAGTGGGTAATTCGAGATTCGAAGATTATGCTGTATCATTGTAACTTACTTAGTTTGGCCAGTAAATTCAGGAATTTAAAATTCAGGCATATTCCCACACTTGCAATGCTTTTGTTGATGCTTTAGCCACTCTATCTTTGGTGATTTAACATCCAGATGAGTTGGTGATTGAGCCCATATAGATGCAACTTTAAGACAAGCCACACATTGTCTGGTTATGGAAAAAGCTCCTGATGGTTGTCTCTGGTACAGTGACATTAAGGAATTCATAAAAATGGCAATCCTACCTTCCTGACGCTGATTCTGTTGTAAAAGATTTCTTACGCAGAATGTCCTCAAGATTCTTCTAGAATGGAGAAATACTATATAAGAAAACATCTTATTTGGGACTTCTGATATGTATTGATGAAGAGGAAGCCGATTGTATGATGAAGGATGTGCATAGTGGCATTTATGAACCACATATGAATGGATATCTACTGGCTGAGAAGATCATAAGAACAGGGTACTTTTGGCTTATTATGGAGTATGACTGTGTAGATTTTGTCAGAAAATGTGTCAAATGTCAAATGCATGATGATATTATACGTGCTCCTGTTGCAGAATTACACAGTATGATTGTTCTGTGGCCATATTTGATGTGGGGAATGGATGTGATTGGAACTATTAATCCTCCCATTTTGAATGGGCATCGATTAATTCTAGTAGCAATTGAATATTTCACTAAATGGGTCAAAACCGCATCTTACAAGCATGTGACTAAGAAAGTGGTGTCGCATTTCTTGAGAAATAATATCATTTGTCATTTTGGATTACCAGAGACACTGATTACTGACAATGCAAAGAACCTTAATAATGACATGATGGATGAATTATGTGAATAGTTCAAGGTCAGACATCGAAATTCTGCTATTTACAGGCCTCAGATGAATGGAGCCGTAGAAGCCGCAATTAAGAATTTGAACAAAATTATTCGTAAGATGACTGAAGCACACCGAGATTGGCATGAGAAACTGCCTTATGCATTGATGGCGTACAGAACTACGATCAGAACTTCTACCGGAGCAACTCATTACTCTCTTATGTATGGAATGGAAACAGCATTGCCTACAGAAGTTGAAATTCCTTACGCATTCTAATGGAAGCTCAGATAGAAGAAGTTGAATGGATCAAGAAACGCTATAAGCAATTGTTTCTAATTGATTAAAAGAGGTTGAATACCGCCTGTCATGGACAATGTTATCAGTGAAAAATGACTTATGCTTACAACAAGAAAGTTAAGTCTCATTTGTTTGAAATCGAAGATAAGGTCTTAAAATGAATTCTCCCAATGCAAGAGAAGGCTAAAGGAAAGTTTGCTCCCAATTGGTAAGGACCATTCATTGTTAAAAAAGTGCTACTCGGAGGAGCACTTATCCTTATGAAAATGGACGGAAAAATGTTTTCTCAACCAATCAATGCAGACATGTGCAAAAAAATTTTCATTTAATTATAAAAATTTTCTTTAAAATTACTGTAAGAGATGGGTTTAAGCCAGGCTTTCTTTCCTTTTTCCATTTAGATATCTTATCCTTGATTTTTCCCCTTTGATTTTCAGAATAACTCATCCTTTTTCGCTTGGCAGCCCCTTAAAATCATTAACCCTATAACGAGGCAATTTTATTTCTTTGTGAAAAAAAAAGAATAAAAAGAGACAAAGAATAAAAAAAAGGAAAGAACAAGAAAAGAAGCACATAAAAAAAAAGAGAAAGAAAAGAAAAAAAAAGAGAAGTTCGGTTAGAATTAAACTGAGGCCAATTTTTCATTTCTTATCAGCCCTACACTGAGGCAAAAATTTTGAAAGAATGCGATCTCAAAATTGTTTCAAACCCATCATATGATCTGCTTTCAAGTTCTAACCTTTCTTGTATACCCCACCTGACCCTAATTACAAGAATCAAAATATTGCCGACCTCCCTCTTTTGCAGTGTTTTGAAAACAAAATTTCTTAATTAGTTGGCAAATGACGTAAATAGAGCTTTTCTGAAATATGTTAGAGAAGATTGTCTCACTGATGCCATTAATTGTCAAAATATGACTGGATTGATACAGTTGGGGTTAAAATTATCTTGTCCATGTCTCAAGGTGAAAACTTGAAAGGGCACCTTTTAAAAAATAAAATAAAAAAAAAACAACAACAAAAAAAGAAAAAAAAAAGGGCGGAGGTAACCTTAGTGAAAATCCGAAAGAGCACTAAGGTGGGATTTTACAATACAAGATGATCATGAAGGGAGGATAAGATGCTAAGGCTTGAAAGCCGGTGACTATGTTGATTTGGATTTCTTTTCATATTGTTGTTGTTTTACCGATAATAAACTCTAAAATGGATGACATCGAAATGGGTCAGATAGAGCATTTTCCTTCATCAAAAGCTATCCTCTAAATATGTATCCCACTTTTAATCTTTGGACCTGTGTTCATAAATCCAACAATTTTATTTTGCTATTCTATTTATTTATGTTGTATCATTGTTTATTTCGTATTTGCATCATTGCATGATGAATAATAATTTTTTCAATAGTTTATATTCCTGATTTATTGGGTCTCATTTAAAAGACAATCCTCCATAATTTATTCCAAAGGAGTCATGAAATTGAAGATCCTATGATAATAAGGCATGGATAATTGATACTAGAAACTTGTAATGATTCTGGAGGGATTGCACACCAAATCTCAGGGAGCAATTTGTCGATATTGAAACTCATGTTTACACGGTTCTCAAAGCAAAGGGATCACATGGTGGTGGCAATGTTTTCATCATAGTTTTTTCCTTATTTCTTTTACAGGTGAAATTATGTGATACAACACTGGTTTGGTTAAGCATGATTTACATTGGGGCAATTGTAAAAGGATTGAGTTCCAAACTTGACTGTACATTTTCGAAGAAAGAAAAGAAAAATCATCATTCATTTTCTTTAAAGTTTGAAAAATCAAGAAGGTTGTAAGTCCAACAAGTAAGTTTGTCGTTGTTTTTTGAGCAACATGAATTTTAATTTTCCAATTCGATAGTACAGAACTTGCGTTTTCATTCCTTCCGCTAGTTATTTGGACTCGATTTTAATCCCACCAATTATCTAGATTTCGAGCATATTTTCATTCTCTTGCTAGGCGTTTGGGTTTGGATTCAGTTCCACTGAACAGTCTAGAATCTTGACAAATCAAATTTAATTTCCTGTTAGCGAGTCTTAGTGTCTACCGTGCACCCTTCTATTCCCCTTTTTGATAAATCAAATTTAATTCTCTGTTGGCAAGTCTCAATATCATAAATCAAATTCAATTCCTTGTTAGCGAGTCTCAGGGTCCGCCGCACACCCTTTTACCCCCCTTCTTTACAATCAAATTTCATTTTCTATTGGCGAGTCTCAGCGTCTGCCATGCACCTTTTGATTCCCCTTCTTGACAATCAAATTTAATTTTCTCTTGGCAAGTCTCAGCGTCCCCCGCACACCCTTCTATCTCCCTTCTTGGAACTTAACCGCGTCCTTCCGCGTATCTTTTTTCACTATGACAACTTACTTTTCTTGACTGTTTCGTTTAACAATTGTGCTTTCTCACTCATTTTGTGTTTCGTGTTTAGAAATTCTGAGAGTTCAGACTTCTTCAACTATGCAAAAATCACAGATAGTCAATGCACTTGTTTCATTGTGGTTCACTTGTATTTGAACTATATTTATCCTGATTCCCATGGAGGGATACGTAGGCAACTCTACACGAGTTCGATCACATCTTTTGCAACGTTATTACATCATTTTAACCAATAATTTTAACAAAGTGTTGGCTTGACCTATTCTAACTCAAGCGCAATCAGAAAAGACAGGTAAACAATTTGGTGTCTACGTCTTTATCTTGAGTTTTTTTCGAAACTCTATACAAAAAGTCAAGACAAGAGGGGCATGTTGTATACACCAAATTTTTGTCAAATTTTGTCAATTTTATTGAATTTTATCTATGTAATGAGTTATTTATTTTTACATTTTAATGTGTATTTTTTCCATTTTGTAGGTTTGTTTCAAGAAAAGAAACAAAAAACAAACAAAACAAAAGAAAAAGAAAAAAAATTACACTCTCTCATCATTTTCCCCTACCAAAACCACTATTAACCCATTTTAGACTCAATTTCTATTGACCTTTCTTTTCATTTGGGACAGAAATTCATCATTTTTACACAACTACTCTACCCATTTTTTTCTTTGACTCTCCCTCGACTCTCTCTTTTTTGGTCTCATCAACACACTAGCACAATAACAACTCCAAACCCTCTCCCTGAATCTCTGAACTCTAGGCTCTCTCTCTGTCTGTCAGTTTTTTCGCCTTTTTGGTTCAAGAAGACAAGACACAAGAAAAAGGCAATAAAACCCCCAACTCCCCTGATTCTCTCGGCTCGCTCTCCCTCTCTGACTCTCTTTTTTTTTTTCTTTAAAACACAAGACACAAACTAGCAAAAATTTCTGATCATCTCCCTCACTCTAATCTCGGCTCTCTCTTAATCTCACAAGTCACACAAAGAAAAGAAAGAAAAGAGAAGGTGAAAGACGTGGATACTATCACCGAGTCCGAACCATTATCACCACCATCTATCGGTTTGTCTTTTTCTACGACGAAAACAAGGTGATTTTTTTGCCTCATTGTCTTACCCAAACATCTTGTTTTCTTTATCCTTGCTCTTCATTTTTTTTCTCTTTTCTCTTTTTCTTCTTGTTCTCTTTCTTTTATGCTTGTGGTTTTAAATGAAATGTTTCATATGAGTTGCTACGGATTGTTATAGTAATTTGTTGGTGAAAATGTGGAGTCTAAGTCTGCCTAAGTTCCATGGATTGTATAGGCCAGAATTATGCATATAATTTGTTTGAGAAAATGTCTGAGCGAAAAAATGAATTGAAAGACTAAATTGAGTGTGTATGTTCTTGCTAAAATAGATGGTTATGGCTAGTGCAAGGCCTAAAAAACATTGGGTTGTTCAAATATTTTGAAGTTTTGAACCTTAGAAGCATGTGAATATTTTTTTTTGGACTGTTTTGCTTTAATTTGTCATATTGTTGTTGTTTTTTTATTGATTTCATGCCATAGTTATATTGTTAGAATCATAAGGAGTGTATTATAAAATTTATGAATTTTGGTGGTGATTATAGTGTTTTAAAGAATAAAAATTGGATTTTTTTTTTGGAAATTTCATCACTTTTGGTTCATTTTTTGTAAAATTAAACCCAAAAACGGATTTTACGCAAAAAAAAATTGAATTGGGGTGTGTATTTCTGTGATATTTCGTGATCGGAGAGATCGCCGTCGGCCATGTCTCGTCGGAGAAAAAGAAGAAAAAAAAGAAGAAGAAGAAAAGAAGGAAAAAGAAAGAAATATTGGGCTGGTTTTTTTTATTTTTTGTGGGCTTGTTTCTTTAATTTCATTTGGGTTAGAGTTTTTTTCCAGGCTTTCGTTTGGGTTCTAGGGTTATTTTCCACTTGGGTTTGCTTTTGTTTTTAATGAAATAGCCTGCATTTTTCTTTTGGCCAAAGCAGTCCAGCCCAAGCAAAAATAAATTGCCCAATTTCGTTTGGTTGTGCTTTACCCAAATCAGGAACAAATTTTGTACTTTAGCCCATGATTTTTTGAGTAGTTTTATTGTGGCCCCAAAATTTTAAATTTCTTTCATTTTATTCCTTAATTTAATTGCATTTTGATCCCAGAACTTTATCTTGATTTAATTTTGACCCCAAAACTTTTGAAAAATTATATTTTTGATCCAAAAACTTTCTAATTTCTATAATTTAGTCCCTAGTGACTTTTTGACTCTCTCTATTATGATTATTTCTTTTCTTCAATAGATAATTATGTTACTCTTGAATGTATTCAACTTGTAATTTTTAAATGTCCTAAAGTTTCTTTATATTTGACATATTAATATGAGTTTAGTACTTTTATATTACTATTATTTCCAATTAAATTGATGTCATGATTCTTTTGTTCATTTTGAGTATAAATAGCGCAATATGACTCTATTTAGTTACCATTTCAAAAGGAGGTACCCTTATTATCATTTAAATTTCAATTACGTGCTCTTATGTGCTCCTATATGTTTATATATTTTTACATGCTTTGTTATTTATTTAATTCAAATGTTCATTCAAATTTTCTTATAATTATCTGGAAGATATTTAAATACCTTAAGATGTAATAGATAGGTAATATTTTTGAAAAATTGTAATTAGATAGACTAATGTAATAGATAAGATAGATAGGTTTATTTCATTATATTTTTCTATTTTAGATTGCAATTAGGTCCTCTATTGTAATAGATAGAATAAATAGGTTTATTTTATTATATTTTTCCATTTTAGATTGTAGTTAGACTTCCCGCTATAATAGATAGGTTTTGTATGTTTATGTGGTTTATGTGTTTATATGCTTTATCCGCTTTTCTTCGAATTTTTGCATCTAGATATTATGTTTATGTGTTATGTGCTACGTGCACATACATGTTTATTTGTTTTTATTTATGCCTTATTTGTTTTACTATATATTATAAATGCATGACGTCACCACACTGATCCAACGCTAATTGTGGTTTTTCCCTCCGTTTACTTGTTAGTCCAATGCTAGTAAGAACTTTTAAAAATGGACTAGTCCAACGTTAGACTCTTAGGTCGTTCACGCGTTAGATTTATCTTTTGTGTGACATTCATTATATTTTCATGCATATTTTTTTATTTTAGGATTTTTTTTCTCATCTGCATGGTATTCCCTATTATATGATCCCTTACCCTCTATATGTGTTAATCATATCATTTAGCATTGTATCTCATTTGAGAAATTGTAAAATAAGTTAGTTTATTTACTTGTCTAGGTTAGGAGAATTACTCTTCAAACATGGAAAATGGGCAATTATAACTCTTTGGTTTAAATAGCCCGTTAATCCCTATATAAGAAAAATTATGTCACAAGTTTTGCATCTCGTACCCATTATGTTGCATCCCTTTTTTTCTTGATCACTTATATCTATATGTAATTTAATTCTCTTTTTCTCGAATTTCATTTTTGCGTACTCATGACCCCCTTAAGGGATTATTTTGGAACTTTTTCTGAGTAGATTTTGAGAGTATTTTCGGCGCCGTTCTCTTCCGCTGCATTACTAGGGTTTATTCCTGCTTCTATGGACAATATGGCTGCCCTCCAGCCTGAGGTTGGGGGGCAACCCTCCTCCGTTCCTTCGTTCCAGCGCAAGTCCTTTTCTGATCTCTTCCACAACTCTTCGGATAGGCCGGCTCTCTCGGTTAGAGCATCGCAGACGACTCATTGAGGGGAACCGGCTGTGGTTTTCTCTCAAGCAGATCTCACCTCCCTTGCACTTCCATATAAATTTGCTTTGGTGGGGAAATTCTCCAAGGGACGTCCGTCCATGGAGAACTTACGAAAATTCATGAAAACGCTAGACTTGAAGGAGATGGCCTCTGTTGGTCTGCTAGATTCCAGGCATGTTCTGCTCAAGATGGGAAACGAAGCTGACTTTCATAGAATGTGGTCTAGAGGGATCTGGTATGTTTCTGGGTCTCCTATGAGGGTTTTTAAGTGGGCACCATCCTTCCATGTGGACAAGGAGCCTTCCGTGGTACCGGTGTGGTTCCAACTTCCTAAACTGCCTTTGCATTACTTCCACAAAGATTGCCTCTTTCAGATTGTGAGTGTCCTGGGGATTCCCCTTTTTATGGATGCTGCTACTATGGCTGGGTCTCGCCCAAGTGTTGCAAGAGTGTGTGTAGAGATTGATTTGCTCAAACCGCTGCCTCCGCGAGTGTGGATTGGTAATGGTGACTGCGATGGGTTTTGGCAAACGTTAATCCCAGAAATCCTCCCCAAGTACTGCTGCCATTGCTTTCGGCAGGGACATACTCAAGCTGAGTGTCATGTTCTGAACCCAGCTCTAAAACAAAGGCCTCCTGATGTGGTCAAGTCTGGTGCAGAGAAGCGGCCTGTGCAGTTGCAGTTCAGTCCAAAGAAGAACTCCACCATGGAGGATCGTTCTTTGGATCCTGCCCTTGGGGGGAATTCACCAGGTGTGGGTTCTAAAGTGGCGGGGGATTTCCCATCTAGCTCTCTTCCCCTGGAGCCTGATGAGCAACTTGTGGGGACGGCTGATATGGGAGTCTCGCAATTGGTCAGGGGAGCTGCGGACTCTCCTGTGCAACAGTCGGGGGCTGGTCTGACTCCTTTGGTGATTGGCGCGGAGCCTTGCATTGGTGCTAGTGTGTCAGTGGATGTTCCAGCAGGTGGGGTGATGGAGGAGCAGGCTGTTGAGTCGGCTATGCTGAAGGTTCCGTTGGCTGATAACAGGGCTGGTGACCTGCAGAAATTTGAGCTGCATGAGGTGATAGACGAGGTGCAGGTTAGGCAAGCGGAAGTTGTAGGAGGGAGTTTGTCTCCTCGGCAAAGCTCCGACCACATTCAAGCTCTACATGGGTCCCTGGTTGTGGATATATTCAACTTGGACCCGATCATTCAAAAGGTCCAAACAGATTTGCAGCATGAGGAGAATTTCCAGTTGGTTTCTCATCGGAAGCACAAGGGTGTGCGTGCTATGTTTCCGTCTGACCGTCAGTTGCGCTCTAAGAGTAAAGTTTCCTCTAACTCTTTTTCTGCACTATCTGATGATTAATTACCTTTTTTGGAATATTCGTGGGGTGTCTCGCGCTCCTAATTTACGTAGGTTAAAACATTTAATTCGTCAGTACAACATTCCGGTGGTTGCTGTGTGTGAGCCGAAACTGGCTCCTACCCCATCTAATGTAAACTCTATTAAGTTGAAGCTTAGTATGGACTCGGTTATAGTTAATAGTTGTGGTTCGGTATGGGTTTTCTACGATAGATCAGTTTCTTGTAATGTAGTGGGGGAGTCGGATCAGCATGTGTCGGTTCAAATTCAGTCTACTTTATTTGTGGCTCCCGTTATATTTTCCTTTGCCCATGCTAAATGGACGGTGGTGGACCGTGAAGCGCTTTGGGCTGGGTTGCTAGAGGATAGATCTGTTTCACTTCTATGGTTTGTGATGGGTGACTTTAATGTGATTGTGGCAGATGATGAAAAGAGAGGGGGTCGTCCATTTAGAAATTGGGAGGGGGGTGATTTGTTGACGTTTATGTCCTCTGCTGGCTTGTTGGATGCGGGTTTTTCAGGGTCCAGATTTACATGGTGTAATAATAGACAGGGTCAGGCTCGTATTTGGAAAAGGTTAGACAGGTTGCTATATGATCAACTTGCTTTGGATTTGGGGATTATGTACGAGGTCCTGCACTTGGGTAGGGCTCCTTCTGATCATGCACCTTTATTGATGGCGGCGTCTTCTCGTTTGGATAACTCGCCCAAGCCTTTTCGGTTTTTGAATTGTTGGACGTCTCATCAGAGTTTCCTGGAGGTCATTCGGCATAATTGGCAGGTGGATTTTATGGGTGACCCTCTATATGTCTTGGCAGCTAAGCTGCGAAAGTTGAAGAAAGTGCTGCGGGAATGGTCTAAGCATGAATTTGGAGATATTTTTGAGATGGTTAAGGTGGCAGAGCAGGAGGTGATACAGGCGGAAAATTGTTTTGATGAGGACCCTTCGGTTCAGCATCAAATTTGTTTAAGTGAGCGGCGGGCTAGGCTGATTCAGGCGCAGGCAAATGAGGATTCGTTTTGGCGGCAGAAGGCGAGAATCAGATGGTTAGCGGATGGGGATAAAAATTCAAAATTTTTTCATGCAACGGTGGCTGAACGTAGGAGTAAATCCGTTATTCATCGTATTAAATCTTCTGGCGGGGATTGGCTTTGCAGTGAAGAGGATATTGGGAGAGAGGCTGTTAGTTTTTTTCAGGGCTTGTTTTCGGATCAGTCGGGTACGAATAATTTTCATGGGTTAGATGTGATCCCCAAAGTGGTGACTGAGCGGGACAATGATGAATTAGAACGATTCCCTTCTCTAGAGGAAGTTAAGGAAGTCGTTTTCTCCATGGATGCGGATAGTGCGGCTGGTCCTGATGGGTTCTCCGGGAAGTTTTTGTGGTTGCTTGGGAGATTGTTGCTGAGGATGTTTTGGCAGCTGTTTGTCGGTTTTTTGGTGGAGCTGAGTTACCGAAAAGTATTACCGCCACATCCATTGTTCTTGTCCCCAAAGTTAGCTCTCCTCAGGATTTTTCGCAGTTTCGCCCAATTAGTTTGTGCTCCTTTGTGAATAAAATTATTTCTAAATTACTGGCGAGGAGACTAGCTAAGCTGTTGCCGGGTATTATCTCTCCTAACCAGAGTGGTTTTGTTCAAGGTCGGCAAATGGCCGATAATTTTTTATTAGCTCAGGAGTTAATTTCTGGCATTCAGAGGCCTTGTCGAGGAGGTAATGTTGTTCTCAAACTTGACATGGCTAAGCTCTATGACAGGGTTTCGTGGCCCTTTTTAATGCAAGTGTTGCGTCGATTTGGATTTGGTGAACGGTGGATTGATATGATCTGGCGGTTGGTGTCCAATGTGTGGTTCTCGGTGATCATTAATGGATCTCCCAAGGGGTTTTTTAAGTCGACCAGGGGATTACGGCAAGGGGATCCTATCTCACCGGCACTGTTTGTTGTGGGTGCAGAGGTGTTGTCTAGGTCATTAAATGCTTTACTGGGTCTTCGAGCGTTTGTTCCATTCAAAGTTCCTAGGGGTTGCCCGCCGATTACCCATCTGGCGTATGCAGATGATGTCATCATTTTTTGTAGCGGTTTGAAGGCCTCTTTACAAGTAATCCTGCGTACTTTGGATGCCTATTGCAGTATATCGGGCCAGCAGGTGAACTATCACAAGAGTTGCTTTCTTGTTGATCGGAAACTGCCTTTGGCGCGTAAACGAGCTATTGCTTGGGTTACAGGTTTTCAGGAGAGGTCGTTTCCCATTAAGTACTTGGGGTGTCCGTTGTATGTTGGGAGGGCGAAACTGTACTTTTTCTCAGAGCTCTGCAATTTGGTGTCGAGGCGTGTGTTATCCTGGTCTGGTAGATTGTTGTCGTCTGGTGGTAAGTTGGTTCTGATCAAAAGTGTTCTCTCCTCTATTCCTATTCATATTATGGCGGCTTCTATGGTCCCTAAAGGGGTAGTCCGCCAATTGGAACAAATCTTTAGTAGTTTCTTATGGGGTAACTCGGATTTCGGCCCTCGGTTTCACTGGATTAATTGGGCAGCCCTGACTAAGCCTGTTGAGGAGGAAGGAGCTGGATTGCGATCGCTACAGTCGATTTTTGATGCTTTCTCTTTAAAGCTTTGGTGGTCTTTTCGCTGTAACACCTCCTTATGGGCGTCCTTCATGCACGCTAAGTATCTCAGTGACAGGCTTCCGTGTCAGGCAGATGTGGTTCGAGGGCAGTCTGGTATCTGGAGAAGGCTGGTTGGCGTCAAATCGTTAGCAGATTCTCATGTTTGCTGGGTTTTGGGCAATGGAGCAGTGGATTTTTGGCATGAGAATTGGATGGGATCTGGTCCGTTATGCGACAAGGTTGAGATTTTTGGGACTCACTCTGTGGCGAACTTTGTTGACCAAGGTCGTTGGAATATTTCTATGTTGCGTCATTGGCTCCCTCCTGCTATTGTTTCATCCATTCTGGGCATCTCTCCTCCTGTCTCGCAGCTGCCAGATGAGATGGTTTGGGATTTAACCGAATCGGGTGTGTTTTCAATTGCATCTGCTTATCAGTTGGTGCGGCAGCCTGCTATTAGGTCAGCTTTTTCTGCGGCTATTTGGCATACGTTACTTCCCTCTAAAGTGTCTTTTTTCATGTTGCGGTTGGTTGCGGCACGGCTCACCGTCTTGGAGACGCTTCGCCGTTTTGCGGTGCATGGCCCCTCTTGGTGCTCCTGCTGTGAAGCTCCTGCGGAAGAAACCTTAGATCATATTTTTTGCAATGGGGATTTGCCCAAACGAGTTTGGAATTCGTTTACAAGTGGGGTGGGTGGGCGTTCCTGTGTTTCCACGGTGCGGCATGCGCTGGCGGTATGGTGGCTTCATCCCACGTCTAATCCTTGTTTGCGGTTGATTTTCCAATTTCTTCCTTGTTTGGTTTGCTGGCACCTTTGGAGGGCTCGTAATTTGAGGGTTTTTGAAGGTAAGGGAATTTCCTCCCATCTCATTCATTTGAGGGTTGTGGGGGAGCTCCGAGATATTCTCTCTGCCCGCTTTCCTTGCCTGGCGGGTCATAGGTTGTCTTGGGAGGAGCTTATTGGGTTGGCTTCTAGGTGTCGTAGAGCGAGTACGGTACGTTGGGTAAAATGGAGAACTTCGCCTATTCCCCTTCCCAAATTGAATGTTGATGGTTGTTCGAGGGGTAATCCTGGTACATCTGGCGGGGGTGGTATTTTGCGGGATACGGCGGGGTGCTTTGTCTTTGCTTTCTCTTGCTTTTCTGGCGATGTGACTAGTTTGTATTCAGAACTAAGAGCTATGCTATATGGGGTGAAGCTGTGTGTGCAACGCGGCATTATTCCTATTCATGTGGAGTCTGATTCTTTGCTTTTGGTCCGGATGGTGCGAGGGGAGCTCAGGGTTCCTTGGTTTTTGCGACGAGAGTTTGAGGAGCTGATTGCATTCCGACATCATTTACATGCGGTGACTCATTGTTTTAGAGAGGTCAATAGGGTGGCTGACAGATTGTCTAATGTTGGAGCTGACTCTGGCTCTGATAGGGTTTATGAGACGTTGGCTTTACTTCCTTTGTTGGTTAGAGGGGATTGTCAAATGGATGCTTGGGGGATGCCTATGGTTAGAAGGGTTAGACCGTAGTCGTGTGAATATGCATGTACTCCCATTTGTTGGGTTCGTGGATTTGCTATAATAAAATAAAAACTTCAAATGAAAAAAAAAAAGGGATTATTTTGGCCCTCGTAATTAATGCGATTGATATCAATTAAACCCTTGAATGGACATTTTGTCCCTTTCGATATTTTTTATAAATTTAGATTTGCGTCCATGTAGGAAACATTCAAATGTGATAAATTTAAGGGTTAGATTAAGAAAATTTTTTTAACTAAATCTTACAACTAGCTTAGACTAGATTGAAAGAATGCCTTAGGTTTGAATCAATCGAACCTTTGTCTTCTTTTTCTTCAACCGTGACTCCCGAACTTACTTTTTCTTATTTTCAAAGATCTAAAATTGTCGAAAAGGGTTTTATTTTTATTTTATTTTAGTTAAATTTTGTTAAAAACATTTTGGATGATTTGGTACATCCAAACTCAATACCAAGTCACAATTCCTATTTTTCTTAAAAACCCTTTTTAGACTAAATTTTGGGTTCAAACTGTCGCATTCTTCAAAGTCCTATTTTAGACCTTTTCACTTATTTTTAAATGAAAAATCACATCTTTTGTAAACATCATTTTCATCGCGAAAAATAGGGCACGACATTGCCAATCCAAGAATTTGAAAATATTAATTATTCGAGAATAATATGCAATTACTCATAATTTCTATTATAGGTAGTAAAGATAAAAGAGAACTGCTATTTATGTAACAACAAAATCAAGTAAAAATGACATAAAAAATGAGTTTGATTTTGCACCCACTATTTTATTCAAATCTACAACCGTCTTGTATAGATTCTTAAATTTCAAAAATTGCTAGTAGGTTAGAATCCCATTTAGTTATTTTAATCTTCAGTGTGCTTAACAAACCAAAACAATTTCAACTGGTAGGTACTTATTACCAATTACAACTCCTGCAACTCCTGACGACCCCATCTTCCCCTAGAGCGTACCTAAGGGTTTGACGGACCGCCTTTCCAATTCTCGACAGGACTCACTCACGCACCATAAAATTTATAAAATAATAATCTCAACAGTAAGAGCAACAGCAATTCCAACCTTAGATGTATACAATTGGGGATATCAAATGCCCAAACAATCCATAAATATAGTCAAAACTCCAAGCATACAAAGCAAAAATCAAGCGAATCCAACATGGAGTTAAGAAGTGCTCACTCGAGCAACTAACAAAATTTAGACAAAGACTATGCATTCTTCAACTCCCATTCTCACGTTCTCGCTCCCCCGTAAGGAGAACAAACTAAAGGAATGAGATTTTGCCCAATGAGGCTCCAAGAATCATGCAAATAAACTAGTAGGCATGATATAATTCACATGATATCAAGAAACAGGTCAAATCCAGATAGATCATGTAATAATGTATAATAAAGAACACATTTATGTCAAAGGATATGGTTTGTTCTCAGGAGTAGGTTCCACAGTAGCATGTCCAGGGGCCGTTGATACTCAGTCAACCAATTATAATGTCCGTAGACTACCACTTATCTCCAACTCCGTTTCTACGATCATCCCCCTATACCGGGTCCGCACGTCAAACAAGTACCCAAGGTTCGTCAATCTTCTCGACCAAACCCTTGCCAGTTCGATTCGACCAACTATCCACGGGGTGGAGGTTAGAGTCCCAAGTATTCAAGTATTCATTATTTGGACTTGAAACCCCAAGTATTCAAGTATTCACAAGTGAAGTCGTTGGTTGTCACCCAATGCTCACACATGTCACGATTGGAGACGTTAGCTATCATCTAACGCTCTGTATTCAAGCATGTGACGAGTTCAAGTCACGAGTAAACTGGTTTGGAAATACTTCCTTTACCCAAGGTTGTACAGTTTACCCAACCACTCTAAGGCTGATTTCAAGTATTAGTTCCAACGAAGGGCCCAATTCTGTCGTTACCGGCTTACATTCAAGCATACGCATGAGTAACTCAAGGCTGTCTAGTTTACCCGATGTCTCAGATAAGGGTGCTAGCAAAGAGCCTAGTTCAGCCGCTGCAAGGAGATATACAGCCGACCTACATTCATGCACATGTACATGTAAGTCCACATGCAGGGTCATATAATTCAACTTCATAGAGGTCGAGTGCAAATAAGTACACATTCACCTAACCAAGATCAAATTAAGTAAGCTCAGCATGTCAAGTATTTCAAGCATTTCAACTATTTCAAGGTCAAGTGTTTCAAGTCAAGCCACAAGTCAATGTATATCAAATTACTTGTACATGCATAAATCAGATATCAAGAGTTTAGTCAAGTTAGCTTGAGTGCGATAAAGTACACATTCGCCTATGCAATAACAATTCAAGTGCTTAACAATTTCTAGCAACAAATCATATTTAATCAAATAACATGAAATATGCAGTTGAAACACTCACCATTCGACCTCACTAATTGGTCACCCTGGTTCTTCCTCTAGAATATTCTCAAGTCCTATGATCATGTAATCCATCAAGAGTCTAGCTATTTAAAACCAAGATGATGAGAAAATATGAGATTCGAAACTTCACTTAACAACCCCAGTAACTACAAGTTTAACCCTAATATTAGAAAATCAAAAGGGCCACGGTTTCTTGTTTAAATCAAGTTCAAATCAAGTGAAATACTTCACGCATGATAAGGTTAACACATATCTAAGTATTTCAAATCAAAATATACAGGATTTAACCAAGGAAAGTTAGGTTTAAAACTCAGAAAAGTTTTCTAAAGCTTTCCCAAGTCCCACTTAATCCATTTGATAAAATTCCCAACTTTAGTGACATTCTTTGAAAAGGTATAACTTAAGTTCCGTAGGTCAAAAAATCACAAAACTTACATCGTTAGAAAATAGACTTAAAGCATTAATAGGCTTTAGAAGACATCTTCATTAAATTCAACTCATAAATTAGTCAAATTTCAATTTAAAACTCATTGCTATCACAAGTGTAGAAACAGAATAGTCACGATTTTCAAGAAACTTTGCAAATTTGCTGGTATTTATAGAAATTGAAATAAATCCTGAATTTTATACCATTGGATGCTCTATGAGTCTAGTTTCAAACACAATAAACGGAACTCAATTCTGACTTTTCTATACGAAGTTATAGCCAATTTCCCAAAACTGCACAGAGATTCCTGCGAAAATTTTCAGATTCCTAACAACTTGAGAAAATGAAACTTTTCTTAACAAAATCTCACTCCCTTGGCTCAAATTCAACATACATGTGAAGATTAAGGTTTAAAAAAGTATCTTAAACAAAAACCTTGCCAAAATCATCATAAATTTTTGGAAATCAAAGCTGAAAAATTCACAAACAACTCAAGAAGAAAGCCTCCATAAAAGTCATCCCTTTTAACTTCTATAACATCATCCATAAACTAAACTCCAAAGTAAAGGAAAAAAACTAAGGTTTCTAGCAAGATTCACCTCTTACCTTCAAATTCAAGGATGACAAGCAAATCAAAAAGATGCATGGCTTTTCTTCCTCCAAAAACTCCACCAAGAGCTTCCCTTCAACCTTGATTCAAGATTTATCAGAGTCGATTAGGGTTTTTCTTTGGATTTCTCACAAATTTGGACAAGAATCAAGACTAGAATTTTTTGTGGTTTTCTCCCTCTTTTCTCCTTCCCAAATTCATCCAAGGCCAAGGAACAACAAAAAGAAATAGTGAAATGATAAGAGCTCAAGTTGGATAAGAAGAAAACTTGGTCTTGGTCAAGGGTATTGGTCAATCTTTGATGATGAGTGACAAATGACAAGATCACAAGTTAAGTCTATCTCTTTGTCTCTCTAATTGTCTCTAATCACCATAATATCTAGTGCTCTTTCAATTAACTCTTAACACTTCTTGTCACATAATTCCTTTTGCACAAAACTCCTTCTAATCCTCCAACTTTGTTGCACACACCTCACTAGTTGGCCACATAAGTGTGATGCACTATGAAACTTAACATGCACCAAATTAAACATACACCAAGTTAAATAAGGTAATAGGGTTAAAAACATACCTCAATCATCAAAGCAACTACAAATTCAAGGCAAGTAAGGAAAAACATGATAAAAGATAAGAACCATATTTGTGGGACCTCACATGTTACCCAACCTTTACTTCTAAAACTTCATGACCTTGAGTGTACTTAATAAGTCACAAGTTTTAGTTAAATTATATCCATTATTTCGAGATCTCATCTCATAACTAAAACTCTTCATGGAAGAACAACCTTGAGAGTACTCAACAAGTTAATTCGAACACAATTTCATTTTAACTGTAATAATAGAAGGTAACTTAAGTTTTGACTTAATATTTGAGCAGAGGGATTTTAGACATAATATATACAAGTTGGTCTCATCAAGCATATAGCATGCATATCCATTCATCAACATAAGATAACATACTATAATTAAACATGGATGATTATAGACTTTATTCCTAACTAGTTTCTTTGAGCCAAAAGGGAACTAGATGATCAAACTAAGTGTCAAGAAATATCTCAATGTCCTGTACGCCTTCTGTATATCTGCCATGGTGGAATTGGTGCCATCTCCATCTCTTTTGTATATTACAAATGTAAATCTAATCTAAACATTTTAAGATCCTCACCTTTTTCCCTATTCCTAATCGAGTACATTATATAATATTGAGAGAAATCTTGAGTTACATTCAAGGGGAGTGAGATTGGAAGAGCATTTACATCAAGAGTATATAGAGAAGGCAAGACACGCAGGCCCTATTTCAAAAATACCAAAAACTAAACCACATACATTCAACCATTCACAATCACATTGATTTTAGTCCATAATCATCCATCATGTATTCACATAATGCAATATTAATTGAAAGCATAAAAAAGAATTTATTTAATTCACTACAAGAAAAAAGGTCATTAGTGACAACATTTCCTAGTGATAACAAAAAGTCGTCACAAAATGAGGTTGTTTAGTCACGACATTGAAGGTTGTCACAATTGACTCAAAGCAGCTAAGTTTTCAGTGACAACCCTTAATTTTCATCACAAAACTATTTCGCGCCATGGGACTTGGAAGGCGCGAGTTTTGTGATAGTGACAACTTGATAAAAGTCATCAGTAATTCTATCTCTTTCTCGGACAACTTTTCATTTTTATCACTGTTTGTGATACCCCAACTTTTATGGTCATTTTTTGTTTAGTTTTAAAGAGGATATTACGGTTTCTTTAGTTTATTTTTAATTTAAAAATATTATTTTGTTTTAAAGAAGAGACTAAAGTTATTTCTTTGGGTTTGATTTAAAATCTTGTTTTATTTTAAAAGACTAGAAACCCTAAACGTCTAATCAAAACCCTAGTTCCACTTGTGACTGACCGTTTTCTCAAATTTTTCATATTTTAACCGAAACCCTAAATTCAATTTATGGAATTGTAAAACCCCTCACGTTTTCCTTAAAAATGCCCTTTTATTTGGAAATTATTCATTTATAATAGCCCTACTACTCCATCACCCCACAATAAGTGCAAATGAATCTAGAAAGTAGGGTTTCACTTTTCGTTTTCAAGTTGGAGTGAATTAGGGTTTTCACGTTTTTTTTTCATAGTGTGACTATCCGGTACAGAGTGGGGATCAAATTTGGTGATTTAGAGTGAATTTTAGATGATATTAAGAATATGATTAGAAGTGATAATAACAAGTTAGTGAATTATAAGTTAAAACCCTAGTATACGCGATTTAAGGAAAAACGGCTCGAACCGACGGGTATCTATCACTACCGATTGAACCCACCACTTGACCACCACTTCCTTACCACCACATACCCTTGATATTTTTGCAAAATATCCCCCCTCATCCTCAGCCTTATAACCGAAACATGTGGCCCAAAATGCAAGGAAAAGAAAGAGAAATTTGGATGGCTTTGGTGGTGCCAAGTGTCGGCCACCTATGGCCTTAACCAAACCTTCTTGTCTTGTCTTCTTATATCCCATTTCAGCTCATTTTTCCCCATTTTTTTTCTGTTTTGGCCGAGCTTAAGAGAGAGAGAGAGAGAGCAAGAGAAACACCTTCAATCCATCTTGAGTTTGAACCATTTGAGTGAAAACAAGAAAAACTAAACAGATTAATCACTAGTTTGGAGCTTGGAAAGCTTAAGGAACCAAAGATTTCAAGGATAGGTGAAGGATCATCCTTGCAAGCTTGTGTCTTGAGGTATAATGGCTGATCAACCATTCTTTCTCCATTAATCATGATTAAGTTGGGTATTAATGTTGGTATTCTGTTTGTGATGCTTGTTTCAAGTGATTTTGATGATTAGAGGAATGACTTTTGAGTTAGGGTTTCTTGTGGGTTGGTGTTGTATGATGCATATATGTGGTATATGATCTTGTAAAGGTAGTAGTAGTGGTAGTTTCAAGGTGAAAATATGAATTATAGCTTGAAATAACAAAAATTCCAGATTTCTGGAAATCTTAGCTTCAGTTCTGTCTGGTTCTATTTCATCATGTTAGAGGCCGAACTAGGCTTAGCACAAAATATAAAAGTTGTATAGAATGCAATTTTATGGTTTCCTACAAAATTTCATCTCAATCGGAGCAACGTAGCCTGTGAAAAGACGAAAATACCCTGACTGCCCTAGGAGTAAAGTTAGTGAACAGTTTCGACAGTACACCAAGTTGGTTGCATTTGTTCACCTGGATACATACTGAACTAGCTTTTGACCAAAACATGAAAGTTTTATAACTTTGTCTTATATTTTCAACGCTTCCAAGAATGCCTTAAACGGACTTTGGTAGCTTGAGATATGGCCATTTAAAGGTAGTGCGGTTAACTGGTCTGTTAGTTGCAATTTGGTTCTGTGAATTGGGAATTTGACTGGGTTACACTGGAATTTGGACAAAGTGATCTTCATAAAAATTTTAGCCCTTTGTCTTAGCTTCGAAACAGTATAAGTTGTACCTCAATCCGATAAGCGTAGCCTCGGTTGTGTCCGTTACGCAAAAACACATCAAATCTGTCTTTTGCAAAACCTCATTTCCGCACATGTTGCTAGCTTGATTTTGTACTTGTATGACCTTGAGCCTACTGGACGGCTAATTAAATGAGTTTGTGTTGTGTGTAACTTTGGGTTTGATTGAGGAAAATAATGAAGCCGTAAATGGATGGAAAATTAGGTAAATACAAAGGGCATGCTGCCCAAATTTACGCTCGAGAATTAGAGAAATATACTTGCAACTTGAGTAAGGGTTATGAGTGATTACTACTTGAACCATCTAGGATATTTGCACCTTCTTTTATCAAGGTATATAAGTTAGAACTTGGCCGACCTTGTACCTTTGGAAAAAATGAAATTTATGACTAATAGATATACTTTTCTCCATTTCGTCGACCCAAATGGTATTTCAAAGTATACTTGTTTCCAAGTTACAAAGTCTTAAGAGCGAGCATGAATTTCTTAGAATTTGATAAGTATCTTGAATGTTACTTAAACGAGTTGCATTTACTTGATTTTCTTGAAGCGAAACTCCTATGTTTCGAACTCTAGAAAGTTTTACATTCGTAAATGATATTTTATCGCAGATTTGGACTTCAACCAAGGAGTTGGACCTGAACGTGTTTTTTTTGAGAGGCACTAGACTTTTGGTGATTGCTTCCAAATATCTGGTTGAACTGGACACTTGTTTTAATACTTGATCCATGGAAATACATGACACGAGATTTGTTGATCGGGCAAGGGTGTACTTTTTCGCACTTGCCCTAATATGATATCTACTTGTTTATTGTTGCAATTAACTTGATATACTTGTACTTGATTTGTAAGTGTGGAGCGGCAGCATGTACCACACTCTATCCGAGTGGGAGGTGCCTCTCATTCCCGTCTCCGTACTTTTATTTTAATTCAGTCGATTGGAGTGTTACCTCGTCGACTTTTTGGGGACCCCAAACCCCATTGGCTAGTTAATCGAGTCGAGCCGGCAAGGGCTTGGTCGATTGGGTAACGAACCATGGATCTTTCGTTTTGTCGAATGGAGTGATATCTCCTCGACTAATTGGTATACTCAAGTATTACCACTCGTATTTATTGAGAATTTTGGGCCCAGTAGGGGGTGTGAATGGTGGACGGAGAGTAGTGTAAGTGGTGTTCTACTGGATTTGTTACTTACTTGAAGGTTGACGGAGTGTCAACTATTACTTGATCAAGCTCTGGTGATGCAATGGGAATTTGGCTCCTGAGAGCCATCCGTATCCTTATACTTTGGAGTGATTATTGTTTATTGGATTATTGTTTCTTTTGAAAACTTTTACACTCGCTCACTTTGAGATTTGCTACTTGAAGTATTATCGCCCACTCTTATGAACTATTCATGCTCATTACTTTGCTACGTGATACTTGCACTTTTAAATAAGGGTTAACTTGCTATTTGGAACCTTTTAGCTCATTCCACGCCATTTGTTTTCCTTACAGGGGGTACGAGCGAGGCGTGAGACGTGTACAGACTAGCGTAGTCTAGTTGTTTTTGGATTTTGTAATTGTACTCGCGCTAGTCGCTCGATTAGGGTTGAATGTACTGAGAACTTAAATCTTTTGATGTATTTGGGACTGTATGGATGATTGAGATAGAAATGAATGTATTCGTATGTTCCAATCTTGGGAACCGTTATTTCGTTTATTATCAAGGTTGCACCTTATTTTCATTGATGCGAGTGAGTGAGTCCTGGCGAGAGTTGGGCAGGCGGTCCGCTAAACCCTAAGGTACGCCCAGGGGGAGGTGGGGCCGTCACACTGTTTATATTTACTGATGACCAATTTTTGTCAGTAAAACTATAGCGTAGTTAGTGACAACAAAGTATCATCACTAACTTGAACATCTCCAATGCAATTATTTAAATGTGAGCCTCAATATTAATTTAATTTTTTTAAATTTGGTGATTTATTAAACTAGTCATAGTTACTCAAATTATAATAGGTCTTTAACTATAAAAAATTAATGAAAGTTTCTAGTTATAACAACTATATAAACTATTAAAACTTGAGAAAGAGTACATATATCAATTGTTTGAATTTAGCAAAAATTTTTCATCCATTATAATTTTGAATAAATATGTTAAGAAGTAGTGATTAGAAATATATTAGTAAATTTAAATAAAAATTGAAGCTAAAAGTTGACTTGGATTGTCTTGATTGACTAGTACCAAAAATTTGTTCAAACTAAAAATGAAAAAAATGGCGCGGGTACTATACACTAAGAAAAGGAACCACTCTTACTCCCCACGTCCAGACAATTTCTATACTCCTCACACTCTCAATCCCTCAGTTAAACCCTTTATTCTGAACCCCCGTTATTCATTTCCCAAAACCCGAGCAGCAGCAGAGGCGGCAGCCGGCAGCTGTTGTTGTCGTTAAAGATGCAGATCTTCGTGAAAATCCTGACGGCGAAGACCATCACCCTTCAGGTGGAGTCTTGCAACACCATCGACAATGTCAAGGCCAAAATCTAGGACAAGGAAGGCATCCTCCCAGACCAGCAGCGCCTCATCTTCGTCGGCAAGTAGTTGGAGGATGGTCGTACCCTAGCCGACTACAACATTTGGAATGAGCCAAAAGGAGTCCACGATCCACCTCATCCTCCGCCTCCGTGGTGGCTTCAAGAAGCGCAAGAAGAAGACCTACACCAAGCCCAAGAAGAAGAAGGTCATGCTTGCCGTCATCTAGTTCTACAAGGTTGATGACTTCGGAAGGGTCCAGAGGCTCAGGAAGAAGTGCCCTAATACTGAGTGTGGTGCTGGTACTATTGCGGCAACTCTCAGGTAGGTCCTCTCATGTCTCTCCTTGTTTCCCTAATTTTTTTCCCAATTAATTTGCCCTAAATTTTTTCCCCAAATATTTTTTTGCATCTCCTTCTGGTAGTTTGAGTCAAGGATTTAATCATCTTCTTCTGGTCGAACTATTTGATCTATAGTTGCAATTGCTTAAGTTACTTTTGTACAACCATGGGATGTAGACTTGATCACCCAATTCCATATGTGATTCACGGTGACAAGATTCAATGGGTTTATGTGCGGGTGCGGTTTTGGGTTGGGACTAGGTGGGGCAAAAGCTGATGCCTAATTGGATGGTGGTGGAGGGAGTGGAAGAGAGCAAGGAGGTGATTATGGTATGATGTTGCTATGAGTGGCTGCAGGTGAGAGAAATAGTGGGTTAAGTGGTGCTGGGTGGAGTGGGAACTGGAGAGTTATTAGTTGGTTATCTATGTAGCTGAGTGAAGAGATAATGCATTAAATTTTAATCTTCAAAATTCCCAGAAAGCTTCAAATTTTGCTGGAAACCAAGCTAAACTGAACAACCCATTAAAGCACCTACAAAAAACGATTCTTGAAAGGGGTTCTTCGAAATTATTTGGTTTTCTTTATCAAAAATCAAAGCAAGAACTACTGGCTCTCAATTAACAAGCTTTATTAATTAGTAATAGTACTAATAATTATATTTACATATATGGTATACATGCTGTTACAATTATTTAATGAAATGGCATAGAAAAGATTTGAGAGGTGGGAGGTGTGATTGGATGAATTTTGTGGTCTGTTTGAAGCTTTGGTCTTTGCTGGTAGGCTGGTAGACCAAATATATGTCTATTGAACTTGTTTTATAGTCGTGTTGTCATTGTTCTTGGTCATACATTTCCTCTTAACAGTTTGGCATTCAATGCCCTATTGTTTTTGGTTGCTATCTTGCTGCTAGCACTGAAGCTTATTGGGACTTCCTCAGTTACAAAATTGTTGTGTATTAGAAGTCTCAAGTGTAAAGAGAGTGAGTATTCTTGTTTCTCAACAGCCATATGGTGTTGCCGACAAAATGGTAGTATTCAAAGAGCATCTTGCAAGTCTTTGTTTCTATGATTCTGTGTTTGTGGATTTCCTCAAGTAACTTGCAGGAACTTCAAGTCTTAATTAAGTGTTTAGAGTAATCAGGATGAACGATATCTGTAAAATAAGCTGTCATCCAGAAAAAGTTCAAAAAAGGACAACAATTGGATAACATTAGAACTAGCATAGGCTCAAAAGTGTGATGCATACACTATATATAAAATGGTATTGATAACAATTTCTTAGGCAATGACTTCACTTATTTTGTATGAGTTAGAGCATAATGGAGCTGATGAATTAACCACATTACAACGACTTCATTCCTTTTTTTACTGTTAATTTCTTAGGCACAGCTATTGAATCCTGCAGTGAAAGGAACACTGAATGTGCTACAGTCTTGTGCCAGTGTTTCATCTATCAAAAGAGTGATTTTAACGTCTTCTGTTGCAGCAGTTACTTGCAATGATAAACTAAAAGGATGGTGTCATAGTTGTAGACACCAAATTTTTAAATAATTTGTATGTTGCATCTAATTCATGATTTTGTTTTAGATTGTCTGCATTTTAGTTGTTACCTTTTTATTTGTCTTTTATTTGCTAATTATTTGTCATATTAATTTTGTTCACGTTTTAGTTTTAAGTTTTAACGTAAAATTTGTGAAAAAAGAAAAGAAAAGAAAAGAAAAGAGGAAATTGATGAAAAATGGAAAATTGTGCTTTGTGGATTCTAGTTTATTTAGATTTAGTTTCTATTCAATAAATCAAAAAAAATTAAAAAAAAAAAAAATCAAAAAATCACAATTCTATTTCTGCCGGTTCCATTTTCCACTTCTCAACCTAGCACCTTCCATTGTTATTGCCGACTCCACTCCACTCCACTCCACTCCCAATACCTCAATATATACATCCCACTACGCTATATCATTGCCAGTTCACTACAATCATTATCACTCACCATAACATTTTTATTTTCAATTGTTCCTATGCCGGGAGCTGTGAAGTGATCAGCTTCTTTGGAAATAACGACGAGAGAGAGAGAGGTGAGGACTTAGCTTATCTTCCAGCCTCACTTCAAGACCAACCGAGAGAGGGAGAGAGAGAACCGAGAGTCAAACTTCCTCCAATCCAGCCGCAAGTTTGAGCCAGGGAAAGGGAGAGTTGCGGACTGCAATTCTGGACAGCCGAGAGTGGAGGATTTGCAGCTGCTAGTCGTGTGTTTTAGGCTTCAAGCTAAGGTAATTTCTGAACTTAGATGAGTTGTTTATGGGTTGATGAAGCTGACTATAAGTATGCATGTGGGATTGTGTGGTTAGATGATAGGTTAAATCATAGAAAAATCTGTTTGAGAAGGAAGTGAAGCTGCCGAGAGCTTGAGCTGGAAGTTTCGGTTTTTAATTTGCTAGCTGTGATGATCTGAGCTTAATTTTGGACTCAACCTGATAGATAGTTTCTTATTTGATGTTGCATGTGAACTACGTGGCCTGAATTTCGGTTGCATGGCTGGAAATTTTAATGGAAGTTGATGGATTGCTGAAACAATTTTTCCAGTTTAGCCGTTGAAGTTGTTTTGGAAATTGCATGGGTATTTTAGCATGAAATTTGCTGGAAAGTGGTTGATTTTCACTTGGTTAGGTGTTTGACTAATTAAAATTAGATGATTAAGCTTTGCAGGAAGTTTATCGGTCCGGCTAAGCCAAAAAAAAAAAAAATGAAATAGTGAACGGCTACATGCAAGTTCATCCAAGGATGGCGAACAGAATTTCTGGATTTGTGGATGTTTATAGTTGCTGTCCGAACTTGATCTGAACTAGAAATGATAGTAATTTCATTAAGTAGCCTTGCATGTTAGTTTTGGGTACTTAACACAATGATTTAACCGAGGTAAATTCGGATTCATGCCCAAGTACTTGCTGGAAAATGCATTTCAACTTGCCAAATCAGTTTTATATGTTCCAGATTTTTCAACTTGCTGAACGTATTTTATTTGTATTTGCACTGGATTTTGCTCAGTTTTTTTTTTTTTGTTTGGATGATGGTTTGCTGCCTAGTTTAAAGCCTTGTGTTTGGATTTGATTGTGTTTGAAAGCTGGATTTTGTAAAGTGCCGAATTGCAGAAAGCTTGCTGCATTTTTTTTCTGTTTCATTCTTGTGCTGTTTAGTTTTCTTTCTACCTTTGATGATTAGCTCCATTTTCTTGTTTCAATGCTACAATGAAGTTACAAGTTTAGTTGGTGATTGGTAGTTAAAACTCTGATATATGGTGAACACATTTGTATGTTGAAATGCAAGAAAAGCTGCGGCTGAAGGTGCACAAAGCCGGATTTGCTTCTTTTGTTATTGATGGATAATGAATTTCCTTCCTTTGTTGATGATCAAAACCAGATTTGCCATCTTAATCTTGCACCCAAAATTTCATGTTTTAAATTGGGTCAATAATTTCTGGGTTGATGAATTTGTTTGCATGATAAAAATGCGAAAGATTGCAGCTGGAAATTGCTGCTGCACTTTGTTTTTTTTTTAGCAGTCACCGAACTATATTTTGCTTGTTTGAGCATGTTAAATGGTTTATGTCTTGGGGTATACTAGTGGGTAACATGCGATATTTGCCTCATTATGTTTTGATTTGAGCTCATGGATGGTCTGTACAAAGAGTAAGCCACAAATTTGCAGCAGATTATAAGAAAGTTTTTTTTTTTTTTTTTCATTTTTCTTCGCATGAGAGGCTGCCAGAATTTGTATTTGGAGTTGTTGGCCTGTTGAGTTACGCTTGTCTTTGATTTAATGTTGAAGCTTGGATCGATTGGCTGAATTTTTAATTGTGCTAGGAGTGCATTTGAGCAACTCGGTAATGCAGCAATTCACCAAAACTGGTTTAGTTGTCTACCTTGCTAGTTTTCAGTTTTTGCAGCATGAAATAGGAAGAACAAGTCAAAGTTGCTGGATTTTGTTTTAGCATTTGAATATTCTTGTTTTCTGGATTTTTGCGTTCCGAAGAGGGGGAAGAATGTTTGATCTCCTTACAAGTTTTTTTGTTTGTTGGATTGTGTTTGCATGGTAGAATGGAAAGAAGCCACGGCTGGAAATGAAATTTGTTGCAGAGAAAGTTTCTTCTACGTGATTGCATGGCTTTTGCATGAAAATGACTTTCAAAAATCGCACTCCAACCCCTTGGCTTCCATCTAATGCTTCCATGGCCCAATTAATTGGAAACTTAATTAATTTTGTCCTCCTAACATGCCATTTCCTCTTTAATACATCTTGATTTGTTTTGGGTAGATACTTAAGGGATTGTAGAATGAATTTGAAGGGTCTAATAATTTCTTTTTCCTAGACTTGTAGTTAATTTGATTTTTTTTTGGATTCTTTGGCATTTGGTTGTTTAGCTACTAGTAAATTGCTCCTCGTTTACCTTTTTGTGAATTTTCTAGTTTGATTTGGTAAGTTTCACCTTAGATTCTTAATTTTATTTTATGTTTTTTTAGTTCCTTAGTGTTTATAATAGTAATAAATTGGCCCTTTAGACCTCTTTAATTTTTTTTTCCAATTGGGTTTTTGTTTGTCTTAATTGGTTAAGTACGAGTAGTTTACTTTCCTTGGAATGCTTCGAGTGATTCAATTTGACGGTTGTTTCCATTTTCTTTTAATTTTTCTCAATTAAAGTGGTACCTTGACCTTTTTATTGTTTTGAAGCCATTTTTCTTTCATTTGGTCACCATTCAAAGGGGGCGGTATATTTTCTTTTATCCCTTTTTGTGTCTCTTCTATGTGATCCAACGTGTTACGTGGAAATTACATGACTATTTGCTTTCATTGCCTTTCTTTAGTTCTTTCATTTCATTTACTTTTGCTTTTATTTAAGTTCTTCTTTATGGGGTATGTGTACACCTCTTGGCTTGTAATAGATAGGGCTTGGAGGAGCATTCAATGAAGACCTATCGAAGACGTGTGCCTAGCTAGCAAATGTAATAGTTAGGGCTTTAATTGCCTATGTGTTATGTGTTACTTGCTTTAATTAGGTTCTTGCATCTAGTTGAGCATGCTAAGTGTTATGTGCTATGTGTTTATAAGTGTTTGGCATGTCTACTCGCTTTCCATGGTCATGAATGAATGTGATGGACGAATGTACGTTTCCACTAGTCCAACGCTAGTCGGAATTCATAGAATGGGCTAGTCCAACGCTAGACCCTTAGGGATTTCCCCTCGTTAGTACATGTTTGCATGTTCATTACATGTCATGCATTCTTTTAGTTTTATCATTTTGCATGCCCCTCGACCCCCTTTTCCCTCCATTTTAGGATTTTTGCATTTCATGCTAGTTATAGGGTTCATTTGCTTGAGAGTCTCCTTAAATATGGGATATAGACGAGTGTGGCTTTTTATAAGCCTTAGCACGCTTGTATTCCCTCTATAAAAGGGCAAATTGAGTCACGATTTAGGTCTCCCCGTACTCAGCATGCATGAATTCCCTAGGTCCATGCATCCATTCTCCCATTTTTACCCTCATTACACTTTCACTTTGCACACGTGCACCCTTATAATCTTCACTCGCACACGAACACTCTTATCATCACTTGCACACATGCACTTCATATTATCATTTCACATACCGTACCTTGCCCACTCACGTGCACATTTTCCTTTACATATTTATTGTTTTTTTATTACTTTTTCAAAACTCATGTCCTCACATTACATACATGCATTCCATTCATTTGCATCCCACTCGCATTATTCGTGACTTCTTCAAAGGATCGTCATTGGGCTTCACAATTAATGTGATTGGCACCACTCAACCTTTGAAGAGAAATTTCCCCCAATACCCCTAGGTCTAGGGTTTGCATTCATGTAGTACATCCAAATGTAATAAATTCTTTGATTAAAACAAGAAAATCTTTGATTAAATCAAGCAACTAGCCTTGGCTAGGTCGAAGGGGTGCCTTGGATTTTATCCTTGCCTTCCCCTTCGTCAAATGTGACTCCCGAACCTTTTTCGTTGGTTTACGTGGACTAGGAGTCGTTTAAAAGGGGTTTCTTACTACTTTTTCCTATTTTTCTTTAAAAATTCATTTTTAGGTGACTTGGTACACCTTAACTCATTACCAAGTGGCGACTCCGATTTTTTATTTCAAAAAACCCTTTTTAAACTATAATTTTGGGTCAAATCGTCGCATTCTCAAACCCCCATTTAGACCCATTTTTCTTTTAAATCACAATTCATTTTCCAAATCACAAATTGAATCAAAAAATACATTTTTAAACCATTTATTTATTTTATCAAAAAATGGGGCGCGACAATAGTAGATGAAAGTTGGTTTTCAGATCCGTTATACTGTGAGGAGCACAAGGTGTGTCAATCTGCTATTTTCAGTTAAACGGCCTGAGGAAATGCTTGCTATTTGTTAGATTCCATGGAGTCAGCCCAATTCTCTGATTGGCTGACAAAAATCTTCTAGTTGATTCAATTTTTTTTTGGAAGATAGTAGTATCACTAAGAACTACAGCTACCATTTTATCCATTGTCTTCAAGCTTATAATGCATAGTATCATTTTATTGGGACTTCATTGGTTTGTTATTGTCTTGCAGCTTATTATGTTGATGCTATTGGTCCTTGCTATGAAATTTCCAATTATTATGATGTTTTTTGGTTAAATATATACTCCTTTCCATCTATGTTATACTTGTTTCAAACACTTGGGCCTTGTTAACAAAGTTTCGATAAAAGTGACAATTTTCACTTTGGTCTAGGAGACATTGCATATAAACAAGCTACAAGCGGTCTCTAAGCTAACTAGTAGAAAAGAAATTTCTTGCGCTGGTATTTTATGATATCTTATGCATACTTTTCTTGATAACTACTTACTATTATGCTGTTAAAGCTACTGTTTTGTTCTTACTACAGTAGCATAAACATATTAATTGTCTCTTGAGTTCTTAATATCGTAGTAAAAATAAAAGAAGTGTTTCTCGAGTTCTAAAGTTCTAAGTGCTTTATCTCTTACTCTGCTCTTATTTAGTCACTGTCTAGATGATACTTAAAAGAAATGATTTAGCTTATTTTCTTGCAAATTCTTAAGTTCGTTTTCTTGTCTCAAGTTTTTCTTATCTCCTACTAATAATTGAAGTACTTCATTGCAGGTATGTTGCTCATTTTAGATTTTTGGAAGATCAGCAGCAAGAGTTGCTAATTGACTCAAGAACTATAGAGAAAATCTTATACTTAGGAAATGTTTCAACAACACATTTTTTTGGGGACTTGGATTTATTTTGTAAAGCTGCCTTGACTTATTTGTGAAATTTAGGCCAAATATCACTTATCAAACTATTTGTAGGGTGTTGTTGAACTTAATTATGATTTTCGAATGCTTAAAATGATATTTTGGCATTTCGTAATGTAATGGATGCCTTCATTTGTTAATTGTAAAGCATTGTCATTTTTTTCATTTTTTAGATATAATTGTAGCAGGAAAATCTTCAAATTTCATGGTGGTAAAGTGTTGTCACTGAATCAGATTTCACCATTGACAACCACGTATTGTTATACAATTGAAAAGTGTTTAGTGACAACAAAAGTTGTCAGTAATTAGTTTATACCAGTGTCAACTATGGATTAGTTTTAGTGACGACATTGCTTTGTACATCATTGATAAGATACTATGTCATCACTAAAATTACAACAATTACTGACGACACCAGTTGTCGCAGAACAGTACCATTAACTGATGACTTTTAAGGTTGTCACTGTATGTTTTTACCGACAGGCCTTCAGTGACGACTCTGTGACGACTAGAAAGTTGTCAATAAAACTTATCAGTGACGACTTTTTCTTTTTTTTGTGACGAAAATGGCTTGTCACTAAAAACCAATTTTCTTGTAGTGATTCTAGTCATGCATCATTATATGCTCAAATTTTAAGCCATTTAAAGTTTCAATTCTTGAAGCCTTTTGTTTTAATTATGGAAAATACTTTCTAATCTCATTAGAACAATTTCCAATATTTCAAAACCATGAACAAAACTTTCCATAATCTGATTACGAGTTCAAGTCGAAATTAGGATTTTCTAGTACAACTAGAATTTTCTAGTTCACTTAGGTTTGAAAATTTTCCTTTAAACTATTTTAGAATTTCAAATAATAATTTTAGATCACTTTCCTAAATTTGATCTCATCAAATTAGGTAGTTTCTAAAAATTTTTTGAACACTTATCAAATTTAATCTCATCAAATTTAGAAGTTTCTAAAATTGGTTAGACTTTCTTAATTTTAGTTGCATTAAAATTTAGCAAGTTTTTAAAACTTAATTGAACAACTTCTTATCGAACTTGGATTTCTAAAATTTCCAAAAAAATATCATAATACTAATTATATTAGAAATATAGAAATTTTCCATGTTTGTTTAGAAAATTAAACACAAAAAGGAAACCAATGACTATTTATCAGTTGCCTAGCTATCCTTTTTGTAGAAAATTTGCTGTAAATATCTTAATTCTAATCATATTAGAATTATAGAAAATTTTCTTGTTAGTTTATCCAAAGATAAAAGGAACCATTAGAAACTAACTTGTTTCTAAATTTCCTTTTTTCCAGAAAATTTCCAACAAAAATCAAAAACTTCAAAATTCTCCACCAAAATCACCATCTTATGGATGAATTGATGAAGAAAATTGGAATGGCAACAGCCAACAAAACCACAACTAGTCATGGCTACAACAGCAGTAGATTGCCACTTACATGTAACGAGGTTGCTACAAGTTGTAGCTATTACTGTAGTTTTGTGCCTGCTGACTAGTCACAATTTGGAATTGGATTCTTAGATCGAAAGCTGTGACCAAATTGTATTATTCTAGTCAAAATTGCAAGACCAGTATGTGACTAGTCCATTCTTGACCAAAACATTTCTGGTGACTAGTCCTTCGTGTTCCATTTTTTTCTCTTTCTTTAATGATCTCATCACAAACACAGCCCCAAAGCTGGTTTTTGATTGAAAATTTAAGCAATCAAATGAAACGGTACATGCATAAAAGAATTTTATGCAAGAAGAAGAAACAAGACCAATCGTTTGAACTATAAGAAAAGTTAGGCCAAAATCCTAAATTCACATGATCATACAATATATGTTGGTAATAGTTTGTAATGAGTGTTGTGAGAACCCGTAATTTTTCCATTTTTAGGTTTTATTCGGGTTAATGGCCTGTTTTCTGCATTTTCTTTATTAGGAAACTTTTCTAGATAATTTTTATGAGTAAATATAGTTTTTAGATGATTTTTCTAGTATCGAATAGGTTTTGAGAAATTAAGAGCGTATACCGGACGTGGGACCCACTAGTGCGAAAAGTTCGAAAAAATTCGGCCAACTAGGTTAAGTCTCAGATACTGGGTTTAATTTATCGGGTGCTAAGAGATATTTAGAAGATACCAAGTGGATTGATATGAAAGAGAATAAAGAGATAGAGATGCATTAAAGGGGTGACAAGTGTCACCATAGGATTGGATTTACCTTTTTGAACACTATTCACCCTTTTACCATTTGGTTAAAATAACTCCAAATTTGACCAAAAATCACTCCAAAATTCACTCCTTGAAGCCGGCTCTCTTGACAAGAAGAAAGAAAGAAACTCTCCAAGTTCTTGATTCCATCTTGCTCCAAATCATCAAAACAACCACTTAATCTTACTTTTGTTCCATAGAAAACCTTAAGTGAGTGTTTGTGTGGGGTTTGGTGGAGTTGTTTAGAAAGCTAAGAGGACTTGTTGCTCTCTCTCTCTTGTTTCTAAGGTGAGTTATGAAGAACCACTCTCCTCCCTCTAATGATGCTTAATTCATGATTGGTGGTAGTATAAGATGCACTTTTATGGATTACATCTTGATTTTTGGTTGAATTGATGAAGTTTTGTAATTATTGGGGATTTTTCTGTTTTAATATGAATATGATTGTGTGGCTATGTATGATGATTGGAAATGGTATGTAAGGGACCTAGGAGGTGGAAAAAGTGGTTAATTGCAAGCAATTGCTGTTTTGGAAAGAAATTGAAAACTTAGGGTTTCATTGTTCTTCATTCTGCCCGGTTTTGTAGCTCATAGTTAGAGGCCAAATTGGCCTTGGCTTAAAACATGAAAGTTGTAGGGAATGATATTTTAGAGGTGTCTGCAAATTTCAGGTCAATCGGAGTAGCGTAACTTGAGAAAAGTCGAAATTACCCTTGCTGCCCTGGTTTTACCCGAATTTGGGAATTGCTTCTGTAATTGGTTATTTTGGTCAGGAATGTTTCCGAATTGGTTGTTGAGGTCTTCTGATGAAATGTATTCCTGTTTCTTAGCTTTCATATGGCTTTGGAATTTCTGGATTTGGACTTAGGTAGGCTGGTTTATGATGTTTGCACTAGAATGCGTTCTGTGAATCTGTTTTTGCGGTTCTGGTGTAGTAGATTGCATTTTTGACCTGGTTACACTCAAAACTGGGTTGAGTGACCTTCTGTAATATTGTAGGCCTATCTCTTAGATTCGAAACGGTGGGTCTTGGACCTTCATCTGATAATCGTAGTGCCTTTGGTGCCATTACTGCAAAATGACGTCAAAAACTATTTTTTCAGGGTTAAAGCTAGTTCCATTTCCGGATTTTTCTGGTTTCCTCTATTGCTTGTGCGTGCTTATGGAACCCTATTTTGGGAATATTTGGCATTGGTTTATGACTCGTTATCGAGTCTCATTGTACTTGCTTGCGTGTTTTAGGACGTGACGGTGGTTCACGACGTTCCTTTGACGGAAGTGCATGAAATATCACTTTCGAGCTTGGTGAGTGTACTACTCACTTGTGTGTTACTATATGGCTTTGATACTTGAACTTGATGAGTTAAATGTTATTGTACCATTGATATTAATTGAAGTAAGGGTGTACTTTATCACTCTCACTTATTTCTCATGTTATTGGAATGTCACATGAAATGTTACATGAAATGAAAAGTACTTGACTTGGCGTCGTTTGGAAGCTTGTATCCAATGACCTTTCTGTGACCTTTGAGCTCAACACCTGTGGCCAGTTACTCGAGTCGGGCCGGCAAGGGCCTGGTCGATTAGATAACGAACCACGATAGTCTGTTTTGGGATCTTTGGGTATTGAGACCCTCGATTCCGGTATACTCGAGTAATACCACAGTGCAAGTGTTTGGATTTCGGGCCCGGTAGGGGTATGTTGGGTGGAAGGAATGGAAGTAAAGTGGAGTCTACGGTTGGTTACTTTTAAACATTGACGGAGAGTCTATGAGGTTCGATCAAGAATACAAACGAGAAAAAGGGCTCTTGAGAGCCGCCCGTATCCTTTTTATCTCCACCATTAATGTGTGCCTTTGCTTATTTTTGATGAATTGAAATGAAAAGCTTTATGCATCTATGAACTTGGTTGCTTGAGTAGTATTATCTCACTGGGCAATTAGCTCACTCTATTCCTTTTGTTTTCCTTACAAGAAAATAAATACTTTTGGACTGCAATTGATAATTGGTTGCCGAATTGAGTTAGTTGGACATACCTTTTATATAGCTCATTTATTGAAACCCTAAATGTACTTTTGGGACCGTTTCTCTTTTGATTTGGCAAACCGTACTTGTATCCACTTTTGAATCACTTTGGTATGCCGCTTTGGATTGTATCTGCTAAATTTCAACATGTAAATATTTGCTTGATGTTTGGTTGAGGTTTCGACGGGTCGGTTACTATTCATGGCCGACTCCGGTTTTATTTTTTTTATTTTGACATTTTGACTTGTTTACGCGCGTTTGTAAGTTCCGGATCGTTTTAGCTCGCTCTATACCGAACCGTTAGTCCTGGCGAGAGCTGGGCAGGCAGTCCGCTAACCCCTTTGGTTCGCCTTAGGAGAAGATGGGGCTGTCACAAGTGTGTTGAAGTTCATTGTCCCACATTGAAAGAGGATAGAGTGCACTTGGGCCCTTGGGGCACCTTGGGGCTTTCTGATAGGGTGTCAATCAGAGGTAGTTAATGGTGGTTGGCGGTTACATTTAGCAGACATATCTATTAATTGGTTAACTACCTATACACCTATCCAAGGCTATACACCTATTCAATAAGGATTGCATCCTCTGATAGTGCCTTGGATAGGCGTTTCAATTCTTTTAAATAGTAGGATTTCGACAGAATTAAATCACTTTTACTTTTCATTGATAGTTCTTAGATTTTGTTGTATCCTAGAGGTAATTTTTCTGATAGAGGCAAATAACACCTTAAGGAAAGTGCTTTCACGCCTCAAAGTCTCTATATTTGTCTAGTTTAGATTTCTTATTTACTATAATTGTCTAACAATCTTAAGGTGTTATTATCAACAATGGAGTCAAGTTCTGAATCTGCGTTCAAAGTGATGAATCAGGACTTCGTGAAGTTGGACAGATTCGATGGCACTAACTTCTCCCGTTGGAAGGATAAGATGATGTTTTTCCTGATGGCTTTGAAGATTGCTTATGTTCTGGATCCTTCACTTCCTGAAATTCCAGTGCCTAAAGATGATGATTCTGATGAAGTCAAGGCACAATGCAAAAAACACGCAGATGATGAGTTGCTATGCAGAGGACACATCATGAATACTCTTTCTGACCACTTGTATGATCTGTATACTGCAGTCAAGTCGCCAAAGAAAATCTGGAATGCACTGGAGTACAAGTATAATACGATGAAATAAGGTGCGGACAAATTTCTGATTATGCAATATTTTGATTTTCGTATCACTGAGAATTCTTCTCTTATGGATCAGATTCATGATCTCCAAGTGATTGTGTCTAAGTTATATGATCTGAAAGTGGAGATATTTGAATCCTTGCAAGTTGGAGCAATAATAGCCAAACTTCCAACTAGTTGGAATGACTATAAGAAAAAGTTGCTCCATACTACTGAATCATTCACTATAGATTAGATTTTGAAACATTTGCATATTGAAGAAGATACCAGAACTCTTCAAAAGAAGCAAATAGAATCTGATGTCAAAGTGAATGCTTTAAGTGAGAAGAATTCACAGAATTTTTTTGGTTCCAAAAGAAAGTCTCCAGAAGCAAGTACATCTAAGAACAAGAAGAATAATAGAGTCTGATATAAGTGCGGCAAGAAGGGACATTACAAGCGTGAATGCAAGGCAGATAGCAACAAAAAGCAAAAGAAAGACAATGCCAAAAATGCAAATCTGGTTGAACAAGATGTTGCTGAGATTGTTGCAATGATTTCACATTGGAACATTGGCATGATTTCTGAATTACATGTGGTTACTGCAACCAAATCGTGTGACTGGTGGTATGATTCTGGTGCCACCGTGCATGTTTGTAATGATAAGTCCCAATTCCAGACTTATGAAGAAGTTCCTGATGGTCATGAAGTATTGATGGGAAACCACAATATAGCAAAGGTTCTTGGCAAAGGAAGTGTAGACTTGCAGTTTACTTCTGGAAAGAAACTTATATTGGTCAATGTACTTCATGTTCCAGAAATTAGGAAAAATCTTGTGTCGGCTGATGCCTTAAACAAAAAGGGGCTAAAGGTTGTACTAGAGTCTAATAAGGTTATCTTCTCTATGAATGGTGTATTTGTAGGCAAGGGATACTCTTGTGATGGAATGTTCAAACTATGTATCAATAAAGATAATGTTTCTGTGTATGTTGTTGATGCTTCATATTCTCTTTGTCATGGTAGATTAGCACATGTTAATCATAAAACTTTACTGTTTATGTCTAAACATGGGCTGATTTCGTTCAAAGATAATATTGAAAAAAGATGTGAAACATGCATACAAGCAAAAATGACCAGATTACCTTTTCCTAATACAGAAAGAAACAATGAGTTGTTAGATCTTGTTCATTCTAACGTTTGTGAATTAAATGGGTTTCTAACAAGAGGAGGAAATAGGTATTTCATCACATTCATTGATGATTATTCAAGATATGTGTATGTTTACTTGATGAAAATGAAAGATGTTACAAAAATCTTGTGGAAAATCAACAAGGAAAGAAAATTAAAATTTTGAGAAGTGATAGAGGTGGGGAATATTTCCTTGCTGATTTTTCTCAATTTTGTGAAGAAAATGGGATTATACACCAAACTAGTGCACCTTATACTCCGCAACAAAATGGTTTGGCAGAAAGAAAAAATAGGACTTTAGAAAATATGGTAAATGCCATGATTATAAGTTTTGGACTGCCTAAAAATTTGTGGGGAGAGGCTTTACTGGCTGCTTGTCATATACATAATCGAGTAACTTGGCTTAAATCCAAGATATCATCATATGAATTATGGAAAGGTAGAAAACCAAACTTGAAGTATTTTCGAGTTTGGGGTTTTATAGCCTTTTATAGAGTCCCTGATCATAAAAAAACTAAATTGGGACCTCGAGCACTTAAAAGTGTGTTTGTAGGCTATGCTGAAAATTCAAAAGCATATCGGTTGCTAGATTTAGATTCTAACGTCATTGTGGAATCTAGAGATGTCGAATTTTTAGAAGATAAATTTCTTTATAATTTGACAATGAGTACAGATTCAAGCCAAGAGCCACCACCCGTTTCCGATGCTAGACTCTCTAATAATAATAAAAGGGATGTAGGGGACATTCCAAGTGAGTTGAGGGGGAGTTAAAGGCAACGGAAGGAAAAACATTTATCCTCTGATTTATAGATTCACAAGCTATTGTTTTCTTAGTTGAAGGTGATCGACAATTTCTACTTGACAAGATTCCTGTCTTGTTAAATGTAGAAGATGACCCTAAAACTTTTAGTGAAGCTATGAAATCAAGAGGCGCATCATTTTGGAGAGAGGCAATTAATGATGAAATGGATTCATTATTGAGTAATCATACTTGGATCCTAGTTGATTTGCCTCCGGGTTCTAAGCCGATTAGCTGTAAGTGGGTATTTCGAAAGAAATATGCTACTAATGGATCCATACAAACTTTTAAGGCAAAATTAGTAGCAATAGGATTTAGGCAAAAAGAGGGAATCGATTATTTTAATACTTATGCACTAGTGGCCAGAATTACTTCTATAAGAGTACTATTAGCATTGGTTTCAATGTTTGATTTGTGTGTACATCAGATGGATGTAAAAACGGCTTTCTTAAATGGCGACTTAAATGAAGAAGTGTATATGGATCAACCAGAAGGTTTTGTTCTACTAGGAAATGAAAAGAAAGTTTCCAAATTGATAAGGTCTTTGTATGGTTTAAAACAAGCACCTAAACAGTGGCATCAAAAGTTTGAATCTGCTATACTCTCTAATGGTTTTAAATATAATAATGCTGATAAGTGCATTTTTTCCAAGTTTACTAGAGAGTATGGTGTGATAATCTGTCTATATGTGGAAGACATGCTAATTGTTGGTACTAATTACAAAGGTGTTGAAGAAACTAAGAAGTATTTGTCTTCTATATTCAATATGAAAGATCTTGGAGAAGTAGATACTATCTTAAGAATTATGTGAGGACTCGCAAATTTTCTTATTTTAAATTCCTATTGCTAACTCATTTAAATATTTAATTGTCTGTTTACTCCAAATATTTTATTTTAACCTTTTAGATCTAATTGCATGAAATTATGACCTACAAGTATTTTAAAAATGCCTTGACTCGAAAATTTATTTTTAAAAGCTCGTTTAGAGTGAATAGTGGTTGCACGTTTGGAGACAATAATCGAATCGAGAATACAATAAGTTTGAAAAATTGGAAACTTGTACATTAGTCTTGTAAAAGGTATTTTTATGTTTAAGTGTTCAATTATTAGTTAGTGATACTATCGTTATAAGAATTTCTTGGAATTTTCACTTTATCGCGCACAAATCGGAGGTACACGTTTTTGCTTGCGCGATTAATTGACGGACTTTAGACCTTTATTTTTAGACCATTAAGAGTGAATAATAATAGTATAAATGGAAGTACATTAGAGGTTTAGTGCACAAGTGAAACAAACCCGAGAGGAATCGAGCACGAAATGCGTGCGTGTGCGCACGGGGAGAGAGTTGACTTTTGAGACATTCTTAGCCACACATTTTAGCTTCTCAAGGAAGCTTCATTTTTCATCAAACACACACACTCTCTCTCTCTCTTACTCTAAGCTGGCCGGCCATCCAAGGGAGAAAAAAACCAAATTTCTACATCAAGTTCTTCATTTCATCACTAAATCTTCACCAAATCACCTCAAAATTTACATACACTTTGCTAACCACTTGGAGATCACCTCAAGATAGGAAAAGAGCTTCATCTCACGGTTTTTCTTTAGCTCCAAGGGACCGAAATTTTCTGCCTTGCTCATCCAAAGAGGTAATGAACGATCAACCTTTAAAATCTTAGTTTATGGAAGTTATCTTGCACTTGTGAGTTAATAAATTCATATGGGTAGCTTTATATTATTGGAAATTTTGTGTGTAGGCTCTATGAAATCCCACGATGGCTTGATGAACTGATTTGATGGGATTTGATGTTAATTATGTTGAATTAGTGTTTAATCTAGTGAAAATAAGTGGTGTTGTGAAAGATAGCTCAAAGGAAGTGAAACGGAAAATTTTACCGTTTCTGCCCCTGCCATTGCCGTGCACTTTGGTGCACTTTTTTGTGGTCCAATTGACTTTTTTTGATGTAAATGTGTAATATAGGTTGTGTATAAAGTTTCCTCAAAAATTTAAGTGATTTGGATGAGTAAATGTTGAGATTTTGAAATTCTACCAAAACTGGAATTTTGTCCCGTATTGCTCTGGCAGTGATTTTGTTTCGGCCATAAGCTTTTGCTCCGACGTCAAAATCGAGTTCCGTTTGCGGAACTAGAAACTAGACATTTCCAGTTTTCCAATGTATAAGATGCATGCCCTGATTCCACCTGAGTGAGCCGTACCAACCTTGTAAAGTTGTCTGTTCTGCTTCTCGTCTGTACTGGAAGCTCTGTTTTGAACTGCGATTTAATGCTCAAATATGAGCTAGTTTTGGACATAATTTTAAAATGATTCCTTCTAAGAAATTGTAGCCTTATGAATATAGTTTCCAAAACCACTGACCACGCTCAATTCTGAGTTGAATTGAGTGAGATGTGGTCAAATTTCTGAACTGTCTTTGTGAAAGAAAACCCTAATTCTGGACTGATCTATAGCTAATCTTGATTTGGGACTTGTTATTCGAAATCCTTGGTGTTAATCACCTACCAAACGTATCTTGGATGTTTCTTAGACATTTTCTACACAAATGAATCATATTTGAGATGTTTTTGTTGGCCAAACATTTGGGGAAAAGGAAAACGGAACTACAAGGCAGTTTTGCCTTGGAAATTCTTGGAGTTTTAATGACTTGGTTAACTGACTTCCGGTGTGAGTTTTTGCATGAAGATATACAGAGGAATAGCCCTTATATGGTAGTGTAGTACTGCTAATTTTGGTACCATTCCAAGTTCATTTAGATGGTCAACTAAAGTACCAAAGCTCAAGCTTTAAATCTGGAAAACCCCTGTTTGAGGAGGAAATTTCAATGACTTTGAGCCGCTATATCTTAGTGCCTAAGACTTCAATTCTTGCTCCGCTTGCTGTCTTGAAAACTTTGATTGTAACTCTAATTGAGTTCCAAATTTCAGAGGCTAGTTCGCATTGTGTGAATTTTGCCAAATTTCCAAATTTTGCCAAAAATCAACCCAAATCAGTCTTGGCATTCCAAAACAGCCACTTTGAGCCAAATTTTGAATATCTTCCATTTGGAATCATGGAAAGGTGTCTTCTAGGAACTTTTATCACTTTGGAATTAGTTTCCAACGGTACTAAATTTTCCAATTTTGGACTTTCAGAGAGTGAGTTATGATTTTTCCAAGAATGCCCCTTGTAGACACCAAATTTTTTATTTTTTAACTTTATTTGTTTAATTAATCTAATTTTATCTTTATTTGTTTCAATTTTAGGGTTTTTATTTTATTTTATTTTGTTCTATTTTATTTTTATTATTTATTTTTGTCTTCAAACTAAATTTCAAAAAAAGAAGAAAAAAAGAAAAAGTAAAAATAACAAGTGGGGAGGCATGCATTAGGACAAATGTCCCTTTTATGTATTAGACAACTAAGCACTTAAGGGATGAGGTGTTGGACACTTGGAGGCCTAAGATTTCAAGGAAAAAAAAACAGGAGAGGTTTTCGGGAGGGGCGGAGAAAAAACAGAGGATAAGGAAGTTGGCGACGGACAGGAGGCAAAAGGGAGATCTTTTGGGAGAGTTTGAGGAGAGCTTCTGCAAAATTGAGAGCTGCCCGACTAGAACAAGGGAAAGGAAAAAGCAAGAAGAAAAATAGAAAAGAGAGGAAGGGGCGGCGGAGAGAGTAGGAGGAGAAGGAAAAACAGAAATCTTTGGCAAAAAGAAGGAAAAGAGGGGAGCTTCATCTGATGCTGGGAAAAACAGAGGACAAGAAAGAACAGAGCAAAAGGAAGGGAGGAAATGTTTTTCGGGATAGAAGGGTTTTAAAAAAAAACAAGAGAGTAGTCGGCTAGGAAAAGGAAAAACTGGGGAAAAAGGAAAAAGAAGAAACAGAGAGGCTTTGAGGCTACAAAAAAAAAAGAAAGGAAAAGAACAAGAAAGGAGGCGGACGGGAGAGAACGGGGAGGGTTTCGGCTAGAGGGAAACAACGAGAAGAAGAGACTGCCCCTGTTCCTTTCGTACACCGCAGCCCACCCCAGATCTCCTCCATTCCTCACGCCGTCAGCCCAAGCCGCCATCAGTCCTCATCCACCGCTGTTGCTGTCCGCCATCGCCACCTTTCAACTTCCACTGCCGTCGCTACCACCGCAGCCATCGACGCAGCAGGGGCTTCTACTGCCATCTCCACAAAGCCGTCTACCATCAGCACTTCCAGAGCCAAATCACAATTCAGATATGTCCACAACCCCGACAAAGCCCTCCAATCTCCGAAAATGGGAAATGGCGGCGGCCACCATGGCAGCTACAGCCGGCCGATTACTCGCTCCCTCCGTCGACCACCACCAGCACCACCCCCCTCCAGATTCAATTCGACTTCAGAAATTAAGAGCCCTGTAAGTTATTCTCTCTAAATTCCAGTTCTTCTCAAACTTCTGAAATGGGTCTGCTGTGGCATTATTTAGTGCAAATCTCCTGTTAATTAGCCTAAATTTCTGAATACATATGCTTGTATGCTGATCGGACTGAATTTCCTTGGGTTGCCGACAATTTTGGGGTTGATTATAACCCCATTTGAGCCGGAATTGATGATTTTTTTAATGCCCAGTTGATGTTCGATAAAATGCCTAGTTGAAAGTTCCATTTGAAGACAATTTATCTGCATTTTAACGTATGAGGAAAATGGATATTCAGCAAGTTTAATGTCTCTTAGGGCAGAATGAACAGTTTTGAGAGATTTCGAAATGCCTGTGCTTGCGCCTTTTCTGTTTTTCTGTCTCTTATCCTTTCCCTTGTATAAATCCGAATTTCATCTTCAATTTTTCTGGTGCTTGTCATCTGTGAAGAAGAACAAGATGATAGTCTGATGTTTGAGCCTGTTTTGGAGAAGATGATTATTTGTATAGTTTTGTAATGTCATCCCCTCCATCTTCTCTTTCGTCGTAATTTAACCCCAAAGTTTTCAGGACTTCATGATTTGACCCCAAGGCTTTTATAATGGCTTTCAATTGAGTCTCTGCTATCATCTGCAAATTGGTCCTTGAATTTTATTTTCCTTCAAATAGCCCCAAAGTTTTGAAAACCTGATTAGGCCCTAAAAACTTTCTGATATTTGCAATTTGGTCCTTGGCAGCTTTAATTTCGCAAGTTCATTGTTTGTTTGCTTCAATTAGCCACCATACTTTGTTTAAACTGCATTTAATTCATAATTTTAAGGATTTATGATCAATTGAGCTTGTGTTCATATATTTTCTTTAGTTTTCTCAATTAAAGCGATGCCTTGACCTTGTCTTTGTTTTTGGAGGATAAATAAGTAATGTCACTCCATTAGGGTCCCAATTCAAGGGAGGTATACTCTATCCCTTATTCTTGCCTTTATTTAACCCTATGTGCCTTATGTGACTTTATGTGCTCAATTGTATTCCTTCATTTTATTTATTTACTTATTCGCTTTATTTGTTTTAATTCAGTATATTTATTTTATTTTAGTTCAACTTCGATCATTTGAAACGCACTTGAATGCCGCAATTGTAATAGTTAGGCTATTATATCATTTCATTTAATTCCTGCCCCTCTTTAGATTGTAGTAGGGCCACTCCCCCCAATGTAATAGATAGGGCTTCCTTTACTTTATTTGCCTTGCGTGTTTTGCATGCTTATGTGCTATGTGTTACCACTTTCCTAGGATTTAGCATCTAGATATGCATGCTTATGTATTATGTGAATTACGTGCTCACATGCCTACTTGCTTTAACTATGCCCTTTTACTTGTATATATATGTGGATGGAATGTACGATATAACCATGGCTAGTCCAATGCTAGTCATGGTTATTTATTCCCGATCGCTCACAAGTCCAATGCTTGTGAGAGAGCGTTAGTAAAGGGCTAGTCCAATGCTAGACCCAATAGGGCCGTCCCTCGCTAGAACATACTCGCATGCCCTCACTACATTTTCATGCATTTTTCTTAGTATTTTTACATTTTTGCATGATCCTTTCCCCTTTCCCACATTCAAAGTATGATCTTTAGGATTTTGCATTTCACTCTAGTCATTAGGGTCATTTGCCTGATTAGGTTAGGGAGTCACCCTTCTGGTAAGGGGAATGGACGAGTTTGGCTACATATAGTCTTAGCACGCTCATTCTTTTTCTAACCAAAAGGAAAAGCAAAAGTCACGATTTAGGGTCTCCCCGTACCCATCTTGTTTGCATTCCTCTAGGGTTCATGCATTTCATTTATCCACTATCACTTTGCACTCTTACTTCATATTCTATCCCTTTTTCCACATTTTCACTTCACACAACTCTTATTTTGCACATTTTCACTCTGTCACTTGCACTTTATATACTACCACTGAGCACACATGCACTTCACGCTATCACTGTACATACCTCACCTTGCACACCCATTTACACACTCCCGCTTACACACTATTATCTTTTATATTTTGTTCACTTCACACAAGCTCATGTTTTCACATTGCATACATTCATTTCATTCATTTTTTCGTCATTAGCATTACTCGTGACCTCTTAGAGGGCTTATCCTTGGCTATCACAACTCATGTGATCTAGTCCGATCGAGCCTCTAAGAGATATTTGTCCTTTTCGATTCATCATTAGATTTAGGATTGCACCCATGTTAGTCACATCCAAATGCGATACATCTTTGGCTTGAAATTAGGAAAATCATGACTAAATCATGCAACTAGCTTAGGCTAGGTTGAGAGGGTGCCTTAGACATTGTCTTTGCCTTTCCTCTCTTCAACCGCGACCCCCGAACCATTTTTCTCTGATTTATCGTAGATTTTGGAGTCAATCTAAAAAGGTTTTACATTTAAATCCACATTTTTTGGGTGACTTGGTACACCCTAACTCGATACCAAGTGGCGACTCCTACACTCTTATCAAAACCTTTTTAAATTACTATTTTGGCCAAACCATCGCATTTCAAAGTCCCATGGCCTTTTTCTTTTTCACACACATCACTATTTTTGAAACCATATCTCACTCGCTTATTATACTATTCTTATTTTTTAAAAAAATGAGGCGCGACACCCCTAAATTCGATAATTCCCAGCCTTTTGAAAAATTTTTGTGCAGGAACCATTTTCAAAGAATCCGGCCGTATATCCGGCCAGTTCTTGGCCGGATAGTTGGCCGGATTGGTGGTGAAAATTGAAAAAAAAATTCGGTTGTTCTCTGCCTCAAATCCGGCCGGATTGTGACGTGTCCCTTTTCAGTTCGACTTCGGTCGTTCGTTTGGAAAATAATTTACATGATTTCATACCTACTTACTTCCATCCAATGATTTTAAGGTTAAAAATCAGATTTTTACTTGAGTTTTGAACACCACTTTTGAGCCTCAATTTACAAGGAAAATCTAGGCTCATCCTCGTGACATCTTCTAGATTGTACAAGCGTGCGATCTTCCGTGATAATTGGGGTTTATAAGTAATAGTTCATTATCAATTGCTCAGGCACTCACGAAGACCTTCAAGAGGATCTCACGGTGGACGCCTGAATCTTCGAGTGACAATTTCTCCTTTGTTTACTTGGTGAGTGTCAAGTGTATGAATACTTGATACATGCTTAATTGGTATAATTGATTGGAGATTTTGAAAATAGAGGCGAGTGTGTACTTTACCGCACGCGTTTTATTTAAAATGAATTACTCATGATTGAAATGAAATGAGTGAATTATGAATGACTTGATTGAATGCTTGAATGAAATGAAATTGTATGCTATGGCTGCATACGTCGTTGGAGTGAATCTCCTCGACTCTCAAATATACATGGGGGATGCCCAAACTCATAAGCCGACCTTGGGACTCGAGCCGACACGAGTTTGGTCGGGAACCTCGGTAAGCCATGAGAATTACATGATAAGCTTGATCTATTGAAGAGATCTTGCTTGGTCTACTCGTGCAGTAGCTCCTTAATTGTCGTTCGGGCCCGGTGGGGGGTTGTAAGGTGGACGGACATGAGAAGTAAGTGGAGTTCTACGGATTAGAAATATCGATCCGGTTGACGGAGAGTCATCACGGGAAGATATACGAATGACATTTGCAAAGCAAGTGGAAATTAGCTCCTGAGAGGTACCATATCTTTGAATTGTTTCTGTTTATATTTCACTGAATTGTTATTTACTCGAATGTTATTGTTTTACTTATTCATTGGGTTTGCTATTTGGACAACGTGTTTGCATGTGTGTTCTTGGCCTCATGAGCGATTGCTCACCCCGTAGATTTGTTTTTCTTATCAGAAATGGGCATGGTGTACGACTCGAAGAAACTCTTGGAATGTACTTTTATATTAGGGTCTCAATGTAATTGATTACACATCTTGGCTGTTGTATGTTTTGGGAATCGATGTATCTTTTGAGAACCCGATGTAAGGATTGGATGATTGATATATTTTTGGAACTCGTGGTGTAAATTTAAATGTTATTTATGGAGGTGACTTATCTTCCTTACCTTGTCTTGTCGTGATATCTAATATTATATTAAACTTGAATGGAATTTGTACCGAGTCCTGACGAGAGTTGGGCAGGCGTCCCGCGGATACCCTTTGGTTCGCCTTAGGGAGAAGTGGGGGTGTCACAGTTGGTATCAGAGCGCTAGGTTAGAGATCTATTTGGGATATATACTAGAAACCTTACCTTAAGATTTGAGATAGGATGACTAAATCATACCTTAAGTGATACTCGGGCAAGTTAGTGACTAAGTTAGTCATGCCTTAAGAGACATTCGTGCGAGCTAGTGATTAACTTTCAAACCCAAAAAAGTGTAATTGTTTTGCAGGGATTGAAAATGAAAATGGGACTCCGGCAGCTAATGGGAATAGCCATGCTAATCGTCATGTAGAGCCTCCTAGGCCTATTTATTACCGAGCTCTTGGTGGGGGAACTCGTGTGCATTACTCGCCTGCTACTAGATACCCTCGCTGTTCGTGTAGGTTGACATTTGCCTACCCGAACCACCTCGTGCTAGTCTTGGACGACGAGCATCGTCAGTTGGTGATCACCAACCTAGATTTACAGGCAGAGGTGGATGAGTTGAGACAGATGGTTAGTGCTCAGGAAGAGAGGATTGCGGAGCTTGAGGAGGTTATAGAGGGCGAGGTGGCTACTGCTGTGGTTACTCGTGAGGAGCTCCAGAGGACTAGGGCTCGACTCACTAGATTAGGTGAGGAGATCCGTGATTGGGTTTCCGGGATCCTGGCTGATGCCACTGAGATGATAGATGGGGTGATGGATATTGTCCAGAGCCCAGATCAGGAGAAGGATTCGGAGGAGGATCTTGAGGAGGAGATTCCCTCTGGTAGTCCTACTGTGGACTAGGTCTAGACTGATTGACCTTTTGACCCTTTTGACTCTTTTGACTGGTACAGTTAGGATTAGATGGGGTGATGCGAGTGCTGAGGCCATTGTATTTTGCACGACTGTGTGGCCTACTTTTGAGGCACTTGATTTTGCTTTAGTCTTACATGACTGAAAGTACTCTTGTGGCACCTTTGTGCTATATTTCTGTGATTTCCCCCATGACTTGCTAATTGTATGGATCTTGACATGTTAATGAATGTAAATTATTATTATTTTCAATATTTTTGTGATTGGTTCTTGTTTTAAGTATTTTCTCGCATAATTGATTCATTTCTTGCACTAGGCATACCTAGGATAATGGAAGGGCGAAGGAGTGGTCGAGGCCGTGGACGAGAGACTAGACAGGCCCAACCTCATGGGGATGACCAGGGATCGGCAACTGGACCGACCCAGGGACAAGAAAATATTGAGGGTAATCAAGTGGCTACTGCCATTAATAGGATGACGGATATCCTAGAGCGTTTGGTTGATAGACAAGGTCCTGAACCGCTTAACCAACCTGGGGGACAGGATAGAGGGGAGGATAAAGCCTTAGAGAGATTCTTGAAGTTTAATCCGCCTAAATTTATTGGTGAACCTGATCCTGAGATAGCGGAGAACTGGTTGAAAAGGATGACTAATATATTCGCTGCCTTAGACAATACCGAGGATAGGCGAGTGAATTTTTCTGCGTTCCAATTTGAGGGAGTGGCACATGCTTGGTGAGATATCATAAGGGGAAAGTAGCAGAGAGCCCAAACCCCTTGGACTTGGGAGAATTTCACGAGGGAGTTTAATGCAAAATTTCTTCCACCTTTGATCCGAGAAAAGATGGAGGATAAATTTATCAAATTGAAACAAAGGACCCATAGTGTGGCAGAGTATGAAGGGAAATTTACTAAACTTTCTAAGTATGCCCCTGAATTGGTAACTAATGAACGAAGGAGGATAAGGCGATTTGTACAAGGGTTTAATGTGAAAATCCAAGAGGGCTTGGCCGCATCCCAAATCTCTACATTTACTAAGGCTTTAGAGAAAGCACAACGGGTTGAAAGTGCGAGAATGCAAGTTAAGAACTTTCATAATAGGAAGAGGAACTTTTCTAGTCGTACTTCTGGACAGACTAATAAGAGTTCACAGCCTTCCAAAGTTGGGAGAGGAATGGGAGGAATAAGAACTGCTGGAGCTTCTAGGGGAACTTTATCTAGAGGAGGACGTAGTGGACCGGTTCGAGCGAGGGGAGCGCCTTCTAGTGGTTCGGCAGTGACCCCTCAAGTTACTTGTGGGTACTGCAGTAAACCCAATCACTCTGAGAATGATTGTTGGAAAAAGTTTGGGAAGTGTTTGGTTTGTGGTAGTACCGAACACCAACTCGCGACTTGTCCAAATAAGCTGAAGGTGGCAGGTAGCACCCAAAGACTCGAAAAGTCAACCTTTAAACAAACCAGTGCTGGAGGAAGCCGACCAAAGGTACCTGCTAGGGTTTATGCACTGGATCATCAACAGATACCTGATGCGACTGAGGTGGTTGAAGGTACGATTTCTATTTGTCACCGCTTAGCTAGGGTTTTAATTGATCCGGGTGCGATTCATTCTTTTGTAAACCCTAATTTCATGAGAGGAATAGACTTGAAGCCAATTAACTTACCTTATGATTTAGAGGTTAGAACGCCTACTGGGGACCAAAGTCTAATTGCTAATTTGGTATATAGAAATTGTGAGATCTGGATTGAAGAACGTAAATTACTGGCCGATTTGATAGGCTTAGCAATTAAAGGGTATGATGTGATCTTAGGAATGGACTGGTTAGCCCGTTACAATGCCCAGTTGAATTGTAAGACGAAAATAGTAGAATTGTGTATTTTGGGAGAGGCAACCCTGAAATTGGATGTAAGGGGTAGATTAGCTTCATTTGTAATTATCTCAAGATTCCGAACTAGGAAAATGTTAAGTAAGGGAGCTCAGGGATATTTGGCTTTTCTAATCAACACTCCTAGTGATAAAGTGAGATTGGAGGATATGCCTGTAGTGAAAGAGTTCCTGGATGTTTTTCCTGAAGAGTTAGAGTTCTTACCCCCGGAAAGGGAAATAACTTTTAAAATTGATGTGACTTCGGGAGTAGCACCTATCTCTAGAACGCCATATCGGATGGCTCCAGCTGAACTGAAGGAATTGAAATTGCAACTGCAGGATTTGTTGGAATGGGGTTTTATAAAAGAAAGTGATTCACCGTGGGGAGCCTCAGTCCTGTTTGTTAAAAAGAAAGATGGGAGTCTAAGGTTGTGTATAGACTATCGAGGCTTGAATGATGTCACCATTAAGAATAAGTACCCGTTGCCCCACATTGATGAATTGTTTGACCAATTGCAAGGGGCGGTGGTATTCTTCAAGTTGGATTGGCGACAGGGTTAATATCAATTGAGGATTTTGGAGAAAGATATACCCAAGCTGCTTTTAACTCGAGGTATGGACACTTTGAGTTTGCCGTAATGCCATTTGAGTTAACGAATGCATCTGCCGCTTTTATGGATTTGATGCATAGGGTCTTTAAGCCTTATCTGAACCAATTTGTAGTGGTATTTATTGATGACATATTGGTGTACTCTAAGAATGTGGAGGACCACGAGAGGCACTTGAGAATTGTTTTGCAAACTCTGAGGGAACACCAATTGTATGCTAAGTTTAGCAAGTGTGAGTTTTGGTTGAAAAAAGTGACATTCTTGGGGCACCTAATTTCTAAGGATGGTATAAAAGTGGATCCAACCAAAGTTGAAGCTGTTTCAAAGTGGAAACGACCGGAAAACCCTACTGAAGTTCGAAGTTTTATAGGGTTAGTAGGGTATTACAGGAGATTTATCTAGGATTTTTCTAGAATTGCTGGACCCATGACTGAGTTGACCAAGAGAAATGGAAAGTTTATATGGAATCCTAAATGTGAGAAGAGTTTCCAAGAGTTAAAAAGACGTTTGACGAAAGCGCCTGTGTTAGCTCTACCGAATGGAAAAGACAGCTTTGTGGTCTACACAGACGCTTCCAAGGAAGGCTTGGGATGTGTTTTAATGCAAAATGACAAAGTGATAGCATATGCCTCTAGGAAGTTAAAACCTCATGAAAGAAACTACCCGACTCATGGTTTGGAGTTGGCAGCGGTAGTATTCGCTTTAAAGAAATGGAAGCATTACCTGTATGGAGTAACATTTGAGGTTTTTACTGATCACAAAAGTCTTAAGTACTTATTTTCTCAAAAGGAGTTGAATTTAAGGCAACGTATGTGGATGGAATTTTTGAAAGATTATGATTGCACGATAAAGTACCATCCAGAGAAGACCAATGTAGTGGCCGATACTCTAAGTCGCAAAGTGCAAGTGGCCGGATTGATGATTAAGGAATTGTACCTGTTAGAAGAAGTTAGTTATTGGAATCCCAAACTTGAGCCGAGAAAAGTGATTCTTGGGAATATTGTAGTGAATTCCACTTTATTGGAACGTATTAAAGAGACTCGGGAAAAGGGCCCTGAAGTGCAAAAGTGGGTGGAGAAAGTCAAAAAGGGAGAGAAGTCAGATTTTAACTTGGGATCAAATGGTATTTTGAAGTTTCGAAATCGGATAGTGGTGCCAAAAAATGAGGGACTTAAGAAGGAAATCTTGGAAGAGGCATACCGATCGAAGTTTACGGTACACCCTGGAGGGAATAAAATGTACCAAAAGTTAAAAAGTTTATTTTGGTGGGAGAGCATGAAAAGAAAAATTACCCCATTTGTCCAGACCTGTTTAATTTGTCAATAGGTTAAGGCTGAACATCAGAAACCGTCCGGACTTTTGCAACCTTTGGAGATACCTGAGTGGAAATGGAAAAACATCACTATGGATTTTGTATCAGAGTTACCTAAGACACAAAGAGGCCATGATGCTATTTGGGTAATAGTGGATCGACTGACCAAATCAGCTCATTTTCTGCCGATTAATATGAAGTACCCATTGGAAAAGTTGCCTAAATTATATTTGGATGAGATTATCAGGTTGCATGGAATACCGGTAAGTATTGTGTCAGATAGAGATCCAAGATTTGTTTCGAGGTTTTGGCAAAAGATGCAGCAAGTGTTGGGGACTAAATTGAATTTTAGTACTACTTACCATCCCCAAACCGATGGATAGTCTGAGAGAACCATTCAAATCCTTGAGGACATGTTGAGGACTTGTGTATTGGATTTTAGGGAGAGTTGGAGTAAATTTTTAACACTGGTGCCTATAACAATAGCTTCCACTCTTCTATTCAAATGGTTCCATATGAAGCACTTTATGATCGGAAATGTAAATCTCCGATTTATTGGGGGAAGTAGGTGAACGAAAAATTTTAGACCCGACTACAATGCCTTGGATTGAAGAAGAAAATGAAAAAGTGAAATTAGTACGCCAGAGGATTCAGACCGCACAAAGTCGTCAAAAGAGTTATGCAGATAATCGGAGGAAGGAGTTAGAATTTGCGGTTGGAGATCTAGTGCTTCTTAATATTACACCTCTGAAAGCAAGTTTAATGTCTGAAAAGGGAAAGAAGTTACAATTGAGATTCGTAGGATCGTACAAGATTATCCAACATGTAGGAAATGTGGCCTATAAGTTGGAGTTGCCACCAAATATGTCTCGGATTCACAACGTTGTCCACGTGTCTATGCTTAAGAAATATCATCCAGACCCTTCTCACATCTGCAACCGGAAAGTATTGAGATTGATGAGATATTGACCTATAAGGAGAAACCGATAAAGCTTTTAGATAGTAAGGTGAAAGAACTGAGGAACAAGCGGATTCCTTTGGTGAAAGTTCTTTGAAAGAACCATGAGCTAGAGGAAGCGACTTGGGAAGTTAAAGAAGAAATTCGAGAAAAATATCCAGACCTGTTCACAAATCAAGGTATAATTTCGAGGACGAAATTCTCTTAAAGGGGAGAGGATGTGAGGACTCGCAAATTTTCTTATTTTAAATTCCTATTGCTAGCTCATTTAAATATTTAATTGCCCGTTTACTCCGAATATTTTATTTAAACCTTTTAGATCTTATTGTGTGGAACTATGACCTACAAGTATTTTAAAAATGTCTTGACTCGAAAATTTATTTTTGAATGCTCGTTTAGAGTGAATAGTGGTTGCACGTTTGGAGACAATAATCGAATCGAGAATACAATAAACTTGAAAAATTGGAGACTTGTACATTAGTCTTGAAAAAGGTATTTTTATATTTAAGTGTTCAATTATTAGTTAGTGATACTATCGTTATAAGAATTTCTTGAAATTTTCACTTTATCGCGTACAAAGCGGAGGTACGCGTTTTCGCGTGAGCGATTAATTGAGGGACTTTAGACCTTTATTTTTAGACCATTAAAAGTGAATAATAATAGTATGAATGGAAGTGCATTAGAGGTTTAGTGCACAAGTGAAACAAACTCGAGAGGAATCGAGCAAGAAACGCGCGCGTGTGCGCGCGGAGAGAAAGTTGACTTTTGAGACATTCTTAGCCACACATTTTAGCTTCTCAAGGAAGCTTCATTTTTCATCAAACACTCTCTCTCTCTTGCTCTAAGCTGGCCGGCCATCCAAGGGAGAAAAGAACCAAATTTCTTCATCAAGTTCTTCATTTCATCACTAAATCTTCACCAAATCACCTCAAAATTTACATACACTTTGCTAACCACTTGGAGATCACCTCAAACTAGGAAAAGAGTTTCATCTCACGGTTTTTCTTTAGCTCCAAGGGACCAAAATTTTCTGCCTTGCTCATCCAAAGAGGTAATGAACGATCAACCTTTAAAATCTTAGTTTATGGAAGTTATCTTGCACTTGTGAGCTTATAAATTCATATGGGTAGCTTTATATTGTTAGAAATTTTGTGTGTGGGTTCTATGAAATCCCATTATGGCTTGATGAACTGATTTGATGGGATTTGATGTTAATTATGTTGAATTAGTGGATAATCTAGTGAAAATAAGTGGTGTTGTGAAAGATAGCTCAAAGGAAGTGAAACGGAAAATTTTACCGTTTCTGCCCCTACCATTGCCGTGCACTTTAGTGCACTTTTTTGTGGCTCAATTGACTTGTTTTTTATGTAAATGTGTAATATAGGTTGTGTATAAAGTTTCCTAAAAAATTTACGTGATTGGATGAGTAAATGTTGAGATTTCGAAATTCTACCAAAACTGGAATTTTGTCCCGTATTGCTCTGGCAGTGATTTTGTTTCAGCCATAACTTTTTGCTCCGATGTCGAAATCGAGTGCCGTTTGCGGCACTAGAACTAGACACTTTGTGAGGACTTGTAAAATCTCTTATATTTTTCTTAAAATCCCCTTTTATTTGGAAATTATTACTTTATAATAGCCTTACTACCCAATCACCCCACAATAAGTGCAAATGAATATAGAATTAAGGGTTCACCCTTTTCGTTTTCAAGTTAGTGCGAATTAGGGTTTTTACACCTATCCGTAGTGTGACTATCCGGTACGGAGTGTGGATCAAATTTGGTGATTAAGAGTGAGTTTTAGATGATATTAAGTGTGTGATTAGAAGTAAGAATCATAAGTTAGTGAATTATAAGTTAAAACCCTAGTACGTGCAAAATAAGAAAAAACGGGTTGGACCGACGGGTACCGTTCGCTACCGATTGAGTGCACCACTTGAACATCACATTATTACTTTAATCTTCTCACTTTTATTTCAACAAAATTGGCCCTAAATATCTCCTCCATAGAGCCGAAATTATTGACCAAGAAAAGGGAGGAAAAGAAAAAAATTAAGATTGAATCTTGTGGTGACACTTGTTGGCAATCCATGGACCTTTGACCAAATGAGTTTCCTTCCTTCTTATCTTTCTTCTTGGCTCCATTCCCTTCCATTTTTCTTCCATCTTGGCTGAAAATAAGAGAGGGAAAAGAGAGAAAAACAACTTCACCTCCAACCTTGATTCTTCCTTGTTGAGTTGAAATTAACCGAACCAAACCGATTAAACTTACCTTTTGGTGCTTGGAAGGCTTGGTGTACTGAAATTTTTGGAAGAAAGTGGTTTTTTTCTCACCTCCAAGGAGCTTTTGGAAGGTACCATGGCTGCCTATCCCTTTACTCTTTCTTAATCTTGTTTAAGTGTGAATAGAAACTCATATTCTTGGTTTATGACGGTTAATCGGTTAGTTTTGATTGATTTGTTGGGTATGGAGCTAGGATTTACATTTTCAGCTTTGATTATAGTAATCTACCCCTTAATTGATTTTATTGAGTTAGTAATTGGTGAGTTTGATGATAGAGCACTTGTTAGATATGGATTTCTAGAGTAAAGGTGCAAAAGCCAGAAATTGGAAACCAATCTGCCCTGTTCTGTCTGGTTCTGGTTGACCATGAGAGAGGCTGACTTAGGCTTAGCACAAAACATGAAAGTTGTAGGGAATGATATTTTATAGTTTTCTGTAAAATTTCAGCTCAATCCAAGCACTGTAACATGTGAAAAGACAAAAATATCCCTGACTACCATAGGTAGAACTTTACAGACAGTTTTGACATTTCACCAATTTGACTGCGTCTGTTCACCCTGATGCCTACTGAATTAGCATTTGGCCAAAACACAGAAGTTGTAGTGCTATGTTTTATTTTTCCAACGCCCCTAAAAATGCCTCAATCGGACTTCGGTAGCCTGAGTTATTGTCATTTACGCATAGTGCGGTTAACTAGCCTGAATGTGAGATTCTGGTTCTGTAATTTGAAATTTTGACCTAGATACACTACGAACTGGACTGAGTGGTCTTCATCAAAGTTGTAGGTCTTTGTCTTAGCTTCGAAACGGTATAAATTTCACCCCAATCCGATAAATTTATCTTCGATTGTGCCCGTTACGCTAAGCGACGGCAAATCTGTCTTTTGTTTTATGACTTAAACTTCATTTGCGGACATTTTCCTAGTTTGATTTTGTACTTGTATGACTTTGAGCCTATTGAATGGCTATTGAAATGAGATTATTTTGTGTGTTATTTTGGGACTGATTGAGGAAAATAATGAAGCCATAAATGGCTGGAAAATAGGTAAATACAAAAGGCGTGCTGCCCAAATTTACGCTTGAGGGCTAGGTAGATATACTCGCGACTTGCGTAAGGATTTGAGAACGAATACCACTTGAACCATCTAGGATATTTGCGTCTTCTTTTATCGAGGTATATAAGTTAGAACTTGGCTGACCTTGTACCTTTGGAAAAATGAAATTTACGACTAATAGAAATACGTTTTCTCCATTTTTTCGACTCAAATGGTATTTCAAGTGTAATTGCTTCAAAGTTTCAAAGGTTTACGAGCGAGCATGAATTTTTCAGAATTTGATAAGTATCGTGAATACTACTTAAGCGCATTGCATTTACTTGATTTTCTTGAAGCGAAACTCCTATATTTTGAACTCTAAAGAGTTTTACATTCGCAAATGATATTTTATCGCAGATTTGGACTCCAACCAAGGAGTTGGACCTGAACATGACTTTTGAGAGGCACTAGACCTTTGGTGAGTGCTTCCAAATACCTGATTGAACTAGACACTTGTTTTCAACACTTGACCAATGTGATTTAATGATATGTCATTTGTTTGATCGGGCAAGAGTGTACTTTATCACACTTGCCCTAATGTGAGATATACTTGTTTATTGTTGCAATGGATTTGATATATTTGTGTATATGGTGCGCACTTCCTCGAATTCCAGAAACCTTGTGGCGAGTTACTCGAGTCGAGCCGACAAGGGGCTTGGTCGATTGGATAACGAACCCTGGGTCTTTTGTTTTGTCGAGTGGAGTGATATCTCATCGACTAACCGGTATACTCGAGTATTACCACCAGTGTTTATTGAGAATTTTGGGCCCAATAGGGGGTTTGAATGGTAGATGGAGAGTAGTTTAAATGATGCTCTACTGGATTGGTTACTTACTTGAAAGTTGACGGAGTGTCAACTATTACTTGATCAAGCTCTGGTGATGCAATGGGAAGTTGGCTCCTGAGAGCCATCTGTATCCTTATACTTTGGAATGATTAGTACTTCTCGTGTTATTGTTTTGTTTTAAAAGAAAACTTTACACTTGCTCATGTTGAGATTTGCTACTTGAAGTGTTATTTCTCACTTTTATGAACTTTCATACTCGGTATTTTGCTACGTGATACTTGCACGTTTAAATAATGGTCAACTTGTTGTTTGGAACCTCACTGGGTTTTTAGCTCATTCCACGTCATTTGTTTTCCTTACAGGGGGTACGAGCGAGGCGTGAGACGTGTACGAACTAGCGTAGTCTAGTTGTTTTGAATTTTGAATTTGTACCCACGCTAGTACCCGACTAGGGTTGATTGTACTCGAATTGTAATCACTTTGAAGTATTTTGGTGTGTAGAAGCTTTGTATCTGGATTTGAACATCAATGTATATATTAAATTGAAGTGGATGTGTTATTTATTTTCTATGAATGTACGTTATTTTTCTTGAATTATGAGTGAGTGAGCCCTGGCGAGAGTTGGGCACGCGACTCGCCGAACCCTTTGGTTCGCCTTAGGGGGAGGTGGGGCCGTCACAGATGGTATCAGAGCTCCTATCGAGCTCATGCCGGGAGAGGGTTCTCGGACTGTGGGGATTGGCTTGTTAAGTGTGAAATAAATATCTATTGTTGGAGACTTTAGATATGTATGTTGGGTAGGAATCTCAAAAGTGGTTGACTTCCTCTTGAGCTTAGCTAACTCGAGTAGGGAATGATCATACTTTTGGATTCCTGTACCCGAGTACCAAAGAGTGATACCTTTATAATAAATTGGTATTCCGAGTAATATGAGGATAAGTTTGGATGACGAAAGCCAAGGCAAGGGGAATGCGAATAGTTTGGACTTGAGATATATTGAAGATATTAGTGAGATTGAGGACGCTTACTATTCACGCGTACATACCTGGTTGTACTTTGTCAAGTTTTGAGCAATACCTAGGGTTAATGCCCCATAGGATATGTGACTTGCTCTAACATGTATATAAAGTATGTTATCTTCAATGTGTTCTATTATTTTTCATTTTATGATTTGAAAATGCTTTTATCGGCCTTTAGAGTTACTTTATTTTTCTTATACTTATATAGGAAAAGAGGTATGGAGGGTAGACGGAGTCAAGGACGTGGAACTACCCGAGGACGTGGTTCTAGCCGTGGCCGTGGGGCTAGACAGGCACAAGAACCTGTACGAGAACCGAGAGAGAAAAAAGTTGAAACAGTTGAACCGCAACCTGGACCCCGAACGGAAGGGGGGGACCAAGTAGCAACGGCAATTCAGCAAATGACCAATATACTTGCTCGACTGGTAGAGCAGCAGGGTCAAGCCCCTGTTAATCAACCCAGGGATCCTGAAATAGATCAGGCTCTAGAGAGATTCTAAAAGTTTTTTCCTCCTAAGTTTCTGGGAGGGCCAGACCCTGAGGCAACCGAGAGGTGGTTAGAGTCGATGATCAATATTTTTGCTACCTTAAACTATACGGAGGATAGGCAGGTGCATTTCGCTATATTTCAGTTTGAAGGACCAGCTAGGGCCTGGTGGAACGTGATTCAGGCTAAATGGGAGAGAGAAGGAACTGCCTGGACCTGGTTAAATTTTGTGCGGGAGTTTAACGAGAAATATCTGCCACCGATAGTTCAGGAGAAGAGGGAAAATGATTTTATTAAGTTTCGTCAAGGAATTCTGAGTGTATCTGAGTGTGAGACTCAATTCACGAAACTATCTAAGTTTGCTCCCGAATTGATATCTGCAGAGCAAAGGAGGGTAAGAAGGTTTGTCCATGGACTAAATGTGGAAATACAAGAGGCTTTAGCGGCGGCACAAATTAATACTTTTATGGAGGTTTTGGAGAAAACCCAGAGAATAGAAATTGCTAGGGCACAGGTGAGGGCTTTTCATGTAAAAAGGAGAGGTGTGCCTGGTGGAAGTCAAGGGCAGGGACAAGCTGATCTAAATATGCCATCTTCTAAGGTGGGTCGAGGGAATGGTGGTCGGCAAATTTCGAGAACACCTAAGGAACTTACTCCAAGCGGAGCCTCGAGTGGAAAGGGACAAGCAAGAGGTGCCTCACAAGAAGGTCAGACCTCAACCCCTCGAGTATCTTGTGGGTACTGTGGGAAGACCAATCATACTGAAAATGATTGTTGGTGAAAGGCACGAAAATGTTTATGGTGTGGTAGTGCCGAGCACCAACTTGCAACTTACCCCCGTTGGTCACACCTAAACCTTGAACAAGTAAATGTAGGAGGAACTAAACCAAGGGTGCCAGTTAGAGTGTACGTCTTGGACCAATAGGCAGTACCCAAACCATCGGAGGTAGGAGAAGGTACGAATCCCTGGGTGTGTTCGTGCATGTGTGTTCTTGGCCTCACAAGCGATTGCTCACCCCGTAGATTTGTTTTCCTTATCAGGAATGGGCATGGTGTACGACTCGAAGAAACTCTTGGAATGTACTTTTGTATTAGGGTCTCAATGTAATTGATTACACATCTTGAATGTTGTATGTTTTGGGAATTGATGTATCTTTTGAGAATCCGATGTAAGGATTGGATGATTGATATATTTTTGGAACTCGTGATGTAAATTTAAATGTTATTTATGGAGGCGACTTATCTTCCTTACCTTGTCTTGTCGTGATAGCTAGTATTATATTAAGTTTGAATGGGATTTGTACCGAGTCCTGGCGAGAGTTGGGCAGGCGTCCCGCGGATACCCTTTGGTTCGCCTTAGGGAGAAGTAGGGGCGTCACAAATTAAAGTTAAGAAACATAGTGGGGGCTATTCTTTAAGTCAATCTCATTATGTTGAGAAAGTTTTGAACAAGTATCAACATTTGAAGGTAAAAGAAGTAAGCACTCCTTATGATCCTAAATTTAAGTTGTTTGAAAATTCTGGAAAGCCGATTGCTCAATTAGAGTATGCTAGTGTAATTGGTAGCCTAATGTATGCTATGCATTGTACTAGGCCAGATATTTCATATGCAATTTGTAGACTCGCTATATACACTAAGAATCCTGGTATAGAGCATTGGAAAGCTATAGGTAGACTGCTTGGATATCTTAAAAGGACAAAAGATTTAGAGTTTTCTTATAACAAATTTCCGGCTGTACTTGAAAGTTATTATGATGCAAGTTGGATAACCAGTGTATGTGACAAAGTGTCTACTTCTGGATGGATTTTTATGTTGGGTGGAGGAGCTGCTTCTTGGGCATCAAAGAAACAAATTGTCATTGTGAGACCCCGGTCAGTTCTTAAGTTTGATATTAGGGTTATATTCATTATTTGTGCGGTAACATTTGGTTTTGGGACTACTTCGAAAACCCTAAGTTGGGGTTAGGATTGAAACCCTAGTTTTTTTTGTATTAATTATAAGTTCGAGTGGTGATTAAGTTAGTTATGCTAGTGTGTGTTTTAGTGCGGGTAAGTATAGGATTTGATCCATTTTATATAGGTTAAGTGACTTTAAAAGTTAGAAAACCCTAAACTAGAAAAGTTTCTAGTGTTACGATTTGTTAGAATTTTAAATTGGGTTTAAAACCCTTAATACTACCCATGACAAAAGGTTGTTGTTTAATTGCTTTTATGTGGGATTAAGTATGATTAAGTAGAGGTGATTAAAATAGGAGGGTGATTAGTGAAATAATTAAGTGTGGTTAAGTGTTTTAGATTAGATTAAGTTATAACCTATGGAGTTAATTGAAAGATTATCAAATGTTTAAGGGCAAGAGTTGATCAAATGCAAAGTTGAAGGTGTAAGGGTTTGAGAGCAAAAATGAAGCTTTTGTGTGATTGGTGGAAATAGAAATATCTTTCAAGGCTTTGACCATCTTGTATATATCATAGGATTTCCATAAAAAAACAAAACAAATAAGAAAGAAAAGAGAGAGAGAGGGCCGGCCACCTTGAGGAAAAAAAACTAAGGGAAGTTGGCAAAGTTCAACCAAATTTCTGCTATAGATCTTCATCTTGAAGCATAAAGAATCCATCTTGGAGTTGGGTTGAGTTTATTAGCCATCATACAACCTTCATCTTGAGGTAAGAAAGCTTTTTTACAAAGTTAAAAGTGGTTGATGATACTTGAAATGGGGGAAATGATGATAATAGTTGTTAGTTGTGATTGATTATGGTTTCACTTGTATTTATCACTTGTTTTTATGGAGTAATTTGGTTAAATTTGGGCCTTGATGATTCGGCCATAGGAGCCCTAATTAGGGTTTCATGCCAAACAAGTTAATTAGCTCTAATGTTGTGCTATGAAGATTGTAGTGGTTGTGTTTGATGATTGGTTTCATTGGTTTGGTGAGTGAATGGTAAAAACTGATTTGGATGATGAAACCCTAGGTTTCCTTAAGTTAGTTCAGCTTGGTTAATGTTTAGTGAGTTAGGGTTTGGTTAGTAGATGGTTAGAATAAGTTCAATGGTGCAAAAAGTTAGTTTAAGGATCATGGTTAGTTTTTGGGTAATTTGGTAGTGTCTTAGAGGGAAGTTTCGGACCTTTGGTAGGTCATTTAGAAGCTGGTACATATGTGTTTCTTTGGTATGAAAGTAGTTAGAAAACTTGCAAGAGAACCATGAAAACGAACCATGTGTTTGCGTTGCGCGAAACCGTTCAAAACCCCAAACAGGGTAGCCCAGAACCTGAACTTAAGCTCCATTTTTCTTGATACTACGTATTGATTCAGAAGTTTCTCAAAACATGAAAGTTGTAGATTCTTAAGTTCTTGTTGTTCCTGCAAAATTTCAGCCTAATCCGATTAGCATATCCTGAGTTATGACTAAAACACTTATAGTCATGCAAAACTGTGGTTTTGGTGACGTTTCTGGATTCAGCCTCTGACCGTGTTTTTTCCGTTTTGATAACGTACGAACTGGGTGTTGACCTCTTCATAAGAAATGTAGATCTTGGTCTCAGCTTCGAAACGGTATAAAGTGCATCCAAATCCGAGTCTCGTAGCTTCAGTTATGACCAAAACAAGATCGATTGTCAAAACTGCCTGCGCATTGGACAGTTCTGACAAGAATGTTTGGACCCGTTTTCCTCCATGCTCTGTATTGATTCAGCTTTTGGTCCAAACATTAATGTTATAGCCTTATGTCTTACCTTTCTAACGCCTCTGGAATTTCTTGATTCCGATTTCTGAGCCGTGAGTTACGGTCTTTCAAACAGGGCCTGTTTGGTAACCCGAAATGAAATAGCTGGAACTATTTTGTGCATTTTTGACCAATACCTATTGAGATCTGGGTTACGATGTCTAAATAAAAGTTGTAGCCCTTCCTCATAACTTCGAAAAGGTGTCTTACCCACCTTGATCCGATATTCCTAGCCTAACTTTTGATCAAAACGGCTTGAGATGGCGGATTTGGCCGTTCCGTGTGCCGTTCCGCGGGCGCGCGTGTGTCCAACTTGCCGTTTCCGCACTTGCACTTGCCGATTTTACCGTTTTGCTTGTTTTGGGCATGTTATTAGCCGTTTGTGATATAACGTGATGCAATCTTCTATTTCAGACCGTGGTGAGTTAGGTGGAACCGGTGGGGCCTACTACTAGCTAAAACGCACAAAGTGATTTCCACTCTTGTACTACTTTTGTGTTTTGGGTAAGTATTCGGGCCATTTTGTATATAACTTGCTTATGTGTTTAAGGTGAATTAAAGGGTACCTAGGCGAGGGTGTTGACAAGGGTTTATTTTACGTATTTTTAGTGTGTTTTATTAGTTAATTTTGGTTTGATTATTTAGTTTTATAACTAAAATAACTAAGGTTTTGGTAAAAAACTACATTTTATGTTAAAGTGGCTAAACATTGCATTTTATGGATTTTTATGGTAAAAACTTCATATTTTGTAGGTTTAATGATTCAATCATCAAATGAAGTGCATTGAGAAGATATTTGGATGATTGAAGATGGATTAAAGTGGGGAAAATAAAATATGAAGTGTAAAAGGAAGAAATGCAATTTGAGGACAAAAATCAAGAAAAGTCAGCTTTGACAACTCAGACACATTTTCGTATTTTGACTATATCAGGAGCTACAATGATCGGATCAAGGTGATCTTGGTACCATTTTGAAGCTAAGAGATATATCTACATTTGGTATGAAGACATCAAAGTCCAATTCATCCGTTTTCATAGTCCAAAAGTTGAAATACCGAAATTCAACTCAGCTGTCCAAAGTGGAAAACAGAGTTCCGACCAGTGTTTAGTATTTTGATCATATCTCAGTCTACAAAGCTCCGATTTGGATGATTCTTGAAGAATTGGAAAGCTAACTCAAAGATCTACAACTTTGGTGTTTTGCACAAAAGCCAGTTCGGCCTTCATCATGGAGAAAATCGCAGTTGAAGTAAGGACAAAGTGAAAACGCGAGTGCACAAAACGCGAGTTGTAGACGCGTTTTGTAAAGGCGCGTTTTCTGGCCAAAATTCTGCAATTTGCTCAGTCAATTCTCTTGTGTTCATACCACTTTCCAGCTATAAGTTGCAAGAGAATTCGGTGCACATGCTTCAGAAGACAAAAGGGCAGACAAGGTGGCTTATTTTCAAGTCAAAAACATTTGTTATTGACTATCCTAACAAAGTTGAGATTTGGGAATCAAAATGTGGAATTTGACTTGGAAAAATGGAGCTCTTAAGCAGTTTATATGCAGAGACATTTTGGGTGGTCTGACAATAGGGGGAAATATACGGGAGAAGCTTGAAGAGTGCAGAAATGTAGTTCTTCCTTTTCCTTAGTGTAGGATAGTGTAGTAAGTGTAGTTCATCCATTCTTGTATAATGGTTAGATTAGGATGAAAATGGAGATGAAGAAAGAGAAGTTGAAGCTCAAGTGACATGGGTTATCTCTTCTCCAACTCTTTATCTTTTGTATTGGATTCTTAAATATAGTTAATATGCAAGTTCTGAAATTTATGTTATTTATGTGTCTCTAAAGTTTATGCCTTGGGTTTGGTTGAACTTGCTATATTTTGTTAATGATGTTTATTTGGTTATTTGGTCATATTATTTTGAGCAAGCTATTTATCACTTTTGGTTATCTAATCATGATTAACTGGCCATTAATTATGATAATCTTAAGGTGTTAAGTTTGCAATGAAAATTGAGATTTAACATTAGTTCAAGAAGTGCTAAACATAGGGAGTACACTCACGAAAGTAGAGGTGCACCTATGTGGTTTTTAGTGATTCATTTCATGTAATTTCACTGAAGAAATGAACTTGTAGCTACTTTCATAACCATGAGAATAGGTATGGATTAGTTATAAGTATAATTGATTCACTACGAAAGTAGGATTCAAATGCATAAGGAAATTACACCATAATTAGCCTAGATGTAGTATTCAATGATCCAAATATAACACTTGCATGAGTAGCTAAGGATACCACAACCCAAGGAGCTTTTATTTGTTAATTTCTTGTATAAGTGCAGTAGGTTAAATTTCTTATTATTCATTGATAGTCTAAATAATAGAGAAGCTTTAGTAATACCGGTAATTGTTCACTCTTCCCTGTGGGATCGACCCGATATATACCCTAAACTACTAGTTGATCTGTATACTTGCAGTGAACGGGTGTAATTCGGTATTTTTTAGCTTGCACGTATGTAAAATACCCGTCAAGTTTTTGGCGCCGTTGCCGGGGAAGATTTGGCAATATCGGTGTGAAGAGCAACTTTATTAATTTAGACAATTTTTCTTATTTTTGTTGTTTTTGTTGTATCTTGTGTGTTTTATGTCATTTTTTTTTTAGTCAACTTTTATTATTATTATTTTTTTCTGTTTTAGTTTGTGTCTTGGAATCTATCCTTCTTAACTAATCTTACTTTTGAGATTGTTTAAAAGTAATTTTAGATAATGAGGAGGGTAGGTGAACTGGGAGGACAAAGCTTGAGAAATGAAAGATTGGCAATGGATGGTTACCTAGTGCAAAGCTCCTTCAACAGAGGTAACCAAGAAATTACTGAAGGTATGTCTTTTGAAGATGGTATAAGGTGCTTAAAGGCTAAATTTGATGTTATGATGCTACAAGTTCAAATGGACAAAATTGTGCAGGAAATTGAACAAAGGAGGAATGCAAATGTTTTTAATTCTTATCATGTGATTTGTGACTTGTGTGGAGATTATCATGCTTCTAATACATGTAGACAAGCACAAAATATGGATTATTATGATGAATTAGAGCATTACAATCCTTGTTTTGATCGATATAGTGCTAATTTGAGCAATTCTCCTGCTTATGGTTGGAATAATCAATGTACTTATAGTAATTCTTCATATTTTTATGATTACCAACCTGAATGTGTCCAATATGAATCAAAACCATCTTGGGAGTTGGCAATTGAAATGCTAGCTAATGATTCTAAGCCATCTTGGGAGTTAGCTTTAGAAAAATTAGCTAATGCAACTTCCAACTGTTTTGATAGGATTGAGGAAAGAATAGATGAATTAACTTCTCACTTTGGCAGAATAAATGAGCAATTGAATGCATTGTGTGAGGTTATTTCTTCTAATAAATTGCAAAATGATCCTAGCATGAATGGTAAGAATGTTGTATGTGAAAATGGATTGCATGTTGATGAAAATGATGAATCTCAATTGTGTTTCAATGAGCAAATGTCCATTTCACAAGATAATATCTTTGGAACTAACTTTGAGGCTCAAGAGGTGAGTTTTAATGACTCATTTTTCACCCCTCTTGAGGAGTGCATTGAAAGTGTAGGTTCTAAGGGTATTGCTGCCCAAGATACTCTCATGGCATTCCCGTTGGTAAGTTCTCAAGTGGTGCATATTCAATGTAATATTTATGAAACACTTGGAATAGGTAAGCCACTTCCATCTCTCACATCATTAGAATATGTGACTTTTGCTATAAAGTCACCTTTTAATGATCCACCACGACCTAAAATGGTGGATTATTCGTTAACCAAACCTCCTTGAAAAATGAGGTTCAATAGTCGAGCCAACGACTATAAATAAAAGCGCTTATTGGGAGGCAACCCAATGTTTTGGCTATTTATGTTATTTTGGTGTGATTTTATATTTAAAGCATGTGTTTGAGTTATTTTGTTATTTTTCATTTGTAGGTATTGGAAATGGAAGCAAAAGTGACCAAATGAGATGAAAAAGGCGAAATTTGATCAAGGAACTCAACCCCTCGATTTGAGTAATTGTTGTTTTTGATCCGTTAAAAGGGGCTAAAATGCATGTTTTTAATGTTTTACATGTGTGCACATTGATAAATTTTACAAACAAATGATTTATGATGCATTTTGAGAAATTGGGGTATTATTTGTAATTATTCAAAAGTTGAATTTCTGCTAAATTTTGCAGCAGAAAACGCGTTTTTCAAAGAAACGCGCCACTAAATCGCGTTTTCATAGAATCGCGTTTTCAAATCTGCGCCTATAATGAATAAAACGCGCCTAAAAACGCGACAGGAAGTCGCGTTTTCTACCAAGTCGCGTTTTCCAGCCTGATCAAAAATTGAAAACGCGACTTCAAATACGCGACTCCAAGTCGCGTTTTTAAGCATAGCCGCGTTTTCGATCCTGCAAGATATGTGAAGAAACGCGACTTCACAAAACGCAGCTTGGTGGCGCGTTTTGATGAGTCGCGTTTTTGGAAAAAAATGCAGATTCCTTGATTCTCTTTTTTCTTCTTTTCCTCATATATATTTTCTTGTACCTTGAGTTGCTTATTGTGTATTTTTTTTTAGGTACATCACGAAAACAAAGGATTGAAGTTACGGATCATCATTTTGTTTATTAAACCTTTGTTATCACTTTTGCTTCTCATTTTTCATTTTTAGGATTACATCACTAATGGTTATCCAATGAAACTCATGAAGCGTTGGAGACACACGGACAATGGATTTTGAAGCTTCATATTCAATCGCAACAATAGGGGAGTATTACTTTTCTTTATCTTGATTTTCCTTTTTACACATTGAGGACAATGTGTATGTTAAGTGTGGGGGGAGAATTGAGATTATATACATTGTATGTGATTGAATTATTAGTTGTAAATATTGGACTTGTGTTAAAATTCAAAATTTTTCTAAAATCTTGTCCAAAATTGCAAACTTGTCCCAAAAAGTTTCATATTTTTTCGATTTTATCCAAGGGGTAACAAGTTCCATACCATTAGTAGTTCAAATTCCTTCTACATTTGAGATAAATATATATGATTTGGAAACTTCTTTTCTCATTTAACTTGGAAATGACTATTATGTGATTATAATTTTGCATTTGTAGGAAAATATATCTTGTGAAGTGGAGAAAATTATGCCTATATTTTTTTGCATATTTGATGAAATTTCTTCTCTTTATTGGATTTTATAAGTTAAGTGATAAATATGGTCAATAAGTGCAATACTCTTCTCATGATTATTTTTTTTAGAAAATTATTATTCTCTTTGCTATAAAAAAAAAAGAAAAAAAAATGATGAAAAAAGAAAAAAATGAAGAAAAAGAGAAAAACAAAAAACAAAAGAAAAAAAGAAAATAAATAAAAATTCTTCTACTCCAATGATTCTTGTACTTAGTAACCGGGAGTCTTCATCTACAAATGTCGACTTTCGCGTAAAACGGTACTTGAATTAAGAGTATGCAAAGCAACTTGAGTATGTGAAGTGTTGAGTAACCGGTGATCTTCATCTAAAAATGTCGATTCTCGCGTCAAAAGGCATTCTCACGTCTTAAGTAATATTTAGATATGTAATATTAATAAATATCTTTTTAAACAGAATTAAAAGATGATCATGAGTTTAGGAAGCATTATTATTGACCATATGAGTTACTTACTTGTAAGATTGGGTAAGGATGAAAAATTGATTTGAATTTGTTATAATGACGGTATAATTGGCTCTCCTTTACTTGATATTATGAGTACTTGAACTTAATTGAATAATTGCATAATGGTTATTTACTTTGTTTTGAGGAAATGAAGTTTAAATGCTACATATGTTTATTTTCAAATTTTGGATCATTGTTGGTTTGCATTTTTATTGCTTGAGGACAAGCAATGGTTCAAGTGTGGGGGTATTTGACAAGGGTTTATTTTACGTATTTTTAGTGTGTTTTATTAGTTAATTTTGGTTTGATTATTTAGTTTTATAACTAAAATAACTAAGGTTTTGGTAAAAAACTACATTTTATGTTAAAGTGGCTAAACATTGCATTTTATGGATTTTTATGGTAAAAACTTCATATTTTGTAGGTTTAATGATTCAATCATCAAATGAAGTGCATTGAGAAGATATTTGGATGATTGAAGATGGATTAAAGTGGGGAAAATAAAATATGAAGTGTAAAAGGAAGAAATGCAATTTGAGGACAAAAATCAAGAAAAGTCAGCTTTGACAACTCAGACACATTTTCGTATTTTGACTATATCAGGAGCTACAATGATCGGATCAAGGTGATCTTGGTACCATTTTGAAGCTAAGAGATATATCTACATTTGGTATGAAGACATCAAAGTCCAATTCATCCGTTTTCATAGTCCAAAAGTTGAAATACCGAAATTCAACTCAGCTGTCCAAAGTGGAAAACAGAGTTCCGACCAGTGTTTAGTATTTTGATCATATCTCAGTCTACAAAGCTCCGATTTGGATGATTCTTGAAGCAGTGGAAAGCTAACTCAAAGATCTACAACTTTGGTGTTTTGCACAAAAGCCAGTTCGGCCTGCATCATGGAGAAAATCGCAGTTGAAGTAAGGACAAAGTGAAAACGCGAGTGCACAAAACGCGAGTTGTAGACGCGTTTTGTAAAGGCGCGTTTTCTGGCCGAAATTCTGCAATTTGCTCAGTCAATTCTCTTGTGTTCATACCACTTTCCAGCTATAAGTTGCAAGAGAATTCGGTGCACATGCTTCAGAAGACAAAAGGGCAGACAAGGTGGCTTATTTTCAAGTCAAAAACATTTGTTATTGACTATCCTAACAAAGTTGAGATTTGGGAATCAAAATGTGGAATTTGACTTGGAAAAATGGAGCTCTTAAGCAGTTTATATGCAGAGACATTTTGGGTGGTCTGACAATAGGGGGAAATATACGGGAGAAGCTTGAAGAGTGCAGAAATGTAGTTCTTCCTTTTCCTTAGTGTAGGATAGTGTAGTAAGTGTAGTTCATCCATTCTTGTATAATGGCTAGATTAGGATGAAAATGGAGATGAAGAAAGAGAAGTTGAAGCTCAAGTGACATGGGTTATCTCTTCTCCAACTCTTTATCTTTTGTATTGGATTCTTAAATATAGTTAATATGCAAGTTCTGAAATTTATGTTATTTATGTGTCTCTAAAGTTTATGCCTTGGGTTTGGTTGAACTTGCTATATTTTGTTAATGATGTTTATTTGGTTATTTGGTCATATTATTTTGAGCAAGCTATTTATCACTTTTGGTTATCTAATCATGATTAACTGGCCATTAATTATGATAATCTTAAGGTGTTAAGTTTGCAATGAAAATTGAGATTTAACATTAGTTCAAGAAGTGCTAAACATAGGGAGTACACTCACGAAAGTAGAGGTGCACCTATGTGGTTTTTAGTGATTCATTTCATGTAATTTCACTGAAGAAATGAACTTGTAGCTACTTTCATAACCATGAGAATAGGTATGGATTAGTTATAAGTATAATTGATTCACTACGAAAGTATGATTCAAATGCATAAGGAAATTACACCATAATTAGCCTAGATGTAGTATTCAATGATCCAAATATAACACTTGCATGAGTAGCTAAGGATACCACAACCCAAGGAGCTTTTATTTGTTAATTTCTTGTATAAGTGCAGTAGGTTAAATTTCTTATTATTCATTGATAGTCTAAATAATAGAGAAGCTTTAGTAATACCGGTAATTGTTCACTCTTCCCTGTGGGATCGACCCGATATATACCCTAAACTACTAGTTGATCTGTATACTTGCAGTGAACGGGTGTAATTCGGTATTTTTTAGCTTGCACGCATGTAAAATACCCGTCAGGTGTAGTTCATCGCACTCGACCTAAACCTTAATTTACGTGCATATTTATACCGGACATGTCTAAATGAATTATTTCGGGTTTGAACCCCTTGAGCTTAGAGCTCGGGGTGACTTTCGTGAGTTCGTGAAATATGTTGAAGTTGTGGGCCCGATCTCAAGACCTAGAGATGGACTATTCGAGCCGGCCGGGGCTTGGTCGAAACCAGTCCAACCTAGTCTGAGGTCACCAGGTTCGTAGGTTCAAGTTATGAACCAAGTTTGTGATCCGAGCTTGTGATTCAAGCTCAAGTTTGTGATTTCGTTCTCTCAAGCAAGTTCGTGAGGTGACTGGCCAGTGAGGGTGATAAGGTGTTAGGTGGGTGTACAAGTGGAGTTCTACGGACCTTATTCGTGGTCGACGGAGTGTCGACAGGAGGTCACCCATGGCAAACGACTTGGCTTTGGAGCCAACATGTATCCTCCCTTTGTATTGTTACTTTTGCACTTGACTTGGCATTTTGTGAAATAGTTGTTTATTTTCATATGAAATTTACGTGTTTACCCCCGTGTACTTACTAAGCATATAGCTTACCCCGTTTCCTTTGTTTTCCTTAGCAGGGGGCGACGCGGGGAAACTTTTGGACACTGCCACTAGTATAGTTAGGGTTAGTTGTAATAGTTGGTCGGTTAAGATGTTCCTTTTGTTTTGGTGGTTTGTATAAGGACCCACCTTAGGGTCCACCTTCTGCTGATTGTTATTATAATGTAATATGGTGGTCTGAATAGATACTTTTGAAAATGTAAATAGAACTCTTTTGGCGTTAAATATATTGTGAATAGTACTCTTTTGGTTTAATATAGTTTTATTAGCTTTATGTTTCGAGTCCTGGCGCGAGCTAGGCAGGCGTCCCGCCGATACCCTAGGGTTCGCCCTTGGGAGAAGCGGGGGCGTCACAGTCATAACTCATTCCACCATGGAGGCTGAATTTGTAGCCTTAGCAGCTGCATGCAAAGAGGCCGAATGGCTAAGAAACTTACTGTTAGACATCAAGTTGTGGCCAAAACCGATGCCAGCCATTTCTTTGCATTGTGACAGCGAAGCCACTATGTCTAGAGCGTTAAATAGAATATATAACGGCAGATCTAGACACATAAGCCTAAGACATGAATATGTCAGACAATTATTGAATGATGGCATAGTCACGGTAGTGTATGTTAGATCATTCAACAACTTGGCGGATCCATTCACTAAAGCTCTTGATAAGTAACTAACTTACGTAATAATTGTATAATATTTTATATTATTTTTAGTCACTTTGGTTATATTATTGGAAGAAAATGAATCATTTTGGCTATAATTGGTGAAAAATGCTTTTAACTGGTTAAATGAGGTTTTTATCACTTTTTACTTGGATTTTGTGTATTTTGACAGTTTTGACACATTTTCGTATTTTGGCTATACCTTGAGTTACAATGATCGGATTGAGTTGATTTTCAAACCAATTTGAAGATAAGAGATAGATCTACAACTTTGGTGAAGACATCTGAAACCAGTTTGAAGGTTTTCTAGGTCAAAAAGCCGAATTACAGTAGCTAATTTCTATCTATCGAAGCTGAAACAGGGCAATGAGCAGTCAAGGGAATTTCAGTTATTTTGCAGCCTACACAAATCCAAATGAGATGATTCTTGATGTATTGGAAAGCTAACTCAAAGGGCTACAAGTTTCATGTTTTGGTCAAGAGCTAAATCAGCTTTTATCATCAAGAAAAGTTCAGTTGAAGTTGACGCAAAATCGGAGCAGAGCTGGAAATTGAACAAAAGTGCACCAAAATGTCACTGTAGCAATCCGGCCGGAACTTGGCCGGATTTATGGCCCGATTTCTGGCCGGATTGTGGTCAGAGAAGGTTGTTCTTTACGCAGAAAACTTATTTTCACCTCCAACAAGTCACATGCAATGCCAGACATGTGAGAATTACTTTGCAGCTGTAAAAGGGTGGTGTATGCCTCATTTTCTTGACTTTTTTCATCTTTATATAGCCAAAACTTGCAAGATTGAAGAGAGAATAGAGAGACATACGGGAGAGAACTTGGACTGCAAAAATGTAGCTCTTCTATTTTTCTTAGTGTAGGATAGTAGTTTAGACAGTTCATCCAGTCTTGTTTATTAGCTAGGCAAAGATGAAGATGGAGGATGAAGAAGGCAAGGAGATGAACTCATGTGACAAGGGTTACATTCCTTCCAAACTCTTTATCTTTTGTACTTGATTCCAAGTTTAGTTAATATACAAGTTCTGGATTTTGTGTTTAATATGTATCTTTAAAGTTTATGCCTTGGGTTTGGTTGAACTTTCTATGATTGTTAGTGTTTATTATTTGGTTATTTGATTGCTATGATTTGAGCAAGTTATTTAGCACTTTGGCTCTTTAAATCATGATTAATCTGGTACCATTAATTGTGATTATCTAAGGTGTTGTTTCTGCAATGAAAATTGAGATTTAACACTGGTTCAAGAAGTGCTAAACATAGGGAGTACACTCACGAAAGTAGAGGTGCACCTATGTGATTTTAAGTGATTCATTTCATGTAATTTCACTGAAGAAATGAATTTGTAGCTAATTTCATAACCATGAGAATATGTATGGATTAGTTATGAGTATAATTGATTCACTACGAAAGTAGGTTTCATATGCATGAGGAAATTACACCATAACTAGCCTAGATAGTAGTATTCAATTATCCAAATATAGCACTTGCATGAGTAGTTAGGGTTACCACAACCTAAGGAGTTTTCATTTGTTATTTTCTTGCATAAGTTCAGTAGGTTTTACTTGTTATAATTCATTGATAGTTTAAATAATAGAGAAGCTTTATTAGTGCCGGTAATTGCAATCTTTCTTGTGGGATCGACCCGATATATACCCTAAACTATTAGTTGACCTGTATACTTGCAGTGAACGGGTGTAATTTGGTTTTTGTTTTTAACTTGTACATATATTAAAATCCCGTCAAGTTTTTGGCGCCGTTGCCGAGGAAGATTTGGCAATATCGGTGTGAAGACCGACTTTATTAGTTTAGACATTTTATTAGTTATAGTGTGAATGTTATTTTCTATAATTTTAGTGTTTTATATGTGTATGTATTTTATCACCTATTCTTCTTACTAATTTTGCTCTTAAGTTGTCTAAAAAGTAATTTTATGTAATGAGGAGGGTAGGTCAATTTGGAGGACAATGCTTGAGAAATGGAAGATTGGCAATGGATGGTTACGAAGTGCAAAGCTCCTTCAATAGAGGTAACCAAGAATTTACTGAATGTATGTCTTTTGAAGATGGTTTAAGGTGCTTAAAGGCTAAATTAGATATTATGATGCTACAAGTTCAAATGGACACAATTATTCATGAAATTGAGCAAGGGAGGAATGTTAATGCTTTTAATTCTTATCATGTGATTTGTGACTTGTGTGGAGGTTATCATGCTACTAATACATGTATACAAGCACAAAATGTGAATTATTATGATGAATTAGAGTATTACAATCCCTGTTTTAATCGATATAGTGCTAATTGGAGCAATTCTCCTGCTTATGGTTGGGATAATCAATGTACTTATAGTGATTATTCATATTTTTATGATTACCAACCTGAAAGTGTCCAATATGAATCAAAAACATCTTGGGAGTTGGCAATAGAGAAGTTAGCTAATGCACCTCTACCTTGGGAGTTAGAAAGTGAACCATTAGCTAATGATTCTAATGCATCTTGGGAGCTAGCTGTAGAAAATTTTTCTAATCAATTTGATTTAGCAATAGAAAAGCTAGCAAATGCAACTTCCAACCGTTTTGATAGGATTGAGGAAAGAATAGATGAATTAGCTTCTCACTTTGGTAGAATACATGAGCAATTGAATGCATTGTGTGAAGTTATTTCCTCTAATAATTTGCAAAAATATCCTAGCATGAATGGTGGGAATGTTGTATGTGAAAATGGGTTGCATTTTGATCAAAATGATGATTCTAACTTGTGTTTCAATGAGGAAATGTCAATTTCACATAATAATATCTTTGGAGCTAACTTTGAATCTCAAGAGGTGAGCTTTAATGACTCATTTTTCACCCCTCTTGAGGAGTGTATTAAAAGTACAGGTTTTAAAGGTATTCCTATCCAAGATACTCTCATGGCATTTTCTTTGGTAAGTTCTCAAGTGGTGCATACTCAAGGTAATATCTATGAAATACTTGGGATAGGTAAATCACTTCTATTTCTCACATCATTAGATCATGTGGCTTTTGCTATAAAGTCACCATTTAATGATCCACCACGTCCAAAAACGGTGGATTATTCGTTAACTAAACCTCCTTGAAAAATGAGATGATTTAGTCAAGCTAATGACTATAAAGAAGCGCTTGTTGGGAGGCAACCCAACGATTTCTTATTTTTAGTAAGTTTTAGTTGTTTAACCAGTGTTTTTGTGTGTTTTTTAGGTGGCAATGGCAAGGGTTCATGCAAATTATTTCAATGACAAAAGTGTCTATATTGAGGCAAAAAGGGAGTTTTCATGTTCATTTGCTACATTTCATGCATTTAAAGTGTTTCATGTTAAAGTTATATTCATGCATGATCATGTATTTTCAAGTGTATTTGGATTAGAAAGACACATTTTCAATGTTCAACTTGGATTTTATTCAAAAAACATGAAAGTAGGTGGAATGCGGAAGGTTGGCCAAGCAAATTTGGAGAAAAAACTGCAGAAAACAGCTTTTTCTGCAGCAAATCCGGCCATAAATCCGGCCAAATATTGGACGGACTGAAGGCCGGATAGTTAGGGGAGAAAGAAAAAACTTTTCGGGCTCACTGGCCAGAATCCGGCTTTAAATCCGGCCGGATTGTAAAAAAAAAAAGATTTGCTGTAGCAATCCGGCCAAGAATCCGGCCAAAAATCCGGCCAAGAATCTGGCCGGATATGCAAGCAAAAAAAAATAAAAAAATAAAAAAAAATTACCCAGAATCCCTCCATTTTCTGGCCGGATTATGAACAATAACCAGTGTAAGATGAATCCGTTTCACGGATTCCTCACAATTTTTCTCCCTTCTTTTTCAACCCAACTCACACACTAACACCTCAAACACACACCACTCACTAAAACACCACTTTTCACCATTTAATCTTCAAATAACCTTCACCAAATCACTTTCTCCCATCCTCTAGAGTGAATTTCATAGTTCATATTCTTTCAAAAACAACTCTAAGGTGGTTTCTAACTTACCATTATTTAGGGTTGTATCTTCTTTAATCACTCAATTGAGGACAAATTGGAGTAAGTTTCTTGGGGGTTTTCACATTATATTCATCACTTAACATCACCAAACCAATTTGAGATAACAATTCTCTACCTAACTTTGTCATTTGAACTTTGTCATGATTGAATATTTTCTATTTTTAGGCAATTTTTAATATGTGAAGTTAGGTGTCTTTATTTGAGCTTATTGATGCTATTGGTGATTGTTAGTGATAAATATATTTTGTGATTTGCATTTATTGTATTTATTTGGTGAATTCTTGCTAGTTTTATGCTTAATTTGGCTTGGTGACCAAGTTGCATATTAAGTGGCCAATGTAGCCTTTTAATTTGCTTAGTGGGAGTTTATGATATTCATGTGAGTGCTTTAGATTACCTAATGAATGAAAAGGTGTTGAGATGAATGATTTCTTGAATTCTTAGGTAATTCTAAATGAAGAGGTGAATTGAGATGGCCTAAATTGATGAAATTCATAAATGCACTTATAATCTTTGTGGTTCAATGGTTTTTAGTGTTTCATGAATTCTCACGAAGGTCATTTATATTTTGGTTTGGTGTGTTTGCCTCTATTTTGAGATTACTTTTGTACTTGAGGGGATTTGATCATTGATGACAAAATATATAAATGGAACTTACTTTATTCGTGATGGTGGATTTATTGTGTGAAATTAGCTTCCCTTTGCTTTGGATACTAATGCATCTATTTGATTAGCAAAGATTAGCTCATTTCATGTTTTTATCCCTTAAACATTGTATGGTTCCACATGCTTGATCATTTTCCTTTTTCCTTGAATTGCATGTTTTTGTTGATTGCAACCTTTTATTTTTAAGAAGTTGATTTGTTTTGATTTTCTCTTTTTCCAGGGTGCAATAATTAAACTCTCCATTCTTTTCCAAATAAGGTTGGAAATTCATCACTCGAACATAGATTTGGATTGCGCAAGTTCATATGAGTATTATTTTCTTTTACTCTTTATTTATTTTCCTTTTCTCACATTGAGGACAATGTGAAGTTTAAGTGTGGGGGAGGAAATATTTGAACTTGCAAATACTTTCTATGTGATGATATTTTGTGGATTTAAATACTTAGAAATATTGGAATTGTGTTTGAATTATTTGCCATGTGGATAATTTGCCTGAAATTGGATTTGTTGGCAGGGAGTTTTCATCCATTTATAAGGAGAAACTCTGTAACAATTTTTCTAAAATCTTTTCCAATATTTCATTATGGCCCAAAAGTTCTTCAAATTGTTGCATTTTCATTCAAAAAGGGCTAATTTGTTCCAACCTTAAGTGTTTGATTCTTCCAATTGTTGAAACTTTATGTGTATTTTGGAAGGTTTAGTTCTCATTTAACTTGAAAATGACTATTATGCAATTAGGATTTTTGCATTTTAGAAAGTATATTTGGTAAAGTGAGGAAAATTATGTCTATAAATTTTACATGTTTAATGAGATTTCTTTTCTTTACTTAATTTTACAAGTAAGTGATTGATATAGTCTATAAAAGCTATACTCTTCCTTTGATTAAATTTTCTATGAGGAAAAATCTATTTATTTTCTGATAAAAAAAAGAGAGAAAAAAAAAGAAATAAAAAGAAGAAAAAAAGTAAATAAAAATTGTTCTACTCCAATGATTTTTGTACCGAGTAACAGGGGGTTGACATCTACAAATGTCGATTTTCGCGTAAAAAGGTACTTGAATTAAGAGTATGCATAGCAATTTATATAAGTGAAATGTTGAGTAACCGGGGATCTTCACCTAAAAGTGTCGATTTTCGCGTCAAAAGGCATTTTCACTATTTAAATAAAATCAAATAAGAATAAGTCCCTCTTAGTTGTAAAATTTTGAGAAAAAGAATGATTATAGGAGGAGGAAAACTATAAATTGACTATGTGATTTGCTTATTTGTGAAATTAGGTTAGGGTGAGAGATTAAGTTTAACTTGTTAAATTAGGGTATAATTATCTTTCTTTTACTTGATATTATGAGTATTTAGTGTGAATTGAATAATTGTATAATGATTGTTTTCCAAGTCTTGAGGGATTAGATTTGACAAAAGTGCATATATTGTTTCACCTCTTGAATCATTGTAGTTGATTATGTGTGGATTGCTTGAGGACAACCAATGATTTAAGTGTGGGGGAGTTTGATAAGTGACTAATTTACGTAATAATTGTATGATATTTTATATTATTTTTAGTCACTTTGGTTATATTATTGGAAGAAAATGAATCATTTTGGCTATAATTGGTGAAAAATGCTTTTAAGTGGTTAAATGAGGTTTTTATCACTTTTTACTTGGATTTTGTATATTTTGAAAGTTTTGACACATTTTCGTATTTCGGCTATAACTTGAGGTACAATAATCGGATTGAGATGATTCTTAAACCAATTTGAAGATAAGAGATAGATCTACAACTTTAGTGTAGACATTTGAATCCAGTTTGAAGGTTTTCCAGGTCAAAAAGCCGAATTACAGTAGCTAATTTCTATCGATCGAAGCTGAAATAGGGCAATGAGCAGTCAAGGGTATTTTGGTTATATCTCAGCCTACATAGATCCAAATGAGATGATTCTTGATGCATTGGAAAACTAACTCAAAGGGCTACAAGTTTCATGTTTTGGTCAAGAGCTAAATCAGCTTTTATCATCAAGATAAGTTCAGTTGAAGTTGATCCAAAATCGGAGCAGAGCTGGAAATTGAACAAAAGTACACCAAAATGTCACTGTAGCAATCCGGCCGGAACTTGGCCCGATTTATGGCCGGATTTCTGGCCAGATTGTGGTCAGAGAAGGCTGCTCTTTACTCGGAAAACTTATTTTCACCTCCAACAAGTCACATGCAATGCCAGACATGTGAGAACTACTTTGCAGCTGTAAAAGGGTGGTGTATGCCTCATTTTCTTGACTTCTTTCATCTTTCTATAGCCAAAACTTGCAAGATTGAAGAGAGAATAGAGAGACATACGGGAGAGAACTTGGACTGTAAAAATGTAGCTCTTCTATTTTTCTTAGTGTAGGATAGTAGTTTAGACAGTTCATCCAGTCTTGTTTATTAGCTAGGCAAAGATGAAGATGGAGGATGAAGAAGGCAAGGAGATGAACTCATGTGACAAGGGTTACATTCCTTCCAAACTCTTTATCTTTTGTACTTAATTCCAAGTTTAGTTAATATACAAGTTCTGGATTTTGTGTTTAATATGTATCTTTAAAGTTTATGCCTTGGGTTTGGTTGAACTTTCTATGATTGTTAGTGTTTATTATTTGGTTATTTGATTGCTATGATTTGAGCAAGTTATTTAGCACTTTGGCTCTTTAAATCATGATTAATCTGGTACCATTAATTGTGATTATCTAAGGTGTTGTTTCTGCAATGAAAATTGAGATTTAACACTGGTTCAAGAAGTGCTAAACATAGGGAGTACACTCACGAAAGTAGAGGTGCACCTATGTGGTTTTAAGTGATTCATTTCATGTAATTTCATTGAAGAAATGAATTTGTAGCTAATTTCATAACCATGAGAATAGGTATGGATTAGCTATGAGTATAATTGATTCACTACGAAAGTAGGTTTCATATGCATGAGGAAATTACACCATAACTAGCCTAGATAGTAGTATTCAATTATCCAAATATAGCACTTGCATGAGTAGTTAGGGTTACCACAACCTAAGGAGTTTTCATTTGTTATTTTCTTGCATAAGTTCAGTAGGTTTTACTTGTTATAATTCATTGATAGTTTAAATAATAGAGAAGCTTTATTAGTGCCGGTAATTGCAATCTTTCTTGTGGGATCGACCCGATATATACCCTAAACTATTAGTTGACCTGTATACTTGCAGTGAACGGGTGTAATTTGGTATTTTTTAACTTATACGTATATTAAAATCCCATCAGCTCTCTCGAGAGATGTAGTGAAAGCAATGTCATTGGGAATGGGGTTAAAACCCGTTGTCTAAAACCACTAGTAATGGTAACCCAACCTCTCTTCTAGCACTAACACTAGATGAAAGGTTTAAAGGGTAATAACAAGTTACTAATAAGTGGTTGTGAGCACTAGAAATTGTATTATACCATTCCAAGGTACTAGTGCAGTTTGTTACTTAAGAGGCTGAGTATCATACTCTTAATGAAGTTAAATATGGTTTCATAGTGCTTTAGCAATAAAGGCTTGAAATATACTTCACCTATATGATCATGGGAGTGGTGCCGCTCCTAGCAAAAGTGGGGGTTTTCTTTGTAAATGATCATGAACTTAGGATAGAGCACACGGCTGGTAAAAGTGCTAAAATCATTTCGTGAACTATTCTCCGAAAAGGATATAATCTTGTGTGTGCTATTTCTGTTTTAACTTTAAAGTTATGGTTTAAACAACGTAGCCACCATAACTTGTTAGAACAAGTGAAATATTTACACTAAGAGAAGGGTTTAAGGTTCACAAACACCTTTCTCTATGCAAGATAATATGAGTGTTGATTTAATTTCATTACAAACTGAGTGGGGGATTGTTGGTAATAGTTTGTAATGAGTGTGTTGAAGTTCATTGTCCCACATTGAAAGAGGATAGAGTGCACTTGGGCACTTGGGCCACCTTGGGGCTTTTTGATAGGGTGTCAATCAGAGGTTGTTAATGGTGGTTGGCGGTTACATTTAGCAGACATATCTGTTAATTGGTTAACTACCTATACACCTATTCAATAAGGATTGCATCCTCTGATAGTGCCTTCGATAGGTGTTTCAATTCTTTTAAATAGTAGGATTTCGACAGAATTAAATCACTTTTACTTTTCATTGATAGTTCTTAGACTTTGTTGTATTCTAGAGGTAATTTGTCTGATAGAGGCAAATAACACCTTAAGCAAAGTGCTTTCACGCCTCAAAGTCTCTATATTTGTCTAGTTTAGATTTCTTATTGACTACAATTGTCTAACAATATGAATAAATGGTCTGGCCATGTTATTAATCATAGTCTCACGAAAATCTTGTTTTGCTCTTCTTTCATAGTTCGGGCATTTCCTTTCTGTTCTTATTTTCTTTTCCAATCTCATTACATAGAAAATAATGGGAAGTTTTGTTTCGATTGAAAACTTTCGGATTACAAAATATTGAAAAATTATAGAAAAATGCTAAAAATTATCAATCAATTTTGGTTATGAAAAACTTAAACTCAACTTTCAAGAATACCATATAATTGTGATCATATCACCATCCATGATAATTAAATAAATCTGTCACATGGGTTAATCGAAGTTAACTCTAATACTACTATAAGGAATCATAGAGACATGCATAGCAAAAATTTAAAAAAAAAAATCTGATTCCTTTAGTAGATTGACCTTTGATTAAATTTATGTAACAAAGAGTCATTCAAGAAGTGAACACCTCAATCCATGGATATTTTCTTGAATCGGTGAAGATTTGACACAGAGGAGCAAAGTGATCGATGTAGCCACACAAGTATTCGGTCTCTAATGGTAATCCATACAAACCTCTGTCGCACCCCGTTTTTGAAATAAATGGAAAGGGTGTTTAAAAATGAGCTTTTGATTTTTAGAAAATAAAGAAAAATGGTTTAAAATGGGATTTAGAATATACGACGGTTTGGACACAAAATAATAGTTTAAAAAGGGCTTTTAGAAAAAGAGAGTTGCCACTTGGTATCGAATTTAGGTGTACCAAATCACCCAAAATATATTTTAAATGAAAAAAAAACCCTTTTAGATGACTCTAGATTTTTAAAAACAAGAGAAAATGAGTTTGGAAGTCACGGTTGAAGAAAGTGAAGGCAAAGATTTGATAGGTTCAAACCTAAAGCACCCTTTCAACTTAACTAAAACTAGTTGCGAGATTTATTTAAAACTTTTCCTAATCTAACCTATAAAATTTATCACATTTGGATGTTTTTATATGGATGCAAATCTAGTCCTAGGAGTATCCAAAGAGATGAAATATCTCTTTAGAGTTTAATTAGTGTCAATCACATTAATTGTGAAGCCCATGAATGATCCCTTGAAGAAGTCACGAATATGCAAACGATGAGACTCGAAAAAAGAAAATTATAATATATACATAACTTAGAAGAGGGAAATGCAACATAACGGATACGGGAGACTAAGATTCATGATACAATTTTCCTTCTTATAGAGGGGTAATAACGTGTTAAGGCTAAAAAGCCATACTCATCCATTTTTCATTTCCGAAGGTGACTCTTCTTACCTAAACAAGAAAATGGACTAATCTATTTTCTAATTATCTAAATAAAATGTAAGTCTAAATGGTATGATTTGTACACATAGGGATAAGGGAATAAAAAATATATCATACAAATGAAAATAACTTAAAATGAAAAAAAATGCATGAAATGTGATAAATGTCACACAAAGTATGAATCTAGCGCATATTTGGTCTAAGAGTCTAGCATTAGATTAATCCATTTCTATAAGTTCTCACTAGCGTTGGACTAGTGAGAAATCGTGGAGAAAAGCCACAACTAGCATTAGACTAGTGTGTGACGTCATACACTCATTATAAATAAATAAAGCATATAGAGTATAATTAAAATAAATAAACACATAAAGCACATAGAGCATGTAGAGCACATAGCATATGGGAATATTATCTATATGCAAAACCCTAGAGAAAGCAAATAAAACACACAAACATATAAAACCTAACTGTTATATTAGGGGGCCTAACTACAATTTAAAAGGCGAAATATAAGATAATAATCTTATCTAACCTATCTATTATATTCATCTAATTAATTACATTTCTTGCAAAATAAAACCTATCTATTACATTGCCTATCTAATTACATTTTTTGCACAAAAGGATGTAACTTATCTATTACAATTTGAGCGTTTAAATGCCTCTAAATAATCATAAATTTTAAATTAAACAAACATAGAACGAATTAAAGTTTAAAATAAACAAATAAAATATAAACACATAAAACATATAAACATGTATGAGCACATAGGAGCATATAAAAGGAATTTAAAGGACAATAGGGGTACCTTCCTTTTGAAGTAGCAACTAAGTGAGGGGAAAGAGAATTGTCTACTTTTTCAAAATAAAAAAATAGGTCAATGCACCAATTTAATTGACAATTTTAAAAAGAAAATGCAAACATACACTAAACTTCCCTTATTATTGTAAAAAATGGAAATAAACATAAAGCAACCAAAATTTACAAATTAAATGCATTTAAATGAAACACAATTAGCAATTAAAGAAAAGAAACGATTGCAATTGAGAAATCAAAAACTAACAAGGACTAAATTGCAAAAAGAAAATTTTTGGGGTCAAATTATAATTCTCAAAAGACTAGGGGTCAAAGTTGAATAAAATAAAGATTAAGGGTCAAAATGTAATTAAATAAAGGAACTGAATGAAAGAAATTCAAAATTTTAGGCCACAGTAAAATTACTCAAAAGATTAGGTACCAAATTGTAAAATTAGTTTCAAAAGATCAACGTGGGCCTCTTCTTCTTTTTTTTTTTTGTTTTGGGCCAAACCACTTGGGCCTAACAAAAAATAAGCCGAATTGCCCTATTAAAAAGAAAACGTAACCCACATTATTCTATAACCTCAAACTAACAAAGAAACTCGATTTAAGATTCAAAACCTATGTCACAAACCCAAAAAATAACACATCATCTATTTCTTATATAAATTCCTAAAATTATCTAATTAAGTAATCTAAATTCAACAATTTTTATTCAAACCCCCAATTATACTCTAAAGACCAGAATGAATTTACTCAAAATATGCATAAAACATATGAAAAGAAATCAAGACTTTAAAGGGAAGAAATATATCCATTTTTCACAATTTTTGGGCCTTAGTGTAATTATGCAAAAATTAGGAGGCCAAATTGCAAATATATTTTCTCATAGACTCAAATAAGCAGATAACATCCCATGAGTTCATCTGATTTCTAACACCATTAAACGCATAAAATGTTTAAAATGTATCCAATAAAAATAAAAATAAGAAAAAGAAAAGAAAATACAAAATTCTTAACTCAATTCACAAAATCATCCCATTTAATTAGACCATAGACTTGGGCTTTTGTGTCTTGACCCAAACAAAACTAACAAAAATGCAATATAAAGACACAGAGGCCCCAAACAAAATCAAACACAAGCCCACATATAAAGAATAAGGATAAACTCAATAGTTTCAGCTACAAGCCCAACATAAAATAATTTTTTGGCCCAATTCTTAGCCCACAAACAAAACTTAACAACAACCCAAGTGGCCTAAAAGATCAAAACATAACAAACAAAACCAAGAAAAAAAGGAAACAAAATAAAAGAAAAAAATCAATGAAATTTCCGACGGGTCAAGAATACGAACCGCTAGAAATTGGAAAAATTCCGGCCAAAGTGGACGGAACTTCACCGAAGTATGTTTTCACCGGTATCAAAGGTCGGATCTCAACATAAACATGTTCTCTAGAATCTTGTGGATTCATTTAAACACCAAACAATTCCCTTAAACACCATAAACCTTGAGAAAAATGAGATCTAAGGTTTAAGTCCATGAAAGCTCATATGATGGCTTAAAAACTTCATCCAAAACATTAAATCAACCAAGAGAAGAAGCTATAGTTACCTACAGATGCTTGCAGACTCGAATTGACGTGCGAAGTCTCAAGAAAACACACCCAAATTCCTGAAACGAAGCAAACAAGCTCCTATCGTGGAGATTCAAGTGCTGATGAAGCTGCAACTTCGAGCCTTGATTCGAAGGATTTGGAGACGTTTTTTCTAAAAACTCTCAATTGAAGATTTGCTCCTCTATGATCATAGATGGCGCAATAAAAGAAATCTCCTCAAAAGAAGTTCGGACGAGATCAGAATGTGATGAAGAATAGGGCCGATTCGTCAACCATGTTTTTTCAGATTTTTAAAGAAAGCTGCCAAAATTTTCTCTTTTCTCTCTCTTTCACTTTGGCCTCCTCTCCCAATCGTTTTTCCTTGCCTCCAAAACCCTAAAAGCTGCGTTGCTAGCTATTTAAATGGAATAAATTCCTAAAATCTAAGATAAAAAAAAAGGGTTTTAAGTGACTTATTTTGATCCCTTGATTCATTTGTGTTGGATGTTAAAAGATAAGATTTGGGATGTGATGAATTGTATTTGTGTGACGACCCCACCTCCCCTTAAGGCGAACCAAAAGGGTTCGGCGGATCACCTGCCCAACTCTTGCTATGACTCACTACAGGTCTCGAATAAACTACAATGTAAATCTCAAATATTACATCAAATACTCCACGAATTTACATACCACAAGTGAATCGAATTTCAAAGCATACATGAGATATTCCATCCAGTCATACTAATAAGTTAATACAATTGCTTCCTTTGCCTCGAGCCCTGTGGAGAGGAAATAAATATTTTGGGGTGAGCTAGAAGCTCAGCGAGTGTCCAGTAAAAACAGATAATCAAATAAGTTTCACAATAGTGCATTTAGATGATGTCATGCATCAGTGATCAAATGTAAGTTTATTATTCTTGTGAGCCAGTGAAATCATTGTACTTAAACATCCAACGCTCAAATAGATCAAATAATAGTCAAGCAATACAAGAGAGCCATCGGTGCTCCAACATTCAAGGCAAGTCAAGTGTTATTAAGGTAGAGACGTTGGTGTTAAGCACAAGACTTCCAAGCACTCATTTGAGCCAAATCATTGCATGGCACACATGCAAGCATACATGATATGCAATCGAGTAAACAGTGCAAGAAATAGTTCGAAAAGTAATTTTGGAAACAGTTTTGGAATCACTCACCAATCACAGCTCATGATCCTCATCCATCATAGATAGTTTCCTTGCTCAAGTCTAAGCCCTAGATCACAAATATCATGTCAAGCAAAGGAAATTCTAAAATCATCAAGTTCCTCTCACCTTTTGGCATTTTAATCACAACTGAAGCTGCACTTATCGGATTGAGATCAATCTTATGGCGTTTCAAAGCTAAGACATAGGCCTACATTTATTATGAAGACCTCCAAAGCCAAATCAGGCATTTTCATGGTCAAAAATTGAAATCTCAGAAAGCTGTCTGTTAAACAGGGCATTTGGGTAGTTAGGGGTATTTTAATTATTTCATAAGCTACAGTGATCTGATTGAGTTGAAATTTTCTGGGTAGAAAGTTAACTCAAATCCCTACAACTTTCATGTTTTGAGAAAGACTTGATTTGGCCTTTATCATAGACGAATATGCAGTTCAATTGGTGAGTGCAAATTTGGAATAAAGCTGGCAACAAAGAAATAATTAGGAAACAAGAGATGTTTTCAACAAAACTTAACTTCCATGGCTCAAATCCAACATACAATCATATAAACTCAAGTATCTTTAAAGATTAGTGGGTTGCTAGTACTTTTACCTCTTTCTTTCCTCCTAGTATTTGAAAAATTGCAGACTACCCAGCTGCTGTTCCAACTTCTCTTGCTTTCTTGCGGCACCTTTGGCTGATGGATTATGAAGCTAACCACTCTCACTCATACTTTCTCAGTTTTGCTCTCTTTTCTCACTTTCTTTGTTTACTCTCGGTGTTGGCTTGGTAAGGAGAGTAACTGAAGTTTTACTTTACTCTCAGGAAGACAGAGTTTCTTCTCAACTCCCGCGGCTGTCTCTCTTGTTTATCTCATGGTGATAACAAGCAAAGTAATAAGTAGTTGTATTCTTCTTGTTTTCTCTCGGCCTTATTAATTAAAGAGGAGCAGAGTCTTTCTTTTAGGTGGGAAGTGGCAGTCAGGCATATAAGATGAGCTTCCCTCAGTTCTACTGCCCAAACCTACTCTTATTCACTTTCTCAATGCACCGTTTCTGCTTAGCAGCTTTAGGAGCTGTTTCCATTGGATTTTTTTTTCCTTCAATCACCGTCCCAATCTCAACTAACTTCCAACATTCCACTGCTTAGACTAGCAACTGCTTCTATGCGGTTTCAATCACAAAAACATTCCTCTCTCGGTTTGGTTATAGGTTCTGATAGTTTATGAGATGGCCGCACGGTAATTAGTCTAGAATTTTAAGGTTAGTTTGGTCTTTTAGTTGTAGTTTAATTGCTCTCCAAGGCCTGAAAATTGTTTTTCCAGGGCATCACAATATTGTAAAGATTCTACATCGGCTAGGGAGGAGAGTCATGGCTGCTTTATAACCTGTTGTGGGTGTGTGACAGCCCCACCTCCCCCTAAGACGAACCAAAGGCTTTGGCGGATCGCCTGGCCAACTCTCGCCGGAACTCAGTCGTGCACTTCAGTCGTTCACTTAAAACCGGAATAAAATCACAGGAATAAATATATCAACAATCCAAAACTTAACGGGAAACTTATATACGTTTCTATCTCAAAAGGGAGTACAAACACCGAATATACAAAGGTTCTCAATCCTTCATACATCCAGCCCGTGCCGAAAGATAGGGCGAGAACCATTACAAAAATCTGAAACTAGTCTAGGCTAGTCTATACCGAACTCTCGTCCTTGCTCGCCTTCCCCTGTTAAGGAAAACAAAACTAAAGGGATGAACTAAAAGATCAGTGCGGTTCTGAACACATAGTCAAACAATAAATTCAAAGCATTAACCATAGATAACCAATAATTCAAGAAACATTGACAGTGAAAAGCGATAATAACACATTCATTAAAAGGATACGTGCTCACATGGAGCCATTCATTCATTCTCCTTTCATTTCCTTATTCCTCCATTCGTTTGTAAATGCATTTTGATAAGTAAAACCCTTCATTTACATTGACATTCGTTCATTCATTTCATTTCATCCCCTCCTGGACGTTGGCCAGGCTCCACCAGACTACAAGGTAATACTCGAGTATACCAAACGTTCACCCAGGGTCACCAAATCGCCCGACCGAGTCCGTTTCTGGCTCGAGTCGACCGGCAACGAAGGGCAAGGGCCAAGTTCAGCCAAACGGCTTACATTCATGCTCAACTAGCATTTAATTATTTAATCATTGAAAATTTCACATTCATTTAGGTCGAGTGCGATAAAGTACACACTCGACTAGAAAACTCATTTTAAGCAATCATTGAAAACATTTAACATGCTGTCATTCGTTCATAACAAGTCATATAATCAAGAACAAGCCACATAGTCAATGAAAATATAACAAACAAGGAACACTCACCTATTTCAGCAAAATAACGTCCAAAGTATCCTTCCGGATAACACCCTCAATCACCAAGAAACCCTAATATAATCAAAAGAACACATTATGCTTCAACCACCAAAGATTTAAGTGATTCAAAGAAAATTCGAATACGTACTAGTACAAAGTATAAATATGGTTTTGGTAGTGAAAAGAGTACATTTAAACCAAAGGACATAAGTAAAATATTTGTAAAACTTATGCTCACTCGTAAAACTTTAAAATCTCCATTTGAGTCGAAGTGACAAAGAAAAAGTATTTCTATTAGTCAAAAATTTCATTTTTCCAAGGGTACAAGTTTCGGCCGAATTCTAACTTATATACCTCGATAAAAAAAGACATAAATACCCTAGATAGTTCACATAGTATTCGCTCTCAAACCTTATTCAAGTTGCAAGTATATCGACCTAGTTCTCGAGCGTAAATTTAGGCAGCACGCCCTTTGTATTTACCTATTTTCCAACCATTTATGGCTTCATTCTTTTCCTCAATCAATCCCAAAGTCACACACAAAATCATCTCATTTCAATAGCCATTCCATAGGCTCCAAGTCATTCAAGTACAAAATCAAGCTAGGAACATGTGCGGAAATGAAGGTTTAGTCAAGAAACAAAAGACAGATTTGACGTTGTTTTGCGTAACGGACACAACAGAGGCTACACTTATCGGATTGAGGTGTAATTTATACCGTTTCGAAGATAAGACAAAGGGTTACAATTTTGATGAAGACCACTTAGTCCAGTTTCTAGTGTATCCAACTCATATTCCCAATTTACAGAACCGGATTCCTACCAACAGGCTAGTTAACTGCACTACATTCAAATAGACATAACTCAAGCTACCAAAGTCCAATCGAGGTGATTCCAGGGGCATTGGAAAGCTAAGACATAGCACTACAACTTTTGTGTTTTGGCTAAATGCTAATTCAGTACGCATCAGGGTGAACAGGAGGGGTCAAATTGGTAAAATGTCAAAACTGTCCCTAAAGTTCTACCTATGGCAGTCAGGGGTATTTTTGTCTTTTCATACTTTACAGTGCTCTGATTGAGCTGAAATTTTGTAGACAACTATAAAACATCATTCTTTACAACTTTCATGTTTTATGATAAGCCTAATTCGGCCTCTAACATGGTGAACTGAAACCGGGCAGAACAGGGTACATACTAACTTCAATTCTGGAAATTTGCTACAATCAAGATATAAATCTCATTTTTAGCTTGAAACCATCACTACCACCTCTTATACCAGCATATATACATCCTACACCATCCATACAACAAGTATGAGGAGGGTATCATTCAAACCCTAACTCAATTGCATCATTCCAATCATCTAAAATCACTTGATATAAGCATTATTATAACCACAAATACAAGCTACTAAGCAACTCCAACATGATTAAAGGACAAAGAAAAGTGTGGGCAGCTATATTACCTCAAAACAAAGCTTGCTAGAGTTATCCTCCACTTCCCCTTGAAATTTTTGGTTCCTTAAGCTTCCCAAGCTCCCAAACTAGTGATTAATCGGTTTAGTTTTTCTTGGTTTCACTCAAATGGTGCAAAACAAGATGAAATGAAGTTGTTTTTCTCTTGCTCACTCTCTCTCTTATGCTCGGCCAACAAGCTGCAAAAATGGAGAAGAATGAAGCTCCAAGATGGTTTTAAGACTTAGTCTTCACTTGGGTCAAAGGTGCAAGGGATTGAGGCCACTTGTCACCACCAATTTCCATCCAAAATTTTTTTCTTTTCTCTTGTATTTTTGAGTCAACAATTTCGGCCAAGAGAGCTGAGGATGAGGGAGATATTTTGCAATAATATCAAGGATATTTTATGGTAGGGAAGTGGTAGTCAAGTGGGGTGTTCAATCGGTAGTGAGCGATACTCGTCGGTTCGGGCCGTTTTTTTCTTAAATCGCGTATACTAGGGTTTTAACTTATAATTCACTAACTTATTATTATCACTTCTAATCACACACTTAATATCATCTAAAACTCACTCTTAATCACCAAATATAGTATACACTCCGTACCGGTTAATCACGCTACGAAAAGACGTGAAAACCCTACTTTACGATAACTGGGAAACGAAAGGAAAAACCCTTGATTCTATGTTTATTTGCACTTATTGTGGGGTAAATGAGTAGTAAGGCTATTCTAAAGTAATAATTTCCAAATAAAAGGGAATTTTAAAAAAAATATAAAGAATTTTATGGGTCCTCACAGGGTTCCCCCCCCCACTTGATCGAGGCCTTTTGGAGGGGTGCTGGACTTCTTGGCCTGCGGGCTTGGGTTTTTCATTTGTTGTGGGCTATAACCCCATCTCCAGGAACAAAACCCACGACCTTCTGGGTGGCTAACGGTGGGACAATATTGGTTAGGGGTGTTAGAATTTGTACTAACAAGTCTTAGGGAGAAAGAAAGAGGAAAAAAGAACAAAAATCATGCCAAAAAAAAATTTCCAGCTCCCTAACGTACTACTTCGTTGCTGGAAAATTGAAGAAGAAATGCGTTTTTTTTTAAATTTTTTGAAGAAAGGGAAATGGGCCGATGGGCCTTGTTTCTTCAGGTCTACCCAGGCTTTTGTTGGGTCTTTACTTGGGTTTTTGCATGGGTTTTGTTTGGATTTTTGGCAGGCTTTGTGGTTGGTTTTTGGTTGAAATTTTGATTGGGTTAGAAACAAAGAAAACCTCTACTATTTTTTTCAATTTTGAAATCCCATTTTTCTTTTCTCTTTTTTTTTTCTTTCTTTTTGCACAAACCTACAAAACAAAAATTAAAAAGATTGCTTAAGCAATACATAAATGAAAAATAAAAAATAAAAATAGATTTGAAATTGAGAAAATTTGATGTCTACAACCTCCCTAGAACCTTGCCCCAATAAGAGAAACAAGAGATGTGATTTTTTCCCTATTTTCTTGGACGAATTTTAGATATTATTCTCTCAAGATTTTTCTCAAAAAACTCACAAGGCAATTTATGTATTGATTAGTCTTGCTAGCAAGCAAAAGCTTAGTGAGTATTTATAGATGAATAAGTTGTCTATATCCTTTTGAAACCTGAAACTAGTTTTTTAATAGGATTTAACTTTCTTATTCTAATACAACACTTGTATTTGGAAAACTTAAACTTATTTGCACTATAAGTCCCTCAAGTTTAATTTGTATTAAACTATAAGTTATAAAAATGCATCTATCAAGTCCCTATTTGAAATTCATTTAATCTAGTTAAAAAGTTTTTATTGTGTGTGACCCATTAGGTTTTCATATGCGTTGGCAATACGTATGAGTTATAATTCTTAATAAACAAGAATTAGATCAATTAAAACTCTTGTTAATTTATCATTGATTCCACTAATCAATCAACTCATACCTATAGATCAAGATTGTCATCTAACAATGCATCATGACCACCCAGTAATGAAAAAGGTCAGGTAGATGACTTTCACCTTTTTATGACACTTATCTTTTAACCACACTTATCTCACATTAATATTCATTTATTGCACCAAAATATAACTCTAATAAAAGAAGCATTTGAAAACACTTTCTAAGACTCTTTCACTTAGCGTTAAGTATTCCGAATTATATTTCTACAAGTGGTTAGATATAAGATAACTCCTCTTTCATAAGAGGTGGTAAACCCTTATAGGTTGTTCATTACCTTTTCATACTTTACGTATATACCTATATGTTAATGATATGAGCATTCGCTATTACGGGAGCAATCATATAACAGAAAAATATAACCGTCCGTACTCAAAATACCATGATAACATTAAGTCTAAGGACCACTTACATAAATGTCACTTATAGATTAATCTTTTAGCACTTAAAGGATATCTCTATGTGAATCAATCTAGTGAAGTTGATCATCCAATCAAGTACCCATATACTAGTTTAGGTGTCTTACACATCATAGTAGATGAGATCTACTACTTCTTAAATAAAAGTGATATAGTATATGCTAATCTAATTGTATTAACAATGCCCTTTTTGTTAATATTTTGACTAGATACATTTAAGAATAAACCTTGTATATAATCAAATGAATCTCATCATCATAACTCTTATGATTTTAAAGATTAGATTTACTCTAAGTACTTTATCATTCTTATATATATATAATAAAGATGTCGTTTATTATAATATAAATAGTTCATAAATATTATTATATATCATACTTATATAAATATATATGACAAAGATGTCATTTATTATGACATAAATAATTCAAATGTATATTAAGTCCTAGAAATTAATTGACTTTAAGGCATATGCACTTTCAGTAAAGTCTTGTATCACTTATTGGTCACAAAATCGGTTAAAGATCAAATTCCACTTTAGTTAAAATTATAAAGTGGTTATATGGGACTTTTTAAAAAATTGAGAAATTTTGTGTCTTGGCACTTTTCATAGACTCACTCATTTGTTGTGTCAAGTACGAAAGAGAAATTAATTTTTTTATCAATTCAAATAAATTATCTATACAGCAAAAGGACAAAACATGAACAATTAATAATTTTTTCAATTTTGACTACTTTTTTGTTTTCCCTAATGCTGGGAATTAGTTTAACATAAAGCGTGATCAGCAAGACTCTTAATGGTAACCTCTAGGAAAGGATCCAAGAGACTACCACCTCTGTTTCAAAACTCGGACCCGACCGGCCGGTCCAACCGGTCAAACCGGGAACCGGCCAATGATCCGGTCTGAGTTAATTCTAAAACCGGAGAATTAAGAACTCGGTCAAATCCGGTCAAAACCCGGGTTTGACCGGAAAAATAAGAACCGGGCTGTGAGAACCCTGAAAATAGATATATAAGCCAGTGCATATTTCATTTGCATTTTTTTTTATTCCTTAATAATTTCTAGCATTACCTTTACTTGTTCGCAATTAAGTACGTAAAAATAGGTTTATGAGAAAAATAATATAATTTTCCTAAGTTATGAAATTTCTTGGTTTTGTTAGACTAAATTAAAATCTTTAGGGTTTGATTAATTTTTTCGCCTTAACATAAAATGTTAGAATACTTAATTCCTTTATGCTAAATTAATGATACTTGAGTCGATAGCTGTACTATCTTAAAATAAATTATTTAAGTTCCTATGATTAATTCCAATTAGTTGCTAATGTTAAATGTTAATAAGAATTTCCGCGTTAAGATGAAAACCAATGAATTTTAGATAAATATGATTCTAATATACTAAACATACTTAAGGCGTGAAAATTCGATAAATATATCCTTATCTTTCTTTGTTTTCACAATAAGTGCGTAAAAATAATTTTTATGTGCAAATTGACACCCTTGGATTTAATTATTATTTCACTTGACTTTATATTACTAAATCGATAAATTTCGAGTTAGACTAACTCCACTTCTTGAGAAATAATAATTGGAAATTCTAATAACTAATTTAATCGCTAAATAATATAGGAATTACTAGGAACCTTAATATTAAAGTTTAATCGAGAATTATTCGATAAAAATGGTTTAGGTATATTAGGGTATAATTAGGCGTTCAAATCACACTTGGGGATAATTTTTAGAATTAAGTTGGATTTGAGAAACTAAGTTGAGGTTAGGGAGCAAAGTGAAAAGACTAAAATGCCCTTACATTTCCATGCAAACCAAACGAAACCTCTGACAACAATTTTAATCACCGCAACTATCGGCCAATCACATTTTCTCCAATTCGATACGCAACCGATTCGCACACACGCAACCTCTGCTCCAAAACCGTAAACCATTATTTCTTCCTTCTCCAAAACCGCGGCACCATATTTTCTACTTCATTCCTATATCACAAACCACTACCGCAACTCCATTCCATTTCCTCTGCAACAATTCACTCAGACCACACTCCACCTTCACCTCGTTAACATCGACTGAGATAGAGAGGGAGAGACTGAGTCGCACTCTGCAATCCGAGAGGGAAGAAAAGAATCCGCGAGCTGCAAATTTTTTCCTGCTCTGTCCGTGAGCTGGAGAGAAGAAAGGGGAGCAGCACTGCGTGAGCTCCACCCCTTGTCGCACTCTTCACCTTCCACCAACCACAACCATCTTCACCGCAACACCATACTAGCTGCAATCAGTTTCCAGCAGCAACTACTGCAACCAAAATCTGCTGCGTGCGTGAGAGCCGAGAGGAAGGAAAATTTTTCAAATTTCCTGTGCGAAGGCTTAACTTACTGTGAGGTAATTTCTGGACCATTTTAGGATTGATCGGAGGTAGATTGAGCCATCTAGGGGCATGCATGTATTGTTTGTGTAATCGGATGATGAAATCAAGACACCAGAAAATTCTGTTTTGATGAAAAGTTTCTGCCGAGAAGCTGAGTTGAACATACAGCTTTATTTTTGTTTTCCGGTGACAATCTGAGCTGAATTACGTGTTTAACCAATCAAAAACAAGAAGATTAAGCCATCTAGGATAATGCATGTTAAGTTGAGACAGCCGGGTGAGTGAGTTAGGAAAAGAAATTCTGTTATGTGCGCAAGTTGGACTGCCGAGAACTTGACTTGAATAATGCAGCTCCATTTGGTACAATTTTGCTGTTTTGAGCTTCTAACCATGATTAACTAGTAAATTACAAGATGATTAAGCTCTGCATGTAGTTAATTAGTTGAGTTAGAACAGAAAATAAAAAAAAAATGCAACCAGTTTTTGTGCAGCTCAAGTCGAGGCTAGCTGGAGATTCTTTTTGGAAATTGGATGACTTGTGTTGTTGATCGAACTTAATTTTTGAGCTACAAATGTTAATCAGTTAGTTAAGTAATTGTATGCTGAATTTGAGTATTTAAATCACTGAATTAGCCGAGGAAAAATTGGGTTAAGAACATCTAAGTGCTGGAAAAATTTTCAGTTCAATTAAGAGAGGAGGAATGGAAATTTTGATTGGTTTCTGGAATTTCATTTTATTTGTTCTTGGAATGTAATGGTATAAAAATGTATGAGAGATGTATATTTAAGTGGTGCAAATTGTTTAGTGATGAAATAATAGACATATTGAAAAATTGAACCAAAAATGTTGGAATATAAGCTAGAAATTTTCCAGCCTTAGCCGAGTTTGAAAAGGAATTATTTATTGATTTCTTTATAGAGTTTGGGGCTGTGAAAGATTATATTATTGTTGATATCGCTTTATAATACCTTGAGATGGTCATGCATTTGAATTTTGGGGTGACAATTTGATACTATAGATGGAATTTCTTGGCTTTGGATCAAATACTTGGGCATGAGGCTGTTGCAAAATTGGTACTTGGTGAATACCTGCTAGTAAATTTAAACATTTGAATTGTTAGCTTTGTTGCTATAAAAACGAATTGTTGGATGCTAAGGGCTAATGATTGATGAAGCCCTTGGCCATTTGGATGATTTTATATAAGTATAAGAGTTTAATGAAATAAAATTTCTGGATTTACTTGGAGGCCTTACATTCGTTTTGGATTTAGTTGAGATGTGAAATGAACGTGCTAAAACCAAGTGCTAATGATTGATGAAGCCTTGGTCATTCATTTTATTTTTTTTTATCAGAAATGCATCTGTTGAAATCTAGGGCTAATGATTGAAGAAGCCCTAGTGATTTGCTATGTGATTTTACCATATTTGATCCATAATATGATTTCAAAACGGAATCGGAGCTGTGAAAGTCGTTTCTACCTTGCGAACTCGAGTAACTGTGATCAAATTAATCAAAAATATTTTCCAGCTAGTATTAAATTATAAAAACTCAATATCTAGTGTTTTGCCTAAAACTTTCCAACCCGATAATTTCCTTTAGCTCAAACTAGCCTTATTACCTTTGGAAAATGATTTTCCTAGTTTCTAAAACTCTTGCCTTGTTTTACTCCTTTTCTTTTCTCTAAGAATTGTCCCTGGCTAGTTAACTATAGGAAAAGTGCCAAAATACGAGTTTTAATAATTTTAGTTAAAAGCATAGGAACTTGCTCGGCAAGAAACCTTATTTTTAGGTAAAATAGTTTTAGTAATAATTTATGCAAAAACCATAGCTTTAAAGAAATGTTCAAAGTAACTTCCTAACGTGGATATTAAGAGATTTGTCGACTTATTTCAAGAAAATGATACTAGTTACCCTTTTATAAGGAAAAGAATCTTAAGGAAAACTATAAGAAACATTTCTTCTACTTTTGTCAAGTTTCAACCTAAGTGGAGTCTTAATTTTTCTAAGGGAAGTAAACTAGTAGTATATCAGATATACCTCGATGTGTATAAGCTTAAAAACTGAATAGAAACTTATAGTTTCAAAATTTTGTATTCTAGGATATTGCGAGGACGCGGAATTCGATTTCCAATTTGACATCTGAACTTCACTCTTGGTGAGTGTCCCTGCCTGTTCTATGCTTACCTGTTTAAAGTGCTTTCTTGACTCAATATATGATAATTTGCAAAACTAGTTTTTGATCCATCGAAGTGAGCTGTGTGTACTTTATCGCACTAGCCGTTCGAGTGGTGACTTGTGTGAATTATTTTCTCGTGAATCCATGAATCTAAATGTAGTTACGTCGTTGGGTGAATCCCTCGACGCGTGAATCTAACTACCATAAATCTAAATGTAGTTACGTCGTTGGGTGAATCCCTCGACGCGTGAATCTAACTACAATAATGTCGTTGGGTGAATCTCTCGACCAATCATCTACGGGTATATCTCGAGTATACTGCGTCCTTAGTCGGCGAGCGGGCCCGGGACAGGGGTATGAATGGTGACGGGTTAGGTATCAAAATGAGACGTTCTACATGGATTATAAGTAGTGAGAGTTGACGGAGGGTCAACTACGATAAATGGTGATCAAGCGAGGAAAATGGCTCCTGAGAGCCCCTGTATCCTACCTTGTGCTGTTATACGCTTTCCTAACTGTTTAAATTTTGCTAAGTTATTAACCGCTGTTTGATTTTATGTGATTGCATGTTTTAGGGCACCACTGAGCTTTAGCTCACCCCACGTTTATTGTTTTCCTTAACAGGTTCCGAGAATTGAAAGTTTGGATACTTATTTATGTTTTCCTTTTGAAATGTATTCGAATACTATGACTTATCTTGTGGGCTGTAATGCGTTAATTGAGCTTATATACTTTCCTTATGGATTGCCACTTGAAGCTGGAAAATGTGTAAACCCTAATTTGATTGCTTGGATTGTAAGGTTGTATTAATGATGTATGTAATTATCTATCCGGATTGGTACGACTTTATACCTTGGTACGTAGCACGTGGGACGTTTAAGATCCTCGATTGGCTATTTATATCACTGCTATCTCTGAAGTCAATGTGGTTTTAGTGATGCTATTATTCGGGAAAATTGTTTTGTAATAGATTAGGTTATTATTCGAAAGGATTTGGGTTAGAATGCTTGCGTGAGTCCTGGCGAGAGCTGGGCAGACGGCCCGCCAACCCTTTGGTTCGCCTTAGGGGGAAGTAGGGTCGCCACACGGGCTATTTTCTTTTCTCAAAGCTAACATTCAGTCGGGAAACTTCCGTGCACGGGTAGCTCTTCTTTTGCGCACTGGGCTACGGCCCAGTCATAGAATAATTGGTCAAATCCTTGAGGTCAAAGGTATACAGGAGGTTCAGTCAACAAAAGAAGATAACAATTCGTGCTAGATCAATTCTTTTTTTTTAACTTTTTTGCAAAAGATCAAAATATTTTTAATATTATGTTTTGAGCCCTAGATTGTTAAAAATTATTAATGTACTTTAAATATTTCATACTTTATAAATGTTGTCTTAAAGTTTGGTGTTATTTTTCAATTAAGTCCATAATTTTAATTTTAAACTTGTTAATGCTCGTTAAATAATATAAATTACTACTTGATTATTCTAATTTCTTTGTATTTTCTTGTTAAATATATTTGAAATATCAAATATATATGAATATACCTTTATTAATATTAACATGTTATTAGGTATTTTACATATTTTATTTTAATTTTTAAATAATTTTTATTTATGACGTCATCCGGTTCAACCCTGATCGAATCCGGTTGAACCCATTGACCCCACACCCCTGAGCTTGACCGAGTCGATACCCGGCCCGGTTCTGAAAACATAGACTACCACCCAAATACCTCATTGGGGCCGACCACTTATTCAGGCGGTAAAAAATTACTTAAATATGCTACTGTCGATTTTGTGACGCCCCCACTTCTCCTTAAGGTGAACCAAAGAGTATTCACGGGACGCCTGCCCAACTTTCGTCAGCACTCACTACAATCCACAATTCAAAAACTTGAAATACTTCAAATAACTTCAATATATAATTAAAGTACTCCAAAATATTGCATGCTTACAATTAGTTAGCTTTCAAGCTTAATACAATCCAAAAGAGTATGTACTACAACCATCCGCTATAATACAACTTAAGGTCTTCAAAAGAAAATAATCTAGTACCATTCACGAGCACTCTTGGTCTCGAATCTTGTTAAGGAAACAAAAACGTGTAATGAGCTACGCAGTCCAGTGAGGTTCCAAGACACTTTAACAGTTCTAATAAATCATGTAATTTGAGCATACCACATGTATGGTTCAAGGTTGCATATTGGCACATTAACATGAGATAGTTATCATTGTACGAGTAATTTGAGTATAACACATGCATGGTTCAAGATTGCACCTTGGCATATTAGCATGATACAGTTATCAGTATACAAAAATAAACACACATTGAAGGATACGGTGTTCCAGCGGAACCATTTCGTTCAACTTCACCTCATAACTCCAGATCCCCTCGGTTTGTCTGGCCATCACCTTATCCCTCCAGTGGTAATACTCGAGTATATCGAAACGGTGGCCCAGAGTTCCAACCTATCTGACTGAACCCAGTCCTGACTCGAGTAGGTTAGTAACCAAGGGCAGGATCCAGTTCAACTTAGAACTTACAACATGCGCAAGTAATCAAGTGAATCAGTAAACGGTAAGTAATTGACAGTTAATCGGTAGACATTTACGGTTAAACGGTAGAAATTTGTCATTTTAGTAGGTCGAGTGAGATAAAGTACATACTCGCCTTAAAATGGTGGACAATTTTTATAGGAGCAATTATAGGTAACACTTAATACTTAAGCGCATAAGAAATATGCGATAATTTCATATGAACACGTAAGTTACGATAATCAAGTAATCAAGTAAGCAGGTAATCAAGTAAATCGGTAAACGGTAAGTAATCACGGTTAATTGGAAGACATTTATCATTTTAGTAGGCCACCCATTGGCCGTCCCTCACTTTTACCACTTAAGAGTCGAGGAGATTCACTCCAATCGACTTATGCAGCCATAGCATTATAAATCATTGAAACACTTCACGTAAATATGCACTTAGCAGTTAAACACATAATGACCATGGAGTAAACATGTCATAAAGCTATTCAAATCATGTACTCCTATATGGAACACTCACCTATTCAAAACAAGTGAGTAAGTACTCAAACAAGTGTTTAGGCGTCCGCTTCGACTTCCTCTTGAAGGTCCCCTTGAGCGCCTAAGCAAATAATAATTAACTTCACTTACAATCATGCATTTACCAAGAAAGGATGCACACTCAATTAGACAAAATCAAAGTCTTAAAAGAGAGATTCAATTCTCTCAACTCGAAGTTTACGAGTGAAGTTTTAATGTCCGAAGAGAGACTAGCATCTTCCATGAAATCGAGTTCAAAACATTCAATCTATATAGAGAAAAGAAGTCAAGGTCCCGAAATTGCATTTTCTAAGAAATTGGCAAAATTCAGCTTTGTGTGTCAAATTTAGAAAAATTATATCTTGCACTCAGTAGGTCCAAAAATGAAAAACTTGGTACCTATGGAAACGAATTCCAAAGTACTAAAAATTCCTAGAAGATACTTTTCCATGATTCAAAATGGAAGACACTCAAATTTCGGTTTAAAGTTGCTGACTTGCACTTCTAAGATAGATTCGGGGTTGGTTTTTGGCAAACTTTGGAAATTTGGCAAAATTCACAAAATGTGAACTAGCCTCTCAAATTTGAAAATCAATTAGAGTTACAATCAAAGTTTAAAACACAGCAAATGGAACAAGAGTTGGAGTTTTGAGCGCCAAGATATAGCAGCTCAAAGTTGGTTCAAAATGAAGACCATTGAGCAATTTTCCAGATTTGAAACATAAATTTGGGACTTTAGTTGGGCATTGAAATAGACTTGAAATGGCACCAAATTTGGTATGATTACACTACCACATAAGGATTACCCCTCTGTTAAATTTCATGTAAAAATTCGCACGAAAGGTCAGTTAACAAAGCCACTAAATTTCCAAGGATTTCCAAGGCAAATCTGCCTTGTACTTCCGTTTTCCTTTTTCTAACTTTTGGCCAATGAAATTGACTCAAATCCGGTTCATTTATGAAGGAAAAGTCTAAGAAACATCCAACATACATTTGGTAGGTGATTAACACCAAAATTTTCAAAATAACAAGTCCCAATTCGAAATAAGCCATTGGCTAACTCAAAATTAGGGTTTTCTTTCTCTGATGCAGTTCTGTAATTCGGCCATAACTCACTCAATTCAACTTGGAATTGGGTGTGGTTGGTGGCGTTGGAAACTACGTTTATAGGGCTACAATTTCTTAGAAGAAATTGTTTTGAAATTCTATCCATAACTAACTCATATTCGAGCAAAAATTCACAGCACATAACAGGTTTTCTAAAGTAGTAATGAAACAGGACAGGTAACTTTGAAAGTCTGGTACGGTTCACTCAAGTGGAATTGGGGGATGTATTTTATACCGTTAGAAAACTGAAAATATCTATTTTCTAATGCCACAAATGATACTCGATTTCGACATCGGAGCAAAGAGTTATAATCATTTGAAATTCGCTACCAGAGCAACTCTGGACACGTTTTCCAGCCATGAAAAATTTTCGAAAACACAACTTTTTCCCAACCAATTCAAGTGATTTTTTGTGGAAAATTTCCACACAACCTATACAACATATCTACATCAAAATCAAGTCAATTGGACCACAAAAAATTGCACCAAAAGGAGCGGCAATGACAGGGCAGATTCGGCCCTTCAACATGCATCACTTCCTTTGATTTTCTTTTCACTCTTTCAACTTAAATCCACTAGATTAGCACTTAATCAGCACAAATAACATCCAAATTCATCAAATCAGATCATCAAGTCCATTGTGGAATTTCATAGAGTCCACTCACATGATTTTCAACAATCCAAAACTACCCACATGAAGTTACAAGCTTCTAAGTGTAATTTAACTTACAAAATCTAAGATTTAAAGGGTGGATGATCATTACCTCCTAGATGTTGTTAGAGCAGAAATTTTGGTCCTTAGAGCTCCAAGAAAAACCATGAGAATGAAGCTCTTCTCCTAGCTCAAGATGATCTCCGAGTTATTTGCAAGGTGTGGTATGAATTTGAGAGGATTTGGTGCAAGATTGAGAGGTGAAATGATGAAGAAACTTGGTCTTCTTCTCCTTGGTGTTGCACGGCTGCTTGAGGGAGAGAAAGGAGAGTTGTTGGCTGATGGTTGAGGCTTCCTTGAGAAGCTTAAGAGTTTGTGGCCACAATTACTCCAAAAATCAACTAGGAATAGTACGCGTACGTGCGCGATTCGTGCTCGTTTTCTCTCGGGTTTGTTTCACTTGTGCACTAAACCTCTAATGCACTTCTATTGATACTATTATTATTCACTCTTAATAATCTAAAAATAAAGGTCTAAAGTCTCTCGATTAATCGCGCGCGCGAAAACGCGTACTTCCGATTTGTGCGCGATAGAGTGAAATTTCTAAGAAATTCTCACAACGATAATATTACTAACTAATACTTGAGTAGTTAAATATAAAAATAACTATTTTTAAACTAATGTATGAGTCTTTAATCTCCAAATTCACTGTACTCTCAATCGATTATTGTCTCCAAACGCGTATTCACTATTCTCACTAGACGAGCTTCCAAAAATTAAATTTTGTAACAAGTCATTTTAAAAATATATGTAAGTCATAATTCCATGTAATTGGGTCCAAAAGGGGTGGAATAAAATATTCGGAGCAAACAGACAATTAAATATTTAAATAAGAATTTAAAATAGGTAATTTTGCGAGTCCTCACATCCTCTCCCCCTTAAGAAAATTTTGTTCTCGAAATTCATACCTTCCGTAATCTCAGATAACCCTGAACCTTGTTGTGTGATCATTTCATATGTTCTTGCAGATGCCACTGGTCGGTTTCCTCCTCTATTGACTCGTCGAGGGATAGTTCTATTTCCTTGTGAAATAGTAGTTTCTCGTGGATACCTCTTTGGACAGTCGTGAACTTTATGGTTGGTACTCCCACATCCCATACACTTTCGCCCCTTTAGCCAGCAGTTTTCTTCAGTATGATTCGTCTTTCCACAATATCCACCGGTTGGACGAGACATTATGACTTGACTTGCCTGCGAGGTTTTCTTTGATTGTATCTGTCCTACTGGAGCTCTTCGTGACGTAGTCCCTTCTGGTTTCTTTATCATGAGTGGTGAAGGAAGTGATAGTCTTATTCCATCCACTCCTTTTCTAACTTTGGGTGGTGGTTCAATTTCTCTTAGTCTATTATCGGATGCATCTCTTTTCCTCGCTTGAAAGGCTCTCAATTGGGATTTTGTGCTTTCCACCCTTTGTACTTTCTCGAGAGCGTCACTAAATGTTTCAATCTGTGTTGCGACAAGGGCATTTTGGATTTCTAAATTTAATTCTTGGATAAATTGTCTTATTCTCTTCCGTTTCGTAGCCACAGCCACTAATGCTGGAGCATATGTAGATAATTTCGTGAATCATGTTTCGTACTCAGCCACACTCAAAGTTCCTTGACGAAGGTTTATAAAATTGTCTTCTCTCTTTTCTTGGACAAGTGGAGGAAGAAATTTCTCATTAAACTCTCGTACAAAGTTTATCCAAATCCTTGGAGTTTGATCCATTTCCCATTTGTTTCTTATAACGTTCCATCAGGCTCGGGCTGCTCCCTCAAGTTGAAAAACAGTAAAAGTGACTTGTCTTTCCTCTGTGTAGTCCAAGACATCGAATATATTCCTTATATTTTCTAACCAATTCTCAGCCACTTCTGGGTCAGGTCCTCCAGAAAATTTGGGCGGGAAGAATTTCTGAAACCGCTCCAAAGCTCGATCCTCCCTTATCTCTTGGTTTTCACGTTGGTTTCCTTGTCCAACCCCCTGACTCTGTTGAGCTACTAAGAGCTCTAATACATTCGTCATGCGAGTTAAAACTAATCCTATTTGGTCATCTTCTCTCCCAGCCCTTGGCTCGGCGTTTTGATCAATACCAGACCCATTATCTACTCTTTGATTTTGGGGTTGTCTAAGCTGACGTTCCTTTCGTTGTCCTCTAGTTTTTATATTCACAACTAATCTATATGCATATGCATAAATCTCACACTAAGTCATAATTGAACTACATACACATACCAGTAACAACTTTTAAAGAAAAATGAAATCACTTACACAAATAACATTATCACCATATAAGTAAACATAAACTAGAGCTCATTAAATCATAACACAAGTTATAGTCAAGTAAAGTTCATACCAAGTCAAAGTCAGTAAACAAAGTAAACAGGTGATCATTAAAAGTACATTCATCTCCAAGGCACAAATTCTTAAGTTCTACTCCTATCATCCAATTACAAAAGTTCACAAGTAGTGCTTCACTAGATTAATTGGAACTAGGTGATTCCCGTTCCCCAACACGTTCAACTTCAATACCAACACCAGGATTTTCTAGGCTACGATTCTCTCCACCTCCCGCTCTTAATTATTGTGCCATCTTAGCCAAACGATTATTGGTTTTCTGTAACTATTCACGTGAAATATCGATTCGTTCTTATTCCCACAAATGGAGATCTCAAATCCTTAGTATTGCCCTCAACTCTTAAGTACTCGGGTATAAGAATCCGTAACAAGGTAATTCACAACTCGAGCCGGCCGGTACCAAGAGTAAATCACCACATTTGAGATTTCTACCCAACATACATATCTAATTTTTTTCCAAATATCAAGATAAGGGTTTATACTTATCATATTCATGATCCATAGTTTCACTCTAGAAGAGCACTTAAGTCTTTACTCATTCACATAATAAGGACCATAACATCACTTGGCCCAAACTCACCTCGCGCAGAGACCACGCGAAGCGGCTCTGATTTTCATTCCTACAATTAGTCATTTAACTTTCAAACCAGTCCCACAGTCCGACATCTTAAACTTTTAAACCTAAGATACACTACAAAGATCTGAAACCTAAGCTCTGATACCAATTATGACGCCTCCACTTCTCCCTAAGGCGAACCAAAGGGTATCCGCGAGACGCTTGCCCAACTCTCGCCAGGACTCGCTACAATCCACAATTTGAAAGCTCGAAATACTTCAAATAACTTCAATATATAATTAAAGTACTCCAAAATATTGCATGCTTACAATTAATTAGCTTTCAAGCTTAATACAATCCAAAAGAGTATGTACTACAACCATCCGCTATAATACAACTTGAGATTTTCAAAAGAAAATAATCTAGTACCATTCACGAGCACTCTTAGTCTCGAATCCTATTAAGAAAAACAAAAACGTGGAATGAGCTACACAACCCAGTGCGGTTCCAAGACACTCTAACAATTCTAATAAATCAAATAATTTGAACATACCACATGTATGGTTCAAGGTTGCATATTTGGCACATTAACATGAGATAGTTATCATTGTACGAGTAATTTGAGCATAACACAAGCATGGTTCAAGATTGCACCTTGACACATTAACATGATACAATTATCCGTATACAAAAATAAACACACATTGAAGGATACGGTGTTCCAGTGGAACCATTTCGGTCAACTTCACCTTATAACTCCAGATTCCCTCGGTTTGTCTGACCATCACCTTATCCCTCCAGTGGTAATACTCGAATATACCGAAACAGTGGTCCAGGATTCCAACCTAGCCGACCGAACCCAGTCCTGACTCGAGTAGGTTAGTAACCAAGGGTAGGATCCAATTCAGTTTAGAACTTACAATATGCGCAAGTAATCAAGTAAATAAGTAAACGGTAAGTAATTGACGGTTAATCGGTAGACATTTACGGTTAAACGGTAGAAATTTATCATTTTAGTAGGTCGAGTGAGATAAAGTACACACTCGTCATAAAATGGTGGACAATTTTTATAGGAGCAATTATAGGTAACACTTAACACTTGAATGCATAAGAAATATGCGGTAATTTCATATGAACACGTAAGTTACGATAATCAAGTAATCAAGTAAGCAGGTAATCAAATAAATCGGTAAACGGTAAGTAATCACGGTTAATTGGAAGACATTTATCATTTTAGTAAGCCACCCATTGGCGGTCCCTCACTTTTACCACTTAAGAGTCGAGAAGATTTACTCCAATCGACTTATGCAGTCATAGAATAATCAATCATTGAAACACTTCACGTAAATATGCACTTAGCAGTTAAACACATAATGATCATGGAGTAAACATGTCATAAAGCTATTCAAATCATGTATTCCTATATGGAACACCCACCTATTCAAAACAAGTGAGTAAGTGCTCAAACAAGTGTTTAGGCGTTCGCTTCGAATTCCTCTTGAAGGTCCCCTTGAGCGCCTGAGCAAATAATAATTAACTTCACTTACAATCATGCATTTACCAAGAAAGGATGCACACTCAATTAGACTAAATCAAAGTCTTAAAAGAGAGCTTCAATTCTCTTAACTCGAGGTTTAAGAGTGAAGTTTTAATGTCCGAAGAGAGACTAGCATCTTCCATGAAATCGAGTTCAAAACGTTCAATCTATATCGAGAAAAGAAGTCAAGGTCCCGAAATTGCATTTTCTAAGAAATTGGCAAAATTCAGCTTTGTGTGTCAAATTTAGAAAAATCATATCTTGCACTCAGTAGGTCCAAAAATGGATAACTTGGTACCTATGGAAACTACTTCCAAAGTACTAAAAGTTCCTAGAAGATACTTTTCCATGATTCAAAATGGAAGACACTCAAATTTCGGTTTAAAGTTGTTGACTTGCACTTCTAAGACAGATTCGGGGTTGATTTTTGGCAAATTTTGGAAATTCGGCAAAATTCACAAAATGTGAACTAGCCTCTCAAATTTGAAACTTAATTAGAGTTACAATCAAAGTTTAAAACACAGCAAACGAAATAAGAGTTGGAGTTTTGAGCGCCAAGATATAGCAGCTCAAAATTGGTTCAAAATGAAGACCATTGAGCAATTTTCCAGATTTGAAACATAAATTTTGGGACTTCAGTTGGGCATCGACATGGACTTGAAATGGCACCAAATTTGTATGATTACACTACCACATAAGGGTTACCCCTCTGTCAAATTTCATGCAAAAATTCGCACGGAAGGTCAGTTAACAAAGCCACTAAATTTTTAAGGATTTCCAAGGCAAATCTGCCTTGTACTTCCGTTTTCCTTTTTCTAACTTTTGGCCAATGAAATCGACTCAAATCTGGTTCATTTATGAAGGAAAAATCTAAGAAACATCCAGCATATATTTGGTAGGTGATTAACACCAAAAGTTTCAAAATAACAAGTCCCAATTCGAAATAAGCCATTAGCTAACCCAAAATTAGGGTTTTCTTTCTCTGATCCAGTTCTGTAATTCGGCCATAACTTACTCAATTCAACTTGAAATTGGACGTGTGGAGGCGTTGGAAACTACGTTCATAGGGTTACAATTTCTCAGAAGAAATCATTTTGAAATTCTGTCCATAACTAACTCAAATTCGAGCAACAAGTCACAGCACATAACAGGTTTTCTAAAGCAGCAATGAAACAGGACAGGTAACTTTGAAAGATTCGTACGGTTCACTCAAGTGGAATTGGGGGATGCATTTTATACCGTTAGAAAACTGGAAGTGTCTAGTTTCTAATGCCACAAACAGCACTCGATTTTGACATTGGAGCAAAGAGTTATAATCATTTGAAATTCGCTGTCAGAGCAACTTTGGACACGTTTTCCAGCCATGAAAAATTTTCGAAAACACAACTTTTCCCCAACCAATTCAGGTGATCTTTGGTGGAAACGTTCCACACAACCTATACAACATATCTACATCAAAATCAAGTCAATTGGACCACAAAAAATTGCACCAAGAGGCGTGGCAATGACAGGGCAGATTCGGCCCTTCAACATGCATCACTTCCTTTGATTTTCTTTTCACTTTTTTCAACTTAAATCCACTATATTAGCACTTAATCAACATAAATAACATCCAAACTCATCAAATCAGATCATCAAGTCCATTGTGGAATTTCATAGAACCCACTCACATGATTTTCAACAATCCAAAACTACCCACATGAAGCTAAAAGCTTCTAAGTGTAATTTAACTTACAAAATCTAAGATTTAAAGGGTGGATGATCATTACCTCCTAAATGTTGCTAGAGCAGAAATTTCGGTCCTTAGAGCTCCAAGAAAAACCGTGAGAATGAAGCTCTTCTCCTAGCCTAAGATGATCTCCAAGTTATTTGTAAGGTGTGGTATGAATTTGAGAGGATTTGGTGCAAGATTGAGAGGTGAAATGACGAAGAAACTTGGTCTTCTTCTCCTTGGTGTTGCACGGCTGCTTGAGGGAGAGAAAGGAGAGTTGTTGGCTGATGGTTGAGGCTTCCTTGAGAAGCTTAAGAGTTTGTGGCCACAATTACTCCAAAAGTCAACTAGGAATAGTACGCGTACGCGCGCGATTCGTGCTCGTTTCCTCTTGGGTTTATTTTACTTGTGCACTAAACCTCTAGTGCACTTCCATTGATACTATTATTATTCACTCTTAATAATCTATAAATAAAGGTCTAAAGTCCCTCGATTAATCGTGCGCGCGAAAACGCGTACTTCCGATTTGTGCGCGATAGAGTGAAATTTCTATGAAATTCTCACAACGATAATATTACTAACTAATACTTGAGTACTTAAATATAAAAATAACTATTTTAAAACTAATGTATGAGTTTTCAATCTCTAAGCTCACTGTACCCTCAATCGATTATTGCCTCCAAACGTGTATTCACTATTCTCACTAGACGAGTTTCCAAAAATTAAATTTTGTAACAAGTCATTTTAAAAATATATGTAAGTCATAGTTCCATGTAATTGGGTCCAAAATGGGTGGAATAAAATATTCGAAGCAAACAGGTAATTAAATATTTAAATAAGCTAGTAATAAGAATTTAAAATAGGTAATTTTGCGAGTCCTCACATATTTGTACAGCTAATTTTCATGCATTCATTTGCAACTGCACCCAAAAAAATAAATAAGCAAAAAAAAAAAAGAAAGGAGCAGCCCCGGAAGGTCCAAACCCCTTTGGCGGAGCATTCAATATGTGGCAACTAGCAAATAAGCTCTCCTCTCCAACAACGCCTCGTTTTCATCGACACCCAATCTCTTCAAATCTTCCCCAACCTCCCCCCATCCCCCAACCCGTTTCTTCATACTTTTCCTATAATCTATTATTCCTTCGTTCTCTTTCTTTCTCTGAGGAATTTTATCAAACAAATTAACGCATTACATTATCTTAAGGTATGCTCTCATTGATTACAGATCTCAGCATACTCAATGGCATTTTCGTCTTCCTGCATTACGTTACAATGCTCTGATTTCCCAAATTGCTAACACGTTCTTGCTTTTTTGTGGGTTCCTTGTATTTTTTCCCCTTTGAAAGATTTAGAAGAAAGAAGAACTTGAATTGTGGGTGATCAGAGAATGGATTCTGCAGCTATGACTTCTGTTTGCAGTAAATCCCTTTGCTCAACTCGCTCTACTCCTGTGAGTTCCACTCTTGTTTTTCTACCTTTCTTGTTATTTGTTTATTCCCAATTATGGGGTTTCCTTTAATGGGCTAGTTGCATGTTTTCTGCTGTTCTTAGGATCAGTTCAGACCCCCATGTTCTGTCTATCTGTGTTTTCTTTTTCCTTTTTCTTGGTTGGATTATTGAAATTGAGCTGGTTATCGTTGTGAAAACTTGACCTTTTTTTTTTTTTTTTTTTTTTCTGAAATGTAACATTTTCTTTAATCACATGAATGTTCGAGTAATAAATCAAGTCAAGGTTAATATTAGCACGTTGGAGGTGATTTATTTAGTGCGGCAGAATGCAGCTTCATTAAATTGGTCGAAAAGTCTGTAATTTGAGCAAATTCATTAGAAGAGTTGTATTTAGTTTGGAACTTACGCATCAAGGAAATGCATTGTTTGCGTTTTTGGCATATTAAATTTGTTTGGGACTGATATGATGCTGGTTCGCCTTGTTAGTTCACTTTTTATGTTTTTTCTTGGATCACACGAATTGACTTGATAGTGCTGCTGCTGCTGCTGCTTCATCTTAGGGTTTATTCCTGGGGACAACAAGAGGCATTAGGAGCTCCCAGTGTAGCTTCGTGGTAGGAAATAAGGTGCAGTTCCCTCGGCAGATTGCTCAAGCTTCTCGGCTTGTTTCTAAATCTGGAAAAAGTGGTGGGGCTCTTGCCACTACATGTCGTGCAGAGAAAATTCTGATAGCAAATCGTGGAGAAATTGCCGTTCGTGTCATTCGAACTGCACATGAAATGGGAATTCCTTGTGTTGCTGTTTACTCTACCATAGATAAGGATGCGCTTCACGTTAAACTGGCCGATGAGTCAGTTTGCATTGGAGAAGCTCCCAGCAGTCAATCGTAAGTTCTTTTGATGAATGCCTACTTCGTTATTTATCACATGATTGAAAGAAAGAGTTGCTGATTTATTTTATTTTATCTTTATTTCTTTGCTGCTTACTGCTTATTATCATGACTGAATTTTCAACATGTTGGAAATAAAATGTGAACATACAAGTTCAATGCAAAATCAATGTCCATACTTTGCAAGTCATGATACCTTAAACCAAAAATCCTTGTGGCAGTGTATGTTCCATGACTTTTCACTTTACCCTGCCGTACCCATCATTGACCCTTCACTTTATGCTAGAGTAGCCGTTTCTGTGGGACACCTTAGCCGAGCCCAGGTGACATAGGTGATAGCTGCAGGTACTGCATAGATCATTAACCATCTTGAGCTTATTCATGTCCTTGTGAAAAACACTTCTATTGTTGTCCATTGATTATATGTTAGCTTACTGTGTTCCACTCTAACCCCATTGCTTTCCTCAATGAGCTTTCCATTTTTGCTTAGAAAATGTAGAATAACACACAAAATGTAGGAAGGTGTTACAGTCTACATTTCTCTTCCATCCCACCCTCCCTCCCGGGGACAACAAAAAAAGAATTTTGTGTTGAATCTCTACTTCTCTGCTCCACATGCTTCCTCCAAGAATGTTTCTAGAAGTTTCTATGGTTTCATATGTTTAGGTTTAATAAGATATTTTGCTGTCCTCATTTTCTTATATTGAGCTGAAAGTATAAAACCTCTAGAGTTATATATATGATGTTATGTGAGTCCATTTTCGACTGATTGATGGAGGACCAACCAGCTCATGAACTAAAAACTATAAGAAGAAACAATAAGGGTCCTGATGTTATGATTATATTGGAGTAAGCAACCATTTGTACACTACAATGTTTTGATAGGATTTTCTTTGTTGAAGTCTTAGTTTTCTGTTTTTCTTTCAGCCCAATTTAGAGGATTCTAACTCAAATCCGTCCTTATTTTGTTTACTCTGGCTATATGATGTATAATACAATCCATGAATGTGCAAGAATCTTAAGTTATGATGAAAGTGAAGAAGAGCGTTAAGTTTTAGACCTCTTTAAATATATATTTATAGGGGATATACAGTTTCAGAAGATATGAATGGGAGAGCGCATCAAAAAGAGAGAGAGAATAGTAGATTGATTGTTTCCGTTTGTCTTTGATCAACTCCTAGATCTTGGCAATTCTCTTGATAGAGTTCTCAAGGATTTACCTCAGATGATCGTTAGATCTATTTTTACCCAATTGTTGATCCAAGTCCCAACTTGCCAAGTATTCGTACTACTTTGGGTCTGGGTCTCATCTCATCTGTGAATTCATGTTTGCAAATTAACTCTATGCAAAATTTGTCCTGAGCTTCGCATCATGATGAGCATTTTAGTTAGGGACCCTAGTGGTGTCCTGGAAAGTAGATTAATTATATAGATGATAACTGTTTTGGTGAAACCAGTTATGTTGTGTACGCATGCCTTGGCCAAGTCTGAATTGGGCCTGCACATGGGGGTTTGTATTAAGAAAATATTTTGTCCATGCTTACAGCTTACGATCTTAGATGAGGTAGTGAATTAGTAAGTTTCAGCAGTTTTTGACCAATTCCAAAGAAAGTTTTTGCAGTTTTTAGCCAATTCGTGCCTGATTTATTATTCATTTTTTCAGACTGCCAAATATGTGTGGACAAAGTTGCCTCATTGTCTTGTCTAGTTGTGTATGTGTATTGGGGATGTTCAGTAGGAGTATCAATTTCTTATTGTCTAAAGTACTTAGGTGTTATTCCTCATGCATTTTTAGCTGATAATAATCCTTTGTGATCTGTATTTAAGTAAGCAAGTTAGATAAGCTGTATTTGAGATAAATTTTTTTTTTGCCTCCCCCCCTGGGGGGGGGGGGGGTGGAGGACTTTAGATGATGATTTATCTAGACATGATTTAGGATTTGACACTCTGGTTTGTTTCTGATTTTGCTGTATATTTCATTATTTGTTCTTTCATTTCTTGTTTCAGTTGGTTTGTAAAGTGTCTGGCTGCCTAGTTGTCGGTACAACCCCATATTAACAGCCCTATGTAGTTAGCTTAGCTGGATATTTGTCACACCATGTGTGGGTTTGGTCCTTGTCACAATGAATATGTGGGTGGTTGTATTTTTCTGTCATCTTTGCTGTCACAAAATACAAAGATCTAGAAAATTTAAGAATGAAAATCCTTCTCTCTTTAGCTGTGAAGCAATATCTCTTCTTTTCACCTTCCACTTCTGTTACTTCTTCTCACAATCTCTTCTGATTTCTATACCACTTTTATTTCTTAAATCTAGCTTCTCAAATTCCACCAAGCAAACTGCCTATTCTTGTATTACCTCTAGGAATTAGCAAAGCAATGAGTTGTAAACTGAAATTTAGAAGATCCTCCATTAAATGATGTCCAAAAAATGCCTTGTGTATTACTTCAAAATGAAAATAGGCTTTGAAATGGTGAAGAAATGAACATGGGTGACTATGATAGTTAGAAGCGGTTTCATATCAGAAGCTCTGGTAGTCTTAAATGGAAGTCATTTGTATGCTATTGCTTGATTCACAGTACAGAACATATTTACTATGAGCGTGTAACACAGCATATTTGACCTGTCCTTTACCTAATTACTTAAAAGGAGGTAAAACATTTCAGATAGCTTATGTAATACGCGGTTAGAGTTTCCAGTGGTAAGGTGTATTTGCCTTGGTAGATGCTACCTTAACTTTGGTATGCTGAAGATTTTCAGAAATGTGAGAGTGCTACTCCAAGGTGAGGATGTCTTGGGGGCTGAAGCTACAATTCTTTTTGGCATGCTCATGATTTCACAAACAGGAAATACGACCTCGACTGTACAGATAACTGTACTCCCAACCTTAATTGAAGATTTAGAAATTTCTCTCAGAGGAATATTTTCTGATTGACCACTTCTACCTAGGCATTGGGACTTGGAGATGGTTCTTCTATAAATTTGTGACTGTCCTTTCTTTGAATTCCCAACCACCACCCTACTTGCTTGGCTCCATAAACCAAGAAAAGAACATTGTTTTATGGTTAAATCTAGACAGAGTACTGTAAACTGACTAATTCTATTTTGGTTTCTTTTTATTCAAAAAATAAAATTATTTCTGTAATTTAGAGATTTGGAATTTTGCAGTTTGCAAGATAAGTTAACACCTTAGATACAACTTGGTCCTATACATCAAAGACAAAAAAATGGCTTGCACAATGCTTAATGCAAGTGATTATACATGGATCAAATTCTCATTCCATTGCTGAATCCTGTTATCCTTCATCCTTCTTGTTCATCTGCATGTGGCAAGATGCACTTTATATCAGTCATGATCATATTAATTACTGCAGCAGAAAAAGTTGGTGCATGCTGAAATACACCCTGGTTTGTAGTCTTTCACAGTTAATCTGTAGTTGAAGTTCAAACCAACTTCTTAGTCCAACCTATAAGGAAATTCCAAGAGATATGCTGTATCAGCAAGGTACTTCAATTTCCGATGAAGAAGCAGTTCCTAATTACCTAGCTAGAATACTGTAAAATACTCAAGCAGCTGAAGAACTTTTTAATTGGTGAATCAAAGTATTAGTAGCAAAGTCTCCATCTAGCTTGCCTTTTAGTCACCTTTGCTTGGTGACAGGCAATTTTGAGTTGATTTAGTATTATCCAGCTAGACACGGCAAAATATGATATGACAACATATGAAGTTGGGACTTATAGAAGAAATATAAGATAAAGTTGATTTGCCTTCAGGGAGACTAAAAGATTGGTTTACTTGGATGAGTTTTAACTAATAGAACAGCTACTGAGGGTATGGTTAAGAATGGATGTGGAGAAAAATTAACACTTAAGGTTGACTAACAGGGTTGTCCTTTAATTGCGAGTCTGCCTTGTTTAACTGTACTTGGGGGTTTTCTAATCTTAATGATCCAATATCACCTTCTACTTCATATGATTGGATATCACCTTCTATTGTAACCTCTTTGGCTTCCAAAGACCATGATTCTAGTACTGCAGTATAATCTTGCTGGTATTGTCATACTCATTTCCTTCATGATGTCCTTGCAGGTACTTATTGATCCCAAATGTATTATCTGCCGCTATTAGTCGTGGATGTACAATGCTGCATCCTGGATATGGTTTCCTAGCTGAGAATGCTGTTTTTGTTGAGATGTGCAGAGAACATGGAATCAATTTTATTGGGCCAAATGTAAGTTCTTAAGAAGATGGAAAATGAAGTGTATTAAGTTTTGTCTTAATCTGGAATAAATTGTTTTAATTTGGAATGCTGATAATTCATGCTTTATGTTTTGACAACCTCACATAATTGGATGAGAAAGATGGGACTTGGCAATAAATCTGATGATACTAAATCAACTTAGTGAAGCAGTTTTGTCGTAGGTGGCCTATATACTAAGAGAAATATTTTGTGCTTTAGTACTCGTGATTAATTTGTTCAAACGAGCCCTTGTTAATGCTGGTAATATCTAAATGTAGCTTATGCTTTTAACCTAAAGGCTGTTTGTTGCTGTACTAATCATACTCTCTTAAGGTGTTTAACCAATTGATTCCTTTTACCATGCTCAACTTGAGGAATCACGTTCTTCAGATGGTATAGATGTCAAACATCCAGGAAAAAGGTTGGCACTCTAGTAGAATAGACTGCTGCACGTGATGGTGTGTTCTTTAAATACTGACTCATTGTAGCTTAACCAGTTGATGCCTTTTACTACACGCAACCTCAGGTAATCGTGTTCTTCAGATGGCATAAGCGTGAAATCTAGTAAAGGGGGTGGTAATTTAGTAGAATAGACTGCTACTCCTAATTTAGAAAGGCTCCGTTTGGATTAGCTGTTTTTGGGGGTGTTTTTGAAAAACTTTGCTGTAGCAGAGTTTTTAGAGTATATTTTAAAATATTTTTAGAAAATATTTTGAAATATTTTTTATTGGCATTTTATTTTGAGATATTTGGTAAATTTTTAAAAAATTTTAAACTAATTTTTAGATTATCTTTTAGAGTACTTTGTTGTAACTTTTATTGTATTTGAAAAATTAGTTTTTGAAAAACACTCCAAAAACAGGAGATCCTTGTTTTTTTAGCCGCAACTCCCTTGCGATGCTAAATACATTGCTGCTAAGTATGATGACAAAGGCATCATGAATTACTCAGAAGAAGCATCGATCCAAGGCATGAGACAAAAGGGAAGGAGCTTAGTGAAAAATTTTAAAATAAAATAAGGAAGGAAATAGACTTAATAAAATTAACATCCTTGGCAGTTTTTCTTTTCCAGATCTAACAAGCAATAGGCATTTCTAGATGTACAAACTCAGACTGGCCCCTATTTGCCTGTTTTTAGTAGCAGAGATGTCTTAAGGATGGATTTCAACATCTATGCTGTTGTGCGCAGTTCACTGTGAATACTCTTTTTGTGTTTACATTATAAATTGTACCTTTTATGGTCTCTAATTTAGATTTTTACAATGCATCTAAAATAGCTTCTTCAGAAATCTCTGTCCAGGCCTTTTCTAGAGGACTAGATTGCTTATTCCAAAGTGTCTTGCAGCCTGACAGTATCCGAGTCATGGGTGACAAATCAACAGCAAGAGATACAATGAAGAATGCTGGTGTTCCAACTGTACCAGGAAGTGATGGATTGTTACAGGTATTTGGTTCGAGTACCATTTCTTGCTTTAAAATGATAGGTTATATTTATTTATAACATAAGTAGCAGTATTACCATTTACATCTCTTTGAACCTCAAATAAATTTTTCTTGTGGTAGAGTACTGAAGAAGCAGTGAGGCTCGCTGCAGGGATTGGTTACCCTGTAATGATCAAGGTAATCCTATACTTCAACTTTTCAGATGCACAATTATGTGCATGTATGTAGCGCCCTATCTCTGTGTGTTTGTGTACATATTTATATACATATACCTGTTTGTAGATGTATGCAAATTAGAAGATGAATTTATGAGTATTTGTCAGATTTTTGTAAGTCATATATTACTGCAAGTGAAAAAAATTCCAGAGTATAAAGATGCAGCAATGGTTGACTGACTTGTACCTGTTACTGCATTAATAACTTGATGATTTCTTTCTTGGGAATACAGATACTGCATTTAGGATGTGCTTATCTGTTCTTTTATGTCTTTTACTATTGACCTATTTTATGGTAATATCAACTGTAGAAGTTAATCCTATTAGAAATTTGGATTCAACTGAGCACAGCTTGAGAAAAGCCCTATCCTGAGACTAAACATATACTAAAACTATTTTCGCGTTTCTTGTGAGATTGTGAATCAAATACGCATCCTCTAAGTTGTCAGATTATGTTTTTGCCTGCCAGCATACTTGCTGATTTACTCATGGAAAGAAACAAAAGACTTCCGCAATAGAGTAAAAAAGCAGTGTCATTTTTCCCTTATGTATAAAACCAGAAACTTCAGAATTTATCAAGCTTTAGCAGATTGAGTTGAAAGAATTACGACTATGCTTTGTTTGGCTGCAGCATACATGTGGAATAAATGTAAATATTGAAAACCTAGAACACTTAGAATGTAACATTGTTGATTCCCTGGAGTTGAAATTTTTGCCCTAAATGGTTATGAGATGCATGTTTAAGTGAAATGAATTGCAAATGCGTGTAAAGTCTTTGAGCATGACTTCTTTGTACATTATGCTTGAAGGCTACAGCTGGTGGTGGTGGAAGAGGAATGCGTCTTGCTAAAGTGCCTGATGAGTTTGTAAAGTTATTGCAGGTACTTTCCTACATTGATTTTGCTTGAAACATGCTTATGGTTAAGCGCAAGAAAGTGTAGTCTCCAGTTTTGGTGACTTAATTGAAAGATTCTGTGTGCTTGCCACTGGCTGAGCAACATTGAGCTAATTGCACCACACATCATTTGATACACTTGACTATTTGGTTTCATTCAGCATAGTTTTCATCATATATTTAGTGAAACAATAACACTTGGGATTTTTAGTTTGAGTGTGTTATTAGAAGTTAGCCATTGTATGATCTAATTAATTTTATATGTCTAACTAATTGATTTAATAAATCATTGCACCCCTACATAGAGGTCCTGGCTCCTCGTTTGATGCATACTAACCCAATATGTGGTTCTTAGAGATTTCATTGTGCAAGTAGTTTTCTTAATGTTTGAAGTGGGAATTGAAGTGCTGTCTGTTAACCTGTAGACTGTTCACAAAAGATTCAATCTTGAAGTGCAATGTATATTTTCTGACAGAAGGAGCATCTACCATCATATGTCAAAAATTTTACCTTTAAAGATATTATTTTCAGTTCTGCATCCTGCAAATTGCTATGTTGTTAGTTGTTATCCTTCACTTTGTATAGTCAGATTTTTCTTTCTTGCAATAGTCTTTGCTTATTTTCTGTTCTAATTGATGAAGCTCTGAATTTCAGAGTTCGTGCAAATGCACAAGAATATAGGCACACTGATTTTGTTCTTCTGGCAGAGCATCTTTGACTTTGTTGATAGGTAGCTCTTATCGGGTTTGTAATTGAGCCCTCATCTATTTTTGGGATTGGTTTTTCTGGTCTGACAGCAAGCTAAGAGCGAGGCTGCAGCTGCATTTGGCAATGATGGTGTTTATCTGGAAAAGTACATTCAGAATCCAAGGCACATTGAATTTCAGGTACTATCATTTGATTTAATTTTCTTAAATTGTCATTCATTAAGATCTTGAGCGTAGATCTGAAATTATAATAACCTGGTTAAATAAAGAATATGTTGTGTTCTTTACTATTATTGCTCATGCTTCGTGAGATGATGCTAAGATAGATGGACCTGATGCCCATGGATGCAAGTTTTTCTGCATTACAATGTCAACCCTTTTAAGGGCATTGGAGCTTATCGAATTATCACTGGTGGAATTATTCAAGTTAGAGTGTTGAATAAACTTGATAGAGCATATAGTAGAACCAATCCTGTAAATGTTGTTAGATAATTAGTTTTTTGTAAGCTTAATTACCTAATTGAATTGCACTAAAACGAACATCTTGGTAATACTTTTAGTAATGAAGTTTCATGGGGCTAACAGAATGCTGAATAATGTGGCACATGTGATTGCTAATCAGCCCGAAGCGTGGTTATCCAATCCACCTCTATTTTTATATTCCCTATAATTGCTTCGCAACTTATCTAATGAAGTTTATACTTGAAGAAGAAGAATATTTGCAGCTAAGAGGGACAAAAAAAGTGCACATGCCTCCTGTCATGGAATAAAGGAAGCCCTCTCAGTATAGCCTGACAAAGAATTCCTCAAAACCTCAAATTTGCTATAGTCCAGACCAAAGTGGAGCAGCCTTAGGTTTGCTTCTAGTCTTGCCCTGTAAAAGAGCACATGTTATTGGTCATATCCACTTACTGTTCAAAAGTGTGTTAATAGTATTATCCAAAGGATATAGGGTATCTTTCATAGAACAACGGGAAGTTGGGGAAACATCTGATGGTTTATAGTTCTTCCTAGAGGATATGAAGGGATAGATAATGTTTTAACACCTGTGGTATCTGAAGCATGAGAGAACTTCGAGATGTTTCAAATCTCAAGGAATGGTTAGTTTTCATATTTTAAAAATGTATATTTCATGGTATCATCCAAAATAGAAGTTACGCAGAAATGCATCTAAAGATCTAAGCTATACAGAGGAAGAAAAGGCTTGTAAAAACTCTCTTAACTTTGCTTCCAACTAGTAAGTAACATGCTTTAGTTATTTTGGTGATTCATTTGCTGTTCAAATATGCTATTCAATGCGTTTTTCCAAATGGAAATGGTCTATTGCACTGATATGAGCTCCAAACTACATGGAGATTTATCAAAGTTACAAGGCTTGAAATTATATTAACAAACTAATTGTAGCATAGGTATATTAGTCCAGTTAACCGGATTTCCATTTCAATCGTATTGTTACACTTGATATCGAGATTTGGACTTCATGTAAATTGCCCAATAAGATTTGAGGTTATGGTGCTACAAAATAGAGGTGTTCTGTCATTTCTCTCGTCGGCAAGATAATCATGTCACTAGCTACTGCTGACTATTGTTGTGTCTTTGCTGTCTCTTTTTAATCAGAAAGCTAATAAAAAAATAACAAAAACTGATCGTTGCTTGTTTTCTGAATCGTATTGGCTCTTTATCAGTCTATGATGCAGGGTTTTTATCTCGGTTTTATGTTGTACTAAGGTCACTGCAAAGGGCCTGCAGTGACTTCTTTTTGTAACCTGGCGTAGTAGCAAGATCATTATTATTCTCATCTCCATAAGAACCTGCAGTGTATCTTGACTGAAGCATATTTAATTTTTTTGCTTGTGAAAACATACTTTTATCTCTCCTCTTGTCTGTATTCCATTTTCATTGATTAAGTACATAATTTTTAAGTGGTTGTAGAACTATAAGCCCAAAAAAATAAAAAAGATCCCATTGCTTTTGATTTATGTCATATGCTGCAGTTAATAAAATGTTAGATTCACATGAATTTGTCTTTTGGTTTTCCAGGTTTTGGCAGACAAGTATGGAAATGTTGTGCACTTTGGAGAACGTGATTGCAGTATCCAGGTAATTTTGCTGTATGTTTGTTAATGTGAGGCTAAAAATATCAACTGGAGCTGTCCAAAGAAAGATCAAGGTTTGCAAACTCAAGACCTTAGTTTTTGTGGAAAGGGTTTTAGTTACCAACATTCCATGGTCCAAATTAACCTGCAATTTTTATTTTTTTAATTTTTTTTATCAGGGGAAGGGTGGGATAGAAGCAGGTATGGGAGGATTTGACCCTAGGTCCTCTAATTCCTAGGTCCTCAATATTAGCCCCTAGACCAAGGCCTACTCAGCTCCTGCAATGTTTAGTTTGATGCAAATACTTTCATAATCTGGTGTCCTCATATTTCATTTCACTTTCCAGAAAAACTCAAAACTGATAAATCCATCATTGAACTGTGTGTTACACATCTGCACAATCAAGCTGTAGCTCTAAGGACTTAAGTAAAGCCAGCTAATTTTTAAGTTTCAGTAGTGCAGCGTTAGTATGTAACCAAAATTTTAACTATTATGGTTCCTTTTTTCATCAAACCATTTTTTTCTTAATAATATTAACCTATGGGTGCATCTAAGTTTTTTGGACTTTTTTTGTGTGCATAGCTTAGTTCATTTCTACTTTTGTTGGTATAATGGAAATTAAGTGAAATCTGGACAAGTTTGCTTCTTGGCAAAATGGTTTTTCTGCTGACGTTTCTTGAAAACTAACATAGCTAGTTGGAGGAATGAGTGCAACTGATTATTTGTGTATTTATGCAGAGAAGAAACCAGAAGCTGCTTGAAGAAGCACCCTCTCCTGCATTGACAGCAGAGTTACGGAAAGCCATGGGTGATGCAGCAGTTGCTGCAGCTGCCTCTATTGGTTACATAGGCGTTGGTACTGTCGAGTTCCTTTTGGATGAAAGGGGTTCCTTCTATTTTATGGAGATGAATACTCGAATTCAGGTGGGAAAAGGCACTTCGGCATTTTATCAAATTTGTACTGAAGTATTATATTAGGGAATTGTATGATCTATTTTAAATTAAACATAGGTGGAGCACCCAGTGACAGAAATGATTTCTTCTGTGGACCTGATTGAAGAACAAATTCGTGTGGCTATGGGAGAGAAGCTTCGTTACAAGCAGGCACGAGTTATGGCTTTACAAATACAGAAAGTATAATACATAAGACTCAGTATTTATTCCCACTTAATGTTTTTCATTGTTGACAGGAGGATATTGTGTTGAGAGGACACTCAATTGAATGTCGTATAAATGCAGAAGATGCTTTCAAAAACTTCCGACCTGGGCCTGGTAGGGATTTTCTGAAGTTTAGATGCACTTATGTTGAATAATTTTGCTCACCAAATGAACTTTGGTTGAAGCGAAACAGTAGTAATAAGCTTTATGGAGTCTTTCCCAATTTAAGACTTCTAGGAGTCATTAGGTTTTCCCATTCGTAGCCTACCTTCTGATGATCCAACTGAAAGCCTATTTTGCAAATGTAATTTTTCAATTGTTAGGACATGGCTTGTACAATTAGCTGCTGATGGATGTTATATATATGTGGAAGAATTGGGAAATATCAATTTGATGAATCATTCAGTAGAATGTTGTTATTTTGCTTTATTGTTTGTCACAGGGGTTCAATCATTCTAGTTGTTAAATGTGGCAAGTATTCTTATATAAGATAAATACTTTTGTCCTGACCGGTTGTTTAGTTTGTGTTCAACATTTGTTAAATTAAGGGAAGCTCGAAAAATTGATGTGCATATCTATTAAAAACAGGGAGAATAACTGCATATTTGCCAGCTGGAGGTCCATTTGTGCGAATGGATAGCCATGTTTATCCTGATTATGTGGTTCCACCAAGCTACGATTCCCTGCTTGGAAAGGTTAGTCAACAAATATCATGTATTTGTATTTAAATGCAATATGGCTTCTTTTTCCCTTGTCTTTCCTTTTTTTCTCCTGCTTACAACTTCCATGACTTCTGTGATGAATGATACTTCTATAAGAATATGAATATTGGATGCACAACAACCCAAAGTTTGATACATTTCACTCTATGTGAGATACTGCAAGACCATAGAAGTGGGCTTAAAGCATACCTATTGATTTGTATATTCTGTGGGCTTCAAACGGGTGAACTAGGTTAAACTGGTGTGCAGATAAAATTTTTAAATTGAAATATGGGAATTTCTGTAATTCTTTGGGTAATTAATGATCTATTTATGGAAATTCCCTGATCAAAATTTGTATTAAGTTGATGAGATGCGAAAAATGAATGTTGGTATTATTTTGTGCCTATATCACTATGCATTTCTCTATGGAAAAAATGATGGAGCCTAAAATTTCTAAAGGACCTTGGCTCCAGTGAAAAGGTACTAAAAGTGGACATATAGTTACCATAGCATGCTTATAATGCTATATGCCATAGCAAAGACATAACATTTCTCGATTTACTTGGGGATAATTTTTGCATGAATGGGAGTGCTTGAATGGATGTTTTAGTTTTTGAGATTTGCAGTAAGCATTTGTTATTCATTTTTTGGGATGCTGTGGGGCATGATATTATAGAAACATGATCTGTGGTAGCTATATGGAGATTATATGGTTGTGTATTGTACTTCAGCTGTCTGTTATCTTCACCTTCATTTTCCATGATAGCTCTATCCCGTAATTTTAATGTTGCTTGATGTGAATTTAGCTTATCGTATGGGCTCCAACAAGAGAGAAGGCAATTGAACGCATGAAAAGGGCTCTTGATGACACAGTCATCACAGGTGAGATGGGATCCTCCAGCTTATTTTTCTTCCCTTCAATTTGCGATTGCCCAGATTGGCAAATCATTTTTCCAACATCAAATGAATTTGGTTGGAAAGTTTGCCTTTCCTAGATTAACACATTCATTATAAGCCAAGAAAATGGAGTAACAAATGACTAACCGGGAACGGGATATTTGGACTTCAACATGGTCCTATCCTGTCTCTATATTCATTTTCTTTCACTTCTAACTGATTATTATTTCTCAGAACCAAAAGTTGAGATTGACCATCACTGGTTTCCATAGACATGGTTGAGCAATTTTGCTGGTGGTCCCATAAGTTTCAAATTTGGGATACTGTTTGATCGACCTTTGGAGTTATCAAATAACTGTACTCTCTTTTATTTCCATTAACTCTAGAGTTCTAACATATGAACTGTCCTTTTCCCAGGGGTGCCAACTACAATTGATTACCACAAACTTATCCTGGACGTTGAGGTAGGCAAAAATTGGATGAATTGATTGTGCTCTATTATTTTATTATCTGGAGTTTGTAGGTGTGTGGTTGTTAACTGAAATTTTCATGTTGCCAATGCAGGATTTTAGGAATGGAAAAGTAGACACTGCTTTTATTCCTAAGCATGAACAGGAATTGGCTGCAGTAAGATCTTGAGATACTCGTATTCCATAGTTTTAGCATTTTGTTTCCCCATATTTTATTCAATCCCTCCACCCCCACCCCCCACATCATGGTTAAGCACTGCACATTTTCATGCATAGAGAAGGCAAACCTAGAAAAAGACACTGCCTTCTTTTGGTGTCAATTGTACATGTGCCTCATGCGGTGCTTCCATGTTAAAGTACCTTTTTTGGAACTTATCGTCGTGGTGATGTTATTAATCATTAGTAGCACTAGAGATGGGGCCAGAAGCTGATTGTGCATTTCTACGTCAAAGTGGCAAATCTATTCTTGATCTTAGAGTGCATAATGTCTCAAGAATTTGAGCTGTGACCTAGCATAACCTACTTGAGCTCTATTATAGCAGTCCAGTCATGTTCTATCACTCTAATTTTGGTTGTTGCTTCCAATCTTTCTGACTGGATTGCCTTTTGCAGCCCCAGCAAATTGTACCAGCTACCTCGGTGAAGGAGTTGGCGAAGGCAGCTGCCTGATTTGCTTTGTTGTTAGTTTGATCGAGCTTGTTTACGTTGGAATTTGCTTTCCCAGAGCAGTCCAGATCCAATGCATTTTTTCCTCCAATACATTTTTACATTTAGCGAATTGTTTGTGAATGAAAAAATCAGTTTTGTTTTAGGATTTTTAATAACAAAAATAGTACACTAAGGTTGTTCTCTATAACCTAGCACATTGTAACTGTAGTGTTTTGGTATCAGAAATTAGATGAGATCCCCCTATTTTCATCTTCTTGAGGTGGTGCAGAACAGTTTGAGAAGTTGGATCATTCGAAGAAATTACAGACTGTTATTTTTGTTATAAACCGTTTGCTGTATATTGGTAAATTGAAAATAAATTACGATAATCTTGCAACTTTAGCCCTAAGATGTGCAAACCTGAAAGGACCAAGAAACTTTTACAAAATGAATAGGTGAATGATAGGAGAAAGCCATCAGAATATCATACCATAGTAATATTGAGCTGATCACTCTGGTAGCACTTATGACCAATGTGAATTTGCTGCTTTAAGCTTACTATACATTTTCATGCATAGCAACCACAAAACAAACTGCTCGTTATTTTGGGTGTGAAAATGTCAAATGTACAGTCTGCGTAAATGGCTTACTTCTGACGCGTGTATGTTTTTTTTTTTTTTTTTTAAATGTTGAAGAGCCTTTATCTCAGAACTCATCTTTCTGGTACTATAACTAACTAACTAGCTGCAACAGAGAGATTGGACCAAGACCTGATTTTGATATGCTTTAACATCAAAAAATTATCAAGCAAAGACATGATCTTACCCGAATGAATACATGTTAGTACTTTTGCTAACCAAAATTGCGAATATGGGCTCAAAGTTCAAGGTACTTTATTTTTATATGCCCTGTTAATCAATTTTAAAAGCAAAGATTTAGCTGCTAGACAGATATATCGCGCACAAGTACAGAGATTCAAAATATCCTCTTATGCTTCAAGTTGTATCATTACTTCAATTGCTAACGAGTAAATTGCTTACGTTGTATTATATAACCCCTTTGTTCTAGCCTCTAGGGCGCAACAAGTCGAGTTAAAAACTAATATTGCTCTATTTGATCCCCAATTAAATTAAAAATAGCTGTGCTTATGCTTAAACTTGAATCAAAGCTTGAGCTTGATGGGAAAAAAAAGAGAGAGTTGGAACTCCAAAAAGCAAAGGAAGGTTGAGCTCGAGCAATTTACTCCTAGAACTTCACCAGTACACAAACATGACCGTTCACTAGAATTTCAAGTCAAGAAATTTCACAGATCTTTAAATTGGAAATTTCACCATAACTAGTTCATTGCCACATGCAAATTAATGTGAAATTTAATTGATATAATCATATTAGCCTTGATTCTTAATGATGTTATTATTACATTTTTAGGACATAAAGTGCTTTTACATTACACAAATGCAAATATTATCAAAACCATACATGTTTCTTTTTTTTTTTAGTGTAAGCAGGAGGACTCGAACCCGAGACCTCTTGCTTTCACTCCCTTCCCCCGTACCACCCAACCCATCCCTCCCCCCCAAAACCATACATGTTCACACAGACCAACAAAATAGAAAATACTATCACGTAGAACATGCGCGCGCACACACACACGCATATATGTGTACACACACACACATACTAGAAAAACAAAAGAGAATCTGCATTTCAGAGAAAAGGCATGTTCTTTGAACATTTAAAAATAGCCATGTTAAAAACAAATAAATAGAAATAATTGTAGGAAAAATAGAATAATATACCTTTGCAAGTAAAATGAATAATCATATAACAAGCATAGAAAAATTGATGCTTAAAAGATACACAAGATGAAGAAAATATTCATATCACATAAGCAACATTAGTTTCTTGTACAGTTGGGTGCATGCTAGGGAAATTTGACAAAATATAAATTACAAAAAACATAATTCAAAATGAGTAAAGAAGTATTCCATCAATGTCCAAATTTGACAGAATATAATTACATTAGTTTCTTGTACTAAAAAAGCATGATGTATTCAATCACTGTCCAAATTTTTATTTAAAACATTAATAGTGTGTGTATGTGTGTGCATATGCGCGCGCGCATGTGTGTATACATATATATGTGTGTGTATATATATTTATATATATATGTATGTATGTATGTATGTATGTATCCACACACACATACATAAGTACATACATATATATACATAGCAAAGTCTTAATTTAAGTGATGTCCCTCTTCTATATGACACAGTAAATTGAAAAGAACATACCAGTCATTTCATTAATTGAGTTACTTATTAGTGTTTGAGTTTTCTTCAAATAACCAATTAAATGCAATGCTATATATGAATAATTTTTATTCGTTTATTTGAAGTATTTTCTCTTAAACTATATAAGATAAGGAGTAATTTGGTAGATATGGAATAATGATCACGTATATATGAGGTAATATTATCCAAGTTGAGACAATGAAATATCAGTCAAATTATTCGAAGAACTCTTTTTTGTAATCAAAATTGTTTAGCAGTAAAATTGATTCAAGTATCACGTATCACGTTGTAATGAAATGTTGAAGGTAACTACTTCTTTAAATCAATAAATCAAGAACTAGAAGAAATAATAATCATATTGTATTAGTTTAAATATTAACCAATTGCAAATATAAGGATTGATGCACGTGTATGAAGTAGAGAAATTGGCACCCCAAATCTGAAGTGATATTGAAGAAGAAAATTTTCAATTAGTGTTTAATTGGACTAAATTAGTGATAAAACATCCAAATATTAATGAATTAAAAAAACTTCATAAAGTTGAAAAACTATGTGGATAGATATGTAAATTTAAAAAGTAAGTAGATGAAAACTAATTTATATATATTTAGTGTGAACAAGTCCAGCATATTGAATGTTAACACAAATATTATAGATCTAAATCCAAATATTGAATGTTAACCATAAACTAGGAGTGTAGCCAAATCCTAATATCGCATAATTAACTATGCATGACTTACTAGTTGCATGTAGCTATGGAGAACACATTTATACCAATAATTCATCCCTCTGATAGTCTGTGTGGTTGGTCAATTGAAAATTAATGCATGAGGGTGTTCTAATAACAAAAACCAAGTAAATTGGTATATCAATGCAAATAAATTTAATAGGAAAGTAGTAGTTGAAGTGATAGGCAAAGAGCAAAACCCAATAGGCTATGCACCAAAAAATAGAACCAAGAAAGTTACCCATCGAAGTTTAGTGGGGTAGAAAGAAGCAGTAAATGTCCCTGCATTTAGGAGAGAGCTACAGTTGATAGCATTGTGTATTACGTTGTAATAGGGTTGTCTAGATGTTCTTCGTCATCCGAGTTGTAGTTCTTTTTCAAGCAGGAAATGTGTTACTACTATTATTTTGTCTAGTGATTGAACGTGTAGTTTCCAATTGTGATAATATAGGACATACCATGAAGCTTACGTAGAAATAGAATAATAGAGGTTAGGTGATGCAGACTCCATGAGACAAATAATAGGTAAATTTAGTGTAATCATATGAAATACAAAAAATCCATCTTATAGCTAAAAATTGACATAGGTTTGGATTAGAAATTTAATTGTTTAAGGAGCTGAAAAAGTAGGACAAGTAAGATTCTTATTAATGTACTTTAAGTAGAAATTTCAGTAAGCCTCTGGTAAACCATTTCTGTATTTTTCAAAATCTCCGTCAATAGTTCATATGTGTTATAAGTAATAATCTTATATCAAGTTTATATTATCAATTTTGTATTAAAAAAGGTTCAATTTCTTGCACAGAAGGTATGCTACCCTTCAAACAACCTTGTAACAAACTTGATGATAGTAAAATTAAAAATGACATGAAAAACATGAAGTTCTACACTAAATAGATTGCCACTTCCCTACAATCAAACTTTTATACTTTTAGACTTTTCTCTACACAATAGAGGTTGACTTTGTCAGAAAGTAGAACAGCAAAGAATAAAACATATTACCAGAAAAAAAGTTACCTTTATGCCTATGTTTTATAGAGTTTCCTAAGCACATGTACTAAATTATTAAATAATTTTAGTACTCTTCCTTAACAAAGATTGGAAACTCTGGTGTCATTTTCAAGGATCTACTCAAACTTAGTAAATAAGTCATGAATATTGAAATTATAGGCATAAGGCATGATAGAAAAACAGCCATCCTCTGGTTGATAACTTTTGTCCATTGATCTCCACTCCTCCCTTCTAAGTTTCACATAAATTTAGCAATGACCTCATCTACTAATGAGGCCTCACAATCGAGAAGCCAATCTCAGGTCCTTTTCCTTTTCACACACCAATCTCACTTGGTTGAGAGTTGACATTTATGGACTAATCTTTGAGGCTGTGCTTCATTTTACTCATAAGTGTGCATTGGTTGTTATCTTCATCTAATAGTCTTAAAATTGAATTGAAAGGGGTTAGTTTCAAATTACATTTCTCTAGTCAATTTTGAGCAGTTTTTACTCCTTTCCCTACCCACTGGGCCCCCAAGATGCCATGGTGCTGTTGCCATTGACATCACCCTACTCATGCTATTTCAAACCAATTGAATCAAATGTCTTACCTCTTTGATTATTGAGTTTTTCACAGATTTCATTGATAAAGCCATCTCTGCCATGGAATCATGCACCTTTTCATGGCTTTCTTTGCTCTCTCGTGCAAACTTTTCTAAGTTTGTTAATTTGACTCCATAAGTGCAGTTCTATCACATTGGACCTCTTTCACCTTCCCCTTAAATTTCCATATAGCATCTCCATCACCCTATAGGAAGAATGAAAACTAGTATAAAGCATGAACGTAATTAAAATTTGACATGTTACTGCATATTACCTCAGCCACCTTAAATATCTGAATGTTTTCAATGTCTTTTCCGTTTGCTCATATTGTTGCCTCCAATATCTGTGCTGTATGTGCATCTCTCTCTATAGAAAAATGGTTTACATGGAAGACCGGAATAGCAACACAAAAAATGACGTATTGTCTAAGACTCCATTATGCTTTCCTATACAAACAGTCATAGATGAAAAGGAACAAAAAGAAGTTAATGTAGTTTATTCATAAATGTGTGCACCATGATAAAAGTTAGCAACCATCGATCCCAACTCCCGATTTTATTTTTACTTTCTGTATGCCTTCTACAAGTTGATCCAGAACAAGTTTGGCCCAATTTACATCCTCATTTTGTTGAAGATTTTGAGATATGGAATATAGCTTCTTCTTAGACCAAATTCAGTTGACAAGCATTATATATTTATCTGTAACATACATAGCGAACACCTTGAACTTTAACCTATTATTGGATAGAGATTTGAGGTTCTTTCTCATGTTAGCAATGAAAATTATCTCACTCATTTGTATATTCAGCACACTCTCTAGTTCCTAGTCAATGGAATGTTCAACTCTATCTCAAGCGCCCTTTTTTAGCTAATCTCTAACACATGCTCTATTGCTCCATGCTATCCAGAATGACTCTAAAGTTGAATCCATGCATGTTGAAGATTCTATTTTTGCTATTGAAGCTATCACCCAACAAGGTTAAGAAATCCTTTCTCATGTCAGATGCTTGAATCATTAGCACGGACCACAACCAAATCTCATTCATAGCCTGTCGTTATTTGTAGACACCAAATTTTTAAGGAGTTTCGTTTGTTATTATTTCTATTTTTGATTAATTTCATTTTTATTTTTATTTTTTATTTTTTAGGTCATTTTATCATTTAATTAAACTTTAATCATTTAATTTTCAATTTAATGTTGTTTCGATGTTAGGGTTTTACTTTATCTTATTTTATTTTTTGTTTTTGCACATAAGCCTATTTTGGTGGATGAGATCTTGGCCTTTCATCTTAGGTTTAGTTTTTCTTTAGGGGAGGTGCCTTAAAAGGAAAGGGAGCCGAAAAACAAAGGAGGGGACTGGAGTCTAAGGCAACGGACGAGGGAAAGAAAAGAATACAGAGCAAGGAAAAAACAGGGGAGGTTACGGGCAAAAACCGAAAATGAAAATGAAAAAACAGAGAGGGGCGGCTGAAAAAAGGGGAGAGCTTCGTGAGGCAGGGGAGTTTCGTCTGAGAAGGGAGCTACGGCTGAGACAAGAAAAACAAAAGGGGGCTAAGAAGCAAAAAAAAAACAGAGGGTGCCAATTAGAGAGGAAATGGAGGGCGGCTAAGGGGAAAAATCTGGAGAAGAGGGGAGAGTTTTCGGGTGAGGCCAGAAACCGAGAGAAAAGCTACGGCTGAAGGAGCAAGGCTTCGGACAGAAATGAAAAACTAAGGAAAGGGCCAAAGGAAAGCTTCAGGCGTCTGGGAAGAAGCAAGAAAAACAGAGGAGGCTGCCTCTGTTTTCTTCTTTTTTTTCCTTTTCGCGCACCGCCGCCCACCCCAAATCTCCTCTCTCTCCCCCACGCCTTCTGCCATTGCCACCACCGCGCGCAACTTCCATCGAAACCACTGCAGCTGTGAGGGTGAAAGTCAAGGCCCTTTACAAGATTCCACCCTCTCGATCACAGCTTGCAATTATACCGGTGAAAAGAAAGCTGCCACCAGCATCCAAAGCCGCGGCATCGGCAGCTGCCACCCAGGAAGTAAAGCCAACTAAAAGGTGGAGAAGAAGGGAGTTGAAGCCATGGCGCCCGCTGCCTAAAATCACTCAAACCTGTATCAGAGGAACCACTGTTAGAGGCCATCGTGAGGTAACCTATCCATTTACATTTCAGTCTTTTGTCAAAATATATTTGCCGTGAGGTTGGCGTCTCAATTTTTGTTTGTCGATTCTTCATGTCCTTTTGGAATACACGTATGCTGTATGTTGATTGGAATGTGTCTCTTGGGTTGCTGATAGTATTTTGGCTAATTATAATATCGATTGAGCAGAAATCAGTGAAATTTTTGATGCCCAGTTGGTGTTCGATGAAATGACCAATTGAATGTTATACTCGGAAAAGCGATTTGTCTGCATTTGCGCATGTGAAGAAACAAACGAACAACAATTTCAATGTTGTTTCAGAACATAATAATTGATTTCTAGGGTAGAAAGAAGAATTTTGATCTTGATACATTGGCATGCGACTGTCTCTGTTTTCCTTTTCGGGCTCTGCTTTTTCTTTTGTATGGATTCGAATTGACGGCATGAAATTGGCTTGAGGAACAGTTTGAGTGAGTTTTATGCTTTGGGTTGAAATTTGCTGATTCTTTGGTGATCATTCGTCCGCAAAAGAAAGATGAAGATGGCAACTCCCATTTGCCCGTTTGGAAAAATGATTATTTGTATAATCTGTAATCTCATTCCCATGATTTCCTTTTTTTTTCCTGTAATTTGCTCCCCACAGTTTTTTAAAACTTCATAATTTGACCCCAAAATGTTCACAATTCTTTCAACTAGATCCCTATTTTTGTTGTGATTGAGCCTCTCAAATTCCCCCTTGTTCTGAATTAACCCGGAAAATTGGAAAAGTGAACTTGTTTCTCCCTTTTAGATTTTAAATCATCTTCTAATAAGCATGAGTAGTCCTTTAACTAAATTAATTTTGGGTTTTAGATCATAATTGTGGCTTAAATAATTTTAGTTGATTTGTTATCTTGTTGGGCTTAGACTTATGTTTGGCTAATGATATTTAGTTGGGTTTGTGTAAGAGGGCTCAATTCATTTTTGGGTTTTTGGCTTGGGCTAGAGGGTCGTGGCCCATGTGTTTTGGTTGGCTAATTTTTGGGCTAAAATAATATACTAGCCCACTTGTTTTTCCTTGGACTTCCGATTGGGCCAAGTGATCTTGGCCCAAGAAAGGTGAAAATGGCCCATACCCTTTTGTTTTGGATTTCCGATTGGGCCTGGAATGTTTTGGCCCAAGCAAATAAGGAAATATGGCCCAATGGCCTGATCCATTAGGAAACCAGAAAACGTTTTTGCAAATCAGTCCCTGAATTTCTCCTTAATCGTACTGTGGCCCTGGACATTTTCAACTTCTTTCAATTCGGTCCTTAATTAATTGCAAATAGGTCCCTGAACTTTATTTTTCTTTAATTTTGACCCCAAAACTTTGTTCATTTTTGCAATTAAGTCCCTTCTTCTCTTGACTTTTTAAATGTGAATTGTCTACATGATTTAATTGATTCAAATTCATGCTTATTTTCCATCCTTTGTGATTTTGCCAAATAAATTGGTACCTTGACCTTTTTATTGTTTTGAAGCTAATATCTCATCTACTCGATTTCCATTGCAAGGGAGGTAACTTCTATATTCTTGATTTTATTTTTCCTATGTGCTCCTACGTGTTATGTGAATATGCCTGTCTATTTCGCTTTCCTTACCTCCTTACATGCATTTACTTGCTTTTAATTTTATTTAAGTTTTATGGGGTATGTGTACACCTCTTGGCTTGTAATAGATAGTGCTCGGAGAGCATCTTGTCCATTTCCCCTTCCCCTTTAAGTTTTATGGGGTATGTGTACACCTCTTGGCTTGTAATAGATAGGGCTCGGAGAGCATCTGGTCCACTTCCCCTTCCCCCTGGTTGCTTGCTTTTGTTGCTACATGTTTAATTGCTTTATTAGGCTCTTGCATCTAGTCGAGCATGCTAAATGCTATGTGCTATGTGTTTACGAGTATTTTGGCATGTCTACTTGCTTTCATAGCCATGAATGAATGGAATGGATGAATGTACGTTTCCGCTAGTCCAACGCTAGTCGGAATTCATAGAATGGGCTAGTCCAACGCTAGACCCTTAGGGATTTCCCCTCATTAGCATATCATTTGTTTGTTCACCACATATCATGCATTTTTCTTAGTTTTATCACTTGGCATGCTCCTCGAACCCCCTTTCCCTTCATTTTAGGATTTTTGCATATCATGATAGTTGTAGGGTCCATTTGCTTGAGGGTCCCCTTCTGATAAGGGAAACGAGCGAGTGTGGCTACTCGATAGCCTTAGCACGCTAGTTTTGCCTTCTAATCAAAGGGAAAATCGAAGTCGAAAAAGTTAGGAGTCATTCCCACACCCGACCTGATGCATTCCCTTAGGTTCATTCATTCTCATTTATCACTCACTCATTCTTTTCAATTCACATTTTCCTTTCCTTATTGTTCATTTTGATTTCTACTTCACAAAATTGCATTTAATTACACCTATACGCACTTCTCACTATATTTCATACACTTGCACACAAACACTTGGAATTTTCATACAATTGCACACGTGCACCTTTCCATACACTTGTACACAAACACTTGGATTTTTAATTTCTTTCATACACTTCCACACTTGCACATTTGAGTCTCATTTGCATTAATCGACCTCTATGGGGTTTTCCTTTGTTGGCCGCCACAATTCATGTGGTTTGGGACCAAAAGCCTCACGAGAGACATCGTAGAATTTAGGATTGCATTTTTCTTTCCGTTTTGCATTCATATAGTCATATCCAACGTGCGAACATATATTGGGTAGAAAATTAGGAAAGGTAAGGTTAAGTCGCGCAACTAGCCTTGGCTAGGTCAAAGGGGTGCCTTGGATTTTTATCCTTGCCTTCCCCTTTGTCAAACGTGACCCCCGAACCTTTTTCTTTGGCTTACGTGGACTAGGAGTCGTTTTAAAAAGGGTTTTACTACTTTGTCTTTAAAAAACACTTTTTGGGTGACTTGGTACACCCCAAATCTATACCAAGTGGCGACTCCGTTTTCATATTTAAAAAAAACCCTTTTTAAAATTTCATTTGGCCAAATCGTCGCTTTCCAAAGTCCCATGGCCTTTTTACTTTTCATTTTGCACACGTTCACACCACACTTCACACACACATCACACACAATTCATTCATTCGAAAAGTGGGGCGCGACATTATTCATTGCTTAGGTTGTTGATCATATCCTTCAACAAATGGAAGGATATCCTTGTGCCATGCCATTTCTGTAGCATTTCCTAGTAGGAAGATAGGAAATCGTGACTATAAAAAAGTCCATTCAATCCAGCCACTCAATAATAAATACCATGCCTTAAATTTTAATAACCAAAATAGTGACAAATAAGATGTCCTATGAATGCCATTAACATGGAATATAAAATGCAATATTGCTTTCCAATTTATTTTTTAATTCGTGTTCATATGGGCCTTCCCTTTTTTGATTACTTAAGACCATTTAACTTTAATTCATAATGGCCATTCCTTTCCTAGTTACTCTAAATCAATCAATGATGGGCCAAAATTTTCCAAAAACTTTATGTACAGTATTCCTTTTATGTTTGAACACTATAATTTTGCCCTCACAACAAGTTTTTTTTTTGGTGAATAGTTAACACTTTTATCTCCTTTAATTTCTCTTTAAAAACGTGTTTTATGATAACTTACACACACACACATACACACACGTATATCTGTCCATTACAATATAATATAATCATGTTTATTCCTTTTTGTAATGCTTAATATACCCTCCTTTATTAATCTAACTAATTTAAGCTAACATTCTAATCCGATTTCAATATGACACTAGTGAACTCTAGCTTAATGTGAACTATCATTTTTTAAGTTCTTAGATGAATTAGTAATGAACAATAACTCTATATGAAAAACCACAATTCTATATGCGACAAAAACTAGTAATCTTAGTCTATGAAACCACCTAAATATCAGCAAGGGATGGATCACAGAAAAGATATAAAATCCAAGAGGGCCAATCTACAAAACCAGCAGCGTATACAACGTGAGGATCCGAAAATTATTTTTATATTTACTTTTCAATTAAATGATATTTTCTTTTACTTTAATTTATTTGCCTTAATTTCTTAGATACTTTTATAGTTAAGTCAAGATTTTTATTTTTTTTCCTTCTATAATTTGGTGCATGTTAAATTTCGTAGTGCATTTTAGTAGTGTGGCCAACTAGTGAGGTGTGTACTAAATTTGATGAACAAGAACGGGTGTTATACAAGAGGGATTATGTGATTAGAAGTGTTAAGAGTGTATTAGAGGAACATAAGATAGATTGGTTATTAGAGACACAAGAGAGACAAAGGGATAGACATGAAACCATGCGGTGACAAGTGTTGATCATTCAAGCAATCATTTGACTAAGACTTTTCTTGCATCTTTATCTTTCATTTAACCAAAATTTCCTCCATTTCTTTTCTTCTTGAGGCTAGGACTAGAGAGAGAGAGAAATGAGAGAAAAACCACTCCTATTTCCATCTTGATTTATTGCTTGATTTTGTGGGAAATCCGACGCAAAACCCTAATCTAAGCCGTGGATTGTCATGACAAGGAGGAAGTGAGCTTATGGTGAAATTTTTGGAGGAAGAAAAGCTCTTGATTGCATATTAGTCTAGGCTTTTGAGGTATTTTGCTAGGAAATCTCTTTTCTTCACTTATTTTGATGTTTATCATATATATGTAGTGATTGAAGTTAAAGGAAGCATGTTTATGGCAATTTCATGGTTTTGCTAGAGTTTGGTGAAGTTGTTGTTGGGGTTTATATGGATGCTTCAAGAGAAGGTTTAGAATGTGTATTAATGCAAAATGAGAACGTCATTGCCTATACCTCCCCAAAGTTAAAACCTCAGGAGTATAATTATCCGACCCATAATTCAGAACTCGCAATTGTTGTATTTGCTCTGAAAAAGTGGCGACATTACTTGCATGAGGTGATTTTTGAAATATATTCAGACTATAAGAGTCTTAAGTATTTGTTCTCTCAAAAGGAATTGAACTTGAGGCAGCGGCGTTGGTTGGAGTTTTTAAAGGATTATGACTATACCATTAATTACCATATTGGAAAAGCCAACGTAGTGGCAGATGCTCTAAGTCGAAAGGTGCAACTAGCAGGTTTAATGATGAAAGAGTGGAACCTGTTAGAGGACTTTAGTGAGTGGAATCGATGCCTCGAACAACAAAAGTTATCTTTGGAAATATTGCGGTGAAGTCAACATTGTTGGATCATATTAAAGAGGGCCAAAAGAAAGAACCAATGGTAAAAAGGTGGTTGGAAAGGGTGCAAAAAGGAGAGTTACTAGACTTCAATTTAGGTCCCGATGAAATTCTAAGGTTTCGAAATCGCATCGTTGTGCCAAAAGATGAAAGGTTGAAAAAGGACATTTTAGAGGAGGCTCACCGTTGGAGATATACAGTGCATCTTAATAATGGCTAGATCTACCAAGATCTAAAAGGACTATACTGGTGGGATAACATAAAAGCAGAGATTGCTCAATTTATCCAGACATTCCTTACTTGCCAGCAAGTTAAAACCAAACATAAAATACCTTCAGGATTGCTACAGCCTCTAGAGATACCGGAATGGAAATGGGAGCACATTACCATGGATTTTGTGTCAAGTTTGCCATGAACTCAAAAAGGTCATAATGCGGTTTGGGTGATAGTGGATCTGTGACAGCCCCACCTCATCCTAAGGCGAACCAAAGGGTTCAGCGGACCGCCTGTCCAGCTCTTGCTAGGACTACGGAGTCGAACCACTCAAACCCTAGATAGGACGCGCGAGAACTCAACGAAAACGTACAAATGGAGACCACCCAGGGTTAAACAGAGCTTACCAAACTATACGGAAGTACGGGACGTCAATTAAATACTTATACATAGATTTACATCGGAGTCTTGAACCAATGAACCAACATACAAGCCAGAGTATTCACGCTATACAAAATACAATTAGGGTTTCAGTTACAGAAGAGCAGAATCAAAAGAAGTCCTACAACTGGCTCAACTCTTTTCTTCCAAAACTCGTGGTTTCAAAACATGGAACCCTATAAGGAAAAACAAAGGTAATAGAAAGGGGTGAGCTTGCGCTCAATGAGGTACCAGACATAAAGCTGTAAAATCATGGCATTTCACATTTAACAAATCAGGTACACATGCCAGATGTAAAGTAAAGTAGTTAGAACCAATGATTCAAATAGGAAAGATACAGGTGACTCTCAGGAGCCAAATTTCCATTTGCTTCACCGAAGCTTGATCGAAATAATAGTTGACACTCCGTCAACGCTAAAGGAGTAACCAATACCGTAGACTCCACTTTCTCCGATTCCTTCCACCTCACATACCCCTACCGGGCCCGAACTCCAATCAGTTCAGAAATGGTAATACTCGAGTATACCGGAATTAAGGGTCTCAATACCCAAAGATCCCAAAACAGACTACCGTGGTTCGTTATCTAATCGACCAGGCCCTTGCCGGCCCGACTCGAGTAACTAGCCACAGGTGTTGAGCTCAGAGGTCACAGAAAGGTCGTTGGATACGAGCTTCCAAACGACGTCAGAACAGATACAGATGCAGATACAGATACAGATACAGATAACAGATTCAGATTCACACCAAAAATTGGCATATGAATAGACAAGAGAACGAATGTGATAAAGTACACCCTCGTCTCCAACAAAATAAATAGATAATTCAGGCCTTCATATCATAGATTGCATGTAAAGAAATCGAGTGAAACAACAAGTGAGGGGAGTGGTACACTCACCGGTTCAAGTACAGATACTTCAAAAGTTTTCACTTCAGATTGGCTTTAATCGCCAAGAAACCCTAAAATAAGCAAAGTAAACCAATTGAAGGTTTCACATCCAAAATCGAGTAAACGGAATGCACAAGTGAGGCTCGACTACATGTCGTAAGCCTTTCCATGGTAAGTACTGGTACAAAAGAATAAAATATGACTTTCAAAAGGCCACTCAAACCTAAAGAGACTAAGCGGCCTAGAAAATTGGACAGCATTTCCCCTAAATTTGCTTACTTTTCCAGCCATCATGGCTTCATTAGTTTCCTCAGCCAGTCCCAAAGTCATACGAAATATAAATTCATCACAACAGCCGTTCAATAGGCCCAAAGTCATTCAAGTACAAAATTTAGCTAGGAAAATGACCGGAAATGAAAGTCAAGCCCTAAAATATTCAAATAAGCAAAATAAGACTCGATTACAAGTCAAAACCAATTCCCAATACCACCAAAATATGGCTCCATAAGAATGTATAAGCACTAGAGTAAACCAGGAAGATCCGGGAATGGAATTAAGCTCTACCCCAAAAAAACAGTTTTTGATATCATTTTGTGGTTTTGGCACCATTGGCACTACCATTATCGAATGGAGGTGCAAGATACACCACTTCGAAGCTAAGAGATAGGGCTACAATGTTGAAGAAGGCTACTCTGTCCAGTTCCGAGTGTAACTAGGTCAAAATTTCAATATACTACACCAGAACCGCAAAAACAGGTTCACAAACCGCATTCTGGTTCAAACATCATAAATCAGGCTACCTAAGTCCAAATCAAGTAATTCCAAAGCCATCCAAAAGATAAGATACAAGGATACAATTCATCAGAAGGAACAAACAACCAAATCAGAAGCATTCCCAACCAAATTAACCAATTACAGACGCAATTATCAAATTCGGGTAGAACCAGGGCAGCAGGAGTATTTCCGTCTTTTCACAAGTTACGTTGCTCCGATTGACCTGAAATTTTGTAGGTATCTCTAAAATATCATTCCCTACAAATTTCATGTTTTAACTCAAGGCCAATTCGGCCCCTAACTATGGGATACAGTGCCGGGCAGAATGTAAGAACATGAAACCCTAACTTTCCAAATTTCTTTCCAAAGCAGAAATTTCTTGCAATTAACCACCACATACACCTTCTAGTTTCATTCTAGATCATTTCCAATCATCATACATAGCCACACCATAACAATCATATTAAAACAGAAAAATCATCAATAATTATAAAACTTCACCAAATTCAACCAAAATCAAGATATAATCCATAAAATGACATGCTCTACCGCTAAAAATCCTTAATTGATCATTATTAACATGAGAGGGAAGATATTTAACACCTCACCTTTGCAACTCCAAGAAACAAGACAACTAGAGCTTGTTCTTCACAAATGGCTCCACTCAACACCTTAAACTAGCTTAGCAACTCACTTTTGTGGAGAAATTTGGAATTTAACCGGTAGGTTTGCAAGATTCAAGCTAGAAATGAAGGAAAATTGAAGAAGCTCTCTCTCTCTTTTCTCTCCTCCATGGCCGGCCAAGATGAGCAAATGAAGATGATATTTTGGGTCAATTTTAGTATTTAGTAAAGGTAAGAAATAATGGTCAAAGTCCAAGAGTGAATTGGATGGTGACACTTGTCACCTTTATTTAATGCAACTCTTTCCTTTTGTCTCTCCAACTCTTATCCATCTAGGTAACTTCTAATTATCTCTTAACACCTGATAAATTAAACCCGGTATACACAACTTAACCTAACTGGCCGAATTTTACCGAACTTTCCGCATTAACGGGTCCCACGTCCGGTATACGCTCTTAATTTCTCAAAAACTAACCGATACTAGAAAAATCATTTAAAACCTATATTTAAAACCTATATACTAACCGATACTAGCAAAATCATTTAAAACCTATATTTACTCATAAAATTTATTTTCACAATTTTTCGAATAAATAAAAGGTGGAAAAGCATGCAATTAAAAGAAAATAAAACCTAGAAATTAAGAAAATTACGGGTCCTCACAGGATCGATTGACTAAGTCAGCACATTTTTTGCTAGTTAACATGAAGTATTCTTTGGAGAAACTTGTTAAACTTTACTTGGATGAGATTGTGAGATTGCATGGGATACCAGTGAGTATAGTGTCCGATAGAGATTCTTGATTTGTATCCCGATTCTAGCAAAAGTTACAAGAGGTTTTAGGGTTTAAACTGAATTTTAGTACAACCTATTATCCTCAAACAGATGGACAATCGAAGAGAACCATTCAAACTCTTGAGGATATGTTAAGATCATGTATTGTGGATTTTGAAGGAAATTGGGGCCAACATATGACATTGGTTGAGTTTGCTTATAACAACATTTATCACGCTATATCCAAATGGCACCATATGAGGTGCTTTATGGATGACAGTGCCGATCTCCAATTCACTGGGATGAAGTAGGAGAGAGAAAAGCTTTGGATCCGACAATAATACCATGGATCGAGAAAGCATACGAAAAGGTGAAGTTAATTCGTTAGAGGCTTCAAGTAGTCTAAAGTCGACAAAAGAGCTATGCAGACAATCGGAGAAAAGATTTGGAGTTTAGCGTTGGAGACAAGATATTTCTTAAAGTCATTCCGTTGAAAGGAAGTATCAAGGAAGGAAAAGGAAAGAAGTTAAAATCGAGATATATAGGTCCTTTCGATATTCTCTAATGGATAGGAAAAGTGACATATCGACTGGAGTTACCAACGAGTTTGTCCCGGATTCATGATGTTTTTCACATGTCCCTACTCAAGAAATATCACCGAGATCCAACCCATATACTTCAACTGAAGGATATTGAACTTGATGAGTTCGTAACCTATAATGAGTGACCTGTTCAACTCCATAATCGAAAAGTGAAAGAACTCAAGAACAAGCGAATTCCTTTGGTTAAGGTGCTATGGAAAAATCATGACGTGGAAGAAGCAACTTGGGAATTGCAAGAGGATATGCGAAAGAAATATCCTGAGTTATTTGCGAGTAAAGGTACAAATTTCGAGATCAAAATTCTTTTAAAGGGGAGAGAGTGTGAGGATCCGAAAATTATTTTTATATTTTCTCTTCAATTAAATGATATTTTCTTTTACTTTAATTTATTTGCCTTAATTTATTAGATACTTTTATAGTTGAGTCAAGATTTTTATTTTTTTCCTTCTATAATTTGGTGCATGTTAAGTTCCATAGTGCATTTTGCTAGTGTGACCAACTAGTGAAGTGTGTACTAAATTTTGTGAATAAGAACAAGTGTTATACAAGAGGGACTATGTGACGACCCCACCTCCCCAAAGGGTTCAGCGGACCGCCTGCCCAACTCTCGCCAGGACTCACTCACTAGCATCACACGCAAACATCCATAGACAATAAATAATATCGCAATTCAAACTTATAATATACATCGATGTACAATCATGATACAAAGCTTCTATATACCCAAAATGCGTCAACGTATATACAATCCAAGTACAAATCATCTTAATCGAGTAATAGCGTGAGTACATATCAAAATTCAAAATATCTAGCCTATGCTAGTCTGTACGCGACTCACGTCTCGCTCGTACCCCTGTAAGGAAAACAAAACTAATGGAGAGAGCTAAAGCTCAGTGAAGTTCCAAATATCAAATTGGCAATCAAATAAAGTAAAAGTAGCAATAGAGTGAAATAGCGAGCAAACAAGTCAAAATTGAGCAATAATACTTCGTATAGCCAAATAACAAATATTTCACATGTCACATGTAAGGATACAGTTGCTCGTATACCGGCTCCACCATAGCTTGATCGATTGGTAGTTGACACTCCGTCAACTTTCAAGTAAGAAAATAGTCCAGTAGAACCCCACTTAACTCCAATCTCCGTCCACCGATCAAACCCCTTACCGGGCCCGAACTCCATAATAAACACTGGTGGTAATACTCGAGTATACCGATTAGTCGAGGAGATAGCACTCCGCTCAACATCACTAACTACCCAGGGTTCGTTAGCTAATCGACCAGACCCTTGCCGGCTCGACTCGACTAACTAGGCACAGGGTTTCTGGAATTCCAGGCCAAATACAATTCATGTGCATGTATAGCAAATCAATTGCAATCGATGAACAAGAACAAATCATGTTAGGGAAAGTGCGGTAAAGTATACCCTTGCCCTATCAAATAACTTATATATATCATGTAATCACATTGGTTAAAGATAAATCACAAATATCAAGTTCAATCAGATATTTGGAAGCACTCACCAAAAGTAGTGCCTCTAGTGATCGTGTCTGGGTTGTACTCCGGGTTTGGAGTCCAAATCTGCGATAAAACTTTGTTTAAGAACTTTGAAAATCGACTAAGGTTCGAAACTTAGACGTTTCGTTCAATAAGAATCAAGAAATGGAAATTCACTTGGAGAATATTCGTGAAACACTCGTTCGCTTTTCAAACTATATAACTTTGTAACATTTATACTTGGAAATGCCATTTGAGTCGAAAGTACAAGGAAAACGTATTCCTAGTAGTCATGATTGTATTTCTCAAGGGTACAAGTTCGGCCAAATCCTCACTAATATGCCTCGATAAAAGAAGACACAAATATCCTAGATGGTTCAAGGGGTAATCGCTCTTAACCCTTACTCAAGTTGCAAGTATGTCTACCTAGCCCTTGAGCGTAAATTTGGGTAGCACGCCCTTTGTATTTTCCTATTTTTCGGCTATTTATGGCTTCATTCTTTTCCTCAATCAACCCCACAGTTACACACAAAATAATCTCATTTCAATAGCCGTTCAATAGGCTCAGAGTCATACAAGTACAAAATCAAGCTAAGGACGTGTGGAAATGAAGTTTAGCCCAAGACGGATTTGACGTTGTTTTGCGTAACGGACACAACCGAAGCTATTCTTATCGGATTGAGGTTCAGTTTATACCATTTCGAAGCTAAGGTAGAGAGCTACAACTTTAATGAAGGCCACCTAGTCCAGTTCATAGTGTATCTAGGTCAAAATTTGAAATTACTGAACCAGAATCGCACAAACAGGTCAGTTAACCGCGCTATGTTTAAATGACAATAACTTAGGCTACCGAAGTCCAATTGAGGTGATTCCAGGGGCATTGGCACTAAGACATAGTACTAATACTTTCGTGTTTTAGCTAAATGCTAATTTAGTATGCATCAGGGTGAACAGGAGCGGTCAAATTGGTGAAATGTCAAAACTGTCCCTAAAGTTCTACCTATGGCAGTCAGGGGTATTGTTGTCTTTTCACATGATACAGTGCTCAGATGGAGCTGAAAATTTACAGGCACCTATAAAACATCATTCTCTACAACTTTAATGTTTTATCCTAAGCCTAATTCGGCCTCTAACATGGTGAACTAGAACCGGGCAGAGCAGGGTATACCTTAACTTCAATTCTGGAAATTTGCTACAATCAAGGTATAAATCTCATTTTTAGCTTGAAACCATCACTACCATCTCTTATACCAACTTATATATATCATATACCACCCATACAACAAGTATGATAAGTGAATCATTCAAACCCTAACTCAAATTCATCACCCCAACCATCCAAAATCACTTGATATAAGCATTACAACCACAAATACAAGTTACTAAGCAACTCCAACATGATTAAGGAAAAAGAAAAGAGTGGTCAGCCATATTACCTCAAAACAAAGCTTGCTAGAGTTATCCTCCACTTCTCCTTGAAATTTTTGGTTCCTTAAATTTCCCAAGCTCTCAACCTACAAGTTAATCGGTTTAGTTTTTCTTGGTTTCACTCAAATGGTGCAAATCAAGATGAAATGAAGTTGTTTTTCTCTTGCTCACTCTCTCTCTCTCTTGTTCACGGCTAGGAGGAGGAAAATGAGGGCAATTTGTGTGCTTTTTGATGATAAATATGGAGGAAAATTGGTTGGTCAACACTTAAGGGATGGTTGCCACTTGTCGCAACCAAAATCCATCTCAAAATTTTTCTTTTCCTTGCATTTTTTGGTCAAATATTTCGGCTAAGAGGGCTGAGGATGAGGGAGATATTTTTCACCAATATCAATGATATTTTATGGTGAGGAAGTGGTAGTCAAGTGGTGTGGTCAATCGGTAGTGAGCGATACCCGCCGGTTCCAGCCGATTTTCCTTAAATCGCGTATACTAGGGTTTTAACTTACAATTCACTAACTTATTATTATCACCTCTAATTCCACACTTAATATCATCTATAACTCACTTTTAATCACCACATTTGATCCACACTTCGTATCGGATAGTCGCACTACGGATAGGCGTAAAATCCTAATTCACGCTAACTTAAAAAATGAAAAGTGAAACCCTACTTTCTAGGTTCATTTACACTTATTGTGGGGTGATTGAGTAGTAGGGCTATTATAAAGTAATAATTTCCAAATAAAAGGGAATTTTTAAGAAAAATATAAGAAATTTTATGAGTCCTCACAGACTATGTGATTAGAAGTCTTAAGAGTGTATTAGAAGAACACAATATAGATTGGTTAGTAGAGACAGAAGAGAGACAAAGGGATAGACATGAAACCATGCGGTGACAAGTGTCGATCATTCAAGCCATCATTTGACCATGACTTTTTTTTCATCTTTGTCCTCCATTTCACCAAAATTTCCTCCATTTCTTTTCTTCTTGAGGCTGAGTGTGAGGACTCATGTTTTTATTTTTAAAATAGTCATTTTATTAATTATTTACCCTAGAGTTAGTTAATTATATTATCGTTGCATGAATTGCTTTTAAATTTCGCTTTATCACGCGTGAGTCGGAAGTTTGCGTAAATCGTGCCGGAACGACTAAGTGAAGATTTGAGAAATTTATATTAGACTAGTAAGAGGGAGTAATTACAATATTAGAGGAATTACATTGGAGGATTAGTGCACTAGTGCAACAAACAAGAGAGAAAAGTGATAGTACGAAACACTTTCGACAACTATTTAAAGTTGAATTTGGCAAGCCTTTTAGTTCCTTTTTCCCTCCAATCTTCCAAGACAAGCTTCACACAAACAATCACTCATCTCTCTCACCTCTCTCGGCCGAAAACAAGGATGAAAAGGGAGGAAGAAAGCTTCACAAATCTTGCTCCAAATCTTCATCCAACTTCCACACCTCTTGGAAATCAGCTCTAGCTTGAAGAAAGACAACATCTTGTGGAGTTTCTTGGAGAGTTTTTGGTGGAAAAATCTGATATTATCTCGGGTTTAAAGAGGTAACCTTCATCTCCTTTAATCTTTCCAATTTCTTCAAGATTGTAGGTTAGTTTGCATAGATTTACAACCCTAAGCAAGAAAATAGGTTAGAGGACTTGAGGAAATCATTTACCTTGCTTTAATCTCTAGGCTAGCGGTCTTGAGGAGGCTTGTAGGTAGCTGACTTGAGGCTATGTTGCTTGGTTAATGTTGTTTGTGTGATGAATGAGAGGGTTACGGTCAGAAAGTGGAGAGAAAGTTGGAAAATGGTGGAGGTTGACCTGGCCGAAAATTTTGTCCATGTTGTTCAGTTTTTATTTTGAAATTTTGATGCTTGGTTGACTGTGAAATTGATAGATATATGTTGTATATTGTGTGTACGAAGTGCCTTTCAAAAATTGCATCATTTGTTTGCACAAAACTTGAGTCTTGGCAAGATTCAAATCTGGAAAAACGTATAGCTGAATACTCGGACAGTGCTTCTTCGTTTGAACGTAACTCTCTATACAAAAGTCAAAATTGAGTGCTGTTTATGGCATTCAAAACTAAACATTCATAGCTTTCCAATGGTATAAAAATCTACTTCTAGTTCATTCTGAGTGATCCGTAGCAAGTCGGCAAATTTAGCTGTTCTGTTTTGACTGGCTGTTTGAATGAAACTGGGAAGCTGCATTTTGTGGCTCGATTTTGTCCCACTTGTGAAATGATTTTCCTAATGATGTCTTCTGATAAATTGTAGAATTTTGAACCTAGTTTCCAATGCCACCATTCTCAATTTGAGTTTGTATAGAGTTAGATATGGCTTGATTTCGAAAACGCGACAAAGCTGGAAACTGGAAACTTTTCCCTTTCTTGCGGACCGAACGGTCAAATCTGTTTTGGGAGGTTATATTTCGAAAATTTTAGTGTCATTTAACCATCAATTGTTTATTAATTGTTTCTTGAACCTTGGTTTCAAAAATGGAGTGAAGTGGGATTGATTTCATTGAACAAAACCTTTGGAAAGAAAGAAAGAGTGGGTTGGCAGATTTGCTTGAAAATTTCACAAATTTTGGTCTTTTTGTTAACCGCCTTACCACGTGAGTTTTTGCCTATAATTTGATAGAGAGGTAGTCCACATATGGAAGTTTAAGTGTACCGAATTTGGTGTAATTTCAATACCATTTCGATATCCAAATGATGCCCCAAAGATTTCTCTTCAAATCTGGAAATTCACTGTTCAAGTAGTGAAAATCAACCGACTTTAAGCTGTTATATCTTGTTACTCAAAACTCCGAATTTATTTCTATTTTTCGTGGTTGAAACCTTGTTTAGAACTCTTATGGTGTTACAAATTTCAAAGGCTGATTCACATTTTGTGAATTTTTCTGAATTTCCAAATATCGCCGAAAACCAAGATTGGTTCTGTCTTGCTTTCTTGAATCAGCAATTTTGAGCTGAAAAATAAATACTTTCTGTTTAGAATCTTGGAAAAATATCTTGTAGGAACTTTTAGTACTTCGAACCTAGTTTCTGACGGTATAAAGGTTTCCATTTTTGGACATTCCAAACTCAAGATTTGATTTTCCAAAGATCGTCGCGCAAAACAGAAATTTTCCGAATTCTTAAGAAATGAGTTTTTGAAAACTTGTCACTCTCTCTCGATATCGATAGACCGTTTTAAACTCGATTTCGTGGAAGAGGCAAGTCTCTCTTGGGACTTTAAATCCTCACTTTTGAACCTCGATTTTCGAGAGATTTAAAGTTCTCTTTTAAGACATTGTCTTAGTTCTAAACAAGTGTACACTCTTCCTTGGTTGATGCATGGTTGTAAGTGATAGTTAATCGTTATTTCTTTAGGCACTCAAGAGGATCTTCAAGAGAATCTCGGAACGGACGCCTAAAAGCTTATTTGCTCACTTACTCACTTTTTGACTTGATGAGTGTCAAGTGCATGAATTGTTGTTGAGTACGTGAATTGGAATTGTCGAGACGACTGTGTATTTTATCGCACTCATTCTCTTTTAAATGAAATTATAATCGAATTTTGCTATATGAATTGATAATCGAATTTTGCTATGTGAATTGATAATCGACTTGTGTGAAGTGATGCGGTTGTGAATCGTATTTGTGGTCATCGATTGGAGCATTGTCTCATCGACTTATATGTATATTCGTGGGACGCCCAAAGTCATAGGCTAACCTTGTGACTCGAGTCGGCATGGGCTTGGTCAAGAAGCTTGGTGAACCATGAGAAATTCGTAAAGCTTGATGTATTGAGAGATCTCGCTTGGCATACTCAAGTTGTGACGCCTCGAAAAGTATAAGTTTTTCTGGATTTGAGCTTAACTTTCATTTTCGGACTTTTCCCTAGCTTGACTTGTCTTTGTACTACTTGGAGTTTGTTGAATGGCTATTGGATGAACTTGTTGTTGTGTATGTACCTTTGGGTTGGGAATGAGAAAAATAATGAAGCCATGACGGCTGGAAAAGTAAGCAAATTCAGGGGAAGTGCTGTCCGAACTTTGAAGGAACTTGTTTGCGTTGGGTTTGTGATCTAAGGCTTGGATTTGGGCAAGGCAATGTTATATGATGGATGGTTTCTGAGCCATGGAGGTGAGTGACCCTAAACTATTTCCAAAGTACTTGTGAAATGTTTCTTGCATTAATTATTCGATTGCATATCATGCGTGCTTGCATGTGAATTCATGACATGATTTGGCTTCAATGAGTTCTGGGAAAGTCTTGTGCTGGACACCAACGTCTCCACCTTGTTTATGGTTCATGTTCATGGTTATCTGGAGCACTGATGTTGCTCCCACTTTCGTGAGTTCGTGAGTTAATGATAAATGAAATATTTGAGCGTTGGGTGTTCAAGTGCTATGATTTCACCGCCTCACGAGAGCATTAAACAGACATTTGATCTCTGAATCATGACATCATCGAAATGATCGAAATGCAACATTGTGAAAGATATTTGATTAATGATTTTACTGGTTACTCGCTGAGCTTTTAGCTCACCCCAAAAATATTTTATTCCCCTCCACAGGGCTCAAGGCGAAGGCAGGACTTGTTGTACTTATTCACGTGAATGGATGGCATATATCTTGTACAGTTTGGATTTGGAATCATTTTATGTATAGTTTGGAATTGTTTCCGCTTCGCTTATGACATGTAATTATTGGAGACGTGGATGTATATTTGAGATTTATCTCGTACTTTATTTGAGGACTTTAGTGAACGACTGAGTCCCGGCGAGAGTTGGGCAGGCGGCCCGCCGAACCCTCTGGTTCGCCTTAGGGGGAGGTGGGGCCGTCACACAAGTAATATCGTCTTTCTAATGATGAGCAGGCCCGGAACCGGGGGTGTAACGGTGAAAGGGATTCGTGAAGTAAGTGGTATTCTACGGACTAAATATACCTACTCGGTTGACGGAGTGTCATCACACAGAGGTATATGATCGAGACTCGGCAAAGCAAGTGGAATCTAGCTTTGTGAATTACTTAAACGTTATAGCTTTGTTTCTCGTATAAGTGCTATTGCTACTTGAAATATATGTTTGCATGTTTTTCTTGGCCTCACTGAATGTTAGCTCATCCCATTAGTTTTGTTTTCCTTAACAGGAGTCGAAATGGAAAGAATTATGGAGAAGCCGACTTGATGGCCTTTTGACTAGAATTTTTTAATGTAATTGGTTAGACGACTTTTGGAGGTTGTATATTTTGGAAAAAGTTGATGTACTTTTGGTAACTTGTGATGTAAGATTTGAATGTTTATTAAAGAAGCAACCTTTTTTATATGTTCGACTTTTAGTATTGACTGATTATCGATAAGATGAATTCGTCTTGTATCGAGTCCTGGCGAGAGTTAGGCAGGCGTTCCGCGGATACCCTTGCGAGAAATGGGAGCGTCACAGTTGGTATCAGATCACTAGGTTTAGAGATCTATTTGGGAGATATATTAGAGACTTTACCCTTGGGAATAGGAATGAGATAACTTAGTTATATCTTAAGTGATGTTTGAGCGAGTTAGTGACTATAAGTTTTTAATTTGAAAATTGTGGTTATTTTGTAGGGATGGAGAATGGTAATGGAGAACACGCTGCTAATGGCCACGTGGAGTCTCTTAGGCCTATCTACTATCGAGCACTTAATGGAGGAGCTCGCGTTCGATTCTCGCCTTCCTCTAGGTTTCCCTATTGTCCTTGTAGGGTGACACACGCTTACGCTAATGACCTTGTACTGTCCATTGACGATGAGTGTCGGTAGCTGGTGAATACCAACAGAGCCTTACTCCAGGAGGTTGAGGAGTTGAACGCTATAGTGGACGCTCAGGGTGCTAGGATTGCGGAGCTAGAGGGGACGGTAGTGGATGAGCTGGCTAGGACTGAGGCCGCTCGTGATGAGCTACAGAGGACTAGAGCTCGATTGGCTAGGGTAGTCAAGGAGGTTAAGGATCGAGCTTTTGGGATTCTAACTGACACCACTATATTGATCGATGAGGTGATGGATGCGGTTCAGAGCCCGAATTCTGAGAGAACTCCTGAGGAGGAGCCTTTCGAGGAGGATCCGGAGGAGAACCTAAAAGAGGAGGTCCCGCCTGACGATCCCGCTGAGGATTAGACTAGGAGTGATGAATCTTTTGACTTTTGTAGCTAGGAATAGCTGGGATGGGGCTAGTTCAAAGGCCATTATATTTTGCTTGACTGTGTGGCCTACTTTGGAGGCACTTGAATCTACTTTTGACGTGCATGATTAAATGTACTTTTGTGGCACCTGTGTGCTATATTTTTGTAAATGCCCAATGAGTTGCTAATTGTATGAACCTTAAGGTGTTAATATATGTTAGTTATTGTTATTTCCAATGTTTTCATGTTGGCTCTTATTTTAAGTATTTTTTCGCGTAATTATTTTATTTCTTGCATTAGGCATAATTAGAATTATGGACGGCCGTAGAAGTGGAAGTGGCTGAGGACGTGGGGCTAGGCAACCTCAAACCCAGGGGGTTGATCAAGGATCGGCAATTGGGCCGACCCAAGGACAAGAAAATGGAGAGGGTAACCAAGTGGCTACTGTCATTAATCGGATGACTGCTATCCTAGAATGATTAGCAGAGCGACAGGGTCCAGGGCCAATTAACCAACCCGGGGTCCAGGATAGATGGGAGGATAGAGCTTTAGAGAGATTTTTGAAATTTGCCCCACCTAAGTTTATTGGGGGACCTGATCCCGAGTTAGCGGAGAACTGGCTGGAACAAATGATTAATATTTTCACCACCTTAGACTATACCGAAGAGAGGCGAGTGAACTTTGCTGCCTTTCAGTTTGAGGGCGCTGTACGTGTTTGGTGGGAAGTGATAAGGGAAAAGTGGGAAAGAGCGCAGACCCCTTGGACTTGGAAAAACTTCACGAGGGAGTTCAATGAGAAGTTTTTTCCGCCTTTGATCCAAGAGAAACGGGAGGATGAATTCATAAAGTTGAGACAAGGAACCTCTAGCGTGGCCGAGTATGAGGGGAAGTTCACTAAATTTTCTAAATACGCTCCAGAATTGGTGACTAATGAGCGGAGAAGGATAAGGCACTTTGTGCAAGAATTTAATGTGGAGATCCAAGAGGGGTTGACAGCAGCCCAAATCTCTACGTTCACCGAAACCCTGGAGAAAGCGCAGAGAGTTGAAAGCGCAAGATTGCAAGTTAGGGACTTCCATACTAAGAAAAGGAACATTCCTATTTACTCTTCTGGACAAATCAGTAAAAGTGCCCCACCTTTCAAGATGGGAAGAGGAACGGGAGGAGTAAGGACCGCTGGAGCTCCAAGAGGAAATTTATCAAGAGGAGGTCGTAGTGGGCAAGGCCAAACGAGAGGAATACCTTCTACTGGTCAGGCCGTAGCTCCTCAAGTTAGTTGTGGCTATTGTGGCAAGCCCAATCATGCGGAGAATGATTGTTGGACGAAATTGGGAAAATGCTTGTATTGTGGCAGTACCGAGCACCAGATATCGAAATGCTCAAACGTACCAAAAGAAGGAGGTAGTACTCAGAGGCCAAAAAAGTCATCCTCTAAGCAGACTAGTGCTAGAGGGAGTCGACCAAAGGTATCTGCTAGGGTTTACGTATTGGACTATCAGCAGATTCCCGATGCTACTGAGGTGGTTGAAGGTATGATTCCTATTTTCCACCGTTTAGCTAACGTTTTAATTGATTCGGGTGCGACGTATTCTTTTGTAAACCCTAACTTTATGAGTGAAATAGATGTGAAGCCAATTAAGTTATCTTATGACTTGGAGGTTAGAACACCTATTGGGGAACAAAGTTTACTTGCTAACTTGGTGTATAGAGATTGCGAGATATGGGTTGGAGAACGGAACTCGAGGTACAGATATTTCGAGTTTGCAATAATGCTGTTCGGATTGACTAATGCACCTGCAGCTTTTATGGATTTAATACACCGAATCTTTAAGTCTTACCTAGATCAGTTTGTGGTAGTGTTCATCGATGATATACTGGTGTACTCTAAGACTTTGGAGGACCATGAGAAACATTTGAGAGTTAGTTTACAAACTTTGAGGGAACATCAGTTGTATACAGTTTAACAAATGTGAATTCTGGTTGAAAGAAGAAACTTTTATGGGTCATATAATTTTCAAGGACGGAATTAAGGTGGATCCGGCCAAAGTTGAAGCAGTTTCTAAGTGGAAGCACTCGAAAAACCCTACTGAAATTTGAAGTTTTATAGGGTTAGTAGGGTATTATCGAAGGTTTATCAAAGATTTTTCTAAGATTGCTGGACCCATGACTGAGTTGATTAAGAAAAGTGAAAAATTTATATGGAGCCCGAAGTGTGAAGAAAGTTTTCAGGAGTTAAAGAGACGATTGATGAGGGCACCTATATTAGATTTACCTAATGGAAATGATAGGTTTGTAGTATATACAGATGCTTCAAAAGAAGGCTTGGGGTGTGTATTGATACAGAATGATAAGGTGATTGCGTATGCCTCTAGAAAATTAAAGCCGTACGAGAGAAACTACCCAACTCATGATTTGGAATTAGCGGTTGTAGTGTTTGCATTAAAGAAATGGAGACATTACCTATGTGGAGTGACATTTGAGGTTTTAACGGACCACAACAGTCTTAAGTATTTGTTTTCTCAAAAGAAGCTGAATTTGAGACAACGTAGATGGTTTAAATTTTTAGAGGTTTGTGATTGCACGATAAATTATCATCTAGGAAAAATCAATGTAGTGGCCGATGTTTTAAGTCGTCAAGTGCAAGTGGCAGGATTGATGATTAAAGAACTGCACTTGTTGGAAGAGGTTAGTTGTTGGAATTCTCGACTTGAACCGAGAAAAGTGATTCTTGAAAACATTGTCGTGAAATCCACTCTGTTGGAACATATCAAGGAAGCACAAGAGAAGGACCCTGAAGTGCAAAAGTGGTTGAAAAAAGTCAAAAAGGAGAAAAATTCGGATTTTAACTTGGGAACAAATGGTGTACTAAGATTTTAGAATCGTATAGTAGTGCCAAAGGATGAAAGACTTAAGAAGGAAATCTTGGAAGAAACGCACCGTTCTAAGTATACGATATATCCTGGAGGGCATAAAATGTACCAAAACTTGAAGAACTTGTATTGGTGGGAGAACATGAAGAAGGAAATTGCTCAGTTTGTCCAGACTTATTTGATTTGTCAACAGATTAAAGCCGAGCTTTAGAAACTATCTGGCCTATTACAACCTTTAGAGATACTCGAGTGGAAGTGGGAAAATATCACCATGGATTTTGTATCTGGATTACCTAGGACACAAAGAGGTTACGACGACATTTGGGTAATAGTGAATAGATTGACCAAATCTGCTCATTTTCTGCCGATTAGTATGAGGTACTCACTGGAGAAGTTAGCAAAGTTGTATTTGGATGTAATTATAAGGCTACATGGTATACCAGTAAGTATTGTGTCCGATCGAGATCTTAGATTTGTTTCGCGATTCTGGCAGAAAATGCAAGAAATGCTAGGAACTAAATTGAATTTTAGCACTATCTACCATCCCCAGACTGATGGACAATCGGAGAGGACAATTCAGACTCTTGAGGACATGTTGAAAACCTTTATTTTGGATTTTGGAGAGAATTGGAGTAAGTACTTGACATTAGTGGAGTTTGCTTATAATAATAGTTTCCATTCACTATTCAAATGGCTCCGTATGAAGCACTTTATGGCCGGAAGTGTAGATCTCTGATTTGTTGGGATGAAATAGGTGAAAGAAAGATTTTGGACCCAACTACAGTGCCTTGGATTGAAGAGGCGCGTGAAAAAGTGAAGTTAATATGCCAGAGGATTCAAACCGCACAGAGTCGTCAGAAGAGCTATGCAGACAATCGAAGGAAGGATTTAGAATTTGCGGTTGGAGATCAAGTTTTCCTTAAGATCACTCCTCTGAAAGTGAGTCTGATGACAGGAAAAGGAAAGAAGTTGCAATCTAGATTCGTAGGGCCTTATAAGATTCTTCAACGTGTATGAAATGTGGCCTAAAAGCTGGAATTACCACCAAGTCTGTCTCGGATCCATAACGTTTTTCACTTATCCATGCTCAAGAAATATCATTCAGATCTGTCTCATGTACTGCAACCGAAAAATATTGAGATTGATGAGGCACTGACCTATGAGGAGAAACCAATAAAGCTTCTAGATCGTAAGGTGAAAGAACTGAGGAATAAGCGAATTCCATTGGTGAAAGTTCTATGGAGGAACCACGGACTAGATGAAGCAACTTGGGAAGTAGAAGAAGAGCTTTGAGGAAATACCCAGATCTATTTCCAAATCAAGGTATGAATTTCGTGGATGAAATTCTCTTAAGGGGGAGAGGATGTGAGTACTCATGTTTTTATTCTTAAAATAGTCATTTTACTAATTATTTACCTTAGAGTTAGTTAATTATATTATCGTTGCATGAATTGCTTTTAAATTTTGCTTTATCACGCGTGAGTCGGAAGTTTGCGTAAATTGTGCCAGAACGACTAAGTGGAGATTCAAGAACTTTATATTAGACTAGTAAGAGTGAGTAATTATAGTATTAGAGGAATTACATTGGAGAATTAGTGCACTAGTGCAACAAACAAGAGAGAAAAGTGGTAGTACGAAACACTATTTCGACAACTATTCAAAGTTGACTTTGGCAAACCTTTTAGTTCCTTTTTCCCTCCAATCTTCCAAGACAAGCTTCACACAAACAATCACTCATCTCTCTCACCTCTCTCGGCTGAAAACAAGAAATAAAAGGGAAGAAGAAAGCTTCACAAATCTTGCTCTAATATTGCTCCAAATCTTTATCCAACTTCCACACCTCTTGGAAATCAACTCTAGCTTGAAGAAAGATAACATCTTGTGGAGTTTTTGGTGGAAATATCTGATTTCATCTAGGGTTTAAAGAGGTAACCGTCATCTCCCTTAATCTTTCCAATTTCTTCAAGATTGAAGGTTAGTTTGCATGGATTTACAACCCTAACCAAGAAAATAGGTTAGAGGACTTGAGGAAATCATTTACCTTGCTTTAATCTCTAGGCTAGTTGTGACGGCCCCACCTCTCCCTGGGCGTACCCTAGGGTTTAGCGGACCGCCTGCCCAACTCTCGCTAGGACTCACTCACTCGCATCAATTAAAATAAGGTGCAACCTCAATAATAAACGAAATGACGATTCCAAAGTTTGGAACATGCAAATACATTCATTTCTATCTCAACCATCCATACAGTTCCAAATACATCAAAAGATTTAAGTTCTCAGTACATTCAACCCTAATCGAGCGACTAGTGCGAGTACAATTACAAAATTCAAAACAACTAGACTACGCTAGTCTGTACACGTCTCACGCCTCGCTCATACCCCTGTAAGGAAAATAAATGGCTGGAATGAGCTAAAAACCCAGTGAGGTTCCAAATAGCAAATTGACCATTATTTATAAGTACAAGTTTTCGATATAGCAAAGTAATGAGTATGAAGAGTTCATAAAAGTGAGCAATAGCACTTCAAGTAGCAATCTCAAAATGAGCGAGTGTAAAAGTTTTTCAGAAGAAACAATAATCCTGTAAGCAATAATCATTTCAAAGTATAAGGATACGGAGGGCTCTCAGGAGCCAAATTCCCATTGCATTAGCCGGAGCTTGATCACGTAATAGTTGACACTCCGTCAACTTTCAAGTAAGTAACCAATCCAGTAGAACACCACTTACACTACTCTCCGTCCACCATTCAAACCCCCTACTGGGCCCAAAATCCTCAATAAACACAGGTGGTAATACTCGAGTATACCGATTAGTCGAGGAGATATCACTCCACTCGACAAACATGAGACCCAGGGTTCGTTACCCAACCGACCAAGCCCTTACCGGCTCGACTCGAGTAACTTGCCGCAGGGTTTCTGGAATTCCAGGAAGTGCGCACATCATGAACAAGTATATCAAATCAATTTCAAACAATAAACAAGTATATATTAAATAAGGGTAAGTGCGATAAGGTACACTCTTGCCCGACCAAACCAATCATGTATCATTGAATCACATTGATCAAGTATTGAAAACAAGTGTCCAGTTCAATCAGGTATTTGGAAGCACTCACCAAAATGAAATGCCCCTAGTAATCACGTCTGGGTTATACTCCGGGTTCGGAGTCCAAATCTGCGATAAAACTTTGTTTCAGAACTTTAAAAATCGACTAAGGTTCGAAACGTAGACGTTTCGTTCAATAAGAATCAAGACATGGAAATTCACTTGGAGAATATTCGTGAAACACTCGCTCGCTTTCCAAACTATATAAATTTGTAACATTTATACTTGAAAATGCCATTTGAGTCGAAAGTACAAGGAAAACATACTCCGAGCAGTCATTATTTTATTTCTCAAGGGTACAAGTTCAGCCAAATCCTTACTTATATACCTCGGAAAAAGAAGACGCAAATATCCTAGATGGTTCAAGTAGTAATCACTCTTAACCCTTACTCAAGTCGCAAGTATATTTCTTTAGTCCTCGAGTGTAAATTTGGGCAGCACGCCCTTTGTATTTTCCTATTTTCAGCCATTTATGGCTTCATTATTTTTCTCAGCCAATCCCAAAGTCATACACACTGTAAATTCATCACAATAGCCGTTCAATAGGCTCAAGGTAATACAAGTACAAAAATCAAGTTAACAACATGTGCGGAAATGAAGTTTAACCAAAGACAGATTTGACGTGTTTTTGCGTAACGGACACAACCAAAGCTACGTTTATCAGATTGGGGTACAATTTATACCGTTTCAAAGCGAAGACAAAGGCCTACAATTTTCATGAAGATCACTTAGTCCAAATTGTGGCGACCCCACTTCCCCCTAAGGCGAACCAAAGGGTTGGCGGGCCGTCTGCCCAGCTCTCGCCAGGACTCACGCAAGCATTCTAACCCAAATCCTTTCGAAGAATAACCTAATCTATTACAAAACAATTTTCCCCGAATAAGATCTTCCTTAAATCCACATTAACTTCAGAGATAGCTGTGATAAATTAGCCAGTCGAGGCTCTTAAACGTCCCACGTGCTACGTACGAAAGTATAAAGTCGTACCAAACCGGATAGATAAACACATAAATCCATAATACAAACTTACAAGCCAAGCAATCGAATTAGGGTTTACACATTTTCCAGCTTCAAGTGGCAATCCAAAAGAAAAGTACATTATCCCCAAATAACGCATTACAGCCCACAAAATAAGTCATAGTATTCAAATACAATCCAAAAGGAAAACATAAGTAAGCATCCAGCTTTCAGTTTCCAGAACCTGTTAAGGAAAACAATAAACGTGGGGTGAGCTAAAGCTCAGTGGTGCCCCAAAACATGCAATCACGTAATAACAAACAGCGGTTAATGACATAGCAAATTTAAACAATTAGGAAAGCGGATAACAGCACAAGGTAGGATACATGGGCTCTCAGGAGCCATTTTCCTCGCTTGATCACCATTTATCGTAGTTGACCCTCCGTCAACTCTCACTACTTATAATCCATGTAGATCCACTCATTTTAATCCTAACCCGTCACCGTTCATACCCCTGTCCCGGGCCCGCTCGCCGACTAAGGACGCAGTATACTCGAGATATACCCGTAGATGATTGGTCGAGGGATTCACCCAACGACATTATTGTAGTTAGATTCATGCGTCGAGGGATTCACCCAACGACGTAACTACATTTAGATTCATGGTAGTTGGATTCAGAAGTCGAGGGATTCACCCAACGACGCAACTACATTTAGAATCAAGGATTCAGGAGAAAAATGTTTTTGCACAAGTCACCACTCGAACGGCTAGTGCGATAAAGTACACACAGCTCACTTCGATGGATCAAAAACCAGTTTTGCAAATTATCACATATCGAGTCAAGAAAGTACTTTAAACAGGTAAGCATAGAACAGGCAGGGACACTCACCAAGAGTGAAGTTCAGATGTCAAATTGGAAATCGAATTCCGCGTCCTCGCAATATCCTAGAATACAAAATTTTGAAACTATAAGTTTCTATTCAGTTTTTAAGCTTATACACATCGAGGTATATCTGATATACTACTAGTTTACTTCCCTTAGAAAAATTAAGACTCCACTTAGGTTGAAACTTGACAAAAGTAGAAGAAATGTTTCTTATAGTTTTCCTTAAGATACTTTTCCTTATAAAAGGGTAACTAGTATCATTTTCTTGAAATAAGTTGACAAATCTCTTAATATCCACGTTAGGAAGTTACTTTGAACATTTCTTTAAAGCTATGGTTTTTGCAAAAATTATTACTAAAACTATTTTACCTAAAAATAAGGTTTCTTGCCGAGCAAGTTCCTATGCTTTTAACTAAAATTATTAAAACTCGTATTTTGGCACTTTTCCTATAGTTAACTAGCCAAGGACAATTCTTAGAGAAAAGAAAAGGAGTAAAACAAGGCTAGAGTTTTAGAAACTAAGAAAATCATTTTCCAAAGGTAATAAGGCTAGTTTGAGCTAAAGGAAATTATCGGGTTGGAAAGTTTTAGGCAAAACACTAGATATTGAGTTTTTATAATTTAATACTAGCTGGAAAATATTTTTGATTAATTTGATCACAGTTACTCGAGTTCGCAAGGTAGAAACGACTTTCACAGCTCCGATTCCGTTTTGAAATCATATTATGGATCAAATATGGCAAAATCACATAGCAAATCACTAGGGCTTCTTCAATCATTAGCCCTAGATTTCAACAGATGCATTTCTGATAAAAAAAAATGAATGACCAAGGCTTCGTCAATCATTAGCACTTGGTTTTAGCACGTTCATTTCACATCTCAACTAAATCCAAAACGAATGTAAGGCCTCCAAGTAAATCCAGAAATTTTATTTCATTAAACTCTTATACTTATATAAAATCATCCAAATGGCCAAGGGCTTCATCAATCATTAGCCCTTAGCATCCAACAATTCGTTTTTATAGCAACAAAGCTAACAATTCAAATGTTTAAATTTACTAGCAGGTATTCACCAAGGACCAATTTTGCAACAACCTCATGCCCAAGTATTTGATCCAAAGCCAAGAAATTCCATCTATAGTATCAAATTGTCACCCCAAAATTCAAATGCATGACCATCTCAAGGTATTATAAAGCGATATCAACAATAATATAATCTTTCACAGCCCCAAACTCTATAAAGAAATCAATAAATAATTCCTTTTCAAACTCGGCTAAGGCTGCAAAATTTCCAGCTTATATTCCAACATTTTTGGTTCAATTTTTCAATATGTCTATTATTTCATCACTAAACAATTTGCACCACTTAAATATACATCTCTTATACATTTTTATACCATTACATTCCAAGAACAAATAAAATGAAATTCCAGAAACCAATCAAAATTTCCATTCCTCCTCTCTTAATTGAACTGAAAATTTTTCCAGCACTTAGATGTTCTTAACCCAATTTTTCCTCGGCTAATTCAGTGATTTAAATACTCAAATTCAGCATACAATTACTTAACTAACTGATTAACATTTCTAGCTCAAAAATTAAGTTCGATCAACAACACAAGTCATCCAATTTCCAAAAAGAATCTCCAGCTAGCCTCGGCTTGAGCTGCACAAAAACTGGTTGCATTTTATTTTTATTTTCTGTTCTAACTCAACTAATTAACTACATGCAGAGCTTAATCATCTTGTAATTTACTAGTTAATCATGGTTAGAAGCTCAAAACAGCAAAATTGTACCAAATGGAGCTGCATTATTCAAGTCAAGTTCTCGGCAGTCCAACTTGCGCACATAACAGAATTTCTTTTCCTAACTCACTCACCCGGCTGTCTCAACTTAACATGCATTATCCTAGATGGCTTAATCTTCTTGTTTTTGATTGGTTAAACACATAATTCAGCTCAGATTGTCACCGGAAAACAAAAATAAAGCTGTATGTTCAACTCAGCTTCTCGGCAGAAACTTTTCATCAAAACAGAATTTTCTGGTGTCTTGATTTCATCATCCGATTACACAAACAATACATGCATGCCCCTAGATGGCTCAATCTACCTCCGATCAATCCTAAAATGGTCCAGAAATTACCTCACAGTAAGCTAAGCCTTCGCACAGGAAATCTGAAAAATTTTCCTTCCTTTCGGCTCTCACGCACGCAGCAGATTTTGGTTGCAGTAGTTGCTGCTGGAAACTGATTGCAGCTAGTATGGTGTTGCGGTGAAGATGGTTGTGGTTGGTGGAAGGTGAAGAGTGCGACAAGGGGTGGAGCTCACGCAGTGCTGCTCCCCTTTCTTCTCTCCAGCTCACGGACAGAGCAGGAAAAAATTTGCAGCTCGCGGATTCTTTTCTTCCCTCTCGGATTGCAGAGTGCGGCTCAGTCTCTCCCTCTCTATCTCAGTCGATGTTAACGAGGTAAAGGTGGAGTGTGGTCTGAGTGAATTGTTGCAGAGGAAATGGAATGGAGTTGCGGTAGTGGTTTGTGATATAGGAATGAAGTAGAAAATATGGTGCCGCGGTTTTGGAGAAGGAAGAAAGAATGGTTTACGGTTTTGGAGCAGGGGTTGCGTGTGTGCGAATCGGTTGCGTATCGAATTGGAGAAAATGTGATTGGCCGATAGTTGCGGTGATTAAAATTGTTGTCAGAGGTTTCGTTTGGTTTGCATGGAAATGTAAGGGCATTTTAGTCTTTTCACTTTGCTCCCTAACCTCAACTTAATTTCTCAAATCCAACTTAATTCTAAAAATTATCCCCAAATGTGATTTGAACGCCTAATTATACCCTAATATACCTAAACCATTTTTATCGAATAATTCTCGATTAAACTTTAATATTAAGGTTCCTAGTAATTCCTATATTATTTAGCGATTAAATTAGTTATTAGAATTTCCAATTATTATTTCTCAAGAAGTGGAGTTAGTCTAACTCGAAATTTATCGATTTAGTAATATAAAGTCAAGTGAAATAATAATTAAATCCAAGGGTGTCAATTTGCACATAAAAATTATTTTTACGCACTTATTGTGAAAACAAAGAAAGATAAGGATATATTTATCGAATTTTCACGCCTTAAGTATGTTTAGTATATTAGAATCATATTTATCTAAAATTCATTGGTTTTCATTTTAACGCGGAAATTCTTATTAACATTTAACATTAGCAACTAATTGGAATTAATCATAGGAACTTAAATAATTTATTTTAAGATAGTAAAGCTATCGACTCAAGTATCATTAATTTAGCATAAAGGAATTAAGTATTCTAACATTTTATGTTAAGGCGAAAAAATTAATCTAACCCTAAAGATTTTAATTTAGTCTAACAAAACCAAGAAATTTCATAACTTAGGAAAATTATATTATTTTTCTCATAAACCTATTTTTACGTACTTAATTGCGAACAAGTAAAGGTAATGCTAGAAATTATTAAGGAATAAAAAAAAATGCAAATGAAATATGCACTGGCTTATATATCTATTTTCAGGGTTCTCACACAAATTCCAGTATAACCCAGTAAAATTCCCAATTCACAGAACCAAATTTCAACTAATCGGCCAGTTAACCGTACTATCTCCAAATGGCCATATCTCAAGTTACCAAAGTCCGTTTAAGGCGTTCTTGGAGGCACTGAAAAGCTAAGACAAAGTACTAAAATTTTCATGTTTGGACTAAAAGCTAGTTCAGTACGTATCAAGGTAAATAAACGCAACCAACTTAGTGTACTGTCAAAACTGTCCACTGACTTTACTCCTAGGGCAGTCAGGGTATTTTCATCTTTTCACAAGCTACGTTGCTCTGATTGAGCTGAAATTTTGTAGGCAACCATAAAATGCCATTCTCTACAACTTTCATGTTTTGTACTAAGTCCAGTTCGGCCTCTAACATGATGAAATAGAACCAGACAGAACTGAAACTAAGATTTCCAGAAATCTGGAATTTTGCTATATTGAAACTATACTTCTCATTTTTATCTTGAAACTACCACTACGATCTCCTTTACAAGATTATATACCACATATATACATCATATAACACTTAACCCACAAGAAACCCTAACTCAAATATCATCCATCCAATCATCAAAACCACTTGAAACAAGCATCACAAGAACAATACTAACATTAATACCCAACTAAATCATGATTAATGGAGAAAGAAAGGTTGGTCAGCCATTATACCTCAAGGCAAGAGTTTACTAGGATGATCCTTCACCTCTCCTTAAGATTTTTGGTTCCTTAGCTTCCCAAGCTTCCAAACTAGGGATTGATCGGTTTAGTTTTTCTTGTTTGCACTAAAAGATTAGATTCAAAGTAGAAGATTGGAAACTCTCTTCCCTCTCTTGCTCCTTCTTGCTCTCGACCAAAAACAGGAAGAAATGAGGGAAAATGGGCTGAAATAAGGGATAAGAAGGTGAGATAAAAGGTTGGCCAAGGATCCATAGATGGTTGACACTTGTCACCACCAAAGCCATCCAAGTTTTGCTTTCTATTTCCTTGCATTTTGGCCACAATTTTCGGCCATATGGCTGAGGATGAGGGGGGGATATTTTGTAAAAATATCAAGGGTATGTGGTGGTAAGGAAGTGGTGGTCAAGTGGTGGGTTCAATCGGTAGTGATCGATACCCGTCGGTTCGAGCCGTTTTTTCTTAAATCACGTATACTAGGGTTTCTACCCTCTAGTCACCAACTTATTATTATCACTTCAAATCATATAATATTTCCTTATTCAAAAGTCACTTTTACTCACCAATTTTGATCCTCACTCCGTACCGAATAATCACACTGCGGAAAAACGTGAAAATCCTAATTCGCGCTAACTTAAAAATGAAAAGGGAAAACCTTTACTTTCATGTTCATTTGCACTTATTGTGGGGTGATTGGGTGATAGGGCTATTATAAAAATCATAATTTCCAATTAAAAGGGGATTTTTAAGAAAAACGTGAGGGATTTTACAATTCCATAAATTGAATTTAGGGTTTCGGTTGAAATATGAGAAATTTGAGAAAACGGTTAGTCACAAGTAAAAACTAGGGTTTTGATTAGACTTTAGGATTTCTAATAATTTTTTTTTAAAACAAAACAATGTCTTAAAATAAAAATAAACTAAAGAAATCGTAATATCCTCTTTGAAACTAAACAAAAATAGTATCCTAAAAGTTGGGGTATTACACTAGTGGTCTTGAGGAGGCTTGTAGGTAGCTGACTTGAGGCTATGTTGCTTGGTTAATGTTGTTTGTGTGATGAATGAGAGGATTACAGTTAGAAAGTGGAGAGAAAGTTGGAAAATGGTGGAGGTTGAGCTGGCCGAAAATTTTGTCCATGTTGTTCAGTTTTTATTTCAAAATTTTGATGCTTGGTTGAATATGGAATTGATAGATATATGTTGTATATTGTGTGTACGAAGTGCCTTTCAAAAATTGTTTCATTTGTTTGCACAAAACTTGAGTTTTGGCAAGATTCAAATCTGGAAAAATATATAGCAGAATATTCAGATAGTGCTTCTTCGTTTGAATGTAACTCTCTGTACAAAAGTCAAAATTAAGTGTCGTTTGGAGCATTCAAAACTAGACATTCATAGCTTTCCAATGGTATAAAAATCTACTGCTAGTTCATTGTGAGTGATCCGTAGCGAGTCGGCAAATTTGGCTGTTCTGTTTTGACTGGCTGTTTCAATGAAACTGGGAAGCTGCATTTTGTGGCTCGATTTTGTCCCACTTGTGAAACGATTTTCAAAATGATGTCTTCTAATAAATTGTAGCATTTTGAACCTAGTTTCCAACGCCACTAACCATTCTCAATTTGAGTTTGTAGAGTTAGATATGGCTTGATTTCGAAAATGCGACAAAGCTGGAAACTGGAAACTTTTCCCTTTCTTGCGGACCAAACGGTCAAATCTGTTTTGGGAGGTTATATTTCAAAAATTTTAGTGTCATTTAACCATCAATTGTTTATTAATTGTTTCTGGAACCTTGGTTTAAAAAATGGAGTGAAGTGGGATTGATTTCATTGGACAAAACCTTTGGAAAGAAAGAAGGAGTGGGTTGGCAGATTTGCTTGAAAATTTCACAAATTTTGGTCTTTTGTTAACCACCTTCCCACGTGAGTTTTTGCCTATAATTTGATAGAGAGGTAGTCCACATATGAAAGTTTAAGTGTACCAAATTTGGTGTAATTTCAATACCATTTCGATATCCAAATGATGCCCCAAAGATTTCTCCTCAAATCTGGAAATTCACTGTTCAAGTAGTGAAAATCAACAGACTTTACGCTGTTATATCTTGTTGCTCAAAACTCCGAATTTAGTTCCATTTTTTGTGGTTGAAACCTTGTTTAGAACTGTTATGGTGTTACGAATTTCAAAGGCTGATTCACTTTTTGTGAATTTTCTGAATTTCCAAATATCGCCGAAAACCAAAACTGGTTCTGTCTTGCTTTCTTGAATCAGCAAATTTGAGCTAAAAAATAAATGCATTCTGCTTAGAATCTTGGAAAAGTATTTTCTAGGAACTTTTAGTACTTCGAAACTAGTTTCCGACGGTAAAAAATTTCCATTTTTGGACATGCCAAACTCAAGATTTGATTTTCCAAAGATTGTCGCGCAAAACGGAAATTTTCCAAATTCTTAAGAAATGAGTTTTTGAAAAATTGTCACTCTTTCTCGATATCGATAGACCGTTTTAAACTCGATTTCATGGAAGAGGCAAGTCTCTCTTGGGACTTTAAATCCTCACTTTTGAACCTCGATTTTCGAGAGATTTAAAGTTCTCTTTTAAGACATTGTCTTAGTTCTAAACAAGTGTACACTCTTCCTTGGTTGATGCATGGTTGTAAGTGATAGTTAATCGTTATTTTTTCAGGCACTCAAGAGGATCTTCAAGAGAATCTCGGAGCGGACGCCTAAAAGCTTATTTGCTCACTTACTCACTTTTAGACTTGGTGAGTGTCAAGTGCATGTATTGTTGTTGAGTATGTGAATTGCTGCTTGTCAATTATGTGAATTGGAATTGTCGAAACGAGTGTGTACTTTATCGCAATCGTTCTCTTTTAAATGAAATTATAATCGAATTTTGCTATGTGAATTGAAAATCGACTTGTGTGAAGTGATGTAGTTGTGAATCGTATTTGTGATCATCGATTGGAGCGTTGTTGTGACGCTCCGAAAAGTATGAGTGTGAGAACCCGGAAATTTTCTAATTTTCTAGGATTTATTTTATTTAATCGCCCGCCTTTTCTACATTTTCTTTATTAGAAAAATTCCCCATATAAAGTTTATGAGCAAAGATAGTTTTAAAATGATTTTTCTAGTATCGGTTAGTTTTTGAGAAATTAAGAGCGTATTTTGAACGTGGGACCCGCAAGTGCGGTAAATGCATTATATTTTTGACAACTTGTTGGAATTTTGTATTAAGTGATATTATTTTACAAAGTGTTAAGATATTTGTATTGGAGAGACAAAAAGATAAGTTTTAAACCTAAAGGTGACAAGTGTCACCATAAGATTTAGTCTTGAGTTTGACTACTATTCATAACTTTACCATTTAATTAAAATTGGCCAAAAATCTCTTCATTTGGCAAGCTTCTTGGCTGAATTCTCTTGCTCAAAAAAGGGAAGAAAAGCTCTCAATTTTCTAGTCTCCAATCTTGCCCAATCTTTCAATTAAACCGATTAATCTTCCAATTACTCCATAAAACCTCTTAGTTTGGTGGAGTTGAGCTTGGTTGTGAAGTTGTTTGGAAAGCTAAGTTGACTAGTTGCTCTCTTTCTTGTGTTGCTAAGGTGAGTTGTGAAGGACCCCTCTCCTTCCTCTAATGATGTTCAATTCATGATTGGTGGTGGTATAAGATGCACTTTTATGGATTATATCTTGATTTTTGGTTAAATTGGTGAAGTTTTATAATTATTGGGGATTTTTCTGTTTTCATATGGATATGATTGTGTGGTTATTTATGATGATTGGAAATCGTATATAATGCCTCTAGAAGGTGGAAAAAGTGGATTATTGCAAACAATTTCTGTTATGGAAGAAATCTTGGAAAGTTAGGGTTTGATGTTCTTCATTCTGCCCGAATTTATAGCTCATAGATAGAGGCCGAATTGGACTTGGCTTAAAACATGAAAGTTGTAGGGAATGATATTTTAGAGGTTTCTACAAAATTTCAGGTCAATCGGAGCTACTTAATTTGTGAAAATACGGAATTACCCTTGCTGCCCTGGTATTACCCGAATTTGGGAATTGTTTCTGTAATTGGTTGTTTTGGTCAGGAATGCTTCCGAATTGGTTGTTGAGGTCTTCTGATGAAATGTAACCCTATTTCTTAGCTTTCAGCTGGTTTTGGAATTTCTGGATTTGGACTTGGATAGCCTGATTTATGATGTTTCCGCTAGAATGCGTTATGTGAATCTGTTTTTGTGATTCTGGTATGGTATCATGCATTTTTGACCTGGTTCCACTCGAAACTGGGTTGGGTGACCTTCTTTAATATTGTAGCCCTATCTCTTAGCTTCGAAACGGTGGGTCTTGCACCTTCATCCGACAATCGTAGCGCCTTTGGTACCATTACCGCAAAATGACGTCAAAACTGTTTTTCTTGTTTTGAGCTTAACTTTCATTTCCGGACTTTTCCCTAGCTTGACTTGTACTAGTACTACTTGGAGCTTGCTGAATGGCTATTGGATGAACTTGTTGTTGTGTGTGTACCTTTGGGTTGGAATGAGGAAATAATGAAGCCATGATGGCCGGAAAAGTTAGCAAATTCAGGGGAAGTGCTGTCTGAACTTTGAAGGGATTTATTTGCATTGAGTTTGTGATCTAAGACTTGGATTTGAGCAAGGCAATGTTATATGCTGGATGATTTCTGAGCCGTGGAGGTGAGTGACCCTAAACTATTTCCAAAGTACTTGTGAAACGTTTCTTGCATTATTTACTTTTGAACTGTTTCCAAAGTTACTTTTGAACTGTTTTCTTGCATATCATGTGTGCTTATATGAGAGTGTTCCTTGTTTGATATATTTCCTTGACCTATTGGCTTGTTATTATGGATTGATAATGTGTTAAGTGCTTTCAATGATTGTTAAAACGAGTTTTCTGGGCGAGTGTGTACTTTATCGTACTCGACCTAAATAAATGTGAAATTTTCATGATTAATGATTAAATGCTACTTGCGCATGAATGTAAGTCTTTTGGGCTGAACTGGCCATTGCCCCTTGTTACCGGTCGTCTCGAGCCAGAAGCGGACACGGTCGGGCGATTAGGGACCTGGGTGAACGTTTGGTATACTCGAGTATTACCTTTGTAGGTTGGTGGAGGTTGGTGGAGCCTGGACGATGTCTGGGAAAGGTCAAATGAAAAAAAAAATGCAATTTCAAATGAAAAAAAAAGAAATGACAGGGGAACGAACGTATCTTTTTCATGAATGTTACTATCGCTTTCCATTGTACATGTTTCTTGAATTATTGATACTCCATATTTAATGTTTTGTAAATGTTGTAATTGTTTCTGGACTTATCATTTGATTTATGACATCATTGAAATGAACTATTGTTAAACTGATTTGATTACTGATTTTACCGGTTACTCGCTGAGCTTCTAACTCACCCCAAAAATATTTTATTCCCCTCCACAGGGCTCAAAGCGAAGGAAGGATTTGTTGTGCTTATTCACATGTCTGTATGGCCTATATCTTGTACAGTTTGGATTTGGAATTATTTGATGTATAGTTGGGAATTGTTTCCGCTTCGCTTATGACATGTAATTTTTGGAGAATTTGATGTATATTGGAGATTTATATTGTAATATTTGAGGTTTATTCTTGTAATTTATTTGAGAATTGTAGTGAACGACTGAGTCCCGGCGAGAGCTGGGCAGGCGGCCCGCCTAACCCTCTGGTTCGCCTTAGGGGAAGGTGGGGCTGTCACAGTTGGTATCAGAGTTTAGGCTTCAGATCTCGGTAGTGTATCCTAGGCTTGAAATTTTGGATGCCGGACTGTGGGTTTGGTTTGCAATATTAGTGATTCTTGCGGGATATCTCGACTTGATTGGTACAAGATGGAATGTCGAGGACGACATTCTTTTAAGGAGGGGAGTTTGTGACGCCCCGAAAAGTATGAGTGTGAGAACCCGAAAATTTTCTAATTTTTTAGGGTTTATTTTATTTAATCGCCCGCCTTTTCTACATTTTCTTTCTAAGAAAAATTCCCCAAATAAAGTTTATGAGCAAAGATAGTTTTAAAATGATTTTTCTAGTATCGGTTAGTTTTTGAAAAATTAAGAGCGTATTTTGAACATGGGACCCGCCAGTGCGGTAAATGCATTATATTTTTCACAACTTGTTGGAATTTTGTATTAAGTGATATTATTTTACAAAGTGTTAAGATATTTGTATTGGAGAGACAAAAAGATAAGTTTTAAACCTAAAGGTGACAAGTGTCACCATAAGATTTAGTCTTGAGTTTGACTACTATTCATAACTTTACCATTTAATTAAAATTGGCCAAAAATCTCTTCATTTTGCAAGCTTCTTGGCCGAATTCTCTTGCTCAAAAAAGGGAAGAAAAGCTCTCAATTTTCAGGTCTCCAATCTTGCCCAATCTTTCAATTAAACCGATTAATCTTCCAATTACTCCATAAAACCTCTTAGTTTGGTGGAGTTGAGCTTGGTTGTGAAGTTGTTTGGAAAGCTAAGGTGACTAGTTGCTCTCTTTCTTGTGTTGCTAAGGTGAGTTGTGAAGGACCCCTCTCCTTCCTCTAATGATGTTCAATTCATGATTGGTGGTGGTATAAGATGCACTTTTATGGATTATATCTTGATTTTTGGTTGAATTGGTGAAGTTTTATAATTATTGGGGATTTTTCTGTTTTCATAGGGATATGATTGTGTGGTTATTTATGATGATTGGAAATGGTATATAATGCTTCTAGAAGGTGGAAAAAGTGGATTATTGCAAACAATTTCTGTTTTGGAAGAAATCTTGGAAAGTTAGGGTTTGATGTTCTTCATTCTGCCCGAATTTATAGCTCATAGATAGAGGCCGAATTGGCCTTGTCTTAAAACATGAAAGTTGTAGGTAATGATATTTTAGAGGTGCTTGCAAAATTTCAGGTCAATCGGAGCTGCGTAGCTTGTGAAAAGATGGAATTACCCTTGCTGCCCTGGTTTTACCCGAATTTGGGAATTGTTTCTGTAATTGGCTGTTTTGGTCAGGAATGCTTCCGAATTGGTTGTTGAGGTCTTCTGATGAAATGTAACCCTGTTTCTTAGCTTTCAGCTGGTTTTGAAATTTCTGCATTTGGACTTGGATAGCCTGATTTATGATGTTTCCGCTAGAATGCGTTCTGTGAATCTGTTTTTGTGATTCTGGTATGGTATCTTGCATTTTTGACCTGGTTACACTCGAAACTGGGTTGAGTGACCTTCTGTAATATTGTAGCCATATCTCTTAGCTTCCAAACGGTGGGTCTTGAACCTTCATCCGACAATTGTAGCGCCTTTGATACCAATACCGTAAAATGACGTCAAAACTATTTTTCTGGTTTTGAGCTTAACTTTCATTTTCGGACTTTTCCCTAACTTGACTTGTACTAGTACTACTTGGAGCTTGCTGAATGGCTATTGGATGAACTTTTTGTTGTGTGTGTACCTTTGGGTTGGAATGAGGAAATAATGAAGCCATGATGGCTGGAAAAGTTAGCAAATTCAGGGGAAGTGCTGTTTGAATTTTGAAGGGATTTGTTTGCATTGAGTTTGTGATCTAAGACTTGGATTTGAGCAAGGCAATGTTATATGCTGGATGATTTCTGAGCCGTGGAGGTGAGTGACACTAAACTATTTCCAAAGTACTTGTGAAACGTTTCTTGCATTATTTACTTTTGAACTGTTTCCAAAGTTACTTTTGAACTATTTTCTTGCATATCATGCGTGCTTATATGAGACTGTTCCTTGTTTGATATATTTCCTTGACCTATTGGCTTGTTATTATGGATTGATAATGTGTTAAGTGCTTTCAATGATTGTTAAAACGAGTTTTCTGGGCGAGTGTGTACTTTATCGCACTCAATCTAAATAAATGTGAAATTTTCATGATTAATGATTAAATGCTACTTGCGCATGAATGTAAGTCTTTTGGGCTGAATTGGCCGTTGTCCCTTGTTACCGGTCGTCTCGAGCCAGAAGCGGACTCGGTCGGGCGATTAGGGACCTGGGTGAACGTTTGGTATACTCGAGTATTACCTTTGTAGATTGGTGGAGGTTGGTGGAGCCTGGACGATGTCCGGGAAAGGTCAAATGAAAAAAAAATGCAATTTCAAATGAAAAAAAAGAGGAAATGACAGGGGAACGAACGTATCTTTTTCATGAATGTTACTATCGCTTTCCATTGTACATGTTTCTTGAATTATTGATACTCCATATTTAATGTTTTGTAAATGTTGTAATTGTTTCTGGACTTATCATTTGATTTATGACATCATTGAAATGAACTATTGTTAAACCGATTTGATTACTGATTTTACCGGTTACTCGCTGAGCTTCTAGCTCACCCCAAAAATATTTTATTCCCCTCCACAGGGCTCAAAGCGAAGGAAGGACTTGTTGTGCTTAATCACATGTCTGGATGGCCTATATCTTGTACAGTTTGGATTTGGAATAATTTGATGTATAGTTGGGAATTGTTTCCGCTTCGCTTATGACATGTAATTTTTGGAGAATTTGGTGTATATTGGAGATTTATATTGTAATATTTGAGATTTATTCTTGTAATTTATTCGAGGATTGTAGTGAACGACTGAGTCCCGGCGAGAGCTGGGCAGGCGGCCCGCCTAACCCTCTGGTTCGCCTTAGGGGGAGGTGGGGCTGTCACAGTTGGTATCAGAGCTTAGGCTTTAGATCTCGGTAGTGTATCCTAGGCTTGAAGTTTAGGATGCCGGACTGTGGGTTTGGTTTGCAATATTAGTGATTCTTGCGGGATATCTCGACTTGATTGGTACAAGATGGAATGTCGAGGACGACATTCTTTTAAGGAGGGGAGTTTGTGACGCCCCGAAAAGCATGAGTGTGAGAACCCGAAAATTTTCTAATTTTTTAGGGTTTATTTTATTTAATCGCCCGCCTTTTCTACATTTTCTTTCTTAGAAAAATTCCCCAGATAAAGTTTATGAGCAAAGATAGTTTTAAAATGATTTTTCTAGTATCGGTTAGTTTTTGAGAAATTAAGAGCGTATTTTGAACGTGGGACCCGCAAGTGCGGTAAATGCATTATATTTTTGACAACTTGTTGGAATTTTGTATTAAGTGATATTATTTTACAAAGTGTTAAGATATTTGTATTGGAGAGACAAAAAGATAAGTTTTAAACCTAAAGGTGACAAGTGTCACCATAAGATTTAGTCTTGAGTTTGACTACTATTCATAACTTTACCATTTAATTAAAATTGGCCAAAAATCTCTTCATTTTGCAAGCTTCTTGGCCGAATTCTCTTGCTCAAAAAAGGGAAGAAAAGCTCTCAATTTTCTAGTCTCCAATCTTGCCCAATCTTTCAATTAAACCGATTAATCTTCCAATTACTCCATAAAACCTCTTAGTTTGGTGGAGTTGAGCTTGGTTGTGAAGTTGTTTGGAAAGCTAAGGTGACTAGTTGCTCTCTTTCTTGTGTTGCTAAGGTGAGTTGTGAAGGACCCCTCTCCTTCCTCTAATGATGTTCAATTCATGATTGGTGGTGGTATAAGATGCACTTTTATGGATTATATCTTGATTTTTGGTTGAATTGGTGAAGTTTTATAATTATTGGGGATTTTTCTGTTTTCATATGGATATGATTGTGTGGTTATTTATGATGATTGGAAATGGTATATAATGCCTCTAGAAGGTGGAAAAAGTGGATTATTGCAAACAATTTCTGTTTTGGAAGAAATCTTGGAAAGTTAGGGTTTGATGTTCTTCATTCTGCCTGAATTTATAGCTCATAGATAGAGGCAGAATTGGCCTTGTCTTAAAACATGAAAGTTGTAGGTAATGATATTTTAGAGGTGCCTGCAAAATTTCAGGTCAATCGGAGCTGCGTAACTTGTGAAAAGATGGAATTACCCTTGCTGCCCTGGTTTTACCCGAATTTGGGAATTGTTTCTGTAATTGGTTGTTTTAGTCAGGAATGCTTCCGAATTGGTTGTTGAGGTCTTCTGATGAAATGTAACCCTATTTCTTAGCTTTCAGCGGGTTTTTGAATTTTTGGATTTGGACTTGGATAGCCTGATTTATGATGTTTCCGCTAGAATGCGTTCTGTGAATCTGTTTTTGTGATTCTGGTACGGTATCTTACATTTTTGACCTGGTTACACTCGAAACTGGGTTGAGTGACCTTCTGTAATATTGTATCCCTATCTCTTAGCTTCGAAACGGTGGGTCTTGTACCTTCATCCGACAATCGTAGCGCCTTTGGTACCATTACCGCAAAATGACGTCTAAACTGTTTTTCTGGTTTTGAGCTTAACTTTCATTTCCGGACTGTTCCATAGCTTGACTTGTACTAGTACTACTTGGAGCTTGCTGAATGGCTATTGGATGAACTTGTTGTTGTGTGTGTACCTTTGGGTTGGAATGAGGAAATAATGAAGCCATGATGGCCGGAAAAGTTAGCAAATTCAGGGGAAGTGCTGTCTGAACTTTGAAGGGATTTGTTTGCATTGAGTTTGTGATCTAAGACTTGGATTTGAGCAAGGCAATGTTATATGCTGGATGATTTCTGAGCCGTGGAGGTGAGTGACCCTAAACTATTTTCAAAGTACTTGTGAAACGTTTCTTGCATTATTTACTTTTAAACTGTTTCCAAAGTTACTTTTGAACTGTTTTCTTGCATATCATGCGTGCTTATATGAGACTGTTCCTTGTTTGATATATTTCCTTGACCTATTGGCTTGTTATTATGGATTGATAATGTGTCAAGTGCTTTCAATGATTGTTAAAACGAGTTTTCTGGGCGAGTGTATACTTTATCGCACTCGACCTAAATAAATGTGAAATTTTCATGATTAATGATTAAATGCTACTTGCGCATGAATGTAAGCCTTTTGGGCTGAACTGACCATTGCCCCTTGTTACCGGTCGTCTCGAGCCAGAAGCGGACTCGGTCGGGCGATTAGGGACCTGGGTGAACGTTTGGTATACTCGAGTATTACCTTTGTAGGTTGGTGGAGGTTGGTGGAGCCTGGACGATGTCCGGGAATGGTCAAATGAAAAAAAAATGCAATTTGAAATGAAAAAAAAAGGAAATGACAGGAGAACGAACGTATCCTTTTCATGAATGTTACTATCGCTTTCCATTGTACATGTTTCTTGAATTATTGATACTCCATATTTAATGTTTTGTAAATGTTGTAATTGTTTCTGGACTTATCATTTGATTTATGACATCATTGAAATGAACTATTGTTAAACCGATTTGATTACTGATTTTACCGGTTACTCGCTGAGTTTCTAGCTCACCCCAAAAATATTTTATTCCCCTCCACAGGGCTCAAAGCGAAGGAAGGACTTGTTGTGCTTATTCACATGACTGGATGGCCTATATCTTGTACAGTTTGGATTTGGAATAATTTGATGTATAGTTGGGAATTGTTTCCGCTTCGCTTATGACATGTAATTTTTGGAGAATTTGATGTATATTGGAGATTTATATTGTAATATTTGAGGTTTATTCTTGTAATTTATTTGAGGATTGTAGTGAACGACTGAGTCCCGGCGAGAGCTGGGCAGGCGGCCCGCCTAACCCTCTGGTTCGCCTTAGGGGGAGGTGGGGCTGTCACAGTTGGTATCAGAGCTTAGGCTTCAGATCTCGGTAGTGTATCCTAGGCTTGAAGTTTAGGATGTCGGACTGTGGGTTTGGTTTGCAATATTAGTGATTCTTGCGGGATATCTCGACTTGATTGGTACAAGATGGAATGTCGAGGATGACATTCTTTTAAGGAGGGGAGTTTGTGACGCCCCGAAAAGTATGAGTGTGAGAACCCGAAAATTTTCTAATTTTTTAGGGTTTATTTTATTTAATCGCCCGCCTTTTCTACATTTTCTTTCTTAGAAAAATTCTCCAAATAAAGTTTATGAGCAAAGATAGTTTTAAAATGATTTTTCTAGTATCGGTTAGTTTTTGAGAAATTAAGAGCGTATTTTGAACGTGGGACCCGCAAGTGCGGTAAATGCATTATATTTTTGACAACTTGTTGGAATTTTGTATTAAGTGATATTATTTTACAAAGTGTTAAGATATTTGTATTGGAGAGACAAAAAGATAAGTTTTAAACCTAAAGGTGACAAGTGTCACCATAAGATTTAGTCTTGAGTTTGACTACTATTCATAACTTTACCATTTAATTAAAATTGGCCAAAAATCTCTTCATTTTGCAAGCTTCTTGGCCGAATTCTCTTGCTCAAAAAAGGGAAGAAAAGCTCTCAATTTTCTAGTCTCCAATCTTGCCCAATCTTTCAATTAAACCGATTAATCTTCCAATTACTCCATAAAACCTCTTAGTTTGGTGGAGTTGAGCTTGGTTGTGAAGTTGTTTGGAAAGTTAAGGTGACTAGTTGCTCTCTTTCTTGTGTTTCTAAGGTGAGTTGTGAAGGACCCCTCTCCTTCCTCTAATGATGTTCAATTCATGATTGGTGGTGGTATAAGATGCACTTTTATGGATTATATCTTGATTTTTGGTTGAATTGGTGAAGTTTTATAATTATTGGGGATTTTTCTGTTTTCATATGGATATGATTGTGTGGTTATTTATGATGATTGGAAATGGTATATAATGCCTCTAGAAGGTGGAAAAAGTGGATTATTGCAAACAATTTCTGTTTTGGAAGAAATCTTGGAAAGTTAGGGTTTGATGTTCTTCATTCTGCCTGAATTTATAGCTCATAGATAGAGGCTGAATTGGCCTTATCTTAAAACATAAAAGTTGTAGGGAATGATATTTTAGAGGTGCTTGCAAAATTTCAGGTCAATCGGAGCTGCGTAATTTGTGAAAAGATGGAATTACCCTTGCTGCCCTGGTTTTACCCGAATTTGGGAATTGTTTCTGTAATTGGTTGTTTTAGTCAGGAATGCTTCCGAATTGGTTGTTGAGGTCTTCTGATGAAATGTAACCCTATTTCTTAGCTTTCAGCGGGTTTTTAAATTTCTGGATTTGGACTTGGATAGCCTGATTTATGATGTTTCCGCTAGAATGCGTTCTGTGAATCTGTTTTTGTGATTCTGGTACGGTATCTTACATTTTTGACCTAGTTACACTCGAAACTGGGTTGAGTGACCTTCTGTAATATTGTATCCCTATCTCTTAGCTTCGAAACGGTGGGTCTTGTACCTTCATCCGACAATCGTAGCGCCTTTGGTACCATTACCGCAAAATGACGTCTAAACTGTTTTTCTGGTTTTGAGCTTAACTTTCATTTCCGGACTGTTCCATAGCTTGACTTGTACTAGTACTACTTGGAGCTTGCTGAATGGCTATTGGATGAACTTGTTGTTGTGTGTGTACCTTGGGGTTGGAATGAGGAAATAATGAAGCCATGATGGCCGGAAAAGTTAGCAAATTCAGGGGAAGTGCTGTCTGAACTTTGAAGGGATTTGTTTGCATTGAGTTTGTGATCTAAGACTTGGATTTGAGCAAGGCAATGTTATATGCTGGATGATTTCTGAGCCGTGGAGGTGAGTGACCCTAAACTATTTTCAAAGTACTTGTGAAACGTTTCTTGCATTATTTACTTTTAAACTGTTTCCAAAGTTACTTTTGAACTGTTTTCTTGCATATCATGCGTGCTTATATGAGAGTGTTCCTTGTTTGATATATTTCCTTGACCTATTGGCTTGTTATTATGGATTGATAATGTGTCAAGTGCTTTCAATGATTGTTAAAACGAGTTTTCTGGGCGAGTGTATACTTTATCGCACTCGACCTAAATAAATGTGAAATTTTCATGATTAATGATTAAATGCTACTTGCGCATGAATGTAAGCCTTTTGGGCTGAACTGACCATTGCCCCTTGTTACCGGTCGTCTCGAGCCAGAAGCGGACTCGGTCGGGCGATTAGGGACCTGGGTGAACGTTTGGTATACTCGAGTATTAGCTTTGTAGGTTGGTGGAGGTTGGTGGAGCCTGGACGATTTCCGGGAATGGTCAAATGAAAAAAAAATGCAATTTCAAATGAAAAAAAAAGGAAATGACAGGAGAACGAACGTATCCTTTTCATGAATGTTACTATCGCTTTCCATTGTACATGTTTCTTGAATTATTGATACTCCATATTTAATGTTTTGTAAATGTTGTAATTGTTTCTGGACTTATCATTTGATTTATGACATCATTGAAATGAACTATTGTTAAACCGATTTGATTACTGATTTTACCGGTTACTCGCTGAGCTTCTAGCTCACCCCAAAAATATTTTATTCCCCTCCACAGGGCTCAAAGCGAAGGAAGGACTTGTTGTGCTTATTCACATGTCTGGATGGCCTATATCTTGTATAGTTTGGATTTGGAATAATTTGATGTATAGTTGGGAATTGTTTCCGCTTCGCTTATGACATGTAATTTTTGGAGAATTTGATGTATATTGGAGATTTATATTGTAATATTTGAGGTTTATTCTTGTAATTTATTTGAGGATTGTAGTGAACGACTGAGTCCCGGCGAGAGCTGGGCAGGCGGCCCGCCTAACCCTCTGGTTCGCCTTAGGGGGAGGTGGGGCTGTCACAGTTGGTATCAGAGCTTAGGCTTCAGATCTCGGTAGTGTATCCTAGGCTTGAAGTTTAGGATGCCGGACTGTGGGTTTGGTTTGCAATATTAGTGATTCTTGCGGGATATCTCGACTTGATTGGTACAAGATGGAATGTCGAGGATGACATTCTTTTAAGGAGGGGAGTTTGTGACGCCCCGAAAAGTATGAGTGTGAGAACCCGAAAATTTTCTAATTTTTTATGGTTTATTTTATTTAATCGCCCGCCTTTTCTACATTTTCTTTCTTAGAAAAATTCCCCAGATAAAGTTTATGAGCAAAGATAGTTTTAAAATGATTTTTCTAGTATCGGTTAGTTTTTGAGAAATTAAGAGCGTATTTTGAACGTGGGACCCGCAAGTGCGGTAAATGCATTATATTTTTGACAAATTGTTGGAATTTTGTATTAAGTGATATTATTTTACAAAGTGTTAAGATATTTGTATTGGAGAGACAAAAAGATAAGTTTTAAACCTAAAGGTGACAAGTGTCACCATAAGATTTAGTCTTGAGTTTGACTACTATTCATAACTTTACCATTTAATTAAAATTGGCCAAAAATCTCTTCATTTTGCAAGCTTCTTGGCCGAATTCTCTTGCTCAAAAAAGGGAAGAAAAGCTCTCAATTTTCTAGTCTCCAATCTTGCCCAATCTTTCAATTAAACCGATTAATCTTCCAATTACTCCATAAAACCTCTTAGTTTGGTGGAGTTGAGCTTGGTTGTGAAGTTGTTTGGAAAGCTAAGGTGACTAGTTGCTCTCTTTCTTGTGTTGCTAAGGTGAGTTGTGAAGGACCCCTCTCCTTCCTCTAATGACGTTCAATTCATGATTGGTGGTGGTATAAGATGCACTTTTATGGATTATATCTTGATTTTTGGTTGAATTGGTGAAGTTTTATAATTATTGGGGATTTTTCTGTTTTCATATGGATATGATTGTGTGGTTATTTATGATGATTGGAAATGGTATATAATGCCTCTAGAAGGTGGAAAAAGTGGATTATTGCAAACAATTTCTGTTTTGGAAGAAATCTTGGAAAGTTAGGGTTTGATGTTCTTCATTCTGCCCGAATTTATAGCTCATAGATAGAGGCTGAATTGGCCCTGGCTTAAAACATAAAAGTTGTAGGGAATGATATTTTAGAGGTGCCTGCAAAATTTCAGGTCAATCGGAGCTGCGTAACTTGTGAAAAGATGGAATTACCCTTGCTGCCCTGGTTTTACCTGAATTTGGGAATTGTTTCTGTAATTGGTTGTTTTAGTCAGGAATGCTTCCGAATTGGTTGTTGAGGTCTTCTGATGAAATGTAACCCTATTTCTTAGCTTTCAGCGGGTTTTGGAATTTCTGGATTTGGACTTGGATAGCCTGATTTATGATGTTTCCGCTAGAATGCGTTCTGTGAATCTGTTTTTGTGATTCTGGTACGGTATCTTACATTTTTGACCTGGTTACACTCGAAACTGGGTTGAGTGACCTTCTGTAATATTGTATCCCTATCTCTTAGCTTCGAAACGGTGGGTCTTGTACCTTCATCCGACAATCGTAGCGCCTTTGGTACCATTACCGTAAAATGACGTCAAAACTGTTTTTCTTGTTTTGAGCTTAACTTTCATTTCCGGACTTTTCCCTAGCTTGACTTGTACTAGTACTACTTGGAGCTTGCTGAATGGCTATTGGATGAACTTGTTGTTGTGTGTGTACCTTTGGATTGGAATGAGGAAATAATGAAGCCATGATGGCCGGAAAAGTTAGCAAATTCAGGGGAAGTGCTGTCTGAACTTTGAAGGGATTTGTTTGCATTGAGTTTGTGATCTAAGACTTGGATTTGAGCAAGGCAATGTTATATGCTGGATGATTTCTGAGCCGTGGAGGTGAGTGACCCTAAACTATTTCCAAAGTACTTGTGAAACGTTTCTTGCATTATTTACTTTTGAACTGTTTCCAAAGTTACTTTTGAACTGTTTTCTTGCATATCATGTGTGCTTATATGAGAGTGTTCCTTGTTTGATATATTTCCTTGACCTATTGGCTTGTTATTATGGATTGATAATGTGTCAAGTGCTTTCAATGATTGTTAAAACGAGTTTTCTGGGCGAGTGTATACTTTATCGCACTCGACCTAAATAAATGTGAAATTTTCATGATTAATGATTAAATGCTACTTGCGCATGAATGTAAGCCTTTTGGGCTGAACTGACCATTGCCCCTTGTTACCGGTCGTCTCGAGCCAGAAGCGGACTCGGTCGGGCGATTAGGGACCTGGGTGAACGTTTGGTATACTCGAGTATTAGCTTTGTAGGTTGGTGGAGGTTGGTGGAGCCTGGACGATTTCCGGGAATGGTCAAATGAAAAAAAAATGCAATTTCAAATGAAAAAAAAAGGAAATGACAGGAGAACGAACGTATCCTTTTCATGAATGTTACTATCGCTTTCCATTGTACATGTTTCTTGAATTATTGATACTCCATATTTAATGTTTTGTAAATGTTGTAATTGTTTCTGGACTTATCATTTGATTTATGACATCATTGAAATGAACTATTGTTAAACCGATTTGATTACTGATTTTACCGGTTACTCGCTGAGCTTCTAGCTCACCCCAAAAATATTTTATTCCCCTCCACAGGGCTCAAAGCGAAGGAAGGACTTGTTGTGCTTATTCACATGTCTGGATGGCCTATATCTTGTATAGTTTGGATTTGGAATAATTTGATGTATAGTTGGGAATTGTTTCCGCTTCGCTTATGACATGTAATTTTTGGAGAATTTGATGTATATTGGAGATTTATATTGTAATATTTGAGGTTTATTCTTGTAATTTATTTGAGGATTGTAGTGAACGACTGAGTCCCGGCGAGAGCTGGGCAGGCGGCCCGCCTAACCCTCTGGTTCGCCTTAGGGGGAGGTGGGGCTGTCACAGTTGGTATCAGAGCTTAGGCTTCAGATCTCGGTAGTGTATCCTAGGCTTGAAGTTTAGGATGCCGGACTGTGGGTTTGGTTTGCAATATTAGTGATTCTTGCGGGATATCTCGACTTGATTGGTACAAGATGGAATGTCGAGGATGACATTCTTTTAAGGAGGGGAGTTTGTGACGCCCCGAAAAGTATGAGTGTGAGAACCCGAAAATTTTCTAATTTTTTATGGTTTATTTTATTTAATCGCCCGCCTTTTCTACATTTTCTTTCTTAGAAAAATTCCCCAGATAAAGTTTATGAGCAAAGATAGTTTTAAAATGATTTTTCTAGTATCGGTTAGTTTTTGAGAAATTAAGAGCGTATTTTGAACGTGGGACCCGCAAGTGCGGTAAATGCATTATATTTTTGACAACTTGTTGGAATTTTGTATTAAGTGATATTATTTTACAAAGTGTTAAGATATTTGTATTGGAGAGACAAAAAGATAAGTTTTAAACCTAAAGGTGACAAGTGTCACCATAAGATTTAGTCTTGAGTTTGACTACTATTCATAACTTTACCATTTAATTAAAATTGGCCAAAAATCTCTTCATTTTGCAAGCTTCTTGGCCGAATTCTCTTGCTCAAAAAAGGGAAGAAAAGCTCTCAATTTTCTAGTCTCCAATCTTGCCCAATCTTTCAATTAAACCGATTAATCTTCCAATTACTCCATAAAACCTCTTAGTTTGGTGGAGTTGAGCTTGGTTGTGAAGTTGTTTGGAAAGCTAAGGTGACTAGTTGCTCTCTTTCTTGTGTTGCTAAGGTGAGTTGTGAAGGACCCCTCTCCTTCCTCTAATGACGTTCAATTCATGATTGGTGGTGGTATAAGATGCACTTTTATGGATTATATCTTGATTTTTGGTTGAATTGGTGAAGTTTTATAATTATTGGGGATTTTTCTGTTTTCATATGGATATGATTGTGTGGTTATTTATGATGATTGGAAATGGTATATAATGCCTCTAGAAGGTGGAAAAAGTGGATTATTGCAAACAATTTCTGTTTTGGAAGAAATCTTGGAAAGTTAGGGTTTGATGTTCTTCATTCTGCCCGAATTTATAGCTCATAGATAGAGGCTGAATTGGCCCTGGCTTAAAACATAAAAGTTGTAGGGAATGATATTTTAGAGGTGCCTGCAAAATTTCAGGTCAATCGGAGCTGCGTAACTTGTGAAAAGATGGAATTACCCTTGCTGCCCTGGTTTTACCTGAATTTGGGAATTGTTTCTGTAATTGGTTGTTTTAGTCAGGAATGCTTCCGAATTGGTTGTTGAGGTCTTCTGATGAAATGTAACCCTATTTCTTAGCTTTCAGCGGGTTTTGGAATTTCTGGATTTGGACTTGGATAGCCTGATTTATGATGTTTCCGCTAGAATGCGTTCTGTGAATCTGTTTTTGTGATTCTGGTACGGTATCTTACATTTTTGACCTGGTTACACTCGAAACTGGGTTGAGTGACCTTCTGTAATATTGTATCCCTATCTCTTAGCTTCGAAACGGTGGGTCTTGTACCTTCATCCGACAATCGTAGCGCCTTTGGTACCATTACCGTAAAATGACGTCAAAACTGTTTTTCTTGTTTTGAGCTTAACTTTCATTTCCGGACTTTTCCCTAGCTTGACTTGTACTAGTACTACTTGGAGCTTGCTGAATGGCTATTGGATGAACTTGTTGTTGTGTGTGTACCTTTGGATTGGAATGAGGAAATAATGAAGCCATGATGGCCGGAAAAGTTAGCAAATTCAGGGGAAGTGCTGTCTGAACTTTGAAGGGATTTGTTTGCATTGAGTTTGTGATCTAAGACTTGGATTTGAGCAAGGCAATGTTATATGCTGGATGATTTCTGAGCCGTGGAGGTGAGTGACCCTAAACTATTTCCAAAGTACTTGTGAAACGTTTCTTGCATTATTTACTTTTGAACTGTTTCCAAAGTTACTTTTGAACTGTTTTCTTGCATATCATGTGTGCTTATATGAGAGTGTTCCTTGTTTGATATATTTCCTTGACCTATTGGCTTGTTATTATGGATTGATAATGTGTCAAGTGCTTTCAATGATTGTTAAAACGAGTTTTCTGGGCGAGTGTATACTTTATCGCACTCGACCTAAATAAATGTGAAATTTTCATGATTAATGATTAAATGCTACTTGCGCATGAATGTAAGCCTTTTGGGCTGAACTGACCATTGCCCCTTGTTACCGGTCGTCTCGAGCCAGAAGCGGACTCGGTCGGGCGATTAGGGACCTGGGTGAACGTTTGGTATACTCGAGTATTAGCTTTGTAGGTTGGTGGAGGTTGGTGGAGCCTGGACGATTTCCGGGAATGGTCAAATGAAAAAAAAATGCAATTTCAAATGAAAAAAAAAGGAAATGACAGGAGAACGAACGTATCCTTTTCATGAATGTTACTATCGCTTTCCATTGTACATGTTTCTTGAATTATTGATACTCCATATTTAATGTTTTGTAAATGTTGTAATTGTTTCTGGACTTATCATTTGATTTATGACATCATTGAAATGAACTATTGTTAAACCGATTTGATTACTGATTTTACCGGTTACTCGCTGAGCTTCTAGCTCACCCCAAAAATATTTTATTCCCCTCCACAGGGCTCAAAGCGAAGGAAGGACTTGTTGTGCTTATTCACATGTCTGGATGGCCTATATCTTGTATAGTTTGGATTTGGAATAATTTGATGTATAGTTGGGAATTGTTTCCGCTTCGCTTATGACATGTAATTTTTGGAGAATTTGATGTATATTGGAGATTTATATTGTAATATTTGAGGTTTATTCTTGTAATTTATTTGAGGATTGTAGTGAACGACTGAGTCCCGGCGAGAGCTGGGCAGGCGGCCCGCCTAACCCTCTGGTTCGCCTTAGGGGGAGGTGGGGCTGTCACAGTTGGTATCAGAGCTTAGGCTTCAGATCTCGGTAGTGTATCCTAGGCTTGAAGTTTAGGATGCCGGACTGTGGGTTTGGTTTGCAATATTAGTGATTCTTGCGGGATATCTCGACTTGATTGGTACAAGATGGAATGTCGAGGATGACATTCTTTTAAGGAGGGGAGTTTGTGACGCCCCGAAAAGTATGAGTGTGAGAACCCGAAAATTTTCTAATTTTTTATGGTTTATTTTATTTAATCGCCCGCCTTTTCTACATTTTCTTTCTTAGAAAAATTCCCCAGATAAAGTTTATGAGCAAAGATAGTTTTAAAATGATTTTTCTAGTATCGGTTAGTTTTTGAGAAATTAAGAGCGTATTTTGAACGTGGGACCCGCAAGTGCGGTAAATGCATTATATTTTTGACAACTTGTTGGAATTTTGTATTAAGTGATATTATTTTACAAAGTGTTAAGATATTTGTATTGGAGAGACAAAAAGATAAGTTTTAAACCTAAAGGTGACAAGTGTCACCATAAGATTTAGTCTTGAGTTTGACTACTATTCATAACTTTACCATTTAATTAAAATTGGCCAAAAATCTCTTCATTTTGCAAGCTTCTTGGCCGAATTCTCTTGCTCAAAAAAGGGAAGAAAAGCTCTCAATTTTCTAGTCTCCAATCTTGCCCAATCTTTCAATTAAACCGATTAATCTTCCAATTACTCCATAAAACCTCTTAGTTTGGTGGAGTTGAGCTTGGTTGTGAAGTTGTTTGGAAAGCTAAGGTGACTAGTTGCTCTCTTTCTTGTGTTGCTAAGGTGAGTTGTGAAGGACCCCTCTCCTTCCTCTAATGACGTTCAATTCATGATTGGTGGTGGTATAAGATGCACTTTTATGGATTATATCTTGATTTTTGGTTGAATTGGTGAAGTTTTATAATTATTGGGGATTTTTCTGTTTTCATATGGATATGATTGTGTGGTTATTTATGATGATTGGAAATGGTATATAATGCCTCTAGAAGGTGGAAAAAGTGGATTATTGCAAACAATTTCTGTTTTGGAAGAAATCTTGGAAAGTTAGGGTTTGATGTTCTTCATTCTGCCCGAATTTATAGCTCATAGATAGAGGCTGAATTGGCCCTGGCTTAAAACATAAAAGTTGTAGGGAATGATATTTTAGAGGTGCCTGCAAAATTTCAGGTCAATCGGAGCTGCGTAACTTGTGAAAAGATGGAATTACCCTTGCTGCCCTGGTTTTACCTGAATTTGGGAATTGTTTCTGTAATTGGTTGTTTTAGTCAGGAATGCTTCCGAATTGGTTGTTGAGGTCTTCTGATGAAATGTAACCCTATTTCTTAGCTTTCAGCGGGTTTTGGAATTTCTGGATTTGGACTTGGATAGCCTGATTTATGATGTTTCCGCTAGAATGCGTTCTGTGAATCTGTTTTTGTGATTCTGGTACGGTATCTTACATTTTTGACCTGGTTACACTCGAAACTGGGTTGAGTGACCTTCTGTAATATTGTATCCCTATCTCTTAGCTTCGAAACGGTGGGTCTTGTACCTTCATCCGACAATCGTAGCGCCTTTGGTACCATTACCGTAAAATGACGTCAAAACTGTTTTTCTTGTTTTGAGCTTAACTTTCATTTCCGGACTTTTCCCTAGCTTGACTTGTACTAGTACTACTTGGAGCTTGCTGAATGGCTATTGGATGAACTTGTTGTTGTGTGTGTACCTTTGGATTGGAATGAGGAAATAATGAAGCCATGATGGCCGGAAAAGTTAGCAAATTCAGGGGAAGTGCTGTCTGAACTTTGAAGGGATTTGTTTGCATTGAGTTTGTGATCTAAGACTTGGATTTGAGCAAGGCAATGTTATATGCTGGATGATTTCTGAGCCGTGGAGGTGAGTGACCCTAAACTATTTCCAAAGTACTTGTGAAACGTTTCTTGCATTATTTACTTTTGAACTGTTTCCAAAGTTACTTTTGAACTGTTTTCTTGCATATCATGTGTGCTTATATGAGAGTGTTCCTTGTTTGATATATTTCCTTGACCTATTGGCTTGTTATTATGGATTGATAATGTGTCAAGTGCTTTCAATGATTGTTAAAACGAGTTTTCTGGGCGAGTGTATACTTTATCGCACTCGACCTAAATAAATGTGAAATTTTCATGATTAATGATTAAATGCTACTTGCGCATGAATGTAAGCCTTTTGGGCTGAACTGACCATTGCCCCTTGTTACCGGTCGTCTCGAGCCAGAAGCGGACTCGGTCGGGCGATTAGGGACCTGGGTGAACGTTTGGTATACTCGAGTATTAGCTTTGTAGGTTGGTGGAGGTTGGTGGAGCCTGGACGATTTCCGGGAATGGTCAAATGAAAAAAAAATGCAATTTCAAATGAAAAAAAAAGGAAATGACAGGAGAACGAACGTATCCTTTTCATGAATGTTACTATCGCTTTCCATTGTACATGTTTCTTGAATTATTGATACTCCATATTTAATGTTTTGTAAATGTTGTAATTGTTTCTGGACTTATCATTTGATTTATGACATCATTGAAATGAACTATTGTTAAACCGATTTGATTACTGATTTTACCGGTTACTCGCTGAGCTTCTAGCTCACCCCAAAAATATTTTATTCCCCTCCACAGGGCTCAAAGCGAAGGAAGGACTTGTTGTGCTTATTCACATGTCTGGATGGCCTATATCTTGTATAGTTTGGATTTGGAATAATTTGATGTATAGTTGGGAATTGTTTCCGCTTCGCTTATGACATGTAATTTTTGGAGAATTTGATGTATATTGGAGATTTATATTGTAATATTTGAGGTTTATTCTTGTAATTTATTTGAGGATTGTAGTGAACGACTGAGTCCCGGCGAGAGCTGGGCAGGCGGCCCGCCTAACCCTCTGGTTCGCCTTAGGGGGAGGTGGGGCTGTCACAGTTGGTATCAGAGCTTAGGCTTCAGATCTCGGTAGTGTATCCTAGGCTTGAAGTTTAGGATGCCGGACTGTGGGTTTGGTTTGCAATATTAGTGATTCTTGCGGGATATCTCGACTTGATTGGTACAAGATGGAATGTCGAGGATGACATTCTTTTAAGGAGGGGAGTTTGTGACGCCCCGAAAAGTATGAGTGTGAGAACCCGAAAATTTTCTAATTTTTTATGGTTTATTTTATTTAATCGCCCGCCTTTTCTACATTTTCTTTCTTAGAAAAATTCCCCAGATAAAGTTTATGAGCAAAGATAGTTTTAAAATGATTTTTCTAGTATCGGTTAGTTTTTGAGAAATTAAGAGCGTATTTTGAACGTGGGACCCGCAAGTGCGGTAAATGCATTATATTTTTGACAACTTGTTGGAATTTTGTATTAAGTGATATTATTTTACAAAGTGTTAAGATATTTGTATTGGAGAGACAAAAAGATAAGTTTTAAACCTAAAGGTGACAAGTGTCACCATAAGATTTAGTCTTGAGTTTGACTACTATTCATAACTTTACCATTTAATTAAAATTGGCCAAAAATCTCTTCATTTTGCAAGCTTCTTGGCCGAATTCTCTTGCTCAAAAAAGGGAAGAAAAGCTCTCAATTTTCTAGTCTCCAATCTTGCCCAATCTTTCAATTAAACCGATTAATCTTCCAATTACTCCATAAAACCTCTTAGTTTGGTGGAGTTGAGCTTGGTTGTGAAGTTGTTTGGAAAGCTAAGGTGACTAGTTGCTCTCTTTCTTGTGTTGCTAAGGTGAGTTGTGAAGGACCCCTCTCCTTCCTCTAATGACGTTCAATTCATGATTGGTGGTGGTATAAGATGCACTTTTATGGATTATATCTTGATTTTTGGTTGAATTGGTGAAGTTTTATAATTATTGGGGATTTTTCTGTTTTCATATGGATATGATTGTGTGGTTATTTATGATGATTGGAAATGGTATATAATGCCTCTAGAAGGTGGAAAAAGTGGATTATTGCAAACAATTTCTGTTTTGGAAGAAATCTTGGAAAGTTAGGGTTTGATGTTCTTCATTCTGCCCGAATTTATAGCTCATAGATAGAGGCTGAATTGACCCTGGCTTAAAACATAAAAGTTGTAGGGAATGATATTTTAGAGGTGCCTGCAAAATTTCAGGTCAATCGGAGCTGCGTAACTTGTGAAAAGATGGAATTACCCTTGCTGCCCTGGTTTTACCTGAATTTGGGAATTGTTTCTGTAATTGGTTGTTTTAGTCAGGAATGCTTCCGAATTGGTTGTTGAGGTCTTCTGATGAAATGTAACCCTATTTCTTAGCTTTCAGCGGGTTTTGGAATTTCTGGATTTGGACTTGGATAGCCTGATTTATGATGTTTCCGCTAGAATGCGTTCTGTGAATCTGTTTTTGTGATTCTGGTACGGTATCTTACATTTTTGACCTGGTTACACTCGAAACTGGGTTGAGTGACCTTCTGTAATATTGTATCCCTATCTCTTAGCTTCGAAACGGTGGGTCTTGTACCTTCATCCGACAATCGTAGCGCCTTTGGTACCATTACCGTAAAATGACGTCAAAACTGTTTTTCTTGTTTTGAGCTTAACTTTCATTTCCGGACTTTTCCCTAGCTTGACTTGTACTAGTACTACTTGGAGCTTGCTGAATGGCTATTGGATGAACTTGTTGTTGTGTGTGTACCTTTGGATTGGAATGAGGAAATAATGAAGCCATGATGGCCGGAAAAGTTAGCAAATTCAGGGGAAGTGCTGTCTGAACTTTGAAGGGATTTGTTTGCATTGAGTTTGTGATCTAAGACTTGGATTTGAGCAAGGCAATGTTATATGCTGGATGATTTCTGAGCCGTGGAGGTGAGTGACCCTAAACTATTTCCAAAGTACTTGTGAAACGTTTCTTGCATTATTTACTTTTGAACTGTTTCCAAAGTTACTTTTGAACTGTTTTCTTGCATATCATGTGTGCTTATATGAGAGTGTTCCTTGTTTGATATATTTCCTTGACCTATTGGCTTGTTATTATGGATTGATAATGTGTCAAGTGCTTTCAATGATTGTTAAAACGAGTTTTCTGGGCGAGTGTATACTTTATCGCACTCGACCTAAATAAATGTGAAATTTTCATGATTAATGATTAAATGCTACTTGCGCATGAATGTAAGCCTTTTGGGCTGAACTGACCATTGCCCCTTGTTACCGGTCGTCTCGAGCCAGAAGCGGACTCGGTCGGGCGATTAGGGACCTGGGTGAACGTTTGGTATACTCGAGTATTAGCTTTGTAGGTTGGTGGAGGTTGGTGGAGCCTGGACGATTTCCGGGAATGGTCAAATGAAAAAAAAATGCAATTTCAAATGAAAAAAAAAGGAAATGACAGGAGAACGAACGTATCCTTTTCATGAATGTTACTATCGCTTTCCATTGTACATGTTTCTTGAATTATTGATACTCCATATTTAATGTTTTGTAAATGTTGTAATTGTTTCTGGACTTATCATTTGATTTATGACATCATTGAAATGAACTATTGTTAAACCGATTTGATTACTGATTTTACCGGTTACTCGCTGAGCTTCTAGCTCACCCCAAAAATATTTTATTCCCCTCCACAGGGCTCAAAGCGAAGGAAGGACTTGTTGTGCTTATTCACATGTCTGGATGGCCTATATCTTGTATAGTTTGGATTTGGAATAATTTGATGTATAGTTGGGAATTGTTTCCGCTTCGCTTATGACATGTAATTTTTGGAGAATTTGATGTATATTGGAGATTTATATTGTAATATTTGAGGTTTATTCTTGTAATTTATTTGAGGATTGTAGTGAACGACTGAGTCCCGGCGAGAGCTGGGCAGGCGGCCCGCCTAACCCTCTGGTTCGCCTTAGGGGGAGGTGGGGCTGTCACAGTTGGTATCAGAGCTTAGGCTTCAGATCTCGGTAGTGTATCCTAGGCTTGAAGTTTAGGATGCCGGACTGTGGGTTTGGTTTGCAATATTAGTGATTCTTGCGGGATATCTCGACTTGATTGGTACAAGATGGAATGTCGAGGATGACATTCTTTTAAGGAGGGGAGTTTGTGACGCCCCGAAAAGTATGAGTGTGAGAACCCGAAAATTTTCTAATTTTTTATGGTTTATTTTATTTAATCGCCCGCCTTTTCTACATTTTCTTTCTTAGAAAAATTCCCCAGATAAAGTTTATGAGCAAAGATAGTTTTAAAATGATTTTTCTAGTATCGGTTAGTTTTTGAGAAATTAAGAGCGTATTTTGAACGTGGGACCCGCAAGTGCGGTAAATGCATTATATTTTTGACAACTTGTTGGAATTTTGTATTAAGTGATATTATTTTACAAAGTGTTAAGATATTTGTATTGGAGAGACAAAAAGATAAGTTTTAAACCTAAAGGTGACAAGTGTCACCATAAGATTTAGTCTTGAGTTTGACTACTATTCATAACTTTACCATTTAATTAAAATTGGCCAAAAATCTCTTCATTTTGCAAGCTTCTTGGCCGAATTCTCTTGCTCAAAAAAGGGAAGAAAAGCTCTCAATTTTCTAGTCTCCAATCTTGCCCAATCTTTCAATTAAACCGATTAATCTTCCAATTACTCCATAAAACCTCTTAGTTTGGTGGAGTTGAGCTTGGTTGTGAAGTTGTTTGGAAAGCTAAGGTGACTAGTTGCTCTCTTTCTTGTGTTGCTAAGGTGAGTTGTGAAGGACCCCTCTCCTTCCTCTAATGATGTTCAATTCATGATTGGTGGTGGTATAAGATGCACTTTTATGGATTATATCTTGATTTTTGGTTGAATTGGTGAAGTTTTATAATTATTGGGGATTTTTCTGTTTTCATATGGATATGATTGTGTGGTTATTTATGATGATTGGAAATGGTATATAATGCCTCTAGAAGGTGGAAAAAGTGGATTATTGCAAACAATTTCTGTTTTGGAAGAAATCTTGGAAAGTTAGGGTTTGATGTTCTTCATTCTGCCTGAATTTATAGCTCATAGATAGAGGCTGAATTGGCCTTATCTTAAAACATAAAAGTTGTAGGGAATGATATTTTAGAGGTGCTTGCAAAATTTCAGGTCAATCGGAGCTGCGTAGCTTGTGAAAAGATGGAATTACCCTTGCTGCCCTGGTTTTACCCGAATTTGGGAATTGTTTCTGTAATTGGCTGTTTTGGTCAGGAATGCTTCCGAATTGGTTGTTGAGGTCTTCTGATGAAATGTAACCCTATTTCTTAGCTTTCAGCTGGTTTTGAAATTTCTGAATTTGGACTTGGATAGCCTGATTTATGATGTTTCCGCTAGAATGCGTTCTGTGAATCTGTTTTTGTGATTCTGGTATGGTATCTTGCATTTTTGACCTGGTTACACTCGAAACTGGGTTGAGTGACCTTCTGTAATATTGTAGCCCTATCTCTTAGCTTCCAAACGGTGGGTCTTGAACCTTCATCCGACAATTGTAGCGCCTTTGATACCAATACCGTAAAATGACGTCAAAACTATTTTTCTGGTTTTGAGCTTAACTTTCATTTTCGGATTTTTCCCTAACTTGACTTGTACTAGTACTACTTGGAGCTTGCTGAATGGCTATTGGATGAACTTTTTGTTGTGTGTGTACCTTTGGGTTGGAATGAGGAAATAATGAAGCCATGATGGCTGGAAAAGTTAGCAAATTCAGGGGAAGTGCTGTTTGAATTTTGAAGGGATTTGTTTGCATTGAGTTTGTGATCTAAGACTTGGATTTGAGCAAGGCAATGTTATATGCTGGATGATTTCTGAGCCGTGGAGGTGAGTGACACTAAATTATTTCCAAAGTACTTGTGAAACGTTTCTTGCATTATTTACTTTTGAACTGTTTCCAAAGTTACTTTTGAACTATTTTCTTGCATATCATGCGTGCTTTTATGAGACTGTTCCTTGTTTGATATATTTCCTTGACCTATTGGCTTGTTATTATGGATTGATAATGTGTTAAGTGCTTTCAATGATTGTTAAAACGAGTTTTCTGGGCGAGTGTGTACTTTATCGCACTCGATCTAAATAAATGTGAAATTTTCATGATGAATGATTAAATGCTACTTGCGCATGAATGTAAGTCTTTTGGGCTGAATTGGCCATTGCCCCTTGTTACCGGTCGTCTCGAGCCAGAAGCGGACTCGGTCGGGCGATTAGGGACCTGGGTGAACGTTTGGTATACTCGAGTATTACCTTTGTAGGTTGGTGGAGGTTGGTGGAGCCTGGACGATGTCCGGGAAAGGTCAAATGAAAAAAAAATGCAATTTCAAATGAAAAAAAAAAGGAAATGACAGGGGAACGAACGTATCTTTTTCATGAATGTTACTATCGCTTTCCATTGTACATGTTTCTTGAATTATTGATACTCCATATTTAATGTTTTGTAAATGTTGTAATTGTTTCTGGACTTATCATTTGATTTATGACATCATTGAAATGAACTATTGTTAAACCGATTTGATTACTGATTTTACCGGTTACTCGCTGAGCTTCTAGCTCACCCCAAAAATATTTTATTCCCCTCCACAGGGCTCAAAGCGAAGGAAGGACTTGTTGTGCTTAATCACATGTCTGGATGGCCTATATCTTGTACAGTTTGGATTTGGAATAATTTGATGTATAGTTGGGAATTGTTTCCGCTTCGCTTATGACATGTAATTTTTGGAGAATTTGGTGTATATTGGAGATTTATATTGTAATATTTGAGGTTTATTCTTGTAATTTATTCGAGGATTGTAGTGAACGACTGAGTCCCGGCGAGAGCTGGGCAGGCGGCCCGCCTAATCCTCTGGTTCGCCTTAGGGGGAGGTGGGGCTGTCACAGTTGATATCAGAGATTAGGCTTTAGATCTCGGTAGTGTATCCTAGGCTTGAAGTTTAGGATGCCGGACTGTGGGTTTGGTTTGCAATATTAGTGATTCTTGCGGGATATCTCGACTTGATTGGTACAAGATGGAATGTCGAGAACGACATTCTTTTAAGGAGGGGAGTTTGTGACGCCCCGAAAAGCATGAGTGTGAGAACCCGAAAATTTTCTAATTTTTTAGGGTTTATTTTATTTAATCGCCCGCCTTTTCTACATTTTCTTTCTTAGAAAAATTCTCCAAATAAAGTTTATGAGCAAAGATAGTTTTAAAATGATTTTTCTAGTATCGGTTAGTTTTTGAGAAATTAAGAGCGTATTTTGAACGTGGGACCCGCAAGTGCGGTAAATGCATTATATTTTTGACAACTTGTTGGAATTTTGTATTAAGTGATATTATTTTACAAAGTGTTAAGATATTTGTATTGGAGAGACAAAAAGATAAGTTTTAAACCTAAAGGTGACAAGTGTCACCATAAGATTTAGTCTTGAGTTTGACTACTATTCATAACTTTACCATTTAATTAAAATTGGCCAAAAATCTCTTCATTTTGCAAGCTTCTTGGCCGAATTCTCTTGCTCAAAAAAGGGAAGAAAAGCTCTCAATTTTCTAGTCTCCAATCTTGCCCAATCTTTCAATTAAACCGATTAATCTTCCAATTACTCCATAAAACCTCTTAGTTTGGTGGAGTTGAGCTTGGTTGTGAAGTTGTTTGGAAAGTTAAGGTGACTAGTTGCTCTCTTTCTTGTGTTTCTAAGGTGAGTTGTGAAGGACCCCTCTCCTTCCTCTAATGATGTTCAATTCATGATTGGTGGTGGTATAAGATGCACTTTTATGGATTATATCTTGATTTTTGGTTGAATTGGTGAAGTTTTATAATTATTGGGGATTTTTCTGTTTTCATATGGATATGATTGTGTGGTTATTTATGATGATTGGAAATGGTATATAATGCCTCTAGAAGGTGGAAAAAGTGGATTATTGCAAACAATTTCTGTTTTGGAAGAAATCTTGGAAAGTTAGGGTTTGATGTTCTTCATTCTGCCTGAATTTATAGCTCATAGATAGAGGCTGAATTGGCCTTATCTTAAAACATAAAAGTTGTAGGGAATGATATTTTAGAGGTGCTTGCAAAATTTCAGGTCAATCGGAGCTGCGTAATTTGTGAAAAGATGGAATTACCCTTGCTGCCCTGGTTTTACCCGAATTTGGGAATTGTTTCTGTAATTGGTTGTTTTAGTCAGGAATGCTTCCGAATTGGTTGTTGAGGTCTTCTGATGAAATGTAACCCTATTTCTTAGCTTTCAGCGGGTTTTTAAATTTCTGGATTTGGACTTGGATAGCCTGATTTATGATGTTTCCGCTAGAATGCGTTCTGTGAATCTGTTTTTGTGATTCTGGTACGGTATCTTACATTTTTGACCTAGTTACACTCGAAACTGGGTTGAGTGACCTTCTGTAATATTGTATCCCTATCTCTTAGCTTCGAAACGGTGGGTCTTGTACCTTCATCCGACAATCGTAGCGCCTTTGGTACCATTACCGCAAAATGACGTCTAAACTGTTTTTCTGGTTTTGAGCTTAACTTTCATTTCCGGACTGTTCCATAGCTTGACTTGTACTAGTACTACTTGGAGCTTGCTGAATGGCTATTGGATGAACTTGTTGTTGTGTGTGTACCTTGGGGTTGGAATGAGGAAATAATGAAGCCATGATGGCCGGAAAAGTTAGCAAATTCAGGGGAAGTGCTGTCTGAACTTTGAAGGGATTTGTTTGCATTGAGTTTGTGATCTAAGACTTGGATTTGAGCAAGGCAATGTTATATGCTGGATGATTTCTGAGCCGTGGAGGTGAGTGACCCTAAACTATTTTCAAAGTACTTGTGAAACGTTTCTTGCATTATTTACTTTTAAACTGTTTCCAAAGTTACTTTTGAACTGTTTTCTTGCATATCATGCGTGCTTATATGAGAGTGTTCCTTGTTTGATATATTTCCTTGACCTATTGGCTTGTTATTATGGATTGATAATGTGTCAAGTGCTTTCAATGATTGTTAAAACGAGTTTTCTGGGCGAGTGTATACTTTATCGCACTCGACCTAAATAAATGTGAAATTTTCATGATTAATGATTAAATGCTACTTGCGCATGAATGTAAGCCTTTTGGGCTGAACTGACCATTGCCCCTTGTTACCGGTCGTCTCGAGCCAGAAGCGGACTCGGTCGGGCGATTAGGGACCTGGGTGAACGTTTGGTATACTCGAGTATTAGCTTTGTAGGTTGGTGGAGGTTGGTGGAGCCTGGACGATTTCCGGGAATGGTCAAATGAAAAAAAAATGCAATTTCAAATGAAAAAAAAAGGAAATGACAGGAGAACGAACGTATCCTTTTCATGAATGTTACTATCGCTTTCCATTGTACATGTTTCTTGAATTATTGATACTCCATATTTAATGTTTTGTAAATGTTGTAATTGTTTCTGGACTTATCATTTGATTTATGACATCATTGAAATGAACTATTGTTAAACCGATTTGATTACTGATTTTACCGGTTACTCGCTGAGCTTCTAGCTCACCCCAAAAATATTTTATTCCCCTCCACAGGGCTCAAAGCGAAGGAAGGACTTGTTGTGCTTATTCACATGTCTGGATGGCCTATATCTTGTATAGTTTGGATTTGGAATAATTTGATGTATAGTTGGGAATTGTTTCCGCTTCGCTTATGACATGTAATTTTTGGAGAATTTGATGTATATTGGAGATTTATATTGTAATATTTGAGGTTTATTCTTGTAATTTATTTGAGGATTGTAGTGAACGACTGAGTCCCGGCGAGAGCTGGGCAGGCGGCCCGCCTAACCCTCTGGTTCGCCTTAGGGGGAGGTGGGGCTGTCACAGTTGGTATCAGAGCTTAGGCTTCAGATCTCGGTAGTGTATCCTAGGCTTGAAGTTTAGGATGCCGGACTGTGGGTTTGGTTTGCAATATTAGTGATTCTTGCGGGATATCTCGACTTGATTGGTACAAGATGGAATGTCGAGGATGACATTCTTTTAAGGAGGGGAGTTTGTGACGCCCCGAAAAGTATGAGTGTGAGAACCCGAAAATTTTCTAATTTTTTATGGTTTATTTTATTTAATCGCCCGCCTTTTCTACATTTTCTTTCTTAGAAAAATTCCCCAGATAAAGTTTATGAGCAAAGATAGTTTTAAAATGATTTTTCTAGTATCGGTTAGTTTTTGAGAAATTAAGAGCGTATTTTGAACGTGGGACCCGCAAGTGCGGTAAATGCATTATATTTTTGACAACTTGTTGGAATTTTGTATTAAGTGATATTATTTTACAAAGTGTTAAGATATTTGTATTGGAGAGACAAAAAGATAAGTTTTAAACCTAAAGGTGACAAGTGTCACCATAAGATTTAGTCTTGAGTTTGACTACTATTCATAACTTTACCATTTAATTAAAATTGGCCAAAAATCTCTTCATTTTGCAAGCTTCTTGGCCGAATTCTCTTGCTCAAAAAAGGGAAGAAAAGCTCTCAATTTTCTAGTCTCCAATCTTGCCCAATCTTTCAATTAAACCGATTAATCTTCCAATTACTCCATAAAACCTCTTAGTTTGGTGGAGTTGAGCTTGGTTGTGAAGTTGTTTGGAAAGCTAAGGTGACTAGTTGCTCTCTTTCTTGTGTTGCTAAGGTGAGTTGTGAAGGACCCCTCTCCTTCCTCTAATGACGTTCAATTCATGATTGGTGGTGGTATAAGATGCACTTTTATGGATTATATCTTGATTTTTGGTTGAATTGGTGAAGTTTTATAATTATTGGGGATTTTTCTGTTTTCATATGGATATGATTGTGTGGTTATTTATGATGATTGGAAATGGTATATAATGCCTCTAGAAGGTGGAAAAAGTGGATTATTGCAAACAATTTCTGTTTTGGAAGAAATCTTGGAAAGTTAGGGTTTGATGTTCTTCATTCTGCCCGAATTTATAGCTCATAGATAGAGGCTGAATTGGCCCTGGCTTAAAACATAAAAGTTGTAGGGAATGATATTTTAGAGGTGCCTGCAAAATTTCAGGTCAATCGGAGCTGCGTAACTTGTGAAAAGATGGAATTACCCTTGCTGCCCTGGTTTTACCTGAATTTGGGAATTGTTTCTGTAATTGGTTGTTTTAGTCAGGAATGCTTCCGAATTGGTTGTTGAGGTCTTCTGATGAAATGTAACCCTATTTCTTAGCTTTCAGCGGGTTTTGGAATTTCTGGATTTGGACTTGGATAGCCTGATTTATGATGTTTCCGCTAGAATGCGTTCTGTGAATCTGTTTTTGTGATTCTGGTACGGTATCTTACATTTTTGACCTGGTTACACTCGAAACTGGGTTGAGTGACCTTCTGTAATATTGTATCCCTATCTCTTAGCTTCGAAACGGTGGGTCTTGTACCTTCATCCGACAATCGTAGCGCCTTTGGTACCATTACCGTAAAATGACGTCAAAACTGTTTTTCTTGTTTTGAGCTTAACTTTCATTTCCGGACTTTTCCCTAGCTTGACTTGTACTAGTACTACTTGGAGCTTGCTGAATGGCTATTGGATGAACTTGTTGTTGTGTGTGTACCTTTGGATTGGAATGAGGAAATAATGAAGCCATGATGGCCGGAAAAGTTAGCAAATTCAGGGGAAGTGCTGTCTGAACTTTGAAGGGATTTGTTTGCATTGAGTTTGTGATCTAAGACTTGGATTTGAGCAAGGCAATGTTATATGCTGGATGATTTCTGAGCCGTGGAGGTGAGTGACCCTAAACTATTTCCAAAGTACTTGTGAAACGTTTCTTGCATTATTTACTTTTGAACTGTTTCCAAAGTTACTTTTGAACTGTTTTCTTGCATATCATGTGTGCTTATATGAGAGTGTTCCTTGTTTGATATATTTCCTTGACCTATTGGCTTGTTATTATGGATTGATAATGTGTCAAGTGCTTTCAATGATTGTTAAAACGAGTTTTCTGGGCGAGTGTATACTTTATCGCACTCGACCTAAATAAATGTGAAATTTTCATGATTAATGATTAAATGCTACTTGCGCATGAATGTAAGCCTTTTGGGCTGAACTGACCATTGCCCCTTGTTACCGGTCGTCTCGAGCCAGAAGCGGACTCGGTCGGGCGATTAGGGACCTGGGTGAACGTTTGGTATACTCGAGTATTAGCTTTGTAGGTTGGTGGAGGTTGGTGGAGCCTGGACGATTTCCGGGAATGGTCAAATGAAAAAAAAATGCAATTTCAAATGAAAAAAAAAGGAAATGACAGGAGAACGAACGTATCCTTTTCATGAATGTTACTATCGCTTTCCATTGTACATGTTTCTTGAATTATTGATACTCCATATTTAATGTTTTGTAAATGTTGTAATTGTTTCTGGACTTATCATTTGATTTATGACATCATTGAAATGAACTATTGTTAAACCGATTTGATTACTGATTTTACCGGTTACTCGCTGAGCTTCTAGCTCACCCCAAAAATATTTTATTCCCCTCCACAGGGCTCAAAGCGAAGGAAGGACTTGTTGTGCTTATTCACATGTCTGGATGGCCTATATCTTGTATAGTTTGGATTTGGAATAATTTGATGTATAGTTGGGAATTGTTTCCGCTTCGCTTATGACATGTAATTTTTGGAGAATTTGATGTATATTGGAGATTTATATTGTAATATTTGAGGTTTATTCTTGTAATTTATTTGAGGATTGTAGTGAACGACTGAGTCCCGGCGAGAGCTGGGCAGGCGGCCCGCCTAACCCTCTGGTTCGCCTTAGGGGGAGGTGGGGCTGTCACAGTTGGTATCAGAGCTTAGGCTTCAGATCTCGGTAGTGTATCCTAAGCTTGAAGTTTAGGATGCCGGACTGTGGGTTTGGTTTGCAATATTAGTGATTCTTGCGGGATATCTCGACTTGATTGGTACAAGATGGAATGTCGAGGATGACATTCTTTTAAGGAGGGGAGTTTGTGACGCCCCGAAAAGTATGAGTGTGAGAACCCGAAAATTTTCTAATTTTTTATGGTTTATTTTATTTAATCGCCCGCCTTTTCTACATTTTCTTTCTTAGAAAAATTCCCCAGATAAAGTTTATGAGCAAAGATAGTTTTAAAATGATTTTTCTAGTATCGGTTAGTTTTTGAGAAATTAAGAGCGTATTTTGAACGTGGGACCCGCAAGTGCGGTAAATGCATTATATTTTTGACAACTTGTTGGAATTTTGTATTAAGTGATATTATTTTACAAAGTGTTAAGATATTTGTATTGGAGAGACAAAAAGATAAGTTTTAAACCTAAAGGTGACAAGTGTCACCATAAGATTTAGTCTTGAGTTTGACTACTATTCATAACTTTACCATTTAATTAAAATTGGCCAAAAATCTCTTCATTTTGCAAGCTTCTTGGCCGAATTCTCTTGCTCAAAAAAGGGAAGAAAAGCTCTCAATTTTCTAGTCTCCAATCTTGCCCAATCTTTCAATTAAACCGATTAATCTTCCAATTACTCCATAAAACCTCTTAGTTTGGTGGAGTTGAGCTTGGTTGTGAAGTTGTTTGGAAAGCTAAGGTGACTAGTTGCTCTCTTTCTTGTGTTGCTAAGGTGAGTTGTGAAGGACCCCTCTCCTTCCTCTAATGACGTTCAATTCATGATTGGTGGTGGTATAAGATGCACTTTTATGGATTATATCTTGATTTTTGGTTGAATTGGTGAAGTTTTATAATTATTGGGGATTTTTCTGTTTTCATATGGATATGATTGTGTGGTTATTTATGATGATTGGAAATGGTATATAATGCCTCTAGAAGGTGGAAAAAGTGGATTATTGCAAACAATTTCTGTTTTGGAAGAAATCTTGGAAAGTTAGGGTTTGATGTTCTTCATTCTGCCCGAATTTATAGCTCATAGATAGAGGCTGAATTGACCCTGGCTTAAAACATAAAAGTTGTAGGGAATGATATTTTAGAGGTGCCTGCAAAATTTCAGGTCAATCGGAGCTGCGTAACTTGTGAAAAGATGGAATTACCCTTGCTGCCCTGGTTTTACCTGAATTTGGGAATTGTTTCTGTAATTGGTTGTTTTAGTCAGGAATGCTTCCGAATTGGTTGTTGAGGTCTTCTGATGAAATGTAACCCTATTTCTTAGCTTTCAGCGGGTTTTGGAATTTCTGGATTTGGACTTGGATAGCCTGATTTATGATGTTTCCGCTAGAATGCGTTCTGTGAATCTGTTTTTGTGATTCTGGTACGGTATCTTACATTTTTGACCTGGTTACACTCGAAACTGGGTTGAGTGACCTTCTGTAATATTGTATCCCTATCTCTTAGCTTCGAAACGGTGGGTCTTGTACCTTCATCCGACAATCGTAGCGCCTTTGGTACCATTACCGTAAAATGACGTCAAAACTGTTTTTCTTGTTTTGAGCTTAACTTTCATTTCCGGACTTTTCCCTAGCTTGACTTGTACTAGTACTACTTGGAGCTTGCTGAATGGCTATTGGATGAACTTGTTGTTGTGTGTGTACCTTTGGATTGGAATGAGGAAATAATGAAGCCATGATGGCCGGAAAAGTTAGCAAATTCAGGGGAAGTGCTGTCTGAACTTTGAAGGGATTTGTTTGCATTGAGTTTGTGATCTAAGACTTGGATTTGAGCAAGGCAATGTTATATGCTGGATGATTTCTGAGCCGTGGAGGTGAGTGACCCTAAACTATTTTCAAAGTACTTGTGAAACGTTTCTTGCATTATTTACTTTTAAACTGTTTCCAAAGTTACTTTTGAACTGTTTTCTTGCATATCATGCGTGCTTATATGAGACTGTTCCTTGTTTGATATATTTCCTTGACCTATTGGCTTGTTATTATGGATTGATAATGTGTCAAGTGCTTTCAATGATTGTTAAAACGAGTTTTCTGGGCGAGTGTATACTTTATCGCACTCGACCTAAATAAATGTGAAATTTTCATGATTAATGATTAAATGCTACTTGCGCATGAATGTAAGCCTTTTGGGCTGAACTGACCATTGCCCCTTGTTACCGGTCGTCTCGAGCCAGAAGCGGACTCGGTCGGGCGATTAGGGACCTGGGTGAACGTTTGGTATACTCGAGTATTACCTTTGTAGGTTGGTGGAGGTTGGTGGAGCCTGGACGATGTCCGGGAATGGTCAAATGAAAAAAAAATGCAATTTCAAATGAAAAAAAAAGGAAATGACAGGAGAACGAACGTATCCTTTTCATGAATGTTACTATCGCTTTCCATTGTACATGTTTCTTGAATTATTGATACTCCATATTTAATGTTTTGTAAATGTTGTAATTGTTTCTGGACTTATCATTTGATTTATGACATCATTGAAATGAACTATTGTTAAACCGATTTGATTACTGATTTTACCGGTTACTCGCTGAGCTTCTAGCTCACCCCAAAAATATTTTATTCCCCTCCACAGGGCTCAAAGCGAAGGAAGGACTTGTTGTGCTTATTCACATGTCTGGATGGCCTATATCTTGTACAGTTTGGATTTGGAATAATTTGATGTATAGTTGGGAATTGTTTCCGCTTCGCTTATGACATGTAATTTTTGGAGAATTTGATGTATATTGGAGATTTATATTGTAATATTTGAGGTTTATTCTTGTAATTTATTTGAGGATTGTAGTGAACGACTGAGTCCCGGCGAGAGCCGGGCAGGCGGCCCGCCTAACCCTCTGGTTCGCCTTAGGGGGAGGTGGGGCTGTCACAGTTGGTATCAGAGCTTAGGCTTCAGATCTCGGTAGTGTATCCTAGGCTTGAAGTTTAGGATGTCGGACTGTGGGTTTGGTTTGCAATATTAGTGATTCTTGCGGGATATCTCGACTTGATTGGTACAAGATGGAATGTCGAGGATGACATTCTTTTAAGGAGGGGAGTTTGTGACGCCCCGAAAAGTATGAGTGTGAGAACCCGAAAATTTTCTAATTTTTTAGGGTTTATTTTATTTAATCGCCCGCCTTTTCTACATTTTCTTTCTTAGAAAAATTCCCCAGATAAAGTTTATGAGCAAAGATAGTTTTAAAATGATTTTTCTAGTATCGGTTAGTTTTTGAGAAATTAAGAGCGTATTTTGAACGTGGGACCCGCAAGTGCGGTAAATGCATTATATTTTTGACAACTTGTTGGAATTTTGTATTAAGTGATATTATTTTACAAAGTGTTAAGATATTTGTATTGGAGAGACAAAAAGATAAGTTTTAAACCTAAAGGTGACAAGTGTCACCATAAGATTTAGTCTTGAGTTTGACTACTATTCATAACTTTACCATTTAATTAAAATTGGCCAAAAATCTCTTCATTTTGCAAGCTTCTTGGCCGAATTCTCTTGCTCAAAAAAGGGAAGAAAAGCTCTCAATTTTCAGGTCTCCAATCTTGCCCAATCTTTCAATTAAACCGATTAATCTTCCAATTACTCCATAAAACCTCTTAGTTTGGTGGAGTTGAGCTTGGTTGTGAAGTTGTTTGGAAAGCTAAGGTGACTAGTTGCTCTCTTTCTTGTGTTGCTAAGGTGAGTTGTGAAGGACCCCTCTCCTTCCTCTAATGATGTTCAATTCATGATTGGTGGTGGTATAAGATGCACTTTTATGGATTATATCTTGATTTTTGGTTGAATTGGTGAAGTTTTATAATTATTGGGGATTTTTCTGTTTTCATAGGGATATGATTGTGTGGTTATTTATGATGATTGGAAATGGTATATAATGCCCCTAGAAGGTGGAAAAAGTGGATTATTGCAAACAATTTCTGTTTTGGAAGAAATCTTGGAAAGTTAGGGTTTGATGTTCTTCATTCTGCCCGAATTTATAGCTCATAGATAGAGGCCGAATTGGCCTTGTCTTAAAACATGAAAGTTGTAGGTAATGATATTTTAGAGGTGCTTGCAAAATTTCAGGTCAATCGGAGCTGCGTAGCTTGTGAAAAGATGGAATTACCCTTGCTGCCCTGGTTTTACCCGAATTTGGGAATTGTTTCTGTAATTGGCTGTTTTGGTCAGGAATGCTTCCGAATTGGTTGTTGAGGTCTTCTGATGAAATGTAACCCTGTTTCTTAGCTTTCAGCTGGTTTTGAAATTTCTGGATTTGGACTTGGATAGCCTGATTTATGATGTTTCCGCTAGAATGCGTTCTGTGAATCTGTTTTTGTGATTCTGGTATGGTATCTTGCATTTTTGACCTGGTTACACTCGAAACTGGGTTGAGTGACCTTCTGTAATATTGTAGCCCTATCTCTTAGCTTCCAAACGGTGGGTCTTGAACCTTCATCCGACAATTGTAGCGCCTTTGATACCAATACCGTAAAGTGACGTCAAAACTATTTTTCTGGTTTTGAGCTTAACTTTCATTTTCGGACTTTTCCCTAACTTGACTTGTACTAGTACTACTTGGAGCTTGCTGAATGGCTATTGGATGAACTTTTTGTTGTGTGTGTACCTTTGGGTTGGAATGAGGAAATAATGAAGCCATGATGGCTGGAAAAGTTAGCAAATTCAGGGGAAGTGCTGTTTGAATTTTGAAGGGATTTGTTTGCATTGAGTTTGTGATCTAAGACTTGGATTTGAGCAAGGCAATGTTATATGCTGGATGATTTCTGAGCCGTGGAGGTGAGTGACACTAAACTATTTCCAAAGTACTTGTGAAACGTTTCTTGCATTATTTACTTTTGAACTGTTTCCAAAGTTACTTTTGAACTGTTTTCTTGCATATCATGCGTGCTTATATGAGAGTGTTCCTTGTTTGATATATTTTCTTGACCTATTGGCTTGTTATTATGGATTGATAATGTGTCAAGTGCTTTCAATGATTGTTAAAACGAGTTTTTTTGGGCGAGTGTATACTTTATCGCACTCGACCCAAATAAATGTGAAATTTTAATGATTAATGATTAAATGCTACTTGCGCATGAATGTAAGCCTTTTGGGCTGAACTGGCCATTGCCCCTTGTTACCGGTCGTCTCGAGCCAGAAGCGGACTCGGTTGGGCGATTAGGGACCTGGGTGAACGTTTGGTATACTCGAGTATTACCTTTGTAGGTTGGTGGAGGTTGGTGGAGCCTGGACGATGTCCGGGAAAGGTCAAATGAAAAAAAAATGCAATTTCAAATGAAAAAAAAGGAAATGACAGGAGAACGAACGTATCCTTTTCATGAATGTTACTATCGCTTTCCATTGTACATGTTTCTTGAATTATTGATACTCCATATTTAATGTTTTGTAAATGTTGTAATTGTTTCTGGACTTATCATTTGATTTATGACATCATTGAAATGAACTATTGTTAAACCGATTTGATTACTGATTTTACCGGTTACTCGCTGAGCTTCTAGCTCACCCCAAAAATATTTTATTCCCCTCCACAGGGCTCAAAGCGAAGGAAGGACTTGTTGTGCTTATTCACATGTCTGGATGGCCTATATCTTGTACAGTTTGGATTTGGAATAATTTGATGTATAGTTGGGAATTGTTTCCGCTTCGCTTATGACATGTAATTTTTGGAGAATTTGATGTATATTGGAGATTTATATTGTAATATTTGAGGTTTATTCTTGTAATTTATTTGAGGATTGTAGTGAACGACTGAGTCCCGGCGAGAGCTGGGCAGGCGGCCCGCCTAACCCTCTGGTTCGCCTTAGGGGGAGGTGGGGCTGTCACAGTTGGTATCAGAGCTTAGGCTTCAGATCTCGGTAGTGTATCCTAGGCTTGAAGTTTAGGATGCCGGACTGTGGGTTTGGTTTGCAATATTAGTGATTCTTGCGGGATATCTCGACTTGATTGGTACAAGATGGAATGTCGAGGATGACATTCTTTTAAGGAGGGGAGTTTGTGACGCCCCGAAAAGTATGAGTGTGAGAACCCGAAAATTTTCTAATTTTTTAGGGTTTATTTTATTTAATCGCCCGCCTTTTCTACATTTTCTTTCTTAGAAAAATTCCCCAGATAAAGTTTATGAGCAAAGATAGTTTTAAAATGATTTTTCTAGTATCGGTTAGTTTTTGAGAAATTAAGAGCGTATTTTGAACGTGGGACCCGCAAGTGCGGTAAATGCATTATATTTTTGACAACTTGTTGGAATTTTGTATTAAGTGATATTATTTTACAAAGTGTTAAGATATTTGTATTGGAGAGACAAAAAGATAAGTTTTAAACCTAAAGGTGACAAGTGTCACCATAAGATTTAGTCTTGAGTTTGACTACTATTCATAACTTTACCATTTAATTAAAATTGGCCAAAAATCTCTTCATTTTGCAAGCTTCTTGGCCGAATTCTCTTGCTCAAAAAAGGGAAGAAAAGCTCTCAATTTTCTAGTCTCCAATCTTGCCCAATCTTTCAATTAAACCGATTAATCTTCCAATTACTCCATAAAACCTCTTAGTTTGGTGGAGTTGAGCTTGGTTGTGAAGTTGTTTGGAAAGCTAAGGTGACTAGTTGCTCTCTTTCTTGTGTTGCTAAGGTGAGTTGTGAAGGACCCCTCTCCTTCCTCTAATGACGTTCAATTCATGATTGGTGGTGGTATAAGATGCACTTTTATGGATTATATCTTGATTTTTGGTTGAATTGGTGAAGTTTTATAATTATTGGGGATTTTTCTGTTTTCATATGGATATGATTGTGTGGTTATTTATGATGATTGGAAATGGTATATAATGCCTCTAGAAGGTGGAAAAAGTGGATTATTGCAAACAATTTCTGTTTTGGAAGAAATCTTGGAAAGTTAGGGTTTGATGTTCTTCATTCTGCCCGAATTTATAGCTCATAGATAGAGGCTGAATTGGCCCTGGCTTAAAACATAAAAGTTGTAGGGAATGATATTTTAGAGGTGCCTGCAAAATTTCAGGTCAATCGGAGCTGCGTAACTTGTGAAAAGATGGAATTACCCTTGCTGCCCTGGTTTTACCTGAATTTGGGAATTGTTTCTGTAATTGGTTGTTTTAGTCAGGAATGCTTCCGAATTGGTTGTTGAGGTCTTCTGATGAAATGTAACCCTATTTCTTAGCTTTCAGCGGGTTTTGGAATTTCTGGATTTGGACTTGGATAGCCTGATTTATGATGTTTCCGCTAGAATGCGTTCTGTGAATCTGTTTTTGTGATTCTGGTACGGTATCTTACATTTTTGACCTGGTTACACTCGAAACTGGGTTGAGTGACCTTCTGTAATATTGTATCCCTATCTCTTAGCTTCGAAACGGTGGGTCTTGTACCTTCATCCGACAATCGTAGCGCCTTTGGTACCATTACCGTAAAATGACGTCAAAACTGTTTTTCTTGTTTTGAGCTTAACTTTCATTTCCGGACTTTTCCCTAGCTTGACTTGTACTAGTACTACTTGGAGCTTGCTGAATGGCTATTGGATGAACTTGTTGTTGTGTGTGTACCTTTGGATTGGAATGAGGAAATAATGAAGCCATGATGGCCGGAAAAGTTAGCAAATTCAGGGGAAGTGCTGTCTGAACTTTGAAGGGATTTGTTTGCATTGAGTTTGTGATCTAAGACTTGGATTTGAGCAAGGCAATGTTATATGCTGGATGATTTCTGAGCCGTGGAGGTGAGTGACCCTAAACTATTTCCAAAGTACTTGTGAAACGTTTCTTGCATTATTTACTTTTGAACTGTTTCCAAAGTTACTTTTGAACTGTTTTCTTGCATATCATGTGTGCTTATATGAGAGTGTTCCTTGTTTGATATATTTCCTTGACCTATTGGCTTGTTATTATGGATTGATAATGTGTCAAGTGCTTTCAATGATTGTTAAAACGAGTTTTCTGGGCGAGTGTATACTTTATCGCACTCGACCTAAATAAATGTGAAATTTTCATGATTAATGATTAAATGCTACTTGCGCATGAATGTAAGCCTTTTGGGCTGAACTGACCATTGCCCCTTGTTACCGGTCGTCTCGAGCCAGAAGCGGACTCGGTCGGGCGATTAGGGACCTGGGTGAACGTTTGGTATACTCGAGTATTAGCTTTGTAGGTTGGTGGAGGTTGGTGGAGCCTGGACGATTTCCGGGAATGGTCAAATGAAAAAAAAATGCAATTTCAAATGAAAAAAAAAGGAAATGACAGGAGAACGAACGTATCCTTTTCATGAATGTTACTATCGCTTTCCATTGTACATGTTTCTTGAATTATTGATACTCCATATTTAATGTTTTGTAAATGTTGTAATTGTTTCTGGACTTATCATTTGATTTATGACATCATTGAAATGAACTATTGTTAAACCGATTTGATTACTGATTTTACCGGTTACTCGCTGAGCTTCTAGCTCACCCCAAAAATATTTTATTCCCCTCCACAGGGCTCAAAGCGAAGGAAGGACTTGTTGTGCTTATTCACATGTCTGGATGGCCTATATCTTGTATAGTTTGGATTTGGAATAATTTGATGTATAGTTGGGAATTGTTTCCGCTTCGCTTATGACATGTAATTTTTGGAGAATTTGATGTATATTGGAGATTTATATTGTAATATTTGAGGTTTATTCTTGTAATTTATTTGAGGATTGTAGTGAACGACTGAGTCCCGGCGAGAGCTGGGCAGGCGGCCCGCCTAACCCTCTGGTTCGCCTTAGGGGGAGGTGGGGCTGTCACAGTTGGTATCAGAGCTTAGGCTTCAGATCTCGGTAGTGTATCCTAGGCTTGAAGTTTAGGATGCCGGACTGTGGGTTTGGTTTGCAATATTAGTGATTCTTGCGGGATATCTCGACTTGATTGGTACAAGATGGAATGTCGAGGATGACATTCTTTTAAGGAGGGGAGTTTGTGACGCCCCGAAAAGTATGAGTGTGAGAACCCGAAAATTTTCTAATTTTTTATGGTTTATTTTATTTAATCGCCCGCCTTTTCTACATTTTCTTTCTTAGAAAAATTCCCCAGATAAAGTTTATGAGCAAAGATAGTTTTAAAATGATTTTTCTAGTATCGGTTAGTTTTTGAGAAATTAAGAGCGTATTTTGAACGTGGGACCCGCAAGTGCGGTAAATGCATTATATTTTTGACAACTTGTTGGAATTTTGTATTAAGTGATATTATTTTACAAAGTGTTAAGATATTTGTATTGGAGAGACAAAAAGATAAGTTTTAAACCTAAAGGTGACAAGTGTCACCATAAGATTTAGTCTTGAGTTTGACTACTATTCATAACTTTACCATTTAATTAAAATTGGCCAAAAATCTCTTCATTTTGCAAGCTTCTTGGCCGAATTCTCTTGCTCAAAAAAGGGAAGAAAAGCTCTCAATTTTCTAGTCTCCAATCTTGCCCAATCTTTCAATTAAACCGATTAATCTTCCAATTACTCCATAAAACCTCTTAGTTTGGTGGAGTTGAGCTTGGTTGTGAAGTTGTTTGGAAAGCTAAGGTGACTAGTTGCTCTCTTTCTTGTGTTGCTAAGGTGAGTTGTGAAGGACCCCTCTCCTTCCTCTAATGACGTTCAATTCATGATTGGTGGTGGTATAAGATGCACTTTTATGGATTATATCTTGATTTTTGGTTGAATTGGTGAAGTTTTATAATTATTGGGGATTTTTCTGTTTTCATATGGATATGATTGTGTGGTTATTTATGATGATTGGAAATGGTATATAATGCCTCTAGAAGGTGGAAAAAGTGGATTATTGCAAACAATTTCTGTTTTGGAAGAAATCTTGGAAAGTTAGGGTTTGATGTTCTTCATTCTGCCCGAATTTATAGCTCATAGATAGAGGCTGAATTGACCCTGGCTTAAAACATAAAAGTTGTAGGGAATGATATTTTAGAGGTGCCTGCAAAATTTCAGGTCAATCGGAGCTGCGTAACTTGTGAAAAGATGGAATTACCCTTGCTGCCCTGGTTTTACCTGAATTTGGGAATTGTTTCTGTAATTGGTTGTTTTAGTCAGGAATGCTTCCGAATTGGTTGTTGAGGTCTTCTGATGAAATGTAACCCTATTTCTTAGCTTTCAGCGGGTTTTGGAATTTCTGGATTTGGACTTGGATAGCCTGATTTATGATGTTTCCGCTAGAATGCGTTCTGTGAATCTGTTTTTGTGATTCTGGTACGGTATCTTACATTTTTGACCTGGTTACACTCGAAACTGGGTTGAGTGACCTTCTGTAATATTGTATCCCTATCTCTTAGCTTCGAAACGGTGGGTCTTGTACCTTCATCCGACAATCGTAGCGCCTTTGGTACCATTACCGTAAAATGACGTCAAAACTGTTTTTCTTGTTTTGAGCTTAACTTTCATTTCCGGACTTTTCCCTAGCTTGACTTGTACTAGTACTACTTGGAGCTTGCTGAATGGCTATTGGATGAACTTGTTGTTGTGTGTGTACCTTTGGATTGGAATGAGGAAATAATGAAGCCATGATGGCCGGAAAAGTTAGCAAATTCAGGGGAAGTGCTGTCTGAACTTTGAAGGGATTTGTTTGCATTGAGTTTGTGATCTAAGACTTGGATTTGAGCAAGGCAATGTTATATGCTGGATGATTTCTGAGCCGTGGAGGTGAGTGACCCTAAACTATTTTCAAAGTACTTGTGAAACGTTTCTTGCATTATTTACTTTTAAACTGTTTCCAAAGTTACTTTTGAACTGTTTTCTTGCATATCATGCGTGCTTATATGAGACTGTTCCTTGTTTGATATATTTCCTTGACCTATTGGCTTGTTATTATGGATTGATAATGTGTCAAGTGCTTTCAATGATTGTTAAAACGAGTTTTCTGGGCGAGTGTATACTTTATCGCACTCGACCTAAATAAATGTGAAATTTTCATGATTAATGATTAAATGCTACTTGCGCATGAATGTAAGCCTTTTGGGCTGAACTGACCATTGCCCCTTGTTACCGGTCGTCTCGAGCCAGAAGCGGACTCGGTCGGGCGATTAGGGACCTGGGTGAACGTTTGGTATACTCGAGTATTACCTTTGTAGGTTGGTGGAGGTTGGTGGAGCCTGGACGATGTCCGGGAATGGTCAAATGAAAAAAAAATGCAATTTCAAATGAAAAAAAAAGGAAATGACAGGAGAACGAACGTATCCTTTTCATGAATGTTACTATCGCTTTCCATTGTACATGTTTCTTGAATTATTGATACTCCATATTTAATGTTTTGTAAATGTTGTAATTGTTTCTGGACTTATCATTTGATTTATGACATCATTGAAATGAACTATTGTTAAACCGATTTGATTACTGATTTTACCGGTTACTCGCTGAGCTTCTAGCTCACCCCAAAAATATTTTATTCCCCTCCACAGGGCTCAAAGCGAAGGAAGGACTTGTTGTGCTTATTCACATGTCTGGATGGCCTATATCTTGTACAGTTTGGATTTGGAATAATTTGATGTATAGTTGGGAATTGTTTCCGCTTCGCTTATGACATGTAATTTTTGGAGAATTTGATGTATATTGGAGATTTATATTGTAATATTTGAGGTTTATTCTTGTAATTTATTTGAGGATTGTAGTGAACGACTGAGTCCCGGCGAGAGCCGGGCAGGCGGCCCGCCTAACCCTCTGGTTCGCCTTAGGGGGAGGTGGGGCTGTCACAGTTGGTATCAGAGCTTAGGCTTCAGATCTCGGTAGTGTATCCTAGGCTTGAAGTTTAGGATGTCGGACTGTGGGTTTGGTTTGCAATATTAGTGATTCTTGCGGGATATCTCGACTTGATTGGTACAAGATGGAATGTCGAGGATGACATTCTTTTAAGGAGGGGAGTTTGTGACGCCCCGAAAAGTATGAGTGTGAGAACCCGAAAATTTTCTAATTTTTTAGGGTTTATTTTATTTAATCGCCCGCCTTTTCTACATTTTCTTTCTTAGAAAAATTCCCCAGATAAAGTTTATGAGCAAAGATAGTTTTAAAATGATTTTTCTAGTATCGGTTAGTTTTTGAGAAATTAAGAGCGTATTTTGAACGTGGGACCCGCAAGTGCGGTAAATGCATTATATTTTTGACAACTTGTTGGAATTTTGTATTAAGTGATATTATTTTACAAAGTGTTAAGATATTTGTATTGGAGAGACAAAAAGATAAGTTTTAAACCTAAAGGTGACAAATGTCACCATAAGATTTAGTCTTGAGTTTGACTACTATTCATAACTTTACCATTTAATTAAAATTGGCCAAAAATCTCTTCATTTTGCAAGCTTCTTGGCCGAATTCTCTTGCTCAAAAAAGGGAAGAAAAGCTCTCAATTTTCAGGTCTCCAATCTTGCCCAATCTTTCAATTAAACCGATTAATCTTCCAATTACTCCATAAAACCTCTTAGTTTGGTGGAGTTGAGCTTGGTTGTGAAGTTGTTTGGAAAGCTAAGGTGACTAGTTGCTCTCTTTCTTGTGTTGCTAAGGTGAGTTGTGAAGGACCCCTCTCCTTCCTCTAATGATGTTCAATTCATGATTGGTGGTGGTATAAGATGCACTTTTATGGATTATATCTTGATTTTTGGTTGAATTGGTGAAGTTTTATAATTATTGGGGATTTTTCTGTTTTCATAGGGATATGATTGTGTGGTTATTTATGATGATTGGAAATGGTATATAATGCCTCTAGAAGGTGGAAAAAGTGGATTATTGCAAACAATTTCTGTTTTGGAAGAAATCTTGGAAAGTTAGGGTTTGATGTTCTTCATTCTGCCCGAATTTATAGCTCATAGATAGAGGCCGAATTGGCCTTGTCTTAAAACATGAAAGTTGTAGGTAATGATATTTTAGAGGTGCTTGCAAAATTTCAGGTCAATCGGAGCTGCGTAGCTTGTGAAAAGATGGAATTACCCTTGCTGCCCTGGTTTTACCCGAATTTGGGAATTGTTTCTGTAATTGGCTGTTTTGGTCAGGAATGCTTCCGAATTGGTTGTTGAGGTCTTCTGATGAAATGTAACCCTGTTTCTTAGCTTTCAGCTGGTTTTGAAATTTCTGGATTTGGACTTGGATAGCCTGATTTATGATGTTTCCGCTAGAATGCGTTCTGTGAATCTGTTTTTGTGATTCTGGTATGGTATCTTGCATTTTTGACCTGGTTACACTCGAAACTGGGTTGAGTGACCTTCTGTAATATTGTAGCCCTATCTCTTAGCTTCCAAACGGTGGGTCTTGAACCTTCATCCGACAATTGTAGCGCCTTTGATACCAATACCGTAAAGTGACGTCAAAACTATTTTTCTGGTTTTGAGCTTAACTTTCATTTTCGGACTTTTCCCTAACTTGACTTGTACTAGTACTACTTGGAGCTTGCTGAATGGCTATTGGATGAACTTTTTGTTGTGTGTGTACCTTTGGGTTGGAATGAGGAAATAATGAAGCCATGATGGCTGGAAAAGTTAGCAAATTCAGGGGAAGTGCTGTTTGAATTTTGAAGGGATTTGTTTGCATTGAGTTTGTGATCTAAGACTTGGATTTGAGCAAGGCAATGTTATATGCTGGATGATTTCTGAGCCGTGGAGGTGAGTGACACTAAACTATTTCCAAAGTACTTGTGAAACGTTTCTTGCATTATTTACTTTTGAACTGTTTCCAAAGTTACTTTTGAACTGTTTTCTTGCATATCATGCGTGCTTATATGAGAGTGTTCCTTGTTTGATATATTTTCTTGACCTATTGGCTTGTTATTATGGATTGATAATGTGTCAAGTGCTTTCAATGATTGTTAAAACGAGTTTTTTTGGGCGAGTGTATACTTTATCGCACTCGACCCAAATAAATGTGAAATTTTAATGATTAATGATTAAATGCTACTTGCGCATGAATGTAAGCCTTTTGGGCTGAACTGGCCATTGCCCCTTGTTACCGGTCGTCTCGAGCCAGAAGCGGACTCGGTTGGGCGATTAGGGACCTGGGTGAACGTTTGGTATACTCGAGTATTACCTTTGTAGGTTGGTGGAGGTTGGTGGAGCCTGGACGATGTCCGGGAAAGGTCAAATGAAAAAAAAATGCAATTTCAAATGAAAAAAAAGGAAATGACAGGAGAACGAACGTATCCTTTTCATGAATGTTACTATCGCTTTCCATTGTACATGTTTCTTGAATTATTGATACTCCATATTTAATGTTTTGTAAATGTTGTAATTGTTTCTGGACTTATCATTTGATTTATGACATCATTGAAATGAACTATTGTTAAACCGATTTGATTACTGATTTTACCGGTTACTCGCTGAGCTTCTAGCTCACCCCAAAAATATTTTATTCCCCTCCACAGGGCTCAAAGCGAAGGAAGGACTTGTTGTGCTTATTCACATGTCTGGATGGCCTATATCTTGTACAGTTTGGATTTGGAATAATTTGATGTATAGTTGGGAATTGTTTCCGCTTCGCTTATGACATGTAATTTTTGGAGAATTTGATGTATATTGGAGATTTATATTGTAATATTTGAGGTTTATTCTTGTAATTTATTTGAGGATTGTAGTGAACGACTGAGTCCCGGCGAGAGCCGGGCAGGCGGCCCGCCTAACCCTCTGGTTCGCCTTAGGGGGAGGTGGGGCTGTCACAGTTGGTATCAGAGCTTAGGCTTCAGATCTCGGTAGTGTATCCTAGGCTTGAAGTTTAGGATGTCGGACTGTGGGTTTGGTTTGCAATATTAGTGATTCTTGCGGGATATCTCGACTTGATTGGTACAAGATGGAATGTCGAGGATGACATTCTTTTAAGGAGGGGAGTTTGTGACGCCCCGAAAAGTATGAGTGTGAGAACCCGAAAATTTTCTAATTTTTTAGGGTTTATTTTATTTAATCGCCCGCCTTTTCTACATTTTCTTTCTTAGAAAAATTCCCCAGATAAAGTTTATGAGCAAAGATAGTTTTAAAATGATTTTTCTAGTATCGGTTAGTTTTTGAGAAATTAAGAGCGTATTTTGAACGTGGGACCCGCAAGTGCGGTAAATGCATTATATTTTTGACAACTTGTTGGAATTTTGTATTAAGTGATATTATTTTACAAAGTGTTAAGATATTTGTATTGGAGAGACAAAAAGATAAGTTTTAAACCTAAAGGTGACAAATGTCACCATAAGATTTAGTCTTGAGTTTGACTACTATTCATAACTTTACCATTTAATTAAAATTGGCCAAAAATCTCTTCATTTTGCAAGCTTCTTGGCCGAATTCTCTTGCTCAAAAAAGGGAAGAAAAGCTCTCAATTTTCAGGTCTCCAATCTTGCCCAATCTTTCAATTAAACCGATTAATCTTCCAATTACTCCATAAAACCTCTTAGTTTGGTGGAGTTGAGCTTGGTTGTGAAGTTGTTTGGAAAGCTAAGGTGACTAGTTGCTCTCTTTCTTGTGTTGCTAAGGTGAGTTGTGAAGGACCCCTCTCCTTCCTCTAATGATGTTCAATTCATGATTGGTGGTGGTATAAGATGCACTTTTATGGATTATATCTTGATTTTTGGTTGAATTGGTGAAGTTTTATAATTATTGGGGATTTTTCTGTTTTCATAGGGATATGATTGTGTGGTTATTTATGATGATTGGAAATGGTATATAATGCCTCTAGAAGGTGGAAAAAGTGGATTATTGCAAACAATTTCTGTTTTGGAAGAAATCTTGGAAAGTTAGGGTTTGATGTTCTTCATTCTGCCCGAATTTATAGCTCATAGATAGAGGCCGAATTGGCCTTGTCTTAAAACATGAAAGTTGTAGGTAATGATATTTTAGAGGTGCTTGCAAAATTTCAGGTCAATCGGAGCTGCGTAGCTTGTGAAAAGATGGAATTACCCTTGCTGCCCTGGTTTTACCCGAATTTGGGAATTGTTTCTGTAATTGGCTGTTTTGGTCAGGAATGCTTCCGAATTGGTTGTTGAGGTCTTCTGATGAAATGTAACCCTGTTTCTTAGCTTTCAGCTGGTTTTGAAATTTCTGGATTTGGACTTGGATAGCCTGATTTATGATGTTTCCGCTAGAATGCGTTCTGTGAATCTGTTTTTGTGATTCTGGTATGGTATCTTGCATTTTTGACCTGGTTACACTCGAAACTGGGTTGAGTGACCTTCTGTAATATTGTAGCCCTATCTCTTAGCTTCCAAACGGTGGGTCTTGAACCTTCATCCGACAATTGTAGCGCCTTTGATACCAATACCGTAAAGTGACGTCAAAACTATTTTTCTGGTTTTGAGCTTAACTTTCATTTTCGGACTTTTCCCTAACTTGACTTGTACTAGTACTACTTGGAGCTTGCTGAATGGCTATTGGATGAACTTTTTGTTGTGTGTGTACCTTTGGGTTGGAATGAGGAAATAATGAAGCCATGATGGCTGGAAAAGTTAGCAAATTCAGGGGAAGTGCTGTTTGAATTTTGAAGGGATTTGTTTGCATTGAGTTTGTGATCTAAGACTTGGATTTGAGCAAGGCAATGTTATATGCTGGATGATTTCTGAGCCGTGGAGGTGAGTGACACTAAACTATTTCCAAAGTACTTGTGAAACGTTTCTTGCATTATTTACTTTTGAACTGTTTCCAAAGTTACTTTTGAACTGTTTTCTTGCATATCATGCGTGCTTATATGAGAGTGTTCCTTGTTTGATATATTTTCTTGACCTATTGGCTTGTTATTATGGATTGATAATGTGTCAAGTGCTTTCAATGATTGTTAAAACGAGTTTTTTTGGGCGAGTGTATACTTTATCGCACTCGACCCAAATAAATGTGAAATTTTAATGATTAATGATTAAATGCTACTTGCGCATGAATGTAAGCCTTTTGGGCTGAACTGGCCATTGCCCCTTGTTACCGGTCGTCTCGAGCCAGAAGCGGACTCGGTTGGGCGATTAGGGACCTGGGTGAACGTTTGGTATACTCGAGTATTACCTTTGTAGGTTGGTGGAGGTTGGTGGAGCCTGGACGATGTCCGGGAAAGGTCAAATGAAAAAAAAATGCAATTTCAAATGAAAAAAAAGGAAATGACAGGAGAACGAACGTATCCTTTTCATGAATGTTACTATCGCTTTCCATTGTACATGTTTCTTGAATTATTGATACTCCATATTTAATGTTTTGTAAATGTTGTAATTGTTTCTGGACTTATCATTTGATTTATGACATCATTGAAATGAACTATTGTTAAACCGATTTGATTACTGATTTTACCGGTTACTCGCTGAGCTTCTAGCTCACCCCAAAAATATTTTATTCCCCTCCACAGGGCTCAAAGCGAAGGAAGGACTTGTTGTGCTTATTCACATGTCTGGATGGCCTATATCTTGTACAGTTTGGATTTGGAATAATTTGATGTATAGTTGGGAATTGTTTCCGCTTCGCTTATGACATGTAATTTTTGGAGAATTTGATGTATATTGGAGATTTATATTGTAATATTTGAGGTTTATTCTTGTAATTTATTTGAGGATTGTAGTGAACGACTGAGTCCCGGCGAGAGCTGGGCAGGCGGCCCGCCTAACCCTCTGGTTCGCCTTAGGGGGAGGTGGGGCTGTCACAGTTGGTATCAGAGCTTAGGCTTCAGATCTCGGTAGTGTATCCTAGGCTTGAAGTTTAGGATGCCGGACTGTGGGTTTGGTTTGCAATATTAGTGATTCTTGCGGGATATCTCGACTTGATTGGTACAAGATGGAATGTCGAGGATGACATTCTTTTAAGGAGGGGAGTTTGTGACGCCCCGAAAAGTATGAGTGTGAGAACCCGAAAATTTTCTAATTTTTTAGGGTTTATTTTATTTAATCGCCCGCCTTTTCTACATTTTCTTTCTTAGAAAAATTCCCCAGATAAAGTTTATGAGCAAAGATAGTTTTAAAATGATTTTTCTAGTATCGGTTAGTTTTTGAGAAATTAAGAGCGTATTTTGAACGTGGGACCCGCAAGTGCGGTAAATGCATTATATTTTTGACAACTTGTTGGAATTTTGTATTAAGTGATATTATTTTACAAAGTGTTAAGATATTTGTATTGGAGAGACAAAAAGATAAGTTTTAAACCTAAAGGTGACAAGTGTCACCATAAGATTTAGTCTTGAGTTTGACTACTATTATAACTTTACCATTTAATTAAAATTGGCCAAAAATCTCTTCATTTTGCAAGCTTCTTGGCCGAATTCTCTTGCTCAAAAAAGGGAAGAAAATCTCTCAATTTTCTAGTCTCCAATCTTGCCCAATCTTTCAATTAAACCGATTAATCTTCCAATTACTCCATAAAACCTCTTAGTTTGGTGGAGTTGAGCTTGGTTGTGAAGTTGTTTGGAAAGCTAAGGTGACTAGTTGCTCTCTTTCTTGTGTTGCTAAGGTGAGTTGTGAAGGACCCCTCTCCTTCCTCTAATGATGTTCAATTCATGATTGGTGGTGGTATAAGATGCACTTTTATGGATTATATCTTGATTTTTGGTTGAATTGGTGAAGTTTTATAATTATTGGGGATTTTTCTGTTTTCATATGGATATGATTGTGTGGTTATTTATGATGATTGGAAATGGTATATAATGCCTCTAGAAGGTGGAAAAAGTGGATTATTGCAAACAATTTCTGTTTTGGAAGAAATTTTGGAAAGTTAGGGTTTGATGTTCTTCATTCTGCCCGAATTTATAGCTCATAGATAGAGGCCGAATTGGCCTTGGCTTAAAACATGAAAGTTGTAGGGAATGATATTTTAGAGGTTCCTGCAAAATTTCAGGTCAATCGGAGCTGCGTAACTTGTGAAAAGATGGAATTACCCTTGCTGCCCTGGTTTTACCCGAATTTGGGAATTGTTTCTGTAATTGGTTGTTTTGGTCAGGAATGCTTCCGAATTGGTTGTTGTGGTCTTCTGATGAAATGTAACCCTATTTCTTAGCTTTTAGTTGGTTTTGGAATTTCTGGATTTGGACTTGGATAGCCTGATTTATGATGTTTCCGCTAGAATGCGTTATGTGAATCTGTTTTTGTGATTCTGGTATGGTATCATGCATTTTTGACCTGGTTCCACTCGAAACTGGGTTGGGTGACCTTCTTTAATATTGTATCCCTATCTCTTAGCTTCGAAACGGTGGGTCTTGCACCTTCATCCGACAATCGTAACGCCTTTGGTACCATTACCGCAAAATGACGTCAAAACTGTTTTTCTTGTTTTGAGCTTAACTTTCATTTCCGGACTTTTCCCTAGCTTGACTTGTACTAGTACTACTTGGAGCTTGCTGAATGGCTATTGGATGAACTTGTTGTTGTGTGTGTACCTTTGGGTTGGAATGAGGAAATAATGAAGCCATGATGGCCGGAAAAGTTAGCAAATTCAGGGGAAGTGCTGTCTGAACTTTGAAGGGATTTGTTTGCATTGAGTTTGTGATCTAAGACTTGGATTTGAGCAAGGCAATGTTATATGCTGGATGATTTCTGAGCCGTGGAGGTGAGTGACCCTAAACTATTTTCAAAGTACTTGTGAAACGTTTCTTGCATTATTTACTTTTAAACTGTTTCCAAAGTTACTTTTGAACTGTTTTCTTGCATATCATGCGTGCTTATATGTGAGTGTTCCTTGTTTGATATATTTCCTTGACCTATTGGCTTGTTATTATGGATTGATAATGTGTTAAGTGCTTTCAATGATTGTTAAAACGAGTTTTCTGGGCGAGTGTATACTTTATCGCACTCGACCTAAATAAATGTGAAATTTTCATGATTAATGATTAAATGCTCCTTGCGCATGAATGTAAGCCTTTTGGGCTGAACTGACCATTGCCCCTTGTTACCGGTCGTCTCGAGCCAGAAGCAGACTCGGTCGGGCGATTAGGGACCTGGGTGAACGTTTGGTATACTCGAGTATTACCTTTGTAGGTTGGTGGAGGTTGGTGGAGCCTGGACGATGTCCGGGAATGGTCAAATGAAAAAAAAAATGCAATTTCAAATGAAAAAAAAAGGAAATGACAGGAGAACGAACGTATCCTTTTCATGAATGTTACTATCGCTTTCCAGTGTACATGTTTCTTGAATTATTGATACTCCATATTTAATGTTTTGTAAATGTTGTAATTGTTTCTGGACTTATCATTTGATTTATGACATCATTGAAATGAACTATTGTTAAACCGATTTGATTACTGATTTTACCGGTTACTCGCTGAGCTTCTAGCTCACCCCAAAAATATTTTATTCCCCTCCACAGGGTTCAAAGCGAAGGAAGGACTTGTTGGGCTTATTCACATGTCTGGATGGCCTATATCTTGTACAGTTTGGATTTGGAATCATTTGATGTATAGTTGGGAATTGTTTCCGCTTCGCTTATGACATGTAATTTTTGGAGAATTTGATGTATATTGGAGATTTATATTGTAATATTTGAGGTTTATTCTTGTAATTTATTCGAGGATTGTAGTGAACGACTGAGTCCCGGCGAGAGCTGGGCAGGCGGCCCGCCTAACCCTCTGGTTCGCCTTAGGGGGAGGTGGGGCTGTCACAGTTGGTATCTGAGCTTAGGCTTCAGATCTCGGTAGTGTATCCTAGGCTTGAAGTTTAGGATGCCGGACTGTGGATTTGGTTTGCAATATTAGTGATTCTTGCGGGATATCTCGACTTGATTGGTACAAGATGGAATGTCGAGGACGACATTCTTTTTAAGGAGGGGAGTTTGTGACGCCCCGAAAAGTATGAGTGTGAGAACCCGAAAATTTTCTAATTTTTTAGGGTTTATTTTATTTAATCGCCCGCCTTTTCTACATTTTCTTTCTTAGAAAAATTCCCCAGATAAAGTTTATGAGCAAAGATAGTTTTAAAATGATTTTTCTAGTATCGGTTAGTTTTTGAGAAATTAAGAGCGTATTTTGAACGTGGGACCCGCATGTGCGGTAAATGCATTATATTTTTGACAACTTGTTGGAATTTTGTATTAAGTGATATTATTTTACAAAGTGTTAAGATATTTGTATTGGAGAGACAAAAAGATAAGTTTTAAACCTAAAGGTGACAAGTGTCACCATAAGATTTAGTCTTGAATTTGACTACTATTCATAACTTTACCATTTAATTAAAATTGGCCAAAAATCTCTTCATTTTGCAAGCTTCTTGGCCGAATTCTCTTGCTCAAAAAAGGGAAGAAAAGCTCTCAATTTTCTAGTCTCCAATCTTGCCCAATCTTTCAATTAAACCGATTAATCTTCCAATTACTCCATAAAACCTCTTAGTTTGGTGGAGTTGAGCTTGGTTGTGAAGTTGTTTGGAAAGCTAAGGTGACTAGTTGCTCTCTTTCTTGTGTTGCTAAGGTGAGTTGTGAAGGACCCCTCTCCTTCCTCTAATGATATTCAATTCATGATTGGTGGTGGTATAAGATGCACTTTTATGGATTATATCTTGATTTTTGGTTGAATTGGTGAAGTTTTATAATTATTGGGGATTTTTCTGTTTTCATATGGATATGATTGTGTGGTTATTTATGATGATTGGAAATGGTATATAATGCCTCTAGAAGGTGGAAAAAGTGGATTATTGCAAACAATTTCTGTTTTGGAAGAAATCTTGGAAAGTTAGGGTTTGATGTTCTTCATTCTGCCTGAATTTATAGCTCATAGATAGAGGCCGAATTGGCCTTGGCTTAAAACATGAAAGTTGTAGGGAATGATATTTTAGAGGTTCCTGCAAAATTTCAGGTCAATCGGAGCTGCGTAGCTTGTGAAAAGATGGAATTACCCTTGCTGCCCTGGTTTTACCCGAATTTGGGAATTGTTTCTGTAATTGGTTGTTTTGGTCAGGAATGCTTCCGAATTGGTTGTTGAGGTCTTCTGATGAAATGTAACCCTGTTTCTTAGCTTTCAGTTGGTTTTGAAATTTCTGGATTTGGACTTGGATAGCCTGATTTATGATGTTTCCGCTAGAATGCGTTCTGTGAATCTGTTTTTGTGATTCTGGTATGGTATCTTGCATTTTTGACCTTGTTACACTCGAAACCGGGTTGAATGACCTTCTGTAATATTGTAGCCCTATATCTTAGCTTCGAAACAGTGGGTCTTGTACCTTCATCCGACAATCATAGCGCCTTTGGTACCATTACCGCAAAATGACGTCAAAACTATTTTTCTGGTTTTGAGCTTAACTTTCATTTCCGGACTTTTCCCTAGCTTGACTTGTACTAGTACTACTTGGAGCTTGCTGTATGGCTATTGGATGAACTTGTTGTTGTGTGTATACCTTTGGGTTGGAATGAGGAAATAATAAAGCCATGATGGCTGGAAAAGTTAGCAAATGCAGGGGAAGTGCTGTCTGAACTTTGAAGGGATTTGTTTGCATTGAGTTTGTGATCTAAGACTTGGATTTGAGCAAGGCAATGTTATATGCTGGATGATTTCTGAGCCGTGGAGGTGAGTGACCCTAAACTATTTCCAAAGTACTTGTGAAACGTTTCTTGCATTATTTACTTTTGAACTGTTTCCAAAGTTACTTTTGAACTGTTTTCTTGCATATCATGCATGCTTATATGAGAGTGTTCCTTGTTTGATATATTTCCTCGACCTATTGGCTTGTTATTATGGATTGATAATGTGTCAAGTGCTTTCAATGATTGTTAAAACGAGTTTTTTGGGCGAGTGTATACTTTATCGCACTCGACCTAAATAAATGTGAAATTTTAATGATTAATGATTAAATGCTACTTGCGCATGAATGTAAGCCTTTTGGGCTGAACTGGCCATTGCCCCTTGTTACCGGTCGTCTCGAGCCAGAAGCGGACTCGGTCGGGCGATTAGGGACCTGGGTGAACGTTTGTTATACTCGAGTATTACCTTTGTAGGTTGGTGGAGGTTGGTGGAGCCTGGACGATGTCCGGGAAAGGTCAAATGAAAAAAAAAATGCAATTTCAAATGAAAAAAAAAGGAAATGACAGGAGAACGAACGTATCCTTTTCATGAATGTTACTATCGCTTTCCATTGTACATGTTTCTTGAATTATTGATACTCCATATTTAATGTTTTGTAAATGTTGTAATTGTTTCTGGACTTATCATTTGATTTATGACATCATTGAAATGAACTATTGTTAAACCTATTTGATTACTGATTTTACCGGTTACTCGCTGAGCTTCTAGCTCACCCCAAAAATATTTTATTCCCCTCCACAGGGCTCAAAGCGAAGGAAGGACTTGTTGTACTTATTCACATGTCTGGATGGCCTATATCTTGTACAGTTTGGATTTGGAATCATTTGATGTATAGTTGGGAATTGTTTCCGCTTCGCTTATGACATGTAATTTTTGGAGAATTTGATGTATATTGGAGATTTATATTGTAATATTTGAGGTTTATTCTTGTAATTTATTCGAGGATTGTAGTGAACGACTGAGTCCCGGCGAGAGCTGGGCAGGCGGCTCGCTTAACCCTCTGGTTCGCCTTAGGGGGAGGTGGGGCTGTCACAGTTGTCTCATCGATTTATATGTATATTCGGGGGACGCCCAAACTCATAGGCTAACCTTGTGACTCGAGCCGACATGGGCTTGGTCGAGAAGCTTGGTGAACCATGAGAAATTTGTAAAGCTTGATCTATTGAGAGATCTCGCTTGGCATACTAGAGTAGTATCGCCTTTCTAATGATGAGCAGGCCCGGAACAGGGGGTGTAACGGTGAACGGGATTTGTGAAGTAAGCGGTGTTCTACAGGCTAAATATACCTACCCGGTTGACAGAGTGTCATCACGCGGAGGTATATGATCGAGTCTTGGCAAAACAAGTGGAATCTAGCTCCTGAGTGCTCCTATATCATTATTTAGTGTGTTTTATTTTAAATTGTGAATTTCTTGAACGTTATAGCTTTGTTTCTCGTATAAGTGCTATTGCTACTTGAACTATGTGTTTGCACATTTTTCTTGGCCTCATTGAGTGTTAGCTCATTCCATTAGTTTTGTTTTCCTTAATAGGAGCCGAAATGGAAAGAATTATGGAGAAACTGACTTGATGGCCTTTTGACTAGAATTTTTTAATGTAATTGGTTAGACGACTTTTGGAGGTTGTATATTTTGGGGAAAGTTGATGTACTTTTGGTAACTTGTGGTGTAAGATTTGAATGTTTGTTAAGGAAGCAACCTTTTCTTTATATCTTCGACTTTTAGCATTGATTGATTATCCATAAGTTGAATTTGTCTTGTATCGAGTCCTGCCGAGAGTTGGACAGGCGTTCCGCGGATACCCTTGGGTTCGCCCTTGGGAGAAGTGGGGGCGTCACATCGAGACTAAAGAGAGAGAAACGAGAGAAAACCACTCCTATTTCCATCTTGATTTCTTGCTTGATTTTGTGGGAAATCCAACGCAAAACCCTAATCTAAATGTGGATTGTCGCGACAAGGAGGAAATGAGCCTATAGTGAAATTTTTGGAGGAAGAAAAGTTCTTGATTGCATATTAGCCTAGAGTTTTGAGGTATTTTGCTAGCGAATCTCTCTTTTCTTCACTTATTTTGATGTTTATCCTATATATGTAGTGATTGAAGCTAAATGAAGCATGTTTATGGCAATTTCATGGTTTTGCTAGGGTTTGGTGAAGTTGTTGCTAGGGTTTGGTCAATTTCCAAATTTAATATGCCATTCTCTAGCTTTGATACAAAATTTCCAGCTTTAATATGAGATTTTCTAGCTTTGATATAAGATTTAGAGCTTCAATATTCAATTTCCACCTTTGATGTCACAAATTCCAGCTTTGATATAGTTTAGGTTGGGCTCTAGATATGTCAACTTTTGATAGCTATTGTTACCTAGAATATGCACCACATCTACCCTATAACATGTTTCCTTGGATTGATTGTGGTTTTCCATGGAACTAGAGTTGGATTGGAGGATTAACTGAGGACTTCAGGAGCTATGGAGCATGACTTTTTCCTCTTGTTGGCCAAGTGAGTGAAAGTGAGAGTTGAGGTGTAAAGTTAGAGTGATTTGGACATACTTTACTTGGAGTTACTTGAGAATACTTTGATTGTGACATATACGTTAGATTTTTACCAAAAATAAGTGATTTCAAAGAAGGAAAATAATGGTTGTTCCACACATGTTTTGTAGTTAGATGTGACCGGCCTGATTTTGTCACTTTTCTTCGACAAAAGTCATACCTATACAATCCATATATAACCCTATATTGTGCTCACCGTCTTGAATTATATTTACATGATTTTCCTTTGATTTTCACAAGTAAAAGTTATGGACTTTTGAAACCCTAACCTGGAAGTTTGATAGTTTCTTGCTATATGATCATTGATCACAAATTTCGAGTGTGGCCAGGAGATAGACCCTGAACTTGGTATCTCTAAACCTTAATTGGTTGGTGAGTGTCTCCAATTGCTTGGTCGAACTTGCTATTTGAATATGATGCTCTCTTATTGTGATTGGATAGTACTTGACTTGTTTGATTGGGCAAGGGTGTACTTTATTGCACTTGCTCTAACTTGACTATGTAACATAAACTGTTTACAAGTGAATTGATGTGTATGTATATGACTTGATAACTACCTGGGATCCCAAACCCATATTGGTTAGTTGGTCGAATTGAGCCTGCAAGGGTTTGGTCGAGGAGATTGGCGAACCATAGGTACTGTTTACTGTTTATTCCACTGTTTACGGTTTCTCCACTATTTATTATGTAATCTATTGGATACGGTCCATTGGATTCGGTATACTCTAGTATTGCCACCGCTGTTATCATTGGAGTACGGGCCCAGTAGGGGGTTAATTGGTGGACGGAGATTGGAGTTAAGTGGTGTTCTACTGGATTTGTTACTATACTTCTAGGGTTGACGGAGTGTCAACTGATCCTTGACAAGCTGCTGCCGAATTAGCTCGCAAGAGCGAACTGTATCCTTATACATGAAAACGTTGGTTGCCTAATTGACTTGTTACTTGAAGTGTTAATGCTTACTCTCATGAACTTTTATTCCCTTTACTTTGAGATTTCGAGTTCTGCATAATTGCCAACTTGCTACTTGGTTTGCATGGTGTCTTGGAACTTTATTGGGCAATAGCTCACCCCATTAGTTTTTTTTCCTTACAGGGGGCGAGATCAAGGGCATATGAATGGGAGAAGGTTGGAATTTTATTTAGATCTCTTGACTTTTGTCTTAGTACTTTTCTAGTGTTAGTGAGTTAGCTTGAACTTGAACCTCTTGATGTATTATGGATATGTATGAGACTTTGAAGATAATGAATGTATATATATCTGAATTGGAAAGTGGCTATTGCTTTTGTTATTGTGGTTCTCGCGATTGTTTTGGGTTTTGTGCATGAGTCATGGTGAGAGTTCGGCAGACGGTCCGCCAAGCCCTGAGGTACGCTCTAGGGGGAGGTGGGGTCGTCACATACGACACAAAGGGTGATGTCGAATTTACAGAAGAATAAATTGAGGCCTAGCCATGTTGGCGAAATGGTTTGTTTATTCATTATTATTGTAGGAATAGAGGATTTTTTGTTTCAAATTTCTCAAGTAAAGCAATTTTTTCCTTTTCTCCTACATATAGTTCTTTTTTGCTCATGCATATAGTTTATTTGTCTAGATACATAGAGGTATCATCATGTTCTAATAATTTTGTTCTTATGAAAACATAGAATTTTTCTTCAAGATTGATGTTACATTACTGTCCTAAAATGTGATACTTCCATGATTTGACTTGTCGATTCCAATCTCAAACTTGAAATCTCATTCAACTTGGATTTGTTTAGGATCAAAAGCTTTAATTGTGTCAGAAACATTGAACTATATAAGTTATCTCTACATCAACTGGTGTGGTAAAGTAGTGAAAGGTAACTTCAACTTATTAGTAAGACCTTTTTAATTCCAAAAATATCCAGTGTGATTATCTTTGTTGTCGCAACATATGAACGATTGTTGAAATGAATAATATTTGTTATAATATCTTATATAAGAATAATATCTTTGTGGTTATTTGGTGTAATAAGCAATAGAAACTTTTAAAGTGCATAATGAATCTAATCCTAAAGTTTCGTTGGAGCATTAAACTATTAAACAATGTTTTTAACCCCAAATCGATTGAACTAGGAACCCACTATGGCATCGAACAAGTCGAACTAGAACTGGCAATGGCGTTGGTGTGACGACCCCACTTTCCCTTAAGGCGAACTAGAGGGGTCAGTGGGCCGCCTGCCCAACTCTCGTTTGGACTCACTAATATCTCAGGACAAGAAGTACAAGTAGAACATTCGATGACACCAATAAATACTAACTATTACAAGCTGAAACATTCATCTCCAAAATGTTTTAATACATAATTCAAGGTTCAGCTTACAGCCCAAAAGTACAAAATACAAAATATACCAAGTGCTGGCACGCTCATGACTCTCAGGGTGCTAACACTTTTAACCCCTGTTAAGGAAAACAAACATACAATGAGCTTTCGCGCAATGAGGTTCTAAGAAAATCATGCAGCCAAACCAACAAGAACATTTAATTCAAGACTAATTCAAGAAAGAATAAGACAATGCTTAAACCACAAGTTAAGAAGTAACAATCCAATTCAAGGATACAAGGGCTTCCAAAAGCCAAATCCACGTAGCTTGGACATCTCACAAGTGGTTGACGCCCCGTCAACATTTATCAAACCAATAACCATAGAACACCACTTTACTCCAATTCCCGTTCACCGTTTCACCTCCTATACCGGGCCCGCGCGCCACAATAAACAATGGTGGTAATACTTGAGTATACCCAATTAGTCGAGGAGATATCACTCCACTCGACAAAACAGTAGACCCAGGTTTGCTATCCAATCGGCCAGGCCCTTGCCGACTCGACTCGATTAACTAGCCAACAGGGTTTTGGAATTCCCAACATGCAGTTGTATTGGTGGGACAACAGCCCAACCAATCAATCAAATAGTCATGGAAGAACAGTTCACAATAAAGAGTCCAAGGGACAACAACCCAAACGACTAATAGGAGAAGTACAATCAAGAAAGAGGGGTTGAGCAAGATAAAGTACATGCTCACCCAAGTCAAATATCAATCAGTTCAATAACAGGTAATTTCACAGGGCACACGCATGTCAAGCAAGTATGAAGTGCAACATGCACTTAGAACACTCACCATGTAAAGCAAAGATCAAACGTCCGCCTCGGGTGCAAATCTTATGTTCACTTCCAAGTCCTAGAACCAAGTAATTAGAGTACAATGAGATTCACTACTCCAAAGCACCATTTAATCAAAACTACTCCCAAATCCCAACTTAGAAGTCCCAAGATGTTCCTTAAGATTTTCATATTTTTACGTCCCTAAAGTTCTTCCAAAACACATGTTTTCAAGCACAATTCAAATGAAAAATCCATGTAAATGTTAGGTCAATGGTTCAGGTATAATATGGAGTGAAAAATGTTAAATTGAACCAAGAAAAGTGAAGGAAAGAGTGCAAAGGAGAAGAATCAAAGTGACAGCTTTGACATCTCTCGGCATTTTGATCATAACTGGAAGTACACTTATCGGATTGAGATGAATTTTATGGTGTTTCGAAACTAAGACATAGATCTACATTTCTTATGAAGACATCAAAATTCAGTTCATACATTTTCATGGTCAAAAATAGCAGTCACAGAGGCACAAGAAAGCTGTCGCGTCATATCAGGGCATTTGAGCAGTCTCGGCGAAACGGCTATAACTCAATGTCGAAAAATCGAAATCGAATGCCATTGGTTGCTTTTGAAACTAAACTCAAAGGGCTTTCAACGGTATAAAATTTAGACTCTAATTCATTTTCAATTAATACCAGAAAATCTGACAAATTGACTGAAAATGCTTTCTGAGTTTCAGTCCATTTTACAAACTTTCCAACAAGAAAACAAGGAAGAAATTCATAGTTTTGGTTCAAATTCAACATACAAGTAAAAAGTGGTAATCAAGGCTGGAATATCTTCCCCTGTTTTGGACAGCAAAGGCATAATTTTTCCACAAGAATTTTCCAAACATTTCTCCATCAAATCTTCCCAATTTTCCCATAACAAATCCATGAACATATCAAACAATATATAGCAAGATTGTTAGCAAGAAAAATCATGAAAATTTGCACATAAATAACCCTTAACAAAAGATCAAACACTTGGTGGACATAGAGATTTCTGCCATTTTCACCAACAAATCACTAGAAATATAACTCAAATCCTTAAGGGTTTCATCAATCATTAACCCTTGCATATTAAGAAAGAACAATCCACAAATTCTTAGCCAAAATTTTCAAGATTCAAAAATACAAGAGACTATCAAGCTTCTAGTATCAAAACTTCCATAAAAATTTCAAATCCACCATGGATCTTCCAAGATTTAACCTAAATCCACTTGAAATGTAAAAGATTTGAGTAGCTTATCCACTTATCTCTCCCAAAGCTTCAAACCTGGCAAGATTGGTCCAAGAAGAAAGCAAGAATCTTCTCCTAGAAGCTCTAACCTTCAAGCTTACTCAAGAATGTAAATGGGTGGTGAAGATCTTGGCTTGGAAGTGAAAATTTTGAATGAAAATCAAGCTTTTCTTTCCTCTCTTTTGCTCTCAAATTCTCGGCCCTCTCTTCCTCTATTTCTCTCTCTTATGGTTCAAAATGAAAGAAAGAAATGAAAGGAAAAGAAAGGCAAGAAAACAAGATTGAAGAGTTGACTTCTTGAATAGTGGTGCCACTAAATAAAATCTTGTGGTGTTTTGCTCCAATTATCTTCTTACCAAATAATCTTAATAATCTTCTTCCTCAATCCCTTTTTCACTAAATGCCCTCAAATAACTCACTAAAAGTCGTGTTCGCGCCACTCGCGCACTTCACATACAATAGTTCTAAAATTTATGCAGATGCAATGTGACAGCCCCACCTCCCCCTAAGGTGAACCAAAGGGTTCGGCAGACCGCTTACCTAGCTCTTGCCAGGACTACCAAACCAAAACACACGTAAACCCTGCCGGACGCGCAACAGAACTTCAATTCTTTCCACGGATATAGGAAAAGTACACATAGCCGAAGAATCATGCATTTCAATTAATATACGTAGCCATACACTTGCATAAATATATACATTGGAATTTTCAACAAGTTAACTTGAAGTACAAGCCAGAATAGTCATAAGGTATCAAAGTACACTTAGGGTTTACTATTACAGAGGAGCGTAAACAAAAAATATCTACAACTAGCTCGACTCTTTCTTCCAAAAATCATGATTTCCAAAACATTGAACCCTGTAAGGAAAACAAAGATACGGGGTGAGCTTATGCTCAATGAGGTACCAAACATATAAGCCGTCAAGAATCATGGCATTTCACGTTTGATTGGTCAGATACACACACCAGATATAAATGAAATAGTTAAACACAATGATTCAAATAGAAAGGATACATGTGGCTCTCAGGAGCCAAATTCCCATTTGCTTCACCAGAGCTTGATCAAGTAGTAGTTGACACTCCGTCAACTTTCAAGTAACGTATTCCGTCCAGTAGAGCACCACTTTACACCAAATTTCATCCACCAAACATACCTCTACCGGGCCCGCAAAACAAATAGAAGCAAAGGTGGTAATACTCGAGTATACCGGAAATCCAGAGTCTCCAATACCCAAAGATTCCCCAGAACAGACTCCCATGGATTGTAAATTTTCCTCGACCAAACCCTTACTGGCTCGATTCAATTAACTACCCATGAGATTGAGCTCATATTTCATAGGCACAGGAAGGTCGTTGGATACGCGTCCAAATGACATCATATCAGACACAGATAACAGATTCAAGCTTATACCACAAACAGTCACACAAGCCAGAGAACAAGTATGATAAAGTACACTCTCGTCTCGTACAGAATAAACAAATGGTACAATCATTCAAGTCACATATTGCAAGTACAGATAAACCAGTTAAGCAACGAATTATGGGGGTGGTACACTCACCAGTTCAAACAAGGATAACTTCAAAAGTTTCCTTCCAAAGAATGCCTTTGATCACCGGCACGTCCTAGAACAACCAAGGAAAACCATTGGAACTCGAGTACGAGTCGTATGCCTATAGTATGTAACAGGGTGCTAAAGGTAACAAGATAACAAGGTAACCAGGCAACAAGTGAAATCATGACACGAGTGATTTTAAGGCTTTAAGACTTAGAGGTAACAAGATACAAATTTGCCTTTCAAACCAGAATTTTCGCAGCCATGACACAAGTGAAATCATGAGGTTGTTCACCTCCTAATCGAAATAGTTTTCACTCAAATTCAAGCACAAATATTTAACCAATGTTTGGAACAAGTTTTGGCCAAAACCAAATCATGAAAAGGTTGGAAAACACAAGGTAATAGACTTCGCTATCACTTGACCAACAAACGGAAATTTCAGCCAACAACTTGGAGGAAAATACCAGCCCCAAAGTCACACATAAGAAAGGTTAGCACAATAGCCCTTCAACTAGGCTCAAAATAATCCAATTACAACACAAGTCTTAACAATGCAACCGGAAACCAAGTTTTAAGGACAAAAGCTAAATAACAGGTTTGATGTCTCTAGGCGTTTCGGTCACAACTGAAGCTACGTTTATCATATTGGTGTACACTTTATACCATTCCGAAGCTAAGACAAAGGGTTACAACTTTCACGAAGACAAGTCAACCTAGTTCATAGTTGATCCAGGTCGAATTTGCAGATTACAGAATCAAAATTTCAATGTCAATCTGGTTGTCAGCATTGGATTTAAATGGAAATAACTCAAACTACAAAATTCCGATTGGGGTGTTTTCAGATGCGTTGGAAAGCTGAAACATAGGGCTAGAAGTTTTATGTTTTGACCAAAGGCTGATTTGATACAGATCAGAGTGAAAAATGAAGCCAAAAATGTGAAATCTCAAAACTGTCTGCGAAATGGGGCACTTGGCAGTCAGGGTGTTTTTGTCATTTCACATGCTACAGTACTCCGATTGAGCTGAAAGTTTTCAGGCAGCTAGTTAACACCATTTTGTACAACTTTCATGTTTTGACCTAAGCCTGATTCAGCCTTTAAAATAGACAAATTAAACAGGTCAGAAGCAGGGCAGTTTCACCACTAACACAAGATTACATATAAGTCATCAACCAAAACCCTAATCCAAACCCTTCATGCTGGCCGAATGTTATATGCTACAAAACTAACAAGGTTGAACCATGAATTTACTTCCATAAACTAAGCATAAGAATTACTATAAGAACAACCATCCATTCCACAACCAAAGCTGAAACTTACACCACAAAGCTGGAATTTACTATAACCACTACTAAAATCATGAAATCTACCTAAACAAACCATAACTTTTACTTGTAAACCAATAAGTAGCACAAACATGAAGTAATACCAACCTTACCTAGAATTGGAGAAGCACTACAACCCCTAGGGATGAACCACCAAAACACTCCACTCCAAGATGGCAATCCACCTTCTTAAGCAACTTCTATGGATTAGTTTGCAATTTAATCGATTGGAACTCAAGATTTGGACAAGAAATTGAAGAACAAGATGAAGGTTTTCTCTCTTTTCTCCTCTCCTTATTTTCGGCCAACAAGGGTAAGAAAGTGAGGAAATTTTGGGTCAAAATCTGATTTTAGTAAAGGTGAGAAAACTTAGTCAAGTCCAACATCCAATCGGGTCGCGACACTTGGCACTTGTAGGGTTTAATCTTATTTTCTTTCTCCCAATGGTTAAGCTATTTACCTAACCTCTAATTATCTCCTAAACTTCAACTAGTTGTCAAAAATATATCGCATTTACCGCACTAGCGGGTCCCACGTCCATAATACGCTTCAAACTTAATATGAACTAACTTAAACTAGGAAAATGATTTAAAAACTCTACTCACTTATAAAATCTCTGAAAAATCAATATAATAGGGTATAGTGAAGAAAATGCATGCGAGGAAATTAAATAAGGAAATTTTACGGGTCCTCACATGCAAAAATCCTTCAAATCATTAATTAATCAAATAAATGAGGTGCAACTAGATTAAAATGAAGCAATATAGCAAGAATTTTGGGTCCTCACATTTGGTTCCAGTTGAATGATTAAGGGAAAATAAGTAAACATAACTCAAATTTAGCTAGTTGAGAGACAGAAATAAGTGGTGCATGTGACAGCCCCACCTCCCCCTAAGGCGAACCAAAGGGTTCGGCGGACCGCCTGCCCAGCTCTCGCCGGGACTCAATCGATCACTTCCATTCTCGAGCAAAAACCAGATCCAGCCCATACGAAAAATATAGCAATTTTCCAAAAACTTAAACGAAACTTATATACATTACGATCTCAAAAGAAGTACAACCGTCAAATATACAAAGGTTCCAAAACCACCATACAACTAGCCCGTGCCAAGCACTAGGGCGAGAACCATTACAAGAAAAATCAAAAGCTAGACCAGTTAGTCTATACAGAGCTGTCGTCCTTGCTCGCCTTCCCCTGTTAAGGAAAACAAAACTAAAGGGATGAGCTAAAAGCTCAATGAGGTTCCGAACAGGTAAGTAAACAACAACGCCAATACATAAACCATCAATAATCCCTAATTCAAGAAACATTTAGCATGGAAAACAATAAGAACACATACATTAAAAGGATACGGGCTCACAAGGAGCCAAATATTCCCGCGCTCGCTCGTTCTCCTGACATTTCCTCCTTCCTTCAATCTTTTGAAAATGCATTTTTTTTTCTTTTTGTAAATAAAACCCGCGCTCGTTTAGTCTTTCATTTCATTCACCCCCTTCCCAGCCATTGGCCGGGCTCCACCGGACTTCAAGGTAATACTCGAGTATACCAAAACGTTCACCCAGATCACCTAATCACCCGACCGAGTCCGCTTCTGGCTCGAGTCGATCGGTAACAAGGGGCAATGGCCAATTCAGCCAAAAGGCTTACATTCATGCGCAACTAGTATTTCAATCATTAAATCCTTGAAAATTGCACAGTTATTTAGGTCGAGTGCGATAAAGTACACACTCGCCTATAAAGCTCGTTTTGGAAATTGAAAATCATTAAAAGCACTTAACACGTTATCACTCAAGAATACAAGTTATGAAGTCAAGAAGCATTTAACAAACAAGGAACACTCAGCTAACTATGCAAAATAACGTGCAAAATATCCTTCTGGATAGAATCCTTAATCACCGAGAAAACCTAAGATTGAACGAGAAAGAATATAGCACAACCAATTAGGTGAAATCGAAGAAACCCAATAAATGATGAGTAAAACGCATAAAAATGACTTTAAAGCGAAACGGGACATTTGGACTGATGGTCGGAAATATCTAGGGTTTCATAAACCAAACGCAAAACTAAACTAAAAGGGTTATAAAATTTTGCGGCAAAAAGCACTTGGACCAAAACTAGCCTTCAAGAAAAATTTCGGCAGCAAATCCCTTGTTTTTACCTATTTTCCAGCCATTAATGGCTTCATTATTTCCTCAAATCAGTCCCAACATCTCACACAAAATAAGCTCATTTCCAAAAGCCATTCACTAGGCTTAAAGTCATTCAAGTACAAAATTTAGCTAGGAAATGACCGGATATGAAAGTCAAGCCCTAAACTATTCAAATAAACACAATAATACTCGATTACAAGTCATAAACCAATTCTACATACTACCAAAACAGGGTTCCCTAAGCATACGCAAACAATAGAGGAAACCAGAAAAATCCGGAAATGATTTAGCTTTAACCCTGAAAAAAATAGTTTTTGACCTCATTTTGCGGTAATGGCACCAAAGGTACTATGATTATCGGATGAAGGTGTAAGATACACCGTTTCGAAGCTAAAAGATAGGGCTACAACATTACAGAAGGTCACTCAACCCATTTTTGAGTGCAACCAGGTCAAAAATGCAAAATACTATACCAAAACCGTAAAAAAGATTCACAGAACGCATTCTAGCGGAAGCATCATAAAGCAGGCTATCCAAGTCCAAATCCAGAAATTCCAAAACTAGATGAAAGCTAAGAAATAGGGTTAAATTTCATCAGAAGACCTCAACAACCAATTCGGAAGCAATTCCAGCCAAAACAACCAATTACAGGCGCAATTCTTACATTCGGGTAAAACCCGGACAGCAAGGGTAATTTCGACTTTTCTCATTCTACGCTACTCCGATTGACCTGAAATTTTGTAGAAACCTCTAAAATGTTATTACCTATAACTTTCATGTTTTAAGCCAAGGCTAATTCGGCCTCTAAATAGGATCTATAAATTCGGGCAGAATGTAACCATTAGAACCCTAATTTTTTTCAATTTTCTTCCAAACCAGAAATTGGTTGCAATTATCCACTTTTTCCACCTTCTAGAATCATTATATACCATTTCCAATCATCATAGATAGCCACACAATCATGTTCATATTAAAACAGAAAAATCCCCAAAAATAATAAAACTTCATCACTTCAACCACAAATCAAGAAATAATCCATAATATTGCATCTCATACCACCACTAATCATGATTTAAGCATCAATTAAGGGAGGAGGGTGGTTCTTCACAACTCACCTAAGGAACAAGAGAGAGAGGGCAATTGGTCACCTTAGCTTTCCAAATAACTCCACAAATCAACTCACAAACACGAAGTGAAGAGGTTTTATGGAGAGATTGCAAGATTAAATGGTTAGATTGTTGAACTTGAGCAAGATTGAAGCCAAAAATTGAAGAGTTTTCTTTCTTTTCTTGCCTTGAAGAAGTCGGCCAAGAGGAAGACAAAAATGAGGAATTTTGGTGAATTTTTAGTTATTTAAGTCAATTGGTAAGACATGGAATAGTAGTCAAATGGTCCACCCAATAGCCAAGTGACACTTGTCACTTAATTTAATGCTTGCCTAACTTTTGTCTCTCTCATATCAATCCACTTAGCATCCTCTACTTATCTCTTAACACCCGATAAATTAATTCCAGTATCCAAAACTTAACCTAGTTGGCCGAATTTTTCCGAACTTTTCGCACTAGTGGGTCCCACGTCCGGTATACGCTCTTAATTTCTCAAAACCTATTCGATACTAGAAAAATCATCTAAAAACTATATCTGCTCCTTAACAATATCTAGAATTTTTCCTAATCACGAAAATGCAGAAAACAAGCCATGAAAAATAATAAAACCTAGAAAATGGGAAAAATTACGGGTTCTCACAGTGCATGTACAATCTCATAAACATATATATGGCCCCAAAGAAACATATATTGTAGAAAGTGTTTTGGGAGAACTATCATGGCAAAGCAAGTGCTTCTCTCTCCATGTGCTTAACTAACTATATATTGCCAAGTCAATGAATCGAGAGGGGATCTGATTGTACTTATTCTCGGGACTGATGGACCTAACTATCTAATTGAAATTGTTAGTTTACTTTTGTTGCCACAAGTTGTGGGCTTTATATTGGACAAAAATAAATACTTGGTATAAGAACTTGAAGTGCAATATTTTTTCTGCAATTTATTTTATACAAGGGTTACAATAGATTTGAATATAGAAACTTTTAGGATCAACATCATTAATAACTAATGCTACCAGGGTTAAAATGTTTTTTCCTTACACTTGGTAGCTTGCTCGAGTTCTCTAATGTAAAGTCCTACTTGAATGCTTTGCTTAGCTAAAGATTCTCTTTTTTCCTTAAACATAAGTAAGTTGATCTCTATTCTTTCAAAGTCTACCAAGGTGCAAAAAGTTCAATAAAGCACTATAAATGTAACTGTGAGTGCTTATTTTGTTTACAGAAATATGAATGCTCATATGAATATAATATGTTGCTTTTTGAATGCATCAACATGATAGTTATTGAATTGTATTCCATATATTATCACATAAAATTTGTTGGGTGATGTTTTACTTACAAAGCATAATAGTTTGAACTTGATATGTCTTAAATAACAAAAGTTTCTTCCACAAGATGATTTTTGAAATCATTCTCAATATTGACTTTTAAATGATGACAAAAGAAAAAGGAACTTATAGATTATTTGTTTTTGCTTAGCTAAACCTTGAATTAATTCTCAAGACATGTATATGGACCTTGAATTGTACTTTTATCTGTGTATACAAAGGCACCCAATGTACAAATTACTTTAATTTGCACTCTAGAAAGTACCTTTTGTGTAATCTTTGTATTCCTCATATAATAATGGGTCATGAATTATAATAGTATGAAAATTTCCTTTCTTGTCATTTTTTTCCCAAAAAATAGAGACTAGACAAAATAGTTGTTGGATTTTAGTTTCCAATTAATATAAAGAGTATTAAATACACACCATGAATATACTAGATATGTATTTGGAAGTATAGTATGGTTCATGTAGTACTTTTTTATTAGTTTCATTTGAGAAAAATTTGCATTTACCTTAATTAGTTTTCATGACACTGAAATGGAGACAGTAAACAAAGTATTTGAAAAAAAAAAGTCTAAGGACTAAGGTGATAAACCAAACCACAAATTCTAGAGCAAAGAGTCTTATCTAATTCTATGTGATGATTGAGGCATGCAAAGATGCTGCTTTTTTGTTCACTTGCAGGCTTGCAGCATTACTATAACACTTATAACATTTCCTATCAACTCATTCAACCTCTCGCTTATTTTGTTGGAGATAAATACTATGATGAGGAGGGATCATGCAGTGTCACCATTGCCTATTCAAAAAAGATTTTGAATTGTTCAAAAAGGTGGAGAAGTCTTGGATTAAATTTTTTTTAGAAAGAAAATCCAAGGGAGTGGTAGGATTTAAGAAGTGAGAATTTGGGATTAACTTCTCTTTCCCACTTTTTTTTGGATTCTACATTTTCTATCAGATTCCAAGCTATCATCTGCCAAAAACCTTAATTGTCTTGGTTATTCTTTACCACTGGTAATAGTAGTTATCTTGATTTTGTTAAATATTGTGACTGCCTCACTTTCCCCAAGGGCGAACCAGAGGGGTCAGCGGACCGCATGCCCAACTCTCATCAGAACTCACTACAATCTATATCACGAATTACTTGAAATTTCTAAACTAACCAAAATAATATTCATTACACCCCAAAATAACATTTACATACATCTAAAAGCTATTACATAGGTTCGCATACAAAAGATTTATCATTCGGCGTCTATCTTAATTACAACCCAAAAATATATACACTACAGTCATTTCTACTGAAATAAAAACTTAAAGTCTCTTAAAACATTCCAACAGTATTCTTGAGCACTCTCGGATCCAAATCCTATTAAAGAAAACAAAACATGGGATGAGCTTACGCCCAATGAGCATTCCAGGTAAACAGGCCAAATAAGAGAGTAACACAATTTAACATGTAAACACATTTTTCCAAGTAATATAGGTTCAAGTAAATTGATACTCAACTTTAGAAACTGGTAGTGAAGCAATTAATTGAAATAGGAATCTGATGTGTGCACGGATGGCGAGATGGATAGCGGCTTTAACTCAAGACTCTCATAGAGACCTCGAAGGCTTGAAGGATTTTAATCGGGTTATCTACACCATGACCCAAGCCCATGAAGAGTCAAGTGGGCCTCCAAATGAGTTGGCCGAATAGGGCCTTAGGCCTTAGTAGTTATTTAGCAATTGATTAGTGTTTAAGTAAGAGCATGGGCCGGCCCATCTTGTCCCAAGACCATGGGCCGACTTTTCCCTTTCCTAGTCCCTTTAGGGTTTCAGTCACTTTAGCCTATAAATAGGCTTGCTTTGTAAGGTTTTAGGTAAACGTTTTATCAATAAAGTTTTGCATATTTTCGATTCTTCTTGAGAGAGAGATTCGACCCCTTTACTTGATTTGGCAAGGGTTTTGAGCAGTCTTGCGTCTCGTCCTAGATTGTTCTACCGACCTATCCCGTGGAGTATCCACCTTCATTGGAGTCGTCGTCCTACCGTCTTGAATCAAATCGTGTCGTCCGTTTGGTTCTAGATCCCGCAATTCCAAGCGTTGGACATCCTCGCTAGATCCTTGGGCAAACGTGCTACGTGTCTCGAAACGAGTTGATCGAGGAACGTATCAGAATCTTTCAATGTAAAATACTTGATAAACAATAACATTCATGCGTGCATTCAATCATTCGTTCAAGTAAATACAAGGATGAACAATAATTTGAACATTAAAAGGATACGGGGCTCACAGGGAGCAACATTCACCTTATAACTACCAATAAATAATCCCCTATATTTTACCACCTTATAACCTCCGAATTCCCACCTTATATCCTCCGAAAGATCAACAATCCCCTCATTTAACATTAAATATTGTACTCAAGGCCTTTCGATAAAGAGTTTTGAGCTTTGCACTTAACATTGATAAGTTATAAATTCAAAGCTGTCCAGCTGATCCGACATTGTAAAAGGCAGGTCTCGGATAGAGTGCCAGCATAGGATTAAACTCAGTTCAGTTGATGCGATAAAGTACACATTGGCCTACATTCTTGCACATTTATCATGCATTCATGCAATGTGAACATGCGCTCATAGCAAATTAATAAGACAAGAAAATCACAATAGTCATTCACTTATTAGCATGTCATTCAAAGGAGAGCACTTAAGCAAATAATAGCATTTTCTCAAGTCATGCATAATCAAATAACATGTATTGGAACACTCACCAATCAATTGCAACCCTTCACTTTAACCCCGGTTCGTCCTCTTAAACTCTCTCGAGTCCTGTGGTCATATACTATATTAAAAGACTAGCAATACAAAGCCAAAATACATGAAGAAATTGAGGTTTCAAAACTTCATTTAGAAAATGCATCAATTTACAAGTTTTATGTCCGTATAACCTGTCACAATATAATATTTTTGTGTTGCAATCGAGGAGAAAACCTCATGTGCTTACTAAATCAACGTTGCAAAAGTCATTTGGAGCACAAGAGCATCGATTATAGCCAAACGTTTGAAGAAATTAGAACAAGACTTTCAAAATACAAAGTTGGAACTTGTTTGACCTAAAATGATTTGAAGAAACTCATTTCCTTTCATTTAAACCTCAATTCCACTTATAAAACCAAGCTCAAAATGGTTTAACAACTCCAACTTAAAGTTGGAAATGGAAGCAAGAACAAGTTTAGAAAACAGAATTTTCTCCAGTTTTGTGCGACACTGTTTGAAAAATCGTATCGCAAGATTCTTAAATCGAAAATTTATAAACTTTATACCGTTGGAAAATAGACTCAAAGGACTACAATTTTCCAGATACATATTTGTAAGATTCTTTCTATAAATTAGTCAAATTCCAGTCTCAAATTTGCTGCTTCATCAAGTAGAAAAACAAAGCAGGTGTGAAAATTCAGTTAACTTCGAAAAATCATAGATATTTATAGGAATTGAGAAAATTTCTAAAACTTTCACGGTAGAATGCACTCTGAATCTAGTTTCAAATGCAACAAGCGGAACTCAATTTGGATTTTTTTACACCAAGGTATAATAGATTTCCCAAAACTCCATAGAGTCTCTTGCAGGAAAATTTCTAGCAACATTTCCCCTTATTTTCTTAACTTTACTCCAACAAAATTAGTATTCAAACACACATACATAACATCCACTTCTAAGGTAAGGTTAAACCTGTTTCTTGAGCACAAATCTCACTAAAACAACACAAAAATCCTTACAAAATTGAAGCTAAAAATTCGGCTAGCCCAAGCATAAATTCCAACTTGTGATTGTTCAATTTTTTACTTCATGTGTACCAAGTTAACTAAGTTTACTTTAACCATGATTCTCATGCTAACACAAACAAGATAACCTAAAGAAATCCTCACCTAATACACCTAACCATACATCAAACACATAGAAGGCATAACATAAACTCATGATCCAAGCTTCAAAAACAAGAACCCAAGCCAATCTATCAACAGCCCAAGTATCTAGGTTATCTAAGCATCTTAATTACATGCATACCCTACTAATTTAAAGCATTAAAATTCATGATTTAAGGTTTACCTTAAGCTCATCAAGCTTTGCAAGTTGCACCAAGAACTCCAAGAATCACCTCTCAAGTAGCAAGCCAAGGTTGGGTGGAATCTAGTTGAACTTCCTCTTGAATCTTGCACTAATTTTCCAAGAACTAGACTTAGGATTTTTGTGAAGTTTTTTCTCTCCAATTTCCTCTCCAATTTTCAGCCAAGAAGAAGAAGATGATGGTTTGATTTTGGTCAAATTTTTCTTTAGTAAAGCTAAGAAAGGTTGTGGTCAAAGTCAATGGTCCAAGGATTTTGTGACAAATGTCCTTCCAAGGTTAATCCTCATCTCTTTTGTCTTCCAATGTGAGACCCCGAAATTTTACTTGTCTTTATAATCCTTATGTGAACTCACTTACCTTTGATTCTTGGTTGCTTTAATGGTTGAATTTGAGTCAAGGGGGTGAATTTTGTTAAGAAAAGTTTCTTAATCTCAAGTTGTTAGAAAATCTAGAAATTTTCGCAGGAGGCTCTGCACAGCTTTGGGAAATTGGCTATAACGTCGTATAGGAAAGTCGAAATTGAGTTCTATTTATTGCGTTTGAAACTAGACTCATAGATCTTCCTATAGTGAAAAATTTAGAGTTTGATTCAATCTCTATAAATTCCAGAAAATTGGCAAATTTGACTGAAAATTCTGTCCTGCACAAGTAAACATAGGAATGTTGTAGTAGCTTATGGCTCAATTTGGACCAACTTATGAGCTGAATTTCTTTGAGGTGTCTTCTAAAGATTATTAGTATTTGAAGTCTAGTTTTTAACGTGCCAAGTTTTATGAATTTTTTATAGTTATAATTCAAGTTATGATTTTTCTAAAGGAATGGCATAAGTTAGGGGTTTTTGTGCATACTAGGGTTTTTGGTGTGTTTTGGTGCATTTTGGTAGTGTGATTAATTGGTATAGACTGTGGACAAAATTTGGTGGTTAAGAGTGAATTTTATATAAGAGAAAGTGTGTGATTAGAAGTGATAATAATACGTTAGTGAATCATAAGGTAAAACATGAGTACGCGCGAGTTAAGTAAAAACGGGTTGAACCGATGTGTACCGTTTGCTACTGATTGAGTGCATCACTTGAACCCTACTTTATTACCTTAATCTCCTAGTTTTTAATTGAGCTAATTAGCCCTTAATTAATCCTTAAGTCAGCCTGTGAGGACCTAAAAAATTTACTTATTTTAAACTCATATTACTGGCTTATTTAAATATTTATTTACCCGTTTTCTCCGAATAATTTATTTCAACCCTTTTAGAACCATTTACATGGAACTATGACTTGCATATATTTTTAAAATGCCCCGTTAATAAGTTTAATTTTCGGAAGCTCGTTTAGTGAGATTTAGTGAATATGCGTTTGGAGGCAATATTCGATTTGAGAGTACAGTGACCTAGGAGATTTGAGAACTCATGCGTTAGTCTTAAAATAAGTATTTTTATACTTAATTACTCTAGTATTAGTTAGTTATATTATCGTTACGAGAATTTCTTAGAAATTACGCTTTATCGTGCGCGAGTCGGAAGTTCGCGTTTTCACGCGCGCGACTAATTGAAAGACTTTAGAAATTTATTTTAGGCTACTAAGAGTGGATAATAATAGTGTTAAAGGAAGTGCATTAGAGGTTTAGTGCACAACTGAAGCAAATCCGAGAGAAAACGGACACCAAACGTGCGCGCGTAAAATACTATTCAAAGTTGACTTTTGCTCAAATTTGAACCACCAACCACCAAGCTTCTCCCAGAAGCTTCTTTGATCAGCCTTTTCTCACTCTCTCTTCATCCTCAAGGGCCGGCCATCCTCAAGCGAAGAAGAAGGAGAAAACCCAACTTCACCTTGCACCATTTTTGCTCCAATCTTGCACCCAAAAACACCATCCAACTTCTAACAACTTGGAGATTCACCTTGGCTTGGTGGAGGACATCTTTCTCACGGTTTTTCTTGGGGCTTTAGAGGTGCAAATTTCTGATTTTACACCAAGGAGTAGAAGGTAATCATCCGGTCAGTTAATCTTAGTTCTAGTTGATTAAATTTTGCTAGGAAGCCTGTAGCTTCATGGTTATTGTTGTGGATTGAGTTTAAATGTTGGAGTGGGCTCTATGAAATCCCACAATGGATATATTGGACTGATATGATGATATAATGGTTGGTTTGAGTTGTTTTAGTGTTGTTTAAGTTAATTATGGGTAGAGAATTGAAGGAAATTGAATGAAATTTCACTTGGGCTGCTGACCGAAATTCTGCCCTGTTTTTTTCGAAGCTTTAATCCAAAAGTTTGATGTTCAAATGACCTTGAATCTGATGTAGATATATTGTGTAGGATGTGTGGAAAGTTTTCACTAAAAATCATGTGATTTGGTTGAGTAAAAGTTAGAATTTCGAATTGTAGAAATCTGGAAAACGGTGTCCAAATGTTCTGGACAGAGAACCTTTGAACGATCATAACTCTCTGCTTGGACATTGAAATCAAGTTCCGTTTGTGGCATTTGAAACTAGACATCCGTAGTTTTCTAACGGTGTATCATGCTCCTTTAATTCGAAGTGAGTCATCTGTAGTGGCTAATCAAATTCGACTGCCCTATTCTGTCAGTGCAACCGAGAAAATTGTAGCAGCTGCAACTTGTGGCTCCATTTTCTCTTATTTGCAAACTGAATTTCAGAACAACTCCTTCTGATAAAATGTATCCTTTTGAATGTAGTTTCCAACTCCAGCAACCATGTCCAATTCCAAATTGTATTGAGTGATGATGTGAGACGGATCTAGACGAACACCAAGTTGGGATGATTGGCGGAACTTTGACCCTTCTAGAATCACGAGCCACGAACTAAGGAGATTCCTTAACCCACGACTAGCAAATTTAGTGAACCAAAAGTATGGATAGAAGAACGCCACAATCAAGGAGACTACTTGATTGATAAGTTCGATGAACAACTTGAGATTAATTCTCAAGTATTCAAAGGAAATTCTCTTGAGGCAAGAGAGAGTGAAATAACTCACATATATTTTATAAAATCTGAATTCTTCCCCTAATGAATGAAAATCTAGGCTATATATAGCCTTACAAGACAAAACCCTAACTCGGCTAGGCTAGGCCTTTGGCCCGATTCCACTACTCAAATCCACTATCTAATGGTCAGCTTATAATTGATCCAATGAAGGCTTTAAGCTGGCCCAACATAACCCAATAAAAGCTAATTAACCAACTTAAGTTATAGTGAGCCTAGACTCTATAAATCGGATCCAACTCAACATGAGGTCTTGGACCGAATTTATTCCTAGCAAATAAAATAGGAATCTAGAAAATAAACTACTAACTATTACTAAAAGATTCAATCTCTTGCAGCCCAAAACATGGCCCATAAGCGGCCCATATTTCGTATCATTCTGATGTGAGACGGATCTAGACGAACACCAAGTTGGGATGATTGGCAGAACTTTGACACTTCTAGAATCACGAGCCACGAACTAAGGAGATTCCTTAACCCACGACTAGCAAATTTAGTGAACCAAAAGTATGGATAGAAGAACGCCACAATCAAGGAGACTACTTGATTGATAAGTTCGATGAACAACTTGAGATTAATTCTCAAGTATTCAAAGGAAATTCTCTTGAGGCAAGAGAGAGTGAAATAACTCACATATATTTTATAAAATCTGAATTCTTCCCCTAATGAATGAAAACCTAGGCTATATATAGCCTTACAAGACAAAACCCTAACTCGGCTAGGCTAGGCCTTTGGCCCGATTCCACTACTCAAATCCACTATCTAATGGTCAGCTTATAATTGATCCAATGAAGGCTTTAAGCTGGCCCAACATAACCCAATAAAAGCTAATTAACCAACTTAAGTTATAGTGAGCCTAGACTCTATAAATCGGATCCAACTCAACATGAGGTCTTGGACCGAATTTATTCCTAGCAAATAAAATAGGAATCTAGAAAATAAACTACTAACTATTACTAAAAGATTCAATCTCTTGCAGCCCAAAACATGGCCCATAAGCGGCCCATATTTCGTATCATTCCCCTCTTCTTGAAAAAGATTTGTCCTCAAATCGTGTTTGGAAATGAATAGTACTACAAGAATTGGCAGTATGAAACTTCAAATCTCCACATATTGGCTCTCTTAGAATGAATGATACTTGCATACGTCATGATTATTGTAATTCGGTGCACATGTCTCTTGGTCAGCTTGAAAATGCTCACAATCTGCCATGGAAAACTCAAGGCTTGACTCCAACCACTCCAAAGCTCTCTAATCAGTCCTGTGTCATGAATGGTCGACTTTGGACCTACACAATAAATCACACGATTAGCATTTGTAGGTATAAAATCACTTGATAGCTTACCATTCACATTCACAAGATAAGGATCTTCATAGTGATGCTCAATCAGGTTAGAAAAGTCCCGGACATGATTTTGCAAAGTTACAAAATTCATTGCAAGTTGTTGTTGGTATGGCCTATCTTGCACAAATGGAGTAAGATCGAGATAGGCAGTTTCTGAACCTTCAAATTGAAGAATAAAATCAGGTTGTAAGGAATCAGAATTTGGACCAATGAGGAAAGGATTGTCACCAACAAAATAAGAAGGAAATTTATAACAAGTTTCAAGTGTAGAAACTCCCTTTGAAACTTCATTATTCCTCCCAACAAGCAAATCAGGCTCATGGTTGACGTTGAACATCAGTGGATGACAAAGAGAGACAACACTTAAGGTGCAAACTCCATGAAAAGTTTGATATTCACCAATGGATTTAGGCATAGAACATGCCAAGATCAACTCAATTTTTCCTTGCTTAACCTGCATAAAAGTAGAAACACTAAACAAAGTAGAGTCAAGATCGTTAGAAAAAACATATGGTCTCACATCCTTTCTCACAATCAGCTTACTCTTAGAATTTTTAATCTCTTGTTCATGCTCAGTAGCTGACTTTTTCCCCTCATTATTCTCAACCTCTTTCTCCTTTTCAACTCCCTCGAATTTTACCTCTTCAGTCACAATTCTCTCCTCCAGCTCTTTCTTCATACTATAACGCTCATGCTCACTCTTCATGTATGCTAGATCAATACAAAGTTGCTTAGAGTTAAGCGACACAAGCCTGGTACGACAGCCATTAAATGTGAAGGAATACTTATTAGTATATCCATCATATTTGACTTCTCGATTAAACATCCACCATTGTCCCAACAGCACATGCGTCACTTGAATGGGAACCACATCACACAACACCTCATCCACGTATTGACCAATACGAAAAGGAACAAGTGTGTGCTTAGTAATCCAAATATCACCACTATCACTTTGCAACTTGTAAGGTCGAAGATGATCAATGGTTGGAAGATTCAATTTCTCAACCAAGACAGTACTTGCGAGATTAACTTCACAACCCTTATCAATGGCTAAGCTGCAAACTTTATCCTTGATATGGCAACGTGTATAAAACCAATCATTTTTTTGAGCTTTGATGATTTCCAATTGCTCAGTTATCTCACGCAATGCCACAGTATTTACTCCTTTAGGCACAAGATGGTGAAGCTCCAGTTGAGCATTCGTTTGTCTCATACTTTTATTACCTGCAAAACTCAACAAAAATTAGTAGAACAGTCCTCACTCGCTCCCTTACGTGTTTCACTCCTCTCATGTTTTCACTCAAGTGTGTATGGCACTCTAATGCTCTCACCAATTCACTTCTCAAACCACTTGTTTGTTTCCTTTGAAGAAATCAGAAATTTTCTCAAGGAAGTTCAATCAAACTTTAATCAATATAACTCCCAATTGTATCAAAGGAACAAGGAAACAAAAAGTAGAAATGGAAAGCTCAAGTAATGAATAAGGAATGGAAGAGGAAAAAATTGATGTACAAAGAAAAAGAAAGTCCAAGTACGATGATGGAGTTCCCAAGTGCTTTACTTAATTGCCCAATTGATTTTTGGAAACAAGTTAGGTGTTGGACTTATTTGGAAATTTCCTTAAAGTCGGCTAACCAAACAGAATTATTACCAAAATTTTTCCAGATTCCCTCTCCAAAAACCTTCCTAAAGTCGGCTATAACAAATCAGAATTTGGTAGCTAAAAAAATTTCCAGATTTCTGCTCCTTTTAAACCTTCCAAAGTCGGCTGCAAAACAGAATTTGGTAGCTTCCTAACCGCTGAAAATTTCCAGATTTGTTACCTTATCAAATCAGAATAGCTTCCACGAAAAAAATTCCAGATTTCTTGTCTTTTTAAATTCCCCTCAAAGTCGGCTGGAATTTCCTAAAAATTTTTCCAGATTTGGTAGCTTCCTAACCCCAAAATTTTCCAGAATTGCCTCTTCTTAAATCCCCTCAAAATTTTCGTCCCTTACTCTCCCTCAAGAACAACAATTCGGCCCTCCCCTCTTTGCTCCACACAAGGACAGTTTTGACGCTTGGTGCTAAACAATGGCTTCACAAGATGACACAAGCAACGTCACCCAAGAATACCCCAAGCGGCCTGCTCAAGAAACTCCCAAGAGGTTTACTCCTAAGCCAAGAAAGCCCCGTATGGATGCAAGGACGTACAAGAAACTGTTTATACGTAGGGAGGTGCAAATCTTCAAGAATCAAGATGGTCAAGATCCTCAAAAAACTCAACGGGTGATACAAGTGATCAAGGCTCAAGGTGTGCAAGATTTTCAAGAGGAGATTGGTCAAAACTTTTGAGTAGTCTTTTCTTGATGTAATTTTCTGGTTTGTTGGAACAAGTGCAACAAGACAGAATTTGGCAAATAAAAGTGCGGCTTCCTTCTTTGTTGTTTGCTACCCGAATGCCTTTTCTCTTTTCCTTTTTCTGTTTGTTTTTTTTTTTTTGACTCTAAGAACACACAATTACTCGGCTGTTTTTTTTTTTGGGTAGAATTCCAGAATTTAATGTCAATCCAATGTTCTCCTTCAATCCTCCAATAATTATCAAGACATGTATCAAAGTTTCAAGACTTCAAGATTAGTTTCAAGAAACTCAAGAAACCCTAGATTATGGTAGTCCCTCTCCAAGATTCCAACCCCAAACAAGTTCAACCACAAAATCAGTTTAGGAAATTAATTAAAACAACTTGGTGGAATAAACTAAAGTTTGGACAGATTTGGCAAGAAACTTGCGCCCAAGGAAACCCTAGCGGCTGGATTTTTTTATTTTTATTATTATTTTTTTTACTCTAAACCAACACAAAACTTCAAGAACAATATAACAAGACACCAAAATAAGAAAGAAACACAAGTTATGAACAAAAGTTTTTTTTTTCGGGATGAACAGTGTCGCTACAGTAGTGGTGAACAGTATCGCTACAGTCGCGCGCGGTGAACAGTATCGCTACAGTACCGATGAACAGTACGATGCTACAGTACCTTTTTTTTTTTTTTTTTTTTTTTTGTAATAACAATCGGACTTGACACAAAGAGAGACACGACCAGATTTGCAAAATAAATTTCACTAGGAAGCTTACGAACAAACTCAACGGGATATACTTGATGTCGTCGACTAGCTCTGATACCAACTGATGTGAGACGGATCTAGACGAACACCAAGTTGGGATGATTGGCGGAACTTTGACCCTTCTAGAATCACGAGCCACGAACTAAGGAGATTCCTTAACCCACGACTAGCAAATTTAGTGAACCAAAAGTATGGATAGAAGAACGCCACAATCAAGGAGACTACTTGATTGATAAGTTCGATGAACAACTTGAGATTAATTCTCAAGTATTCAAAGGAAATTCTCTTGAGGCAAGAGAGAGTGAAATAACTCACATATATTTTATAAAATCTGAATTCTTCCCCTAATGAATGAAAACCTAGGCTATATATAGCCTTACAAGACAAAACCCTAACTCGGCTAGGCTAGGCCTTTGGCCCGATTCCACTACTCAAATCCACTATCTAATGGTCAGCTTATAATTGATCCAATGAAGGCTTTAAGCTGGCCCAACATAACCCAATAAAAGCTAATTAACCAACTTAAGTTATAGTGAGCCTAGACTCTATAAATCGGATCCAACTCAACATGAGGTCTTGGACCGAATTTATTCCTAGCAAATAAAATAGGAATCTAGAAAATAAACTACTAACTATTACTAAAAGATTCAATCTCTTGCAGCCCAAAACATGGCCCATAAGCGGCCCATATTTCGTATCAAGTGAGATATAGTCCAATTCCCAAACTGTACCAAATCTGGAAAATCCTAATTTTGGCTAGCCGAATGGCCTAGCTTGACCTAGGACTTGTTGTTTTGAAAATTCTGAGGTCAATCACCTACCAAATATATTAGATGTTTCTTAGACCTTTGTTTCACAAATGAGTCAGATGGGAGTTGATTTCTTTGGGCAAAGTGTTTGAAAAAGAAAAAGAAAGCGAGAAGGCAGATTTGCCTTGGAACTTTCTTGAACTTTGGTAGTTTTGTTAACTACATTCCCGTGCGAATTTTCAAATGAAATTTGATAAAGGAATAGCCCTCATATGAAAGTTGAATTGCACCAATTTTGGTGTCATTCCAAGACTGTTTTGATATACAAATGATAGGCCAAAGTTGTTCTTCCAAATCTGGAAAATGTTCAATCAATCCTCATTTTTAGCTAACTTTGAGCTGCTATATCTTGAAGCTCAAAACTTTGATTCTAGTTCCGTTTGTTGTGTTAAAAATTTTGATTGGAACTCTAATAGTTTTTTGAATTTCAGAGGTTAGTTCACTTTCTGTGAATTTTGCCGAATTTTCAAAGTTTACCAAAAACTAAGACCGAAACTGCCGTGGGAGTCCAAGTCAGCCACTTTAAGCCAAAATTTGAGTATTTTCTAGAATCTTAAAAAGGTGTCTTTTAGGAACTTTTAGTACTTTGAAACTAGTTTCCAACGGTGCCAAGTTTTCCAATTTTGGACCTACGGAGTGTAAGATATGATTTTTCAAATATTGCTCCTTAAAACTGAAATTTTTGAACTTGAAGTGAATTGAGTTTTTAGAAACTCTTCACTACCCTTCGATATTGAATGACCGTTTTAGACTTGATTTCTTGAGGGAAAACAGTTTTTCCTTGCATTATTAAACACCACTTTTGAACCTTGAATTTTGAGTAAGTAAAGCTCTATTCCATGACATTTTCTTAGATTGTACAAGTGTACGATGTCTTTTGTTAATAAGAGATTTATAAGTGATAGTGCGTGATTGTAAATTATTATTTGCTCAGGCACTCAAGGGGACCTTCAAGAGGATCTCACAGTGGACGCCTAAACCCTCAATTGGGCACTATTTTCTTGTTTTTGATTGGTGAGTGTCAAGTGTGTGAATAAGTGTTACGTGCTTAATTGTTATTACTGATGAAATATTTTGAAAATGCTGAGTCGAGTGTGTACTTTATCGCACTCATTCTCATTTAAGTGAAGTGTATTTGAATTACTTGAAGTGAATTACGTGAAGTGAATATTTAAGTGAAGTGTTTCAGTGATTATTTATGCTATGATTGCATAAGTCAATTGGAGTGAATCTCCTCGACTCTCAGTGATAATAATGGGGACGCCCAAATCTCATCGGCCGACCTTGCGACTCGAGCCGGCATGGGCTTGGTCGAGAAGTTTGGTGAGCCATGGGAAAAGTGTAAAAGCGTGATCTATTGGAGAGATCTCGTTTGGCATACTCGAGTAGTATCGCCTTATATAAAAGAAGAGCGGGCCCGATGCTGGGGTATGTAATGGTGAATGGGGAACGATTAAGTGAAGTTTCTACGGACTAAATACCGATCCGGTTGACGGAGTGTCATCGCGGGGAGGTAATTGATCGAGCAGTGGCAAAGCATGTGGAACTTAGCTCCTGAGAGCTCCCATATCCTTGAATTGTTTCTGTTTACTTTCTCATTCGAATTGTTAGTTACTTGAATACTACTGTGTTACTTGCTAAATTGTGATTGCTACTTGGATTACGTGCTTGCATGTGTGTTTCTTGGCCTCACTAAGTATTGGCTCATCCCATTAGTTTGTTTTCTTTAACAGGTTGGATTGAAAGATTTTGGCAAAAAACCGACTAGGTTATACTTTTCATTGGAATCTGGATTGTAAATGTTTAGTCGACTTTTAATAGTTGTATTTTGTTACTTGAAGTATCTTTTGAGAACATGATGTAAGATTTGGATATTTAGTTAAGAAAGTGACTTTTCTTCAATTAGGCTTGTACTATTTGGTATGCATCGTTAAGTTTGAATTGATTGTCTTGAGTCCTGGCGCGAGTTAGGCAGGCGTCCCGCGAATATCCTTGGGTTCGCCCTTGGGAGAAGTGGGGGCGTCGCACAGCCACCATTAGTGACTAAGGAAAAGAAAGATATTTTGGTGGAAATATTTGTGATTGTGCTATTTGTCAAAAATCCGTCCAAGGTCTTGACCAAGACCCTTTGACCAAGCCTTTCTTAGTCTTCATCTTGTAAACATTGAACCAAAACCATTTCATTTTTCATTGTCTTGGCCCAAAATAGAGAGAGGAAAAACAAGGGAGAGACTTCATCTTGCACCTCACTTCCTTGCCTGAGTCTTGAGTTTCAACCGTTAGTTTTGCAAACTAGTCCATAAAAGTGGATCTCTAAGGATGTTCAAGGGTTTTTATGGAGTGATTTGGGAAGATAAAGGTGTTGGTAGCCTCTTTGCATAGGGTTTAAGTTATTTATGGCAAGAAATCTCTCTTTACTTCTAATACTAGCATCCTTGTGGTTTAGGGTTGCAAAATATGTAGTTTTATGAGAAATATTATGGTTTGAAGTGATGTGATGGAAATTTTCAGTTTTTATAGTGAATTTTGATAACTTTCCATGTTTTGATAACTTTGCTATGTGAAAATTTGAAGTTTTATAGGCTAGTTTAACTTGCCTAAAGGATTTTCCAGCTTAGGGTATAATTTTCAACATTGATGATGAATCTGCCCTGTTTCTGACCAACATATTCGTCCATGATAGAGGTAGAATCAGGTCTTGGTCAAAACATGAAAGTTGTAGGGAATGGAGTTAACAATCTTCCTGTAAAATTTCAGCTCAATCGGAGCATTGTATCATGTAAAATGACTAAAATACCCCTGACTACCAAAAGCCCTATTTCACAGGCAGCTTTCTGATTTTTCTGAGATTCCACATTTTGACCTTGAAAATGCACGAACTAGGTGTTGATGTCTTAATAAGAAATGTAGCTCTCTGTCTTAGCTTCAAAAATCCATAAAATGTAACCCAATCTGATAAGCGTAACTTCAGCTGTGACCAAAACGCCGGAAGATGTCAAACCTGTTACTTAGTTATTCTTCTTTAATACTAGTTTCCAACTTTGATTTTGATAGTTGCATTGCTAGAATTGCCTTGTATTGGGATGACATTGAACCTAGTGAAGGGTTATTGTATTAAGATTGCTTATGTGTGAATTTGAGCTGAGTTGAGGAAAATAATGAAGCCAAAAATGGCTGGAAAATAGCTAAATACAAAGGGCATGCCGCCCAAATTTTCACTCGAGGATTAAGCGTGTGTACTCGTGACTTGAACGAAGATTTGGAGTCAAATTGAACTTGGATTATCCGTGGTATTCGAGTCTTCTTTCATAAAGGTATATAAGCTGAAATTTGGCCGAAACTCGTACCCTTGAAAAAATCAAAGTAGTGACCACTCGGAATATGTTTTCCTCAATTCCAAAGTTTTAGTTGCTTCTTTAGCAACACCAAAAGAGCGAGCATGAATTTTCTAGAGTTTGATACGTAACATGAATTCTATCTAAACAAGTTTCATTTACTTGATCTGTTTAAAGCGAAACTCTTAAGTTTTGAACCCTAGTTGATTTCAAACTTTTAAATGATATCGTATCGCAGATTTGGACTCCAACCAAGGAGTTACACATGAACGTGATTTTGACAAGCACTAAATCTTTAGTGAGTGTTCCTTGTGTGTCTGTACAATAAGTGACTATGTGACTATTTGTGAATGTTTGCTTGAATGTTAAATGCTTTCTAAGGATTACTAAATGGATTTTTGATGGGCGAGTGTGTGCTTTATCGCACTAGACCCAAGCCAAAGTGAATTTTCAATGATTGAATGCTACTTGTGCATGAATGTAAGCCTTTTGGTTGAATTGGGCCCTTACCCTTCATTGCCAGCCGACTCGAGCCAGAAGAGGACTGGGTTGGGCGGTTGGTGACCCTGGGATAGTGTTTTGGTATATTCGAATATATGACCACGAAGATTGGTGGAGACTGGCCAGGGAATTGGCTAGTGACAGGAAATGAAATGAATGAATAAATGTCAAGAACATTGGAGGAGTTGTCACTTGCAAATGTTTTCTAATGTCAGAAGGAAAAGGAAAATGATTGGCGAATGAATGAATGAATGACTTGAATGAATGGCTCCAAGTGAGCACGTATCCTTCCAATGATTGAGTGTTTATTTCTTGAATGACTGGATATTACTGTGCAAAATGTTAAATGTAAAGTTTCCCTGATTTCTATACCTGATTACTTGTTTGGAAACCTCACTGGGTTTTTAGCTCATTCCACGCCATTTGTTTTCCTTATAGAGGGCACAAGCGAGGCATGAGACTGGTACAGGCTAGCATAGTCTAAATTTTGAAATTTTACCATTGTACTCGCGCTAGTGCTCAGTTGGGGTTGAATGTATCTGGAATTCATAACTTTTGTTATATTTGGGATTGTATGAATGTTTGGAAAAGATATGAATGTAAGTACACGTTCCAAGTTTGGGAACTATTATTTCACTTATTCTTGAGGTTATATCTTATTTTATTTGTTAAGAGTGAACGAGTCCTGGCGAGAGTTGGGCAGGCAGTCCGCCAAACCCTGGGTACGCCCTAGGGGGAGGTGGGGTCGTCACAGTATTAAGGGATAATTAGAGGTTGACAAGATATTTTAGTGATTGGATGTGACGGGATAATTAGAGGTTGACAAGATATTTTAGTGATTGGATGTGACGGGATAATTAGAGGTTGACAAGATATTTTAGTGATTGGATGTGACGACCCCACCTCCCCCTAGGGCGTACGCCAGGGTTCGGCGGGTTGCCTGTCCAACTCTCGCTAGAACTCACTCACTCATAACTCAAGAAAAATAACGTATATCCATAGAAAATAAATAACACATCCACTTCAACTTAATATATACATTGATGCTCAAATCCAGATACAAAGCTTCTACACACCAAAATACTTCAAAGCGTTTACAATTCGAGTACAATCAACCCTAGTCGAGTGCTAGCGTGAGTACCATTTCAAAACTTCAAAACTAGACTACTCTATACCAGTCTCACGCCTCGCTCGTACCCCCTGTAAGGAAAACAAATGGCGTGGAATGAGCTAAAAGCCCAGTGAGGGTCCAAATAACAAGTTGACCATTATTTAAAAGTGCAAGTATCACATAGCAAGGTAATGAGCATGAAAAGTTCATAAAAGTGAGCAATAACACTTCAAATAGCAAATCTCAAAGTGAGCGAGTGTAAAGTTTTTCTTTTAAAACGGAACAATAATATGATAACTACTAATCATTCCAAAGTATAAGGATACGGATGGCTCTCAGGAGCCAAATTCCCATCGCATCACCAGAGTTTGATCAAGTAATAGTTGACACTCTGTCAACTTTCAAGTAAGTAACCAATCCAGTAGAGCACCACTTAAACTACTCTCCGTTCACTATCCAAACCCCTTATCGGGCCCGAACTCCAAGATAAACACTGATGATAATACTCGAGTATACCGATTAGTCGAGAAGATAACACTCCACTCGACAACACTAGATACCCATGGTTCATTATCTAATCGACCAACCCCTTGCCGGCTCGACTCGATTGACTAGCCAGTGGGGTTTGGGTCTCCAAGAAGTCGATGAGATATCATCTCCAATCGACTGAATCAAAATAAAAGTACGGAGACGGGAATGAGAGGCACCTCCCACTCACATTGAGTATGGTACATGCTGCCGCTCAGCACTTACAAGTCAAGTACAAGTATATCAAGTCAATTGCAACAATAAACAAGTATATATCATATTAGGGCAAGTGCAATAAAGTACATTCTTACCCGATCAAACAAATTACATATCATTAAATCACATTGGTCAAGTATTGAAAACAAGTGTCCAGTTCAATCAGGTATTTGGAAGCACTCACCAAAGGTCTAGTGCTTTTCAAAATCACGTTCAGGTCCAACTCCTTGGTTAGAGTCCAAATCTGCGATAAAATATCATTTAAGAGTTTAAAATCCACTAGGATTCGAAACATAGGAGTTTCACTTTAAGAAGATCAAGTAAATGAAACTTGTTTAAGTAGTAGTCACATGACTTCTTAAACTCTCGAAAATTCATGCTCGCTTTTTTAGTTTCGGTAAGGAAGCGATTAAAACTTTAGAATCCCCATTTGAGTCGAAAAGACGAGGAAAACGTATTTCTATTTTTTCAAGGGTACGAGTTTCGGCCAAATTCGAGCTTATATACCTCTACGAAAGAAGATTCAAATACCCTAGACAATTCAAGTGCAATTCGACCTCAATTCTTTGCTCGAGTCGCAAGTACATCCGCCTAACCTTCGAGTGAAAATTTGGGCGGCATGCCCCTTGTATTTAGCTATTTTCCAGCCATTTATGGCTTTATTATTTTCCTCAAATCAGCCCCAAAGTCACACACAAGTAATGTTACCACCATAGCCCTTCAATTAGGCTCCAAAATAATCCAATTACAACACAAGTCTTAACAAGGACACCGGAAATCAAGTTTAAAAGCAAATAGCTAAATGGCAGATTTGATGTCTCTTGGTGTTTCGGTCACAACGGAAGCTACGTTTATCGGATTGGTGTACACTTTATACCGTTTCGAAGCTAAGACAGAGAACTACAAATCATATGAAGATATCAACAGCCAATTCGTCCATTTTCAAGGTCAAAATGTGACATCTCAGAGGAAAATAGAAACTGTCCGCAACACTGTGCAGTTGGCAGTCAAGGGTATTTTTATCATTTCACATGTTACAGTGCTCAGATTGAGCTGAAATTTTGAAGGCAGCTATATAACATCATTTCCTACAACTTTTATGTTTTGACTTAGGCCTGATTCAGCCTCTAACATGGACGAATTAAACAAGTCAGAAACAGGGCAGATTCCACTACACTTGCTGGAATTCTTCTTGCTAAGCTGAAATTTGATGTTTCAATGCTTAAAAGTACCATTCATGCATTTAATCACCATCCCAAGTCCATATCCAAGCTCATAAACATCATATACTAGATAAACAATATTAATCAAAACTGAAAATTACAAACCCTAGCTGAAAATTCCACTACACCATCAACAACTACATAATTAGCCATAGCAATCCAAAAGTAGAAGGTTATATCCCAAATTTAGCAAGAGCAAGCAAAGGAAAAGGAAGTTCAGGATTTATACCTTCCCAAAGCTTCTTGCAAGTGAAAAACAAACCACTCTCTTCCAAAAATTTCACCACACAAAGCTGTCTAAATACCAAAAGGCAAGTTTAATCGGTTTGGTTTGGTTGATTTCAACTCAAACAAGGAAGAATCAAGGTTGGAAATGGAAGGTTTCTCTCCTTTCTTTTTCCTCTCCTAAGTCACGACCAAGCATGAAGAAAATGAGGTGTTTTTGGTTCTATTTTACAAGATGAAGATTAAGGATAGTCTTGGTCAAGACCTTGGTTGGATTTTTGACAAATGGCTTAATCACAAATATTTCCACCAAAATATCTCTCTTTTCCTTAGTCAATAATGGTGGCTGACTTAAGGGTTAATTAAGAGCTAATTAACTCAACTAAAATAGTATTCAAGTGATGCACTCAATCGGTAACGAACGGTACACATCGGTTCAACCCGATATTCCTTATTTCGCACGTACTAGGGTTTTAACTTATGATTCACTAACTTATTATTATCACTTCTAATCACACACTTTTTCTTATCTAAAACTCACTCTTAATCACCAAATTGAGTACACACTCCACACCGATTAATCACACTACCAAAAGACGTAAAACCGTAGTTTACCTTAACGATGAAAGTAAAGGGAAAACCCTTGGTTCTATGATTAATTGTAACTATTGAGGAAGTCAATGAGTAGTAAAGCTATTGTAAAATAATGGATTCCAAATAAAAGGGAATTTTTAAGAAAATATGCGGAATTTTACAAGTCCTCACAATCACACTACCAAAATGCACACAAAAACACACACCAAAACCCTAGTATGCATAAAACCCTAACTTATGCCCTTCCTTTAGAAAAATCATAACTTGAGTTATAAATATCAAAAATTTATATAACTTGCCTTGTTAAAAACTAGACTTCAAATACTAAGAATCTTTAGAAGACACCTCAAAGAGATTTAGTTCATAGTTGCTCCAAATTGAGCCATAAGCTACTACAACATTCCCATGTTTACTTGTACAGGGCAGAATTTTCAGTCAACTTTGCCAATTTTTTGGAATTTATTGAGATTGAATCAAACTCTAAATTTTATCCAGCAGGAAGATCTATGAGTCTAGTTTCAAACGCAACAAACGGAACTCAATTCCAACTTTCCTATACGAAATTGTAGCCAATTTCCCAAAGCTGCGTAGAGCCTCCTGCGAAAATTCTAGATTTTCTAACAACTTGAAATTATGAAACTTTTCTTAACAAAATGCACTCCCTTGACTCAAATTCAACCATTAGAGCAACCAATAATCAAAGGTAAGTGAGTTCACATAAGAGTTATAAAGACAAGTCAAATTTCAGGGTCTCACAAATACCTTATAAAATAATATCCATTTGCATAAAACTCCTCCTAATTTTAAAAAATTTAGCGCACACATCTCACTAGTGGGTACCACTTGCATAATGTATTACAAACTTAACATGTATTAACTTATACAAGGAAAATGATTTAAAAACTTGACTCACTTGTAAAAAATATCTAGGAAATGAAGGCAATACGGTAAAGTAAAAAAAAAATGTATTCGAAGAAATAAAATAAAATAAGAAAATTTTTCGGGTTCTCACATTCTCTGCCCCTTAAAAGAATTTCGAAATTCTCACCTTCTATCACCCTTGTCGACTCTGAAGACGGTTGTTCATAAATAGCATAGGTTCTAGCCAGTGCTCGAGATCCGTTCCCTCCTTCATTTACTTGTTTAGAGACATCTTTATTCATTTGCTGAGGAGCACTCTCTCTTTGTTGATTTTTCAGGCAGTTTACAAGTGGATGATCTAGGCTTCCACAAATCAAATACTTTCGCCACTTTTTCCAACAATTTTTTCAGTGTGATTAGACTTCCCACAATATCCACAGGTCAAGTGAGGTGTCAGTTCTTGGCTTTCCCGTGGAATTTTCCTTGATGGTTCCCTTTCAATTTGAGTTCCTGTTGGTTTCCCCGCCATGGGTGGAGATGGAAGTGAAAGTTGTACTTCTCTAGCTCTTCTCCCAACTTTGGAAGGTGGTACATCTTCTCTAAGCATTTTCAGGTTACAACTGCTAAATGCATCTCTTTTCCGTGTTTGAAAAGCTCGCAATTGGGATTTCGTACTTTCAAACCTTTGAGCTTTTTCAAGGGTGTCACTGAATGTAGGAATTTGAGCTGCTGCCAAAGATTTTTGAATTGTCAGATTTAAGCCCTGAATGAACCGCCTTTTTCTCTTTTGCTCAATAGCAACCAACTCTGGGGCAAATTTGGATAATTTTGTAAACTGACCCTCATACTCGGCAACACTCCTTGATCGCTGACGAAACCTTATAAACTCGTCCTCTCTTCTTTCTTGAACAAGAGAGGGAATATATTTCTCATTAAATTCTTGGGTAAAATTTAGCCAAGTCTAGGGTACTTGTTCCCTCTCCTACTTAGTCCTTACGACAGTCCATCATGATTAGGCTGCTCCCTCAAATTGAAGTACAACAAATGTCACCTGCCTTTTCTCTGTATATCTTAAAGTAGCAAAGATATTTATCATGTTTTCTAACCAATTTTCAGCTATTTCAGGGTCAGGACTCCCAGAAAATTCAGAAGGAGAAAACTTTTGAAATCCCTCAAATGCTTTTTCCTCTCCGATCTTTTGATCTCTTTGTTGATTCACTTGTCCAACCCCTTGGCCCTGTTGGGGTACTAAATGTTCTAACAAGTCTGTCATACGATTTATAGCCAATACCACTTGATCATTTGCCCCAACCCTTGGCTCAATGTTTTGGTTAGCCACAGACCCACTCTCTTCCTTTTGATTTTGGACTTGTCCACGTGGACATCCCCGTTGTTGTCTTCCAGCTTCTATTTTTTTCTCAACCAGTCTATGTAGATGTCTATTAATTCAATATTCATTATGAACATACACACATATATGCATGTAAACATACCAATGACAAGCACATATATTCAAACATAATAACTGACAAATTAGACTAAAGCATTTCCATAAGCAATGTAGCCACAAACAATTCTAGCTACCAATTAGGTTCAATCAGAGCTATTTAATCAACACAAGTTGAAACCTAATGTCATACATATTCAAGTTGAAGGCATTAAACACATTAAACAATTCTCACGGCCAACCCCATTATCCTTTTCACACAAGTCAAAACCAATGGTCACTAGATCATATCATAACAGATCTGGTCAACTCTGTCTTCCTAAAATAAAAATCTATCAATGACGGTTGCAGGAAAACTATACTTAATCAATATGAGGACCCAAAATTCTCTTTTACTAGCCTATCTATTTATTTATTTATTCATTTGCTCCAATTAATTTATTTTATTCATTTTAATTACATCTGCATTGTACATTGTCTCATTTTATTTTTTTAACACGTTTGCTCTTAAACTTAATTTTTCTGTCGTCCAATTAGTGAAAATTTGAGAAATCACGCTTTTCGAGGTAAAATGTGGTCTGAGAGTGCAGTGGTCTTGGAGAGTTAAGGATAATCAATTGTAGACTAAGAAAAGTTAATTGAGGGATTAGAGGTGAGTGAGTTGAGTTAAACTTAATTAGGAGCATTAATGAAATACTATTCAAATGTTGACTTTTGCACCATAAAAGTGGCTCTATGTCACTTCACTCTTTCACCATTTCACTTCACAAAAATCACACCAAACACACTCTCTCTTCCTCTCCCTTTGGCCAAACCTCCTCCCCCTCCCTTGGCCAAGAAAACTTCATCTTCTTCCTCTCAATCTTGTTCACTAATCTTACTCCCAACCTTGCTCACACCTTGGATTATCTTCAAACTTGTTAAAAGACTTGGTGGAGGGAAGATTCTTGGAGGATTAGTGCTTGGTTTCTTGAGGTCAAGCTTGCTAACCTTAGAAGAAGGTAACCTCTCTAAGCTCCAATCTCTCTTTCATCCATTAGCTAAATTTTAGCTAGATATACTTGGGGTTGTTAAAGGGTTCTATGAACCTTGACATTAGGTAGCATGTCTAGAGGATTTTCTTGCTTTCTTGAGTTGCTCTTAGGAAGATGCTTTGAAGGATGATATGTTTGATTTGGTTGGATGATCATGTGATATAGCATGGATTCTTGGCTTGCTTGATGGCTTGATTTTACCTCTTTACTAGCTTGCAAGGTTATAGCTTTGTAGGTTAACATTGACTTGCTTTGTTGGTTGTTTTGGTGGCATGAAAAATGAATTATAATGCTTGAATCTTGGTGGAAAAATTTTAGTTTTGGCACCCTCCTTGTTGACCGAAAAATGCAAGAAAATTTCAGTTTTTCAAGGCCACTAGTCGGCCAAATATTGAGGCTAAAAATTTCAGTTTTTGAGCCATTATTTTGGATGAAAATGATAGCTAAAATTTCAGGTTTTAAATCCTACTGTTGGCCGAGACTATGAGGGCAAAATTTTAGGTTTTAGAGCTTCATTTTGAACTCCAACCATGTACTAAAATTTCTGGTTTTAAAAGGCCTAATTTAGCTCCAACTTGGAGCTCAAAAAATTCTGGTTTTGAGGCCATACTCATGGCCGAAAGTTTGGGCGGAAAATTTCAGTTTTGGAGCCTCTTCTTGAACAAAAATCTTGCTAAAATGATGGCCTTAGATGCACCTTGATCGGAGCAATTAAGTTGGCTTAAAACGAATGGAAAAAAGAAAGGTTTCACAAGTAGGTTTGCTGGAATTTTCGTGTTTTAGGCTTCAAAAATCAGCTTTCGAAAAACTGTTGTATCATGATATATAAAAATCCAAATTGGGTTCTGTTTCTTGCATTTGAAACTAGACTTGAATTTCTTTCAGTTTTTTAAATTTGACGAGCTAGTTCAATTCCTATGAATTTTGATAAATTTTCAAATTTCACTGAAATTCAAGACTGTTTTGCCCTGTTTTTACTGAAGCAGCGATTTGGAACTAAAATTCGACTAGTTTCTGATTTGAATCTGGTAGAAATGTCTTCTAGAGAGTTTTAGTTCATTGAGTTTATTTTCCAACAGTATAAGATTTGTGATTTTTGGACTTGTGGAACTCAAATTATAATTTTTCAAATAACAATACCAAAACTGCAATTTTCCTTATAAAGTGACAAAAGCTCAAAAGTGGTTTGGAAACATTTTCTGGGTTCAAGCCTAACCTTCTTGATTATTTGCACCCCATTTCATACTTGGGAAATGGATTTCGCCGAGCACATGAGATTTCTCTTGACTTGGATCAGAAAACTTGATTGTTTGGAAGTTGATCAAGCTTCAAGCGAAACTAGTTGGGTTCCTTTGACTCCGAAATAAGATTTTTTAACTCCTAATCTTATGCCCTCAATTTCCGTGAAAATGAACCATAAATTGAGCGTTTGAACTAAAGTAATTCTTGAGAAATTTCACTAGTTTCATATTTGAAAGTTGGAGCTTTTAGCTCCAATATTTACTATGAAATAAGTGACGCTTTTGATGAATTTTGACTTCATAAGTTTAGATAACGTGAACGCTCATTTATATTCTAAAACTTGGGAATAGGATTAGAAGTTTTAAAATATGAAAACATTTTTTTCCCTTCCTCAATTTTCGTGTAAAAAATTAAGCATTATACTCCTCTTTTCAAATCCAAAGTCATTGCCACGACTTGACTCGAAAATGGAGCTTTTGAGTCCTCCTTGAGTATTATTTCAGTGATTAAGTGAGAATGTTTCTCTTTTAATTTGACTTGAGCTTAAGGCTCTTGAGTGTGGGTAGCAAGGGGTTTTTTTTAATTATTAGTTTTGGTCGAATACCTAGGTAACCGTGATTGTGCATGTCTCAGGTGATCACCTAGACACCGAGGAGCTCTTTTGACCTCTTGCTTTTGCTCTCGCTTTGCTCTTGACTTTAGTGAGTGTCAAGTGCATGCTTTATGTTGCTTTGATTGAAATGATACTTGAATAAGTACTATGTGATTCTTGTGATTTGTAAACTTGTCGAGGTAAGGGTGTACTTTATCGCTCTCGTCCTCTCCTTCTTGAATACTCGCTACTTGTTAAATGAATTTGTGTGACTTGTACTTGTACTCGAACATGCTTTTAACTCATGAGCACTGAGCGGCAGCATGTACCACACCCTATTCGGGTGGGAGGTGCCTCTCATCCAAACTCAGTGTTATGATCGATTCTATGTCGATTTGAGTGTTGTTTCATCGACCAATTCTACTTGTGGGGATGCTCCAATCCATTGACTAATCTCGTAACTCGAGCCAGTAAGGGCTTGGTCGAGAAGCTTGGTTAACTATGGGAAATTTATAGATTGATCTTTTGAGATCTTGTTTGACATACTCGAATAGTATTGCCACCTCGTGCTTATTTGGTTCCGGATTCGAGAGGATGATATGGTGGATAGAGGAAGTAAGCGGAGCTCTACGGACGTGTTGCTACTTGAGTTGACGGAGTGTCAACCAAAGATGGCTTGAATCGGCCGCGACGTGAGAATAGCTCCTGAGAGCTCCTGTATCCTTTCTACTTGTGTTTTACTTCCTACTTGTTCACTTATGTGAAATTCATGTTAAGTTGCTTTTAAGTGTGCTATTTGATTTGGTTTGTTCTACTTGCTTGCTTGCTTGATTTTCTTGGCCTCATTGAGCGTTGGCTCACCCTAAGTTGTTATTCCTTAATAGATCTTGGAAGTGGAAGTTGGGAAACTCTAGATTAGTGATTTTTGGTTGAAGCTAGTAAGCCTCTTATATGACATTTGAGGAAATTGAAGTGTAAACTTTGTTATGTTTGAGATTTTGGATTGTAATAGTAGATGGTAGACTTAGAAGAATTTGACTTGTATATTTGAAGTATTTCTTTAATCCTAAATCTATGGTTGACTTGTGAATCTCTATTAAACTAGAATGAGTGCATGAGTCCTGACGAGAGTTGGACAGGCGCCCCGCTGATACCCTAAGGCGAGCCCCAGGGAGAGGTGGGGGCATCACAGTTGGTATCAGAGTTCTAGGTTTGAAATATCTAGAATAGTGTTAGGGGTTCTGAGTCGTAAACTTTCAATCATAGAAATTCGTGATAAATCTTAAGTTAGATCTTTGAGTAGCACCCGTGATTTTAAGGACTTAACCTTGAGTCTTGTGAGTTGTTTGTAGAAAATGGACAGTGGCAGCGACAGTGATACGATCGAGGGACCGCTCCCATTGATTCGGTTTCAGATGTTCGGAGGCGGACCCTCGCTTCAATGGTCACCCGCCAGTCGGGTTAGGACATGCTCATGCTGTGAGAGGTTCATCTACCCTAACCACGTGGTGTTAAGGGTGGTTGAGGAGAGGAGACAGTTGACCCATGACCTCAAGCAGAGATGGAGGTAATGAGAACCACTATGGGGGTCCAAGCTACCAGGATTCAGGAGTTGGAGACTAGGGTCCTCGAGGAGTGTTAGAGGGCTGACGCCTCCCACGCTCAGCTTCAGACGACCGATGGGCACCTTATTCGGATTGTAGAGGAGGTGAGAGACCGTGTGGATGGTATTCTATCCGAGTGTGGGACCATGACCGATCACATAGAGGAGACCGTAGGTGGAGGAGGACCTGGGGATGCTGTCCCTACTGATGAGGAGGAGATAGAGCCCATGGAGGTGGAGGCCGAGGACGATCCTTCTGAGGATATGGGGTCTGTTAGTTCGGCCCACTCAGACTAGTGATATTCTGATCTTTTAATTTTAGCTAAGGATTTAGAAGGGGTGATCCTCGCCTTGGGGCCTTTTGTATTTTGTTGCATGTACTCCTATATTTTGAGGCACTTGGTTGCCTATGTCCTGTACTTGACATTATTGACTTGTTTTATGAACTCTTGACTTGTATCATGACTTTTAGTTTATGTAAAGAATCATGCTTTAATTTCAAGTGTTCTTGCAATTTGTATATATTTTTAAATTACTATGTTTATTTACCCTCTTTTAATTATGCATTTAAACTCTTGCTAGATGGATCGGCGAGGACGTGGACGGGGTCGTGGGTATGGGTTTCGGCAACTCCGTACTCTCGAGAGAGATGAGGGATCAGCGACCGATCCGAACCAAAACTCTAGGAATGAAGGGGGTGACCAAGTCGCTACGGTCTTTAATCGTATAACTGATGTTCTTGAGCGTCTAGCTGAGCCCCAAGGCCTTGAGCCAGTCAACGCACCTAGAAACCACGAGAGGAGTGAGGATAGAGCCCTAGAGCGTTTCTTGAAGTTCGCCCCACGGATAGATTTTACGGAGGGGTGAAGATAGATTTCACGGAGAACCTGATCCCGAAGCGGTAGAAAATTGGTTTGAGAAAATGGTAGAAATCTTTGCCGCCTTAGATTATGCCGAGGAGAGGCAGGTGAATTTTGCCGTCTTCCAGTTCAAGGGAGCGGCACGCTCAAGGTGGAATGTTGTTAGGGCGAAATGGAAAAGAGAACAAACCCCCTGGATTTGAGCAAACTTTGAGAGGGAGTTTAACGCCAAGTTCCTCCCGCCCATGATACAAGAAAAGATGGAGGATGACTTTATTAGGTTGAAGCAAGGGTTGCTAAATGTGACCGAGTATGAGGAACGGTTCACCAAACTTTTCAAATTTACCCTTGAGCTAAAGGTCATAGAGCGCAAAAGGATAAGAAAATTCATTCAAGGGTTAAATATAGAAATCCAAGAGTCCCTAGCAGCAGCTCAGATTACCACTTTTACGGATGCCTTGGATAAGGCACAGAGGGTAGAAAATGTTAAGTCCCAATCCAAAACTTTTCATGCTAGAAAGAGAGGTAACCCAAGTAATGCCCTTGGACCGTCTGAGAGGTCTACCCAACCACTTAAGATGGGAAGAGGGGTTAGAGGAGTGAGGATGCCCGGAAAATCAAGAATAGCTCAATCAAAGGGAACCCCGCCAAAAGAAAATCAGAGTGGGCGAGATCAGCGAAAAGGGAATTCTCAAGCTGGTCAGGCTGTGACTCTTCATGTGACTTGTGGATAGTGGTAAGTCTAACCACACTAAGGCCGAGTGCTGAAGAAGCAAAGAAAGTGTCTACTCTACGGTAGTACCAAGTATCAGATCTCAAGTTGGTCTAATGCCTCTAAGGAAGGAGGAAATACTCAACAGTCTGTTAGGTCCACTTCAAAGCAGTCGAGTGCCGGAGGGAGCCGACCAAAAGTGCCAGTAGGGTTTATGCGTTAGACAATCAGCAAATCCCTAACCCGATTGAAGTGGTGGAAGGTACGATCCTCATTTTTATCGCCTAATTAGGGTTTTAATTGATCCCCGGCCAACCCATTCTTTTGTAGATCCTAACTTTATGAATGGTATAGATGTAAAGTATGATTTCTTACCTTGTGATTTGGAAGTTAAGACTCCAACGGGGGACCAGTGCCTAATTGCTAATAAGGTTTATAGAAATTATGAGATTTGGGTTGGTGAGAGGAAATTGTTGACGGACTTAGTGAGCCTAACAATTAAGGGATATGATGTGATACTCGAGATGGATTGGTTGGATCGATACCATGCTCAATTGGATTGTAAGATGAAATTAGTAGAGTTGCGCATCCCACGGGAAGCAACTTTGAAGTTAGATGTGAGGGGTAGACTAGCATCGTCTGCTCTAATTTCGGGGATTCGAGCTAGAAAATTATTGAGTAGTGGGGCTATAGGATATCTAGCCTTTCTGATAAATACACCTGGGGATAAGATGAAGTTGGAAAACGTGCCAGTAATGAAGGAATATTTCGATGTCTATCCTGAGAAATTAGAGACGTTACCTCCGGAGAGAGAAATAGTGTTTAAAATTGATGTAGATCTGGGGACGGCACCTATCTCTAAGATGCCTTATAGGATGGCTCCAACTGAATTAAAAGAATTGAAATTGCAGTTGTAAGATTTATTAGAAAGAGGCTTTATCAGAGAAAGTGATTCACCATAGGAAGCTCCAGTGTTCTTTGTTAAGAAGAAAGATGGAAGTTTAAGACTATGCATAGACTATCGAGACTTGAATGATGTGACCATTAAGAACAAATACCATTCGTCTCGCATAGATGAGTTGTTTGATCAATTGCAAGGGGCCGTAGTATTTTCCAAGTTGGATTTGAGGTAGGGCTATTACCAGTTGAGGATCCTAGAAGCGGATGTGCCTAAGACCGCTTTCAATTCGAGATATGGGCATTTCGAATTTGCAGTTATGCATTTTGGGTTAACTAATATGCTAGCAGTCTTTATGGACTCGATGCATCGGGGCTTTAAGCCGTATTTGGATCAATTTGTGGTGATATTCATAGATGACATATTGGTGTACTCTAAATCTCGAGAAGATCATGAACAGCACCTAAGGATGATCTTGCAAATCTTGAGAGAGCACCAACTTTTTGTTAAGTTCAATAAGTGTGAGTTTTGGTTAGAAGAAATAGCTTTCCTAGATCATATAATCTCTATGGAAGGGATTATTGTGGATCCAGCTAAGGTAGAAGCCGTTTCTAAGTGAAAACAACCAAAAAATCCTACCGAAATTTGAAGTTTCTTAGGATTAGCGGAGTATTACCGTCGGTTTATCAAGGACTTTTCTAAAATCGTGAGACCTCTAACCGAGTTGACTAAGAAGTATGGCAAGTTCATATGGGATCTTAAATGCGAGAAAGGGTTCCAAGAGTTGAAGAAATGTTTGACCGAGGTACCTATGTTAGCATTGCCAAATGGAGGAGATGATTTCATGGTTTATATAGATGCTTCATAGGATGGTTTGGGATTTGTGTTAATGCAAAATGGAAAAGTAATTGCATATGCCTCTCGTAAGTTGAAACCTCATGAGCAGAATTACCCGACCCATGACTTGGAATTAGCGGCAATGGTGTTTGCCTTGAAAGTGGAGACATTATCTGTATAAGGAAATTTTCGAGGTTTTCACTGATCATAAGAATCATAAGTATTTATTCTCCCAGAAAGAGTTGAATTTGAGGCAACGTAGATAGGTGAAACTTTTGGAAGATTATGACTGTACGCTTAACTACCACCATGGAAAAGTTAATATAGTGGCGGATGCCCTAAGTCGTAAGGTACAAGTGGCTAGCCTAATGGTGAGAGAATGGCACATGATAGAGAAAGTTAGCATTTGGAACCCGCGTCTTGAGTCATAGAGGGTGATTTTTGGGAATATCACAGTGAAATCTACCTTATTAGATCGAATCGAAGAAACTCAAAAAGGAGACCCTGAGTTGCAAAAATGGATTAAGAAAGTTCAAAAAGGGAAAAAGTCCGACTTCAATTTAGAGACCGATGGAGTGTTAAAATTTAGAAATCGTCTAGTGGTGCCAAAAGATGAAGGACTAAAGAAGGAAATTTTGGACGAAACTCATCGTTCCAAGTATATGGTGTATCTTGGAGGTAATAAGATGTATCAGAACTTGAAGAGCCTTTATTGGTGGAAAAATATGAAAAGAGAAATTGCCCAATTTATTCGGGCTTGTCTCACTTGCCAACAAGTTAAGACCGAACAACAGAAACCGTCTGGGTTATTACAGTCATCGGAGATACCTGAGTGGAAGTGGGAGAATATTACTATGGATTTCGTATTAGAGCTGCCAAGGATTCAAAGAGGTCACGACACTATATGGGTAACAGTGGATCGGTTGACCAAGTCTGCTCTCTTTTTGCCGATTAATATGAAGTACTCCTTGAAAAAATTGGCTAAATTATACTTGGATGAAATTATAAAGTTGCATGGGATACCGGTGAGCATAGTATTAGATCGGGACAGTGACGACTCCACTTCTCCTTAGGGTGAACCCTAGAGTTTCGGCGGACCGCCTGCCTAACTCTCGCCAGGGCTCAATACAAGTCAAATTTAAACTTAAAGGTAATCAACCAATAACAAAATCAATATCATGAAAAGTCGCTTCCTTATATAATCATTCAATTCTTACATCACAAAGTTTCCAAAAGGTACATCAAATTTCTCCAAAAATACAACCATCCAGAGTTGACCAAACCATTTACGTCCAAAATTCTAATCAAAAGGTAATCGAGTCAGCTTCTCCAAAAATCTTTCCATTCCGATCCCCTGTTAAGGAAAACAAACTATGGGGGTGAGCTAGCGCTCAGTGAAGCCAAGAAAAGCATGCAAACAAATAAGTTCAAGTAGTAATAAAGCTTATACAAAAGGGATGGCCATAAACTTCAAGTAATTTACAAGGATAAGTAAAACACAATCAATAAAGATACGGAAGCTCTCAGGAGCTAACTCCAGACAGTTTGGCCAAGGCTTTGATCCAAAATCCCACGTTGACTCTCCGTCAATCGCGCAAGTATCAAATCTGTAGACTCCACTTATCACCAAATTTCCGTCCACCGTTACACTCCTTATCGGGCCCACACGTCGAATAGAAAAGGCAATACTAGTCGAGTATGTTAAGCAAGATCTCAAAAGATCAAACTTTATGATTTTCTCATGGTTCATCAAGCTTCTCGACCAAGCCCATGCCGGCTCGAGTCGTAAGGTTAACCAATGGGTTTTTGGCGTCCCCCATGAGTACGAGTATAAGTCGATGAGATGGCTCTCCAATCGATGTCGAGTCAAACACAAGTATTATTTCCAAGTATGAGCAAGTCAATTATCAAATCAAGTAAAAGAGAACGAGTGCGATAAAGTACACATTTGTCTCGACAAATTCAATTCACATATTCAACAAGAAGTATTTCAAGTATTATGTAACAAATCATGCATTTGACACTCACCAATTTCAAAAGCAATTGAGCAAGAAATTCCTTTAAAGTTCCTCGCTGGAATTCCTTTCGAATCCCTCTTGAGCACTTGAAGAAATATTTACCAACCATCACTCACGGATACCCTAGACCATTGAGCATACAAAGAAAAAAGTTCGTTTGCCTAGAACTAGAACAATGCATCAAAAGGCTAATTTTATTGAGAACCGAAATTCACAAATGAAGGTTTAAGGTCGCAAGTTCGAGTCAAGTTAAAGGAGCTTTTCGCTAAATCATTGAAATAATGCTCAAAGAGAACTCAAAAGTCGTTTTTAATTCAAGTCATGGTAAGTAAATCTCAATTCCAAAAGAAAGTACCAATTTCACTTTTGGCATGAAAATCGAGAAAAAAGATAGATAGTTTTCATCTCCCAAAACTTCTAATCTCGTGACCCAAAAGTTTGAATATAAAGGACATTCACATTTGTCAAACTAATGGAGATAAAACTCATCCAAAACTCCACTCATTTCATAGAAATTGTCAAAGCTAAAGGTTTCGAGTTTTAAGTCGAAGCTTGAGAAATCCTCTAAGAATCACTCGAGTTAAAACGCTCCATTTTTAAAGTTCAAACTCATGAAATCAAAGGTATAAGACTAGGGATTGAAATTCATTTTCTCAAGTATAAGAATAAGACGCAATAACCAAGAAAGTTAAACAACTAAGAGAATGCATTAAGAGAGATTTAATCCTTTGAAAACCAAGATTCGAAATGAAGGTTTAAAATTCTAAAGGAACCCTTGTCTAACCATGAAATTAGTCCTAAAACGGACCAACAAACTCAAAGGAAGGTTAAAAGTACTTAAGAGAGTACTTTGTTTAAAACCAGAAAATTTCTAGCTAGGGGCGGCCCTATTTGGGAAAATCATATCTCGGGTTCCGTAAGTCCAAAAATTGGAAAGTTTATACCGTTGGAAACTAGATTTAAAGACTAAAAATCACTAGAAGACACTTTTCTCAGACTCCAATTCGAAATCATTCAAATTTTAGCTCAAAGTCACTGTTCTGGACAGGATAGAGCAAAACAGGCTTGCAATTTCAGTAAAGTTTGGAAATTTGGAAAAATTCGTAGGAAAGGAATCAACTCTTGAAATTTATATTGCTAATAGAGTTCCAAATTTAGTTTCAAATGCAACAAATAGAACTAAATTTGGATTTTCGAACAGCAAGATACGACAGTTTTAAGAAGTCTGGTTTTTGCAATCTGTTCAGCAGATTTCCAGTCACCAAGTTTCGACACAGTTTTGAAATCCGGCGATAACTAACACTATACAAGTCCAAATTGGGAATGGTTTATGGCGTTGAAAACTAGATTCAAAATTCTATAAATCATCAGAAGAAATTGTTTTCAAACTATTTTTACAAGTGAGACGAAATTGAGCCACAAGATACAGTTTCATAGTTTTTCTCAAATAAATAGGTAAAACAGGTCAATCCAATTTGCCCGTTCGCTACGGCTCACTCAAAACAAATTAGTAGGGGAATTTTATACCGTTGGAAAACCCTTGGTATGTAGTTTCAAATGCCACAAACAGCACTTCATTTCGACTTTTGTACAAAGATTTATACACAGACAAAGAACCCCTGGTCAACTGACCCGGGTAGCTAGCATCATTTGAGCATCGAAATGGTATTGAAATTATGCCAAATTTGGTACACTTAAACTTCCATATATGGACTACCTCCCTACCCAAATTTAGGCATTAACTCGCACAGGAAGGCAGTTAACAAAATGACCAAAGTTTGTGAAATTCTTCAAAACTAATCTGCCAACCCTATCATTCTTTCTTTTCCAAAAGTTTTGTCCAATGAAATCAGTCCCAATACACTCCATTTTTGAAACCAAGATTCTAGCAACATTTAATGAGCAATTGACGGTTAAATAACACTAAAGTTTTTGAAATAAAACACCTCAAAATAGACTTGACCATTCGGTCAGTAGGGGAAAGGAAAATTGCTAGATTTTTGGCCAATCTTTTCATGCAATTTTCAAACACCAAATGAAAGAGTTTTTTGGCTAGCAATGTGACGACCCTACCTCCCACTAGGGTGTACCCCAAGGTTTAGCTGTCCGCCTGCCCAACTCTCGCCAGGACTCACTCACTCACTTCAAATAAAATAGGTTACAACCTCAAGAGTAAAGGAAATAACAGTTCCCAAACTTGGAACGTACATGTACATTCATTTCTATTCCAAACATTTGTACAATCCCAATTATAACAAAAGATATGAATCCTAGATACATTCAACCCTAATTGAGCACTAGCGCGAGTACAATCGCAAAATTTCCAAAACCTAGACTATGTTTCAGGTAGCAATAAAAGTGAGCAATAACACTTCAAGTAGCAAATCTTAGTATGAGCGAGTGTAAAATTCTTTTTCTAAAAGAATCAATAACCCTACGAATAACAATCAAAGTGTAAGGATACAGATGGCTCTCAGGAGCCAAATTCTCGTTGCTTCACCAGAGCTTGATCCAGTATTAGTTGACACTCTGTCAACTTTCAAGTAAAGTAACCAATCCAGTAGTGCTTCGCTTCACACCAATCAGTCCACCATTCAATGCCCTTACTGGGCCCGAACACCAACTAAACACTGGTGGTAATAGTTGAGCATACCGATTAGTCGAGGAGATAACACTCCACTCGACAACACTAGATACCCATGGTTCGTTATCTAATCGACCAAGCCCTTGCCGGCTCGACTCGATTAACTAGCCAGTGAGGTTTAGGTTCCCAAGTAATCACTATAGTCGATGACCAATCGATTTAGTCAAGAGAAAAGTACGGAGACGGGAATGAGAGGTACCTCCCACTCGTATTGAGTGTGATACATACTGCAGCTCAGCACTTACAAGTCAAGCACAAGTACAAATACAAGTACATGTCAATGCAAATCAAGTCACCTGTACAAGCATGAATGAGATATTAAGTATCTAGTTAAGTTAGGTCAAGTGCGATAAAGTACATACTTGCCCGAACAAACCAAGCAAATGTTATCCGATCACATTGGTAAATCAAATATCAAGTTCAATCATATATTTGGAAGCACTCACTAAAGGTCTAGTGCTTTTCAAAATCACGTTCAGGTCCAACTCCTTGGTTGGAGTCCAAATTTGCGATAAAATATCATTTAAGAATGTAAAACTCTCTAGAGTTTGAAACATAGGAGTTTCGCTTCAGAAAATCAAATAAATGAAACTCATTTAAGTAGTATTCATTTTGCTTATCACACCCTAGAAAACTCATGCTCGCTCTTTTAGTTTCGGAAGCGGTTAAAACGTTTAAGTTCGTAAAGTGGCTAAAAGACGAGGAAAACATATTCCGAATGGTCGCTACTTTCATTTTTCTAAGGGTATGAGTTTCTGCCAAATTTTGGCTTATATACCTCTATGAAAGAAAACTCGAATACCATAGACAATCCAAATTCAATTTGACCTCAAATCTTTGCTGAATTCGTGAGTACTCATGTCTAACCCTCGAGTGAAAATTTGGGCGGCATGCCCTTTGTATTTAGTTATTTTTCAGCCATTTATGGCTTCATTATTTTTCTCAATTCAGCCCCAAAACTTCACACAAATAATCTTACCACAATAGCCTTTCAATAGGCTCAAAATCATCCAATTATAACACAAATCTAATAATACAACCAGAAATCAGTTTTGAAGACAAAAGGCTAAACAGTAGATTTGACATCTTATAGAATTTTGGTCACAACTGGAGCTACGTTTGTCGGATTTGGGTACACTTTTTACCGTTTCGAAGCTAAGACAAAGTGTTACAAATTTCATGAAGACAAGTCAACCCAGTTCACATTTGATCTAGGTCGAATTTGCAGATTACAGAACCAGAATTTCAATGTCAGTCTGGTTGTCAGCACTGGATTTGAATGTCAATAACTCAAACTACAAAATTCCAATTGAGGTGTTTTCAGATGCGTTGGAAAGCTGAAACATAGGGCTCAAATTTTCATGTTTTGACCAAACACTTATTTGATACGGATCAAAGTGAAAAATGAAGCCAAAAATGTGAAATCTCAAAACTACCCGCTGAAAAGAACATTTGGCAGTCAGGGATATTTTGGTCATTTCACATTCTACAGTGCTCCAATTGAGCTGAAATTTTACAGGAATCTATATAACACCATTTCCTACAACTTGCATGTTTTGATCTAAGCCTAATTCGGCCTTTAACATGGACGAATGAAACTGGTCAGAAGCAAGGCAGAATTATCTACTAAAGCTGGAAAATTCTTAGTTGGAAGCTAAAAGGCATATTAAAGCTAGAAATCTTCATATCATCTCTCTCAAGTCTATAACAAAGCTGGATATAACCATCTCATGGCTGGAAAATGCATATCAAAGCTGGAAAATGAAACCCTAGGCTGAAATTCCATCAATCTTCACCAATCTAGGTTATCATCCATAAAACTTCTAAGTTTCAAGTCATCTATCCAATAAAATGCAAGATAAGAGAGAGAAGAAGAGTTTCTTAGCTTAATACCTTCAAACCTCAAGGAAATACACAAAATCAAGGCTGCCCATGCAAAATCACTCCACCCAAAGCTTCCTTGTCACCTTGTTGCAAGTTTAATCGGTTTAGTTTTTGTAATTTCAACTCAAACAAGGTAAAATATAAGATGGAAATTGAAGTTCTCACTCTCTTTTTCTCCTCACTAGGTTCGGCCAACAAGGGAAGAAAATGGAGGAAAATGGAGCCAAGAAGAAGATAAGAAAGAAAGAAAAATGCTTGGTCAAAGTTTCCTATGCTTCCAACAAGTGTCACCACAAGAATAATTCTCATTTTTCTTTCTTTTCCCCCTTTCTTTTAGTCAATAATTTTGGGTAATTTGAGGAGATATTTAGGGTTAATTAGCTGAAATAAAGTGAGAAGATTAAGGTAATAAAGTAGTGGTCAAGTGGTGTACTCATCGGTAACAAACGGTACACTTCGATTCACACCGTTTTTCCTTAATTTGCACGTACTAGGGTTTTCACTTGTAATTTACTAACTTAATATTCTTACATCTAATCATACACTTTTCTCATCTAAACCTCACTCTTAACTACCAAATTTAATACATACTCCAAATCGGGTAATCACACTACCGAAAGACGTAAAAACCCTAGTTTACCCTAACGATGAAAGTAAAGGGGAAACTCTTCATTCTATTCTTTATTCCAACTATTGAGGGAGTAAATAAGTAGTACATATATTATAAAGTCATTTAATCAAAATAAGAGGGAATTTTAAGAAAATATGTGCGAATTTTCCAGTCTTCACAAGCAATTTGTCCACTTAAAGCTTAACATATCAGCTCTCAAATGGGACAAGAAAGTCACGAAAATATGGCATCAAAACAGAGTAACAAAAACTCAAAATTTCGGCCAGCATTTCTCCCTCTCCTCACGGTTTCCTTCTTTCTTTTTCCTTTTCTAGTTTCTACCATTAAAACTCGTCACAACCACACTAACACACACATAAACATCATGGCAACCCTCATTTAACCAAGGTGGGAGTTCATAGAGCCCACTTCAACCAACCAAATCCAACCAACAACAACAAGAAGGAAGTTACAAATTTCAAAGCCAAGAAATGAAACAAGAAAGCAAGAGTTTTGGTGAGAGATGTTTATACCTTCCAAACACAAGAGGAAACCCTAGATTTTTGGTGTGAGAAACTCTCCAAAACAGCCCCAACCAGCCGGCCTCTCTTCTCTTCAAGATGTCCTCAGTTAAACTAGCAAGGAGTTGCAAGTTCTCTTGGGGATTTTGGATGGAAGAGTAAGAAGAACTTGGGAAGAAAGAATGAAGAAGAAATGGCCAAGGGAGGTTCGGCCAAGAGGGAAGAGAAAAAGGAAGAGTTTTGGTTGATAAGTGGTGATGTGAGGTTGTGAAAGAAGGATTTGACATAAATGTCTCTTGGTGCACAAAAGTCAACATCCGATTAGTGAGCAATTAGTGCTTCTAATTGAGTTTAACTGAACTCACTCACATCTAATCTCTCAATTAACTTTTCTTAACCTACTATTAATCATCCTTAGTTCTCCAAGACTAATGTACTCTCGGATCGAATTTATCTCGAAAAACATGCATTCACTATTTCTCGCTAAACGAGCTGCAGAAAAATTAAATTTGCTAACGAAATGTTTTAGAAATATAAAGGAGATATTGTTCCATGTAGATGGATTTAAAATGGTTGAAATAAATTATTCGAAGTAAATGGGTGAATAAATAATTAAATAAACCAGTAAAACGAAATAAAAGTAAGTAAAATAAAATAAAAATTTCGGTCCTCACAGGGACCCTAGGTTTGTATCTCGGTTTTGGCAAAAGATGCAAGAAAACCTAGGGACTAAGTTGAATTTTAGTACCACATTCTACCCGCAGACAGATAGACAATCAGAAAGGACGATCTAAATCCTAGAGGATATGTTGAGGTCTTGTACTTTGGATTTTGGAGAAAATTTGAGTCAGTACCTTACGTTGGTGGAATTTGCTTATAACAACAGTTTTTATTCCTCAATACAAATGGCTCCTTACGAAACCCTTTATGGTCGAAAGTGTCAGTCTCTAATTCATTGGGACGAAATTGAAGAAAAGAAGATTTTGGATCTGACTACCGTGCCTTGGATTGAGGAAGCCTTTGAGAATGTGAAGTTAATATGTCAAAGGATCCGAACAACTCAAAGCCGTCAGAAGAGCTATGCGGATAATCGGAGGAAAGATTTGGAATTTGAGGTTGGAGATAAGGTGTTCCTTAAAATTACACCTTTGAAAGCAAGCCTAATGGCGGGAAAAGGAAAGAAATTGCAACCGAAATTTGTAGGGCCTTATAAGGTTATCCAGCGTGTGGGGAACGTGGCTTACAAGTTGGAATGACCCTTGACCTTATCCAGAATTCATGATGTTTTCCATGTCTCCATGCTTAAAAAATATTATCTCGACCTGTCCCATGTGTTACGACCGGAAGAATGAGAATTTGTCATATGAGGAAAAGCCGATAAAACTCTTAGATTTAAAAGTGAAGGAGTTAAGACACAAGCAAATCCCTCTAGTGAAGGTCTTATGGAGAAATCATGGAATCGATGAAGCAATTTAGAAATTTGAAAAAGAGATTCGAAAGAAGTATCCAGAGTTATTTGTAAATCAAGGTAAGAATTTCAAGTACGGAATTCTTTTAAGGGGGGAAGGATGTGAGGACTCGAAATTCTCTTTTACTGGCCTATCTATTTATTTATTTATTCATTTGCCCCAATTAATTTATTTCATTCATTTTAATTGCATCTACATTGTACATTGTCTCATTTTATTTTTTTAACACGTTTGCTCTTAAACTTAATTTTTTTGTCGCCCAATTAGTGAAAGTTTGAGAAATCATGCTTTTCGAGGCAAAATGTGGTCTGAGAGTGCAGTGGTCTTGGAGAGTTAAGGATAATCAATTGTACACTAAGAAAAGTTAATTGAGGGATTAGAGGTGAGTGACTTGAGTTGGTCTCAATTAGGAGCATTAATGAAACACTATTTGTGACGACTCCACCTCCCCCTAGGGCGTACCCCAGGGTTGAGTGGACAGCCTGCCCAACTCTTGCTAGGACTCACTCACTCACTTCAAATAAAATAGGTTACAACTTCAAGAGTAAAGGAAATAACAGTTCCCAAACTTGGAACGTACATGTACATTCATTTCTATTCCAAACATTTGTACAATCCCAATTATAACAAAAGATATGAATCCTAGATGAACCGAGCATTTTATGAATCGAGCACTAGCGCGAGTACAAACACAAAAATTCAAAAAAACTAGACTATACTAGCCTGTACTAGTCTCACGCCCTCGCTCGTACCCCCTGTAAGGAAAACAAATTTAACGGAATAGGGTGAGCTAAAGCTCAGTGGGGTTCCAAATAGCAAGTTGACCATTATCTAAAAGTGCACGTTGTGAGAACCCAAAAATTTTCACATTTTCTCAACATTATTTTATTTCTTTGCCTACATTTTATACTTTTCTTGGAAATATTAAAATTTCTATGTATTTTTACAAGCAAGTACAGTTTTAAATTCATTTTCCTAGTATGAGTTAGTGTACGTTAATTTGAAGTGCGTTATAGACGTGGGACCCGCTAGTGCGATATAAATTTGGTGACTAAGTGATTTTTGTGCTAAGTATTATTATTATACAAGGTGCTAGAGGATAATTAGAGGTTTGTTATATGACGTAACCATTGGATGCCAAAGGATTAGAGGAAACACTAGAAGGGCCAAGTGCTGCAAACCCATTGGAGGTTGGACTTTGACCTAATTTTCACCTTTACTAAAAACCAAATTTTGACCCAAAATATCTTCATTTTTATTGCTTCTTGGCCGACTTTCTTGAGGGGAGAAACAAGAGAGAGCTCTTCAATTTCTTGTTCCAAACTTGCTCAAATCTTGAGTTTTAGCCAACCAAATTTGAAACTACACCATACAAGTGCTCAACTAGGAAGCTTGATGGTTTTGGTGGAGTTGTTTTGGAGGAGGAAAGACTAAACCACTATCTTCTTGTGGTTTTAAGGTATCTTGCCAAGAAATCTCTCTTTACTCTTAATAGTAGATTCGTTGTTAGCTTATTTGTGGTTCAAGGGTGCAATATAAGTAGCTTGTATTTGTGATTGTAATGCTTATATCAAGTGATTGTGGATGGTTGAGGTGATGAATTTGAGTTAGGGTGTGAATGATTCACTTATCATACTTGTTGTATGGGTGGTATATAATGTATATAAGTTGGTATAAGAGGTAGTAGTGATGGTTTCAAGCTAAAAATGAGATTTATACCTTGATTGTAGCAAATTTCCAGAATTGAAGTTAAGGTATACCCTGTTCTGCCCGATTCTAGTTCACCATGTTAGAGGATGAATTAGGCTTAGTCTAAAACATAAAAGTTGTAGAGAATGATGTTTTATAGTTTCCTGCAAAATTTTAGCTCAATCGGAGCAACGTAGCCTGTGAAAACACCGAAATACCCTGACTGCCCTAGGTGAATCCAGTGATCAGTTTTGAATATTTCACTAATCTGGTCGTGTCTTTTTACCATGATATGTACTGAACTAGTATTTAGCCAAAACATGAAAGTTGTAGTACTATGTCTTAACTTTCCAACGCCTCTCAGAACGCCTTAATCGGACTTCGGTAGCTTGAGTTATGGCCATTTGAATGTAGTGCAGTTAACTAGCCTGTTGGTAGGAATCCGGTTCTGTAAATTGGGAATATGACTTGGATACACTAGAAACTGGACTAAACGGTTTTCATCAAAATTGTAGCCCTCTGTCTTAACTTCGAAACGGTATAAATTACACCTCAATCCGATAAGCGTAGCCTCAGTTGTGTCCGTTACGCAAAACAACATCAAATCTGTCTTTTGTTTCTTGACTCAACCTTCATTTCCGCACATGTTCTTAGCTTGATTTTGTACTTGTATGACTTGAAGCCTATGGAATGGCTATTGAAATGAGATGATTGTGTGTGTGACTTTGGGATTGATTGAGGAAAAGAATGAAGCCATAAATGGCTGGAAAATAGGTAAATACAAAGGGCGTGCTGCCCAAATTTACGCTCGAGAACTAGGTCGATATACTTGCGACTTGAGTAAGGCTTGAGAGCGAATACCACATGAACCATCTAGGGTATTTACGTCTTCTTTTATCGAGGTATATAACACTTTTTTTAAGCATGTAACACTTTTTCACACACTTGACACTCACCAAGTAATATAAGGAAGTAGTGCGTAATTCAAGTGTTTAGGCGTCCGCAGTGAGATCCTATTGAAGGTCCCCTTGAGTGTTTGAGCAAATAATAATTAACTATCACTCGCTATCACTGATAAGTCTCTTATTAATAAGAGAGATCGTACACTTGTACAATCTAAGAAAATATCATGAAATAGAGATTTACTTGCTCAAAATCCAAGGTTCAAAAGTAGTGTTTAACAACACAAGGAAAACTGATTTCCTTCATGAAAGCAAGTCTAAAATGGTCAATTAATATTGAAGGATAGGGAAGAGTTTCCAAAAACTCAATTCCCCTCAAGTTCAAATATTTTAGATTTGAAGGGCAGTCTTTGAAAAATCGTATCTTACACTCCGTAGGTCCAAAATTGGAAAACTTGGCACCGTTGGAAACTAGTTCCAAAGTACTAAAAGTTTCTAGAAGACGCTTTTCTAAGATTCTAAATGGAAGACACTCAAATTTTAGCTTAAAGTGGCTGACTTACACTTCCAAGACAGATTCGGGTTTGGTTTTTGGCAAAGTTTGGAAATTAGGAAAAATTCACAGAATGTGAACTAGCCTCTGAAATTTGTATCTCAATTAGAATTCCAACCAAGGTTTAAAACACAACAAGCGGAACTACAATCGGAGTTTTGAGCATCAAGATAGAATAGCTCAAAGTTAGCTAAAAATAAGGACAGATTGAACATTTTCCAGATTTGGAAAAAGATTTTGGACCATCATTTGGATATCGAAATGGTCTTGGATTGACACCAAAATTGGTAAAACTCAAATTCCATATGAGGACTACTCCTCTACCAAATTTTATTTGAAAATTCACGCGGGAAGGTAGTGAACCAAACTACCAAAGTTCAAGAAAATCCCAAGACCAATCTGTCTTTTGCTTTCTTCTTCCTTTTCAAACATTTTGCCCAATGAAAACGACTCAAATCTAGATCATTTGTGAAACAAAAGTCTAAAAGACATCCAATATACATTTGATAGGTGATTGACATCAAAATTTGCAAAACAACAAGTCCCAAGTCGAGCTAGGCCGTTCGGCTAGCCAAAATTAGGGTTTTCTATCACTGGTGCAGTTCTGTAATTTGGCGACAACTCACTCAATTCAACTTGGAAATGAGCATGGTTGGTGGCGTTGGAAACTAAATTCACGAGGTTACAATTAATCAGAAGAAAGCATTTTGAAATTCAGTTCATAGATAGCTCAAATTCAAGCAACAAGCCTCAACTCATCACTGACTCTCGAGCACAGCCGTAAAACAGGACAGGTAATTTTGAAGAACTACTACGGCTCACTCAATTTGAATCAGGGGATGTATTTTATACCGTTAGAAAACTGGAAGTGTCTATTTTCAAATGCCACAAACGGCACTTGATTTTGACATCTGAGAAAAGTGTTATGATCATTCAAAGTTTACTGCCAGAGAGCCCCTGTTTCCCGTTTTCTAGATTTTAAGATTTTTGAAATTCTAACTTTTACCCAACCAAATCAAGTGATTTTTGGTGAAAACTTTCCTCACATCCTATACAACATATCTACATCAAATCAATGGTCATTTTATCACAAAAAATTTGAATCAAGGGCTCGGCAAAAATAGGGCAGAATTCGGCCTCTTCCCATGCTACTTCCCTTTGGTTTTCCTTCCACTTTTCCAACTTATATCCACTTGTTTAACATTTAATCAACATAAATGACAATCATAATCATCATATCAGTCCAACATGTCCATTGTGGGATTTCATAGAGCCCACTCTACTCATTTTCAACCAAATAAAGACACCCACATGAAGCTACAAGCTTCAAGGTCAAATTTAACCTACTAAAACCAAGTTTAAAGGGTTGGATGATTACTACCTCTTGGATGATGAAAAACCAGAAATTTTTGGTCACTAAGAGCTCCAAGAAACTCGGCTAGAAGACCTCCTCCTCCAATCTAAGATGAATCCCCAAGTTGCTAGAAGTTGGAGGGTGTTTTTGTGAAGAAATTTGTGCAAGAAATAAGGTGAGATGATGAAGAGTTTTGCTCTTCTTCTTCCTTTGGAGTTTCGGCCAGCAAGGGGTGAGAGAAGAGAGAGATTGTGCTGATGAGTGAAGCTTCTTGGAGAAGCTTGGTAGTTGTGGTTCAAATTTTGCACAAAAGTCAACTTTGAATAGTACGCGTATGCGCGCGTTTCATGCCCGTTTTCTCTCGTGTTCGTTTCACTTATGCACTAAACCTTTAATGTACTTCCTTTAACACTAATATTATTCACTCTTAGTTGTCCATTCATAATTTTCGAAAGTTCTTCAATTAGTCACGGGCGTGAAAATGCAAACTTCCAACTCGCGCGCGATAAAGCGTAATTTCTAAGAAATTCTTGTAACGATGATATAACTAACTAATACTAGGGTAATTAAGCATAAAAATACCTATTTTAAGACTAACGCATGAGTCCTCCAATCTCCAAGGTCACTGTACTCTCAAATCGACTATTGCCTCCAAACGCGTATTCACTAACTCTCGCTAAACGAGGTTCCAAAAATTAAATTTATTAACGGGACATTTTAAAAATATACGCAAGTCATAGTTCCATGTAAATGGTTCTAAAAGGGTTGAAATAAATTATTCGGAGAAAATGGGCAATTAATTATTTAAATAAGCCAATAATATGAGTTTAAAATAAGTAAATTTTTGGGTCCTCACACATTCTCCGTGTGGTTGGGCTTACCACAATATCCACAAGTCACACGAGAAGTCATGGCGTGACCAACTTGAGAATTCCCTTTGTATTTCTTCTCCAGTTCCACGTTCTTGAGTAGTAACTCAATTTTTTCTGCATATTCTTGTTTCCACCATCCTTCCCAATAGTCAACCAATTTCTTTTGAAATTCTACCTCATTTCGAAGAATGTCCATTTTCTTACGCATTTCTTCCAAATTTGTCATCTTACCAGTTGACTTAAGTTTAATGCTAGCTTGCCAGACAATTCAAATGATCAAAATGAGTAACTATTCATAATGGAAGCTCGAGCCATATTACTCTTTCATTCTTTTGCTTATAGGTTACCCCAAAATATAGTTCTTAACTATTTTCTTCTTAATATGGACGTGCTCTTGCTCTCACAAGATTACTATCATTATTTATAAACATAACAAAATGCAGGGATTTTATTCCTTAGGATAAAAGTTCCATACCGTAGTTCATTTTCTAATACTTACTTAGAAAGTTGCTCAAGAAGAAACCCTAACCTCTGGCTCTCACTAGTGCTTTATTTTATCCCCTCAAACCAATTTCTACTATTTCGAGATTAGACCCTCCGTGAAACTTATATTGACGAATTTCAAGAATTGCTCTATCTTTACATCATCTCTTAGTTCCTAGGTTAGTTAATTGGTTTAGGATTTTGGTTTGGTCCAGCTGTCGTTCCCTAATCATCCCCTTGAGCTCGGGATTGCCTAACCCCTCGCCCTCGGCCCCTTTTCACTTCTTTGGCCGTCCATAAATTTAATATTTATAAAGGCATGACATAAAATAAGTACACATAAATGAAGTTTAAAAATGACACTTTGATCATGCAAAATGAAATTAATAAGGGAGACACCAAAATAATTGCAAATGTGTACAACCCATAGCATAGATCTGAAGTCATAAAGCGATAAAGTCAAGCACTTCATAAATAACATTCAATTGCTTCAAAAGGTAGGAAGCATAGTGAAACAAAATACAAAATGCAATGGCCTTTGAACAAGCACCACCCCGACTATCCTTGACGAAAACTATTAATATAAACTAATTCACTGGCTTAGTGATTGGCGGAGCCAGAAGTCTCTGCTACTTCAGTAGGATCATTTTCATTTCCAGTACTAGGAGTTTCAACCTCACGTCCCTCATCGAGTATCCTGCCATTCACCACTTGTTCGACCAAGGTAACACACCCAGGCATCGACTCATCCGTCCGGTCTCCAATTTCATGTACTACCCTAGCAAGTCGACTCTTAGCCTTTTGAAACTGCTCACAAGGAGCCTTAGTCTTTTTCTCGCTCCTCAAGTACCTCTATCTCCACTTCAGAAATTCTAGTAGTCTGGGCATCCACAATTGCCCTCAGTCTTTGATTATTCTCTCGAACTACTCTAGTTTCCTCGGATAACCGCCTCCGGTCATCGATTAACGCTAACCCCATGTTATTTGGGTACGAGTAAGTCTTCTGGAAATCACATGAAGTCCTAGTTCGGCGAGTTGGGCTATACCTCCAACGATCTCCCCTAGGCCTTTCTCAACAATGGGCCACCGGAAGGCGCCCCCGAGGCAGCTCAATACCACCGTTACCTTCCATAACTTACAATTAAAATTAAAAGCTTAGATGGGTCCAAGTATGCTAAATAAACTAGATTTGATCATTTCATCTTATCTCACATATCTCTCACAAGATTAACACTCCTAATTGTCCACTAATTCAAATCTAGGCTCTAATTTTCATCCCTAGAAACGGTTACTTAAATTTCAAGCCATTCCCACAGTCCGGTACCCTAAATTTCAAGTTTAGGATACACTACGAAGATGATACGAATCTCGTTGGTGAGGAGATTCGCGACCCAAGATCGCTTGTTGGATTTGACGTCGAATGCAAGAAACGGTGGCAGCGGAAACCCTACGACCCCTCTAATCCCCGTGACTACGAACTTGTTGATACTATCTCAACCCGTAATCAAACGAATTAGTGAACCTCAGGCAAGAGTAGAAGGCGCCACAATTCAAGTGCGATTCTTGAATTGATAAGTCGAACAAGAACACTAGAGTATAACTCTAAGTTGTTCAAGGTTTGCTCGAAAGCTATGGAGAAAACTCTCAATATTTTTATCATAAAAGTGTCTACCTTTGTAGGAGTAATGGGGTGCCTTATATAGGCTGCAAGTAAACCCTAAACTAGTAAGGAAAAGGAACTAAAGGTGTGCTAATATGGGCCCTCGATGGATCGGGCCTCATGTGGGCTTTCCCTCCAAGGCAGCTCACCTTAACAAATAATGATGACTAAAACGTAATCTTCCTTTGGCATTTCTATGTGCAACATGCACTTAGCCAATTATTCAATCTAATCAACTAATGTGGAATTAAATGACTATAATGCGAATCTCACTAACTAGGGTTTGATAAGACCCTAATACTCAGGTGTAGCTTCAATGCTCAATACCGGACCGCGATCACCTTCACTTGAGTGTACGAATCCTTCAAAGGACTTGTGTATGGCCTGAATAAGTACACTGAGTTGCTCAAGAAGTCTCTTTGCTCGAGCTCTAGTAATGGATCCACTTGGAGCTTGCATGCGATCCTCACCCCCTTGATCACTCGAGCCACTGTAGACGTGGTCACGTACTATGATGCTATCATTCCCCTCCTCTTGAGAAGGATTTGCCCTCAGATCAAAAGCATCATCTGCATCAAAAGGGGCTAAGTCAGAAACATTAAATGTAGCACTAACGCCACACTCACCAGAAAGATCAAGTTTGTAGGCGTTGTCATTGATGCGCTCCAACACTTGAAAGGGTCCATCACCCCGTGGTTGTAATTTGTTTCTCCTTTGTTCAGGAAAACGTTCCTTGCACATGTGTAACCACACCCAATCTCCAGGTTCAAGAATCAACTTTTGGCGACCCTTGTTAGCTTGCTTGACATATTGAGCAGTTCTCCTCTCAATGTTAGCCCTGACTTTCTCATGCAGTTGCTTAACAAACTCTGCACGTTTCTTACCATCCAAATGTGCGTGCTCATTACTAGGTAATGGCACTAGATCAAGTGGTGTTAGCGGATTAAAGCCATAAACACATTCAAAAGGAAAGAAACTAGTAGTAGAATGGATAGCCCTATTATAAGCGAACTCAACATGAGGTAAACACTCTTCCCATGATTTCAAGTTCTTTTTGATGATGGCACGCAATAAAGTACCTAATGTACGTTTCACCACCTCAGTTTGGCCATCAGTTTGGGGATGACTAGCAGTAGAGAATAGCAATTTGGTGCCTAACTTAGACCAGAGTGTCTTCCAAAAGTAGCTTAGAAATTTAACATCTCTATCAGATACAATGGTCCTAGGAATGCCATGCAATCTCACAACCTCTTTAAAGAATAAGTTAGCAATATGAGATGCATCATCCGTTTTATGACAAGCAATGAAGTATGCCATTTTAGAGAACCTATCCACTACCACATAAATGGAGTCATGGCCATACTTGGATCTAGGCAAACCAAGTATAAAATCCATAGAAATATCTACCCATGGTGCACTAGAAATAGGTAATGGGGTGTAAAGGCCATACGGGTATACCTTGGATTTAGCTTTCTTACAAGCTAAGCCCCGTTCCACCACCCGTGCAACATCTCTCCTCATGTACGGCCAATAGAAGTGTTCCTGCAGCATGACAAGAGTCTTATCAACCCCAAAGTGTTCCATAAGTCCACCTGAGTGGGATTCCCTTACCAAGAGTTCTCGGAGTGATCCATGTGGGATGCAAATCCGATTGGTACAAAACAAGTATCCATCGGAAATGAAGAACTTACCTTGCCCAGTGTGTTTGCAAGAAGTGTAAAGCTCACCAAAGTCACTATCTTGGGTATAGAGCTCTTTAATCAGCTCAAACCCTAACAACTTAGCATCTAAGGAGGTGAGTAGAGAGTACCTTCAGGAGAGTGCATCCGCAACCACATTAGACTTACCAGCCTTGTATTTAATCACGTACGGAAAGGACTCCACGAATGTAATCCATCTTGCATGCTTCTTGCTCAAGGTGTGCTGGGCCTTAAGGTACTTAAGGGACTCATGATCGGTGTGTATCATGAACTCCTTAGGCTTTAAGTAGTGTTGCCACACTTGTAGTGCTCGAATGAGGGCGTATAACTCTTTATCATAAGTTGAGTAGTTTAGTGCAGCCCCATTGAGTTTCTCACTAAAGTAGGCAATAGGTCTTCCTCCTTGGTTCAACACAGCTCCAACTCCAATACCTGAAGCATCACAATCAATTTCAAATATCTTAGAAAAGTCAGGTAAAGCAAGTACAGGTGCATGTGTGAGTGTGTGCTTTAAAGCGCGAAAGGCTTGTTCTTGAGAATCTCCCCAATGGAAGTTCTCATTCTTCTTGATCAACTCGGTCAAGGGTGTAGCAATAGTGCTAAAGTCCCTCACGAATCTCCTATAGAAACCCGCAAGTCCATGGAAGCTTCGAACATCACCCACGGACCGTGGTGTCGGCCACTCTTGAATAGCTTGCACCTTTTGATCATCCACCTTCATTCCCTGCGCAGTTATAACAAACCCTAGGAACACAAGCTCGTTAGTGCAAAAATTGCACTTCTTGAGATTGGCATAGAGCTTCTCTCTTCGAAGTACATCCATAACAGCCCTAATATGCTCTAGATGCTCATCATAAGACTTGCTATAAATTAAGATATCATCAAAGTAAACTACCACAAATTTTCCTAAGAATGGACGCAGAACATGATTCATTAACCTCATAAAGGTACTAGGTGCATTAGTTAGCCCAAAAGGCATTACTAACCACTCATACAATCCATACTTAGTCTTGAAGGCAGTTTTCCATTCATCCCCCTCCTTAATCCTAATTTGATGGTACCCACTTTTGAGATCAATTTTGGTAAAGAACACAGCCCCATGTAACTCATCAAGCATGTCATCTGAGCGAGGTATAGGGTGGCGATACTTTACCGTGATGGCATTTATGGCTCTACAATCGGTGCACATTCTCCACGTACCATCTTTCTTGGGCACCAGAATGACTGGAACAACACACGGGCTTAAACTCTCACGTGCCCATCCTTTGCCTAGCAACTCGTCCACTTGCCTTTGCAACTCCTTAGTCTCCTCCGGGTTGCTCTTGTAAGCTGGGCGATTTGGCAATGAAGCTCCAGGGATGAAGTCAATTTGATGTTCAATGCCCCTAAGTGGTGGCAATCCACTTGGGAAGTCCTCGGGGAAGACATCAGCGTACTCCTGTAAAAGAGACTTAACCTCGAGAGGTATATCAGTATCAAGTTCATGCACATTCAGCGCTACTTCCTTGCTAACAAGCATAAGAAGTGGCTGCTCATCTCTCATTAACTTCCTCACTTTCTTGGCTTTTATCAGGAGCATTTGTTTTCCCTCGATTTTTACCTCACTTGCCGAGCTATCTATAGCCCTTTTCCTCTCATTTTTTGCCTCGGCTCTCTCATTTTCTTTCCTTTTTGCACTATGCTTCTCAAACTCTTGTTGCAATTTCAATTGGTCCTCATGCACTTGTTTGGGGGAAAGGGGAGCCAGTGTGACTTTCTTACTATTGTACAAGAAGCTATACTTATTAGTCACACCATCAAAAGTCACCAGTCTGTCAAACTGCCAAGGCCTACCTAGTATAATGTGACTAGCCTGCATAGGAACTACATCACATAATACTTCATCAGAATATTTATGGATTTGGAAGGATATAAGAACCTGCTTGGTTACTCGAACCTCCCCAGAGTTGTTGAGCCATTGGAGTTTGTAGGGTCGCGGGTGATCCCTTGTAGGCAAATTCAAGTTGTCCACCATGAGTGAACTAGCAACATTTGTGCAGCTCCCACTATCAATAATCACACTACAAAGTGCTTGGTTGACGAAGCACCTGGTGTAGAAAATGTTCTCCCGTTGAAGCTCGTCCTCCTTAACACGTGCAGTTAATGCTCTCCTTGCAACCAATGCAGTCCCAAAATGACCCTCGGGTGCACTAAACTCCTCTTTATTTGGCGATTCCCCATCACTACCTCCGTCAAGAGGTGGTATGTGTTATTCTTGGTTTTGATGATCACAATGTACTTTGAAATGTTTATCTAACTCTCTTCAAATATAAGTGTTTTTGCCTATCAAAGAATCAGGTACGAATATGTCAAGAAATGAATATCAACCAAAAGAAGAAGCAAAAACAGGACACTCATATCGGACGTCCGAAGGAATCTGTCGGACGTCCGAAAGGATGAAGAACATCAAGAAGGAAATACTGTCGGACGCTTGTGAGGAAGCATCGGACGTCCTGAAGGATCGGACGCATGCTTCGGACGCACATCAATCTCATCGGACGTCCTAAAAATTCCACAAAGCTTTGATAACTCTCTGGACGACGTTCGGACACAGAAGCTCGGACGATAAAATCCCATCGGACGTCCGAACAACAACTTGACTGATTTTCGGACGATGGGATCGGACGATGACTAATCTGTAGGACGTCCGACATCCCCAACGGCTAGCTGACTCTTCATCTGCCTTCTATCCGTTGGAAGCATTAATGAAGCCCATTTTAGGTCCCCTTCAAATACAAACGATTCTGAACAAGACAAGGACTTTTGCACACTTTGTTAACAAGATCTCAAGAGATATTTTAGCTTGAAAATAGTCTCCAAGTGGTGTGAATTTCTTATGAGTATTTCTTTTGTGATTGAAAGTTTCTTTAGTGTAGCTTTGTTGAGGGTTATCTGAGTGATTGTAAAACTTCTTAGCTTGACTAAGTGAGGCTTAGGGCAAGGAGGAAGTGCTCCCTCCATTGTACATCTAATTGATCATCTTTCATCAAAGAGAAGTTGCTCAACCTAGTGATTGGTCTTCAAGTTTGAGGAAAGCTTGGTAGACAATCGGTTTGATATTCTATCTTATTCTTTTTTTGTTTAATAAAATTCCCATTGCTTATCTATACTTATTTTTCGAATCAATATTGCTCTCTTCTTCTAATCTACTTGATTGATCATTACTAGAAAAGAAGGTAAATTTTTATTAAGCAAAAAAATTGCATAAATTTGATTAAGATTTTAATCAACCTAATTCACCCCCCCTCTTAGGTTGTCTTTGGGCCTTACAATTGGTATCAGATCTTGGTCTCCTAGAGATTAAGCTTAAACGGTTTGGAGTAAAGATGACAACCAGTCATGCTATGTTTGTTGAGGGGCAATCTGTTACTAGGCCTCCCATGTTCAGTGGCTCCAATTATGTTAGCTGGAAAGAAAGGATGATTATCTTTTTGCAATCTATTGATATTGAGCTATGGTTTATTGTGAGTGAAGGACCGCATGAAGCTAACTTTCTTGATGCAGATACAGGGTTGCTTCGGCCAAAAACGAGAGCTGAAATGAATGCTCAAGATAGGACTAACCTCACATTGAATGCCAAGGCCATGAATGTTCTTTATAGTGCCTTAGATTCAAATGAATCAATTAGAGTAAAAGGCTGTAAATCGGCCAAAGAAATGTGGGATAAGCTAAGGGAAATCCATGAGGGTGGTGACAACGTGAGAGAACAGAAAAAGGCTATCTTGGTCACAAAATATGAATCATTTAAAATTGAACCTCTTGAGGATATTGACAAAATGTATTGCAGGTTCAATGACTTGATCAAAGATCTCGAGGTGTTGGGCAAAGAGTACACCTTGGGAGAGAAGAACAGGAAAATTCTCAATGCATTGGGCAAAGAATGGGAAAATAAAGTGACTGCAATAGAGGAGGCTAAGGATTTAAATTCTGTGCCTATTGAATCTCTCATTAACTCACTAACCTCTTATGAGTTGAAACTGAAATCTAAAGTGCAGGAGGAAGAGGATGCTAGAGCAAAGAGAAATATTGCTCTAAAGACTACTCAAAGTGAAGATGATCCAGCTCACTTGGATGATGAAGACTCGAATGGTGATGATAATGATCTTGCTCTCATCACAAGAGGCTTCAAGAGAATCTTGAATAAAAGGAAGTTTAGAAAGGGAGGACCTAGCAATCAATTTCAAAATTATTCATCAAATGCAAGGAACAAAGGAAAACAAGAATTCAACAAGAAGCTAGTGGACAAATGCTATGAATGTGGACAGCCTGGACAAAGAGAAATATTGCTCTAAAGACTACTCAAAGTGAAGATGATCCAGCTCACTTGGATGATGAAGACTCGAATGGTGATGATAATGATCTTGCTCTCATCACAAGAGGCTTCAAGAGAATCTTGAATAAAAGGAAGTTTAGAAAGGGAGGACCTAGCAATCAATTTCAAAATTATTCATCAAATGCAAGGAACAAAGGAAAACAAGAATTCAACAAGAAGCTAGTGGACAAATGCTATGAATGTGGACAGCCTGGACACTATGCAAACGAATGCCCCATGAAGAAAATAAAAGATGGGAAAGCTGATCGAAAGCCAAGATTCAACAACTTCCAGATTACTTGGAATGAATGCAACTCTGAAGGGGAAGTTGAAGAAGAGGAAGAATCAGCTCAAATGGCCTTCATGGCTGTTGGAGATAATGAGGTAACTTCCATACACTCTCAATCTGAAAGTGATGATGAAGAAGATGATGATCTTGAATCCTTTGTTGAAAAACTGCATAATGCCTTGAAGGAATCTTATGATAAAAACAAGCAGTTAAAACAGAAAATTGCTTTTCTCATTCATGAAAATACAAGTCTTCTTCAACAAAATAAATAACTAAAGACTGACAATGATTGTCTTGTAAGAGCCGGATTTAATGTTCAAAATGAGCTTGATAAAAAGACAAATATTTGTAAAATGCTGAAGGAAAGACATGGTGATTTGAAGAAAAGAATGGACAACTTGGATGAGACTTTGAAAGCAAGAAAACAAGATTTTCTCAAAAAGAACATGTCATCTGCCTTTCTTACTGCTCATCAAAGAACATTAGCACGCAACAAAAATGCACATGATTTCACAACATATAGAAGAAGTGGATTGAGATATGTCAAACCAGTACATGTTAAGGACTCTTCCATTATGTGTGATTTTTGTTGTCAAAAAGGGCATTTGAAAGGAGATTGCTATGTGAAAAGAAATCTGAACAAAGGGATGAAATGCATGTGGTTAGTGAGATACAATGCTAACTATTGTTGACCCAAAAATTAAAAAGGGTACCAAACATTTTCTCTTTTCAGGAAAAAGGCTCAAACAAGTCCAAATGGTTTATTGATAGCGGCTGCTCAAGGCATATGACCGGTGATCCCTCTTTGTTCATAAAGCTAAAATCAAAATCAAGTGAAAAGGTGACATTCGGTGATGATGTGAAAGTTAAGACAATTGGAATAGGTGATGTTGGTAAGGATGGTGAAACTTTTGTTCATAATGTGCTCTTAGTTGATAACTTAGGTTATAACTTGTTTAGTGTTAGTCAATTGTGTGATAAAGACGTGAATGTGTTGTTTAAAAAGCATGAATGCATTGTGCTTGATTCCAAATATAATGTTGTGTTCAAAGGTAAGAGGTTTAACGACATATATATTGTGGTTCTTGATAAAATTGATTCATCTAGCTTCAAATGTCTTAAAGCTTCAAATGATGATCCTTGGTTGTGGCATAGGAGACTTTGTCATTTTAACATGAATTTACTAAAGGAAATTTCGAAAAAGGAACTGGTTAGAGGCTTGCCAAAAATTAGTTTTGAAAAGGATAAAATTTGTGATGCATGTCAATTTGGAAAGCAAACAAAAGTTTCTTTTAAACCAAAGAAGTGTGTATCAACTTCTAAACCTTTAGAACTCTTGCATCTTGACTTATTTGGTTCTACTCAAATCACTAGCGTGGGAGGTAAGAAATACTGCTTTGTGATTGTGGATGACTATTCTAGATATACTTGGGTGATATTTCTTGCTCATAAGGATAATGCCTTCAAGAATTTCACTTCATTGTTTGCTAAAGTACAAAATCTGCTTGGCTTTAAAATTGTTAGGATTAGAAGTGATAATGGAACGGAATTCAAGTATTGTGGTTTTCCAGAATTTTGTGATCATAATGGCATAACCCATGAGTTTTCTATTGCAAGAACTCCACAACAAAATGGTGTTGTAGAAAGGAAAAATAGGACACTACAAGAGGCTGCTAGAACTATGTTAAGTGAATGTAGTTTGCCAAAATACCTTTGGGCTGAAGCTGTAAACACTGCATGTTATGTGATGAATAGAATCCTTTTGAGACCCATTTTGAATAAAACATCTTATGAACTGATTTTTGATAAGAAACCTACGGTTGGATAGTTCAAAGTCTTTGGTTGTAAATGTTTTATTTTAAATTTAAAGGAACATCTTGGTAAGTTTGAGAAAAAATCTGATGAAGGAATATTTTTGGGTTATTGTGAGAACAAAAGAGGATATAGAGTCTTTAATAGAAGGACTCTTGTGATAGAAGAAGCCATTCACATAACATTTGATGAAACTAATGATGATAATTTCAAAAGGTCGTGTGAGGATGATGATGTAGGTGTTCGTGAAGGAATGGAAGAGCTGAAAATTGGTGATGAAGGAATTTCTAAACCAGCAGCAATGGAAATGATGGATGAAGCTCATAATGATCAAGAAAAGGGTGATGAAGATGAGAATGATGATTCAGTCAAAGACCTTCCCAATGCTTGGAAATTTAGCCAAAATCATCCAAGAGAGCTTATAATTGGTGATCCATCCGAAAAGGTAAAGACTCGTTCTTCATCTAGAAAATTGATAGACAATTTTGCTTTAGTTTCTCTTATTGAACCCAAAAATATCAATGATGCTTTAAAGGATGATAACTGGATTTTGGCTATGCAAGAGGAACTTAATCAATTTGAGAGAAATAAGGTTTGGACACTTGTTGATAGACCTCAAAATCAACCTATCATTGGCACAAAGTGGATATTTAGAAATAAATTGGATGATAAAGGTGTTGGTGTAAGAAATAAAGCCAGATTAGTTGCTAAAGGATATGCACAAGAAGAAGGAATTGATTTTGATGAAACATTTGCTCCCGTAGCGAGATTAGAATCTATTAGAATGCTTCTTGCTTTTGCTTGTTTCAAAGGTTTCAAATTGTTTCAAATGGATGTTAAAAGTGCCTTTTTAAATGGTTTTATTGATCAAGAAGTATATGTGGATCAACCCCCCGGTTTTGAAAATACAAAATTTCCAAGTCATGTGTTTAAACTATCTAAAGAATTATATGGTTTAAAACAGGCTCCAAGAGCTTGGTATGAAAGATTAAGTGGTTTCTTGATAGAAAATGGTTTCAAAAGAGGTATTGTGGACACCACACTTTTTACTAAGCATGTGTTAAATGACCTTCTTATTGTGCAAATATATGTTGATGATATTATTTTTGGTGCTACTAATGAGTATCTATGCAAGGATTTTTCCACCACTATGCAAAGTGAATTTGAAATGAGTATGATGGGAGAATTAAATTTCTTCCTTGGACTTCAAATACATCAAACCCTTGAGGGAATTTTTATAAATCAAGCAAAATATACCAAGGAATTGCTGAAAAAGTTTGGCATGGAGGACTCAAAGCAAGTTGGAACTCCAATGTTCACTTCTACAAAACTTGACAAAGATGAAGAAGGTAATCATGTGCATGAAAAGCACTATAGAGGTATGATCGGAAGCTTACTCTATTTAACCGCAAGTAGACCTGATATTATGTTTGTTGTTTGCTTGTGTGCTAGATTTCAATCTTGTCCAAAAGAATCACATTTAAATGCTGTTAAAAGAATTTTTAGGTATTTGAAAGGTACATTAGACTATGGTCTTTGGTATGCTAGATCTTGTGAATTTGCTTTATATGGACATTCGGATGCGGATTTTGGTGGTTGTCGTGTGGACAGAAAAAGTACTAGTGAAACTTGTCACTTTCTTGGTAATTGCTTAGTTTCTTGGTTTAGCAAAAAGCAAAAGCAATATCTCTGTCTACAACCGAAGCGGAATATATTGCCGCTAGTGCATGTTGTGCTCAACTTTTATGGATGAAGCATACCTTGAATGATTTTGGATTGTTATATGACTACATGCCTATATTCTGTGATAATACTAGTGCTATTAATTTGACCAAAAATCCAATTCAACATTCTAGGACAAAGCATATAGATATAAAGCACCACTTTATTCGTGATCTTGTTCAAAAAGATGAAATTTATGTAAATTATGTTTATTCTAAAGATCAATTTGCTGATATTTTTACCAAAGCTTTGCCATTAGATCAATTTATTCATCTAAGATCAAAATTAGGGTTAATCGAAAAATCATCTTAAATTTTTCATAGCCTTCGGACGTCCGAAAGAGGATGAACGGACGTCCGATGATGTTCTTCAGCTATTTTCCCAGAATGCACCTATTCGGATGAAACTGTCGGACGCACGACTTCGTTCGGCTGTCCGACAGTACAACGGCTCATTTTTTAAAAGTAAGTTTCTTAGTCATTTGCTTCAAACTCTTCTTCTTCTATTTCCTCTCGGATGAAAACCCTTTCATCTCTCGCCCTCAAATTCATACCATTCAGAAGCTCTCATTCCCAAATTGACTCAAACAAAACTTTTCCTGATTGATTGCGATTCATTTCTCCTGATCATTTCACCGAATCGCATAACATTTCGTAAATTCCCAAATTTCCCTCAAAACCCTACTTTCTCATAACCGCTCTGTCAAATGTTGTTCAAGGACTTTTTGTCCCAAAAATTCTGTGTGATTCACTTCCATACTACTGTGTGCATCATTTGCATCCTTCATTCCACACATTTCGCACAATGGTGAATCTAAGAGGAGGGAAGGTCACTGCCGGACGCAAACACCCACTCAGGGATGAGGATGATGATCTTCCTACGGTCAAACGATCATCCAAACGCTTCAAGAGATGAGCTGTAAAGGGTCGAATGTCACAGCCTACACCACAACCCTCCCCTCAGCCTGAATTTGGACAGGGAGCCTCATCTCAACCGCCTCCAAAATCAACCACACTCCCTACATTCTTTGATGATGCTGCAAAAGACAAACACTCCTGGATATCCCAGAAAGGTGTCATTCCTCAACGCACTATAAATTCTTCTGAATTTCGCCAAATAGGTTTAGAATCCATTCTGAGTCTATTTGCTTTCTAGAAATGGTCACATCTCATTTCTATGCCCAATGTTTATTACCCTGAAATGCTGTATCAATTCTTTGCTAATCTTAGGAAAGGCACTGACCAAACTGAGATTATGTCCAGGGTTAATGGGGTAGACTTAGTCTTTGATTCTGAAATTGTGAATGATATTTTAAAAACTACTATTGAACCTGGATGCAAGAGTAAAATTACAAATTTCTTTTCCTATGAAGAGCATCCTACTGCTGATAATCATTTTGATGGGGCTAAGATGTTGACTTATTTTAAACGAAGTTTTTTTGCCCCTGCTGATGCTAAACAGAATGATCTTGCCCCTGTGAATCTAATTGCTTTTTCAATCATTTCAAACCTGCTTGTGCCTACTGATGGCCATAGAACAGATGCAAACAAAATCGAGTTGTATCTCTTTTACTGTTTTCGAGAAAAGATTCGTATTGATTTTGGTTTTGTCATGTGCAAGTTTTTACTTCGCTATGCCACTGATTCTCGCAGAAAATTATCTTATGGAAAATTTCTTCAAAAGATCTTTGAGTTTTACAAAGTACCAATTCTTGGTGTTTGTCCTAAAGAAGCATCTTCTTATGCCTTTACCAAAGGATATTTTGAAAGGAAAAATCTTGCCTTTAAGGATAATCTATGGGCTTATAAGGGGGCATCATCCAGTGAACCTAGGTCTAAGGCTGCACATGATCCACTACACAATCCTTCATCTATTGCACTCACTCCCATTCATCCCAGGAAGTCTGCCACTAAGGCATCTTCCTCCTCCAATGATGAAGTGATTGAGTTCCTTCGTGAACTCAAACAGCATGTTCTTCTTCTAGAACATGGTCTAATGCTCACCATGTCCTCTGAATATCAAACAGTCTACCTAGACAAAAGAACCTTCTTTTTTCCCCACCTGTGGTTGAGGAAGTTTCACATGGCAAAGAGCCACGCCCCACTGATCCAAGTTCATCAATTTCAGACCCGAACTCATCAACTCCTGTGACTCCTCATGGCCCTTCCACATCAGTTAAAGGCAAGGCACCAGTTGAAGAAGCTGCTGAAGATGATGAAGAAACTGAAGAGGAGGACCTCTCCCAATATCAGCTTTCTCGAAGGACACTGGATCCACCTAGTTCACCATAGGGCCATTTGCATTTTGTTTGACTATTTCATGTGTTTTTAGTGTTTGTGGTGTTCAACAATGGATATGTAGATATAATGCTTATGTTTATGTTATGTTCGTTTAGTACTTTTTCATGGATGATTATGGCTGTAATGGTTATGGATATGTGGATGGATTTTAAGTATGTTGAATGATGAATGTGTGGATGTGATGAATGTTTTTTGGTTCTCCGTGATATATGTGATTGATTGGCCTTTTGTGATGACAAAAAGGGGGAGAGGACTGGATTGGATTGATTGATGATTTAATTGAAATTGAATTGGCTTGATGGATTGAATTGGTAAAATGTTGGATGTTGGCTGTTTAATGGTTATGTTTTTGGATAATTGATTAATTCGGTAGGGTAGCCAAGTGAGGGGGAGTTTTTCAAATTTTTGCTCTATGATTCACTAAGTAAGGGGGAGTTTTTGTCAATTGAGAAAGGGGGAGCTTATTTTGCAATCATCAAATCGCATTTCAAACAATTGTTTTGTCATCATCAAAAAGGGGGAGAATGTTATTCTTCGTTTTGATGATCACAATGTACTTTGAAATGTTTATCTAACTCTCTTCAAATATAAGTGTTTTTGCCTATCAAAGAATCAGGTACGAATATGTCAAGAAATGAATATCAACCAAAAGAAGAAGCAAAAACAGGACACTCATATCGGACGTCCGAAGGGATGAAGAACATCAAGAAGGAAATACTGTCGGACGCTCGTAAGGAAGCATCGGACGTCCTGAAGGATCGGACGTCCTAAAAATTCCACAAAGCTTTGATAACTCTCTGGACGACGTTCGGACACAGAAGCTCGGACGATAAAATCCCATCGGACGTCCGAACAACAACTTGACTGATTTTCGGACGATGGGATCAGACGATGACTAATCTGTAGGACGTCCGACATCCCCAACGGCTAGCTGACTCTTCATCTGCCTTCTATCCGTTGGAAGCATTAATGAAGCCCATTTTAGGTCCCCTTCAAATACAAACGATTCTGAACAAGACAAGGACTTTTGCACACTTTGTTTATAAGATCTCAAGAGATATTTTAGCTTGAAAATAGTCTCCAAAGCTAGATTTGTTCTCCAAGTGGTGTGAATTTCTCGTGACCATTTCTTTTGTGATTGAAAGTTTCTTTAGTGTAGCTTTGTTGAGGGTTATCTGATTGATTGTAAAACTTCTTAGCTTGACTAAGTGAGGCTTAGGGCAAGGAGGAAGTGCTCCCTCCATTGTACATCTAGTTGATCATCTTTCATCAAAGAGAAGTTGCTCAACCTAGTGATTGGTCTTCAAGTTTGAGGAAAGCTTGGTAGACAATCGGTTTGATATTCTATCTTATTCTTTTTTTGTTTAATAAAATTCTCATTGCTTATCTATACTTGTTTTTCGAATCAATATTGCTCTCTTCTTCTAATCTACTTGATTGATCATTACTAGAAAAGAAGGTAAATTTTTATTAAGCAAAAAAATTGCATAAATTTGATTAAGATTTTAATCAACCTAATTCACCCCCCCTCTTAGGTTGTCTTTGGGCCTTACAGTATGCCTTCGCACTCGGTTTCGTCCTCACTCACGATCTCACCATTTTGCATCATAATCATAGTCCTTTGATTGGGACATTGACTAGCAATATGGCCTCTATCTTGGCATTTGAAGCATCGAGTATCACAAGCTCTAGTTTGTACCCTAGGCTCCTCAAATTTTGGAGTAGAAGAGGGTGGCTTACTAATACTAGGGTTGCCCACCTTACCTCCCTCGAATCTCGGCTTTGGTGTAGGAGCATTTGGTGAAGGCCGAGAATCATTCCTTGGTTGGAATGGGCGGTTGGTAGAGTAGGTGGTATTGCCGAAATTCGATCGATGGTACCCCTTCTCTTGAGCCTTTGCTTGACCTTAATAGCCTTGTCTACAAGCTCATGCAACTCCATATAATGTTGAAGTTCCACTCGTTCAGCAATATCGGGTCGTAACCCGCTCAAGAATCTCGCCATGGTGGCTTCAGGATCCTCCTGTACATCCGCTCTAAGCATCAGGATCTCCATCTCCTTGTGGTACTCATCCACACTCCGGTTGCCCTGGACTAAGGTTTGTAACCGGTGGTACAAATCTCTAGTGTAATGTCCAGGTACAAAGCGGGTGCGCATCATGGCTCGAAGCTCGGGCCATGGAATGAGCTCAGGTAGCCCATTTCTCCTTCTAGACTTCTTGATTTGGTCCCACCAAACCACAGCGTACTCAGTGAATTCCATGGTGGCCAATTGCACCTTTTGCACCTCGGTGTAGTTTTGGCAAGAAAAGACCATTTCGATCTTGGATAACCATTCGAGAAAGGCCTCGGGATCGGACCGTCCTTTGAACTCAGGGATTTGCATCTTGATTCCCTTGAATACATCGGTAGGTCCAGTCTGGTTCCTTTGCCTTGGTCAAATTCGAGGTTCCTCATCATCATCATCATTATTGGAACCATCGGACGACTCCTCCACGTCTCTTCGCCTTCGCATGGACTTAGAGGTTTTTGGTGTTCCAAACGCTTGGAGTTGCAGCAACTCATCTTGAACGGGTTCTAGCATGCATTGGAAACACCTCTCCATTTGCTCCATCATCTGTTCAAAGTTCATGGGACGGGATACTCCTTCGTTTCCACTGGACATGGAGTCTCAAGTGTACCTGCAAGGGTTAATAGCAAAGAAAAGGAAATAGGGGAAAAAGTAATTTTTTTTTTGTTTTTTTTTCTCACTTCACTCCCTAAGTGTATACGCTCACACTCGTGTATGGTCACTCAGATCACTCTAATAAGCTTACCAAAATATTTTCTCACAGCCCCTTGCAAAACCTTGAAGAAAGTAGAACTCCTCAAGTACTCAAATTTAGCTTAAAAATCAAGTTCACGCTAGAATTTGGGATTCGTAAGAGTAGAGATTTTCTTGGAAAACAAAATTAGGACACTAGGAATGGAGTGGTAGAATATATTCAAGAGTAAAAATGAGAAAAAGAATGGACACAAAGCTACAAAAAATTACGAATGATGCTCAATGCTCTAACCGACAAGGAAGTTGGTCCTTTTGCTTTGCTGGATTTCCGTGGAATGTTTACTCCTATTCTAGCTGGCTCAAGGTGCTGGTTTCCTTTTTGCAGAGGTGCAAACACACCTTAGGAGTAATTCTAGTGAAGGGTCGGCTACCAAATAGAAGACAAGCGAGTTGGAGGGCCACTTGGTCTTGTCGGGTCCCTTTTTTTTTAGAAGCAAGCTGGGTTTAGGAGTCTTGGCGGCTGTTTCCTTTCTTCCTTTCTCTCTGTTCCCCTTTTTTTTTTTTTTTTTTTAAGTTCAACCGACTGGATCCTTGCCTAAGTGCTTGGAAAGGGTACCAAGACTGGGGATAAGTATGGGCAAGCGGTGGCTATAAATTAGGAAACAGGATGACGTTGGTAGCCCTTTCGGTTTTAGAAGTTGGTTGGGTTTAGAGTTCTTGTAGCGGCTGTTTCTTTATTTTTTTTTCTAGTTGTTCAGCCGAGTGGATTTCCCAATTCAATAAAAGCATGCAAGACACTCTTGTTTCGAATTTGCTTGTTGTGTTTTTTTTTTCTCGTACAGCAGCAGCTTCGAATGAACACTGGTCTAGGCTACCCAAAAATTTCCTAGGTCTGACTGAGTTTAAGTGCGACCTGTTTGATGGTTTTCTCTTTTATTTATTTATTTATTTTTGGTAATCAGGTAGGATAGGTTTTGGTTCCCAAACGGGTCAAGGTTCAGCACCAGGTATAGACCAATCTTAAACAATCAAGAGTTGTAAACCAAACACAAAAATTTCCAGCAAATAGCTTCAAGAATATCGCTGCAAATTTCCAGATTTCAAAGGATCAAGAACCTCTTCAAGAGCTCCAAGAAACCTTGAAGTTTTGCTTACGAAATTCAAGAATAAGGTACCAATATTCCCCTAGATAATGAATAACTAAGACACGGACCAAGAACAGCTTTAGAACCAACCACAATTCGACAAGGAGACACGAGCAGAAATTGGGAACTACCAAAACGGCAACTCCGCGACTTGGAAGGAACACAGACCAGAATTTTCTTGCCCCCCCCTTTGTTTTTTTTTTTTGGCTCAGGTTTGGGACATAATCACAAAAGCAATAGACACAAAAAATTGAGCAATGGACACGCACAACAATCAGGGGACAATTCGGACAGACTTTCCAAAGCAAGTGCGGCACGGACCGAACTCCTATGAGTCGATGTTACTAGCACCATTTGATTCTTCAATTTGCTGGTCCCAAGCGGTGGAGAAAACAATCAGCAAGACACGACCAAATTTATTCACACGAGACTCAGCAGTAATTGGCAATAACAAGGCACAGATTGCATAAGGTTCAACGGACAGCAATACGGAAGCGACAATAAGAACACTAGCGGTGTGGGTTTGTTTCTTTTTTTTTTTACTTTAACGACTGCTGGAATCCACACCACCAAACCAAACACAACACACTTGACTTCCAGAAATTCCAAAAATTGAAGATGACAACAAGACAAAAACAAACAATGATGACCAGACTTGAAAACAACAGGAACTCGCGGCCAGAATGCAACGTGCACAAAAAAAATTTTTTTTTTGAGCTACCGAGACAGATACGAATTAAGGCACGAAAAGAGGGATAACGATGTTACCAACAAGCTAGCTCTGATGCCAGCTGATACGAATCTCGTTGGTGAGGAGATTCGCAACCCAAGATCGCTTGTTGGATTCGACGTCGAATGCAAGAAACGGTGGCAGCGGAAACCCTACGACCCCTCTAATCCCCGTGACTACGAACTTGTTGATACTATCTCAACCCGTAATCAAACGAATTAGTGAACCTCTGTGACGCCCCGAAAGTATGAGTGTGAGAACCCGAAAATTTTCTAATTTTCAAGGGTTTATTTTATTTAATCGCCCGCCTTTTCTACATTTTCTTTATTAGAAAAATTCCCCAGATAAAGTTTATGAGCAAAAATAGGTTTAACATGATTTTTCTAGTATCGGTTAGTTTTTGAGAAATTAAAAGCGTATTTTGGACGTGGGACCCGCTAGTGCGGTAAATGCATTATATTTTTGACAACTTGTTGGAATTTTGTATTAAGTGATATTAATATTACAAGGTGTTAAGATATTTGTATTGGAGAGACAAAAATATAAGTTTTACACCTAAAGGTGACAAGTGTCACCATAAGATTTAGTCTTGAGTTTGACTACTATTCATAACTTTACCATTTAATTCAAATTGGCCCAAAAATCACTTCATTTTGTAAGCTTCTTCGCCGAATGTTCTTGCTCAAGAAAGAAAGAAAAGCTCTCAATTTCTTCCTTCTATTTCTTGCTCAATCTTCAAATCCAACCAATAAAACTCCAAATCATTCCATAAAATCTCTTTGCTAAGTGATCTTGAGGTGTTTTGTGGAGTTGTTTGGAAAGCTAAGGTGGCTAGTTGCTCTATCTCTTGTATTGCTAAGGTGAGTTGTGAAGGACCCCTCTCCTTCCTCTAATGATGTTCAATTCATGATTGGTGGTGGTATAAGATGCACTTTTATGGATTATATCTTGATTTTGGTTGAATTGGTGAAGTTTTATAATTATTGGGGATTTTTCTATTTTCATATGGATATGATTGTGTGGCTATCTATGATGATTGGAAATGTTTTATAATGATTCTAGAAGGTGGAAAAAGTGGACAATTGCAATCAATTTCTGTTTTGGAAGAAATTTCAGAAAATTCGGTTTTGTGAAGGAACATTCTGTCCGAATTTATAGCTCATAGATAGAGGCCAAATTGGCCTTGGCTTAAAACATGAAAGTTGTAGGGAATGATATTTTAAAGGTGCCTACAAAATTTCAGGTCAATCAGAGTAGTGTGGAATGAGAAAAGTCGAAATTACTATTGCTGTTCTGGTTTTACCCGAATGTAAGAATTGCACCTGTAATTGGTTGTTTTGGTCAGGATTGCTTCCGAATTGGTTGTTGAGGTCTTCTGATGAAATTTATCCCTGTTTCTTAGCTTTCAGTTGGTTTTGGAATTTCTGGATTTGGACTTGGATAGCCTGATTTATGATGTTTCCGCTAGAATGCGTTCTGTGAATCTGTTTTTGTGATTCTGGTATAGTATCTTGCATTTTTGACCTGGTTACACTCGAAACTGGGTTGAGTGACCTTCTGAAATATTGTAGCCCTATCTCTTAGCTTCGAAACGGTGGGTCTTGCAGCTTCATCCGACCATCGTAGTGCCATTGGTGCCATTACCGCAAAATGACGTCAAAACTATTTTTCTGGTTTTGAGCTTAACTCCCATTTCCGGACTTTTCCCTAGCTTGACTTGTACTAGTACTACTTGGAGCTTTCTGAATGGCTATTGGATGAACTTGTTGTTGTGTGTGTACCTTTGGGTTGGAATGAGGAAATAATGAAGCCATGATGGCTGGAAAAGTTAGCAAATTCAGGGGAAGTGCTGTCCGAACTTTGAAGGGATTTGTTTGCATTGAGTTTGTGATCTAAGACTTGGATTTGAGCAAGACAATGTTATATGCTGGATGATTTCTGAGCCGTGGATGTGAGTGACCCTAAACTATTTCCAAAGTACTTGTGAAACGTTTCTTGCAATATTTACTTTTGAACTGTTTCCAAAGTTACTTTTGAACCGTTTTCTTGCATATCATGCGTACTTGTATGTGAGTGATCAGGATTTCTGTGTAACTCAATACAAAAAATGAGTTTACTATGAATGGGCACTTAGGCGAGGGTGTACTTTATCGCACTCGATCTAAACCCCATTAGTTGCTATTAATACCTGTGAAATATGATTTTTATGATTTGTTATAGAGCATTCATGGCTTGTGAATATTTGCAGAGCATTTATTGCTTGAGAGCATTTATTGCTTGAACCAGAGCATTTATTGCTTGAACCAAAGCATTTATTGCTTGAAAAATATTTTAGAGCATTTATTGCTCGTGACTTGGGCAAGAGAAGTGAGCTGTGTGGCTCAGGATCTTAAGGGTCAACCGGTGATCAAACTCGACAAAAGAATTGGCTTGAGAGCCACCCGTATCCTTACGAATGTATCCTTTTCATGAATGTTACCATCGTTTTCCATTGTACATGTTTCTTGAATTATTGATACTCCATACTCAATGTATTGTAAATGTCGTAATTATTTATGGACCTATCATTTGATTTATGACATCATTGATTTATGACATCATTGAAATGAACTATTGTGAAACCGATTTGATTACTGATTTTACTGGTTACTCGCTGAGTTAGCTCACCCCAAAAATGTTTTATTCCCCTCCACAGGGCTCGTGGCAAAGGAAGGCTTGTTGTGCTTATTCACGTGACTGGATGGCTTATTTGGAATTAGTTTCCGCTGCGTTTGTGACATGTAATTTTTGGAGAATTTGATGTATATTGGAGATTTATATTGTAATATTTGAGGTTTATTCTTGTAATTCATTTGAGGATTGTAGTGAACGACTGAGTCCCAGCGAGAGTTGGGCAAGCGGCCCGCCGAACCCTCTGGTTCGCCTTGGGGGAGGTGGGGCCGTCACAGTTGGTATCAGAGCCATATGCCGACGGTTGGGACTCTACGTCCTTTTACTGGAAAAGCCCCGAGCCTCTCGTTCGTGAAGAGTCACGAAGCGAAATTCTGCGTAGGGGATGCCCGCGTGCGGGTGGCAAGCTGATAGGTACCTTGTGATGTGACCCTGAGAACTGTCACAGTTGGTATCAGAGCTTAGGCTTCAGATCTCTGTAGTGTATCCTAGGCTTGAAGTTTAGGATGCCAGACTGTGGGTTTGGTTTGAAATATTAGTGATTCTTACGAGATGTCTCGACTTGATTGGTACAAGATGGAATGTCGAGAACGACATTCTTTTAAGGAGGGGAGATTGTGACGCCCCGAAAGTATGAGTGTGAGAACCCGAAAATTTTCTAATTTTCAAGGGTTTATTTTATTTAATCGCCCGCCTTTTCTACATTTTTTTTATTAGAAAAATTCCCCAGATAAAGTTTATGAGCAAAAATAGGTTTAACATGATTTTCCTAGTATCGGTTAGTTTTTGCGAAATTAAAAACGTATTTTGGACGTGGGACCCGCTAGTGCGGTAAATGCATTATATTTTTGACAACTTGTTGGAATTTTGTATTAAGTGATATTAATATTACAAGGTGTTAAGATATTTGTATTGGAGAGACAAAAAGATAAGTTTTACACCTAAAGGTAACAAGTGTCACCATAAGATTTAGTCTTGAGTTTGACTACTATTCATAACTTTACCATTTAATTCAAATTGGCCCAAAAATCACTTCATTTTGCAAGCTTCTTCGCCGAATGTTCTTGCTCAAGAAAGAAAGAAAAGCTCTCAATTTCTTCCTTCTATTTCTTGCTCAATCTTCAAATCCAACCAATAAAACTCCAAATCATTCCATAAAATCTCTTTGCTAAGTGATCTTGAGGTGTTTTGTGGAGTTGTTTGGAAAGCTAAGGTGGCTAGTTGCTCTATCTCTTGTATTGCTAAGGTGAGTTGTGAAGGACCCCTCTCCTTCCTCTAATGATGTTCAATTCATGATTGGTGGTGGTATAAGATGCACTTTTATGGATTATATCTTGATTTTGGTTGAATTGGTGAAGTTTTATAATTATTGGGGATTTTTCTATTTTCATATGGATATGATTGTGTGGCTATCTATGATGATTGGAAATGTTTTATAATGATTCTAGAAGGTGGAAAAAGTGGACAATTGCAATCAATTTCTGTTTTGGAAGAAATTTCAGAAAATTCGGTTTTGTGAAGGAACATTCTGTCCGAATTTATAGCTCATAGATAGAGGCCAAATTGGCCTTGGATTAAAACATGAAAGTTGTAGGGAATGATATTTTAAAGGTGCCTACAAAATTTCAGGTCAATCAGAGTAGTGTGGAATGAGAAAAGTCGAAATTACTATTGCTGTTCTGGTTTTACCCGAATGTAAGAATTGCACCTGTAATTGGTTGTTTTGGTCAGGATTGCTTCCGAATTGGTTGTTGAGGTCTTCTGATGAAATTTATCCCTGTTTCTTAGCTTTCAGTTGGTTTTGGAATTTCTGGATTTGGACTTGGATAGCCTGATTTATGATGTTTCCGCTAGAATGCGTTCTGTGAATCTGTTTTTGTGATTCTGGTATAGTATCTTGCATTTTTGACCTGGTTACACTCGAAACTGGGTTGAGTGACCTTCTGAAATATTGTAGCCCTATCTCTTAGCTTCGAAACGGTGGGTCTTGCAGCTTCATCCGACCATCGTAGTGCCATTGGTGCCATTACCGCAAAATGACGTCAAAACTATTTTTCTGGTTTTGAGCTTAACTCCCATTTCCGGACTTTTCCCTAGCTTGACTTGTACTAGTACTACTTGGAGCTTTCTGAATGGCTATTGGATGAACTTGTTGTTGTGTGTGTACCTTTGGGTTGGAATGAGGAAATAATGAAGCCATGATGGCTGGAAAAGTTAGCAAATTCAGGGGAAGTGCTGTCCGAACTTTGAAGGGATTTGTTTGCATTGAGTTTGTGATCTAAGACTTGGATTTGAGCAAGACAATGTTATATGCTGGATGATTTCTGAGCCGTGGATGTGAGTGACCCTAAACTATTTCCAAAGTACTTGTGAAACGTTTCTTGCAATATTTACTTTTGAACTGTTTCCAAAGTTACTTTTGAACCGTTTTCTTGCATATCATGCGTACTTGTATGTGAGTGATCAGGATTTCTGTGTAACTCAATACAAAAAATGAGTTTACTATGAATGGGCACTTAGGCGAGGGTGTACTTTATCGCACTCGATCTAAACCCCATTAGTTGCTATTAATACCTGTGAAATATGATTTTTATGATTTGTTATAGAGCATTCATGGCTTGTGAATATTTGCAGAGCATTTATTGCTTGAGAGCATTTATTGCTTGAACCAGAGCATTTATTGCTTGAACCAAAGCATTTATTGCTTGAAAAATATTTTAGAGCATTTATTGCTCGTGACTTGGGCAAGAGAAGTGAGCTGTGTGGCTCAGGATCTTAAGGGTCAACCGGTGATCAAACTCGACAAAAGAATTGGCTAGGGAGCCACCCGTATCCTTACGAATGTATCCTTTTCATGAATGTTACCATCGTTTTCCATTGTACATGTTTCTTGAATTATTGATACTCCATACTCAATGTATTGTAAATGTCGTAATTATTTATGGACCTATCATTTGATTTATGACATCATTGATTTATGACATCATTGAAATGAACTATTGTGAAACCGATTTGATTACTGATTTTACTGGTTACTCGCTGAGTTAGCTCACCCCAAAAATGTTTTATTCCCCTCCACAGGGCTCGTGGCAAAGGAAGGCTTGTTGTGCTTATTCACGTGACTGGATGGCTTATTTGGAATTAGTTTCCGCTGCGTTTGTGACATGTAATTTTTGGAGAATTTGATGTATATTGGAGATTTATATTGTAATATTTGAGGTTTATTCTTGTAATTCATTTGAGGATTGTAGTGAACGACTGAGTCCCAGCGAGAGTTGGGCAAGCGGCCCGCCGAACCCTCTGGTTCGCCTTGGGGGAGGTGGGGCCGTCACAGTTGGTATCAGAGCCATATGCCGACGGTTGGGACTCTACGTCCTTTTACTGGAAAAGCCCCGAGCCTCTCGTTCGTGAAGAGTCACGAAGCGAAATTCTGCGTAGGGGATGCCCGCGTGCGGGTGGCAAGCTGATAGGTACCTTGTGATGTGACCCTGAGAACTGTCACAGTTGGTATCAGAGCTTAGGCTTCAGATCTCTGTAGTGTATCCTAGGCTTGAAGTTTAGGATGCCAGACTGTGGGTTTGGTTTGAAATATTAGTGATTCTTACGAGATGTCTCGACTTGATTGGTACAAGATGGAATGTCGAGAACGACATTCTTTTAAGGAGGGGAGATTGTGACGCCCCGAAAGTATGAGTGTGAGAACCCGAAAATTTTCTAATTTTCAAGGGTTTATTTTATTTAATCGCCCGCCTTTTCTACATTTTTTTTATTAGAAAAATTCCCCAGATAAAGTTTATGAGCAAAAATAGGTTTAACATGATTTTCCTAGTATCGGTTAGTTTTTGCGAAATTAAAAACGTATTTTGGACGTGGGACCCGCTAGTGCGGTAAATGCATTATATTTTTGACAACTTGTTGGAATTTTGTATTAAGTGATATTAATATTACAAGGTGTTAAGATATTTGTATTGGAGAGACAAAAAGATAAGTTTTACACCTATAGGTAACAAGTGTCACCATAAGATTTAGTCTTGAGTTTGACTACTATTCATAACTTTACCATTTAATTCAAATTGGCCCAAAAATCACTTCATTTTGCAAGCTTCTTCGCCGAATGTTCTTGCTCAAGAAAGAAAGAAAAGCTCTCAATTTCTTCCTTCTATTTCTTGCTCAATCTTCAAATCCAACCAATAAAACTCCAAATCATTCCATAAAATCTCTTTGCTAAGTGATCTTGAGGTGTTTTGTGGAGTTGTTTGGAAAGCTAAGGTGGCTAGTTGCTCTATCTCTTGTATTGCTAAGGTGAGTTGTGAAGGACCCCTCTCCTTCCTCTAATGATGTTCAATTCATGATTGGTGGTGGTATAAGATGCACTTTTATGGATTATATCTTGATTTTGGTTGAATTGGTGAAGTTTTATAATTATTGGGGATTTTTCTATTTTCATATGGATATGATTGTGTGGCTATCTATGATGATTGGAAATGTTTTATAATGATTCTAGAAGGTGGAAAAAGTGGACAATTGCAATCAATTTCTGTTTTGGAAGAAATTTCAGAAAATTCGGTTTTGTGAAGGAACATTCTGTCCGAATTTATAGCTCATAGATAGAGGCCAAATTGGCCTTGGATTAAAACATGAAAGTTGTAGGGAATGATATTTTAAAGGTGCCTACAAAATTTCAGGTCAATCGGAGTAGTGTGGAATGAGAAAAGTCGAAATTACTATTGCTGTTCTGGTTTTACCCGAATGTAAGAATTGCACCTGTAATTGGTTGTTTTGGTCAGGATTGCTTCCGAATTGGTTGTTGAGGTCTTCTGATGAAATTTATCCCTGTTTCTTAGCTTTCATTTGGTTTTGGAATTTCTGGATTTGGACTTGGATAGCCTGATTTATGATGTTTCCGCTAGAATGCGTTCTGTGAATCTGTTTTTGTGATTCTGGTATAGTATCTTGCATTTTTGACCTGGTTACACTCGAAACTGGGTTGAGTGACCTTCTGAAATATTGTAGCCCTATCTCTTAGCTTCGAAACGGTGGGTCTTGCAGCTTCATCCGACCATCGTAGTGCCATTGGTGCCATTACCGCAAAATGACGTCAAAACTATTTTTCTGGTTTTGAGCTTAACTCCCATTTCCGGACTTTTCCCTAGCTTGACTTGTACTAGTACTACTTGGAGCTTTCTGAATGGCTATTGGATGAACTTGTTGTTGTGTGTGTACCTTTGGGTTGGAATGAGGAAATAATGAAGCCATGATGGTTGGAAAAGTTAGCAAATTCAGGGGAAGTGCTGTCCGAACTTTGAAGGGATTTGTTTGCATTGAGTTTGTGATCTAAGACTTGGATTTGAGCAAGACAATGTTATATGCTGGATGATTTCTGAGCCGTGGATGTGAGTGACCCTAAACTATTTCCAAAGTACTTGTGAAACGTTTCTTGCAATATTTACTTTTGAACTGTTTCCAAAGTTACTTTTGAACCGTTTTCTTGCATATCATGCGTACTTGTATGTGAGTGATCAGGATTTCTGTGTAACTCAATACAAAAAATGAGTTTACTATGAATGGGCACTTAGGCGAGGGTGTACTTTATCGCACTCGATCTAAACCCCATTAGTTGCTATTAATACCTGTGAAATATGATTTTTATGATTTGTTATAGAGCATTCATGGCTTGTGAATATTTGCAGAGCATTTATTGCTTGAGAGCATTTATTGCTTGAACTAGAGCATTTATTGCTCGTGACTTGGGCAAGAGAAGTGAGCTGTGTAGCTCAGGATCTTAAGGGTCAACCGGTGATCAAACTCGACAAAAGAATTGGCTTGGGAGGCACCCGTATCCTTACGAATGTATCCTTTTCATGAATGTTACCATCGTTTTCCATTGTACATGTTTCTTGAATTATTGATACTCCATACTTAATGTATTGTAAATGTCGTAATTATTTATGGACTTATCATTTGATTTATGACATCATTGATTTATGACATCATTGAAATGAACTATTGTGAAACCGATTTGATTACTAATTTTACTGGTTACTCGCTGAGCTTTTAGCTCACCCGAAAAATGTTTTATTCCCCTCCACAGGGCTCGTGGCAAAGGAAGGCTTGTTGTGCTTATTCACGTGACTGGATGGCTTATTTGGAATTAGTTTCCGCTGTATTTGTGACATGTAATTTTTGGAGAATTTGATGTATATTGGAGATTTATATTGTAATATTTGAGGTTTATTCTTGTAATTCATTTGAGGATTGTAGTGAACGACTGAGTCCCAGCGAGAGCTGGGCAAGCGGCCCGCCGAACCCTCTGGTTCGCCTAAGGGAGAGGTGGGGCCGTCACAACCTCAGGCAAGAGTAGAAGGCGCCACAATTCAAGTGCGATTGTTGAATTGATAAGCCGAACAAGAACACTAGAGTATAACTCTAAGTTGTTCAAGGTTTGCTCGAAAGCTATGAAGAAAACTCTCAATATTTTTATCATAAAAGTGTCTACCTTTGTGGGAGTAATGGGGTGCCTTATATAGGCTACAAGTAAACCCTAAAGTAGTAAGGAAAAGGAACTAAATGTGTGCTAATATGGGCCCTCGATGGATCGGGCCTCATGTGGGCTTTCCCTCCAAGGCAGCTCACCTTAACAAATAATGATGACTAAAAAGTAATCTTCCTTTGGCATTTCTATGTGCAACATGCACTTAGCCAATTATTCAATCTAATCAACTAATGTGGAATTAAATGACTATAATGCGAATCTCACTAACTAGGGTTTGATAAGACCCTAATACTCAAGTGTAGCTTCAATGCTCAATACCGGACCGCGATCACCTTCACTTGAGTGTACGAATTCTTCAAAGGACTTGTGTATGGCCTGAATAAGTACACTGAGTTGCTCACGAAGTCTCTTTGCTCGAGCTCTAGTAATGGATCCACTTGGAGCTTGCATGCGATCCTCACCCCCTTGATCACTCGAGCCATTGTAGACATGGTCATGTACTATGATGCTATCAAAAGATCTGAAACCTAAGTTCTGATACCAACTATGACGCCCCTACTTCTCCCTAAGGTGAACCAAAGGATATCAGCGGGACGCCTGCCCAGCTCTCGCCAGGACTTAGTACAATTCTAGTTCAAACTTAAAGGATAACGACTAATAACCAAAGTCGAAATAAAGACAAAAAGTGATTTTCATACATGAATATTCAACCTTATATCACAAGTTTCAAAGTACATTCACTTTTCCAAAATATACAACTTCCAAAAGATGTCTAGTCTCATAACATTCACAATTCTAATCAAAACTGCCTCAATTCGGCTTCTCCAAAACTCGTTCCATCTCGGTCCCTGCTAAGGAAAACAAATCTAATGGGATGAGCTAACGCTCAGTGAGGCCAAGAAAACATGAAAAACACAAAACTCAGGTAGTGATAGCATTTAAGCGAGAATTAAAGTTGTAACATTCAAGCAATTCACAAATTTCAATTAAACACATTCAATAAGGATACAGGAGCCCTCAGGAGCTGGGTTCCACTTGTTTCGCCAAAACTCGATCGAATACCTCCCAGCGATGACACTCCGTCACCCGGGTCGGTATTTAAGTCTGTAGAACTCCACTTAATGTCAAGTTTCCGTCCACCATACACCGCACCGGGCTCAAACTTCTATAAAAGGCACTACTATATGAGTAGGCCAAGCAAGATCTCTCAATAGATCAAACTTACAGTTATCTCATGATTCACCAAACTTCTTGACCAAGCCCTTGCTAGCTCGAGTTGCAAGGTCGGCCAATTGAGATTTGGGCGTCCCCACAGTTCAGTTATAAGTCGAAGAGATTCACTCCAATGACATGCAGACAGTTCAGTTATAAGTCGAGGAGATTCACTCCAACGACATCCAGTCAACCAAATACAGTTCAGTTATGAGCAGTTCAGTTGTACAATCAGTTAAAAGAGAACGAGTGTGATAACGTACACACTCGACTCAACAGTTGAAAACCATTTAGTCCATAAGAAGCAATTCACATAATTGCAACAAATCATGCACTTGATACTCACCAATCAAAATAAGGGAGTAAGTGCGCAAACAAGCTTTTAGGTGTCCACTTCGAGATCCTCTTGAAGGTTCCCTTGAGTGCCTGAGCATATAATAATTTACTATCACACACTATCACTTATAAATCTTTTGTTAACAAGGGAGATTGTATACTTGTACAATACTAAGAAAATGTCACGAAAGAGAGTCTTAATTACTCGTAAATCGAGACTCAAAAGTGGGGTTTAATAACACAAGGAAAACTGATTTTCTTCATGAAATCAAGTTTAAAACGGTCAATCAATCTCAAAGGATAGGGAAGAGTTTCCAAAACTCATTTCCTATCGGATTGGAAAATTTCAGTTTTGCACGCCTAACTTAGAAAAATCAGAACTTGCACTCAGTAAGTCCAAAATTGGAAAACTTTATACCGCTGGAATCTTGGTTCAAAATACTAAATGTTCCTAGAAGATACCTTTCCAAGATTCTAAACGGAAGACATTCAAATTTTAACCCAAATTGGCTGCTATAAGCACACAAGACAGTTTTAGTCTTGTTTTTCAGCAAACTTTGGAAATTCGGAAAAATTCACAACAAGTGAACTAGCCTCTAAAATTCATACTACAATAAGAGTTCTAAACAAAGTTTCAAACACAACAAATGGAACAAAATTCGGTGTTTTGAGTGCTAAAATATAGCAGCTCAAAGTTGGTAACTTCTCAATACTAAACAGTGAATTTTTTCCAGATTTGAAAGTAAACTTTGGGTCATCATTTGGGTATCAAAATGGTCTTAGAATAACACCAAATTTTGTACATTTCAACTACCATATGAGGAATAATCCTCTATCAAATTTCATGTAAAAACTCGTACGGGAAGGTAGTTAACTAAACTACCAAATTTCAAGAAATTTCCCAAAGCAAATCTGCCTTCTTGCTTTCTTTTCCTTTTTAAACACTTTACCCTATAAAATCAGTCCCATTTTGGTTCATTTGTGAAACCAAGGTCTAAGAAACAATTCATAAACAATTGGTAGTTGGTTGACATCAAAATTTCAAAATAAAACACCTCACTAACAACCAAACCAGTCGGTTAGCCCAAAAGAAGGGTTTTCCAGTTTTGTTACAGTTTGGAAATTGAGCCATATCTCACTCCACACAACTTGGAATTGAGAATGGTTGGTGGCGTTGGAAACTAGAATCATAAGGATACATTTCATCTGGACAAATCGTTTTGAAATTTAGTTTGCAAATGAGAGAAAATAGAGCCACAAATTGCAGCTTCTACCTTTCTCTCGGATAGGCCAACAGAACAGGGCAGCTGACTTTGATCAATCACTACAGATGCCTCAGTTCGAATTAGAAGGTGCATTTTACACTGTTAAAAAACTACGGACGTCTAGTTTTGAATGCCGCTGACGGAACTCAATTCGGACTTCCGAACAGAGAGATATGTTCGTTCAAAGAACACTGCAAGTGGACCACTGCTGTACGAATTTTCCAGATTTGTTCTTGCCAAAATTCAATTTTTATCCAACCAAACCAAATGATTTTTTGTAGAAACTTTCTACACACCATACACAACATGTATACATCAGTTTCAAGGTCATTTGTGTGAGAACGCCCTCTTTAAACCGTAATTTTCCTCATTTATATGCCCTATTCTAAGATTTAGACTATTTAATATATGCCCTTACAAATTATTTTCTATGTGTTATAATAATTTCCATTCATTTCATTTCAATTCATTTTACTTGAAGTAAAATATTTCCTTGAGCTAGGTGGTAAATAATTCACCACTTGTAATTGTCCAAGTGTTCTTTTATTAGTGGTAGAGACTTTATGTGAGAGATTAGTGGTGTTGAATAATTACTGGTGCATTTGGAAAGGTAAGAATGGCATTAGTCAAAGATTAAGAAAGGTTAGGACAATAATGGAGCCATGTGGCAAAACCCTAGCCATGGGTTTGTTTGACTAAGGATTAGAAGACAAATAAAAACTAAACATGGCTATTTTCTTCCCTTAGATGGCCGAACCCCTTAGCAAAAAAAAGAGAGAGAGAGAGAGCTCCATACACTTGCTTTTAACCCTAGTAAATCAAGAACAAAAATCCAAAGGAGAAAGATCTAGAGTTGTGAGACAACTTTCTTCAATCCTTGAGGTTATTCCATGTGAGAGCCCGTAATTTGTTTTTAAGTACTAGGTTTTATTTTTTCTTTTAATTGCACGTTTTTTCACATTTTATTTATTTGAAAAATTGGGCAAATAATGTTTATGAGTAAATATAGTTTTTAGATGATTTTTCTAGTATCGAATAGTTTTTGAGAAATTAAGAGTGTATACCAGACGTGGGACCCACTAGTGCGAAAAGTTCGGAAAAATTCGGCCAACGAGGTTGAGTTTTGGATACTGGATTTAATTTACCGGGTGTTAAGAAATAATTAGAGGATGCTATTTGGATTGGTGTGAGAGGGAACAAAAAGATAGAGATGCATTAATTAAGTGACAAGTGTCACTTGGCTATTGGGTGGACCATTTGACTACTATTCCATGTCTTACCAATTGACTTAAATAACTAAAAATTCACCAAAAATTCCTCATTTTTCTCTTCCTCTTGGCCGACTTCTTCAAGGAAAGAAAGAAAGAAAACTCTCCAAGTTCTTGATTCCATCTTGCTCCAAATCATCAAACCAACCATTTAAACTTGCTTTTGTTCCATAAAACCTCTTCACTTAGTGTTTGTAAGGTGTTTTGTGGATTTGTTTGGAAAGCTAAGGTGACCAATTGCTCTCTATCTCTCTCTCTTGTTTCTAAGGTGAGTTATGAAGAACCACTCTCCTCCCTCTAATAAAGTTTAATTTATGCTTAGTAGTGGAATAAGGTGCAACTTTATGGATTATATTGTGAGTTTTGGTTGAATTGGTGAAGTTTTCTATTTATTGGTGATTTTTCTGTTTTAATATGAACATGATTGTGTGGCTATCTATGATGATTGGAAATGGTATATAATGACTCTAGGAGGTGGAAAAAGTGGTAAATTGCAAGCAATTGTTGTTTTGGAAAGACGTTGGAAAGTTAGGGTTTTAGGATTTTACATTCTGTCCGGTTTTATTACACCATGTTAAAGGCCGAATTGGCCTTGGCGTAAAACATGAAAGTTGTAGGGAATAACAGTTTAGAGGTACCTACAAAATTTCAGGTCAATTAGAGTAGTGTATCTTGAGAAAAGTCGAAATTACCCTTGCTGTCCTGGTTTTACCCGAAATTGAGAAGTGCGTCTGTAATGGGTTATTTTGGTTGAGAATGCTTCCGAATTGGTTGTTTAGGTCTTCTGATGAAATGTAGCCCTGTTCCTTATCTTTCGTCTGGCTTTGAAATTTCTGGATTTGGACTTCGGTAGCCTGTTTTATGATGTTTACACCAGAGTGCGTTTTGTGAATCTGTTTTTCCGGTTCTGGTGTAGTATCTTGCATTTTTTACCTTGTTACACTCGAAACTGGACAGAGTTACCTACTGGAACATTGTAGCCCTATCTCTTAGCTTCGAAACGGTGGATCTTACACCTTCATCCGATACTCTTTGTGCCTTTGGTGCCATTACCGCAAAATGATGTCAAAAACTGTTTTTTTCAGGGTTAAAGCTAAATCTTTTCCGGATTTTTCTGGTTTCCTCTAATGCTTATGTATGCTTATGGAACTCTCTTTTGGTAGTATTTGGTCTTGGTTTATGACTTGTAATCGAGTCTTATTGTGCTTATTGGAATATTTTAGGGCTTGACTTTCATTTCCGGTCATTTTCCTAGCTAAATTCCGTACTTGAACTAAATTCCGTACTTGAATGATTTTCAGCCCAGTGAACGGCTTTTGGAAATGAGATTATTTTGTGTGAGATGTTGGGACTGATTTGAGGAAATAATGAAGCCATTAATGGTTGGAAAATAGGTAAACACAAGGGATTTGCTGCCGAAATTTTTCTTGAAGGCTAGTTGGATTCCGACTTGTCTTTGGTCCGTCCAAGTGCTTTTTGCCGCAAAATTTTATAACCCTTTTTAGTTTAGTTTTGCGTTTGGTTTATGAAACCCTAGATATTTCCGTCCATCAGTCCAAATGCCCCGTTTCGCTTTAAAGTCATTTTTATGCGTTTTACTCATTCTTTATTGGGTTTCTTCGATTTCACCTAATTGGTTGTGCTATATTCTTTCTCGTTGAATCTTAGGTTTTCTCGGTGATTAAGGATACTATCCAGAAGGATATTTTGCACGTTATTTTGCATAGTTAGGTGAGTGTTCCTTGTTTGCTATATTCCTTGACTTATTGGTTTGTTCTTATTGATTGATAACGTGTTAAGTGCTTTCAATGATTAGCTAAAACGAGTTTTCTAGGCGAGTGTGTACTTTATCGCACTCAGCCTAAATGATTGTGAACTTTTCAATGATTGAACGATTGAAATGTTACTTGTGCATGAATGTAAGCCTTTTGGCTGAACTGGCCACTGCCCCTTGTTACCAATCGACTCGAGCCAGAAGCGGACTCGGTCGGGCGATATGGTGACCTGGGTGAACGTTTGGTATACTCGAGTATTACCTTGTAGGTTGGTGGAGCCTGGCCAATTTCCAGGACGGGGTGAATGAAATGAACGAATGAACGAACGAACGAGGGTTTATTTACAAAAATGAAATTTTCAAATGATTGGAGGAATAAGGGGAAATGTCAGGAGAATGAATGAATGATCGAATGAATTGCTCCTTGTGAGTCGTATCCTTTTCATGAATATTTTATCGCTTTCTATTGTAAATGTTTCGTGAAGTTGTGATATTCCATGTTAGTGTATTGGATTGATTGTTTTATTATGTGTTCGGAACCTCACTGAGCTTTTAGCTCATCCCTTTAGTTTTGTTTTCCTTAGCAGGGGGAGGCGAGCAAGGACGAGAGCTCTGTATAGACTAGCTTGGTCTAGTTCTTTGATTTTGTAATGGTTCTCGCCCTAGTGCTTGGCACGGGCTGGTGGTATGGTTTTGGGAACTTTTGTATATTCGACGGTTGTACTTTCTTTTGAGATCGTAATGTATATAAGTTTCGTTTAAGTTTTTGGATCATTGCTATATTTTCCGTATGGGCTGGATCTGGTTTTTGCTCGAGGATGGAAGTGATCGACTGAGTCCCGGCGAGAGCTGGGCAGGCGGTCCGCCGAACCCTTTGATTCGCCTTAGGGGGAGGTGGGGCTGTCACATTCCAAGCTTAAAGTTTCCATTGTGGTGGATTGATTGGTGACTTGGGCAACTTGTAAGTGAGGTAAGTAATCTTTAAATTAGGGTTTTATTATGATATCATCCACTTTAAGCCTTAATGATGAATTGCAAGTTATGGTGGTTGATATTTGGGGTTAGTCCCATGAATCAATCAAGTAGTGGTAAAGCTTGTTAGTATGCACACCATGTGTTTGATGAAATGCCTAGTCCTTGTTCATGTGTGTGTATGAGGTATTAACAAGTTTTTGAACCCCTTTTTAGCAGATCTAATACTTGTTATATGATTGGAGTACAAATCATGAAAGGTTGAAAGTTAGAAAAGTTGGGGAGGTGCTGTCCGAAAATTTCAAGGGCTTGTTGCCCTGTTTTGCTTTGATAATTTCGTGCCTAATTTGGCTACAAGTGTGAGGGATATATGTTGGGCTATGTGTGTGGAGGGTTTCTACAAAAAATTAGCCAATTTGGTCGGATAAATCTTGAGTTATGAGCGAAGAGGCAAAACTGGACTAGGTCCAGGAATTTTCTGACCAGTGATCTTGTGAAGGTCATCACATTTTATTCAATGATCGGAATTGAGTGCCGTTTGTGGAATTTGAAAGTAGACTCTTAGACCTTTAAAATGGTACCAAGTTCATTTTCTGGTTCGTCCCGAGCGATTCGTGGCAAGTCTTGAAAGTTGGCTGCCCGGTTGTTACTGTTCATCCGAGACTGTCCAGAAAATTCATTTGGTTGCGTAATTTTGAACCATTTATGTTTGAATTTGGAAATAGTTTCTTCCACACAAATATAGCCTTGTGAACCTAGTTTCTAACCGCACCGACGGAACCTAATTCCAACTTTTCTACAGTGAATTATAACCGTTTTCCCGAGACTGCCGGGCAAGACTGTTTAATCCGAATAAGGAACCTTCAAGTCTAAATGAAACATTTCTTTTGCCAAGCTTTCATGTACACACTAAACTTATTTTCTCATGAACTTTTACCATGTTATGGATCTTATTGCATGCCGAATTAAGTAGCCTAGACTACTCACTCGGTTTCTTAATGAACCTATACTTTAGTAAGGAACGAATCCAATTGTTAATGATTTCATTCGTTGACCTAGGTTTGGGAAACGAAGGTGATCGTAACTGAGACGTTTGACGTCGATTGCTACTTTTGCTTGACAGGTGAGTGTTCCACTACCTGCTACCGGTTATGTGAAATATCTGAAATACTTGATTGATAACTGTTGGAGCGAAACACTGTTTTGATAAAATGGAGGCGAGTGTGTACTTTACCGCACTCGATCTCTCTTGTTTTCACTGAAGTTATATATATTGTTATTATGAGATATGATATCTCTATGAATGCCTGTGATTGAGTTGTTTGGGTGATATCCCATCAACTACTGTTACTGTTTGGGTACCCAACCTCATAGGTGAGTCGGTCGTATCGAGCCAACAAGGGTTTGGTCGAGAAGGCCAATAAACCTTGAGAACTATTTACTGTACACTGGAAATCGGTATACTCGAGTATTACCAAACTACTGTTATGGAGTGCGGGCCCGGTAGGGGGGTGATTGGTGGACGGAGACTGGTGAAAGAGGTGTTCTACGGACCCTTTTATACTGTGCATACAAGTGTTGACGGAGTGTCAACAGGAGGCAATTATGATCAAGTTCAAGTGGATCTTTGGATTTTGAAAGCCACCTGTTTCCTTGAATTGAACTGTGTTTAATTGTTATTCTACAGTACGATGCTTATTTGGTTATTTTGTGACCTTATGTGACTATGTGTTTACTTGTTTTTACTTGGAACCTCATTGGGCTTCAGCTCACCCCATTCCCTTTGTTTTCCTTAACAGATCGGGTAGGGACTTGATCAAGAGCTTTCTCGCTTTATTTTGCTTGTACTTGCGTTTTGGGGTTGTAACTTTTGTTTAAGCAGACTTGTAGGCTTAAATTTTTAAGTATGACTTATGCTATGTAATTTTAAGTGTGAAGTGGTAGGTTGACATGTGTTGATACATATACTAAGCTGGAACGTTGAAATAGTGATTATGTTTTAATTAGGGTTTTAATTCCCTGTATTGGAAGATGTTCTATCCGTTTCATTGATGATATTAGTTCTTTGAACGACTGAATCTTGGCGAGACTTGGGCAGGCAGCCCGTTGATACCCTAGGGTTCGCCCTAGAGAGAGGTGGGGCTGTCACAGTTGGTATCAGAGCCTAGGTTTGAATTGGTCTGGGCGAGATAGAAATTTCCGACTTGAGGATTATATTGGATTATTTCCCTTAAGAGTACTTAAGCTTATTTACACTTTTGTGTAGGATGGATGGACATAGTGGCCCTAGTGATAGTCCAGCTGGTGAGCAGCCCCGTGGAGTACTCCCGATGATTAAGTATCAGATCCGGTCAAGAGGGGCCACTATACGTTGGAGTCCGGCCAACTGCCATTGGCGTTGCGAGTGCCGCCATACTTATACTTATCCCAATACGATTATTTTGTCCGTGGTAGAGGAAAGAGAAGAGTTAGTGAAGGATAATGTTTGTGATGATCTTCTAAGAGAGGCTAGTGACGAGGCTTCTTACATAGGGGGCGAGGTCGGAGACGAACCCGTCCAGTCGGGGGGTCAACTAGTCCTACGACGGATTATGCCTCTACTCCTAGGCTACTACCTTGGATGATTTTGACTATTGCACATAGAAAGGATAGGGGAGGTTGTGGCTCGGTGGTTGTACAGTTTTCTTTTGACACTTGTGCTAGGTTTTTGTTTGATATGACTGTACTACTATATCTGTACTCTTGAGGCTTGTACTTGCTACTTTTGGTTCTGTTACCTTGTAAATGACTGCCATGAGCTTTTTAATGGATAATATTTTGACTTTTGACTGTTGACTTTGATATTTGACTGTTGAATGTTGACTTTTGACTTTGACCTTTGACATTTGACTGTTGACTGTTGACCTTTGACTTTGACTTTGACTCTATTTCGACATTGCCTTTTAACTGCTTTGTATTTTCACTCGTTTATCGTGATTCCGATTCCATTTCTTAATTGACTTTTAAATATGAATAAGCATCTACTGTATACCTATATTTGCTTACCCTGTTAGTTGCTATACGTGGACACTAGGCCAGTGAGTGATAATGGAGACTAGACAAAGACGTGCTCGGGACTGTGGGCGAGAATCTAGGCAAGTTCAAGACCAAGGAGAGGAACAAGGTTCTGTGGCGAATCAGAACCAGGGACCCCGAGGAGATGGAGGGAACCAGGTAGCTACGACTATCAATCGAATGACTGACTTACTGGCTCGCTTGGTTGACCAGCAGGGTCAAGTACCTGGTAACCAACAAAGGGACCCTGAAGTAGGTGAGGACAGGGCCCTGGATAGGTTCCAAAAGTTTGCTCCTCCAAAATTTCTTGGAGGACCTGAACCCGAAATTGCTGAGAATTGGTTCGAGCAAATGGAAGATATATTCGCCGCGCTACATTACACTGAAGAGAGGCAAGTTACCTTCGCCGTTTTTCAGCTGGAAGGCGTAGCCCGTTCCTGGTGGAACGTAGTACGGGCAAAGTGGCATAGGGAGCAAACTCCCCATACTTGGCTTAACTTTACTAGAGAATTTAATGAAAAATTCCTTTCGCCCTTAATCCAGGAGAAAAGGGAGGACGAGTTTATCAAGCTGCGTCAAGGTGCTTCAAGTATAGCAGAATATGAGACTCAGTTTACTCGACTCTCCAAGTTTGCCCCAGAATTGGTGTTTAGTGAACAAAAGCGCATAAGGCGATTTGTACAAGGATTGAATGTGGAAATTCAGAAGGATTTGGCTGCCGCTCAAATTGATACTTTCAAGGATTCTCTCGAAAAGGCTCAACGAGTAGAGCAAGCCCGATTTCAAGTTCGGACCTTTCAAGCTAAGAAGCGTGGTGCATCTAGTAGTACTCCTGGGCGAGGTGATCAGAATTTGCCACCTCCTAAGTTTGGAAGAGGTGCGGGTGGAGCCTGAACTGCGGGGACACCTAAAGGAGGAGCTCCCTCTAGAGGAACTCAAAGTGGAAGAGGACAAGGACAGCAGAGGGCTACCTCCCAAGGAGTTCCTACACCCACTACTCGTGCAAGCTGTGGATATTATGGTAAGCCAAATCACACCGAGGACAATTGCTGGAAAAAAATGAGGAAGTGCCTCGTTTGTGGAAGTTCCGAACATCAGATTGCCACTTGCCCTATTAAAAATCGTGACTGCAACGGGGGTACCCAGTCGGAGAAGTCAAACCCTAAGCAACCTACCGCCAGTGCAAGTCGACCCAAAACCTCTGCTAGGGTTTTTGCTTTGGACCACCAGCGAGTTCCGGAATCCTCAGAAGTAGTGGAAGGTATGATCCCTGTATTCCACCGCTTAGCTAAGCTTTTGATTGACCCTGGAGCAACCCTTTCTTTCGTGAATCCTGTCTTTATGTGTGGTATTGCTGTGAATCCTGTTAAGTTGCCTTACGACTTAGAAGTAAAAACACCTACTGGGGATCAAAACTTAGTTACCAATATGGTTTATAAAAATTGCGAGATTTGGGTAGGAGAACGGAAGTTGGTAGGGGACTTGATAAGTTTAGACCTTAAGGGGTATGACGTGATTATAGGCATGGATTGGCTGACCCGTTATAATGCTCAATTGAACTGTAAGACTAAGGTAGTGGAGTTCTCTATACCTGGAGAGGCAACTCTAAGACTGAATGTGAAGGGTAGGTTAACCTCGTCCGTGCTCGTTTCGGGAATCCGAACCAGAAAGTTGTTGAGTAAAGGGCGCAAGGATACTTAGCCTTCTTAATTAATACTCCTGGAGATAAGGTGAAACTGGAGGATGTCTTAGTAGTGAATGAATTTCCTGATGTCTTTCCTGACGAGTTGAAGTCCATGCCACCCGAAAGGGAGATAGAATTTAAGATTAATTTAGTGCCCGGAACCACTTCCATTGCAAAAACACCATATCGAATGGCCCCCGCCGAACTTAAGGAATTGAAACTGCAGTTACAAGATCTGTTAGAGCAAGGGTTTATTCAGGAAAGTGAGTCATCTTGGGGAGCACCTGTTTTATTTGTTAAAAAGAAGAACGGTAGTATGAGACTGTGTATTGACTATCGTGGGTTAAATGATGTTACGGTGAAAAATAAGTATCCTTTGCCACACATTGACGAATTGTTTGACCAACTGCAAGGAGCAGTAGTTTTCTCTAAGTTGGACTTGAGGCAAGGTTATTACCAGTTGCGAATTAGGCAAGAGGATATACCGAAGACTGCCTTTAATTCCAAATATGGTCATTTTGAATTTGCAGTGATGTCTTTTGGTTTAACGAATGCTTCTGCCGCATTTATGGATTTGATGCATCGAGTCTTTAAACCCTACTTGGATCAATTTGTTGTAGTATTTATCGATGATATTTTGGTGTATTCTAAGACTCGAGAGGATCACGAACAGCATTTGAGGATAGTATTGCAGACTTTAAGAAAACATCAGTTATATGCCAAGTTTAGCAAGTGCGAGTTTTGGTTGGAGCAAATTTCTTTTCTAGGGCACGTAATATCTAAAGATGGCATTTCTGTGGATCCAGTGAAAGTAGAGGCTGTATCTGAGTGGAAATGACCGAAAACCCCAACTGAGGTCCGTAGTTTTCTAGGTTTAGTTGGTTATTACCGATGGTTCATCAAAGATTTCTCCAAGTTAGCCGGTCCTTTAACCGACCTGACCAAAAAGCATGGTCAATTTGTCTGGCACTCTAAGTGTGAAGCTAGTTTTCGGGAGTTAAAGAAATGGTTAACGTCGGCACCTATTTTAGCTTTATCAAATGGGAAAGATAGTTTCACTGTATATACGAATGCCTCAAGGGAAGGTTTGGGATGTGTTCTAATGCAAAATGGGAGTGTAATTGCCTATGCTTCTAGGAAGCTAAAGACCTACGAGCGAAATTACCCCACTCATGACTTAGAATTGGCCGCTGTGGTTTTCGCATTAAAGAAGTGTGACGACCCCACCTCCTCCTAGGGCGTATCCCAGGGTTTAGCGGACCGCCTGCCCAGCTCTCGCCTGGACTCACTCACTCACTTCAAATATAATAGGTTATAATCTCAAGAGTAAAAGAAATACCAGTTTCCAACCTTGGAACATACATGTACTTTCATTTTTATTTCAAACATTCGTACAATTCCACATATATCAAAAGATATGAGTTTCAGATACATTCAGTTCTAATCGAGCACTAGCGCGAGTACAATCGCAAAATTCAAAAACTACTAGACTACGCTAGCCTGTACCAGTCTCACATCTCACTCGTACCCCCTGTAAGGACAACAAACGGCGTGGAATGAGCTAAAAGCCCAGTGAGGTTCCAAATAGCAAGTTGACCAATATTGAAAAGTACAAATATCACGTAGCAAAATAGCAAGCATAACAAGTTCATGAAAGTGAGCAATAACACTTCAAATATCAAATGTCAAAATGAGCGAGGGAAAACTCTTTTTGTTTTCCAAAAGAACAATAACACTTCTAATAACAATCAATGTATAAGGATACAGATGGCTCTCAGGAGCCAAATTCCCATTTCTTCACCAGAGCTTGATCAAGTATTAGTTGACACTCCGTCAACTTTCAAGTAAAGTAATTAGTCCAGTAGTACACCATTTAACTCCAATCACCGTCCATCAACCAAACCCCTTACTGGGCCCGAACTCCACAATAAACACTGGTGGTAATACTCGAGTATACCGATTAGTCGAGGAGATAATACTCCACTCGACAACACTAGATACCCATGGTTCGTTATCTAGTCGACCAAACCCTTGCCGGCTCAACTAGATTAACTAGCCAGTAGGGTTTGGGTCCCCAAGAAGTCGATGAGATACATCTCCAATCGACTGAATCAAGATAAAAATACGAAAACGGGAATGAGAGGTACCTCCCACTCGAATCGAGTGTGGTACATACTGCCGCTCAGTACTTACAAGTCAGGCACAAGTATATCAAGTCATTTGCAACCAGAAACGAGTACATATCACATTAGGGCAAGTGCGATAAAGTACACTCTTGCCCGATTATATCAATCACATATCATTCAATCACATTGGTCAAGAATTGAAAATAAGTGTCCAGTTCAATCCGGTATTTGGAAGCACTCACCAAAGATTTAGTGCTTGTCAAAATCGCTCTCAGTTGTAACTCCTTGGTTGGAGTCCAAATCTGCGATACAATATCATTTAAAAACTTAAAATCACTAGGGTTCGAAACTTAAGAGTTTCGCTTTAAACAGATCAAGTAAATAAAACTCGTTTAGATAGGATTCATGTTACGTATCAAACTCTAGAAAATTCATACTCGCTCTTTTGGTGTTGCTAAAGAAGCAACTAAAACTTTGGAATTCGCATTTGAGTCTAAAAGACGAGGAAAATATATTCCGAGCGGTCACCACTTTCATTTTTCCAAGGGTATGAGTTTCGGCCAAATTTTAGCTTATATACCTTTACGAATGAAGACTCGAATACCATAGACAATCCAAGTTCAATTCGACCTCAAATCTTCTTTCAAACTGCAAGTACACACGCCTAACCTTTAAGTGAAAATTTGGGCAGCATGCCCTTTGTATTTAACTATTTCCAGCCATTTATGGCTTCATTATTTTCCTCAACTCAGCCCAATTCAACATATAAGCAAGCTCAATGCAATAGCTATTCAACTAGACTCAATATTATCCAATTACAAGTCAATTCGAGCAGTGCAACCATCCAAATCAAAGCTAGAAGTTAGAAACTAGTTTTAAAGACAAAGAGCCACACAGTAGGTTTGACATCTCTCGGCAGTCACAACTGAAGCTATGCTTATCAGATTGGGGTAAATTTTATGGCGTTTCGAAGCTAAGACATAGACCTACATTTCCTATGAAGACACGAACACCCAGTTCTTGCATCTTCAAGGTCAAAAATCACAATCTCAGAGAAAACAGAAGACTGTCAGCTAATCTGGGTATTTGAGCAGTTAGGGGTATTTTAGTCATTTCATTATCTACAGTACTCCGATTGAGCTGAGAGTTTACAGGTAACTAGCTAACTCAATTCCCTAAAACTTTCATGTTTTGAGCAAGAACTGATTTGTTCTTTATCATGAACGAATATACAGTTCCAGTTGGGTCCAAAAACTAGGCAGAATCACTAACCCTTGCTGAAATTCGTTAATCTTCACCAAAACTAGAGTATCATCCAATATAATTCAAGATTCAAGTCATCTATCCAATAAAATGCAACATAAGAGAGAGAATAAGAGTTTCTTAGCTTAATACCTTCAAGCTCAAACTAAGTCGAGTGCGATAAAGTACACTCCCGACTTAGAAGGCAAGGGACAATTGAAAACAATTCACAATGAATCACTTAGCAATATTCATAATACATACACATAAACAGTTAACACATAATTCAGATAACACTCACCAAGGATTCAAATGACTACTCTCGAGTCTCAAGTTGGTTTCCTGGTTCACGGCTACTTCCTAGTACAAGTTAATAAGTTCAAAGTAAATATATCATTTGTAGTCGATCATTTGTTATTCTTTTATTTAAACTTATTAAAATCAAGTTTGACCTTAAAATACAACTATAACATTCTCAATATTTATTTATCATTTTATTTTCGAAACTTATTGACTTTATTATTTTTAAACCATGAAATACCTATCTTTAAGTTTATAAACTTGTATAAGGTTTAAACTAATATACTTTCTCAATCCAGTAGTAATTATGGCTTATAGATACTCCATACTAAGCTCTAGGTTGTTTGTGAATTAAATTTTGTTTCACAACCTTAACTTCTCAAGTTTTATAGTCTCTTAAATATTATAAAACTAATTTAAGTGATTAGGAGCCATTTCGTGTATATAGCCATAACAAATTACCTTAGAGTTTCTAAAACATTATATAAGTCTTAATCTCATTACCAATTCAACAATTCAACATAATTCAGCAATATTACTTCAAAATCCATTAGGTTTGGTAGCTCTAAAACAAGGTTAGCGTACATATATAAATTTTAAGATCTTATAAAACATTTGAGCTAAGATTAAATCATTCCATTCTAATCTTAACAATTAAAGCTGATGGAACTTTTATTTCTTCCCTTTTAGACTGAACTAGACTCTAGTTTGCATGTTATTCCTATTTGTTCCACTTCACTAGCCCTTCGAGTTTTAAATTCTTTAAAGTATTCAAAACAAGGTTAAGATGCTACAACGGATATATATATATATATATTTATTTATATGTATAGTTACAACAAACTATCTTAGAATTTTGTTCAAAAACTTCAAGGAAAGTTCATCTCTTCCCTGTTTCGGCCAACAAGTATAATTTCCAGCAATATCATTCAAATTGTTCAACAAATCTCCATCTTTTACTTGCTTGAAACACTAAACACGTAGCTCATAATTTGCCCACCCAAACTAGAACAAATAACACACAATTCCAAAAAAGAATCCCACCAAAAGCCTCAACTAATTCGGCCAGCAACACATTACAATTTCCAGCAGTATAGCAATTTAACATATGGTGTTTTCTCCATAATTTTCTTCAATTTTAACTCCAACTCATCATGCAAAAGATGATTCTCCAACTACAGAGTAAACTTGATCATCCATATTAAATTTTACAGCCAGAATTTCAAAGGAAAAACTGATCTGAAGTCGATTTCTCTCTCTCGGTCAAGCTGTGGTTGTTTTGGACAGCAATAAGTTTTTAAACAAGAAATTTCTCCATTAACTACTTCAGTTCCCATTCAACTCCAACATGCATGCTAAAACTAAAAAAAATTATGCAAGGTATTCAGCTTCAACGTAGGAATTTGGAACCCAAAAATCTGTCAAGAAAATTGGAAAATTTCCTTACTTCATCTCTCGGCTAGCTAGACAGAACCACCGGTTAATTCTTGCAAATTTTTCACTCAAGCTAACAACTCTGCACTAGTTATGCAGATAAGACAAGGAAATAACACATGGTTTGAGCTTCTAGCAGAAAGTTACTCCATACATTCGGTTACTAAGCTGCAAATTTCAGTTTCTTCCTCTCGGATGAAGCTGGAAAAATTCCAGCATGTTTCTTCCTACGGTCTCAACCCAAAATTCCATCTTTTTCCAAGTTTCTTCAACTAAACTTCCCATAATACATAAGGCTAACATATTACATGCATTTCCTGTCATTAGTTTCCATTTCACAATGATCACAGGCTGCAACTCAAGCAACTTACATTCGGTTCCTACAACTTCAGTCTAGCTCCCATCTTTTCTTCCTCCTTATCAGAATTCCCCTCTGTTAAATCTTATTATTCCTTGCTAAAAACTAACATGCAGCCCATATTTTCAGTTATATTCAAGAAATAAAAAGGTGGTTACAAGATTCTTACCTTCTCCATTAAATTTTAATAATGGCAGATTGCTCCTGCTCCTAGCTTCGGTTTCTCCTAAAATTGCAGCAGCTTTCACTCTTCCTCTTGGTTGAAGCTAATCAGTGAAGAAACTAACAAAGTTTCTCTTCCTATCCTTCACTTGAGCTCTCAATTTTGGTCGGTTAAAGAATGCAGAAATGGGAAAGCTATTTGGATGCTCTGTTTTCTCTCTCGGTTGTTGCTGCCTAAGGAAAAATTGCAGAGTTCTCTCTCTCACTCTCTCGGTTGGTACTCCAAATGAGCTGATCACTCACTTCCTCTTCAGTCGGTAGTGATAATTCCAAAGCTCTCCACTCAGCTTCTACTTAGTTCTAGAACTCAGGTATCCGGCTGGTCGCACGGTAAATTAGCTAGGATGAAGGGTTAGTTAGGTCATTTGATATCCACTTATTTGCTTACTAAGGGCTGTGGTTTTATTAACTCACACATTAACTCCTAACCTCATTTGTATTTCCTTAATCCATTAGATTCTCACACATTTGGTTTTATACAAAATTAACTAGACATGTAGCTCGTTCAACTATAATATATTCAAATCACACAAATTACGGTATGCATATCATATATTTATTTGATTCATATAATTTTTTTAAATTTTAATTTATTTTATTATTTTTTTTGACATCATTCTAGGATATTTCTAAATTCTCAATTTATAGAATAAGTATATTTAGTCATTTAATTTGACCAATTATTTGTTATCTATAATATTTCAAATGACGAAATAAGGGTAATAATGGCTAAGTCTATTCAAGATTTTCTCGAGTTACCACAAGAAGTGGAGGCATTACTTGTATGGAGTGACTTTTGAGGTGTATACCGACCATAAGAGTTTGAAATATCTATTTTCTCAGAAGGAGTTAAATTTGAGACAGCGTCGATGGGTAGAATTTCTTGAGAATTATGACTATACAATTAACTACCATCCGAGCAAGGCCAATGTTGTAGCGAATGCTTTGAGCCGAAAAGTGCAAGTAGCTGGATTAATGGTGAGGGAATGGAATTTGTTGGAGGAGGTGAGTGAATGGAACCCTCGATTAGACCGATAGAGGGTGATTTTAGGCAATATTTCGGTAAAGTCGGATTTATTGGGCCAAATTAAAGAAACTCAAAAGAATGACCAAATGGTGCAAAAGTGGATAGAAAAAGTGCAAAAAGGAGAGATTCAAGACTTTATTGTGAGTACCGAGGGTATCTTGAAATTTCGTAACCGAATAGTGGTACCACAAGATGAAGTTATAAAAAGGGATATTTTGGAAAAGGCACATCGATCTAAGTATACAGTACATCCTGGAAGTAGTAAAATGTACCAAGATTTAAGAAGGTTGTATTGGTGGGATAAAATACAAAAAGAAATTGCTCAATTTGTTCAAAAGTGTTTGGTGTGCCAACAGGTGAAAGCCGAACATCAAAAGCCCTCAGGTCTTCTACAACCTCTAGAAATTCCTGAGTGGAAATGAGAACATATTACCATGGACTTCGTGTCAGTGTTACCCCGTACCCAGAAAGGTCATGACACCGTTTGGGTAATAGTAGACAGGTTAACCAAGTCTGCTCATTTCTTGCCCACAAATATGAAATACTCTTTGGAGAAATTGGCCCAATTATACATGGATGAGATTGTGAGACTACATGGGATCCCTGTGTGTATTGTTTCCGATAGAGATCCACGGTTTGTGTCTTGTTTCCGGCAACAATTACAGGGAGCCTTGGAGACCAAACTGAACTTTAGTACTACCTATCATCCCCAAACTGATAGGCAGTCGGAAAGAACTATCCAAACCCTTGAAGACATGTTGAGGACATGTGTTTTAGATTTTGGTGGAAGTTGGGGTCAATACGTGGCATTGGTTGAATTTGCATATAACAATAGCTATCACTCATCCATTCAAATGGCTCCGTATGAAGCCTTGTATGGGAGAAAGTGTCGGTCACCAATCTTCTGGGAAGAAGTAGGGGAACGAAAGGCTTTAGATCCAACCACAGTACCCTGGATCGAAGATGCTTATGAAAAGGTGAAGGTGATCCGTCAAAGGCTTCAAACGGCTCAAAGTCGGTAGAAGAGCTACGCCGATAATCGACGAAAGGATTTGGAATTCGAAGTTGGAGATAAGGTATTCCTGAAGGTTACACCACTGCGAAGTCTCACGGCGGGAAAAGGAAAGAAACTTCAACCGAGATATGTAGGAGCTTTTCAGATCCTTCAACGAGTAAGAAAAGTGGCATACCGGTTAGAGTTACCAGCAAGCCTATCCAGGATTCACGATATGTTTCACATTTCGATGTTGAAGAAGTATCATCCAGACCCCACTCATGTACTGAAACCAGAAGAAACTGACATTGATGAAGCTTTAACTTATGAGAAAAGGCCTGTGCAAATTTTAGATCGAAAGGTGAAGGAATTGAGAACTAAACAAATACCCCTGGTAAAGGTCTTATGGAGAAATCATGAGGTAGAGGAAGCGACTTGGGAAGCAGAGGAAGACATTTGTACCAAGTATCCCGAGTTATTCCATAATCAATGTGAGAATTTCGAGGACGAAATTCTTTAAGGGGGAGAGAGTGTGAGAACCCTCTCTTTAAACCGTAATTTTCCACATTTATATGCCCTATTCTAAGATTTAGACTATTTAATATATGCCCTTACAAATTATTTTCTATGTGTTATAATAATTTCCATGCATTTCATTTCAATTCATTTTACTTGAAGTAAAATATTTCCTTAAGCTAGGTGGTAAATAATTCACCACTTGTAATTGTCCAAGTGTTCTTTTATTAGTGGTAGAGACTTTATGCGAGAGATTAGAGGTGTTGAATAATTATTGGTGCATTTGGAAAGGTAAGAATGGCATTAGTCAAAGATTAAGAAAGGTTAGGACAATAATGGAGCCATGTGGCAAAACCCTAGCCATGGGTTTGTTTGACTAAGGATTAGAAGACAAATAAAAACTAAACATGGCTCTTTTCTTCCCTTAGATGGACGAACCCCTTAGCAAAAAAAAGAGAGAGAGAGAGAGAGCTCCACACACTTGCTTTTAACCCTAGTAAATCAAGAACAAAAATCCAAAGGAGAAAGATCTAGAGTTGTGAGACAACTTTCTTCAATCCTTGAGGTTATTCCAAGCTTAAAGTTTCCATTGTGGTGGATTGATTGGTGACTTGGGCAACTTGTAAGTGTGGTAAGTAATCTTTAAATTAGGGTTTTATGATGTTATCATCCACTTTAAGCCTTAATGATGAATTGCAAGTTATGGTGGTTGATATTTGGGGTTAGTCCCATGAATCAATCAAGTACTGGTAAAGCTTGTTAGTATGCACACCATGTGTTTGATGAAATTCCTAGCCCTTGTTCATGTGTGTGTATGAGGTATTAACATGTTTTTGAACCCCTTTTAGTAGATCTAATACTTGTTATGTGATTGGAGTACAAATCATGAAAGGTTGAAAGTTAGAAAAGTTGGGGAGGTGCTGTCCGAAAATTTCAAGGGCTTGTTGCCCTGTTTTGCTTTGATAATTTCGTGCCTAATTTGGCTACAAGTGTGAGGGATATATGTTGAGTTATGTGTGTGGAGGTTGTCTACAAAAAATTATCCAATTTGGTTGGATAAATCTTGAGTTCTGAGCGAAGAGGCAAAACTGGACTAGGTCCAGGAATTTTCTGACAGTGATCTTGTGAAGATCATAACGTTTTACTCAATGATCGGAATTGAGTGCCATTTGTGGCATTTGAAAGTAGACTCTTAGAACTTTAAAATGGTACCAAGTTCATTTTCTGGTTAGTCCCGAGCGATTCGTGGCAAGTCTTGAAAGTTGGCTGCCCGGTTGTTACTGTTCATCCTAGACTGTCCAGAAAATTCATTTGGTTGCGTAATTTTGAACCACTTACATTTGGATTTTTGAAATGGTTTCTTATACACAAATATAGCCTTGTGAACTTAGTATCTAATGGCACTGACAGAACCTAATTCTGACTTTTCTATAGTGAATTATAACCATTTTCCCGAGACTGCCGGGCAAGACTGTTTAATCCGAATAAGGAACCTTCAAGTCTAAATGAAACATTTCTTTTGCCGAGCTTTCATGTACACACTAAACTTATTTTCTCATGAACTTTTACCATGTTATGGACCTTATTGCATGCCGAATTAAGTAGCCTAGACTACTCACTTGGTTTCTTAATGAATCTATACTTTAGTAAGGAACGAATCCAATTGTTAATGATTTCATTCGTTGACCTAGGTTTGGGAAACGAAGGTGATCGTAACTGAGACGTTTGACGTCGATTGCTACTTTTGCTTGACAGGTGAGTGTTCCACTACCTGCTACCGGTTATGTGAAATATCTGAAATACTTGATTGATAACTGTTGGAGCGAAACACTGTTTTGATAAAATGGAGGCGAGTGTGTACTTTACCGCACTCGATCTCTCTTGTTTTCACTGAAGTTATATATATTGTTATTATGAGATATGATATCTCTATGAATGCCTGTGATTGAGTTGTTTGGGTGATATCCCATCAACTACTGTTACTGTTTGGGTACCCAACCTCATAGGTGAGTCGGTCATATCGAGCCAGCAAGAGCTTGGTCGAGAAGGCCGATAAACCTAGAGGACTGTTTACTGTACACTGGAAATCGGTATACTCGAGTATTACCAAACTACTGTTATCGAGTGCGGGCCCGGTAGGGGCTTGATTGGTGGACGGAGACTGGTGAAAGAGGTGTTCTATGGACCCTTTTATACTGTGCATACAAGTGTTGACGGAGTGTCAACAGGAGGCAATTATGATCAAGTTCAAGTGGATCTTTGGCTTTTGAAAGCCACCTGTATCCTTGAATTGAACTGTGATTAATTGTAATTCTACTGTACGATGCTTATTTGGTTATTTTGTGACCTTATGTGACTATGTGTTTACTTGTTTTTACTTGGAACCTCATTGGGTTTTAGCTCACCCCATTTCCTTTGTTTTCCTTAACAGATCGGGTAGGGACTTGATCAAGAGCTTTCTCGTTTTATTTTGCTCGTACTTGCGTTTTGAGGTTGTAACTTTTGTTTAAGTGGACTTGTAAGCTTAAATTTTTAAGTATGACTTATGCTATGTAATTTTGAGTGTGGAGTGGTAGGTTGACATGTGTTGATACATATACTAAGCTGGAACGTTGAAATAGTGATTATGTTTTAATTAGGGTTTTAATTCCCTGTATTGGAAGATGTTCTATCCGTTTCATTGATGATATTAGTTCTTTGAACGACTGAGTCCTGGCGAGAGTTGGGCAGGCAGCCCGCTGATACCCTAGGGTTCGCCCTAGGGAGAGGTGGGGCTGTCACAATTTGAGCATCAAAAATTCAAACTAAAGCCATGGCAAGAACAGGACAGATTTCGGTCATCTTTCTTACGAAATTTTCCTTCAACTTTCCTTCGATTCTATATCCATAATCATCCTAACCAATACTTAAACAACTCAAATCAAGCATTATATCATCATATCAGCCCATACAACCAAGGTGGGAATTCATAGAGCCCACTTCAACTAATCCAACCCAAGTAACAACAACTGTAATGAAGCTACAAGCTTCAAAGCTAAAAATAAAACCCATTAAAGCCAAGAATGAAAGGTTAGATGGTTACCTCTTAGCTTGTAAGGGAAACCAGAAATTTTTGTCCCAAAAACTCCTATGAAAACCGGCAAGATGAGGGCCTCCACCAAGAGTAAGTAAGTTTCCAAGTAGTTGTGAGGTTGTGTGAAGATTTGAAGTGAAATGGAAGCACAAAGTGAAGTGGAATGAAGAGAGCTTTCCTTCTTCTTCCTTGAGGATATTCGGCCAGCCTTGGTGAGAAGAGAGAATAGGTGAGCTGATGAGTGAAGCTTCTTGGAGAAGCTTGAGGGTTTTGTGGTTAAAAATTGCACAAAAGACAACTATGAATAGTACTCGCGTGCGCGCGTTTCATGTCCATTTTCTCTCAGGTTTGTTTCACTTGTGCACTAAACCTCTAATGTACTTCCTTTAACATTATAATTATTCACTCTTAGTAGTCTAGTATAAATTTCTTAAATCTCCACTTAGCCGTTCCGGCTCGATATACACGAACTTCCGATTCACGCGCGATAAAGCGAAACCTAAAACAAATTCATATAACGAGATTATAATTAACTAATACTAGAGTAAATAATTATAAAATGTCTATTTAAGAATAAAAACATGAGTTCTCACATGAGTCTAGTATTAATTCCTCAAATCCCCAATTAATTTGTACCAGCGCGATTTTTGGGAAACTTTTGACGCGCGCATGGTATAAGCTAAATTTTAACCCATTCACATCTAATTTCTCAATTAACTTTTCTTAGTTTACTAATGATCATTCTTAATTTTCCAAGATTATTACACTCTCGAATCGAATTTTATCTCGAAAAATGTGTACTCGTTATTCCTTACTAAACGGGCCTACGAAAAATAAATTTTGCTAACGAAATGTTTTAAAAATATAAGGAAGACATTGTTCCATACAAATGGACTTAAAATGGTTGAAATAAATTATTCGAAGAAAACGGGTGAATAAATAATTAAATAAGCCAGTAAAATAAGATAAAAATAAGAAGATTTTCGGGTCCTCACAGCATCCCATATTGAGGTAGAAAATTTGAGAATTTTTAATAATAGCAAGGTGCTAAATGTTTTTGGAAAAAACATGAAATATTAAAAAAAAAAAAAAGAAAGAACAGCGCATCAATCTTCTAAAAGTTAGGGGGTTTTGATTCTACCGTTGATATTTTGACTTTACTATTAGTGAAGAAAGAAAAAGGAAAGAGCAAAGAAAAAATGAAACTGTTGGAAAAGAAAAAAAAGAAGAAGAGAAAATTCAACATTGAAACCCCTCCAGTGATTGATGATAAAAGTTGAAATGGAGTCCAAGATGTGACGACTCCACCTCCCCCTAGGGCGTACCCTAGGGTTTAGTGAGTCGCCTGCCCAATTCTCGCCAAGACTCATTCACGCTTAATTCGAGAAAAGTAACTTACAACCATAGAAAAGAAATAAAACAACGATTTCAAACTTAGTATATACATTAATACTCAAATCCAACTACAAGTCTCATACATGCCCAAATACATTAAAATGTTTACAATCCAAGTACAATCAACCCCTAGTCGGGTGCTAGCGCGAGAACAATTGCAAAATTAAAAAACTAGACCACACTAGTTTGTACAAGTCTCACGCCTCGTTCGTACCCCTGTAAGGAAAACAAATGGCGTGGAATGAGTTAAAAGCCCAATGAGATTCCAAATAGCAAATTGACCATTATTTAAAAGTACAAGTATCAATGTAGAAAAATAGCGAGCATAACAAGTTCATAAAAGTGAGCAATAACACTTCAAATAGCAAATCTCAAAATGGGCGAGTGTAAAAGTTTTTCAAAAGAAACAATAACCCAATGAGTAATGATCATGTCACAATATAAAGATATGGATGGCTCTCAAGAGCCAAGTTTCTGTTGCTTCACCAGAACTTGATCAAGTAATAGTTGACACTCTATCAACTTTTAAGTAAATGAACCAGTCCAGTAGAGAACCACTTAGCTACAATCTCTGTCCACCAACCAAATCCCCTACTAGGCCTAAAATCCTCAATAAACACTGGTGGTAATACTCGAGTATACCGATTAGTCGAGGAGATAATACTCCACTCGACAACACTAACTACCTAGGGTTCGTTATCTAATCGACCAGACCCTTTCCGGCTCGACTCAATTAACTAGCCACAGGGTTTCTGAAATTCCAGACATAATACAACTCATATACATGTATATCAATTCAATTAAAATCATTGAACAAGAATATATCACATTAGGGCAAGTGTGATAAAGTACACTCTTGCCCTATCAATCCACTCATATATCATGTAATCACATTGGTCAAGTATTAAACACAAGTGTCAAGTTCAATCAGGTATTTGGAAGCACTCACCAAAAGATGTAATGCCTTTATGGGTCACATTCGGGTATTACTCTGTGTTTGGAATCCCAATCTGTGAGAAAACATTGTTTAAGAGTTTTGAAAATTAACTAAGGTTCGAAACTTAAATGTTTCATTTAACGAGAATCAAGTAATTGAAACTCATTGAGAGAATATTCGTAAAACTCTTGCTCGCTCTTCAAACTGTGAAACTTTGAAGCAATTATACTTTGAAATACCATTTGAGTCGAAGAAACGAGGAAAACGTATTTCTATTAGTCGTTAATTTCATTTTTCCAAGGGTACAAGTTTCGGCCGAATTCTAACTTATATACCTCCACAAAAGGGGACTCGAATAACCTGGACAATTCGAGTTAGATTCGTCCTCAAATCCTTACTCAAGTCGCGAGTATCTCTACCTAACCCTCGAGTGAAAATTTGGGCAGCACGCCCTTTGGGTTTACCTATTTTCCAGCCATTTATGGCTTCATTGTTTTTCTCAATTCAGCCCCAAAATCACACACTAGTAATGTTACTAACATAGCCCTTCAATTAGGCTCCAAAATCATCCAATTAGAACACAAGTCTAATAATACAATCGGAAATCAGTTTTGTAGACAAAAAGCTAAACAGCAGATTTGACATCTTATACCATTTTGGTCACAAATGGAGCTACATTTATCGGATTGGGGTTCGCCTTATACCGTTTCGAAGCTAAAACAAAGGGTTACAACTTTTATGAAGACAACTTAACCCAGTTCACAGTTGATCTAGGTCGAATTTGCAAATTACAGAACCAGAAATTCATGGTCAGTCTGGTTGTCAGTACTGAATTCAAACGGTAATAACTCAAGATACACAATTCCGATTGAGGCATTTTCAGATGCGTTGGAAAGCTGAAATATAGGGTTAAAACTTTCATGTTTTGGCCAAATGCTGATTTGATACGGATCAAAGTGAAAAATGAAGCCAAACATGTGAAATCTCAAAACTGCCCGCTGAAACGTACAATTGGCAGTCAGGGGTATTTCGGTCATTTCACATGCTACAGTGCTCTGATTGAGGTAAAATTTTACAGACAGCTATAAAATGATTTAGCCTCTAACATGGACGAGTGATGCTGGTCAGAAGCAGGGCAGTTCAATGCTAAAAACTGGAATTTAATGCATTCAAGGTATAAACTTCTTATTCATGTCTTGAACCACTACTCCAACTTCCTATCTAAGCTTATTCACATCATATTCTATATAATCAACAAGAAACACAACTGAAATAACTCAAATCCTAACTCAAAAATCCACCATACCATCAAAACTACTTAAATAACTATCATTAGCTAAGAATATGAGTTGCTATACAAACTTAAACAAGATTAAGGGTAAGAAAATGGAAAAACAGCCTTAATACCTTGTCAAAGATGCTTTCATGAGAAACCTCAACCTTTCCTTCCAAACTTTTAGTACATCAAGCTCCCCAAGTTCCCAAATAAGTGTTTAATCGGTTTGGATTTTGGATTTTCACTCAAACTAAGTTAAAACTCAAGATGGAAATGAAGTGTTCTTCACTCTTTTCTTTTTCCCCTCATAAGTCACGACCAAGATAAAGCAAAATGAAGAAAAATGAGCCAAGAAGAAAGATAAGAAAAAAGGAAAATGTCTTGGTCAAGATCTTGGTTGGATTTTTGACAAATGGCTTAATCACCACTACAAGAAAATTGGTTTTTAGTGACAAGCCATTTTGTCACAAAAAAATAAAAAGTCGTCACTGATAAATTTTATTGACAACTTTCTCGTCGTCACAGAGTCGTCACTGAAGGCCCGTCGGTAAAAATAAACAGTGATGACCTTAAAAGTTGTCAGTGAATGGTTATGTTTTGTGACAACTGGTGTTGTCAGTAATTGTTATAATTTTAGTGACGACATAGTATCTTGTCAATGATGTACAAAGCAATGTAGTCACTAAAACTAATCCATAGTTGACACTGGTATAAACTAATTACTAACAACTTTTGTTGTCACTAAACACTTTTCAATTCTATCACAATGGGTGGTTATCAATGAAGAAATCCGATTCAGTGACAACACTATATCACCATGAAATTTGAAGATTTTTCTACTACAATTATATCTAAAAAATGAAACAAAATGACAATGCTTTATAATTAACAAATGAAGGCATCCATTACATTACGGAATGCCAAAATATCATTTTAAACATTTGAAAATCATAATCAAATTCAACAACACCCTACAAATAGTTTGAGAAGTGGTATTTGGCATAAATTTTACATATAAGTCAAGGCAGTTTTACAAAACAAATCCAAGTCCCCAAAAAAATATATCGTGGAATATTTCCTGAGGATAAGATTTTCTCTGTAGTTCTTGAGTCAATTAGCAACTCTTGCTGCCGATCTTCCAAAAATCTAAAATGAGCAACATATCTGCAGTGAAGTACTTCAATTATTAGTAGGTGATAAGAAAAACTTGAAACACGAAAGTGAACTTAAGAATTTGCAAGAAAATAAGCTAAATCATTTCTTTTATCATCTAACAGTGACTAAATAAGAGCAAAGTAAGAGATAAAGCACTTAGAACTTCATAACTCAAGAAACATTTCTTTTATATTTACTACGATATTAAAAACTCAAGAAACAATTAATATGTTTATGCTACTATATTAAGAACCAAACAGTGATCCTTCTATGGTTTCATAGGCCCCATTTGTATGGTTCATTCAAAAAGATCATGCATAGCAACTTTAGCTTTTCAGGTATCGAGAATGCATATTGTTTATCACAAGATCAAGTTTCGATGACAACTAAAATTTGACATATATAGGGACTCTTTGTGTCCATTGGTAATATTTTAATGATTTTGATAACAAAAAATTTGATGCATTTAATATTTTAGTGAAATTGTGTATAAAATGGAAAAGATGCTCCACTATAAATCGGAGCTTCTGACTATTATGCAAACCAGTACATTCTCCGGCTAAGATACATGAAATGGGGCTGGAATAAGAAATTTCATTTCTACTAGTTTGCTTAGAGACCGCCTACAGCTTGTTTCTATGCAATGTCTCCTAGATAAAAGTGAAAATTGTCACTTTTACAGAAACTTTGTTAACAAGGCCCTAGTGTTTGAAACAAGTACAACATAGATGGCAAAGAGTATATATTCACCCAAAAAACATCACAACAATTGGAAATTCCATAGCAAGGACCAATAGCATCAGCATAATAAGCTGCAAGACAATAACAAACCAATGAAGTCCCAATAAAACGATACTATGCATTATAAGCTTGAAGACAATGGATAAAATGGTAGCTGTAGTTCTATAAGAAAAATGTTTGCAAATAAAACATGTGTTTCCTTCTTTTAATTTTGATACTGATCTGTACTTGTACCTAATAACCATACAACTACATATCCCAAGAGCACTACAAAATTGTCAAAACTTACCATATTCATTCAGGTAATCCATCACCAAATATGACAAAAAAGGTAGGAAAGAACTACTTATTTAGGATAAACTCTAGAATTTGGACAATGAAAATCCATCTTGATATATACCTTTGGCAAGGAAAATGCTCTCTCCGGCTTATACCATAATCCTGAATATCAAGATTTCCTCAAAAAGACTAAAAACACCTGCTTGGTAACATTAGTTAGCTATATAAGGCAATAAAACGTAATATCAGCCAAACCAAAAGAAAAAACAACTGATTGTAAACTTCAAAAGTTTACTCTAGAGTAATCACTTGGTGAAAAATGGTAAATACTCGAGATAAGAAAACTCAAGGTAGAATTTGGATAAATTTCCAATCAATTCCATTACTTTATGATGCTGCCACCCACTGGAAACCTTCCCTAAAGTTCAATAAACCCAACATTGTTGATCGTGTAAATATATTCTAATCCAAGTGTATACATATAAAAATGAGATTATACTAATCCAACCGTATAAATTCAATAACTTCCCTAAAGTTCTGCAAACTTTTTTCAAGTGAATATCAAAGAGAATAAACCCAACATTGCTGACCATAGCACCCTCTCAAGCATCAAAATTGACGGAAGCTTCAGTGCTAGCAGCAAGATAGCAATAAAAAACAATAGGGCATTGACTGCCAAACTGTTAAGAGGAAATGTATGGCCAAGAACAATGACAACACGACCATAAAACAAGTTCAGTAGACATGATAGCATGTGTTAATGTGAAAAAAAAATCATAGAGAATGCAACACAAACTGTGTAGCCCATTGTGTGAAATAATCAAGGTCCAAGTGTAAAAATGAAAGATTTTGATATTCTTAGGCAAGTATTTGGCTTTAAAGCCAGATAGTGAGCATCTAACCAAACCCAGAAAGAAGTTGAAACGAAGCAAAATGGTATGGAAGTGGAAAAATTTTGGGTACCTTTTTTCTCTGATATAAATCACTATTAGAAAAATATGCTATCATGACAACTCAAAGCATCATTACGATTCCATTTGATGACGTTTCTACTCTAGTGATTTTCTATTGAAGGTGTGATCCATTCTAATGTCGGGATATGTAATAAGGACACTTCCATTGTTAATAATTTTGTAAATAATTTACAGTTGTGTAGGATTGTTTTACATCCATTGTTAATTTTACATTTCTTTTCCTATGTGTATTAGGGCTATAATTATTGATATCTTCACCCTATATATTTGGTCTACTAGCAAAGACCAAAGCTTCAAACAGACCACACAATTCATCCAATCACACCTCCCACCTCTCAAATCTTTTCTAAGTCATTTTATTAAATAATTGTAATAGCATGTATATCATATATGTAAATATTATTATTAGTACTATTACTAATTAATAAAGCTCGTTAACTGAGAGCCAATAGTTCTTGCTTTGATTTTTGATAAAAATCCAAATAATTTCGAAGAACCCCTTTCAAGAATAATTTTTGTAGGAGCTTTAATGGGTTGTTCTAGTTTACCTTGGTTTCAAGCAAAGTTTGAAGCTTTCTGGGAATTTCAAAGATTAAACTTTAATGCATTATCTCTTTCTTCAGCCACATAGATAATCAACTAACCACTCCCCAATTCTTTAGGGAAATTTGCCACATAGATAATGCTTTATGCTCAATTTCCTCTTCCCCATATTTCAAAATTCTAGTCAATCATAAGGAAAATATTTTCCCAGTACCATCCTTCCATTCCTAATGTATCCACAACCTCTTCAAGTTGATTTTCTATCCATTTATCCACTTTTCTTCTACCACTATAGGTACTCCAATTAGATTTAACTGCTTTCATGCCAACTCCAATTACAACAAAAGTAACATAAAAGGCTAATAAATCAGAAAACCAAATTTATCCCTAAACAATTTCACAAAGCCCAGAGCACCTTATATTTGTGCTATTTCATTAACCACCATCCTTCCATTAAAAGTTCTGCCTTTATGATAAAAGTAAAATGTTGCCTTGTCACAGTGCAAATAATAGTATATTCATTTTATAGCTATCAAACAAAATCATACTCGTATATACAATTAAATGAGAAAAAATTCCCCATTATAGCTTTTTGAAAAAACTGAAGAATTCCCAATTGCGTTTACTTGAACAAGTGCCTCTGGCCGTGACTCAAAAATAATCAAAAGAACACCTAAAAGAGATGTTGTCTTTTCCAAGATCAATCCTTCTACAAGCTGGAAAAGACATAGCCCTTAAGATATCAAAGATCGCATAATCTATACTACAAATTGCTCTTCCCCAGGTAACATACTACTCTGATATGTTCAAAATGCTAAAAATTAAAACTTTTGAAAATATTTTAAAAAACTACTTTAATTTGCTCATGTGTTTGGGAAGAGAACCAGTTGAATTATACTGAATCTAATATCATCATATATCTGATCATATATCTAATTTAATAGAAAGCAAATTTCCATACTAAGTCTGATCGTAAAAATTTAGGGCAAATTAATCTGGGGAAAAATTAGGGAAACAAGGAGAGACATGAGAGGATCTACCTGAGAATTGGTGGAGAGCACATCGATCCCCTTCAGCGTTGAATGCACAATTAGTCCAGAGTTCCCTCAATCACCGCCAGCCTTCTGGTATACATAGGTGAGGCCATACTTGCCGCAATAGTGCCAGCACCACACTCAGCAATAGGGCACTCCTTCCTGAGCCTCTGGACCATGCCAGAGTCATCGACCTTGTCGAACTAGAGGACGGCAAGCTTGACCTTCTTTTTCTTGGGCTTGGTGTTGCGTCACCATGGAAGTGGAGGAAGAAATGGATGGTGGACTCCTTTTGGCTCCTTTCGGCTGTTGTAGTCGGCTAGGGTACGGCCGTCCTCCAGCTGCTTGCCGACGAAGATGAGGCGCTATTGGTTTCAGGGGGATGCCCCTCCTTGTCCTGGATTTTGGCCTTGACATTGTAGATGGTGTCAGAAGACTCCACGTCAAGGCTGATGGTCTTTCCCATCAGGATTTCCATGAAGATTTGCATCTTTGACGGCGGCGACTGCCGACTGTCGCCTCTGCTGCTGCTTAGGTTTTAGGAAATGAATAAAGGGGGTTGAGATTATAAGGGTTGACCGAGGGATTGAGAGTGTGAAGAGTACTGGAGGCATCTGGATGTGGATGTGGGGAGTAAGAGTGGTTCCTTTTCTAGTGTATACTGTATAGTACTTGGGCCATTTTTTTTCATTTTTAGTTTGAACAAATATTTGGCACTAGTCAATCAAGACAATCCAAGTCAATTTTTAGCTTCAATTTTTATTTAAAATTTACTAATATATTTCTAATCACTACTTCTTAACATATTTATTAAAAGTTATAATGGATGAAAATTTTTTGCTAAATTCGAACAACTGGTAAATGTACTCTTTCTCAAGTTGTAATAGTTTATATAGTTGTTTTAACTGGAAACTTTCATTATTTTTTTCCAGTTAAAAACCTATTATTATTTGAGCAACTGTGACTAGTTTAATAAATTATTAAATTTTAAAAAAATTAAATTGATATTGAGGCTCATAATTAAATAAATGCATTGGAGATGTTCAAGTTAGTGATGATACTATGTTGTCACTAACTACGTTATAGTTTTACTGACAAAAATTGGTCGTCAATAAATATAAACAGTGACAACAATGAAAAGTTGTCAAAGAAAGAGGTAGAATTACTGACAACTTTTATCAAGTTGTCACTATCACAAAACTCGCACCTCCCAAGTCTCATGGCGCGAAGGAGTTTTGTGACGACAATTAATGGTTGTCACTGAAAACTTTGCTGCTTTGAGTCAATTGTCACAACCTTCAATATCGTGACTAAACAACCTCATTTTGTGACGACTTTTTGTCATCATTAGGAAATGTTGTCACTAATGACCTTTTTTCTTGTAGTGGACAAATATTTCCACCAAAATATCTCTCTTTTCCTTCGTCAATAATGGTGGCTGACTTAAGGGTTAATTAAGAGCTAATTAACTCAACTAAAACAAGGATATTAAGGTAATAAAGTGGTGGTCAAGTGGTGTATTCCACCGGTAGCGAACGGTACCCATCGGTTCAAACCGATTTTCCTTAAATCGCGTGTACTAGGGTTTTATCTTATGATTCACTACCTTATAATTCTCACTTCTAATCACACACTTAATATCATCTAAGACTCACCCTTAATCACTAAATTTAATACACACTCCATACCCAATAATCACACTACCAAAAGACGTAAAAACCCTAGTTTACCTTAACAATGGAAGTAAAGGGAAAACCCTTGGTTCTATGGTTAATTGTAACTATTGAGGAAGTGAATGAGTAGTAAGGTTATTGTAAGGTAATAAATTCCAAATAAAAGGAAATTTTAAGAAAAATATAAGGAAATTTTCCAGTCATCACACAAGATCTTTGAGTCCAAAATTAGGGTAATTTTGGAAGGAATGTGATCTTAAGTGCGGCATCCTTGAAAATCTTATTTCTTGTAACAATCATTTTCAAACCACATTACAAACTCATAAAAAGTCCATTGTTGACTTATCTTTCATGACAACTTGAAGTAAGAATCAAGTCTCTAACGGATCTACCAATCACTACGTGATCATAAGGTCATAACTTGTTTCAGTGTGTTTAACTATTTCTTTTACCTATACACTACAAGCCTACAGAACTTATATATTGACTTTTCAGAAGAAATAAGGGTGATAAACTATTTGTTGTCATCAAAATGTAGTATTGAATGGGTTAGATGCAATCTGGGCTCAAAAGTAGGACAGATCTTGTCATACCATCTTTAACTATCATTTCTCTTAGTCACCTGAAAATTAGGAATAATACCCATTCGATTGGTCCTAAAGAATGAATTAATAAGAAAAAAAATGATCCTTTTCCCCAAACACTGATTCTAAGCGATGAAGAGATCTATTGCAATTTGATCCTATTTTGAGAGGTTCATCATGGAGTCTTCTACATGAGTTTAAACATAATATTTAAGATTCTTTTTCATTTGAAGAATGCAATTTTTTTATTTTACAACAATGCACATTGCATGTTAACATGTGATTATTTTCTAAATTTTAGGAAGCACAGTTTTCTTGTTTTTGTCAAATAAATAGAAGGTCATCCAAACAAAATTTTTGCAATTAAATGGGCTAAATTGAGGCAATTTTTATAATACATTTGTAGGGTATGTCAAAGGGTCAAGTAATCTTCAAATCTGTTGTTCAAATTTTAACTTTGATAAGTCAACACTTTGAATAAACAATAATTACAACATCATTGTTCCAAAATAAAGAAAGTTGAGTGAAAAAATTCAAGTGCATATTATATTTTGAAAAATCCCCTCTGTGTAGATGCTTATGGTTGAAATCGATGAAGAAGTCAAGTCAAAATCTTGTAAATTTGAAGGTCAATGACGAATAAAAAGGGCAATAATGGTACATTGCAAAGTGGAGGATTGACTTATCCATTCAGAAGGGGTACATGCTTCAGCAACCAACTTTCAAAAAAAATAAAAAAAAAGAGACAAAAAAGAAAGAAAAAATAGAAAAATAAAATAGGTCGAGGTAACCTTAGTAAAAAACCGAAAGGACATTAAAGTAGGGTTTTGAAACACAAGAGAGTCACGAATAGAAAGCACAGGGTCGAAGATTGAATAGCTGACTGTTCATTCAAGGGTAGCTAGATGCGGATATTTCGTGATATACGACATGATTGACTAGTATTGAAAAAATGAAAGATTCGACACAAGTAGCAGAATTGTTGTAAGGAAGACAATTTTTGGATATCAAAAGCTCATGCTTGTATGGTTCTCAAGACTTGAGGGATCATATGGTAGTGGCATTATGTAACGCCCCGAGGCAGAAGAAAAGGGAAAAATTGCTGGTGAATAGTGTTTTGTGAGGAATCCGGCCAGAAGCCGTGTAAATTCCTTATATTTTCCTTAAAATTCCCTTTTCTTTGATAAATACCACTTTATAATGGCCCTACTACGCAATCACTCCACAATAAGTGTAAATAAACTTAGAAAATAGGGTTTTACGCTTCGGTTTCAAGTTTGGAGCGAAATTAGGGTTTTCGCGATTTTTAGCCGGATGAATTTTCGGTACAAAGTAAGAATTAATTTGGGGATTAAAAGTGACTTTTAAGTGAGAAATAAGATGTGACTAGTGGCAATGGTATAAGGTTAGTGAATGGGAAGTGAAAAACCTAGTACGTGAGTTTTTAAGAAAAACGGCGCGATCCGGCGGGTCCCGCGCATTACCGATTGAACGCACTGCTTGACCACCATTTTTCTTACCCAACAAGTTTGTTGACTTTTGTACATAATATCTTCTCAAATTGCAGCAGCCTTGACCGAAATTATGAGGCTAGAAAATAACAAGAAGAAAGAGAAAGAAAGAAAGGTGGTGGTGGTGACACTTGTCACCACCTCATGGCTTCTTAACCAAGACTAACCCCAACCATTTAACTCCAACACTTAGCATTTTTCTTCTTCATTTTTGGGTGCTGCTGGCCGAGAACAACAAGAAGAGAAACCCAAAGGAAAACATTCCATTTCATCATCAAATCCAACAACTTAGGAAGAAATCCAACAAAGTAAACCGATTAAACTTGTCCTTGAGTGATTAGCTAGTAGCTTGTGGTGTGATTTTTGAAAGAGAAAGCTTGGGCTACTTGTAGTGACTTCTATTCAAGGTAAGAGAGTTTATCTCTCTAAGTTTTGCTTTCAATTTTGTTAAATTAAGCTTGGCAACTTGCTCTTGTGGTGAGATCATGGATGATGAGCATGTTTTAGTAGTTTTCCCCAATTTATTTGATGAACTAGGGCTTGTGGAAATTCTGCCCAAACGGTTGTATGATGCTTATATGTTGCAATTGAGGTGTTATATGGTGTTTTGGTAGTGATTGGACCAAGAAATTAAGGAAAGATTCACTAGAAACTCAAAATTTCCAAAATCTGGAAAATTCTCTCCACATTCTGTCCGAATTTGTATCTGTGTGTTAGAGGCTGATTTGGCCTTAGGTCAAAGAATAAAAGTTGTAGATAATGGTATTTTATAGGTGCCTACAAAATTTCAGCTCAATCGGAGCAACGTAGGACGTGAAAAGTCCAACATACCCTTACTGTTCTAAGTATTTCCCAGCAGTCCGTTTCACCAGTTAAGTCCAGTTTATCACATTTTTTGACCAGGATCCATTCTGATTTAGCTCTGGGCCAAAACATGAAGTTGTAGTGTTCTGAAGTAACTTTAAAATGCCTCTAAGAACACCTGATTCGGACTTGTGTACACTGAGTTATGACCATTACAGTGTTCTGCGTTTAAGCAGCCGACGAATTGGTTTCTAGTTTAGTAATTTACGAATTTGACCAAGTTACATTAGAAACTGGACTTAGTGATATTCATGAACATTGTAGCCCTGAGTCTTAGCTTCGAAATGGCATAGGTTTCGCCTTAATCCGATTAGTGTAGCTTCGGATAAGTTATTTCCGCTTTCATACGTCAAATCTGTCTTTTGGCTAGATGGAATTTCTGCACTTGCTATTGTTGTGAACCTTATTATTATGATATTGTGAGCCTATGGAACGGCTCTTGACATAAATTTTTTATATGTATGATGTTGGGTTGTGTTTGAGAAAAATAATGAAGCCTAAATGACTGGAAAATTAGGTAAACACAAAGGGCATGCTGCCCGAATTTTTACTCGAGGGCTAGAATACTATATTTTCGACTTGGGTGAAGGTTAAGTACTTAACACTTGAACTAGTGAGGAACTTTTGCTACTTTGTTATCGATGGTTATACGTTAAAAACCTAAACGAACTTGTACTCTTGAGGAAAAGATATAATGGCCAATGTAAACTTGTATTTCCTTGTACTTTCAACTCAAGTATTATTTCCAAGTATATAGGCTACAAAAACCTTATGATTTGAGAAGCGAGCAAGTGTTTCACGAATGCCTTTCAAATGAATTTCAATTGGTTGATTCTTATGAACGGAACGTTTAAGTTTCAAATCTTACTCGTGTTTCAAAGTTCTCAAATTGGATTTCTATCGCAGATCTGGACTCCAAACCTGGAGTATAATTGAACGTGACTACTTGAAGCACTATAGTTTGAGTGAGTGATCCCTCGACTGTTCCCAAAGTTACTTTTGAACTAATTCTTGCATTTATTACTCCTTTTCATATCATTTGGGGTTTGGGTGTGTGCCATGACATAATCTGGCTCCAATGAGTTCCTGGAAAGTCTTGTGCTTAGAACCAATGTCTCCACTATTGTTTACACATTCTTTGGAGCCCGATGGCTCCTTACTTCTGTTTCATGGTTACCTGATCTAAACGAGCATTGGATATTTAAGTACAAGAACTTCACTGGCTCACATGAGCAATAAATGAACATTTAATTACTGCATCATGACATCATATCAATGCTTTATTGTGAAATATACTTGGCTGTTGATTTTACTGGTCACTCGCTGAGCTTCTAGCTCACCCCCTATTATCTTCTTCTCCCCACAGGGATCGAAGTAAAGGAAGAATTTGTTTTTGGATCTTTGTGTGGTTGGATGGCGTACATCTTGTATAGTTTAGTTTTGATTTTGGTTTATGTACTTTTGGGCCTGTATAAATATTTGGAATTGAATCGGATGTAAATCTACATTTTACGCTTAGAATTGGTTTCCGCTTCGCTTATGATATGTAATTTTGGAGAATTGGATGTATTATTTGAGTTGTACCTTGTAATTTACTTGAGGAATGTAGTAAGTGAGTGAGTCCCGGCGAGAGCTGGGCAGGCGGTCCGCTAAACCCTTTGGTTCGCCTTAGGGGGAGGTGGGGTCGTTACAAATGGTATCAGAGCTTAGGCTTCAGATCTTTGTAGTGTATCCTAGGCTTAAAGTTTAGGATGCCGGACTGTGGGATTGGTTTGTACGTTCAGTGCTCTTTTGGAGCGTCAGTTGTGACTCTTGAACATGGTACACGTAAGATATGACTTGATGAGCTTCGTTTAAAACCATATGGTCTGAGTCGTGAAGTTTCTTAGTTTGAATTCTTGTACTTATGTACCCGATATTTTTCCTAAGGAAATGCTCGTGAATTTTAACGTACGATGATGTGAATAGAAATTATGATTGAGTTTGAGATAAGTTGTAATGGCACAGGTTAGAGCGCAGAAAATTTTGTCTTGTACTCAAGACTTAACTGAATGAGGAAATTGAAATAATGACTTGGACTTGTCCAATAAGTGTTAGCTTGGGTTTTGATACATTATGGTGGTGGCTGGATTGTTGAGAAAATTTTTGATTTTTCAACCTTCATCTAGTCTTCTTGTTTGATTAAGGATGGCACCATCCGATTTGTAAGTGTTGGGATTTGAACTACTTGAACTGCCTGAGACTGATTTTGAACTGTCGGAAACTGACTAGGCTGAGTTCACTTGAGACTTGAACATTGTTTAGGCAAGTGTGCTTTTACGTACACTTAGTGGTCGTGATTTGACTGAATATATGGTATTTCATTTACGCATGAGCAAGTAGTTTGGTTTGTATACGACCTGTAAGTAGACTTGAATTTGAATCGGCTAGTGTACCCTTACATACACTGGATAGACCTGACCGAACTGAAAATATGGTATCTCTTTTACTCTTGAGCAAGTATCTTGATTTATATATGATCTGTATGTGGATTTGAGTTTGATGACTGCTTGAGAGTGTGAATTACTGGGCATAAGCTAGGCGAGTGAGTTTCTACTCGTACCCGTGTTCCTTGAACCTGAAATAATTGACCCTGCTTTTGAACCGATACACTTGAACCCTGCTTTTGACTCTGTTTCTGATCATTTTCGTACTTGTTTGGTTATAGACCGGCTACTACTCTTCTGTAACGGTTGAACAGAACCTCTCTGGTGAGGCATTGCCTGTTGTGTTTTAAAGCACCGTCATTCTTCTGGCGAGGCATGCCTGTTGTGTTATAAAGCACCATCAGGGATGAAATTCTTGAACTGAACCTCTCTGATGAGGTATTGCCTGTTGTGTTTTAAAGCACCGTCATTCTTTTGGCGAGGCATACCTGTTGTGTTATAAAGCACCATCAGAGATGAAACTTTGACTTGAGGCTCTCCGGTGAAGTTTAGCCGTTGTGCTAGCTTGTTGTGTTATAAAGCACCACCAGGGCCAATCTCTTGAGCTAAGATCCTTTGGTGAAGTTTAGCCGTTGTGCTGGCTTGTTGTGTTATAAAGCACCACCAAGGATGAAATTTTGAACTGAGGTTCTTTGGCGAGGTATAGCCGTTGTGCTAACCTGTTGTGTTATAAAGCATCGCCATGGACAAAATCTTGCATCTGAGACTCTGGTGAAGTATAGCTGAGTGCTAGCTTGTTGTGTTATAAAGCACCACCAGGGGTAATTTCTGACCTGAGATATCGTTATGTCCTGAATTGTTTTTCCAAATATCAGGGAGTTTAAGTCCGATTTCGAGCCCTTTTTGTATATGTATCCAGTTACTCGTCTGACTATCTATTGGATCAAGATTATTTGATAAGTTGGATTGGAGTACTTGATTGTAATGAGTGATTCTTAGTATGTGATTGACCTTTGTGATATTTGATCTGATTAGTATTTGATCATGATAAGCGAGTTTGAAATGATTCTTAATACGTGATTGACTATCGAGAACTATTTTGATCTGATTAGTACAAGTTGGAATGTCGAGGACGACATTCTTTTAAGGAGGGGAGTTGTAACGCCCCGAGGCAGAAGAAAAGGGAAAAATTGCTGGTGAATAGTGTTTTGTGAGGAATCCGGCCAGAAGCCGTGTAAATTCCTTATATTTTTCTTAAAATTCCCTTTTCTTTGATAAATACCACTTTATAATGGCCCTACTACGCAATCACTCCACAATAAGTGTAAATAAACTTAGAAAATAGGGTTTTACGCTTCGATTTCAAGTTTGGAGCGAAATTAGGGTTTTCGCGATTTTTAGCCGGATGAATTTTCGGTACAAAGTAAGAATTAATTTGGGGATTAAAAGTGACTTTTAAGTGAGAAATAAGATGTGACTAGTGGCAATGGTATAAGGTTAGTGAATGGGAAGTGAAAAACCTAGTACGTGAGTTTTTAAGAAAAACGGCGCGATCCGGCGGGTCCCGCGCATTACCGATTGAACGCACTGCTTGACCACCATTTTTCTTACCCAACAAGTTTGTTGAATTTTGTACATAATATCTTCTCAAATTGCAGCAGCCTTGACCGAAATTATGAGGCTAGAAAATAACAAGAAGAAAGAGAAAGAAAGAAAGGTGGTGGTGGTGACACTTGTCACCACCTCATGGCTTCTTAACCAAGACTAACCCCAACCATTTAACTCCAACACTTAGCATTTTTCTTCTTCATTTTTGGGTGCTGCTGGCCGAGAACAACAAGAAGAGAAACCCAAAGGAAAACATTCCATTTCATCATCAAATCCAACAACTTAGGAAGAAATCCAACAAAGTAAACCGATTAAACTTGTCCTTGAGTGATTAGCTAGTAGCTTGTGGTGTGATTTTTGAAAGAGAAAGCTTGGGCTACTTGTAGTGACTTCTATTCAAGGTAAGAGAGTTTATCTCTCTAAGTTTTGCTTTCAATTTTGTTAAATTAAGCTTGGCAACTTGCTCTTGTGGTGAGATCATGGATGATGAGCATGTTTTAGTAGTTTTCCCCAATTTATTTGATGAACTAGGGCTTGTGGAAATTCTGCCCAAACGGTTGTATGATGCTTATATGTTGCAATTGAGGTGTTATATGGTGTTTTGGTAGTGATTGGACCAAGAAATTAAGGAAAGATTCACTAGAAACTCAAAATTTCCAAAATCTGGAAAATTCTCTCCACATTCTGTCCGAATTTGTATCTGTGTGTTAGAGGCTGATTTGGCCTTAGGTCAAAGAAGAAAAGTTGTAGAGAATGGTATTTTATAGGTGCCTACAAAATTTCAGCTCAATCGGAGCAACGTAGGACGTGAAAAGTCCAAAATACCCTTACTGTTCTAAGTATTTCCCAGCAGTCCGTTTCACCAGTTAAGTCCAGTTTATCACGTTTTTTGACCAGGATCCATTCTGATTTAGCTCTGGGCCAAAACATGAAAGTTGTAGTGTTCTGAAGTAGCTTTAAAATGCCTCTAAGAACACCTGATTCGGACTTGTGTACACTGAGTTATGACCATTACAGTGTTCTGCGTTTAAGCAGCCGACGAATTGGTTTCTAGTTTAGTAATTTGCGAATTTGACCAAGTTACATTAGAAACTGTGTGAGAACCCTGAAAATGCTTATATAAATAAGATTTCGTACGACAATTACATTCTTTTATTTCTCTAATATTTCCTAGTACTACTTTTACTTGTTGCAATTAAGTACGTAAAACATGTTTACGTGGAAAAAATATAATTTCCAAAATAATGAATTCCTTGGTTCCGCTAATCTAAGTTAAGACTCGTAGAGCTAGGTTAAATTCTCTTTTCATACTAGCATAAAATGTTAGATTTTTATATATTGGTCAAACTTGATTTTAATAAGTAATTAATAAAATAAGAATGTCAGGAACCTTAATACTAAATCGTAATCGGCATATATTCGATAAAACAGTTTAAGTATACTAACGTATAATTAGGCTTTCAAATCACACTTGGGGGATTATTGTTGGAAATAAGATTAGAATTGAGAGTTTAGTCGAGGTTAGGGAGCAAGGTGAAAAGACCAAAGTGCCCTTCACAATTTCACAAAACCTCCATTTCACCACAACCTCACCATGCACGGCCAAACACTCCCTCTTACAGCCTTCCACTGCTGCCCCAATTAGCCAACCACAACTTCACCAATTCTACAAGCAAACCAAATCCTACACTCCACCAATTCTGCCCACAAACATCTCCATAACCACGGCACCACTTCATTCATTCCACTTCACATATCAAACCACAGCTGCACCTCACCTTCATTGTAGCATCCGAGAGCAAGTGAGTGAGAGCTGCTCCTCGTGAGTATCGACCAAAGGAAGAAGCCGCGAGCTGCAGTTCCATTTCGTTCCTGCCCTGTCCGTAAGCTGAGGGAAGAGATCAGGGAACCATCAACTCCATTTGCACCTAACTTCACGGCTGCAACATCACCAGCTTCCACCTCCATCAGTTGAAGCCACTACACCAAGCCAGAATCATCAAACCTGCCGTGTGTGTGAGAGCCGAGAGGGAGCAGAGATTTTTCAGAATTTCGTGTGTGAACTAGCTTGCTGTGAGGTAAATTTTTCTGGAATAAAAATGGATGATCAGAGGTGGCTTAAGCTAGCTGTGGCCTTGCATGTGTTAATTTGTGTAATCAAATGATGAAACCAAAGCTGTGGAAAATTCTGTTTTGAGCAAACCATTTCTGCCGAGAAGCTGATTGAGCAATGCAGCTTAATTTGTGTTTTTCGGTGATAATTTGAACTCTTAAATGTCTTTAGCTGGGGTAAAACTTGATGATGAATACCATGCATGTTGATTTGAGCCTTCGGATGATGTGAGTATAGCATGAAGAATTCTGTTTTGGGGTTAAACATCTCAGCCGAGTAGCTAGATTAGACGCGTAGCATTAATTCTGATTTCCTGCGACAATTTGAAGTAGATTAAGTGTTTAACTAATCAATTACAATAAGGAAAAGTCAGCTAGGGACATGCATGCTGAGGTTAAGCACTCGAATGGAATTTTTTTTGAACAAGAATTTCTGCTATGTGTAAATGTTGAAATTGCCGTGAGCTTGCTTGGATTACTGCAGTCTAAATTGGTTTTAATTTTGTGGTTTAAGCCTATAATTATAATTAGATAGCTAATAACAAGTAATTAGGCCCTGCATGTAGCCAATTAGTTCGTTAAAATAGAGAAATAAAATTAAGAGGGCAACCTGCCTCAATGCAAGATCATCCGAGCCCAAGCAGGAAAAATTCTGGAAATTTTGATGTTAGTAATGATTGTTTGAACTCGAATTTTGAAATGGAAATGATTACTTACTAGCTAAGAGTTTAATAGCCTACCGCACCCGAGCAAATAAAAGTGAAAACAGAAAATTCCTTCATGCATGATTCATCCGTGGTTCACTAAACAGATTTTTTGAAAATTTTGGGAAGTTTAACTCTATTGCTCAAATTTGATTATGAACCAGAAACTTCAGCTTAACTCTAGAATTTATTTCCTTAAGTTGTAAGGAACTCGAAATGCATGATTGAATGCACAAGTAGCCAGTGGTTTTTGCTTGGAAATAAACCATGTAATATTGTGGGAATTCGATTTGGATATAAGTAAAATGTAGCTATGGATAAGCTGGAAACTTTCTAGCCTTGGTTTTAAGTGATAAAGAGTTACGTATAGGATTACCTTATATATCTTGGAGCTGTGGAAAAATTGTACTACTTACTGAATTCGTTTTATAATCCCTCGAGATGGTCAAGCATTTGATTATCAAGGTGACAATATGATATTGGGGATGATATTTCTTGGCTTTGGGCCAAATACTTGAATAGGAGGCTGCTGCAAATGTGAATCTTTGGTTATAAATTCCTAATTGCTAGATAAGATATACGTAGCATGGCAACTGCACCCCGCATGTTGAAAAAAAAAATGAAAAGAAAAAGAAGAATGGTAGAGAAAGTTTCGGATATAATTTGTCAAATTGCTGAAAGATTATGTCGTAGCTGATGCCAGATTTATGGGGACTTCTTGGAGAAATAATTTGCTGAAATATTCTATTATTTGACTCATTTCATGCTGGACAAAATGCATGTTAAGTGTTTAGTGTTTAAAGCAAGTTAAGGATGGAAATCTAGTTGAAAATTTTGAAGTATCTTTGCTGGAAATTCGTACGTGATTGCTGAACTACCTCAAGCTTTTAATGAGTTTATTTTCTGGATTTGTGTACTATTTGCTTTAGTTTAAGTTGAGCAGGTTATGAGCTATATGTTTAGTGTATCTAGCAAGTAAAAGATGGAGAGTTATTAGATATTTTGAATTAACACTTGCTGGAATTTTCGTGGCTTTCAAAGCAAGAAATGAAATTCATGAACTTCTAGAGCTAATTGTTTGTAAGATAGCCGTGACTTATCTCCTATACTTGAGTTAAAATTTCTGTTATTCATAGCAAGGGATGGTTGTTTGATACCAAGAGCTAATGATTGATGAAGCTCTTGGCCATTTGAGTAGTTTTGCAATAATTTAATTTTTGGTGAATTTGTTCAAGTGATTGGTTGAAATGCATTTGGAAGGTCCACGATTTGTGATTTGGAATTGTTTTAATACTTTGGACTTCCTTTGGTTGATTTTGATTAGAGTTGAATCTGTTGAGACCTAGGGCTAATGATTGATAAAGCCCTAGTGAAATTGATGTTCGAATTGTGTTTTTGCTATATTGGCGACTTGGAATATAATGTGCAAATGAATTGGAATCGTGAAGTCCGTTCTAGTCTTTTGAATTCAAGTATTTTTAAATCAAATCTTGTGGGAATATTTTGCCTTAATATCAAGTTATATACATTGAGTATAGTACGTTAATATTAAAATCTAGATATCGGGACTTTTAAAACCTTGCCGAATTGTTAATTCCTTTCTTTATTTAAACTAGTGTTTCACCTTTAATAAATAATTGCATTAACTTTCAAACTTTAAGTTTTTCACAAAATTATCCTTGACCAATTGTTTTAAAGGAAATTTGTTAAAAACATTAGATTTGACTAATTTCAAATAAAAGACAAAGGGAACTTGTTCGACAAGAAAACTTGTTTGAATTAATTTGGTTCTAGTTTGCCCTCTAGAAGGGAAATACCTTTAAAGAAACCACACGAGATATTTTATTTCTTTACTAGCCTTAATTCCAAGGGAATGATTGATTTGTTTCGAGAAATTAAATTAGTTTTATACAAGATAACCTTTTATATACAAAACAAGAGTTTGTTTAGTAAAACTTATAGTTTTAAAACTTGGATTTCTAGGGTGTAGCGAGAACGTGGACTTCGATTCCCAACTTGACTTTTGAGCTTCACTTTTGGTGAGTGTCCCTGCCTGTTTTATGACTATTTGGTTAAAGTGCTTTATCGACTCGTTATGTGATAATTGCCAAAAATGATTGCTGATCCATCGAAGTGAGCAGTGTGTACCTTATCACACTAGCCTTTCGAGTGGTGACTTGCTTGAAGTGTTTTTCGTGAATATCTTGCTTGCGTTTGCTAAGTGCTAAATTACTAGGCAGGGGAATGTACCACACCATAAGGGTGGGAGGGTTTCTTATCTTGTCATAATAATCAAGTGTTGGACGTAAAGTCGTTGGGTGAATCCCTCGATCAGTCTATAACAATCAAGTGCTGGACGTAAAGTCGTTGGGTGAATCCCTCGATCAGTCTATAACAATTAAGTGCTAGACGTAAAGTCGTTGGGTGAATCCCTCGATCAGTCTATAACAATTAAGTGCTAGACGTAAAGTCGTTGGGTGAATCCCTCGATCAGTCTATAACAATCAAGTGCTGGACGTAAAGTCGGTGGGTGAATCCCTCAATCAGTCTATAACAATTAAGTGCTAGACGTAAAGTCATTGGGTGAATCCCTCGATCAGTCTATAACAATCAAGTGCTGGACGTAAAGTCGGTGGGTGAATCCCTCGATCAGTCTATAACAATCAAGTGCTAGACGTAATGTCGTTGGGTGAATCCCTCGACCAGTCTATAAATATAAGTGTTGGATGTAATGTCGTTGGGTGAATCCCTCGACCAGTCTAAGGTATACTTGAATATTATTGCTTCCCTATTTATTTACTTCAGTCGAATCAATGCGTGTTAATTGTTTCGAGTGATTGCATGATTTTGGGGCACCACTGAGCTTTAGCTCACCCCACGTTTATTTGTTTTCCTTGACAGGTCTTGAGGTTTGAGAAATCTGAGCTGCTTATATCTTCTTAAGAATGTATCTACTTCGTTTTGTGACTTGTAATGTATTTGAATTAAACGATATAGTTTTGTTTTGGGATTGAAGCTGGAGATGTGTAAACCCTGATTATAATATTTGGCTTGTATGTGTATATATACTCGGGCTGTATGAAATTTCATGTTTTGGAAACTGTAAGACCTTACTTCTTGAATGTAACGCGTGAGGTGTTTAGGAGCCGCCGATTGGCTAACTTCGGTTGCTGTTGTCTTTGAAGTTAATGTGTTTTAGTATTCAAGCCGCTTAAAAGTTGGCATGATCGGATGGCGGATTGTGTTTTGGTTTAAGTTATACGTGGATATTTGGTCGGTTTGCTTGCGTGAGTCCTGGCGAGAGCTAGGCAGGCGACCCGCCAACCCTCTGGTTCGCCTTAGGGGGAAGTGGGGTCGTCACAAACTGGACTTAGTGATATTCATGAACATTGTAGCCCTGAGTCTTAGCTTCGAAATGGCATAGGTTTCGCCTTAATCCGATTAGCGTAGCCTCGGATAAGTTATTTCCGCTTTCATACGTCAAATCTGTCTTTTGGCTAGATGGAATTTCTGCACTTGCTATTGTTGTGAACCTTATTATTATGATATTGTGAGCCTATGGAACGGCTCTTGACATAAATTGTTTATATGTATGATGTTGGGTTGTGTTTGAGAAAAATAATGAAGCCTAAATGGCTGGAAAATTAGGTAAACACAAAGGGCATGCTGCCCGAATTTTTACTCGAGGGCTAGAATACTATATTTTCGACTTGGGTGAAGGTTAAGTACTTAACACTTGAACTAGTGAGGAACTTTTGCTACTTTGTTATCGATGGTTATACGTTAAAAACCTAAACGAACTTGTACTCTTGAGGAAAAGATATAATGGCCAATGTAAACTTGTATTTCCTTGTACTTTCAACTCAAGTATTATTTCCAAGTATATAGGCTACAAAAACCTTATGATTTGAGAAGCGAGCAAGTGTTTCACGAATGCCTTTCAAATGAATTTCAATTGGTTGATTCTTATGAACGGAACGTTTAAGTTTCAAATCTTACTCGTGTTTCAAAGTTCTCAAATTGGATTTCTATCGCAGATCTGGACTCCAAACCTGGAGTATAATTGAACGTGACTACTTGAAGCACTATAGTTTGAGTGAGTGATCCCTCGACTGTTCCCAAAGTTACTTTTGAACTAATTCTTGCATTTATTACTCCTTTTCATATCATTTGGGGTTTGGGTGTGTGCCATGACATAATCTGGCTCCAATGAGTTCCTGGAAAGTCTTGTGCTTAGAACCAATGTCTCCACTATTGTTTACACATTCTTTGGAGCCCGATGGCTCCTTACTTCTGTTTCATGGTTACCTGATCTAAACGAGCATTGGATATTTAAGTACAAGAACTTCACTGGCTCACATGAGCAATAAATGAACATTTGATTACTGCATCATGACATCATATCAATGCTTTATTGTGAAATATACTTGGCTGTTGATTTTACTGGTCACTCGCTGAGCTTCTAGCTCACCCCCTATTATCTTCTTCTCCCCACAGGGATCGAAGTAAAGGAAGAACTTGTTTTTGGATCTTTGTGTGGCTGGATGGCGTACATCTTGTATAGTTTAGTTTTGATTTTGGTTTATGTACTTTTGGGCCTGTATAAATATTTGGAATTGAATCGGATGTAAATCAACATTTTACGCTTAGAATTGGTTTCCGCTTCGCTTATGATATGTAATTTTGGAGAATTGGATGTATTATTTGAGTTGTACCTTGTAATTTACTTGAGAAATGTAGTAAGTGAGTGAGTCCCGGCGAGAGCTGGGCAGGCGGTCCGCTAAACCCTTTGGTTCGCCTTAGGGGGAGGTGGGGTCGTTACACATTATCTATCATTATAACTATCTTCTTTTTCTTTTGCAGGCAGAATTACGTAATCATTATTTTGCCTTCTCTAAAGAAAAAAAAAGCAGCATTTATTTTAGTGGAGCATGACCTACACTAGAGCAAATTTTTCTTGAAAAAGTGATATCTGATTCTACTAATATGCTCAAAGTTTGCTCAGGAAGAATCGCAAAAAATATTCTGGACCTTGTATTTCAGTTCCATCTGGCAACATAAGCTTTGAATCTTTTTTTCATTCCAGCATTTTTTGGAAACATTTTATTGTTTTTGATTGTCTAATCCAGTGGCATTTAAGTTGCAAATTTGTTTGTTCAGAATTAGCAATTCAAAGTTTGCATTTTTATTTATCCCGTTTGTGTGATGACCCCACCCCTCCTAGGGCGTACCCTAGAATTTGGCGAACAGCCCGCCCAAAGTAGATCAGGATTTTTCTTTAATTTTCTCACAAATCAAACAAGAGATTAAAGTTAGAACTTGAGGATTTTTTTTCTCTTTTTTCTCTCTCTATTCGGCCACAAGAAGGAAAGAAATGAAAGAATTTTGGTTGTGAAATGAAAGATAAATACAAGACTTCTCTTGGTCAAATGGTTTCTTGGATGGTCGACACTTGGTGTGTGACAGCCCCACCTCCCCCTAAGGCGAACCAAAGGGTTCGGCGGACCGCCTGCCCAACTCTCGCCGGGACTCAGTCGATCACTTCTATCCTCGAGCAAAAACCAGATCCAGCCCATACGAAAAATATAGCAATGATCCAAAAACTTAAACGAAACTTATATACATTACAATCTCAAAAGAAGTACAACCGTCGAATATACAAAGGTTCCAAATCCACCATACAACCAGCCCGTGCCAAGCACTAAGACGAGAACCATTACAAGAAAAATCAAAAGCTAGACCAGCTAGTCTATACAGAGCTCTCGTCCTTGCTCGCCTTCCCCTGTTAAGGAAAACAAAACTAAAGGGATGAGCTAAAAGCTCAGTGAGGTTCCGAACAGGTAATTAAACAACAACGCAAATACATAAACCATCAATAATCAATAATTCAAGAAACATTTAGCATGGAAAACAATAAGAACACATACATTAAAAGGATACGGGCTCACAAGGAGCCAAATATTCCCGCGCTCGCTCGTTCCCCTGACATTTCCTCCTTCCTTCAATCTTTTAAAAATGCATTTTTTTTCTTTTTGTAAATAAAACCCGCGCTTCATTTAATCATTCATTTCATTCACCCCCTTCCCAGCCATTGGCCGGGCTCCACCAGACTTCAAGGTAATACTCGAGTATACCAAAACGTTCACCCATGTCACCTAATCGCCCGACCGAGTCCGCTTCTGGCTCGAGTCGATCGGTAACAAGGGGCAATGACCAGTTCAGCCAAAAAGGCTTACATTCATGCGCAACTAGTATTTCAATCATTAAATCCTTGAAAATTGCACAGTTATTTAGGTCGAGTGCGATAAAGTACACACTCGCCTATAAAGCTCGTTTTGAAAATTGGAAATCATTAAAAGCACTTAACACGTTATCACTCAAGAATACAAGTTATGAAGTCAAGGAGCATTTAACAAACAAGGAACACTCACCTAACTATGCAAAATAATGAGCAAAATATCCTTCTGGATAGAATCCTTAATCACCGAGAAAACCTAAGATTCAACGAGAAAGAATATAGCACCGCCAATTCGGTGAAATCGAAGAAACCCAATAAATGATGAGTAAAACGCATAAAAATGACTTTAAAACGAAACGGGGCATTTGGACTGATGGACGGAAATATCTAGGGTTTCATAAACCAAACGCAAAGCTAAACTAAAAGGGTTATAAAATTTTGCGGCAAAAAGCACTTGGACCAAAACTAGCCTTCAAGTAAAAATTTCGGCAGCAAATCCCTTGTTTTTACCTATTTTCCAGCCATTAATGGCTTCATTATTTCCTCAAATCAGTCCCAACATCTTACACAAAATAATCTCATTTCCAAAAGCTGTTCATTAGGCTTAAAGTCATTCAAGTACGGGATTTAGCTAGGAAAATGACCGGAAATAAAAGTCAAGCCCTAAAATATTCCCATAAGCACAATAAGACTCGAATACAAGTCATAAACCAATGCCAAATACTACCGAAAGAGGGTTCCATAAGCATACTGTGACAGCCCCACCTCCCCCTAAGGCGAACCAGAGGGTTCGGCGGGCCGCCTGCCCAGCTCTCGCCGGGACTCAGTCGTTCACTACATTCCTCAAACAGATTACAAGATAAAACTCAAATATTACATCAAATTCTCCAAAAATTACATGTCATAAGCGAAGCGGAAACAATTCCAAATAAGCCATCCAGTCACGTGAATAAGTACTACAAGCCCTTCCTTCACCTTGAGCCCTGTGGAGGGGAATAAAATATTTTTGGGGTGAGCTAGAAGCTCAGCGAGTAACCAGTAAAATCATTAAACAAATATATTTCACAATGTTGCATTTCGATCATTTCGATGATGTCATGATTCAGAGATCAAATGTTCGTTTAGTGCTCTCGTGAGCCAGTGAAATCATAGCACTTGAACACCCAACGCTCAAATAGATCATTTAACATTAACATTAACATTAAGAGGGAGCCCCTTTTTGAGCTCCAGATAAACATGAACATGAACCATAAACATAGTGGAGACGTTGGTGTCCAGCACAAGACTATCCCAGAACTCATTGAAGCCAAATCATGTCATGAACTCACATGCAAGCATGCATGATATGCAATCGAGTACATAATGCAAGAAACATTTCACAAGTACTTTGGAAATAGTTTAGGGTCACTCACCTCCACGGCTCAGAAACCATCCATCATATAACATTTCCTTGCTCAAATCCAAGTCTTAGATCACAAACTCAATGCAAACAAATCCCTTCAAAGTTCGGACAGCACTTCCCCTGAATTTGCTAACTTTTCCAGCCATCATGGCTTCATTATTTCCTCATTCCAACCCAAAGGTACACACACAACAACAAGTTCATCCAATAGCTATTCAGCAAGCTCCAAGTAGTACTAGTACAAGTCAAGCTTGGGAAAAGTCCGGAAATGAAAGTTAAGCTCAAAACCAGAAAAACAGGTTTTGACGTCATTTTGCGGTAATGGTACCAAAGGCGCTACGATTGTCAGATGAAGGTGCAAGACCCACCGTTTCGAAGCTAAGAGACAGGGCTACAATATTACAGAAGGTCACTCAACCTAGTTTCGAGTGTAACCAGGTCAAAAATGCAAGATACCATACCAGAATCACAAAAACAGATTCAAAGAACGCATTCTAGCGGAAACATCATAAATCAGGCTATCCAAGTCCAAATCCAGAAATTCCAAAACTAGCTGAAATTTAAGAAACAGGGATAAATTTCATCAGAAGGCCTCAACAACCAATTCGGAAGCAATTCCAGCCAAAACAACCAATTACAGGCGCAATTCTTACATTCGGGTAAAACCAGAACAGCAATAGTAATTTCGACTTTTCTCATTCTACACTACTCCGATTGACCTGAAATTTTGTAGGCACCTCTAAAATGTCATTCCCTACAACTTTCATGTTTTAAGCCAAGGCCAATTCGGCCTCTAACTAGGAGCTAAAAATTCGGGCAGAATGTTCCTTCACAAAACCTAATTTTCTGAAATTTCTTCCAAAACAGAAATTGATTGTAATTGTCCACTTTTTTCACCTTCTAGAATCATTATATACCATTTCCAATCATCATAGATAGCCACACAACCATGCTTATATTAAAACAGAAAAATCCCCAAAAATAATAAAACTTCATCACTTCAACCACAAATCAAGAAATAATCCATCAAACCATCTCTTTAGCCATCACAAGTCACTAATTTAGCATAATCAAGAACAAAGAAAGGATTGCTAGACATGAACATTGAAATATCAAGAAAGTTGATGGCTTAGTCCTTTGCCTTCTCTAATCACTCCACCACTACCTTCAATCTTCCTAAACAAGTGACTTTTGTGGAGGAATTTGAAAGTTTAACGGTTGATTCACAAGATTGAGTAAGAAATGGAGTTGGAGTTGAAGGCTTTCTTCTTGTATTTTTGCTCCAAGAGGTTCGGCCAAGACAAGCTTAAAATGGAGAGAAATTGGTCAATTTTTGAGGTTTAGTAAAGGTGATGCGAATTAGTCAAAGTCCAACTTTGAATAAGAAGGTGACACATGTCACCTTTTGGTTTAAAACTTATCTTTTTGTCTCTCCAATACAAATATCTTAACACTTTGTAAAATACTATCACTTAATACAAAATGCCAACAAGTTGTCAAAAATATAATGCATTTACCGCACTAGCGGGTCCCACGTCCAAAATACGCTCTTAATTTCTCAAAAACTAACCGATACTAGAAAAATCATTTTTAAAACTATCTTTGCTCATAAACTTTATCTGGGAATTTTTCTAATAAAGAAAATGTAGAAAAGACGGGCGATTAAAAAAAATAAACCCTAGAAAATTAGAAAATTTCCGGGTTCTCACTCTTATTCTTTCGGGGCGTCACACATACATAAGCATTAGAGGAAACCAGAAAAATCCGGAAAAGATTTAGCTTTACCCCTGAAAAAAATAGTTTTTGACCTCCTTTTGCGGTAATGGCACCAAAGGCACTACGATTGTCGGATGAAGGTGTAAAACCCAGCCTTTCGAAGCTAAGAAATAGGGATACAATATTCCAGAAGGTAACTCTGTCCAGTTTCGAGTGCAACCAGGTCAAAAATGCAAAATACTACACCAGAACCGGAAAAACAGATTCACAAATCGCATTCTGGTGCAAACATCATAAAACAGGCTACCTAAGTCCAAATCCAGAAATTCCAAAGCCACTCGAAAGCTTAGAAATAGGGCTACATTTCATCAGAAGACCTCAACCACCAATTCCGTAGCAATTCCAGCCAAAACAACCAATTACAGGCGCAATTCTTACATTCGGATAAAACCAGGACAGCAAGGGTAATTTCGACTTTTCTCATTCTACGCTACTCCGATTGACCTAAAATTTTGCAGACACCTCTAAAATGTAATTCCCTACAACTTTGATGTTTTAGGACAAGGCCAATTCGGCCTCTAACTAGGAGCTACAAAACCGGGCAGAATGTTATTCACAAAAACCCTAACTTGTCAATTTTTCTTCCAAACAGAAATTGGTTGTAATTACCCACTTTTTCCACCTCCTAGAGTCATTATATACCATTTCCAATCATCATAGATAGCCACACAATCATGTTCATATTTAAACAGAAAAATCTCCAATAAATAGAAAACTTCACTAATTCAACCACAAATCAAGATGTAATCCATAATATTGCACCTTATACTACCACTAATCACAAATTAAGCATCATTAGAGGGAGGAAAGGAGTAATCCATCACTCACCTTGGTAAAACAAGAGAGAGAGCAATTAACCACCTTAACTTGCCAAACAACTTCACCAAACAACTCACCAACACTTCCTTAAGGATTTCTATGGAACAAAAACAAGAGTAGATGATTGTGTGATTGGATTTGAGCAAGAGGACTTCAAGAAATTGGAGAGGTTCTTTCTTTCTTCTTGAGAGAGAGGGCCGGCCACTTGAAGAGAAGAAAATGGGAAATTTTGGCAATATTTTGTGATTTATTTGGTCAATTAGAAAAGGTGAATAGTGGTCTTACTTAAGACCCAATCCTATGGTGACACTTGTCACCTTCATTAATGCTTGCCTAACTTTTGTCTCTCTTATACCAATCCACTTAGCATCTTCTACTTATCTCTTAACACCCGATAAATTAATTCCAGTATCCAAAACTTAACCTAGTTGGTCGAATCTTTCCGAACTTTTCGTACTAGTGGGTCCCACGTCCAGTATACGCACTTAATTTCTGAAAAACTATCTGATACTAGAAAAAATCATCCAAAAATTATATCTGCTCCTTAACAATATCTAGAATTTTTTTTCTAATCACGAAAATGCAGAAAACAAGCCATGAAAAATAATAAAACCTAGAAAATGGGAAAAATTACGGGTTCTCACACTCTCTCCCCCTTAAAAAAAATTTCGTCCTCGAAATTTTACCTTCAGATGGCTCAGGAGCTTGTTGGTTGTCTAAAGCATATACCCTTGCCGGTACTTTTGTTCGGTTCCCCCTTTCATTCGCTTGTTTTGATGTAGTGCCCTCGAGTCACTGAGTACCACTTTCACGTGACTGTCTCCGTGGACAGTTACTAACTTGATGATCACTACTTCCGCCCCTTCCGCCAACAATCGTTCTCAGTGTGATTGGCCTTTCCGCAATAGTCACAAGTCAAGTGGGAAGCCATCTTTTTGCTTTCTGGAGAAGTCTCCCCCTGTCCGGTTTGGCTTCCTTTGATAAATCTTTCATCTACCGCCCCCAATGTCCATGGCGGCCGGAATAACTGGTTTACTTTCTGTACTTTAGAGGGTGCTACTGATTCGCTAAGTTCCTCACTCACGCTACCCACTGCACCCCTTTTCCGTATTTGGGAAGCTTTCACCTGCGCCTTTGCATTCTCGATTCGTTGAGCCTTCTCAAGGGCCTCCGTAAATGTGTTCACTTGCGCCGCCGCCAACGCCTCCTGGATGTCCATGTTCAATCCCTGTATGAACCGCCTTACTCTTCTCGGTTCCGTGGCTACTAATTCGGAAGCGAACTTGGATAGTTTGGTAAATTTGGTTTCGTATTCAGCCACACTTAAGGCCCCCTGGCGTAGTCCAATAAATTCATCCTCCCTCTTTTCTTGGACTAATGGTGGGAGGTACTTTTCATTAAATTCCTTTATGAAGTTCGCCCAAGACCAAAGAGTCTGCTCTCTTTCCCACTTTGCTCTAATTACGTTCCACCATGATCGGGCCGATCCTTCAAATTGAAACACTGCAAAGTTCACTTGTCTCTGTTCAGTGTAGTTCAAAACTGTGAATATATTCACCATGGCTTCTAACCACTGTTCAGCGATGTCCGAATCAGGCCCTCCAGCGAATTTTGGAGGTGCAAACTTTTGAAACCTCTCAAGGGCCCGATCTTCTCCTATTTCAGGGTTTTGGGGTTGATGCACGGGCATTTGACCTTGTTGGTCCACCAACCGTGCTAGAATATTGGTCATTTGTTGAATGGTCGTCGCCACCTGGTCTCCGGCTTCAACCCTTGGTCCTGGTACAGGCTCCGCCGATGTTTCCCTTTCTGCCCTTGGTTCCTGGGCTCGCTTAACACCACGGCCACTACCACGTCCGCGACCACGTCTTCCCTCCATATATATGTTTTTTTTTCCCCTCTCTTTGTTTTCCCCCCCCCAAAAAGGTAATTCAGTGAATAAATACAGTAAAGTGACAAAAGTAATCGAATTCTAGCACACCAATTACACCAAAGACATATACACATATACACACCATGTATCAAGATGGTAGACAATCGAATACACCAATACATGTCAAATTAGACAAATAATCATATGCACAATACTCAAGCCAATGTCATGTCATAGCGGCATCAAAGCAAATCAAGAGTAAAGGCGATATCGTCCCATACCCAATTAAAATAACCCCGTCCGATCTCTCACGTCACTTACTATCCAAACTAGATTCTAACCTCTTATACTCATTCCAGCCGAACAAAGCCTATTCATGTTCCCAAAATGCAATTCTCACATCCTGAACACCGCCTCAACTCTAGAGTACTCGGGCACAAGAATCCGAAATAAGATAATTCACATCTCGAGCTGGCCAGTCCCAAGAGTAAACAATCTACACTCGAAATTCCTACCAGACGTACCTATCTATGGCCTGTAGGTACCACAAGAGAGATTTAAGGCCTATAACATTCACAATTCAAAGCTTATGCTCAAACGAGCACTTAGTCCGTCATGCCTATTCACCACTCAGTCCAGGCTCACTCCGCCCAAAGACCACGCGAAGCTGGCTCTGATACCAACTGTGACAGCCCCACCTCCCCCTAAGGCGAACCAAAGGGTTCGGCGGACCGCCTGCCCAGCTCTCGCCGGGACTCAGTCGATCACTTCTATCCTCGAGCAAAAACCAGATCCAGCCCATACGAAAAATATAGCAATGATCCAAAAACTTAAACGAAACTTATATACATTATGATCTCAAAAGAAGTACAACCGTCGAATATACAAAGGTTCCAAATCCACCAGACAACCAGCCCGTGCCAAGCACTAAGGCGAGCACCATTACAAGAAAAATCAAAAGCTAGACCAGCTAGTCTATACAGAGCTCTCGTCCTTGTTCGCCTTCCCCTGTTAAGGAAAACAAAACTAAAGGGATCAGCTAAAAGCTCAGTGAGGTTCCGAACAGGTAATTAAACAACAACGCAAATACATAAACCATCAATAGTCAATAATTCAAGAAACATTTAGCATGGAAAACAATAAGAACACATACATTAAAAGGATACGGGCTCACAAGAAGCCAAATATTCCCGCGCTCGCTCGTTCCCCTGACATTTCCTCCTTCCTTCAATCTTTTAAAAATGCATTTTTTTTCTTTTTCTAAATAAAACCCGCGCTTCATTTAATCATTCATTTCATTCACCCCCTTCCCAGCCATTGGCCGGGCTCCACCAGACTTCAAGGTAATACTCGAGTATACCAAAACGTTCACCCAGGTCACCTAATCGCCCGACCGAGTCCGCTTCTGGCTCGAGTCGATCGGTAACAAGGGGCAATGGCCAGTTCAACCAAAAAGGCTTACATTCATGCGCAACTAGTATTTCAATCATTAAATCCTTGAAAATTGCACAGTTATTTAGGTCGAGTGCGATAAAGTACACACTCGCCTATAAAGCTCGTTTTGGAAATTGGAAATCATTAAAAGCACTTAACACGTTATCACTCAAGAATACAAGTTATGAAGTCAAGGAGCATTTAACAAACAAGGAACACTCACCTAACTATGCAAAATAACGAGCAAAATATCCTTCTGGATAGAATCCTTAATCACCGAGAAAACCTAAGATTCAACGAGAAAGAATATAGCACCGCCAATTAGGTGAAATCGAAGAAACCCAATAAATGATGAGTAAAACGCATAAAAATGACTTTAAAGCGAAACGGGGCATTTGGACTGATGGACGGAAATATCTAGGGTTTCATAAACCAAACGCAAAGCTAAACTAAAAGGGTTATGAAATTTTGCGGCAAAAAGCACTTGGACCAAAACTAGCCTTCAAGTAAAAATTTCGGCAGCAAATCCCTTGTTTTTACCTATTTTCCAGCCATTAATGGCTTCATTATTTCCTCAAATCAGCCCCAACATCTTATACAAAATAATCTCATTTCCAAAAGCCGTTCACTAGGCTTAAAGTCATTCAAGTACGGGATTTAGCTAGGAAAATGACCGGAAATAAAAGTCAAGCCCTGAAATATTCCCATAAGCACAATAAGACTTGAATACAAGTCATAAACCAATGCCAAATACTACCTAAAGAGGGTTCCATAAGCATACATAAGCATTAGAGCAAACCAGAAAAATCCGGAAAAGATTTAGCTTTACCCCTGAAAAAAATAATTTTTGACCTCCTTTTGCGGTAATGGCACCAAAGGCACTACGATTGTCGGATTAAGGTGTAAAACCCAGTGTTTCGAAGCTAAGAAATAGGGCTACAATGTTCCAGAAGGTAACTCTGTCCAGTTTCGAGTGAAACCAGGTTAAAAATGCAAAATACTACACCAGAACCGGAAAAACAGATTCACAAATCGTATTCTGGTGCAAACATCATAAAAAAGGCTACCTAAGTCCAAATCCAGAAATTCCAAAGCCACTCGAAAGATTAGAAACAGGGCTACATTTCATCAGAAGACCTCAACTACCAATTCTGTAGCAATTCCAGCCAAAACAACCAATTATAGGTGCAATTCTTACATTCGGATAAAACCAGGACAGCAAGGGTAATATCGACTTTTCTCATTCTACGCTACTCCGATTCACCTGAAATTTTGCAGGCACCTCTAAAATGTCATTCCCTACAACTTGCATGTTTTAAGCCAAGGCCAATTCGGCCTCTAACTAGGAGCTACAAAACCGGGCAGAATGTTATTCAGAAAAATCCTAACTTGTCAATTTTTCTTCCAAACAGAAATTGGTTGTAATTACCCACTTTTTCCACCTCCTCGAGTCATTATATGCCATTTCCAATCATCATAGATAGCCACACAATCATGTTCATATTTAAACAGAAAAATCACCAATAATAGAAAACTTCACTAATTCAACCACAAATCAAGATGTAATCCATAATATTGCACCTTATACTACCACTAATCACAAATTAAGCATCATTAGAGGGAGGAAAGGAGTAATCCATCACTCACCTTGGTAAAATAAGAGAGAGAGCAATTAACCACCTTAGCTTGCCAAACAACTTCACGAAACAACTCACCAACACTTCCTTAAGGATTTCTATGGAACAAAAACAAGAGTAGATGATTGTGTGATTGGATTTGAGCAAGAGGACTTCAAGAAATTGGAGAGGTTCTTTCTTTCTTCTTGAGAGAGAGGGCTGGCCACTTGAAGAGAAGAAAATGGGAAATTTTGGCAATATTTTGTGATTTATTTGGTCAATTAGAAAAGGTGAATAGTGGTCTTACTTAAGACCCAATCCTATGGTGACACTTGTCACCTTCATTAATGCTTGCCTAACTTTTGTCTCTCTTATACCAATCCACTTAGCATCTTCTACTTATCTCTTAACACCCGGTAAATTAATTCCAGTATCCAAAACTTAACCTAGTTGGTCGAATCTTTCCGAACTTTTCGCACTAGTGGATCCCACGTCCGGTATACGCTCTTAATTTCTGAAAAACTATCCGATACTAGAAAAAATCATCCAAAAATTATATCTGCTCCTTAACAATATCTAGAATTTTTTTTCTAATCACGAAAATGCAGAAAACAAGCCATGAAAAATAATAAAACCTAGAAAATGGGAAAAATTACAGGTTCTCACATGGTGCAACATGGTTTCATACCTATCTCTTTGTCTCTCTTTTATCTCTAATCACTAATATATCTTGTGTTCTTCCAATTAACTCTTAACACCTTTCATCACATAATCCCCCTAGCACAAAATTCTTTCTTGTCTACCAAATTTATTACACACACCTCACTAATTAGTCACACTAGTATAATACACTACGAAACTCAACATGCACCAAATTAAATAAGTAAAAAGGATAAAAATCATGACTCAACCATTAAAATAACCAAAATTAAGAGAAAAGAAAATATGAATTAACTTATTTAAAATAAGAGAAAATATAAAATAACTTTCGATTCCTCATAGTTAGTTGTCTGGGATTGGATCTAATCCCACCAACTATCTAAGTTTGAGGTGTATTTTCATTTATCCCGCTAATTGTTTGAGTTTGGGTCTAATCCTACCAGTTATCTAGACCTAAGGTACATTTTCATTTATCTCACTAGTTGTCTGGGTTTGGGTCTAATCTCACCAGCTATCGAAGTCCGAGGTGCATTTTATTTATCCTGCTATTTATTTAATTGGTTTTGAATTTTATCCCACCAATTTTTTATTTAATTGGTCTCGGGTTTTATCTCACCAATCTGTTATTTATTTGAAGTCAAAATTTATCCCATCAATCTGTTATTTAATTGGATTCGAATTTTATCTCACCAATTTGTTATTTAATTGGGTTTGAATTTTTATCCCACCAATTTGTTCTTTGTTTAGATTTGGATTTTATCCCACCAATCTATTATTTAATTAGATTTGATTTTATCCCAACAATCTACTATTTGTTTGGATTTGGGTTGGATTCCACCAATCTACTATTTGTTTGGGTTTGGGTTGGATCCTACCGATCAATCCAATTTTTTTTTAAAAAATGATTTTTAAATTTTTGGCTAGTTGTTTGGGTTTGAATTGAATCCTGCCGATTAATCAAGGCTTGAAATGCATTTTCTGCTCCACAAATTTATTTGGGCCTGAGTTTAATTTTGCCAAGATGCAAATGATGATTTTGATCCCGATTTTTTGATACTTACAAAATAATTGGATAATACTAATATTTTTCAATGAGAAAGCTTTACAGCTCTGAAGAAATTTGATTCAAAAAGCAATTGAAAGAAGAAAAAGAAAGTCGAAAGATGTCGGACGCTCACAATGGCAATACCGGACGTTCGATAGACAAGGCAGACACAAGACGATCATATCGGATGAAGAACATCATCATCGGACATCTGAAAGAATTGAAATAAGTTTTCAAACTCTCTATCCGCTTTTGGACGCAAGCATCGGAAGTATCGAACGTCCGATACTCCCAACGGCTAGTTGACTCTTCAGCTACCTTCTATCCATTCGAAATATTAATGAAGCACTTTTTTGTCTCATATAAATAGTTTATGGTCAGAAACTTCAAGATAACTTTTGCACACTGAGAATACAAAAGATAAAGAATAGTTTTAGTGAGAAATTACTCTCCAAGAAATATTTGTACTCTTTGTGGTGTAAGATTCTTTGTAAGTTTTTCATTTGTGAGAGAATATTTCAATAGTGTAGTTTTGTGAGGGTTATCCTGATGGATTGTAATATTTCCTAGCTTGATCAAATGAAACCTAGGGTAAGGAGGAAGTGAACCTTTCTTTGTACACAAGATTGGTTGTATTTCATCAACTTGAAAAAGCTTATTTTGTGAATTGACCTTCGAGCTTAAGAGGAGCTTGGTAGTCAATTGGTTTACAATTCTTCTCTTTTTATTAATTTATCATCTAGTGATTCTTAAATTGTATATCTCTTCTACTTCTCTCAAGTGATATTACTTCTTTATTGATTCATTCATTGTGTGATCACTTAAAAAAGAGCGTAAATTTCATATTGAGCAAAAAGTGCTCATAATCTGATTAGTTTTTTTTAATCAAACAAATTCATCCCCTCTCTTAAATTGTCTTCGGACCTAATAATTGGTATCAGAGTTTGATCTCCTAGAGATTAAGTTCAAGCAGCTTAGGAGCAAAAATGACAACCAACAATGTCATGTTTTTTAAGGACAATCTGTAACTAGACATCCAATGTTGAAAGAGAGAATGGTTATTTTCTTACAATCGATTGACATTGAACTGTGGTTTATTGTTAATGAAGGTCCATATGATGCCTCTATAGTAGATGAAAATATTCATAAATCTAGACCAAAAACAAGAAATGAATTGACTGCAGAGGATAGAGTTCATTGCACCTCAAATGGAAAAGTTATGAATGTGTTATATAGTACTTTAAACTCAAATGAATCTATTAGGGTCAAAAGCTGTAAGTCTGCTAAAGAGATTTGGGACAAATTGAGAAAAATTCATGAAGGCAATAAGAATATTAGAGAACAAAAGAAATCTATTTTGGTTACTAAATATGAGTCATTTAAGATGGAACCTCATGAAAATATTGATAAAATGTATTGTAAATTTAATGATCTTATTAAGAATTTAAAAGTTCTGGAAAAGAAATACTCCTTAGGAGAGAAAAACAGAAAAATCTTGAATATTTTTTCTAAAGATTGAGGGAGTAAAGTGACTGCTATCAAAGAGACAAAAGATTTGAATTCAATACCTATTGAATCTTTTATAAACTCTCTAATTTCTTATGAATTGAAACTTAAGACCAAGGTACACGAAGAAAAAATGCAAAAGTAAAAAGAAATATTGCTCTCAAAGTATCCCAAGATGAAAATGACTCAGTTTCATTGGATGGAGAAGATATGGATGTTGATGACAATGACCTAACTCTCATCACAAAAAGTTTCAAGAGAATTCTCAACAAAAGGAAATTCAGAAAAAAAAAAGGACCTAACAATTCGAACTCCAATCAATTCAACAATGCAAGAAACAAAGGAAAACAAGAGGCCAACAAAAAACAAGGTGACAAATGCTATGAATGCGGCCAACTTGGATACTATATGAGTAAGTGTTCAATGAAGAAGAAGAAAGAAATAAGAAAACCAAGATTCAACAACTTTCAAATCACCTGGAATGAGTGCAACTCCGATGGTAAAATTGAAGAGGAAGAAAAATCTGCTCAAATGACTTTTATGGCCATTAGAGATAATAAGAGAACAATTTGTAATCCTCAACTTGAAAGTGATGATGAAACTGATGATGATCTTGAATCTTTCATTGAAAAATTGCATGATAGTTTGAAAGAATCTTATGTTAGAAATAAAGAATTAAAACATAAAATTAATTTTTTTCTTCAGGACAATGCACGTCTTTTTCAAGAAAATAAAAAGCTGAAAATTGAAAATGATTACTGGAAAGAAAATGAGATTGATTTAGAAAATGAGTTTGATAGAAAAATAAAACTTTGTGAAATATTTAAAGAGGAACAAGGTGATTTGAAAAGAAGAATGAACAATCTAAATGAGTTTCTCCAACATAAAAAATAAAACTATTTTTAAGGAAATGGATCAAAATCTCATCGTGACACTCATGAAAAGAAGTTAAATTCTAGTGCAAATGAATTTACTATTCATAAGAGAAGAGAAATAAGAATTATTAAATCTTTTCATATAAATAACTCTTTAGTTATATGTAGTTTTTGTTGTCAAAAAAGTCACATAAAAAGTGATTGCTATGTGAGAAAGAACATGAGAAGAGACATAAAATGCATGTGGATAGTTAGACATGATGTTAACTCTCAAGAATCCAAAAAATTAAAGAGTATCAAATATTATTTCTTGGACTCTTGTTATAGAAGAAACCATACATGTCACATTTGATAAAACTAATGATGATATTTCTAAGAGTTGTTGTGAAAATGATGATACAGGAGTTCAAAAAGAATTTTAGAAACTCACGATTCAAGATGAAGAAAATACTTCATTAGAAGAGAAATCAAAGGAAGATAATTTTCAAGAAAATCAAGCATTAGAAAAAAATGACATGGGTGTTAGTATACCTAAAGATGTTCCAAAAATTTGGAAATTTGTTCAAAATCATCTCAAAGAACTCATTATTGGTGATCCATCCGAAAAGAGTATACAAAGAACCTTCTCAAAAGATTTAGAATAGAGGATTCAAAGCAAGTTGGAACGCCTATGTGTACATCCACCAAACTTAACAAAGATGAAAAAGGTACGAAAATTGATGAGAAGAAATATAGAGATATAATTGGTAGCTTACTTTATTTAACCGCAAATAGACCTGATATTATGTTTGTTGTTTGCTTATGTGCTCGTTTCCAATCTTACCCTAAAGAATCTCATTTAAATACTGTTAATAGAATTTTTAGATATTTAAAGGGAACCTTGAATTACAGTTTTTGGTATCTTAAATGTCATGATTTTATCTTATGTGATTTTCGGATGCTGATTTTGGTGGGTGTAGGATAAATAGAAAAAGTACTAGTGGTACATGTCATTTTCTTGGTAATTGTTTGGTATCATGGTTTAGCAAAAAATAAAATGCAATCACTTTATCTATGGCAGAAGCAGTATATGTAGTCGCCGGTGCATGTTGTGTTTAATTGTTATGAATAAAACATATCTTGAATAACTTGGACTTGTGACACCCCCACTTCTCCCTAAGGCGAACCAAAGGGTATCTGCGGGACACCTACCCAACTCTCGCCAAGACTCACTACAATCCACAATTCAAAAACTCAAAATATTTCAAATAATTTCAATATATAATTAAAGTACTCTAGAGTATTGCATGCTTACAATTAGTTAGCTTTCAAACTTAATACAATCCAAAAGAATATGTACTACAACCATCCGCTATGATACAACTTAAGATCTTCAAAAGAAAACAATCTAATACTATTCATGAGCACCCTTGGTCTCGAACCCTGTTAAGGAAAACAAAAACGTGGAATGAGCTACACAGCCCAGTGAGGTTCCAAGACACTCTAGCAGTTCTAATAAATCAAGTAATTTGAGCATACCACATGTATGATTCCAGGTTGCATATTTGGCACATTAACATGGAATAGTTATCATTGTACGAGTAATTTGAGTATAATACAAGTATGGTTCAAGATTTCATCTTGGCACATTAGCATGATACAGTCATCAGTATGCAAAAATAAACACACATTAAAGGATACGGTGTTCCAGTGGAACCATTTCGGTCAACTTCACCTTATAACTCCAGTGATCCCCTCGATTGTCTGGCCATCACCTTATCCCTCCAGTGGTAGTACTCGAGTATACCGAAACGGTGTTCCAGGGTTCCAACCTACCAGACCGAGCCTAGTCCTACCTCGAGTAGGTCAGTAACCAAGGGCAGGGCCCAATTCAGTTTAGAGCTTACAACATGCACAAGTAATCAAATAAATCGATAAACGGTAAAAATTTATCAACTTTGTAGGTCGAGTGAGATGAAGTACACACTCGCCGTAAAACTGTGAAAAAGTTCATGTGAACACGTAATTTACGGTAATCACATAATCAAATAGTCAAGTAATCAGGTAAGCAGGTAATCAAGTAAATAATCAGGTAAACGGTGAACGGTAAACGGTAAATGGTAAATAATCTTGGTTAACGGTAAGATTTATCATTTTAGTAGGTCGCCCATTGGCCGTTTCGCACTTTTATCACTTAAGAATCGAGGAGATTCACTCCAATCGACTTATGCAGCCATAGCATAATCAATCATTGAAACACTTCACGTAAATATGCATTTCAAGTATTTCATGTCGAATAATTCAAGTACATTTTATTTAAGTGAGAACGAGTGCGGTAAGGTACACACTCGACTCAAAATGGTGGAAAAGTCCATAGAAACAATTATCGGTAGCATTTAACAATTAAACACATAATGATCATGGAGTAAACATGTCATAAAACTATTCGAATCACGTATTTCTATATGGAACACTCACCAACCAAAATAAGTGAGTAAAGAAAGTCGTCAATAATCCACTTCAGGATTCTCTTCGAGACTTTCTTGATCGTCTGAAGAAAAGTGACCAATAATCACCCTCACAATTTCACAAATTCCTTATCAAACAAGAAAGAATGCATACTTGCTTTAGAATTCAAGTCAATGTCTTCATAAGGGTTTTATTTTATCGAAAGTTAAGATTCAAAAGTGTGGATTTTAAAGTTACTGAGGAAACTCATATCCTCCACGAAATCGGGTTCAAAACGATAGATTAATATCAAGATAAGAAGTCAAATTTCCAAAATTTCATTTTCTAAGAAATCAGCAAATTTTGGCTTTGTGCGTCAAATTTAGAAAAATCATATCTTGCACTCAATAGGTCAAAAAATGGAAAATCTTATACCGTTGGAATCTTGTTTCAAAATACTAAAAGTTCCTAGAAGACACTTTTCTAAGATTCAAATCGGACAATAATCATTTTTCAACTCAAAGAGGCTGATCTGAACAGGCAAGACAGTTTTAGTCATGTTTTTCGACAAATGTTGGAAATTCAGAAAAATTCATAAGAAATGAACTAGCCTCTGAAATTTGTACCTCAATTAGAATTCCAATAAAGGTTTAAAACACAACAAATGGAACTGAAATCAGAGTTTTGAGTGTCAAAATATAGTAGCTCAAAGTTGGTCGCAATTTATAAACTATTCTGTCATTTTCCAGGTTTGAAAGGCTATCTTTGAAGTATCATTTGGCCATCGATTTGGCATTGAAAATACACCAAAATTGATACACTAAGTAATCCATGTGTGAACAACATTTCTACCAAGTTTAATTGAAAAACTCCCACGGGAAGGCAGTCATTAAAACAACTAAAGTTCAAGAAATGTTCTAAGGCTAATCTGCCTTCCCACGTTTCCTTCCTTTTTTAAAAACTTTGATCCACACCATCAACCTCAATTAATTCAAATGTTGTAACCAAGGTTCCATAAATATCCAACAAGCAATTTAGAGATAATTGACATCAAGGTTTTCGAAATATAACTTCCCAAATCAGATTTGACCATTCAGCCAAGAGCAAAGGAAAAATTTTCCAGATTTGAAGAGCAACTTTGGGATATCGTTTGGATATCAAAATGGTCTTAGAATAACACCAATTTTGGTACACTAAAACTTCCATATATGAACTATATCTCTAACAAATTTCAAGCAAAAACTCACATGAAAAGGCAGTTAACAAAATGACTGAAATTTGTGAAATTTTCAAAGCAAATCTGCCAACTCAAGCTTCTCTTTCCTTTCAAACACTTTGTATCATGAAATCAGTCCAATTCGGTTCATTTGTGAAACTCGTGTTCTAGAAACATTTGATAAGTACTTGACAAACAATGGACATCAAGAATTTCGAAACAAAACCTCCCACATCAAGCTAAACCTGTCGGCCAGCATGAAGGAAGGGATTTTTTCCAGATTTCCAGCTTTATCACATTTTCAAAATCAGGCCATAACTCACTCAATTCAAATTGGAATTGAGCATGGTTGATGGCGATGGAAATTACATTCAAAAGGTTACAATTTCTCAAAAGGAATTATTTTAAAATTCTGTCCACAACTAGCTCATAATTGAACATCAAGTCGCAGCTCAAAACAGGGCTTCCAGTACAGACGAGAAACAGAACAGGCAATTTTACAAGGTTGGTACGGCTCACTCAGGTGGAATCAAGACATGAATTTTATACATTTAGAAAACTGGGAATGTCTAGTTTCCAATTCCACAAACGGTACTCAATTTCAACATCGGAGCAAGGAGTTATAGCTGTTCGAAAATCACTGCCAGCGCAATACGGGACACAATTCTAGTTTTGGTAGAATTTCGAAATCTCAACATTTGGCAAACCAAATCAAGTAATTTTTTGATGAAACTTTCTACACAACCTATATTACACATTTACATCAGAATCCAATCATTTGAACCACAAAAAAATGCACTAAGAGTCACGGCAAAATAGGGGCAGAATCGTCACTTTTGCTCATCTCATTTCCTTTGAGTTTTCCTTCCATAGTACAACTTATATTCACTAGATTAAGCACTAATCCAACATAAATAACACTCAAATCTCATCAAATCAGTCCATCAAGCCATAGTGAAATTTCATAGAGCCCACACACAAAATTTCCAACAATATAAAGCAACCCATATGAATTTATTAGCTCACAAGTGCAAAATGACTTCCATAAACTAAGATTTAAGAGGTTGATCGTTCATTACCTCTTTGGATGAGCAAGGCAAAAAATTTCGGTCCCTTGGAGCTAAAGAAAAACCGTGAGATGGAGCTCTTTTCCTAGCTTAAGTTGATCTCCAAGTTATATGCAAAGTGTGTGTCAATTTTGAAGAGAAAATGTGCAAGATTTGAAGTGGAATGATGATGGGTTTTGTTCTTCTTTTTCTTGGTGAAGCTCGGCTGCTATGAGGAAGCAAGGAAGTGGCATTGCTGATGAAGAAGCTTCCTTATGAAGCTTATAAGTTTGTGGACAAGAATTGCTCCAAAAGTCAACTAGGAATAGTGCGCGTACGCACGTGTTTCGTACTCGATTCCTCTCGAGTTTGTTTCACTTGTGCACTAAACCTCTAATGCACCTCCATTCATATTATTATTATTCACTCTCAATAACTCCAAAATAAAGGTCTAAATCCCTCAATTAATCACGCGCGTGAAAACGCGTACTCCCGATTTGTGCGCGATAAAGTGGAATTTTCAAGAAATTCTTATAACGATAGTATCACTAACTAATACTTGAGTACTTAAACGTAAAAATACCTATTTTGAGACTAATGTATAAGTTTTCAATTTTCCAAGCTTATTGTATCCTCGATTCGATTATTGTCTCCAAACGCGCATTCACTATTCTCACTTAACGAGTTTTCAAAAATAAATTTTCGAATCAAGGTATTTTTAAAGTACTTGTAGGTCATAGTTCCATGTAATTAACTATAAAGATGTTGAAATAAAATATTCGGAGAAAACGGGTAAATAAATATTTAAATAAGCCATAAAAATAGAATTATAAGTGAGAAAATTTTGGGTCCTCACAGGACTAGTGTATGATTGTGTGCCTATGTATTATGATAACATTAGTACCATAAATTTGACAAAGAATCCCATTCAACACTCTAGGACAAAGCACATAGACATAAAGTATCATTTCATTCGTGATCTTGTTCAAAAAGGTGAAATTTGTATAAGATATGTTTGTTCGAAAGACTAATTGCTGATATTCTTACAAAAAATTTACCTTTGGATCAGTTTATATTTTTAAGGACAAAATTGGGCATTTTGAAAAGGACTATCTAAAAATTTTTTTCAGTCAAACTTTATCGGACGTCCGATAGCTGATAAACAGGCGTCCGACAGTGTTCTAAACTATTTTTTAGAAAAATTTTGCATCGGATGGTAGTGTAGGACTATTCTCTTTGTTCGGCCGTCCGGCACTTAGTGGAGGATGCATTTTCAGTTTTTCATTTGTAATGTTTTTGATGTTTTTGATGTTCCGTACTGTGTTTCCTTCGACGTTTTTAAATGTTACGATTAATGAATTTTGGTTGATATGAATGTTGGTATCACTAATGTTTATTGATATCCTTTTATATTATTTTTCTATTGATATTGGTTGGTGATGGTTCCCATTGATTGATTTTGATGTTAGCTGATGATGTTACTTTATGACAATTACTTTCTAATTTTATGATAACAAAAAGGGAGAGAAATTACTAAATGATTTTGAATTGGTTATTGATGCTATGTCTAAGGGGGAGTTTTTGATGATATTATGATGGAAATTACTTTGTTCATGGCTTTACTCATATTAGTACTGAATGACTTTGAATTGGTTATGGATGCTATGTGTAAGGGGGAGTTTTTTGCTTAAATTTTTTCAAAACATCATCCATTGTTTTGTTATCACCAAAAAGGGGGAGAATAATGATCTTGATCCCGATTTTTTGATACTTACAAAATAATTGGATAATATTTATATATTTCAACGAGAAAACTTTTCAACTCTGAAGAAATTTATTCAAAAAGCAATTGAAAGAAGAAAAAGGAAGTCGAAAGATGTCAGATGCTCACAATGGCAATACCGGACGTTCGATAGATAGGGCAGACACAAGACGATCATATCGGACGAAGAACATCATCACCGGACGTCCGAAAGAATTGAAATGACTTTTCAAACTCTCTGTCCGCTTTCGGACACAAGCATCGGAAGTATCAGATGTCCGATACTTCTAATGGCTAGTTGACTCTTTAGCTACCTTCTGTCCGTTGGAAGTATTAATGAAGCACTTTCTTGGTCTCATATAAATAGTGTATGGTCAGAAACTTTAAGACAACTTTTGCACACTGAGAATACAAAAGATAAAGAGTAGATTTAGTGAGAAAATACTCTCCAAGGAACATTTGTACTCTTTGTGGTGTAAGATTCTTTGTAAGCTTTTCATTTATTAGAGAATACTTCAATAGTATAGTTTTGTGAGGGTTATCCTGAGGGATTGTAAAACTTTCTAACTTGACCGAGTGAAACTTGGGACAAGGAGGGAGTGAGCCTTCCTTCGTACACAAGATTGGTTGTATTTCATCAACTTGAAGAAACTTGTTTTGTGAATTGATGTTCGAGTTTAAGAGGAGTTTGGTAGTCAATTGGTTTGCAATTCTTCTCTTTTTATTTATTTATCATCTAGTGATTCTTAAATTGCATATCTCTTCTACTTCTCTCAAGTGATATTGCTCCTTTATTAATTGATTCATTGTGTGATCATTTAGAAAAGAGGGTAAATTTCGTATTGAGCAAAAAGTGCCCATAACCTTATTAGTTTTTTTTAATCAACTTAATTCACCCCCCCTCTTAGGTTGTCTACGGACCTAACAGCATAGACTTGTAACTTTGATTAGTTGTTTTTTTCAGTTAGTTTTTGTGTTTTCTTTTATTTTATCTTATTCCATTCTACCTCTTATCTAGACTTCGTCTAATACAATGGGAGATGTAAATAAATCCCCGTAAGTTACGTTGTGTTTTATGGTTATTTCATCAAGTAATGCGTATCATCTTATGTTGTTTGCCTTGGTTCAGTTATAGCCGAGGAAGACAAGTAAGTGGTTTGGTGTCTACATCTTTATTTCGAATTTGTTCGAAACTCAAACAAAGAGGAGCAAATTGTAGATATCAAATTTTTTCAAAAAATTTTGTTAATTTTTATTGTATTTTTATTTATATTATTGATTAAGTAATCATTTTTATTTTGTGTTATTTTGTAGGAAAATAAAGAAGAAATGAAATTTTAAATTATTCTTCATTTTTAACCCAATCCAAAAGAAAAAAAATTCAACCAAAATCCAATAAAAAATCCCCCCAAAATCCAAAAAAAGTCGAAGGCAAAATCCAACAAAAAATTGGAAAAGAAAGAAAAGAAAAGAGGTCCATCAACCCATTTTAAAAAAAATCAGCTTCACACACGCGTGTGATTTCTTCTTCCTCAAATTTCCAGCAATGACAGTACAAGAACAGCTGGTTTTTTTTAGGCAATTCAAATTCGTTTTTACTTCTTTTTTCTTTCCCCCCTCCTAAGATTAGTTCACACAAGGACAACTCATCACTTGAAATTTCATCCCAAGTCCAGCAAGAACAGCTGGCAAAATCAATCAAAATGACCAAATATTGCCACAAAACCCTGATTTCATCTCAACCATTATTCTTAAGGCTTTAGCTCTTCGGTTTCATTTAAAGAGCTGGAAAATGAGTCCTTAGGGTGGGAAGAGAGAGTAAAGAAAGCGACAAAAGCAACAAAAGCCAAAAAAGAGAGAGAGAAACAAGAGAGAGAAATTTTTCTGCAAAAAAAAATTTCTGGAAAAGGGTTGATGAACCAGCCTAGTTCAAATGTGATTTTCTCTTTTGATATAGGTCCTTTTTAAATGATTCTTATTTTGGAGTTTTCGTGAGACATAGGGTAATAGCTTTCATGTTGAAAAGTTTCTCTGATAATCATCAGAAATTCCTCAAATCGAAGCCTAAACTTGCCTTCTCGAAAAACTTTTTTGTAGAAACGAAAATAGGGCTAACAAACCAGCCCTGTTCGTTTGTGTTTTCTAATGTCATATGAAGTCCATTTTGTGAGATCTTTGTTGTTGCACAATCTAGGATTGTAGGGAAACAACTTTGTCTTAAAAATTTCCTTAAAAAAATCTTTAAATCCCTCGAATTCAAGCCCGAAGTTGCTAGTTCGTTAGCACTTGAACTTCTGCGATAGGAAGTTTCTTGCTTCATTTCCTGAATCTGGGCACGTTTTCTTGCGATTTTCCGCATCTATTCGAGTTTACCAGCATTCTTAGGTAACTATAGCTTCCTTTCTTGGTTGATTTACCATTTTGCATGTGGTTTTAAGCCATTACATGGATTTCCATGAGTTTTGCACCTTAGATCTCATTTTTCTTATGATTTGTGGTATTTAATGGACCCTTTTGATGTTTAAATGAATTCACAAAGCTGTGGGGAGTATGCTTAAAAATGAATTCTGGCGAGATTCTGACCATGTTGGACGAAATTTTTCCGATTTTCGTCGGGCAAACTTCATCAGTTTCTTCTTCTTTTGTTTCGTTTATTTTTGTTGTTGTTTTGTTTGTTATGGCTTAATCCTTCAGGCCATGTGGATTGTTGTTAGCTTGTGTTTGTGGGCTAAGATTTGGGTTAGAGAATTGTTTTCATGTTGGACTTGTGACTAAAACTATTGGGCTTGTGTTTGGATTTGGTTTGAGGCCTCATGTTTTTATATCAGGCTAATCGTCATTTTTTCTTGGGTTGGGCCGTTGTTTAAGTAAGATAAATAGGTTTATTTTTTTGTTGGGCTGAAGTTGTTCGGCCCAAAACTAAAAAAAAAAGAAGAAGAGGAAAAGGGCCCAATGTTGTTTTCTTGTGAATCAGAAACAAAATTTGCAATTCGGCTCCTAATCTTTTGAATAATTTATTGTGGCCCTAAAATTTTTGATTTATTTCACTTAGGTCCTTGATTTAATTGTATTTCAATCCTTAAACTTTATTTTTACATTATTTGAGAATTATAATTTAACTCAATTTTTGCAATTTAGTCCCTATTCATTTTTTATTTCTCAATTACAGTTGCTTCATTTTTTTATTGTTAATTGTGCTTCATTTAAATGCATTAAATTTGTAAGTTTTGGTTGCTTTATGTTTATTTACAATTTTTCACAATAAAAGGGGAATTTAGTATATGTTTACATTCTCGTTTAATATTATCAATTAAATTGGTGCATTGACCTGTTTGTTAATTTTTGAAAAAAGTAACAACTTTTCATCCTTCTCACTTAGTCTCCACTTTAAGGGAGGTACCCCTATTATCCTTTAAACCCCTTTTCTGTGCTCCTATATGCTCTTATGTGTTTATATGTTTATGTGTTTTTCTTTTATTTGTTTGTTTTAAACTTTCATTCATTTTATGTTTGTTTAATTTAAGTTTTATGATTATTTGGTGCCATTTAAATACCCAAATTGTAATAGATAGGTAATATCCTTTTGTGCAAGAAATGTAATTAGATAGGCGATATAATAGATAGGTTTTTTTTGCAAGAAATGCAATTAGTTAGATAAATCTAATAGATAGGTTAGTTAGATTTATTATCTTATATTCCCCTTTTAGATTGTAGTTAGAGCTCCTAGTATAATAGTTAAGTCTTATGTGCTTGTATGTTTATGCGCTTATATGTTTTATTCGTTTTCTCTAGAGTTTTGCATCTAGATATTATGTCTATGTGTTATGTGCTTTATGTGTTTTATGTATTTATTTGCTTTAATTATGTACTATATGCTTTATGTGCTCTATGTACTATAATGCTAGTTGTGATTTTTCTCCCCGATTTCTCACTAGTCCAATGCTAATGAGAATTTCTAGAAATGGGTTTGTCCAATGCTAGACCCTTAGGCCATTCACGAACTAGATTAATGTTTTGTATGACATTTATTGCATTTCATGCATTTTTTACATTTTAGATTCTTTACATTTGCATGATATGCTCTCTTATTCCCTTACCCCAATGTGTACAGAACAGGTATGCAATTTCAGTCAACTTTGAAAAATCATAGATATTCATAGGAATTGAGAAAAATTATGAAATTTGCACAGTTGATAGTACTCTGAATCTAGTTTTAAACGCAACAAACGAACTCAATTCTGACTTTTTTAGACCAAAATATAATAGATTTCCTAAAACTGTCCAAGGTTCCCTGCGGACAAATTTTCAGCAGCACTTCCTTTGTGTTTACCATTTTTTTCCTGCCAATTCAAGGTTTCATTCTCACCATAAAACAGCCTCAAATCAAGCATATACATACCAATCCAACAACTCACTAAATCAAGCATATAACCATCACCTACTCAAACTAGAAAATGAAACCCTAAACTAAAATTCCTAATCACAAGTTGAAATTTTCTTTAGGCAAGTCAAACTAACATATAAAAGCTTTCACATAGCAAAGCTACCAAACCATGGCCAACGCTTAAACATCATATGTGGGCAGAAAATTATCATAAAAAACTGAAAATTTCACACAACTTCAAACCATGAAATTTTCTCATGAAACTACCGAAATTGAAACCTTAAACCACTAGCTTGCTTATATTTGACGTAGAGGAAAGTTTATTGCCAAAGTTACCTTGTATCTTCAAGAAAGATGGAAGCTTAGTGCTTTTTCTCCAAAAGTCTCTCCACTCAAGCCCTTAATCTTCCCTAGTGAACAACTTTTATGGAGTATTTTACAAAATCTATGGTTGGAACTCAAGATTCAAACAAGGAATAGAGGTTGAAGTTGAAGCTTTCTTTCTCTCATTTCTCTCAAGGAGGTTCGGCCATGGAGGGAAGAAAATGGAAGAGTTTTTAGTCAAAATTTGTTTTCATTTAAGAGGTAAGAAAGTCTTTGGTCAAGGTCAAAGGTCCAAGAGTTTGATGACAAATGTTTAGCCAATATTAATCCTTATCTTGTTATCTTCCAATCACTAAATTGTCTTGCCAATCTCTAATTATCCCTTAACACCTTATAAAATAATATCCGGTTATACAAAACTTCACCTAGTCGTCAAAAATTTATCGCACTTACCACACTAGCGGGTCCCACGTCCATAACGCACTTCAAACTTAACATGTACTAACTTATACCAAGAAAATGATTTAAAAACTTGACTCGCTTATAAAAATATCGAGAAAATTAAGGCAATAGTTTAAAGTAAAGAAAATACATTCAAAGAAATAAATAAAATATAACCTAATTTTCCGGGTCCTCACACTCTCTCCCCCTTAACAGAATTTTGCCCTCGAAATTCTCTTCCTTGCTCACACAACTCGATTCTACAGTGATTTCTTCTACTTTTCAAGAGTTTCTCCTCACTCATGCCACCACCACAATCTATCTAGAGAGAAAATTGTAATAATGCAATGGCTAAATCACCATACTAAGAAAAATCAGTGAAGATATCAAAAGGTGAAAAGTAACACAATCTTCAATCTCAATAAAAAGAAGAGTTAAAACTTGACTATTATTCTTGCTAATTCTAAAACTTATACACTGTACGTTGACAAATCACCGATAACATAAGGCCCCTTTCATCTTTACAATTGTACCACGAGACCCGTATCACCCTTTCAAACCAAAATTTCTTCCTTTCGAACCACAAATGAAAAATTCTCGCTTAAATTCAGGACTACATTATAGTAATAGATTCATGAATAAGGATCCAATGCTACCCAACCAAAAACATTTAATTCACTAACTAAAACATTAGGCTCCAAGTTCACTATTTCCAACAAAAATACAACTTACTACATAACGTTTGTAGAACACAGAGTTCAATAAATATAACTATTTCAAGCAAAACCTCACTAATTGCTAACTTTGACATTTACAACTGCTTCACCATCTCGAAATTCATTTGTCTTGGGCAGTTCCTCACTTGATGTCCAAGTTGCCCATATCTAAAACATGCACAAATTTTCAAATAACATAATCCCGTATGAATTTTGTTACATGTTTCACACTTAGTAGCTACGCATCTCTTCTGGAATCCCTTTGTATTTCTTTTTCAATTCTATGTTCTTGTGCAGTAGCTCAATTTTCTCCAAGTATTCTTGTTTCCATCGTCTTTCCCAGTGCTCAGCTAATTTCTTTTGAAACTCTACTTCCTTTCGAAGAATCTCCATTTTCTTATGTAGATCAGTCAAATTTATCATCTCGCCAATTCCCTTAACTCGACGATAGTTTGCCAGGCAAATCCAAGGAGTAGGATAAGTAACTAATTACAATTGGAAACTCTAGCCATATAACTTTTAAGTTCATTCACTTCCAATCCAACCCCGAGAGATTAAACTTAGCTATTCTCAAATGAGATAGACAAGAAAGTAGAATACAGGTAGGGCAATATCCCAAACTACTAGACCACTTATTCTTATTTCGGGATTTTAACACAAGGAGTATCCTTATAACTTATGTACATAATGAAATCCTAAAGTATACTTCACATCTCAAAAGTTCCATACCCTATCTCAAGTGTTTGCATATGGGTATAGAACCCAAATCTTTTCTTTCCTTCTTAAAATCCCTATACCAGATTCTTGTTCACAGAATTTTCATACATGATCCAAAACTCTCAATCTTAGATAATATACAATCTTACACGTTTATCAAAGTACTAACCACTAACACAAAAGTGTCATGCAATTTATAGCCTTCACTACTTGGTCCCTTATCTCGGCCCTGGGTTCTTGATTTGGTCAGTCGCAGATTTCCAATCACCCTTCCTTAATCCCGAGGTTATCTAAACCTATACAGACGCCCAAATATCATTTCCCTAACGTTCTTTTCCATAAGTCTGTATATATATACATAGGAGGATAGGATTCAGTTAGGCATGTAGACAAAGGTAGTCAATCAAGAGTCCAAAATACATTTATTTGATATATCACAAAATAATTACAACTTTAGTTTAAGTTAGTCCATATCAAAATCAAGTAAACATATAACAAATTTGCACATTCATAGGAGAAATGAAATAGGTTTACAAAGCTAACACTTTAAACATTCACAGCAACTATTAAAGTCCAAATCTAACCACAATCTATCAAAACCCTAACCAAACATTTATTGGACTAGTCCAAGATAGCATTCATTGTTCCAATCTCCTCAATCGGTTAAACTTCAAGTCCAATACAAGAATCCCCAAATTCACTTATGATTTCTATTCACATCATAATACACTAGACTATATTCCTTCCGAATTCACAAGTATTCCCTCAGGCAAAGTATTTAGTACTCAAGTACAAGAATCCAAAACTAGGAGAATTTACGGCTCAGGCCGTACGCTCCTAAGTGCAAATCAACAAAGTTTAAGATTCCTACCTGACGTACATATCTATCTACCTCAAGTAGTATGGTAAAGATTTTAGACTTACCACTTTCATAATTCACAACTTACACTCAAGAAGAGCATTTAGTCCTTTATACATATTCACATAATTGGGACCATATCACCACTTGGCTCAAGCTCACTCTGCGCAGAGACCACGCGAAATAGCTCTGATATCATCTGTGACGACCCCACTTCCCCTTAGAGCGACCCCAGGGTTTAGCGGACCGCCTGCCCAACTCTCGCCAGGACTCGCTCACTCACTTCAATAAAATGGGTAACAACTTCAAAAGTAAATGAAACAGTAGTTCCCAAACTTAGGATGTACATTTATACCCAGTTCTAACTCTAACATTCATACATTTCCGAATATAACAAGAGATTCAAGTTCTAGTTGCACTTCTAACCCTAATCGAGTATTAACGCTAGTAGAATTACAAAGTTAAAAGTCTAAACAATACTAGTCTTTCCAGCTTCACGCCTATGCTCGTAACCCCTGTAAGGAAAACAAAAACTAATAGGATGAGCCAAAGCTCAGTGAGGTTCCAAAACATCATGCAGACCCAAGTAGTGAGTTGACCATTGTATAAAACTTGAAATATCAAAGTAACAAGCATAAGAGTTCATAAAAATCAATAACACTTCAAATAGTAAATTATTAGATATCCAACATTTCCAGGTAAAATGATACAGTCTGCTCTCAGGAGCAGGTTCTGTGGCCACTTGCTCAAAATCTGTTGACACTCCGTCAACCATGGAATTATAACAAGTCCAGTAGAGCAACACTTAACTCCAATCTCCGTCTACCAATCAAACCCCTTACCGGACCTGAACTCCAAGATAAACACTAGTGGTAATACTCGAGCATACCAATTAGTCGAGGAGATAACACTCCACTCGACAAAACTAGATACAACTGGTTCGTTATTTAATCGACCAAGCCCTTACCGGCTCGACTCGATTAACTAGCCAATGGGGTTTGGGTTTCCAAGAAGTATGTATAGTTGATGAGATAACATCTCCAATCGACTTAATTAAGATAAAAGTACAAAAACAAAATGAGAGGCACCTCCCACTCGGATTGAGTGTGGTACATACTGCCGCTCAACACTTACAAGTCAAGCACAAGTACAAACACAAATACAGGTCAATCAAGTTCAAAATCATTCAAGAAGGGGAGGACGAGTGCAAATAAGGGCACACTCGCCTAACCTTAATCAAGTCACAAATAATGTCTAGCATGTCATATTTCCAAGCATTTCAAGTATTTCAAGTCAATATACAGGTCACATGTAAATCAAGTTACTTGTACATGCATGAATGAGATATCAAGTGTTTAGTTAAGTTAGGTCAAGTGCGATAAAGTACACACTTGCCTATGAAATGTCAAATCAGATGTTTAGTAAATTTCCAACAACAATGAGGAGGGAACATGCAGTTGGAACACTCACCAATAATTTACTGCTTTCCAAATACCAAGTTCAGGTTCAACTCCCCGGTTAGAGTCAAAATCTGTAATAAAATATCGTATAGCAACTTGAAATCAATTAGGGTTTCAAAATATAAGAGTTTCACTTAAAGAAAACCAAGTAAATAGAACTCATTTAAGTTTTATTCATTTTACTTATCAAACCCTAGAAAATTCATGCTCGCTCTTATAGTTTCGATAAAGAAGCATTTAAAACTTTTAAGTTTGCAACTTGGTATAAGAAACGAGAAAATCTTGTTTAAAGCGGTCGCTACTTTCTCGTTATAAAATATATAAGTTTTTGCAAAATTTCAGCTTATACATCCCTACTAAGGGGAATTCAAATACCCTAAACACTCTAGGTTCAATTCACCCAAGAATCACCACTCAAGTTCCAAATTTCACTTGCTTGAACTTCACGAAATAAAACGGACAGCATTTCTTTTGTATTTTCCTAATTTTTCAGCCATTTAAGGTTTCATTTGTTCCTCAAATCAACCCAATTCAAACACCATAAGTAAGCATATCAAGATAGATCCTCATCTAGGCTAAAAACCATCAAATTGTAACTCATTTCTAACAAGTAACCATTCAATATCAAAGCTGGAAATTTCTTAACAAAGCGGGAAATTCATCTTTTAAAGCTAAAAGTCACAATCATGCTACTAATCACCTCACAAATTCTATATCCAAGCTCCATACCAACATAAGATAGTTGAACAACATAAAGCAAGGCTAAAATGGCAAAACCCTAGCTGAAAATCCACTAAATTACACCAAAACTAGAGTATCATCCAATATATTTCAAGATTCAAGGTATCTACTCCATAGTTTACTAAAATAAGAAACAAAAAGGAAGTTTTACACTTATACCTTCCAAAACACTTGAAGAAAGTGAAAAACAAAAGCTTTCCTCTCCAAACAACTCCAAACTTAAAGTGGGAAATGAAAGTAAGAACGGTTCTAAGAGAACAGAATTTTTCAGTTTTACGCAACATTATTTGAAAAATCATATCTCAAGATTCTTAAGTCCAAATTGATAAACTTTATACCATCGGAAAATAGATTCAAAGGGTTACGATTTCTCAGAAGACACATTTGTAAGATTCTATCGATAAGTTAGTCAAATTCGAGCCTCAAGTTGCTGCTTCATCCAGTAAAAGACAGAACAGGTATTCAATTTCAGTCAATTTTGAAAAATCAAAGATATTCATAGGAATTGAGAAAAATTATGAAATTTGCACGGTTGATTACTCTAAATCTAGTTTTAAATGCAACAAATGAACTCAATTCCGACTTTTCTACACCAAGATATAACAGATTTCCTAAAAATGTCCAAGGTTCCCTGCGGACAAATTTTCAGCAGCAGTTCCTTTGTGTTTATCATTTTTTTCTGCTAATTCAAGGCTTCATTCTCGCCATAAAATAGCCTCAAATCAAGCATATACATACCAAGCCAACAACTCACTAAATCAAGTATATAACCATCACATACTCAAGCTAGAAAATGAAACCCTAAGCTGAAATTCCTAATCACAAGCTGGAATTTTCTTTAGACAAGTCAAACTAGCATATAAAAGCTTTCACATAGCAAAGCTACCAAACCATGGCCAACGCTTAAGCATCATATGTGGGCAGAAAATTATCATAAAAACTGAAAATTTCACATCACAACTTCAAACCATGAAATTTTCTCATGAAACTACCAAAATTGAAACCCTGAACCACTAGTTTGCATATATTTGAAGTAGAGGAAAGTTTATTGCCAAAGTTACATTGTACCTTCAAGAAAGATGGAAGTTTAGTACTTTTCCTCCAAAAATCTCTCCACTCAAGCCCTTAATTTTCCCTAGTGAACAACTTTTATGGAGTATTTTGCAAAATCTATGGTTGGAACTCAAGATTCAAGCAAAGAATGGAGGTTGAAGTTTAAGCTTTCTTTCTCTCATTTCTCTCAAGGAGGTTCGGCCATGGAGGGAAGAAAATGGAAGAGTTTTTGGTCAAAATTTGTTTTCATTTAAGAGGTAAGAAAGTCTTTCATCAAGGTCAAAGGTCCAAGAGTTTGGTAACAAATGTTTAGCCAATATTAATCCTCATCTTGTTATCTTCCAATCACTAAATTGTCTTGCCGACCTCTAATTATCCCTTAACACCTTATAAAATAATATCCGGTTATGCAAAACTTCACATAGTCGTCAAAAATTTATCGCACTTACAGCACTAGCGGGTCCCATGTCCATAACGCATTTCAAACTTAACATGTACTAACTTATACCAAGAAAATGATTTAAAAAACTTGACTTACTTATAAAAATATTGAGGAAATTAAGGCAATAGTTTAAAGTAAAGAAAATGCATTCAAAGAAATAAATAAAATATAACCTAATTTTCCGGGTCCTCACAGAGCTAGGGTTCAATGGAAACTAGGGTTGCACATTTCCTTGTTGACCCGATGAAGACGTAACTCAAGGGTGTCCAGAAAATTTCGGTAATTGCCGCAAGAAACTCAAGAATTTAGAGAGCAAGAAACCCGATGATTTTGAAGTGTTTAAAGAGTCAAATTCATGGCTGTTACATATTATTTTTTTCGCAACTAAACATCCCAAGAAGTCAAACTAGGGTTTCAAGAACAATCAATAATTTTCAAGAATTGGTATTTTGGAAACAAGATTTCAAGAACCCCCAAGATTCTTTCAAGATTTTCAAGAATTTCAAGAATTCAATCAAGATTTCAAGAAACTCAAGAAAATTTTCATGAAACACACAAACAGCCCAAGATTTCCAAGATTTACAATCAACTAGGGTTTTCAAGAAACTTAAAAAATCCAAATTAAGGTTTCAAGAATCTTCAAGATCTATTATTGCTCAATCACGAACTTCAAAAAAACCACAATTTTGATTCAAGATTTCAAGAAACAAGTGTCAATAGCCCACACAACTCAAGAAATGACATAATTAATGAAGAAACCCTAAGGTACATTTTTAGATTTCACAAAACTACTTAGATAGAAATTTTTTTTGACCCGATTGAATTAGATACAAAAACACTTCAAGGACAACACACTTGACTCAAGAAACACATGAAAACAAAAGGAGACAAATGACTCAACAAATTGGATAGATTTGAAAAAAAAAACCCTAATCATACAAAGCCCTAACAGAAACTGATGATAAAGACACCAACAAAAAGCAACAAAGGATGTAGCTTTGATACCTTTCAACTGGCTATGATGCTAGCTGATATGAATAGCATCTAACTAGCTACGCAACCCACACATTGTGACGCCCCCACTTCTCCCAAGGGCGAACCCAAGGGTATCTGCGGGATGCCTGCCCAACTCTCGTCAGGACTCAAGACAATTCAATATAAACTTAAAGATACATACCAAAATAATACAAGTCTAAAATGAAGAAAAAATCGTTTCTTTAACTGAATATCCAAATCTTACATCATGTTCTCAAAAGATACATCAAGTCCCAAAATACAACCATTAAAAGTCGACTAAACATTTACAACTAAGATTCCAATCAAAAGTATAACCTAGTCGGCTTTTCCAAAATCTTCCAATCCAACCTGTTATGGAAAACAAACTAATGGGATGAGCCAATACTCAGTGAGGCCAAGAAACACACATGCAAGCACGTAATCCAAGTAGCAATCCCAATTTAGCAATTAAAACAGCAGTATTCAAGTAATTAACAATTCGAGTGAGAAAAGTAAATAGAAGCAATTCAAGGATATGGAAGCTCTCAAGAGCTAAGTTCCACTTGCTTTGCCAATGCTCGATCAATTATCTCCCCGCGATGACACTCCGTCAATCGGATCGGTATTTAGGCCGTAGAAACTTCACTTACTCGTTCCCCATTCACCATTACATACCCCAGCACCAGGCCCGCTCTTCTTTTATACAAGGCAATACTACTTGAGTATGCCAAGCGAGATCTCTCCAATAGATCACGCTTATACACTTTTCCCATGGCTCACCAAACTTCTCGACCAAGCCCATGTCGGCTCGAGTCGCAAGGTCGGCCAATGAGATTTGGGCGTCCCCATTATTATCACTGAGAGACGAGGAGATTCACTCCAATCGACTTATGCAATCATAGCATAAATAATCACTGAAACACTTCACTTAAATATTCACTTCACGTAATTCACTTCAAGTAATTCACTTTAAGTAATTCAAATACACTTCTCTTAAATGAGAACGAGTACGATAAAGTACACACTCGACTCGGCATTTTCAAAATACCCAATCATTAATAGCAATTAAGCACGTAACACTTATTCACACACTTGACACTTACCAATCAAAAACAAGGAAGTAGTGCCCAATTGAAGGTTTAGGCATCCACTGTAAGATCCTCTTGAAGGTCCCTTGAGTGGCTGAGAAAATAATAATTTACAATCACGCACTATCACTTATAAACCCCGAATTAACAAGGGAGATTGTATACTTGTACAATCTAAGAAAATATCATGAAAGAGAGCCTTAATTACTCGTAAATCGAGGCTCAAAAGTGGGGTTTAATAATGCAAGGAAAAACTATTTTCCCTCAAGAAATCAAGTCTAAAACAATCATTCAATATTGAAGGGTAGTGAAGAGTTTCTAAAAACTCAATTCCCTTCAAGTTCAAAATTTTCAGTTTTAAGGAGCAATTTTTGAAAAATCATATCTTACACTCTGTAGGTCCAAAATTGGAAAACTTGGTACCGTTGGAAACTAGTTTCAAAGTACTAAAAGTTTCTAGAAGACACTTTTCTAAGATTCTAAATGGAAGACACTCAAATTTTGGCTTAAAGTGACTGACTTGGACTCCCATGGCTGTTTCAGTCTTAAGTTTCGGTAACTTTGGAAATTCGGCAAAATTCAAAGAAAGTGAACTAGCCTCTGAAATTCACAGAACTATTAGAGTTCCAATCGAAGTTTTAAACACAACAAACAGAACTAGAATCGGATTTTGAGCGTCAAGATATAGCAGCTCAAAGTTAGCTAAAAATGAGGATTGATTGAACATTTTCCAGATTTGGAAGAACAACTTTGGTCTATCATTTGTATATCAAAATTGTCTTAGAATGACACCAAAATTGGTGCAATTAAACTTCCATAGGAGGACTACTCCTCTATCAAGTTTCATTTGAAAATTCGCACGGGAAGGTAGTTAACAAAACTACCAAAGTTCAAGAAAGTTTCAAGGCAAATCTGTTTTCTTGCTTCCGTTTTCTTTTTCAAACATTTGGCCCAATGAAATCAACTCAAATCTGGCTCATTTGTGAAACAAAGGTCTAAGAAACATCTAATATATATTTGGTAGGTGATTGACATCAGAATTTTCAAAACAATAAGTCCCAAGTCAAGCTAGGCCATTCGGCTAGCCAAAATTAGGGTTTTCCAGATTTGGTACAGTTCGGTAATTAGATCACATCTCACTCAATGCAACTTGAAATTGGGTATGATTGGTGGCGTTCGAAACTACATTCAAAAGGATACATTTCATCAGAAGGAGTCATTTTGAAATTCAGTTTGCAAATAAGAGAAAATGGAGCCACAAGTTGCAGCTTCTACAATTTTCTCGGTTGCACTGACAGAACAAGGCAGCCGACTTTGATCAGTCACTACAGATAACTCACTTCGAATTAGAAGATGCATGATACACCGTTAGAAAACTACGGATGTCTAGTTTTAAATGCCACAAAATGGGACTTGATTTCGACGTTCGAGCAGAGAGTTACGATCATTCAAAGGTACTTTGTCCAGAACACCTGGACACCGTTTTCCAGATTTCTACAATTTCGAAATTTCAACTTTTACCCGATCAATTCACATGATTTTTGGTGGAAACTTTCCACACATCCTGCACAACATATCTACATCAGATTCAAGGTCATTTCAGCATCAAAATTTTGGATTAAAGCTTCGAGAAAAACAGGGCAGAATTTGGCCTCTTCCTATGCAACTTTCCTTCGGTTTTCTTTTCACTCTTCTAACTTATATCCGCTTGTTTAACACATAATTAACACCAACAACACTCATAATCACCATATCAGTCCAATATTTCCATTGTGGGATTTCATAGAGCCCACTCCAACATTTAAACTCAACCCACAACAATAACCATGAAGCTACAAGCTTCCTAGCAAAATTTAACCAACTAGAACAAATATTAAGTGACCGGATGATTACCTTCTACTCCTTGGTGTAAAATCAGAAACGTTGCACCTTTACAGCCCCAAGAAAACCATGAGAAAGATGTCCTCCACCAAGCCAAGGTGAATCTCCAAGTTGTTAGAAGTTGGATGGTGTTTTTGGGTGCAAGATTAGAGCAAAAATGGTGCAAGGTGAAGTTGGGTTTTCTCTTTCTTCTTCCTTGTGTGTTTCGGCCAAGCTAAGAGTGAGGAGAGAGAGAGAAATCTGGTGAATGAAGCTTCTCTTGAAAGCTCAAAGACTTGGGGCCAAAGTTTTGTCCAAAAGTCAACTACAAATAGTGTCGCGTGCGTGCGTTTCGTGTCCGTTTTCTCTCGGGTTTGCTTCGCTTGTGCACTAAACCTCTAATGTACTTCCTTTAACATTATAATTATTCACTCTTAGTAGTCTAGAATAAATTTCTTAAATCTCCATTAACCATTCCGGCTCGATATACGCGAACTTCCGATTTGCACGCGTTAAAGCAAAACCTAAATGAAATTCTTGGAACGATAATATAAGTAACTAATAGTAGGGTAGTTAACCATAAAAATAGTTATCTTAGAAATAAAAATATGAGTCCTCACACAAGTCTAGTTTTAATTCTTCAAATCCCCAATTAGTCTGTACTGACGCGACTTTCGGGAATCTTTCGACGCGTGCACGGTATAAGCTTAATTTTTACTCACTCATATCTAATCTCTCAATTAACTTTTCTTAGTCTACTATTGATCATTCTTAATTCTCCAAAATTATTGCACTCTCGAATCTAATTTTGCTTCAAAAAGCATGTACTCGTTATTCCTCACTAAACGAATCTTCGAAAAATAAATTTTCTAACGAAATATTTTAAAAACATAAGGGAGACGTTGTTCCATACAAATGGACTTAAAATGGTTGAAATAAATTATTCGGAGAAAACATGTGAATAAATAATTAAATAAACCAGTAAATTACGATAAAAATAAGAGAATTTTCGAGTCCTCACGCACATGACAAGCCATAGGCTTTAGAATAGAGTATCAAGGTTTGGCAGCAGAAACTCAATTCGCACAAGGATGGCTCAATACAAATCAAATGGTAGAACGATACCACAATTTAGTGCGTTTCCATATTGATAAGTTGGTTGAACACTTAGAACAACTCTAAGATGCTCAAAGAAAGCTCACAAAGAAGCCAAAAAGAATAACGCTCAAGTGTTTATTGCTGAAATTTTATCTCACCTCACATTCATCACTTGTTACAATTAAAGGGCTAATCTGATGGCACAAATAGCTAGTATAACTGGTCATTTATTTCTAAATAACCAATATCTAAGTAACTAAGTAAAAACCCAACAAAATATGTGAAAATAAAAAATAAATAAAATTGACCTGAACTAAATCTGTGCAGGGATTGTTGGCCGAATTCTCGTGGGGATTCGAGGCAAAGAATGAACCAATGAAAAACAAGACTAAGAAACTTCAAGGGACCAGTTTCGTGAGGTGATCCGCTCGCGGATGCTCTTTGGACTTTTTCTAGCACATTTTCTGGCATGACCAAGTGAATATGCTGCATCTTGGATGGATTCCTCTATTGCCACAGTATGTCAAATTAGTGAAGAAATGGACATTTGCTTCATATCAACTCCAATAACCACTTTGAGAGGTCTAACAATGGCCTTGTGAAATCCCATTTGATATAGAGTAACACAAATTGGAGCTTGAATTAGCACTTGGATTAATGCTCGAAGTAGCCATTTGACCTCCATAGCATGAGTACTCACGACTAGACCAACTGAAACTGTGAGGACTCATGTTTTTATTCTTAATTTAGTCATTTTTATAATTATTTTCTCTAGTGTTATTTAATTATACTAGTATTGCAGGAATTTTTCCTTGAATTTCGCTTTATCGCGTTCGCATCGAAAGTTTCTCGAAAGTCGTGCATGTACGACTAATTGGAGATTTGAGGATTTAATACTAGACTCGTAAGTATGAGTAATTATTGTGTTAGAGGAATTACCTTGGAGGATTAGTGTATGAGTGTAACAAACAAGAAAGGAAGTGGTAGTACACAACACTATTTCGCAACTATTGAGAGTTGACCTTGTGCACCAACATAAAGTTACTTTTCTCCAATCTTCCTCCACAAGATTCACCACTCAAACACTTCCTCACTCTCCTCAACCTCTTGGCCAAAACTAAGGAAGAAAAGGGGAAGAGAAAGCTCCATTCTTTTATCTTCAACCTTGCTTGCAAATCCTCAACCAAACCACACAACTCTTGGAGTTTCACTCTAGCTTAAAGAAAGGTGCATCTTTGTGGAGTTTCTTGGTGAAATATTGGAGAAAACTCTCACTTACAACTAGGGTTAAACGCTTGGAGAGGTAACCATTTCCTCCTCCTTTAACCTTTCAAATTTTGCTAAGATTAGAGCTTGGATTTCATGGGTTTGAAATCCTAATCAAGTTTCTAGGCTAGTGGACTTGAGGAAGCTTTTATCTTGCTTTATATTCTAGGCTAGCTGTCTTGAGGTGGCCTATGAGGTAGCTGACTTGAGGATATTGCTTGATTGTAGTTGTTTATGTGAATCATAGCTTGATATTGGTTGGATAGTGGAGAGAAATTTGGAAGAAACCGTGAGAGTGAGCTGGCCGAAATTTCTGTTTTGTTGTCCTACTTTGAACTCAAATTTTTGTTGCTTATTTGGTTGCTAAACTGATTGATAGATGTTGTATTATGTGTGTGGAAGTTTTTTTTCAAAAATCATCTCAAATGGTTATATAAAACTTGAGTTTTGGAGAAAGTTCGAAATCTGGAAAATGGTTACCAGGGGGCCGGACAGAGATACTTTGTCTGAACATAACTCTTTGTACAAAAGTCAAAATTGAGTGCCATTTGTGGCATTCGAAACTAGACATTCAGAGCTTTCAAACAGTAAAAGAATCCCTTGCTAGTTCGTTTTAAGTAAACTATGACAGCCCCACCTCACCCTAAGGCGAACCAAAGGGTTTGACGGACCGCATGCCCAACTCTCGCCGGGACTACAGATCCGGAACAGACATAAACCCTTCCAAACGCTCAAAAAAACTTCAAAAGGTAACATTCAAAACCAAATGAGCCAAAGTAAAAGATACAATCAATCTTTGGTACAGCGTTCCCACAAAAATCAAAATGAAATGGAAGAGCCGCTGCTACGTCACAATCCATCCCAGTATCGGTACACTTTGTTTAACATGAGAGAAGGTACATGCCCAAATATATGACACATAAACATGAGGAAACACTTCAAAATATACATAGTAGTAAGTTTACAAACCAAAAGGAAACATTGTATTAAGATACATTTAGGGTTTCCAACTTCCACGGAGCTATACAAAAGGGTGTTTATAAAAGCTCAATTCATTCTTCAAAATGATCATTGGTCCAAAAGATGGTTCCCTGTAAGGAAAACAAGGATCACGGGACAGCGTGAGTTAAAAGCTCAATGAGGTACCAAAAGTATAAACGGTAGGAACAGTAGAACTCATGAAAATCACTTTTAAGGCACATATTCACATCAAATACAATAGATGAAAGAACACCACAATGTAAAGGATACAGGTGGCTCTCAGGAGCCAAATCCCCGTTGCAATACTTGATCCAGCCTCGTTGACCCTCCGTCAACGTTCAAATGAAGGAACCAGTCCCGTAGAACACCACTTTAACGCCAAAATCCCGTTCACCAAACATACCCCTTACCGGGCCCGAACGCCAAACAGGAACAGGAATGGTAACACTCGAGTGTACCGTAATCAAGAGTCTTAATACCCAAAGATTTCCCAGGACAGGCACCCATGGATTGTCAATTGCCTCGACCAAGCCCTTGCGGGCTCGATTTAATTAACTCCCCATGACGTTGAGCTCAAGTTAACAGGAAAATCGTTGGACACACTTAAAAACAATCTCATAACAAGCGTAAGTAACAAGTTCAAGTTCATAACAAGTACAGGTAAGAGATTCCAGTTCATTCAGTTCAGGCAAGAGAATGAGTGTGATAAAGTACACCCTCGTCTCATTCAGAATAGCAGAGTTCATAGTTATCCATGTCACACATTTCAAGTATAGATGAACCAATCAAATACAATTCAGGGGAGTGGTACACTCACCTATTAAGGCGAAATAACGTCCAGAATATCTTTCCGGGTAACACTTTCAATCACCGATGAACCCTAAGGTTAATCATGAGAAAATATTACAGTTCCTCCAGCAAAAGTTAGGTGAATCGAAGACAATTCAAATACCACTAGTATTTTGGACATATGATTTTGGAAGTGAAAAGAGTACATTTAAACCAAAGGACATGAGTAAAATATTTGAAAAACTCATGCTCGCTCGTAAAACTTTGAAATATCCATTTGAGTCGAAAAAATGAAGAAAACGTATTTCTATTAGTCGTAAATTTCATTTTTTCCAAGTGTACAAGTTTCGGCCAGATTCAACCTTATATACCTCGATAAAAGAGGACGCAAATATCCTAGATGGTTCATATGGTATTCGCTCTCAAATCGTTACCTAATTCTCGAGTGTAAATTTGGGCAGCACGCCCTTTGTATTTACCTATTTTCCAGACACTTATGGCTTCATTATTTTCCTCAATCAATCCCAAAGTCATACACTATGTAAATTCATCACAACAGCCGCTTAATAGGCTCAAAGTCATCCAAGTACAAGATTTAGCTAGGAAAATGACCGGAAATAAGCTTTAAGCTAAGGAACCAAAAAGGCAGATTCACCGCTACTTAGCGTATCGGACATAACTGAAACTACACTTATTGGATTGAAGTGAAAGTTATACCATTTCGAAGCTAAGACAGAGAGCTATAACTTTGATGAAGACTACTTAGTCCAGTTCTCATCCTAACTAGGTCAAAGTTACCAAAACAACCCCAGATTTTCCAGTTCGAAACTCACTGTGAAATTCAACTAGCAGTCCTGATTCATTCAATCATATCTCAGCACACACAACTCCGATTCAGGTAATTCCAAGGCCATTTGAAAGCTAAGATACAAGGCTATAATTATTAAGAAAACATCAACAATCAAATCAGTAGTATTCCCGATCAAACTAACCAATTACTGAAGCTAATTATCAGTTTCTGACAGAAACAGGGCAGCAGGAGTATTTCGGTCTTTTCACAAGCTACGTTGCTCCGATTGGGCTGAAATTTTTCAGGAAACTATAAAACATCATTCTCTACAACTTTCATGTTTTAACCCAAGGCTAATTCGGCCTTCTTCCTATCCAAACAGTACCGGGCAGAATGGGGTTAATTGAAACCCTAATCTGGAAATTTTCCGCACAAAGTGGAAATTTTCCGCAATTAGCTACAATTTACGCACTATGGCTTCATTCTAGACTATCCCAAGTCATCATCCATGGCCACACAATACTAAACATATAAAAACAGAAAAGTCATGAATAAATAGAAAAATTCCCCAATCTCAACCAAGAGTCAAGAAATATCACTTAAAACTAGCTCTTTAACTCACACAAGCTACAATTGAACATCATTAAGATCAAAGGAAAGAGGTCTTGGTCACTTACCTTGCAAACTCAAGAAAAGAACCAACTTAGCACCTAGGTCTTCCAAATCACTCCACAACCAACCTTACTACCACTAAACTAAGGGTTTTTATGGAGGAAATCCAAGTTTAATCGGTTGAATTAGGAGATTGAACAAGATTGGAGGCAAGAAAGTTGTGAGTTTTCTCTTCTTTTCCTCTTGAAGATGGCCGGCCAAGAAGCTTGAAATGAAGGATAATTTTGGGTCAATTTTTAGTTTAATTGGTAAAGTGATGAATAGTGGTCAAAATCAAGATTGAATCACCAATTGACACATGTCACTCTCATTAATGCAAAGGAATCCTTTTGTCTCTCCAACTCTCATCCATTGGGTAACCTCTAATTATCTCTTAACATCTGGTAAAATAAATCCGGTATACAAAACTTAACCTAACTGGCCAAATTTTACCGAACTTCCCGCACTAGCGGGTCCCACGTCCAGTACACGCTCTTATTTTCTCAAAAATTAACCGATACTAGAAAAATAATTTAAAAACTATATTTACTCATAAAAATTATATAGAAAATTTTTCTAATAAAGAAAATGTGGGAAAGCATGCAATTAAATAGAATAAAACCTCGAAAATAAGAAAATTTGTGGGGTCTCACACTCTCTCCCCCTTAAAAGAATTTCGTCCTCGAAATTGCTTATCATCGCCTTCTCCGGGATACAAAAATTTACTACTTCCTTCTCACAATCAAATTGAGCATCATACTTAGCTAACCAATCTTACCCCTTCACTGACCAGGCTCATTGAATTCTTTGGTATAGTTTCTTCTTCCTTCCCAAATTGTAATTCTGATACACCATTCTAATGGGCAAACGGTGGAATACCAGAATCTTACCTTCCACGTCCTCTGATGGGTCAGAGACTTGATGTTGTTCTAAGAAGTACACCCGAGCTGACACTTTCGATCCATTCTTGTCTCCCTTCGACTGGTCAAGGTTGGTCATAGTTGGCTGTTGGCTCCTACTCCCTTCTCGAGATCGGCCTGGACAACTTGCGATTTGATGATCTGCGCTATCACAACGCAGACACTTTCTTCCTTTCTTCCAACAAACATCCTCCGTGTGATTCGGCTTCCCACAGTACCCGCAGGGACCACGAGAAGCGGAAACTGGGCCTCTCTGTGAGGCACCACTTGACATCCTCGGTAATTGTACTCCCCCGTTTCCCCTCCCAATCTTAAGAGGCGTACCCTTATCCCTTTGCTCTGAGCTACTTCCAGGAAATCCCCTTTTCTTAGGTTGAAAGTTTCTAACTTGAAATCTCGCGCATTCAACTCATTGAGCTTTCTCCACCGCATCACTAAAGGTATTGAGTTGGGCTACAGCCAGGTCCTTCTGAATCTCAACGTTTAATCCTTGGACAAAACGCCTTATCCTCCTTTGCTCAGTCACAATTAACTCGGGAGCGAACTTAGACAACCTGGTGAACTGGCTCTCATATTCGGCAACTGTTTGAGTTCCCTGGCGGAGCCTAATGAACTCATCTTCTTTCTTTTCCTGGATCAGAGGTGGAAAATATTTCGTGTTGAACTCTCTCATGAAATTCACCCACGTTCTTGGGGTTTGTTCTCTTTCCTATTTCAGTCTTATGATATTCCACCAAGAATGGGCTGCTCCCTCCAGTTGGAAGACAGCAAATGTGACCTGTCGCTCCTCAGTATAATGTAACGTGGCAAATATATCAATCATCTTCTCTAGACATCTCTCGGCAACGTCAGGGTCTGGTCCTTCCAGGAATTTCGGTGGTGAGAACTTCTGAAATCTTTCGAGGGCTTTATCCTCACCCTCTATGTGATTACCAGGGTTTTCCGGCTGATGATTAGGATTTTGGCCCTGATGTTTTACTACATGAGCCAAAAGGTCGGTCATACGTTGGATAGCAGTTGCCACCTGAATGCTAGGATCCATTCCAGGTTCAGGATTAGGTCCAGGTGTTGGTTCCCGATTTTCTCCTTCATTTGAGGTTTCACGCCCCCGTCCACTACGAGTACCTTCCATTTGACTTAACCAATCTAGGGTTGGAGCGCGAATACCATATTAAAACAAAGTATGCAGGTACAAGTGATAAAAGCAGACAATATACATATAGCATATCTTTAGCAGATAAATCACACAGTAATAGTCAGTCAGATACAAGCAGAAGGAATCGCATTAAAGTCATTAAAAGAACTATATACTAACTAGGCCAATGGTACACAAGCGACCAACCAACAGCTTCTTCTCTCTAGGCTCCGTCCACAATCATCCCTAGGCAGGGTCAATCATCCTTAATGATACCCTAACACATCATATCAAGTTCCGTAGAATCAGATTTCTAATTCGTCCAAGTCATTTCTAACCTAGGCTTTCATCCCTTTTTGTATTCAGGCACAAGAATCCAAAATAAGATAATTCACCACTCGAGTTGGCCCGTCCCGAGAATAAATCATCTACATTTGAAATTCCTACCCGACATATGTATCTATAGTCTCCAAGTACCAAAATAATGTTTTAAAGCCTATAATACGCCATGATTCATAGCTTATGCTCAAAAGAGTACTTAGTCCCTTACACTCATTCACATGATCGAGACCACAACACCACTTAGCCCCAAGCTCACTCCGCGCAGAGACCACGCGAAGCAGCTCTGATACCACCTGTGACAGCCCCAACTCACTCTAAGTCGAACCAAAGGGTTTGGCGGACCGCCTGCCCAGCTCTCGCCGGGACTACGGATCCGGAACAGACATAAACCCTTCCAAACGCTCAAAAAAACTTCAAAAGGTAACATTCATAACCAAATGAGCCAAAGTAAAAGATACAATCAATCTTAGGTACAGCGTTCCCACAAAACTCAAAACGAAATGGAAGAGCCGCTGCTACATCACAATCCATCCCAGTACCGGTACACTTTGTTTAACATGAGAGAAGGTACATGCCCAAATATATGACACATAAACATGAGGAAACACTTCAAAATATACATAGTAGTAAGTTTACAAATCAAAAGGAAACATTGTATTAAGATACATTTAGGGTTTCCAACTTCCACGGAGCTATACAAAAGGGTGTTTATACAAGCTCAATTCATTCTTCAAAATGATCATTGGTCCAAAAGATGGTTCCCTGTAAGGAAAACAAGGATCACGGGACGGAGTGAGCTAAAAGCTCAATAAGGTACCAAAAGTATAAACGGTGGAAACAGTATAACTCATGAAAATCACTTTTAAGGCACATATTCACATCAAATATAAGAGATGAAAGAACACCACAATGTAAAGGATACAGGTGGCTCTCAGGAGCCAAATCCCCGTTGCAATACTTGATCTAGCCTCGTTGACCCTCCGTCAACGTTCAAATGAAGGAACCAGTCCCGTAGAACACCACTTTAACGCCAAAATCCCGTTCACCAAACATACCCCTTACCGGGCCCGAACGCCAAACAGGAACAGGAATGGTAACACTCGAGTATACCGTAATCAAGAGTCTTAATACCCAAAGATTTCCCAGGACAGGCACCCATGGATTGTCAATTACCTCGACCAAGCCCTTGCGGGCTCAATTTAATTAACTCCCCATGACGTTGAGCTCAAGTTAACAGGAAAATCGTTGGACACACTTAAAAACAATCTCATAACAAGCGTAAGTAACAAGTTCAAGTTCATAACAAGTACAGGTAAGAGATTCCAGTTCATTCAGTTCAGGCAAGAGAATGAGTGTGATAAAGTACACCCTCATCTCATTCAGAATAGCAGAGTTCATAGTTATCCATGTCACACATTTCAAGTACAGATGAACCAATCAAACACAATTCAGGGGAGTGGTACACTCACCTATTAAGGTGAAATAACGTCCAGAATATCTTTCCGGGTAACACTTTCAATCACCGATGAACCCTAAGGTTAATCAAGAGAAAATATTACAGTTCCTCTAGCAAAAGTTAGGTGAATCGAAGATAATTCAAATACTACTAGTATTTTGGACATATGATTTTAGAAGTGAAAAGAGTACATTTAAACCAAAGGACGTGAGTAAAATATTTGGAAAACTCATGCTCGCTCGTAAAACTTTGAAATATCCATTTGAGTCGAAGAAATGAAGAAAACGTATTTCTATTAGTCGTAAATTTCATTTTTTCCAAGTGTACAGGTTTCGGCCAGATTCGACCTTATATACCTTGATAAAAGAGGATGCAAATATTCTAGATGGTTCATATGATATTTGCTCTCAAATCTTTACCTAATCCTCGAGTGTAAATTTGGGCAGCACGCCCTTTGTATTTACCTAATTTCTAGCCACTTATGGCTTCATTATTTTCCTCAATCAATCCCAAAGTCATACACAATGTAAATTCATCACAACAGCCGTTCAATAGGCTCAAAGTCATCCAAGTACAAGATTTAGCTAGGAAATGACCGGAAATAAGCTTTAAGCTAAGGAACCAAAAAGGCAGATTCACCGCTACTTAGCATATCGGACATAACTGAAACTACGCTTATTGGATTGAAGTGAAAGTTATACCATTTCGAAGCTAAGACATAGGGCTATAACTTTGATGAAGACTACTCAGTTCAGTTCTCATCCTAACTAGGTCAAAGTTACCAAAACAATCCCAGATTTTCCAGTTCGAAGCTCACTGTGAAATTCAACTAGCAGTCCTGATTCATTCAATCATATCTCAGTACACACAACTCCGATTCAGGGAATTCCAAAGCCATTTGAAAGCTAAGATACAAGGCTATAATTATTAAGAAGACATCAACAACCAAATTAGTAGTATTCCCGGTCAAACTAACCAATTACAGAAGCTGATTATCAGTTTCGTACAGAAACAGGGCAGCAGGAGTATTTCGGTCTTTTTACAAGCTACGTTGCTCCGATTGGGCTGAAATTTTTCAGGAAACTATAAAACATTATTATCTACAACTTTCATGTTTTAACCCAAGACTAATTCAGCCTTCTTCCTATCCAAACAGTACCGGGCAGAATGGGGTTAATTGAAACCTTAATCTGGAAATTTTCCGCACAAAGTGGAAATTTTCCGCAATTAGCTACAATTTACGCACTATGGCTTCATTCTATACTATCCCAAGTCATCATCCATGGCCACACAATACTAAACACATAAAAACAGAAAAATCATGAATAAATAGAAAAATTCCCCAATCTCAACCAAGAGTCATGAAATATCACTTAAAACTAGCTCTTTAACTCACACAAGCTACCAATTGAACATCATTAAGATCAAAGGAAAGGGGTCTTGGTCACTTACCTTGCAAACTCAAGAAAAGAACCAACTTATCACCTAGGTCTTCCAAATCGCTCCACAACCAACCTTACTACCACTAAACTAAGGGTTTTTATGGAGGAAATCCAAGTTTAATCGATTGAATTAGGAGATTGAACAAGATTGGAGGCAAGAAAGTTGAGTTTTCTCTTCTTTTCCTCTTGAAGATGGCCGGCTAAGAAGCTTGAAATGAAGGATAATTTTGGGTCAATTTTTAGTTTAATTGGTAAAGTGATGAATAGTGGTCAAAATCAAGATTGAATCACCAATTGACACATGTCACTCTCATTAATGCAAAGCTATCCTTTTGTCTCTCCAACTCTCATCCATTTGGTAACCTCTAATTATCTCTTAAGACCTGGTAAAATAAACCTGGTATACAAAACTTAACCTAACTGGCCGAATTTTACCGAACTTCCCACACTAGCGGGTCCCACGTTTGGTACACGCTCTTATTTTCTCAAAAACTAACTGATACTAGAAAAATAATTTTAAACTATATTTACTCATAAAAATTATCTAAAAAATTTTCCTAATAAAGAAAATACGGGAAAGCATGCAATTAAATAGAATAAAACCTAGAAAATAAGAAAATTTACGGGGTCTCACATAAACCGTAGCGAATTGGCAAAGTGGACTGACCTGTTTTGCCTGTCTGTCCAAGAGCAATTGGGAAGTTGCATCTTGTGGCTCGATTTTGTCTCACTTGTGAAAAGATTTTCAAAATGATGTCTTCTGATGAATTATAGAATTGTGAATCTGGTTTCTAACGCTATAAACCATTCTCAATTTGGACTTGTGTAGATTTAGATACGGTCTGATTTCAAAACTGTGTTGAAGCTTGGTGATTGGAAATCCCCTGAACAGGTTGCGAAAATCAGCCAACTTCAAACTATTATATCTTGTTGCTCAAAACTTCAAATTTAGTGCCGCTTGTTGTGTTTGCAACTCGATTTGGAACTCTTGCTGTATTATAAATTTCAAAGGCTGATTCATTTTATGTGAATTTTGCCGAATTTTCAAACATTGCTGAAAAACCAAGACTGGTTCTGTCCTGTCTTCATGAAGCAGCAACTTTGAGCTGAAATTCAAATGGTTTCTGGTTAGAATCTTGGAAAAGTATCTTCAGGGAAGTTTTAGTACTTTGAATCTAATTTCTAACGGTATAAATTTTTCCATTTTTGGACTTACCAAACTCAAGATCTGATTTTCCAAGTATGGTCACGTAAAGCTGAAAATTCCTGATTCCTTAAGAGATGAACTTTTAAAGAACTCCCAACTCCCTTTCGATATTGATAGACTGTTTTAAACTTGATTTCATGGATGATACAAGTTTCCCTTGTGACTTTAAATCCTCACTTTTGAATCTCGATTTCGAGGGATTAAAGCTCTTTTAAGACATTGTCTTAAGTTTTAAGCAAGTGTACTTTCTTCCTTGAATGATAAGTGGTTGTGAGTGGTGGTTGAGCACTATTTCTTCAGGCGCTCAAGAAGATTTTGAAGGGAATCTCGGAGTGGACAACTAAAGACTTTATTTGCTCACTTACTTTAGACTTGGTAAGTGTCAAGTGCATGACTTATTGCATAATACTTGAAATACTTCTAGTTGAATATGTGAATTGGGCTTGTCGAGACGAGTGTGTACTTTATCGCACTCGTTCTCTTTTACTTGATTAGATAATTGACTTGCTTATACTTGAAATTATACTTGTGTTTGACTCGACGTCGATTGGAGAACTATCTCTGTGACGACCCCACCTCCCCCTAGGGCGTACCCCAGGGTTTGGCGGACCGCTTGCCCAGCTCTCGTCAGGACTCATTCACTCTTAATAAATAAAATAAGATATAACCTCAAGAATAAGTGAAATAACAGTTCCCAAACTTGGAACGTGTACTTACATTCATATCTTTCCCAAACATTCAAATAATCCCAAATATAACAAAAGTTGTGAATTCCAGATACATTCAACCCTAACCAAGCACTAGCGTGAGTACAATCGTAAAATTTCAAAAATTAGACTATGCTAGTCTGTACTAGTCTCACGCCTCGCTCGTACCCCCTGTAAAGAAAACAAATGGTGTGGAATGAGCTAAAAGCCCAGTGAGGTTCCCAAACAAGTAATCAGGTATGGAAATCAGGGAAATGTTACATTTAATAATTTGCACATTTTGCACTGTAATATTCAGTCATTCAAGAAATAAACACTCAATCATTGGAAGGATACGTTTTCACTTGGAGCTATTCATTCAAGTCATTCATTCATTCATTCGCCAATCATTTTCCTTATCCCTCTGACATTAGAAAATATTTGCAAGTGAAAACTCCTCCAGTGTTCTTGACATTCATTCATTCATTTCATTTCCCGCCACTAGCCAATTCACTGGCTAGTCTCCACCAATCTTCACAGTCATACTCGAGTATACCAAAACACTGTTCCAGGGTCACCAACTGCCCGATCGAGTCCCCTTCTAGCTCAAGTCGGCTGGCAAAGAAGGGCAAGGGCCCAATTCAGTCAAAAGGTTTACATTCATGCACAAGTAGCATTCAATCATTGAAAATTCAATTTGGCTTGGGTCGAGAGCGATAAAGTACACACTTGCCCATCGAAAATCCATTTAGTAATCCTTAGAAAGCATTTAACATTCAAGCAAACATTTACAAATAGTCACATAGTCACTTATTGTACAGACACGCAAGGAACACTCACCAAAGATTTAGTGCTTGTCAAAATCACGTTTAGGTGTAACTCCTTGGTTGGAGTCCAAATCTGCGATACAATATAATTTAAAAGCTTGAAATCAACTAGGGTTCGAAACTTAAGAGTTTCGCTTTAAATAGATCAAGTAAATGAAACTCATTTAGATAGTATTCATGTTACTTATCAAACTCTAGAAAATTCATGCTCGCTCTTTTGGTGTCGCTAAAGAAGCGATTAAAACTTTGGAATTCACATTTGAGTCTAAAAGATGAGGAAAACATATTCAAAGTGGTCACTACTTTCATTTTTCCAAGGGAATGAGTTTCAGTCAGATTTCAGCTTATATACCTTTACGAAAGAAAACTCGAATACCATAGACAATCCAAGTTCAATTCGACCTCAAATCTTAGTTCAAGTCGCGAGTACACACGCTTAATCCTCGAGTGAAAATTTGGGCGGCATGCCCTTTGTATTTAACTATTTTCCAGTCATTTATAGCTTCATTATGTTTCCTCAACTCAGCCCAAATTCACACATAAGCAATCTTAACACAATAGCCCTTCAACTAGGCTTAATGTCATCCAACTACAAGACAAGTCTAGCAATGCAACCGGAAACTAGTTTTAAAGACAAATGGCTAAATAGCAGGTTTGACGTCTTTTGGCGTTTTGATCACAACTGAAGCTACGCATATTGGATTGGGGTATATTTTATGGAGTTTCGAAGCTAAGACAGAGACCTATATTTCCTATGAAGACATCGACACCCAGTTTGTCCATTTGTCAAGGTTAAAATGTGCAATCTCAGAGAAAACAGAAAGTTGCCCGCGAAATAGGGCTTTTGGCAATCAGGGGTATTTTAGTCATTTTATATGATACAGTACTCCGATTGAGCTAAACTTTTACAGGCAGATTGCTAACTCCATTCCCTACAACTTGTATTTTTTGAGCTAGACCTGATTCAGCATCTATCATGGATGAATATGTAGGTTAGAAACAGGGCAGATTCATCATCAATGCTGGAAATTATACCCTAAGCTGGAAAATCCTTTAGGCAAGTTAAACTAGCCTATAAAACTTCAATTTTTCACATAGCAAAGTTATCAAAACATGGAAAACTCTCAAGCATCACATATTAGTAGAAAATTCACTATAAAAACTGAAAATTTCCATCACACCACTTCAAACCATAATATGTCTCATAAAACTACATATTTTGCAACCCTAAACCACAAGGATGCTAGTATTAGAAGTAAAGAGAGATTTCTTGCCATAAATACCTTAAACCCTATGCAAAGAGGCTACCAACACCTTTATCTTCCCAAATCACTCCACAAAACCCTTAAGCTTCCTTAGAGATCCACTTTTATGGACTAGTTCGGAAAACTAAAGGTTGAAACTCAAGATTCAAGCAAGGAAGTGAGGTGCAAGATGAAGTCTCTCCATTGTTTTTCCTCTCTCTATTTTCGGCCAAGACAATGAAAAATGAAATGGTTTTGGTTCAATGTTTACAAGATGAAGACTAAGAAAGGCTTGGTCAAAGGGTCTTGGTCAAGACCTTGGATGGATTTTTGACAAATGGCACAATCACAAATATTTCCACCAAAATATCTTTCTTTTCCTTAGTCAATAATGGTGGCTGACTTAAGGGCTAATTAACTCAATTAAAAACTAGGAGATTAAGGTAACAAAGTAGGGTTCAAGTGATGCACTCAATCGGTAGCAAACGGTACACATCAGTTCAACCCGTTTTTCCTTAACTGGCGCGTACTCGTGTTTTAACTTATGATTAACTAACTTATTATTATCACTTTTAATCACAAACTTTCTCTTATATAAAGCTCACTCTTAACCACCAAATTTAGTATACAGTCTATACCGATTAATCATACTACCAAAATGTACCAAAAACCCTAGTATGTACAAAAACCCCTAACTTATGCCATTCCTTTAGAAAAATCATAACTTGAATTATAAATATAAAAAATTCATAAAACTTGGCACGTTAAAAACTAGATTCAAATACTAATAATCTTTAGAAGACACCTCAAAGAAATTCAGCACATAAATTGGTCCAAATTGAGCCATAAGCTACTACAACATTCCTATGTTTACTTGTGTATGGCAGAATTTTCAGTCAACTTTGCCAATTTTCTGGAATTTATAGAGATTGAATCTGTGAGGACCCGTAAAATTTCCTTATTTTATATCATTTAATTCTATTTCTTTTTATGCATTTTCCTTGTTTTATTTTACTACCTTAATTTTCTAGACATTTTATAAGTGAATATAGTTTTTAAAATATTTTTCTAGTATAAAGTTAGTTCGGGTTAATTTGGAAGTGTATTAAGGACGTGGGACCCGCTAGTGCGGTAAGTGCGATAAAATTTTGCCGACTAAGTTAAGTTTCGTATTGAGGGATATTATTTTTCAAGGTGCTAGGAGATAATTAGAAATTAGCTAGATAGATTAACCATTGGAAGAAAGAAGATAAGCTTGAACCCTAAAAGGTGCCAAGTGTCGCGACCCGATTGGAATTGGACTTTGACCAAAGGTTTTACAACTTTCCTAAAACTAATTTTGACCAAGATTTTTCTCATTTTATCCCTTGCTTGGCCGGCCACCTTGAGAGGAAAAACCAAGAGAGTGTCTTCAACTTCAACTTCAATTCTTGCTCAAATCTTGAGTTTCAACCGTTGAATTATCAAATTACTCCATCAAAGTTGCTTACTAAGGAGGATTAAAGCTTTTAGTTGAGGGATTTGTGAAGGGAAAACCCTAAGCTATCATCTTTCTTGAGGTATCAAGGTACTTTGCTTAGAAATTTCCTCTTTGTTCTTGATAATGTCAAATTAGTTGTTTGTAGTGGCTAAATATGTTGTTTTGTGGGAGATTTCATGGTTTAAGGGAGAGTTTTGATAAATTCCAGATTTTTTGTGATTTTTCCGCCCTCATATGATAATTAATGATTTGCCATGGAATGATAGCTTTATATTGTGTAAAATGAAGCTTTTATGTGTTAGTTGTGGTTGTTTACAAAAAATTTCAGCTTGTGGAGTAAATTTCAGCTTTAGGGTTTCAATTTGGGGGCTTTCTTGTGAATGATCTTGGAGCTATTAATTGGCTCCAATTGAAGGGTATTGTGGCCCTAATTAGATGTGTTTTATCGCCTATGAATCGTATGTGCAATTGTGGCTGAAATGAGATGAGATTGGGTGTTGATGTTAGGTTGGAAGTAAAGAAAAAAAACAAGGGAAGTGCTGCTGAAATTTTCGCGGGAACCCTTGAGCAGTTTTGGGAAATTTACTATATCTTGTTGTAGAAATATCAGACCCTGGTTCTTAGTGTTATAGTGTTATAAACCGTGAAAATTTCAGACCCTGGTTCTGTCTGTACGATTTATGGTGATTTTCAAAGTTGACTGAAATTGCATATCTATTCTGTCTTTTACTGGATAAAACAGCAATTTGAGGCTCGAATTTGACTGACTTGTGATCTGAATCTTATAAATGTGTCTTTGAGAAATTTTACTCCTTTAAGTCTATTTTCCAACGATATAAATTTTATCAATTTTGGACTTAAGAATCTTGAGATATGATTTTTCAAATGGTGGTGTGCAAAACTGGAAAATCCTGTTTTCCTAAAAATTGTCCTTACTCTCATTTTCACCTTAAGTTTGGAATTAGTAAATCATTGTAGGTATAGTTTTTGGTAGAAATGAAGGGTTTGGGGTCATTTATATTCTTAGGGCCAACCGTTATCTTTTATTCCAAAGCCGCCTTTTCATCTCCTTGTACTAGTAGTTAACTCGGAGAGGCATACGACTTGTAGTCGAGCCCCATTTATGCATTCCGTTTACTGGATTCGTGAATGTGGGAACTATAATTGTTTTACCTTGGTTATTCTAGGGTTTCTCGGTGATTAAAGCCATACGTTGGGTGAAGACTTTTGACGTATCTTTGCTTGAATTGGTGACTGTTGCTTAACTGTTTTACTTGTACCTGCAATGTGTGACTTGAATGACTGTAACACCTGCTTAATTCTAGACGAGACGAGGGTGTACTTCATCACACTCGTCTCTCTTGCTTACTTGTCGAGTCACTGTATATGCTTGAACCTGTTGCTCGTGCCTGTTATATGCTTGAACTTGTTACTGTGCCTGACCTAATGTCGTTTGAATGTGTATCCAATTACCTTCCTGTTAAACCTGAGCTCAACCCTATGGGGAGTCAATGGAATCGAGCCAGCAAGGCCTTGGTCGAGGAAAATTGACAAACCATGGGGACTGTTCCTGGGGAATCTTTGGGTATTGGAGACTCTGCATTCCCGGTATACTTGAGTATTACCATTCTTGTTCCTGTTTGGAGTTCGGGCCCGGCAAGGGGTATGTTTGGTGAACAGGATTTGGCGTTCTAAGAGGGGTCTACGGACATGTTTGTTTCATTAAACGTTGACGGAGGGTCAACGAGTTTGGATCAAGTACTGCAATGGGAATGTGGCTCTTGAGAGCCACCTGTATCCTTTCCATTTAAGATGTTTATTTATTTCTTTATTTGCTGTGTCTATTTGAGTGAATAAAAGTAAATCTCCATGGTTCATGATTGCTTGTGTTTTGGGTAGCTCATTGAGCGTAAGCTCACCCCTTCCTGTCACATTTGTTTTTCTTACAGGGTTTAACATGTGTGGAGATCATGACTTTGGAAGAGAGAAAGAGTCGAGTTAGTATAGATATTCTTTTGTATACCTCCTCTGTAGTTGGAAACCCTAAATGTATCTTGATCTAATGTTTCCTTTTGAATGTAAAGTGACCAACGTGTGTATATAAACGTGTTTAATCATGTCTATATGGTATGTTTGGTTGGTATTGTACATTCTCTAATGTTATACAAAGTTTACTTGTACTTGATTGGAATCGTTTCGTGCTCGTGGAAGCGTATTCGACGTGCGATTGCATTATACAATTTGACTACTGTGTTCTCAGCTTAGTAGTCCTGGCAAGAGCTGGGCAGGCAGTCCGCTAACCCTTAGGGTACGCCCTAGGGGGAGGTGGGGCTGTCATAGAATCAAACTCTAAATTTTACACCGTAGGAAGATCTATGAGTCTAGTTTCAAATGCAACAAACGGAACTCAATTTCGACTTTTCTATACGAAATTATAGCCAATTTTCCAAAGCTGCGTAGAGCCACCTGCGAAAATTTCTAGATTTTCTAACTTGAAATTATGAAACTTTTCTTAACAAAATTCACTCTCTTGACTCAAATTCAACCATTAAAGCAACCAAGAATCAAAGGTAAGTGAGTTCACATAAGGATTATAAAGGCAAATAAAATTTCGAGGTCTCACAATCTCATCGACTTTTACGTGGACTCGTGGGGGACGCCCAAACTTATTGGCTAACCTTGCAACTCGAGCCGGCATGGGCCTAGTCGAGAAGTAAGGTGTGACAGCCCCACCTCCCCCTAAGGCGAACCAAAGGGTTCGGCAGACCGTCTGCCCAGCTCTCGCCGGGACTCAGTCGTTCACTCAAGCAAATCAGAAATAAAACCACAAGAAAGAGCAAAACAAGGATCCAAAACTTAAAACAAAATTATATACATTGTTATCTCAGAAGGAAGTACAACCGTCGAATATACAAAGGTTCTCAATTCACCATACAACCAGCCCGTGCCAAGCACTAGGGCGAGAACCATTACAAAACCAAAGAACTAGACCAAGCTAGTCTATACAGAGCTCTCGTCCTTGCTCGCCTTCCCCTGTTAAGGAAAACAAAACTAAAGGGATGAGCTAAAAGCTCAGTGAGGTTCCGAACACATAAGCAGCAATCCATCCAAAACATTAAATATAGAATTTCAATAATTCAAGTAACATTTACAATGGAAAACGATAATAACACATACATTAAAAGGATACAGGCTCACAAGGAGCCATTTGTTCGTTCGTTCGTTCGTTCGTTCTCCTGACATTCCCCTTATTCCTCCATTCACTTGAAAATGCATTTTTGTAAGTAAAACCCTCGTTCGTTCGTTCATTTCATTCACTCCCTTCCCAGACATTGGCCGGGCTCCACCAGACTTCAAGGTAATACTCGAGTATACCAAACATTCACACCCAGGGTCACCATATCGCCCGACCGAGTCCGCTTCTGACTCGAGTCGATCGGTAACGAAGGGCAGGGCCCAGTTCAGCCAAACGGCTTATATTCATGCGCAACTAGCATTTAATCATTAATCATTGAAAATTTCACATTTATTTAGGTCGAGTGCGATAAAGTACACACTCGCCTAGAAAACTCGTTTTAACAATCATTGAAAGCACTTAACACATTATCAATCAATAATAACAAGCCAATAAGTCAAGGAAATATAACAAACAAGGAACACTCACCTATTTACGTAAAACAACGTGCAAATATCCTTCCAGATATTACCTCAGTCACCGAGAAAACCTAAGAATAAATGAGAAAGAATATTACAGTCTATCTAGCACAAACAAGTAAGTGAAATCAAAGAAAAACCGGCAAATGATAAGTAAAACGTATAAAGACGCCTTTATAGTGAAAAGGGGATATTTGCATCGGAGGATGAAAATAACTAGGGTTTCATAAACCAAACACAAAACTAACTCAAGCGGGTTATAAAATGTCCGGCGGAAAACACTTGGACCAAAGACAACTCGAACTCCAACGAGATAGACTAAAAATATTATTTTCGGAATCGTTTAGATAGTTCAAAATCACCTCATACCCAAGCAGCTAGTATAGACTAAACGTCATGATAAAATCATGTGAAAAGGAGGACAATACTACCTTACGTTCACACTTAAAACCTCACTTAAAAGTGGTTCACTTGTGGTCGAGAAAACCCTAAATCATACCTCTATATTTTGGGAAGGAGTAAGTAGCATTTGAAGTGTTAAACTAAAGAGGTATCATGTTTTAAAATGGAAATCCGGTCATGGTATTGGCCAAACAAAAGTATACAAGTTCAAATAGAAACTTAGCCCTCGAGCGAAAATTTGGGCAGCACGCCCTTTGTATTTACCTATTTTTCCAGCCATTTATGGCTTCATTGTTTTCCTCAATCAATCCCAAAGTCACACACAATATCATCTCATTTCAATAGCCATTCTATAGGCTCAAAGTCATATAAGTACAAAAATTCAAGTGAACAATAAGTGCGGAAATGAGCTTTAGTAAAAGACAGATTTGATAGGGTTTTCCGGAAAGGACACATCCGAGGCTACGCTTATCGGATTGGTGTGAAACTTATACCATTTCGAAGCTAAGATGAAGTCCTACAACTTTCATGAAGATCACTTGGTCTAATTTCTAGTGTAACCTAATCAAATTCCCAGTTCACAGAACCAGGTTCCAACTAATCGGCTAAGTAACCATACTACATTTAAATGGTCATATCTCAGGCTACCAAAGTCCGTTTAAGGTGTTCTTAGAGGCGTTGGAAAGCTAAGACAGAGTACTAAAATTTTCATGTTTTGGAAAATGACTAAATCAGCACGGATCATAGTGAATAGACACGGTCAACTATATGAACTGTCTAAAACGGATCACTGGAAACATCCTAGGGCAGCGAGGGTATTTTGGTCTTTTCACAGGATACGTTGCTCCGATCGGGCTGAAATTTTGTAGGCACCTATAAAATATCATTCTATACAACTTTCATGTTTTATTCTAAGCTTAATTCGGCCTCTAACATGATGCAATAAAACCGAACAGAATAGGGCTATAATTTTCCAGAAATCTGGAATTTTGGGATTCAATGGAAACTTTCTTCATTTCTTGCCTCAATCCACCACCACAACCTCCTATATAAGCTTAGATAAAACATATATCATCCATATAGCAAGTATAGGCAGAAATCATCAAACCCTAACTTACATATATCACCTTTAAAATCATCACAACAACTTGTATCACTACTAATCTAACCAAAACATGAATTATATAACAACTTAAACCAAAATAAAAGAACCAAAGCCATGGGTAGGCCTTATACCTCAACAAATGAAGCTTGCAAGAATAATACTTCACCTCCTCTTGGAATTTTTGTTTCCCCTAACTTCTCAAGTTCACAACTCACACTTTAATCGGTTTAGAATTTTGTTCCTCACTTGGATGGCTCAACTCAAGATGAAGGAAGTTTGTTTCTTGCTCTCTCTTTCTCCTCTCTTTGTCTCGGCCAAGCAGCAGAAAAATGAAGGGAAATTGAAGCCAACAAGATGATAAGAAGGTTGGACTTAGCTTGGTCAAGGAGCTATAGGGGTGTGACACTTGTCACCACCAAAGCCAACAAAAATTTCTTTTTCTTTCCTTGCATTTTTAGCCCTAAATTTCGGTCAAAGCCAGCTGAAAATAAGGAGATATTTTGCTCAAATATTAATGATCTTGTATGGTAAGAAAATGGTGGTCAAGCGGTGTGTTCAATCGGTAGTGCACGGTTCACGTCGGTTCGCACCGTTTTTCCTTAAATCACACGTACTAGGGTTTTTACTTCCTATTCACTAAATTTTTATCATTTCTTCTAATCACATATTATTTCTCACCCAAAAGTCACTCTTAAGCACCAAATTTGATTCTCGCTCCGTACCGGATAATTACACGACGGATACACGAAAAATCCTATTTCACTTCGAATTGAAATCGGAAAGGAAAACCCTAATTTCCTATGATCATTGGCACTTTTTCTAGGGTGATTAAGTAGCAATATGGTATAGAATAATAATTTCCAAATAATTTTTAAATAAAAGGAAATTTTCAAGAAATATGTAAGGAATTTGCAAGTCCTCACATAAGATGAACCATGAGAAATCATAAAGGTTGATCTTTTGAAATCTTGCTTGGCATACTCGCGTAGTATTGCCACGATATACTCGAGTAATATCAAAACGTTTGACGTTCGGGTCCGGTTAGGGGGTGTAACGGTGGACGGAATTTGGTGAAAGTGGAGTCTACGGATTTGGTACTCGCTCAGTTGACGGAGAGTTAACGTGGGATAGTTCGATCAAGACCTGGACCTAGTTGTATGGATTTAGTTCTCGAGAGCTCCAGTATCCTTAATTGTTTCTGCTTACTTTTCCTACTTGAAATGTTAATTACTTGAAACTTTTAGTTTTATTATTGTCTCAATTTTCTTTCATGCTCTTTTCTACTTGCTCTATTACGTGCTTGCATGCTTTTCTTGGACTCACTGAGCGTTAGCTCACCCCATTAGTTTGTTTTCCTTAACAGGAGCTCGGAATGGAAAGATTTTTGGGGAAACCGACTTGATTACCTTTTGGTTATAATTTTGGATGTAATTGATTAGTCGACTTATAGTGGTTGTATATTTTTGGGGATTTGATATACTTTTGGAAACTTCATGATGTAAGATTTGGATATTTCCTTAAGGAAGCGACCTTTCTTCGTATCTACTCTTATTATTGGTTATTTATCCTTAAGTTTAAGATTGATTCGTATTGAGTCCTGGCGAGAGTTAGACATGCAACCCGCCGATACTCTAGGGTTCGCCCTTAGGAGAAGTGGGGTCGTCACAGAAACTAAAACTTGTTATAAATGAATTCCCGACTAGTTTGGTTGGTGACTGGATTCATATCACTGATTTTTTGACAGGTTAGTTAATAGGGGCTGAGGCTTGTTCTACTGACTTTTATTTGTTTATGGGAGTGATGAAAGATTGTTCAATCTTCACGATTCGTCTTTCGAGTTCATTCATAGGCTTGTTTTGAGGTTCTTTGTAGAATTTGTTTGGTATTTCGTATGGTCTGAATAAGAGAGATTAGAGGAAAAAGTAGTTGTGAAAAAAGAGGCTTTTGGTTTGGAAAGGAGATATTCTCCAAGGGTTTGAAGATATTTGTTATGTATAATTATTTTGCTCATAGATTTCATGTATGTCTTTTGCATTTACAGGGTCTCCTTCTTAGGCATTTTTTAATTTGAATGGTTTGACTCTAATTTCTATGGACTTGTATGAAAAGGTAATGGATTTTGATGGAGGAAGTTCTGCTTGAATTTCTCTCTCTAAAGTTTGGCATTTTCTTGAAACGCAGACATATGATGAGAATGGATATTCTATCTTATTCTTTCGGGCATAGATTTCAAACCAATCAAAGAACTGGATGTGTTGTCCTGTCTTTCTTAGAAAACTATAGAAAGCTTCCAGTATTGCTATTCTAGGTTCTTCTTTGTAGTTGTTAAAGAACCACTATCCCTTGGCTTCATTGTGTTCTGCATAGAATTCTTCTCTAGAACTTTGTTTATTAATCTGGTACTCAGTAGTAAGAACTCTTAGGCCTTGTTTGGATTGCATTTTTTTGGATTTTTTGTAGAAAAATTACTGTAGCGATTTGATATATGTGAGATAAAAAGGTGATTGGAAAATATGTTCACGGAAAACATAACAATTTTTCTTTGGAAAATTGTTGTCCAAACAAGGCCTTAGTTCCGTCAATGGATTGTCTATCATGGTAGTGTATGTAGGAGATTGTAAGTCCCAAAGACAACCAAGAGGGGGGGTGAATTGGGTTGATTAAAATCTTAACCAAATTTATGCACTTTTTCTTTAATAAAAATTTACCTTCTTTTCTAGTAAAGATCAACCAAGTAGATTAGAAGACAATAGCAATATTGATCAGAAAAACAAGTTTATATAAGCAATGAGAATTTTATTAAACAAAAAAGTATAATAGAAAATCAAACCAATTGTCTACCAAGCTTTCCTCAAACTTGAAGACCAATCACAAGGTTGAGCAACTTCTCTTTGATGAAATATGATCAACTAGATGTACAAAGGAGGGAGCACTTCCTCCTTGCCCTAAGCCTCACTTAGTCAAGCTAAGAAGTTTTACAAACACTCAGATAACCCTCAACAAAGCTACACTAATGAAACTTTCAACCACAAGAGAAAAGCTCACCAGAAGTTCACACCACTTTGAGAACAAATCTAACTTTGGAGACTATTTTCTAGCTAAAATATCTCTTGAGATCTTGTAGACCAAGTGTGCAAAAGTTCTTGCTTCGTTCAGAACAGTTTGTTTTTAAAGGGGAACAGAAATGGGCTTCATTAAAGCTTCCAACGGATAGAAGGCAGATGAAGAGTCAGCTAGCCGTTGGGGCTTTCGGACGTCCGACGATCAAATTATCGTCCGAACCAATCGTCCGAAAAACAGCCAAATTGAAGTTCGGACGTCCGATGGAATTTTATCGTCCGAGCTTCAGTGTCCGAACGTCGTCCAGAGAGTTATCAAATCTTCGAGGAATTTTTAGGACGTCCGATGATCTTGATGTTCGTCCGAAGCATGCGTCCGATCCTTCAGGACGTCCGATGCTTCCTTGCGAGCGTCCGACAGTGTCTTGGCAGAGAGTCATCAAAGCTTTGTGGAATTTTTAGGACGTCCGACACGATCGATGTGCGTCCGACAGAAACTCCTTCCTGATGTTCTTCATCCCTTCGGACGTCCGACAGATTCCTTTCGGCCGTCCGACATGAGTGTCCTGTTTTTGCTCACGACATATTCGTACCTGATTCTTTGATAGGCGACAACACTTATATTTGAAGAAAGTTAGATAAAACATTTCAAGGAACCAAGACTAACAAAATTGTCATACTTAAAAGACAGTATCTTTGATCGGAACAAAACAATGACTAAATTTGTTTATATTATTCCAATCTTGTTTGCCACATCCAAAGCATCGTAGTCTGGAGTTAATCGAACATATGCTTACTTTGTTCCATCAGGCCTGATCAAAGTGTTCACTTTCTTGGTCTGTATAAACATTTTAACGAACTTTTGTGATCATCAAAATCAAGAATAACATTCTCCCCCTTTTTGATGATGACAAAACAAAAGTTTGAAATGAAATTTGATGATTGCATTATAAGCTCCCCCTTTCTCACGAACTCCTCCTTATTTAGTGAATCATAAAATTTTGAAAATTTTGAAAAAGCTCCCCCTCACTTGGCTGCCCATCCGAGTTAAACAATTTTCCAAAAATATGACAATTAAGCATATCAGCCAATCCAAATTTAAACAATCAATCCAACATATCCAACATCACCAATCATCAATCATCAATCAATACCAATCATCAATCATCAATCAATCCAGTCCTCTCCCCCTTTTTGTCATCACAAAAGGGCAACCAATCACATCAACACATCCACAAACACATTCATCAATGAAAACCAAATTCGTTGCACCAAAATACTTAAACATCCATAAACACAGTCATCATTCAAAATACTTAACATAAACATACAGTACCAACAAGAGAAACATTAAAAGAAGGTTACAAATGTTGACCATTACAAACACATAAAATAGACAAACAGAATGCAAATGTCCTAAGTAGTGAACTATGTGGATCCAGGAGTTCTTCGAGAGAGCTGATATTGGGAGAGGTCCTCCTCTTCAGTTTCTTCATCAGCTTCAGCATCCACTTCAACTGGTTCCTTGCCTTTATCTGCTGTGGAAGGACCATGAGGAGTCACAGGAGTTGATGAACCAGGGTCTGGAATTGATGAGCTTGGATCAGTGGGGTGTGGCTCTTTGTCATGGGACACTTCCTCAACCACAGGTGGGGGAAAGAGAAGGTTCTTTTTGTCTAGAAAGGCAGTTTGTTGCTCAGAGGACATGGTGAGCATTACGCCATGTTCTAGAAGAAGAACATGCTGTTTGAGTTCATGAAGAAGCTCAATCACTCCATCATTGGAGGAGGAAGATGCCTTAGTGGCAGATTTCCTAGGATGAATGGGAGTGAGTGGAATAGATGAAGGATCATGTGCAGCCTTAGACCTACGTTCACTGGACGATGCCTCTTTATAAGACCACAAATTATCTTTAAAAACAAGATTTTTCCTTTCAAAGTATCCTTTGGTAAAGGCATAAGAAGATGCTTCTTTGGGACAAACACCTAAAATTGGAACTTTGAAAAACTCAAAAATCTTTTGAAGAAACTTTCCATAGGATAGTTTTCTGCGAGAGTCAGTGGTATAGCGAAGTAAAAACTTGCACATGACAAAACCAAAATCAATCCGAATTTTTTCTCGAAAACAATAAAAGAGGTACAACTCCATTTTGTTTGCATCAGTTCTATGGCCATCAGTAGGCACAAGCAGGTTTGAAATGATAGAAAAGTAATTAAATTCACAGGGGCAAGATCATTCAGTTTAGCATCAGCAGGGGAGGAAAAACTTCTTTTAAAATAGGTCAACATTTTAGCCCCATCAAAATGATTATCAGCATTAGGGTGCTCTGCATAGGAAAAGAAATTTGCAATTTTATCCTTGCACCCACGTTCAATGGTAGTATTTAAAATGGAATTCACAATTTCAGAGTCAAAGATTAAGTCTACCCCATTAACCCTGGAAAAGATTTCAGTTTGGTCAGTCCCTTTCCTAAGATTAGCAAAAAATTGATGCAGCATTTCAGGATAGTAAACATTTGGCATAGAAATGATATGCGACCATTTCTGAAAAGCAAACAACTTCAGAATGGTTTCTAAACCTATGAGACGAAATTCAGAAGGGTTTACAGTACGTTGAGGGATGACACCTTTCTGGGATATCAAGGAGTGTTTGTCTCTTGCTGTATCATCAAAGAATGTAGGGAGTGGGGCTGATTTTGGAGGCGGTTGAGCAGAGGTTCCCTGTCCAGATTCAGGCTGAGAGGTGGGTTGTGGAGTAGGCCGTGACATTTGACCCTTTATGGCTCCTCTCTTGAAGCGTTTGGATGAACGTTTGACCGTAGGAAGATCCTCATCCTCATCCCTGAGTGGATGCTTGCGTCCGGCAGTAACCTTTCCTCCTCTCAGATTCACCATTGTGTGAAATGTGTGGAATGAAGAATGCAAATGATGCACACAGTGGTAGGGAAGTGATTTGCACAGAAATTTTGGGACAAAAAGGCCTTAAACAAGATTTGGCAGAGCGGTTATGAGAAAGTAGGGTTTTGAAGGAAATTTGGGAATTTGTGAAATGTTATGCGATTCGGGGAAATGATCAGGAGAAATGAATCGCAATCAGTCAGAAAAAGTTTTGTTTGAGTCAATTTGAGAATGAGAGCTTCAAAATGGTACGAATTTGAGAGTGAGGGAAGAGAGAGTTTTCGTCCGAGAGGAAATAGAATAGGAAGAGTCTGAAGCAAATGAGAAAGAAGGTTATTTAAAAAATTGATCTGTTGCACTGTCGGACGGCCGAACGACGTTGTGCGTCCGACAGCTGCGTCCGAACAGGCGCAATCTGGAAAATGGCTGAAGAACATCATCGGACGTCCGTTCATCTTCTTTCGGACGTCCGAAGACCCAAAAATTAAGATGATTTTTCGATTATTCCTAATTTTGATCTTAGATGAATGAACTGATCTAATGGCAAAGCTTTTGTAAAAATATCCGCAAATTGATCTTTAGAACAAACATAATTTACACATATTTCACCTTTTTGAACAAGATCACGAATAAAGTGATGCTTTATATCTATGTGCTTTGTCCTAGAATGATGAATAGGATTTTTGGTCAAATTTATAGCACTAGTATTATCACAGAATACAGGCATGCAGTCATACAACAATCCAAAATCATTCAAGGTGTGCTTCATCCATAAAAGTTGAGCACAACATGCACTAGCGGCAATATATTCCGCTTCGGTTGTAGACAGAGAGATTGCACATTGTTTCTTGCTAAACCAAGAGACTAAACAATTTCCAAGAAAATGACAAGTTCCACTAGTACTCTTTCTATCCACACGACAACCTCCAAAATCAGCATCCGAATAACCATATAGTGCAAACTCATTAGATCTAGCATACCAAAGACCATAGTCTAATGTACCTTTCAAATACCTAAAAATCCTTTTTACAGCATTCAAATGTGATTCTTTTGGACAAGATTGAAATCTAGCACACAAGCAAACAGCAAACATAATATCAGGTCTACTTGCGGTTAAATAGAGTAGGCTTCCGATCATACCTCTATAATGCTTTTCATCCACATGATTACCTTCTTCATCTTTGTCAAGCTTTGTAGAAGTGCACATTGGAGTTCCAACTTGCTTTGAGTCCTCCATGCCAAACCTTTTCAGCAATTCCTTGGTATATTTTGCTTGATTTATAAAAATTCCCTCAAGAGCTTGATGTATTTGAAGTCCAAGGAAGAAATTTAATTCTCCCATCATACTCATTTCAAATTCACTTTGCATAGTGGTGGAAAACTCCTTACATAGATATTCATTAGTAGCACCAAAAATAATATCATCAACATATATTTGCACAATAAGAAGGTCATTCAACACTTGCTTAGTAAAAAGTGTGGTGTCCACAACACCCCTTTTGAAACCATTTTCAATCAAAAAACCACTTAGTCTTTCATACCAAGCTCTTGGAGCCTGTTTTAGACCATATAAAGCTTTAGATAGTTTAAACACATGACTTGGAAATTTTGTATTTTCAAAACCGGGGGGTTGATCCACATATACTTCTTGATCAATAAAACCATTTAAAAAAGCACTTTTAACATCCATTTGAAACAATTTGAAGCCTTTAAAGCATGCAAAAGCAAGAAGCATTCTAATAGATTCTAATCTAGCTACGGGAGCAAATGTTTCATCAAAATCAATTCCTTCTTCTTGTGCATATCCTTTAGCAACTAATCTGGCTTTATTTCTTACAACAACACCTTTATCATCCAACTTATTTCTAAAAATCCACTTTGTGCCAATGATAGGTTGATTTTGAGGTCTATTAACAAGTGTCCAAACTTCATTTCTCTCAAATTGATTAAGTTCCTCTTGCATTGCCAAAATCCAGTTTTCATCCTTTAAAGTATCATTGATATTTTTGGGTTCAAAAAGAGAAACTAAAGCAAAATTGTCAATCAATTTTCTAGATGAGGAACGAGTGTTTACCTTCTCGGATGGATCACCAATTATAAGCTCTTTTGGATGATTTTGGCTGAATTTCCAAGCCTTGGGAAGATCTTTGAGTGGATCATCATTTTTGTCTTCATCTTCCTCTTCTTGATCATTATGAACTTCATTTTCCATTTCAGTTGCTGCTGGTTTAGAGCTTCCTTCATTTCCAATTGATAGCTTTTCCATTCCTTCTCGAACACCTACATCATCATCCTCACACGAACTTTTGGAATTATCATCATTGGTTTCATCAAATGTTATATGTATAGCTTCTTCAATCACAAGAGTCCTTCTATTAAAAACTCTATATCCTCTTTTATTCTCACAATACCCCAAAAATATTCCTACATCAGATTTTTTATCAAACTTACCAAGATGTTCCTTTAGATTCAAAATAAAGCATTTACAACCAAATACTTTGAAATAACCAACCGTAGGTTTCTTATCAAAAATCAGCTCATAAGGAGTTTTCTTTAAAATAGGTCTCAAGAGTATTCTATTCATCACATAACATGCAGTGTTTACCGCTTCAGCCCAAAGATATTTAGGCAACCTACATTCATTCAACATAGTTCTAGCAGCCTCTTGAAGAGTCCTGTTTTTCCTTTCTACAACACCATTTTGCTGTGGAGTCCTTGCAATAGAGAACTCATGTGTTATACCATTATGATCACAAAATTCTGGAAAACCACAATACTTGAATTCCGTCCCATTATCACTTCTAATCCTAACAATTTTTAACCCAAGCAGATTTTGCACTTTAGCAAACAATGAAGTAAAATTCTTGAAGGCATCATCTTTATGAGCAAGAAATATCACCCAAGTGTATCTAGAATAATCATCAACAATTACAAAACAATATCTTTTACCTCCCAAGCTAGTAATTTGAGTGGGACCAAATAAATCAAGATGCAAGAGTTCCAAAGGTTTAGAAGTAGATACACACATCTTAGGTTTAAAGGAATTTTTTGTTTGCTTCCCAAATTGACATGCATCACATATTTTGTCCTTATCAAAATTGATTTTTGGCAAGCCTCTAACCAACTCCTTTTTCGAAATTTCCTTTAGTAAATCCATGTTAAAATGACAAAGTCTTCTATGCCACAACCAAGGATCTTCATTTGAAGCTTTAAGACATTTTAAGCTAGACGAATCAATTTTATCAAGAACCACAATATATATGTCGTTGAACCTCTTACCTTTGAACACAATATTATATTTGGAATCAAGCACAATGCATTCATGTTTTTTAAACAACACATTCAAGTCTTTATCACACAATTTACTAACACTAAGCAAGTTATAACTTAAGTTATCAACTAAGAGCACATTATGGACAAAAGTATCACCATCCTTACCAACATCACCTATTCCAATTGTCTTAGCTTTCACATCATCACCAAATGTCACTTTTCCACTTGACTTTGATTTCAGCTTTATGAACAAAGAGGGATCACCGGTCATATGCCTTGAACAACCGCTATCAATAAACCATTTGGACTTGTTTGAGCATTTTTCCTGAAAAGAGAAAGTGTTTGGTACCCATTTTAATTTTTGGGTCCGCAATAGTTAGCATTGTATCTAACTAACCATATGCATTTCATCCCTTTGTTCAGATTTCTTTTCACATAGCAATCACCTTTCAAATGCCCTCTTTGACAATAAAAACCACACATAATAGAAGAGTCCTTAACATGTACTGGTTTGACATATCTCAATCCACCTCTTCTATATGTTGTGAAACCATGTGCATTTTTGTTGTGTGCAAATGTTCTTTGAAAAGTAGTAGGATGTGTAGATGACATGTTCCTTTTGATAAACTCCTGCTTTCTTGCTTTCAAAGTCTCATCCAAGTTGTCCATTCTTATTTTCAAATCACCATGTCTTTCCTTCAGCATTTCACAAATATTTGTCTTTCTATCAAGCTCATTTTGAACATTACATCCGGCTCTTACAAGACTTTCATTGTCAGTCTTTAGTTGTTTATTTTGTTGAAAAAGACTTGCATTTTCTTGAATGAGAAAAGCCATTTTCTGTTTTAACTGCTTGTTTTTATCATAAGATTCCTTCAAGGCATTATGCAGTTTTTCAACAAAGGATTCAAGATCATCATCTTCATCATTATCACTTTCAGATTGAGAGTGTGTGGAAGTTACCTCATTATTTCCAATAGCCATGAAGACCATTTGAGCTGATTCTTCTTCTTCTTCTACTTCCTCTTCGGAGTTGCATTCATTCCAAGTAATCTGAAAGTTGTTGAATCTTGGCTTCCGATCAGCTTTTCCATCTTTCATCTTCTTCATGGGGCATTCGTTTGCATAGTGTCCAAGCTGTCCACATTCGAAGCATTTGTCCAACTGTTTCTTGTTGAAATCCTGTTTTCCTTTGTACTTTGCGATAGATGGCTGATTCTGGAATTGATTGCTAGGTCCTCCCCTTCTAAACTTTCTTTTATTCAAGATTCTCTTGAAGCCTCTGGTGATGAGAGCAAGATCATTATCATCACCATCCGAGTCTTCATCATCCAAGTGAGCTGTATCATCTTCACCTTGAGTAGTCTTTAGAGCAATGTTTCTCTTTGCTCTAGCTTCCTCTTCCTCCTGCACTTTAGATTTCAGTTTCAACTCATAAGAGGTTAGTGAGTTAATGATAGATTCAATAGGCACATAACTTAAATCCTTAGCCTCCTCTATTGCAGTCACTTTATTTTCCCATTCTTTGCCCAACGCATTGAGAATTTTCCTGTTCTTCTCTCCCAAGGTGTACTCTTTGCCCAACACCTCGAGATCTTTGATCAAGTCAGTGAACCTGCAATACATTTTGTCAATATCCTCAAGAGGTTCAATTCTAAATGATTCATATTTTGTGACCAAGATAGCCTTTTTCTGTTCTTTAACGTTGTCACCACCCTCATGGATTTCTCTTAGTTTATCCCACATTTCTTTGGCCGATTTGCAGCCTTTTACTCTAATTGATTCATTTGAATCTAGGGCACTATAAAGAACATTCATGGCCTTGGCATTCAATGTGAGGTTAGTCCTATCTTGAGCATTCATTTCAGCTCTCATTTTTGGCCGAAGCAACCCTGTATCTGCATCAAGAAAGTTAGCTTCATGCGGTCCTTCACTCACAATAAACCATAGTTCAATATCAATAGATTGTAAAAAGATAATTATCCGTTCTTTCTAGCTAACATAGTTGGAGCCACTGAACATGGGAGGCCTAGTAACAGATTGCCCCTCAACAAACATAGCATGACTGGTTGTCATATTTACTCCAAGCCGTTAGAGCTTAATCTCAAGGAGACCAAGCTCTGATACCAATTGTAAGTCCCAAAGACAACCAAGAGGGGGGGTGAATTGGGTTGATTAAAATCTTAACCAAATTTATGCACTTTTTCTTTAATAAAAATTTACCTTCTTTTCTAGTAAAGATCAACCAAGTAGATTAGAAGACAATAGCAATATTGATCAGAAAAACAAGTTTATATAAGCAATGAGAATTTTATTAAACAAAAAAGTATAATAGGAAATCAAACAATTGTCTACCAAGCTTTCCTCAAACTTGAAGACCAATCACAAGGTTGAGCAACTTCTCTTTGATGAAATATGATCAACTAGATGTACAAAGGAGGGAGCACTTCCTCCTTGCCCTAAGCCTCACTTAGTCAAGCTAAGAAGTTTTACAAACACTCAGATAACCCTCAACAAAGCTACACTAATGAAACTTTCAACCACAAGAGAAAAGCTCACCAGAAGTTCACACCACTTTGAGAACAAATCTAACTTTGGAGACTATTTTCTAGCTAAAATATCTCTTGAGATCTTGTAGACCAAGTGTGCAAAAGTTCTTGCTTCGTTCAGAACAGTTTGTTTTTAAAGGGGAACAGAAATGGGCTTCATTAAAGCTTCCAACGGATAGAAGGCAGATGAAGAGTCAGCTAGCCGTTGGGACTTTCGGACGTCCGACAATCAAATTATCGTCCGAACCAATCGTCCGAAAAACAGCCAAATTGAAGTTCGGACGTCCGATGGAATTTTATCGTCCGAGCTTCAGTGTCCGAACGTCGTCCAGAGAGTTATCAAATCTTCGAGGAATTTTTAGGACGTCCGATGATCTTGATGTTCGTCCGAAGCATGCGTCCGATCCTTCAAGACGTCCGATGCTTCCTTGCGAGCATCCGACAGTGTCTTGGCAGAGAGTCATCAAAGCTTTGTGGAATTTTTAGGACGTCCGACACGATCGATGTGCGTCCGACAGAAACTCCTTCCTGATGTTCTTCATCCCTTCGGACGTCCGACAGATTCCTTTCGACCGTCCGACATGAGTGTCCTGTTTTTGCTCACGACATATTCATACCTGATTCTTTGATAGGCGACAACACTTATATTTGAAGAAAGTTAGATAAAACATTTCAAGGAACCAAGACTAACAAAATTGTCATACTTAAAAGACAGTATCTTTGATCGGAACAAAACAATGACTAAATTTGTTTATATTATTCCAATCTTGTTTGCCACATCCAAAGCATCGTAGTCTGGAGTTAATCGAACATATGCTTACTTTGTTCCATCAGGCCTGATCAAAGTGTTCACTTTCTTGGTCTGTATAAACATTTTAACGAACTTTTGTGATCATCAAAACCAAGAATAACAGAGATACAGAGAGATCTCTATGGATTGTGCTATCTTCAGGGAAGGCGGTTTAGCTGACCATTCACAGCATAATATAAGACAAACCTAAAAGAAATTTATTAAAGTTTGAAGTTTAGAGACTTAAAAGAATGAAGCTTGATTAGAACTTGATCGAAACTTGACTCCAAGTTAGAGCACCTAAACTATATGTTTTCTTCAACTTAGAGAAAGAAGTGAGTTGAAGAATTGATGTATGTAAAATGGTGAGTTTAAGGGGTATTTATAGCAAAATTTTTGTTTTTCTATAGTACTCGTTATAGTGTACAATACCGTTACAATGTTGCAATCCTTCTCTTGAATCTTCACACAATCTTGAAGGATGGTTGCTAATTTCTGTGTCTCGAGAGTTGAGCAAGAGTCAGCTAGGGTTCTTTCTTGCAAAGTTGGTTGTTATGATTTTGCAGGAAATAACACTCTTGGTTTTGTTCTTTTCCTCCTTCTTTCTTGCTTAAAGAACCATCAACCTCTAGTACTTATAGTTGAGTCATGATGCAGCAAAAATAAGGAGCCCTTGATGAATAGTAAAACCTAAAAAAAGGCCACCTCAAAATTCCACTATCTTAAGAATTGGTGGTACAATTGGCCCTAACCAAATTACAGCCGATGCTGGTTCTATTCAAGCTCTTCTTTTTTTGTTGATTTTTTATTTCAGCCCATTGTGAAGCATTTTCTGCTTGGCACTTGCTACTTCTATTAGAATAAACTGCAAATTTCTAAATGACAAAGGTCAAACTAACTCTTCTGCAAAACATGGAAGTTTTAGGTCATTGAGTAACTTTCTAATGCATCAAGAATCATCTCATTTGGAGGTCTGAATGCTCTAAAGTGACCAAAATACCCCTAAATGGTCAGAAGCCTTTTCCAAATTTTTCCAATATAAATGGACTTTTGAATTTTAGCATTTTGACTATCAAAACTTTTGAACTAAACTTTGTTGTCATCTTAAGAATTATAAAGCATGGTCTTATTTTAGAATACTTTAAGAGTAATCTCAATTCAACACATGTTGCTCAAGTTATAGCTAAAATACCTAAATGCGCCAAGATTGCCAATGCTTTTCTTGTTTCTTCATTGCATTTCATCTTTTGAATATTTTGCACTTCATACTCACTTGAAGTCAACTTCAAATCATCAATAATTATCCAAATATCTTCTTCTTTCACTCCAATTAATGATTAGATGATTAAAACCTATAAAACATGAAGTTTTCATCACTTAAATCCCTAGAAATATAATTTTTCTCACTTTAATCACATAATATAAAACTCATTTAAATCCTTAGTTATTTAGCTCTTATAATGATTAAAACACACCAAAAACTAGTAATAAATCACACTAAAAATATGCAAAATAAAACCCTTATTACATATGTATTTTTTTAGTATTAGTGACATGATTTTATAAAACTTAAGATCTGAATGGATTCATGTTTAGAGAGTAAATTGTCTTAGAACTTGTCATGAGTTTAGATCTAGTTAATAAGCTATCTTGTGAGAATTTTTGTTGTTTTTTTTCAAAGTTGTTCATGCATATGCATTTTAGACTATTTTCTTATTTTTTAAGTTTACTATTATGGACTAATTTTATAAACTTAGATCTAGTGCACTAGCTAATTTGTGAAAATTACCTTTTCATTAAACTTAAGTGTATGCATGGCATAGAAGTACTTGATTGCAAGCCATGCATTTGATGTTCAACTAACAAACTGATAGATCTAGAAACGTTAATTTGACCAAAATCATTATGCATAAGGAATGATATCATATAAATCTTGTATGAAATATATCATCTTAGTACGAAATCCATGATGACTTAAGTATAAGTTATTACATACGTAATTAGGATTAGTATGATCTAAGTTATTCATATATGTGGCTATTATTGTAATCTAGTGATTAAAGAATTATTCATGTTTAAATGTTTTATGCATAATAAATTATCAAATTAAGAGTTTGGTTATTAGTCCATCAAGACAGTTGACTGATTATACAAATTATGCATCAATTGATAATCATGGTTTTCAAGGGTGTGTTTAAAAGCTCATTTAAATAGTTCAAGTCCTTAGTTAGACATCAAGTGAATTTTAGATTGGATGGAATTTTAACATCCACAATTTTAGATTCGCTAATATGAAAATTGCTGATTTAAAATTTGACATAGTTTAATCATCAAGTTGCTAGGAAAATAGAACTATGCAAAATTAATTTATGTCATGCTAGATTTTCTCATGTATTGATATATTACTATGTCTTGTAAAATACTTTCCGAAAGTATAGCTTTAAAAGCAGACATGCTTCTTGATTCATTGGAAAACTAACTCATTTGGCTACAACCTTTGTATTTTTGCACAAGAGTTGAATCAAAGTGCTTAATTGATATATTTGAGCTACAAGTTGGCTGACCTATTTTTAGAGGAGCAATCTATCGTTAGACCACTTATATTTAGTGGCTCACATTTTAGGAGTTGAAAACAAAGAATGGAAGTTTTCTTGTAATCTATTGATATTGAGATTTTATTTATTGTTAATATTGGTCCTTATGAAGCTACCATCTTGGATACAAATATGGGTAGGAATAGACCTAAAACTAACTCATTTGGCTACAACTTTTGTATTTTTGCACAAGAGTTGAATCAAAGTGCTTAATTGATATATTTGAGCTACAAGTTGGCTGACCTATTTTTAGAGGAGCAATCTATTGTTAGACTATTTTTAGAGGAGCAATCTATTGTTAGACCACCTATATTTAGTGGCTCACATTTTAGGAGTTGAAAACAAAGAATGGAAGTTTTCTTGTAATCTATTGATATTGAGATTTTATTTATTGTTAATATTGGTCCTTATGAAGCTACCATTTTGGATGCAAATATGGGTAGGAATAGACCTAAAACTAGGACTCAATTGAGTGCTCAAGACAAAATTAATCTTACTTTGAATGCCAAGGTCATGAATATTTTGTACAATATTTAGATGCCTATGAATCTACTAGAATTAAAGGCTGTAAATTAGTTAAAGAAATTTGGGATGAATTGTGTAATATACATGAAGGTAGCCATGATATTAGAGAACAAAAGAAATCTTTACTTGTTGCTAAATATGAATCTTTCAAAATGGAACCTCATAAGAATGTTGATAAAATATATTGTAAATTTAATGACATTATTAAGGATCCAAAATTGTTTGGTAAAGAATATACTTTGGGTGAGAAAAATAGAAAAATTTTGAATGCCTTATCCAAAGAATGGGAGAGTAAAGTGATGGCCATAGAAGAGGTTAAAGATTTAAATTCTATATCTATTGAGTCTCTTTCAAACTCTCTAACCGCCTATAAGTTGAACCTTGAATCTAAAGTGCAAAAGGAGGTAAATGCAAAGGCCAAGAGAAACATAGCTCTCAAAACGTCTCAAGAAGAGGATGATTTGCTATCACTTAATGATGAAGATGTGAAACTTGATGGAAATGATATAGTTCTTTTGACAAAAACTATCAAGAAGATATTTAACAATAAGAGAGGATTTAGAAGAGGTGGACCAAGCAACAACCAATTCTCAAATTCCGTCAAAACAAGAGGAAATAGAAGACAAAATGATAAGCATGAAATTTATGAGTTTTAAGTGTATTTTATTAGTTAGTTTTGGTGTGTTTTATTTTTTTATAGCTAATTAACTAGGTTTCTAGTGAATTATGCATTTTGGGATATAAGTGTGAAAAAATGCATTTCTATGTATTTAAATTGGTTAAAACTTCATGTTTTGTAGGGATTAATGATTCAATCATCAAATGAAGTGAACTGAGAAGATATTTGGATTATTGTTGATGATTTAAAATGAATTAAAGAGAATATGAAGTGTGCAAAATGTTCAAAACATGAAATACAATCAAGTTCTAAAAGAGAGAAGTTAACAGCTTTGACACATTTTGGTATTTTAGCTATATCTTGAATTACAACTATTGGATTGACATTATTATTGAGTCATTTTGAAGCTAACCCATGGATCTACAATTCTGGTGAACACATCAAAATCTAGTTCATTGATTTTCTTGGTCAAAAAGCTAAAATATAGTAGGAAAATTTTTCTGTCGAAAGCTGAAATAGGGGATTGAATAGTCAAGAGTATTTTAGTCATTTATCAATCTACAAAGCTCCAAATTAGATGATTCTTCATGCATTGTAAATCTAACTCAAAGGGCTACAATATTGGTTCTTTTCACAAGAGCTAATTCAACTTTCATAATCAAGAAATTTATAGTTGAAATTGGTCCAAAAATAGAGCAATATTAAATAGTGAGCAAAAAGATGAAAACCTGCAAACAGCAAGATCCACGAGGTGATCTGTGAGGTGTAGATCGCGGATCTCTGATTTCAATTGCCAACTAGCTCTACAACTTGCACTCTATTCACACAAATTTTTTGACCAATTTTTCTTCAAGGATTTCGATTGCAGTTGTAAAGAAGAGTATGGAGACTTGTAGAAGCATATTTTGGGAATCTCAAGATGCATTTCACATCAACTTTAACAACTCATTTTGAGCTTGAATTCATCTATAAATAGAGGCCTTAGAGAACTTATTTGCTTAACTTTAGAAAGCTAGAAACTAACACAAAAATGTTGTATTCACTAGTTTTTCTTAGTTCATTAGTTTAGTAGAGTAGATTAGTATAGTTTGTTTCATTCAAGTATTGTATGCAACAAAGCATAGATGAAGTTGAGGATGAAGATGGAGAGTTTGAAACTCATGTTGTGAGAACCCGTAAATTATTTTATATTTTCTCTTATTTTTGGAAAAAGTTAATTTATATTTTCTTTTATTTTTCTTTACTAGTCTTAAATTTCATGGTGATTTTAAAGGTTAAGTCAAGATTTTTCTCTTTTCTCTTTTATAATTTTAATGCACGCTAAGTTTCATAGAGTATTATGGTAGTTTGATCGACTAGTCAGATTTGCACATTATATTTGGTGGATGAGAACGAGTGTAGTGCAAGAGGGATTATGTGATTAGAAGTGTTAAGAATTAATTGGAGAAGTATAATATATGATTAGAAACACAAGAGAGACAAAGAGATAGGAATGGAACCATAAGCTGCCAAGTGTCAACGCTTGAAGCTTCCATTGGCCAAGACTTTTCTCTAGTCCTTATCTTGCATTTTAATCAAACTTTCCTCCATCTTTTCATCATCTTGGCGGAAATTTTGAGAGCAAAAAGGGGAGAGGAAAGCCTTCAACTTCTATCTTGATTTTTTGCTTGATTTGTGAAGAATCCAAAGATCAACCCTAATCCACTCCGATTAATCTTGAGATAAGCTTGAAGGGAGGCTTTTAGTGGATTTTTGGAGGAGGAAAACTCTTGAGTTGCTTGTTATCTTGGGGTTTTGAGTTAAAATTTCTAGAAAACATCTCTTTTTACTTGTTGCTTAGGATTTACACAAGATATGTTATGATTGAAACTTAAGGAAGCATGTTTATGGTAATTTCATGGTTTTGCTAGGGTTTGGTGAAGTTGTTGCTAGGGTTTGATCAACTTCCAGCTTTAATGTTCAATTTTCTAACTTTGAGATGAATTTTCAGCTTTCATAAGAGATGTTCTAGCTTTGATATGAAATTTTAAGTTTTGATATGTGATTTTAGTCTTGGTATGCAAATTTCCAGCTTTGAGAGGTAAATTTCCAGCCTTGATGTAGTTACTTGAAATTTTATATATATGTGGATTTGTGATGGATTTTCTTGCCAAGAACATATGTCATAAGCCTCATGACATGTTAGTTATAAGATATAGTGCATTTGCCATGGAATTTAGTAAGAAAGTTGGAATGTTCGATAGAGATTTTATTGGGAAATTTCTGTGATAGCTGGCCGAGAGGGAGAGAGAGAATTTCAGCTTTCTTTACAGAAATTTTTTGGTGATTTTGACATACTCTTGCTCAAGACTTTGCTCTTCATATGTATGTTGATTTTGAGCCAAAACAAAGAGGTTTAAGTGGGGGAAAAAACCTAGTTTTCCAAACTATTTGCTTGCTAGAAATTTACGCAAGAGGCTCTGCACAGTTTTGGGAAATTTGCTATAACTTCATATAGAAAAGTCAGAATTGAGATCCTTTTGTTGCGTTTGAAACTATACTCATAGAGCTTCCAACAATATAAAATTCAATTTCAATTTCTATAAATACCAGCGAATCGACAAAGTGTCTTGAAAATCATGACTATTCTGTTTCTTCATTTGTGATAGCAATGAGTTTTGAACTGAAATTTGACTAAACTATGAGCTGAATTTCATGAAGATATCTTCTAAAGCCTATTAGTGCTTTGAGTCTATTTTCTAACGGTGTATTTTGTGATTTTTTGACCTACGAAACTCAAGTTATACCTTTTCAAAAAATGTCACCAAAACTGGGAATTTTATCAAATGGATTGAGTGAGACTTGGAAAACTTCCTTGGGTTTTATACCTAACTTTCTTTGGTTAAATCCTGTATATTTTGATTTAAAATACTTAGTGATGTGTTAACCTTAACATGCATGAAATATTTCACTTAATTTGAACTTGATTTGAACTTGACTTTTAGTACTTGAAACCCTAATTTGGTGAGATTTTGGATGCTTAAATTGGTCTCCTCACTTTTAGAATACTTGTGTTGGGTTTTTAACTTAAAGTCTTGAGTGTAAAGTGAGAAGCATATGGAATTCTTTGGAATACTAGACGCATATGTTTTGGCTTGTTGAACCTACTAAGTTTAAATCTATTGTGATTGTGAATCTTGCCTCAGGGTTTGATAGCGATCAAGGTTATCATCCCGAGATTTGACATTTACTCTACTGACATCGGTGAGTGTTCCTTGCATTTTTGTGCAATAAGTGAATATGTTGAATATTTGTGAATGAGTGTTTGAGTGTTAAATGCTTTCCAATAATTGTTAAATGGATTTTAAATGGGCGAGTGTGTACTTTATCGCACTCGACTTAAGTGAATGTGAATTTTCAATGATCAAATGATTGAATGTTACTTGTGCATGAATGTAAGCCATGTGTATTTTATCACATTGGCTGAATTGGGCCCTTGCCCTTTGTCGCTAGCTTATTCGAGCCAGGAGCGGACTCTGTCGGGTAGGTTGGTGACCCTGGGCCACTGTTTTGGTATACTCGAGTATGACCACGAAGTCTGGTGGAGTACTGGCCAGTGAATGAAATGCAATGAATGAAATGACTGACTGAATGAAATGATCACTGTTGGAGTTTTATTTTCAAATGTTTTCACATGTTGGAGGTGTAAGGGAGAAATGGTCGGAGACTGAATGATTGAATGAATGAATGAATGGCTCCAAGTGAGCACATATCCTTCTACTGAATGTGCTATTGTTATTTGAATGCTTCAAATATTTTTCTTGGTTGGTTGTTGCTAAATGTAATATGTCCATGATTTATTGCTTGAATGCTTGTTTGGGAACTTCATTGGATTTTTAGCTCATTCCTTTAGTTTGTTTTCCTTATAGGAGTGGAGGTCCAGAGCAAATAAGCGTGAACTCGGGTGTATGACCCTCTTGTACTTGTACCTTTGGTAGATAGAATGTACTTTGGATATTTGATGTTGTATCTTACATTTCACTTTCGGATTGTAATTAAGCTTGAATGATTGGTTGAATTGTAAAACTTAAATGTTATTTTGGAGGCCTGAACGGTTATTTTGAGAATTGATTGAAGTGAATGTAGTGAGTCCTGGTGCGAGCTGAACAGGCGGTCCGCCAAACCCTTGGGTTCGCCCTAGGGGGAGGTGGGGCCGTCACACATGTGACAAGAGTGACATTTCTCCTATCACTTTACTCCTTGTATTGATTCTAATATTTGGTTATAATACAAGTTTGGTTCTTGTTTTCATGTCTTTCATGTTTTGCTAGTTTTTATACCTAGGGAATGGATGAACTTCTATAATTGTTAAGCGAAATTTTCATGGTTATTTAAGCTTATTTCTTGAGCATGTTATTTAACACTTTTGCTTATCTAATCATGATTAACTTGGATCCGTTAGTTGTGATTATCTAAAGGTGTTGTTCCATTAATAATCATTGTGATCTAACACTAGTTCATGGAAGTGTTTGACCTAGGGAGTTAACTCACTAATGTAGAGTTACACCTTTGTGGTTTTGGTGGCTTGTTCCATGTAATTTTATAGAATTTAATGAATCTATAACAAGTATCATATCATGGTAGTAGGTGCGAAATAGTTATAAATATGGTTGATACATCGACAAAAACGTGTATCACATATATTTGAAAATTAAGTCATAACTAGCCAAGATAATGAACACATTTAACCATTATTTCATTTGCATGAATAGATAGGAATTCCATAACCCTAGGCACTTTTCCTTATCAATTTTACTACTTTTATTGTATGTTAGTAGTGTAGATTTATTTGCTTTATTTGTAATAGTCTAAATAATAGAGGAGTTCAAAAATCACCAATAGTTGACAATCTTCCATGTGGGATCGACCCTAATTATCACTATACTCATTTGATCCGTATACTTGCAAAACATCGAGGTAATTGGGTTTAATTGATTTGATAATTAGGAATTTATAACTTGAAAGCCTAAGTCACATCACAAAACATCACCAACTTCTAAGTCACATGGAATGATTGTAATTCGAATGGTGAAGTTGAAGAATTATATGAAAGAAATCAAATGGCATTTATGGTCATTAGTATACCTGGCAATTGGACGGGTTGGGCGGATTTTGGAAGAATTGATGTTGGGTTTTCATTTAAATGGGTTACACCCAACCCACCCAACTTTAGATTGGGTTAATTTTGGGTTGGGTCATATTGGGTTACCTCAAATCCATGACCCCACTATGACCCAATATATTAAATAATAGATTTTGATACATAAACTCTTTCAAATATATTTTCACATACAAAAAAAAATTCACACACATAAATACAGTTTCACATAAATAAATATATTTTCACACACTAAAACACTCACAAATACAAACACAAACTCACTTTTTAAGTTCTTTTGAAATATGTTATTTTTACACATACAAACACACTAAAATACACACTAATATACTTTCACAAATACACACATATACTAACTGTTTAAACTACTTGGACCCAATCACACTTTAAAGAAAGTTATAAACTGAAATTTTGACCCAAAAAATAAACACAAAAGAATCATGCATGATAACACATCTAAGCCATTGTAAAATGGAGAAATTAGAAACATCTAAACAATGCACACATTAAAGCGCGTGTATCTCCACTTGGGCTGCCATTGGATTTGTATTGTGTAGCAATTGGACGCCGTTATGATCTTATGTTCCCAGTGCTCACAACTCACAAACACCAACATTTAATAGTCATTAAGTTGCATCCCATCGAGCCATTACAAGAATTTAGCCACATGAGATTCCCGCTTGCTAAAAGCCGACTTGCGGATATGATTTTGTTTGGATGGTCAAGATTTAGGCAAGTTATCGTGCACTGGGGTTACACCTGATTATACGATCTGTGGGGCCCCATATATTAGGAAAGTCGTTGACTTAATAGATCAACTCCTGCGTGCATGATCATGCATTTTGTGTTTTATTTGTTTATTTATTTTTTTAATTTAAGTTGGGTAATGGGTGCCCAACACAAATATCCAAACCGCCTAAAATATATATGGGTTTTTATTACCCAATCCAAAATTGACCCAATACCCAACTTACCCAACCCAACTTCTCAAATTAGTGGGTGGGTTGGGTGGGTTATTGGATTTTGGGCATAATTGCCAGGTCTAATCATTAGAGATGATGAGGTATCTTCTAACTATTTCTCTAATGATGATTATATTGAGACATTTATGATTAAATTGCATGATAGCTTGCGAGAATCTTCGCTAAGAATAAGGTATTGAAAATCAAAATAAACATTTTGTTGAATGAGAATTCTGAACTTTTTCAAGAAAATAAGAGATTGATAAACAAAATTATGATTTGAAGAAAAATGGAGTTGACTCTATTTTCAAAATGGATGATTGGAAAAGGAAGTTGGATGAAAAAACAAGATTTTATGAAAATATTAAGGAAAAACAAACATTATTGAGACTAAGAATAAATTATCTAAATATTTTCCTTCAAAATGAGAAGCAAAATAGTTTAGAAAAAACATGTAAAGAACTCAAGTATTAGCAATCATGTTACACTGTTTAGACGGAATGAGTTTTATCTTATAAAATCTTCTCATGTTAGAAATCATGATATTATGTGCAATTATTGTTGTCAATATGGTCATATGAAGAATGATTGTTTTGTAAAAAGAAATGTGAAATTAGAAATGAAGGCCATTTGGGTATTGAAGGATACAACTAACCCTAGAGACCCAAGAACAAATGGGTACCAAAAGTGAGTTCTTTTGTGTAGGTATCAAGAGGAAATTAATCCAAGTCAAACTTGAAAGATGATACAAAATGTCACTTGAAGTCAATAGAACAAAAAGTTTGAAGCTTGAAAAAGTGTAAAAGGAAAAGATAAAGCATGCATCTACTTTAGACAATGAGGATGATAACCAATATAAGTAAGATGGAATGCTACTGAGGTATGCTTTTAAAATTTAACTTTCTTACCTCAAATTGTTTTTTAGGCAAATGGGTGATATTTGAATGCTTGATTGATGTTATCCCAATTTGCACTCTTATGAGAATGGAACACATGGGTTTAAAGTGCCTAATTGTTTTGAAATTCCAGTCATATATATCCTATGTGTATATATATTTCAAAATGATGAATTTGGATATATAAATGCTTGATTATGGTAACCCCCAATTTTTTAAGAGCAAATTATCTGAATGGCCACTAAACTTTTGAAATTATTGAGTTTTTGCCATTGAACAATTAAAAGTCTAGTTTTAGCCACTAACTATCTAAAATTTGATTTCCGGCTTTTCAATCAAATTTGATTATTAACTATGCCAGATCTGAGTGCTCACATGATTCACGAGACAAAGAAAATGATCATAATTAATGATTAAATCTGATGGAATGGTCGAAGATCTAAACTTTAGAAGTTCAGTGGTTAAAACCAGATTTTTAATAGTTCAGTGGCCGAAACTCGATGATTCTAAAAGTTTAGTGGTCATCTGGATAAATTGCTCATTTTTTAAGTATGTTTCTGACTGGTAGAAAAAAGGAGAAAATCTTATATGCAATCTTGCCATGAGCCTTGTGTGAGGACTTGTAAAATTCCTTATATTTTTCTTAAAATTCCATTTAATTTGGAATTTATTACTTTACAATAGCTTTACTACACATTCACTTCCTCAATAGTTACAAATAATCATAGAACCAAGGGTTTCTTCTTTACTTTCATCGTTAAGATAAACTAGGATTTTTACGTCTTTTCATAGTGTGAGTAATCGGTACGGAGTGTGTACTAAATTTGGTGATTAAGAGTGAGTTTTAGATAAGAAAAAGTGTGTGATTAGAAGTAATAATAATAAGTTAGAGAATGGTAAGTGAAAACCCTAGTATGTGCGAGTTAAGGAAAAACAGTGTGAACCGACGGGTACCGTTTGTTACCGAGTGAACACACCACTTGACCACTACTTTATTAACTTAATCTCATTGTTATTAGTGCATAAATATCAGTCCCTAATCAGCTCAAGAGGGCCAAAAATTTTGACTAATAAAACCAAGGAAAAGAAGAAAAATTCAAGCTGTGATCTTGTGATGACACTTGGAAGTCATCCAACTATCTTTGACCAAACTCAAGTCCTAGCTTCTTATCTTTCTTGGACTTCATTCTTCCTTCATTTTTCATCCATGGTGGCCGAACCTAAGGGAGAAAAAAAGAGAGAAGAAGACTTCATTTCCATCTTGAGTTTTAGCTTAGTTTGAGTGAAATCCAAAAAACCAAACCGATTAAACACTTACTTAGGAACCTAGAAAGCTTTGTGTGCTAAAGTTTCACAAGGAAAGGTGGTGGATTTCTCTTACAAGAATTTTAGTGAGGTATTATGGCTGTCCTTCCTATTTCTTTCCCTTAATCTTGCTTAAGTTTGTATAGCAACTTATATTCTTGGCTAATGATAGTTGTTTAAGTAGTTTTGATGGTTATGGTGGATTTTTGAGCTAGGATTTGAGTTGTTCAGTTGTGTTTCTTGTTGATTATATAGCATATGATGTTAATAATCTTAGATAGGAAGTTGGAGTAGTGGTTCAAGACATGAATAAGAAGTTTATACCTTGAATGCATTAAATTCCAGTTTTAAGCATTGAACTGCCCTGCTTCTGACCAGCATCATTCGTCCATGTTGGAGGCTGAATCAGGCTTATGTCAAAACATGAAAGTTGTAGAAAATGATGTTATATAGCTTCCTGTAAAATTTTAGCTCAATCGGAGTACTGTAGCTTATGAAATAACTGAAATACCCCTAACTGCCAAATGTTCTTTTCAGCAGGCAGTTTTGAGATTTCACATGTTTGGCTTCATTTTTCACTTTGATCCGTATCAAATCAGCATTTGGCCAAAACATGAAAGTTTTAAGCCTATGTTTCAGCTTTCCAAAAAATCTAAAAATGCCTCAATCGGAATTGTGTAGCTTGAGTTATTACCGTTTGAATTCAGTACTGACAACTAGACTGACCATGAACTTCTGGTTCTGTAATTTGCAAATTCGACCTAGATCAACTGTTAACTGGGTTGGGTTGTCTTCATAAAAGTTTTAACCCTTTGTCTTAGTTTCAAAACGGTATAAGATGTACCCCAATCTGATAAGTGTAGCTTCGGTTGTGACCAAAACGCTAAGAGACGTCAAACCTGTGATTTTGTTAATTGTCTTAAACATTAGTTCCGGTCGATTTTCTAGCATTGTTTTGTAATTGAATGACATTGAGCCTATTGAAAGGCTATTGTGGTTAGATTATTTGTGTGTAATTTTGGGGCTGAATTGAGGAAAATAATGAAGCCATAAATGGCTGGGAAAATAGATAAACACAAAGGGCGTGCTACCCAAATTTGCAATCGAGGGCTAGGTAGATGTACTCGCGACTTGAGTAAGGGTTTGAGAACGACTTCACTTGAATCGTTTAGAATATTCAAGCCTTCTTTCATAAAGGTATATAAGTTAGAATTCGGCTGAAACTTGTATCTTTGGAAAAATGAAATTAACGACTAATAGAAATACGTTTTCCTCATTTCTTCGACTCAAATGGTATTTCAAAGTATAATTTCTTCAACTCAAATGGTATTTCAAAGTATAATTGCTTCAAAGTTTCACAGTTTGAAAAGCGAGCAAGAGTTTTACGAATATTCTCTAAATGAGTTTCAATTACTTGATTCTCGTTAAATGAAACGTTTAAGTTTCGAACCTTAGTTAATTTTCAAAACTCTTAAATAATGTTTTATCGCAGATTTGGACTCCAAACACGGAGTAATACCCGAACGTGACCCGTAAAAACACTACATCTTTGGTGAGTGCTTCCAAATACCTGATTGCACTTGACACTTGTGTTTAATACTTGAACAATATGATTACATGATATATGAGTGGATTGATAGGGCAAGCGTGTACTTTATTGCACTTGCTCTAATGTGATTTGTTCTTGGTCATTGATTTCAGTTGAATTGATATACATGCATATGAATTGTATCTTGTCTGGAATTCTAGAAACCCTATGGCTAGTTAATCGAGTCGAGCCGGCAAGGGCCTGGTCGATTAGATAACGAACCCGGGTAGTTAGTGTTGTCGAGTGGAGTGTTATCTTCTCGACTAATCGGTATACTCGAGTATTACCACCAGTGTTTACCTTGGAGTTTGGGCCCGGTAAGGGGTCTGGTTGGTGGACGGAGATTGGAGTTAAGTGGTGTACTACTGGACTAGTTACCTTACTTGAAAGTTGACGGAGTGTCAACTACTATTTGATCAAGATATGGTGGTACTGGTTTCCCAAGGCAACTGTATCCTTTTACATGAAATACTAAATATGAAATGTTGGCTATACAAAGTGTATTGCTCATTTTCTTGACTTGTTATGCTCGCTATTTCACTATTCTGTTACATTCACTGTTAATTAATGGTCAATTTGCTATTTGGAACATCACTGAGTTTTAGCTCACTCCGTTAGTTTTGTTTTCCTTACAGGGGATACGAGCGAGACGTGAGACGTGTACAGACTAGCGTAGTCTAGTTGTTTTGACTTTTGAAATTATACTCACGCTAGCACCCGACTAGGGTTGTTTGTACTTGAATTGTATACACTTTAAAGTATTTTGGTGTATAGAACCCTTGTATCTGGGTTTGAACATCAATGTATATATCAAGTTTGAATTTGTGGTGTTATTTAGTTTCTCTGTATGTAAGTTATATTCTTGAACTACGAGTGAGTGAGTCCTGACGAGAGTTGGGCAGGCGACTCGCTAAACCCTAGGGTACACCCTAGGGGGAGGTGGGGTCGTCACACCTTGTGTACTATGCTAGTTACCTAATTTTGACAAAGTTTAACCACTAGGTATAATGTATTTCTTAATCTAAGTGTGAGAGTATTCAATCATAACTTAGTTAAATCTAACAAATTATTTTGTTCAAGTAAAATGATTGTGATGTTATTTGTTATCTTTATACTTAAATGCTATATCTATCTATATTGACATCATAAAAGAAAATAAATTAGGTACTCATCTAATGTTCTTCATATTTTCATTCATGATTATGTTTTTATCCTCATAATAAATAAGGTAGTTGCATCACATGTGCTTATACTCTTGTTTTGATCAACTCTTATTTTGATGATACTTTTACATACCTCTTGGTGCCTATTTATATTTTTTAAATATAAAAATAATCTTTTACGTGATTCCCTTATATGTATTTGTTAATATGCATTTGAAGAAAAATAACTCCTTGAATGTAATTCATCTCCTTGTACTTGTTTGATTTACATGGTTATTTTAAGGGGGAGATATTTCATGAGAATGATGATGAAAATTAATATGGCCTTGATCTTAGGGAGAGTTTCTTGTAATTTTTTCTTCATGTACAATGTCCCTTTATACTTATTTGTTTTTGATGATGTCAAAAGGGGGATAAGATTGAATGATTTCTTTAAATAATGGGCTTGAAATTAGGGGGAGTTTATTTGAGTTTAGTTCATCAAAGAAATCATCATTTTATTTGTCATTATCAAAAAGAGGGAGATTGAAAATTTAGATTGACCAATCCTTAGTTTTGATGATAGGAAAATAAAATGATGATTTGGACTAATAATTTTATGTGAGAATTTTGTTAGCACAGGCTCTTAGCCCATTAGAAAAAGAAGGAAACCAAATCAATAAGCAATGAAGAATGAGATTGGTCAAGATAACATATTCCAATACTTCGACTATAATATGAATTATGGGCATTGGATTGAGATGATTCTTGAAACATTGCAAAACTAAGAAAAGAGCTACAATTGTTAAGAGTCAACAAATTCCAATTCTCATGTTTTCTTATCCAAAAATTCAAATTTCAAGAGTATTTTTCTGTGGCTATAATTTGAAGTAGTCTTCCAACTAGTTAAGGGTAATTTGGTCATAACTCATTTTTCAGTTCTCCAAATGACTTGCTATCCATTGGAAAGCTAACTCATTTGGCTACAACTTTTGTGTTTTGTATAACAGTTGAATTGAAGTGCTTAATTGAGATGTTTGAGTTAAAATTTGGCTGGCCTGTTTGCAGTGGGCATTGTAGTATTTGACTATCGGACGTCCAAACCAAGGAACCTATGTTCGAACCAACTGTCCAACAAAAAATTGGACATCTGATGCATAGGATAGGACGTATGATAGCTGCAGCAACTAGTTTTTTAATAGTTAGTTTTTTAACCGTTGGAGAGGCTTTTGGAGTAAAATTTCACCACCTATAAATGCCTCCAACCACGAGAAGAAGAGAGACTTTTGCCTATGCAAAATACAAGCTTTCAAGAGTGATATTTGGATAGAAATATACTTTGATTATTGTATATATGTGGGAAAAGTTGGGTTTGTGAGGTTTCTCAAAGAGGGGAAGTAAGATCTTTGTGAAGGTGACCCTCACCTATAAAGTAATTTTTAATTGGTTGGGTGAACTTTCAATTGTAGCTAGTTGAGGGATAAGTAGGAGAACTGTAAAACTCTTTGACTCAACTGAAGGGTTTTAGAGTGAGAAAAGAGTGAGTCTTCACTTGTGCAAGTTAGTTAGCATTACCGTTAATTGAAGAAGTCACTTGGTTGATTCAACTTTGGGTTTGTTGACTCAACAAAACTTAGAAGTTTGTTGGTTTGCATTTCTATCTTTTACCTTTTTTTTTTTGACTACTTAATTGTGCAATCTTTATTGAGTTTCATTGAATTAATTGAGTCATTTGTTATATCTTTATGAATTTCATTTGAAACATTTTTATTGGGTGAAATTTTGGCTTTTACTTGGTTAAATTTTTATCAACATAATTCATCGCCCCTCTTAATTTGTTTTGGGCCTTATATAGACATTATGCTTTTCTCTTCTTCAAAATTTTTAGCTTTCTTTTATACTATGAGTATTTTTATGATTTACGATTTTTATTCAAATATTTAGTTTCATGGAATCAAACTTTTTTCCTTCCCTTTTAAACTATAAGTCTCTTTAATTCTTTTATTTGCATTTATTTCAATAAAAAGTTTTTTGCTAATAAATTTTTCATTTTTTTAATTCTATCAGTGTTTAATTTTATTCTTCTTTAATTCAAAATTAAAATTTCACTCATCAAAATTTGTTTTGTTACTTTTGTACTATGATTGTTTATAATTTTCTTAACAATTATCTATATATTAAAATTTTCATTTATCAAAATTTTTTCCTTCCTTTTTATATATATGTCTTTCTGTTTTCTTTTTTTTTCGTTTATATATTAAGGTTTACACTCATCAAAATTTTTTCACTTTGTATCATAAGTCCTTTCATTTTTATTGATTTTAAGCTTTTTCCTTTTATCTATACTATAAGTTTGTCATTCATGTTTAGACTTACCCTTCATGAAAGATAATTTGGTCAACAGAATCTCAATTGAACGATAGCATAGACTTTCTTTTTCTCAAACAAAGGGTTTGTTTGGATTGTAAGTTATTTGAGATATTTTTACTGTAGCACTTTTTGTGATGTGATGTATGTGAAATAAAAAGGTAATTGGGAAGATAAAAAGGTGTATTGAAAATTGTAATGATGATGTAAGCAAATATATTTGGGGAAATAATCAGCTGTCCAAACAAATCCATTTGCGACTCAAATTCAAAACGACAAAGAGTCTATTGTTGCCATTCATGCGGACAAAGTGCCGGTGACCGCCACATTCTGGGGGGCAAACAGCAATTAACCCTTGCATTTATTACCACACTCCAAGAATTCAAATTTCAAAATTTGATAAGCGTTTACGAGTTTCCACCCCGAAGAGAAAAAAAAAAAAAAATGGCAAAGCTGCTTAAAAACCGATGTTAGAGGTGAATCTTTACCCCTTCTTCTTAGCTCAGTCAGATACTCTCATTTCCCCCTACGACGTCGTCTAACTCGAGCATCCACCACCACACCTCGCCTACCCAGAAGGTAAAGCTCCGTTCTTCCTTCTTCCTTGTGTTATTTCCGGTCATATTTCTACTGGGTTCTTTGTTTTTGTTTTCCTTTTTCTTCTTGGTTAGGCTTTTCTCGTTCTTGTTTAGTTTGCCCTGTTTCTCCCAAATATTTCTGATATTGATCTTGAATGATAAAATGAATGAAATAAAACTGCTGTGTTGCTTGTTATTTTCACTTAAAAACTAATGAAAAAGAAGAAACGTATGTATTTATTGGTTTATATAGTATAAGAATATTGAATTTCTTGTGATTTTATCAAATAGAAGGCAAGGAGTTTGGCCTGTGGTATGTGAAGGAATTCTTTATAGAAATGTTCCCATTTTCTCTGCATAGGTTTAAAGTGATTTTTTAAATGATTCCTTAAATGGTAGGGACTGTAGTGAGGTATTATGGGTTTGTATTGTTATTAAACTGAAGTTTGAGTTTTGATGTCAGATGTAGAATTTGTTGCGGTAATTATCAAAATTTTTAGCTAGAAGGATTTTCAAAGTTTTGGTGATTGTGGAGGAGTATGGATGCCAGTGGACCAGCAAACACGGTAAGAAAGAGATATTTAAGATGAATTTAAGACTACTGCTCGTTTAATGTTTTTGAAATGAAAAGAATGGACGTTTTTTGAATTTTGAGTTTTAAAGGGTTTTCTGAATAAGAGTTCCATGTATGTTGTATCTGAAATTAGTATAGGAGCAGAAAAGAGTGCGATGAAGCTGACTAAACTCTGACAATTTTAGTATCCATGTCATGTGTATCATTGTAAGTGGTGATGAAGTGACTGACATTCAAATAAGAAAGGCTGCAAACTATGAGTTGTCCCAAGTTGTTATTATGTTGTTTTTCTATTGAATCTTGAATTAGCTCAAGTTTCTAACACTGACCATTCTTTTGTACAATGTAATTGACTGATGCTCCATCCGTCTGAGTTGTGAATCTTGGTACAAACTTAAACTTATGTCCCTGAGTATCTGTCAATTTCCCAAAGCTTATTCTTTGCTTCATTAGTCTTGATTGAAAGAGCAGTATGTCTGCTGAACTTAATAAAACATTTATGACGTTTTTGAGCTTCAGGAGTAGCATTGCCATTTTCAATGCCTATCTTGGTTTCCAGATACATGTACATGTTTATAAGTACGTGTTCTGTCTACACTGGTACATTTGTAACGCTTCCCCCTTCTTTGTCTTATGCACTCACATGACACTTATTCTCCATTGTGTCATCATCTACACCAGTAACCTCATGACCCCATCTTACATCCCAAAGGTGAAGCTAAGTTCTTTCTTTCTTCCATATGTTTGTGTTTTTATTGGTTGTACATTTTGTGTGTGTGGTTAATTGTAGTGTGTCTATTACTTGGAAAACTCTATACTCGTAGTGTATGGCATATCCAATTTGGGCCTGCATTTTGGTTCCAATCAGTTTTTTATGGAAGTATGTGCCTGTAGGATTTAGATCTCTTGCTTCATCAGTCTTAAAGTCGGATATCTTTGTTGAAAAAGCACTAGTATTGTGCATTTTTCTGCTAAATGAAATGTATTGCATTTAAAGCTCTCTTTCTCTGTAACAAGTTGTATGTGTTATTTATGTTTCCCTTTGTGCATATTGCAGGTCATAGAGTAAAGAGAAGCAGGCTGTCATATATCTACTTATTCATAAGTCCAAGCTAAAGTTTGAGAGGAAGAACTGAAAGTATGGCAACATCAAAATCAGATATGAAGGGCTTCTTCAAGCAAAAGAAGAAGTCTGGAGGCATAACAAAGGCGAAGGCCAAATCATCATCTACAAAGAAATCTCTGTCTCCAAAGCGCTCAGCTACTTATGGCTCTGACATCACTCAACCTGCTGCTCTTATCTCACATGGTTTTCCTGACATTGAAAGTTAGAATCTCTTTGTCGACAGAGCGCCCTTTATCTAAGATAACTCTGTTATTGTTGTTTCTGAGTTCCATGAGCTTGTTTCTGGGCTTTGTTTCATCTATAGGTTCTATTAGTCCAAGTTACAGAAATAGCTAACTGCATATATTGTTGTTCAGATGATTATGATGAAAAAGAGGAAGTTCTCAGGCAATTTGACATGAACATGGCATACGGACCATGCCTTGGGATGAGCAGGCTTGCTCGCTGGGAGCGTGCCAAATCCTTGGGCATGAATCCTCCTGAAGATATAGGGCATCTCTTGAAAGCTGGCAAAGTTGGAGCTGAATGTTTGTGGGAAGGGCGTGTTTAGCCAGACCTTGCTGTCACCTTGTCGTGGTCTTATATATTTTTCACTCTGTAATGATGTCTACTGTTGGATGCTTAGCAATGTACTGTACGTCTCATAGTCATGCTAGTCATGTTTGTTCTTAACAGTCAGAAGACGTTCAGCATCTGGCTGGACTAGTGTTGTGTGGCACCTGATCGAACCTGTCACTTGAAATGCTTCCTTTTCAGATTTAAAATGTTGGTAATCTTGTTTTGCTTTTGATAGTTTTAACTTTTCATTATTCTATTTAAGCCATGACTTTTTCATTTCAGAAAGAAAAACTTTTGTTCAGAAGAAATTTGCGGTCAGATAGGGAAAAACACCATTCCAGACTAGGGTTGCAAACGAATCGAGCGGCTCGATTCAAGCTCGACTCGAGCTCGATTAATATCGAGCTCGAGCTCGAACTTAGAATATTAAGCTCGTTAGGCTCGCGAGCTTGAGTATGTATATATATATTTTTTATTTTTATTTTTATTTAATAATAAAATTACGTATATTATATATATATTTTTTTATTTTTTATTTTCATAGTAAAATTACGTATATATCCTTAATATTTTATTATTTATTAAGAAAAAATATTATTTTATTTATTTTTTAAAAAATAAAATAATTATTTTTTATTTTTTTCGAGCTCGAGCTCGAAAATTGCCGGCTCGTCGAGCTCGAGCTTTGCCTGCTCGTCGAGCTCGAGCTCGGTAAAATTTAGTCGAGACTCGGCTCGATTAGCTCAAAGCTCAACTCGGCTCGACTCGTTTGCAACCCTATTCCAGACTACTCGGCATATAGAAATGCTGGTTCACACAATACTACAGCGGTGCACTGCTTATGAACCGTACTGCTACTTCTGACTTTATACATCTATAAAAGTGTCTAAATTTTGGCAAAATCTAAGTTGAAAGGGCTGTAATTCTATTTCTCTGTCATCTATGTAAGTTTTGATATGGAGGCAGGAATGGGGGTTCGTCATTTTTCACTTGATCGCTCCTGGGATTTTGAAGATGCTGCTCAAACTTTTGGTGCCTTCTACTGCCCATTTCTGTATCCTTCACGGTTTTCTGAAGTTGAAATCTTAAGCTCACAGGTGAAGAAAGGTACAAGAGGGATGCAATTTAAAATCTTGCTTTGTTCCTTTGGCTTGCATTTGCTGCCTAGAGTACATGGCAACATCAACCTTATGTAATGGAGAATTCGACATAGACCAGATGTTTCAAATTATTCATTACTCGGTAGCATCAGTTTCGACGATTTGGTCCAAAGGCCCCTTTTTTCCTCCTTTTTGGGTGAGAAGCGGTTAGAAAACATCGGCTTGAAGACAAAGAAGCGCAATGCCAAGACAAAGGCCCATATTTAAAGCGGATTTCGACTTATTAAGCAAATTATTTCAAATTGAGAGAGGATAAATTCATACCTTTTGGTACTAATGTTACACCCTCAGCACCAATAAGACGTTAAAATTCCTAACATTTAATAAAATATTAGTAATTTTTAGCATGTTGTAAAGTTATCCTTTCACACAACAGCAATAAATTGCCTACATAATAATATCCCTTCAAATATCTCCTAGGTTTTCTCTTTTCTGAATACCTTCTATATTTTCTCTAACACTTGTACTGCAAAAAACATCTTCTAAAAAATTATTATAGTAAAGAACATATTTCACACATGAACTAACCCCAAAATTCTCATACATAATGCTAATAAAAAAAGGATCATCTAAGTAGCCATAACTGTGAGACCCTGAAATTTTATTTGTTTTTATAACCCTTATGTGAACTCACTTACCTTAGATTCTTGGTTGTTTTAATGGTTGACTTTGAGCCAAGGGAGTGAATTTTGTTAAGAAAAGTTTCATAATCTCAAGTTGTTAGAAAATCTAGAAATTTTCGCAAGAGGCTCTGCGCAACTTTGGAAAATTGGCTATAACTTCGTATAGGAAAGTTGGAATTGAGTTTCGTTTGTTGCGTTTGAAACTAGACTCATAGGGCTTCCTACGGCGTAAAATTCAGAGTTTGATTCAATGTCTATAAATTCTAGAAAATTGGCAAAGTTGACTGAAAATTCTACCTTGCACAAGTAAACATAGGAATGTTGTAGTAGTTTATGGCTCAATTTGGACCAACTTATGAACTAAATCTCTTTGAGGTGTCTTCTAAAGATTCTTAGTATTTGAAGTCTAGTTTTTAATAAGCCAAGTTATATAAATTTTTGATATTTATAACTCAAGTTATAATTTTTCTAAAGGAAGGGCATAAATTAGGGTTTTTGTGCATACTAGGGTTTTGGTGTGTGTTTTTGTGTGCATTTTGGTAGTGTGATCGTGAGGACTTGTAAAATCCCTCATATTTTCTTAAAAATTCTCTTTTATTTGGAATCCATTATTTTATAATAACTTTACTACTCATTCACTTCCTCAATAGTTACAATTAATCATAGAACCAAGGGTTTTCCCTTTACTTTCATCGTTAAGGTAAACTAGGGTTTTTACGTCTTTTGGTAGTGTGATTAATCGGTGTGGAGTGTGTACTCAATTTGGTGATTAAGAGTGAGTTTTAGATAAAAAAAAAGTGTGTGATTAGAAGTGATAATAATGAGTTAGCGAATCATAAGTTAAAACCCTAGTACGTGCGAAATAAGGAAAATCGGGTTGAACCGATATGTACCGTTCGTTACAGATTGAGTGCACCACTTGACCACTACTTTATTACCTTAATCTCCTTGTTATTAATTGAACAAAATCAGCTCTAAATATCTTCTCAATGCAGCCAAAATTGTGGACAAAAAAACAAGCAAGAAAAGAAAATTTTGACTTCCAATCAAAGTGTGACACTTGTCCAACTTTGACCCAAATCAATTCCTACCTTCTTATCTTTCTTGGAGCTCATTTCAGCCTTCATTTCTGCACCTTTCAGCCGTGAGTTGAGGAGAGAAAAGAGAGGAAGGCAAGCTAGCAATTTCACCTTGAATCCATCTTAGTTTGAGTGAAAATCCCAAATCCAAACCGATTAAACTTTCATTTTAGTGCTTAGATAGTTGTGTGTGGTAAAAGTTTGGGAAGAAAGTGTTTGGTTTCACACCTACAAGGAGTTTCGAGAAGGTACCATGGCTGTCTTTCTTATTTCTCTTCCTTAATCATGTTTAAGTTTGGATAGAAACTCCTATTCTTGGCTAATGATGGTTATTTAAGTAGTTTTGATTGATATGGTCAATGTTTAGCTAGGGTTTACATTTTCAGCCTTGATTATGGTTATTTATCTAGTAATGGATGTTATAGAGTTAGTAATTGTTGGTTTTGATGATTGAATGCTTATTAGATATGAAATTCTAGAGGAAAAGTTCAAATTCCAGAAATTGAAACTAACCTGTTTAGCTTATGACCTGTTTAATTCGTCCATGTTGAAGGCCTAATTAGGCTTAGGTCAAAACATAAAAGTTGTAGGAAATGATGTTATATACGTGCCTGCAAAATTTCAGCTCTATCGGAGTACTGTATCATGTAAAATAACAAAAATACCCTTGACTGCCAAATGTACAGTTTTGCGGACAGTTTCTGTTTTCCTCTGAGATGTCACATTTTGACCTTGAAAATGGACAAATTGGCTGTTGATGTCTTCATATGATTTGTCTTTCTCTATTTTAACTTCGAAACGGTATAAAGTGTACACCAATTCGATAAACGTAGCTTCCATTGTGATCGAAACACCAAGAGACGTCAAATCTGCCATTTAGCTATTTGCCTTTAAACTTGATTTCCGGTTGCCTTGTTAAGACTTGTGTTGTAATTGGATTATTTTGGAGCCTAATTGAAGGGCTATGGTGGTAACATTACTTGTGTGTGACTTTGGGGCTGATTTGAGAAAAATAATAAAGCCGTAAATGGTTGGAAAATAGTTAAATACAAGGGGCATGCCACCCAAATTTTCACTCGAAGGTTAGGCTGATGTACTTGCGACTCGAGCAAAGAATTGAAGTCGAATTGCACTTGAATTGTCTAGGGTATTCGAGTCTTCTTTCGTAGAGGTATATAAGCTAGAATTTGGCCGAAACCCGTACCCTTGAAAAAATAGAAATACATTTTCCTCGTCTTTTCGACTCAAATGGGGATTCTAGAGTTTTAATCGCTTCCTTATCGAAACTAAAAGAGCGAGCATGAATTTTCGAGAGTTTAAGAAGTCATATGACTACTACTTAAACAAGTTTCATTTACTTGATCTTCTTGAAGTGAAACTCCTATGTTTCGAATACTAGTGGATTTTAAACTCTTAAATGATATTTTATCGCAGATTTGGACTCCAACCAAGGAGTTGGATCTAAACGTGATTTTAAAAAGCACTAGACCTTTGGTGAGTGCTTCCAAATACCTGATTGAACTTGACACTTATTTTCAATACTTGACCAATGTGATCGAATGATATTTGATTGGTATGATCGAGCAAGGGTGTACTTTATCGCATTTGCCCTAATGAGATATGTATTTGTTTATTGTTGCAATTGACTTATTATACTTGTGCTTGACTTGTAAGTGCTGAGCGGTAGCATGTACCACACTCAATCCGAGTGGGAGGTGCCTCTCATTCCCGTCTCCGTACTTTTATCTTGATTCCGTCGATTGTAGATGCTATCTCATCGACTTCTTGGGGACCCAAACCCCATTGGCTAGTTAATTGAGTCGAGCCGGCAAGGGTTTGGTCGATTAGATAACGAACTATGGGTATCTAGTGTTGTCGAGTGGAGTGTTCTTTTCTCGACCAATCGGTATACTCGAGTATTACCACCAGTGTTTATTAAGGATTTTGGACCCAGTAGGGGTTTTGGATGGTGGACGGAGATTGTAGCTAAGTGGGTACTCTACTAGACTGGTTACTTTACTTGAAAGTTGACGGAGTGTCAACTACTACTTGATCAAGTTCTGGTGAAGCAAAGGGGAACTTGGCTCTTGAGAGCCATCCGTATCCTTATACTTTGACATGATTGTTACTTATAGAGTTATTCTTTCTTTTGAAAAATTTTATACTCGCTTATTTTGAGATTTGTTACTTGAAGTGTTATTGCTCATTTTTATGAACTTGTTATGCTCGCTATTTTGTTACGTTGATCCTTGTACTTTTGAATAATGGTCAACTTGCTATTTGGAACCTCACTGGATTTTGAGCTCATTCCACACCATTTATTTTCCTTATAGGGGGTACGAGCGAGGGCGTGAGACTGGTACAGACTAGTATAGTCTAGTTTTTGAAATTTTGCGATTGTACTCGCGCTAGTGCTCGACTAGGGCTGAATGTATCTGGAACTATCTTTTAATATATTTGGGATTGTATGGATGATTGAAATAGAAATTAATGTACATGTACGTTCCAAGTTGGGAATTGTTATTTCTTTTACTCTCGAGGTTGCAACCTATTTACTTGATGTGAGTGAGTGAGCCCTGACGAGAGTTGGGCAGGCGATCCGCTAAAGCCTGGGGTACGCCCTAGGGGGTGGTAGGATCGTCACAATAACACTAGTGCTACTACAATATATCATATTATAATCATAAAACCATAGTGGGATTATACAAAGACATCAAAACATTAGATTTTTTTCCCCAAGAAATAGTTATAGTTTGGCAGAGTAGATTATTACATAATGAAAAATTAACATATAATAAACATTAGGTAGACCAAAAAATCTCTAAACACATGAAAACTGTTTTAACAAATTTATGATAAGTAAATAGCTTTTATAAATTAGGAGAGTAAACAATTGGAAAAGTTTTGAAAGATATAAGAATGGAATAAATAAGTTAAAAGAATACTAGTGTGACAGCCCCACCTTCCCCTAAGGCGAACCAAAGGGGTTAGCGGACTGTCTGCCCAACTCTCGCCAGGACTAACAGTGCAGTTTAGAGCGATCTATTGCGTTCCGGAACTTACAAACGCGCGTAAACAAGGCAAAAGGGCAAAATAACTCAAAATAAAAACAAATTGAAATTCGGAGTCGGCCATGAATAGTAACCGACCCGTCAGAACGCAACCAAATATCAAACAAACATTCACATCTTGAACTTTAGCAATTACAATCCAAAGTGACATACACAAGTTCTCAAAAGTTAATATATACACGGTTTGCCAAATTGAAAGTGAAAACGACCCTAAAGATACATTTAGGGTTTCACTTCATATACAATACAAAAGAGATATACATCTAGTTCATTCGGTAACCATCTATCAAGATTCATTCCAAAAAGAGTCATAATCCTGTAAGGAAAACAAAAAGAACGGTGTGAGCTAATTGCCCAGTGAGATACTATCACTTACGCACCCAAGTGCATATAAGCATCAAGCTTTCATTCAATATAGTAAAAATAAGCAAAGGCACACGTCAAATATGGTGATAAAAGGATACAGATGGCTCTCAAGAGCCCTTTCCTCGTTTGCATTTCTTGATCGGACGTCATTGACTCTCCGTCAATGTTCAAAAGTAACCAACCGTAGACTCCACTTTACTTCCATTCCTTCCACCTAACATCCCCCTACCGGGCCCGAAATCCAAACACTTGCACTTTGGTATTACTCGAGTAAATCGGAATCGAGAGTCTCGCATACTACAAGATTCCATATAACACTTCCCCAAGGCATATCAATTGGCACGACCAAGCCCTCGCCAGCTCGATTCAATCAACTACCAATGGGGTTGAGCTCAAAAATAATAATTGTAGTCGTTGGATACTCGTCCAAACGACACCAAGCCATGTATTTTCATTTCAAGTAACACTTCGTGTAACATTCCAATCACATGATAACAAGAATATAAGGCACACAGTGAGAGTGATAAAGTACACTTTCACTTCAAGCAATTAACATTCAAAGCATCAAGTTCAAGTATCAACGCCATATATTAACACACAAGTGAGTAGTACACTCACCAAGCTCGCAAATGTGGTTTCATGCACTTCCGTCAAAAGAACGTTGTGCACCACCGTCACGCCCTAAAACATGCAAACAAGTACAACGAGACTCGATAACGAGTCATAAACCAAGGCCAAACATGACCCCAATAGGGTTCCATAAGCATATACAAACATTAGAGGAAACCAGAAAATTCGGAAATGCAATTAGCTTTGGCCCTGAAAAAAATAGTTTTTGACCTCGTTTTACGATAATGGCACCAATTTCACTACGATTATCGGATGAAGGTGTACGATACACCGATTCGAAGCTAAAATACAGGGCTACAACATCACAGAAGGTCACTCAACCCAGTTTTGAGTGAAAACAGGTCAAAAATGCAAGATACTACATCAAAACCGTAAAACCAGATTCACAAAACGCATTCTAGCGGAATCATCATAACTCAGGCTCTCCAAGTCCAAATCCATAAATTCCAAAACCAGCTGAAAGCTAAGAAACAAGGCTACATTTCATCAGAAGGCCTCAACAACCAATTCGAAAGCAATTCCAGCCAAAACAACCAATTACAGGCGCAATTCTTACATTCGGGTAAAACCAGAACAGCAATAGTAATTTCGACTTTTCTCATTCTACACTACTCTGATTGACCTGAAATTTTGTAGGCACCTCTAAAATGTCATTCCCTACAACTTTCATGTTTTAAGATAAGGCCAATTCGGCCTCTAACTAGGAGCTAAAAATTCAGGCAGAATGTTCCCACTAAAACCCTAATTTTCTGAAATTTCTTCCAAACCAGAAATTGGTTGCAATTAATCACTCTTTCCACCTCCTAGAGTCATTATATACCATTTCCAATCATCATAGATAGCCACACAATCATGCTTATATTAAACCAGAAAAATCTCCAAAAATAATAAAACTTCATCACTTCAACCACAAATCAAGAAATAATCCATAATATTGCATCTCATACTATCACTAATCATGATTTAAGCATCAATTAAGGGAGGAGGGTGGTTCTTCACAACTCACCTTAGAAACAAGAGAGAGAAATCAATTGGTCACCTTAACTTTCCAAATAACTTCATACAACAACTCACAAACACTAATTGAAGAGGTTTTATGGAGAAATTTCAAGTTTCAATGGTTGGTTTTGATGATTTGGAACAAGCTTGAAGAGTTTTCTTCCTTGTGCTTAGAGTAAGAGAGAGAGAGAAAGAGAGAGCCGGCCACTTATGGAGGATTTTTGATGATTTTTTGTCATTTTTGGTTTATTTAAGTCAAATGGTAAGACCATGAATAGTGGTCTTAAAGGTAAACCCATTCACATGGTGACACTTGTCACCTTTTATTAAATGCTTACCTATCTTGTCTCTCTTATACCAATCCACTTAGCCTCCTCTAATTATCTCTTAACACCCGGTAAATTAATTCCAGTATCCAAAACTTAATGTAGTTGGCCGAATTTTTTCGAACTTTTCGCACTAGTGGGTCCCACGTCCGGTATATGCTCTTAATTTCTCAAAACCTATTCGATACTAGAAAAATCATCTAAAAATTATATCTGCTCCTTAAAATAATCTAGAAATTTTCCTAATCACGAAAATGCAGAAAACAAGCCATGAAAGATTCTAAAACCTAGAAAATGAAAATTACGGGTTCTCACACTCTCTCCCCCTTAAAAGAATTTCGCCCTCGAAATTTCTCACCTTAACTCACGAAAAGGTTAGGGTACTTCGTTCGCATCTCCTCTTCCACTTCCCAGGTAACTTCCTTTACCCCATGGTTTCTCCACAGTATCTTCACTAACGGAATCTGCTTGTTTCTGAGCTCATTGACTTTCCGGTCAAGTACTTGGACAGGTTTTTCTTCGTAAGCAAGCGATTCGTCTACGTCGATCTCCTCTGGTTATAAGATATGGGATGGGTCGGGATAGTACTTCTTGAGCATTGAGACATGAAATACGTCGTGGATTCTCGAGAGACTTGACGACAGTTCTACTCTATACGCTACCGCACCTATCCTCTGCAAGATCTTGTAAGGTCCGACAAATCTCGGTTGAAGCTCCTTTCCTTTGCCTGCCGTGACACTCCGTAAAGGGGTGACTTTAAGAAATACATGGTCTCCAACCTCGAACTCCAAATCTTTCCTTCTATTGTCTGCGTAGCTCTTTTGTCGGCTTCGAGCTGTTTGGAGTCGTTGCCGTATCAACTTGACCTTTTCTCGAGCTTCCTCTATCCAAGGAATAGTGGTTGGATCTAATGCCTTCCTCTCGCCAACTTCATCCCAGTAAATTGGTGATCGGCATTTTCGTCCATATAGTGCTTCATATGGAACCATTTGAATCGACGAATGGTAGCTGTTGTTGTACGCAAACTCTACCAAAGTCATGTGTTGACCCCAGTTACCTCCAAAATCCAGAATGCAAGTTCGTAGCATGTCCTCGAGAGTTTGAACGGTTCGTTCTGATTGTCCATCCATCTGAGGGTGATAGGTTGTGCTCAAGTTGAGTTTCGTCCCTAGAGTCTCCTGGAACTTTTGCCAAAACCGAGATACGAAACGTGGATCTCGATCGGAGACGATGCTCACCGGAACACCGTGTAGCTTTACAATCTCGTCCATGTACAGTTGAGCCAACTTGTCCATGGAATACTTCATGTTCACCGGCAAGAAATGGGCCGACTTGGTTAATCGATCGACGATCACCCAAACGACATCGTGTCCTCACTGCGTTCGCGGCAAACCTGAAACGAAGTCCATGGTGATGTTTTCCCACTTCCATTCAGGTATCTCAAGGGGTTGTAACAAGCCCGATGGTTTTTGATGCTCTGCTTTAACTTGTTGGCAAACGAGACATTTTTGCACGTACAGAGCAATTTCCTTCTTCATATTGTCCCACCAATAGGTTCCTTTCAGGTCTTGATACATCTTGCTACTACTCGGATGGATTGTATACTTAGATCGATGGGCTTCCTCTAGAATCTCCATTTTCAATGATTCATCCTTCGGCACCACTATTCGGTTTCGGTATTTTAAAATACCCTCATGACCAAAATTGAAATTAGTGGTTTCTCCTTTTTCCACTTTCTCTCCCTACTTCCGTACCATCTGATCCTCCTTTTGAGCTTCTTTAATTCTCTCCAAGAGAGTGAAAGTCACTTTAATATTGCCAAAAATCACCTTATGGCTCCCAGAGCAGGGTTTCCACTCGCAAACCGACTCGAGCAAATTCCACTCTTTAATCATTAAGCTTGCTACCTGAGCTTTGCGATTTAGGGCATCGGCCACCACGTTCGCTTTTCCGGGATGATAATTGATGGTACAGTCGTAATCTTCCAGAAATTCCATCCACCGCCGTTGCCTCATGTTCAATTCCTTCTGTGAGAAGAGATACCTCAAGCTTTTGTGGTCGGAGTAAACTTCGAAAGTTACCCTATATAAGTAGTGTCTCCACTTTTTAAGAGCGAAAACAACGGCAGCTAGCTCCAGTTCATGGGTCGGGTAATTCTGCTCATGAGCTTTTAACTTCCTCGAGGCAAAAGATATCACATTTCGGTTTTGCATTAATACACAACCCAGGCCTTCTCGTGACGCATCAGTATACACAACAAACCCGTCACCTCCATTTGGCAAGACAAGAACTGGGGCCATGGTCAATCTCTTCTTTAATTCTTGAAAACTTGTCTCACTTCGGGCGTTCCATAAGAACCGACCATGTTTCTTCGTTAAATCGGTTAGAGGACCGGCTAGTTTGGAGAAATCCTTGATAAAACGCCGGTAATATCCAGCCAGTCCTAGAAAGCTGCGGACCTCTGTGGGAGTTTCTGGCCTCTTCCAATTAGTCACAACCTCTACTTTCGCCGGGTCGACTGAAATACCCTCTTGAGAAATTACGTGCCCCAGAAAAGCAATTTTCTCCAGCCAAAATTCGCACTTGCTGAATTTGGCATACAGTTGATGGTCTCTCAGGGTTTGCAAGACAGTCTTCAAGTGTTGCTCATGCTCTTTACGGGTCTTGGAATAGACCAGGATGTCATCGATGAAGACCACTACAAATCGTTCCAGGTAGGGCTTAAAAACCCTATGCATTAGGTCCATGAAGGCGGCAGGAGCATTGGTTAGTCCAAAGGGCATCACTGCGAACTCGTAATGCCCATATCTCGAGTTGAAGGCGGTTTTCGGAATATCCTCCTTCCTGATTAGTAACTGGTAGTACCCTTGGCGGAGGTCCAGTTTCGAGAAAACCACCGCTCCTTGCAACTGATCAAATAGCTCATCGATATGGGGCAGTGGATACTTATTTTTAATTGTAATATTATTCAGGCCTCGATAATCAATACACATCCTCAAACTACCATCTTTTTTCTTCACAAACAGTACAGGAGCTCCCCAAGGAGACCCACTCTCTTGAATGAATCCCCGCTCTAGAAGGTCCTGTAATTGCAACTTTAGCTCCTTGAGCTCAGCAGGAGCCATTCGGTATGGTGTTTTTGAGATGGGTGAGGATCCCGGTAGCAGGTCTATTTTGAATTCAATTTCTCTTTCCGGAGGTAAGGCTACTAATTCATCAGGAAACACGTCCGGAAATTCCTTCACTATGGGCACATCCTCCACTTTCAACTTATCTGTGGGGGTGTTAATCAAAAAGGCCAAAAATCCTTGCGCCCCTCGACTTAGCAATTTCCTAACCCGAATGCCCGAAATCAAAGCAGATGAGGCTAACCGACCCCTTATATCCAACCTTAAGGTCGCCTCACCAGGAATGTGGAATTCGACCACTTTTGTTTTACAATCCAGTTGGGCATTGTACCTGGCTAGCCAATCCATACCCAATATCACATCATAGCCCTTAATGACCAAGTTTATCAAGTCCCCTAGCAATTTCCTTTCTCCTACCCACACTTCACAATTCCTATAAACCATACTAGTAACCAACCGTTGATTCCCCGTAGGTGTACTAACTTCTAGGTCGTATGGTAAACTAGCAGGTTTTATATCGATGCCACACATGAAATCAGGGTTAACAAAGGAATGGGTGGCACCAGGATCAATTAAAACTTTGGTAAAACGGTGAAAAATAGGGATCGTACCTTCTACGACCTCTGAGGAATCTGGGACCTGTCGAGGTTCTAAGGAATAGACTCGAGCTGGCACCTTAGGTTTCGCCTCATTCCCCTTATTCGGTCCCGTATTGGTCTTTGGCGTGGTTTGAGTTCCCCTTCCGTCTTGCGTTATGAGTGGGCAGGTAGCAAGCTGGTGGTCTGCGCTTCCGCAACGTAGACATTTACCTCCCTTCTTCCAGCAATTGTCTTCAGAGTGATTCGGCTTTCCGCAGTACCCGCAAGGTCCACGAGACGCCGAACCTGAGCCCTTCTAGAAGTTTCCACCTTGGCCTCTCCCGGTTGGGCCGCCCCTAGACTGAGCCCCTCTGTCGGAACCTGACTGTCGCCCACCTCCAGCTCCGCGTCCAAACTTGGAGGGAGTACCTTTGTCCCCTTGTCCGGAGCTGCTTCCAAGGAAGCCTCGCTTCTTAGCGTGGAAGTTCCGGACTTGCAATCGAGCACTTTCTACCCTTTGGGCCTTTTCTACGACCTCGCTAAAAGCATTGATTTGAGCCACTGCGAGGTCCTTTTGGATTTCGACGTTCAAGCCCTGGATGAAACGCCTGATTCGCCGTTGCAATGTCATGATCAGCTCAGGCGCAAATTTGGACAAACGGGTGAACTGACTCTCGTATTCCGCCACCGATTGAGTTCCTTGGCGGAGTCGGATGAACTCGTCTTCCTTCCTCTCCTGAACTAGAGGAGGGAAGAATTTTGCATTAAATTTCCTGATAAAATTCACCCAAGTCCTGGGCGTTTGTTCCCGTTCCCATTTTTGGCGTATGACGTTCCACCAGGAATGGGCCGCCCCTTCTAATTGGAAAACGGCAAAAGTCACATGCCGTTCATCGGTGTAGTGCAAAGCCACAAATATATCGACCATCTTCTCGAGCCATCGCTCTGCAACATCCGGATCAGGTCCCCCAATGAACTTGGGTGGAACAAACTTTTGAAAACGTTCAAGAGCTCTGTCTTCGCTCTCGACATGATTGCCAGGGTTTCCAGGATTAGGGTTTGGATTCTGGCCTTGTTGCTGCACTACTTGTGTCAGCAAGTTAGTCATTTGCTGCATAGCGGCAGCGATTTGCACATTGGGGTCAGGGTTAGGTCCAGTAGAGGTTTCCCCAGTACCCCTATCTGGTGTGGGTTGTCTATTACTGCGCCCACGTCCCCGTCCACTACGTGTTCCTTCCATAAACTTTACTTGGTCTAGGCAATGGTACTAAACCAATATAAAACAATGCATGTAAGTAAAACCCAAAGCTTTTCCAAACAAAGATATACATACCAAACAAGGCAAACAACACGCATATATACAATCAGTCAAGTCAAGTACAAGCATGGACAATCCCCAAGGGAATGGCCTCATCAAAAGAAATATACACGTAGCTAATCTAGCCGCACAAAATGATTAGCTAAGGCCCTTCTCTCTATCCACCCTATATACAAAACCAAAACTATCCAAAACAACTCTAGGAGTCATAACCTAGACCGACGACGAGCTATGAGACCCACCCGACGGAGTGGATCCAACCCCAGCCTCAGGACCCGCGCATGAGTCCTCATCACTCACGCCCTCAACCACGTCAGCGCAAAGATTCAGGATCGATGCAGCTCGAACCTTCACCTTGCGAGCTCGCTTACTCTCGCGCTCTTGGACCTCCTTCAGCTGAGCGCAGAGGTCATCAACCCTATCCTCTGCATCAAGCACGTCGTACTTCAGACCCTCAATGCGCTCGGCCTGTCTCTCATTGGCCGCCCTAAGTTGGGTCACCTCGGCCTCCAGTCGAGCATTCTCTCCGGCCAACTCCTTACGCTCTTTGTCCACTGCAAACACGAGAGCGTTAGGATAGGCATACTTATGTTTACACTCACACCGTCGAAGACGGTTAGACGGGCTCCAGCGCACGACGGCCCTTCCTGGCCGTATCTGGTACGGGATCACTGGGAGCGCTACACGAGGTCGCTCGCCTGCAGGGTCACCACTCGATCCACTAGATCCGTCCATCCTACACCAAAAGCAATTAACCATAAATAATCTTAAAGGCCATAAACAATAAACCCTCAAATCAAGCATTCCTAGAACACCCAGGCTAATTCAAACCTAGGCTCTGATACCACCTGTGACAGCCCCACCTTCCCCTAAGGCGAACCAAAGGGGTTAGCGGACTGCCTGCCCAACTCTCGCCAGGACTAACAGTGCAGTTTAGAGCGATCTATTGCGTTCCGAAACTTACAAACGCGCATAAACAAGGCAAAAGGGTAAAATAACTCAAAATAAAAAAATGAAATTCGGAGTCGGCCATGAATAGTAACTGACCCGTCAGAACGCAACCAAATATCAAACAAACATTCACATCTTGAACTTTAGCAATTACAATCCAAAGTGACATACACAAGTTCTCAAAAGTTAATATATACACGGTTTGCCAAATTGAAAGTGAAAACGGCCCTAAAGATACATTTAGGGTTTGACTTTATATACAATACAAAAGAGATATACATCTAGTTCATTCGGCAACCATCTATCAAGATTCATTCCAAAAAGAGTCATATTCCTTTAAGGAAAACAAAAGGAACGGTGTGAGCTAATTGCCCAGTGAGATACTATCACTTACGCACACAAGTGCATATAAGCATCAAGCTTTCATTCAATATAGTAAAAATAAGCAAAGGCACACGTCAAATATGGTGATAAAAGGATATAGATGGCTCTCAAGAGCCCTTTTCTCGTTTGCATTTCTTGATCGGACGTCATTGACTCTCTGTCAATGTTCAAAAGTAACCAACCGTAGACTCCACTTTACTTCCACTCCTTCCACCTAACATCCCCCTACTGGGCCCGAAATCCAAACACTTGCACTTTGGTATTACTCGAGTAAACCGAAATCGAGAGTCTCGCATACTACAAGATTCCATATAACACTTCCCCAAGGCATATCAATTGGCACGACTAAGCCCTCGTCGGCTCGATTCAATCAACTACCAATGGGGTTGAGCTCAAAAATAACAATTGTAGTCGTTGGATACTCGTCCAAACGACACCAAGCCATGTATTTTCATTTCAAGTAACACTTCATGTAACATTCCAATCACATGATAACAAGAATATAAGGCACACAGTGAGAGTGATAAAGTACACTTTCACTTCAAGCAATTAACATTCAAAGCATCAAGTTCAAGTATCAACGCCATATATTAACACACAAGTGAGTAGTACACTCACCAAGCTCGCAAATGTTGTTTCATGCACTTCCGTCAAAAGAACGTTGTGCACCACCGTCACGCCCTAAAACATGCAAACAAGTACAATGAGACTCGATAACGAGTCATAAACCAAGGCCAAACATGACCCCAATAGGGTTCCATAAGCATACACAAACATTAGAGGAAACCAGAAAATTCGGAAATGCAATTAGCTTTGGCCCTGAAAAAAATAGTTTTTGACCTCGTTTTGCGGTAATGGCACCAATTTCACTACGATTATCGGATGAAAGTGTACGATACACCGATTCGAAACTAAAAGACAGGGCTACAACATCACAGAAGGTCACTCAACCCAGTTTTGAGTGCAAACAGGTCAAAAATGCAAGATACTACATCAAAACCGTAAAACCAGATTCACAAAACGCATTCTAGCGGAAACATCATAACTCAGGCTCTCGAAGTCCAAATCCAGAAATTCCAAAACCAGCTGAAAGCTAAGAAACAAGGCTACATTTCATCAGAAGGCCTCAACAACCAATTCGAAAGCAATTCCAGCCAAAACAACCAATTACAGGCGCAATTCTTACATTCGGGTAAAACCAGAACAGCAATAGTAATTTCGACTTTTCTCATTCTACACTACTCTGATTGACCTGAAATTTTGTAGGCACCTCTAAAATGTCATTCCCTACAACTTTCATGTTTTAAGATAAGGCCAATTCGGCCTCTAACTAGGAGCTAAAAATTCAGGCAGAATGTTCCCACTAAAACCCTAATTTTCTGAAATTTCTTCCAAACCAGAAATTGGTTGCAATTAATCACTTTTTCCACCTCCTAGAGTCATTATATACCATTTCCAATCATCATAGATAGCCACACAATCATGCTTATATTAAACCAGAAAAATCTCCAAAAATAATAAAACTTCATCACTTCAACCACAAATCAAGAAATAATCCATAATATTGCATCTCATACTATCACTAATCATGATTTAAGCATCAATTAAGGGAGGAGGGTGGTTCTTCACAACTCACCTTAGAAACAAGAGAGAGAAAGCAATTGGTCACCTTAACTTTCCAAATAACTTCACACAACAACTCACAAACACTAATTGAAGAGGTTTTATGGAGAAATTTCAAGTTTCAATGGTTGGTTTTGATGATTTGGAACAAGCTTGAAGAGTTTTCTTCCTTGTGCTTAGAGTAAGAGAGAGAGAGAAAGAGAGAGCCGGCCACTTATGGAGGATTTTTGATGATTTTTGGTCATTTTTGGTTTATTTAAGTCAAATGGTAAGACCATGAATAGTGGTCTTAAAGGTAAACCCACTCACATGGTGACACTTGTCACCTTTTATTAAATGCTTACCTATCTTGTCTCTCTTATACCAATCTACTTAGTCTCATCTAATTATCTCTTAACACCCGGTAAATTAATTCCAGTATCCAAAACTTAACCTAGTTGGCCGAATTTTTCCGAACTTTTCGCACTAGTGGGTCCCACGTCCGGTACATGCTCTTAATTTCTCAAAACCTATTCGATACTAGAAAAATCATCTAAAAATTATATCTGCTCCTTAAAATAATCTAGAAATTTTCCTAATCACGAAAATGCAAAAAACAAGTCATGAAAGATTCTAAAACCTAGAAAATGAAAATTACGGGTTCTCACAACTAGGAATAGTATTTCTATCATGTGAAAGCATATATTTTGAATAGAGAAAAGTTTGAGGGAAACACATTCAATGTTAAGGATTTCAATATCATGTTGACATTTGGGGTATAGGTTTAGGATAAAAGGGTGTAAATTTAGCCTCTCTCATTCATTCATTGTAATTTACTATAATAAACAACTAAAATAACGAAATAAAAAAAGTAAGTCGTATATACATTAACAGTATATACACTATCATTTTTTGATTCATTACATGTGTGCAAAATTTGAATTTGGAATTCAAATTTTACATAATTGGCATTTATCTAACGCTGATAATATATACACTGTCAGTGTAGGAAAGATTAATCCATAAAAAAAGAATCAATCTTATATACACTGACAGTATATATACTATCACCGTTTGATTCATCACATGTGTGCAAAAGTTGAATTTCAAATTCAAATAGTAACAACAGTTAGTTCAAGTCTTGGAAGAGCCTATCCTTGGGAGTGCAATGTACATCTTTTCACCAGCACGTGGCTTGACTACATACGAACCCGTCAGTTTGGATTTGCAACAATTATGCTTTCAAAGTTTCAAACCCATAACACCTTCTGGCTTCTTCGATGGAAGAGCTATAAACATTCGTATAATCTATTTTTTTTTTGTTTTTTTTTTGTCAAAAGTCATTCATTTAGATCATCAAAATCTTTGATACATACAAAGACATGTACATACTAGCTGGCAACTGCCAGATAATCAGTTTGTGCAGCCGTAGAGGTCCACACAGGGAAGCTATTCTTCCACCTAGTTTCGTTGATAAGGTTAGTGGCGAATTTCGCCAAACCATGACTACATGTGTTGATTTCTCGCTTAACAAAGGAGAAAGTACAACGCCAAAAGCATGTCTATTTTGTGCTACCATATATCTGTCGTCCCCCCCACAAAGCACAAAACCAAAAAAAAAAAAAATTTAAAAGGTGAACAGTTAGCTATACAACTCCTCGTATTGGGTGCCAACAAGACACGCAAAGAAAATTTAAACAGGTTTTGACCATAAAGTAACTAAATTACTGGGTAGGGATATAGCATATTTAATATGCTACCTGAAACAATTACGAGAGGTCAAGGGTCCTTTACAACTTTTACCACAACAGAACACTCCATTAGGGTTAACCACCTCTAATCTGGTCATGAAATACCTATACACTAAAGGAACAAGAACGCTACCTAAATCTAAATGCTGCCATATCATTCATAGCTCCCTATACAGATGCATGTAGTTTATCCTATGGCTTATTCAATTCACTAGCAAGTTGAAAAATGACAGTCTCCTTGGACATGTCTTTCTTCAAAATGAAACAAATATTATTTTGGCTATCAAAAGTCTATAAAGCACCAATTAACCAAATAAGCATCAGCTAAAGCCTGCCATATTTTGTACACATCTGCAAGTACACATTACATCACCTAAGTGCAGATGTGTGTGACATTGGATACGTCACTGGACCCATGGCCACTGGTGCACCGGGAACCATGGTTCCAGGAACTGGAGCTCGGACACCATATGCCATATGTGCAGCTGGTGGAAGATTCACTGGTGTCCCGACTGCAGAAACAAGTGGTCCACCCACTGGTTGCCCAATAGTTGTTGTACCATACATTCCAATTCCAGGAGCCGCAGTAGGTGCTTGGGAAGGTGGTTTGTTAGATTTTGCAGATGAACCACTTGCAGCAGGACCATTTGTCTGACCAGTTATTGGACCTTGGGGTACTGAAACATCTCCGGTATTGACACTGGTAATATCATGAATACTCGATCGCCGTCTGTCTTTGTTCATAGAGTTCAAACGAATGAAATATTTCTGAGCGTGGCTAGCCACTTGTGTAGGAGTCCGCGTCACAACAAAGTTGCGGGAGATACTTCGCCAATCACCTTTCCCATATTTTTCCAAACCAAGAAGGAACAACCTGATATCAAACCAGAGAAAGAAAGCAAAGCATTCATCATGACTGCTATAGTCATAGTGGAGGATAAGATTGACATGAAGGTAAGATGAAGTAAAAATAAACACAAAGGGGAAAATGTACAGTATTTCCAAATATTTCTCCTTGGATGAAGAAAATCAGGCGCATGCATCCCATTCTGTAGTTAATTAAATACTTCAGCTAATAGCCAATTTCTTGAGGTTTCAAGGACTCGTCCATTTCAAAGAAATAAAGCAGTAACATTCCTTTTGGTCGTCTATGTACTAAATTGATGGGTATACATATTTCCAGAATCAAAATTGCTAACTTCATTATCTGCCAAAGACACTTTTTTTTCATAGAATGAAATAAATCATAATAGATAATGAAAGGTTCAATTCCAGGACACTGTGTGATCTATTCTTCATCAAGGTTGCATGTTTCTTTTACCTTCCTGTCAGCTATTTGACTCTGAACTCTCATGATTGGCAACAAAACTAAAGGGCAAAGTTCACAAGAGAAAGGGAAACAATATGCTGAAGCAGTTAAAACCCATTTTTGCCACAATCTTAGTACCACATCTATGGCATTGTAACAATTTTCAAACGCAACAGGAAGGATTTGAGGCTTCAAGGTCCATTTTTTAAGCAAGCACGATAAAGAACTGTGGAGGACTGATACTTCCAACTTGTTAGGGTCACACTTATTTGAAGTTCACAAGAGTAAGATTCTCAGAGAAAGGGAAACAATATGCTGAAGCAGTTAAAACCCATTTTTGCCACAATCTTAGTACCACATCTATGGCATTGTAACAATTTTCAAATGCAACAGGAAGGATTTGAGGCTTCAAGGTCCATTTTTTAATTCAAGCAGGATAAAGAACTGTGGAGGACTGATACTTCCAACTTGTTAGTGTCACATTTATTTGAAGTTTTCCAGCCAAAAAGCAGAATCCAAAATCCCATTGCAACATGTGCATCAATATTTATAAGAACACTTCCCATAGCATGAAAAAATAACCCAGTAAAGTCACCAAAAACTGAACTGCTCCAAAATGCTCGGAACAGAAATCATTGTTGCAGGATTGAAGACTACACGATAAGAAAAATTCTGCTAACTGTTTCTCTATCCCTGCTTGGAAAAATTTTTCAGGCATCATTGACAACTTTTTCAGGCTTTGGTAATAAAACCACAAGTTCCAGCTCTCATGCATTCCTCATTAACAGGAATACATTAACTGTAGGTGATTAGCATTAGTGCGCACATACTGAAAAGTAAAAATAGTACTTCATTAAATGCACTGAATATGCTTCAAGAAGGTAAAATCCCCATGCTGACCAATTTCTAAAATGGTTTATAACAGCAGATCTTCTGAATGCCCCTCTTAGACAGTTCCCCTAGAAGATAGTAAGTGCAACTAAAACAGTTAATTTCCATGAGGCTCACTAAACTATGGAATTCTTTTGATCAAGTCCTTCAAGTATGAGTTTCTTCCACTTTGTTCCCTTTAATTTGTCTACTTCTGCCCCTCCAACAACTCAAAGAACAATTTATTTACCATGAAAAGTTCCATGCTAAATATGCAAGAACTAGGGCATTCCCATCAATAAAGTTTAACTGAGAAATCAAGGTTAAAAAAAAAGACAATTTCATGAAATCCTCTATTGATAAGAGGCAAGACTCCAAAGTTTAGAGATTCCACACCTCCGTCCACCAAAAACTCGGTATCTTAAGTTCTGAGGATCGTCATGTATGTGCATCTTTATATTTGTATGTATAGTTTTTATAATTTCAGTGGTATCCTTCCCACAAAGCATCATTACTTGTGTTTATTCAGACACATCCATAATGTTCGACATTCATACTTTACAGTAGAAAGGAAAACGAAAGATGGGACACATTCATGCCAAAATTTGCCTTCTCATAGACAGTGCTCTACGAGATTTCCCAAACTACATAAACTCACAAGGTGCTAGTAATATTTACTAAGCACATAAACAAATTTACCCCTTGGACATTTTAGCAATTATTAGAGATTATTAACTGATTCAGTAATGCCTAATAGATAAGGCATCTTATTACTGTCAATGATGTCTGTTATTTAACATATGAAATTTGAAAATGATAGGTGAGATTAGCTTAAGTCAACCAATAAAGAGAAGCAGAGGCTTCAAATCTACATAAATATAGCCAGAATCTCAGAAATCAAGATAAATGATAGCTATGCTCGACATCCTAGGCTATGCTGGATAGATAATCACTATTGTTGCTTGTAACACAAATAATATAAAATATTACAAACTAGCTAGATACTAGAATTCAGAAAAGGATTGTCCTGAAATCCGAGTTTGCATTAGAAAACTCATAGCTCAAGATTAGTCTAAGAAAGAACCAAGTAGAAGTTCTTGCAAACAAACTCCTTTCAACAGAGAATAAAAGGAGAAATAAAGAATGTTAACCAACGATTAACTCTTAATTGGCACTTTAGATAGTCCATAACATTAAATGTGCCACTTGGCAAAAATACATTCAGCACAAAACTCCACAACTGTTCACTTGCCAACATGAAAACCTTGATAAAACTTTGTTTAATTTGGGCTTTCCTCACCTATTTCTAGGAAAAGGTACTTCAAATTATTGAATCAAAGAGCAGTTTTTAACAAAGACCACACAGATTATTTTCTTTTAAATACTCTACAGACACAGCTTGCATGTAATCCATCTGTAGCACAAAAAAAAAACTTTCAGATTTTTCATAACCTCTGGAATGTGAACATTCACGGAAACATAGGAGGCACATAGCACTAACTCATAGTGGAAGAGAAGTTTACGAAGTGATGAATCCCTACTTTTCTGAAACCTTTTTCATTCTGAAATTTAGGAATAGCAATAAGCAATTCAATCCAATTCACTGCTTATTGCTTCAACTCTTCTATTGGGTTCCAAATATTTAATAAGAGCATATTCCCTTTGAACAACTCGAAGTTGATTTTCAGAGTGAGAAAAAATATATTACTAACATTCCATGTTTGATCTATCAAAATGAAATCCTTGTCTTCTGTTCTGCAAACCATCTATCTCTTCACGTCTCTTTCATTTCTCTTCTCTGTCCTGATAAGTTTCAGCTTTTATATAAAAACCTTTAAAAATATTGTTCTCCAGGATCTAACAACCAAATGGTACATTTGAATAGCAAAGAAAGTGGAAGGTTAAACAAAGCCAGCATTTCCCCCTTCTAAGCGTTTGATTTGCGGGAAAGTAGTGTATCAACTACTCTGCAGGAATACTTTCGTGTTTTCTGTCCCAGAATGCAAGCTAAACATAATATTCTCCATGACTACCAACTTTCATTTGCAAGCTTTTGAGTTAAATGAAACTAAAACCCTAAGTTGTATTTGTTTTTTCTTTACCTACATAAGGTCACCTTTCCGCCAACATGGGCCAAACAAAGTGTAAAGGTTCTCCAAGAGGGGGAAAACAAAGCCAGACTTCGATCAGCATATTTCACATGCATGCACAGGAAGAGACAGAGACACACATGATAATCTTTGTATCTTTCCACAGACTTGTAAAACGATGTTGAAGAATATCCAGAAAAGCTACCTCAAACTGAAAACTAAAGTGACCATTACACAAAAGATTCTCTAATGAGTGGGATATTACTTCAGAAAATGTCAGATCAATCCACTACAAGGAGTTCAATTTCATTGTGCAGCAAGCAAACATAATACGATAAGTTTGATAATAATATGAAATCAATCAGGATGCTGGAAAATGAAGGGAAATCAGAGTTGGCAAAGTTTAAATAGCTGACATATATATGTAACATCCGATGATTCCAAAACAGTACCAATCAGACTCCTGATTTAAAGCTAAGGTACGGAGATGAGGAAGAAATACATGAAATTTATGAATGCACCTATTAAATCACATAGTCGAATTTCGAACTATTCAAGTGTGAAGCCATTTAACGCAACACCTATAAAGTTATAGGCGCTTTTAATCTTTAGTGTGTTTTTCTCTCATCAATCACAGGAAGCATGAAGAATTAGCAAAGGCATCTGGAAATAAAATGCAACCCTAAAATTAGGTAAATTGATATCAAAGTCACTCCTAAAGCTAAAACAATTAATTCAGGAACTAATCCCCCAAAAAGATAACCATATGGCTACAATTGAGAATTAACTTGTCCTACTAGGTTTGAGTCATACAAAGCACGCAAGAAGCAAATGCTGCTCTTCTGTAATAAATGAAAATATTATTCAGGAAGCTACACATAGCACAGTTAGCTTTGGGGTTAATTTGTGCAAGGATTTTGTTTGGCATGGAAAAGCTTTGACAGAAATTAGTCAAAGATTATAATCATCCTAGGTATGACCTAAAATATCCTCATGCCCTTTTCTAACTATTTTAGTGAAACATGGCTTTTATTTCAAAATTCTGTAATTCTAACAAATGTAAATATAACAAAAAAGGATCTCAAGAAGAAGGCTCCTCAGCTGGAAGTAGAGTATCCCAAGCAGAATTTAAAGAATAAATGAGGTGCCAAAAAGGCAAAGTAAGACAATAGGAAAAGCAAGTTCCCCATCCCCTCCTTCCTGCTCTTTTAGCTTTTCTCTTCTTTTCCAAGTTGGTTTTCTTTCAATAGTTCTTTTAATCAGTGTGTAGTTTCCCATTCTGCACTTAACTACAATTCTATACACTTAATTAACAAGTTTATTCACTGACATTTGTCTGAATTATTCCCAAGTCAAGAGTATTACGAAATTTCATGTAGGTATATAACTCACGCTAACAACATTGTGCAGAGAACTGAAGAGTGAACTTGATTGCAACTTTAACCACCTCAAGGTTGGGAAAATAATTGACTGTTTTTTAGGCAACAGCAACACAAATAAGCAAGAAGGGAAAAAATTACATGTTAGTAGTATGGGTAAATCCATACCACCTATTATTATCACATATAAGGCACTGCAACCATAATTCCATTGTGCTTACCTCACAGTAACGTGGTACAATTAACATGTGGAAGATATTGCTTCAGCAACATCAATAAAATCAGAAATTCAGGATAAAATAAAGACAAAGTGAGCTAGCAATAACACAATCCAACCTACCACACTATTTATGAGATACAATATACTTTTTAGCCCATCCCTATGACCATTACGCAGTTAGTAAGCCACAAAAAGTATCCCCCTTGAATTACACAACCTTGTGCGATCACTAAAGAAGGACTCACAGTAACTAAAGGAAGAACCATAGCCTTTCTTTTCTGAGACTAAGTAATACCTATACCATAAGATGACAATAATTAAGTTGAGTTACAGAACAAAGAATTCTGATTGAGTGCAACATAATTTACCTGTGTTCATCCTCTGTCCAGGCAATCCCTTTGCGCCGCTCCTGATCTGATCTTGAAGCCTTGCCTCCATGGTTAGACTCGCTGCTAAAGTGTCCCAAATTGCCACTTTTCTTGCCTGTTCCTTCATCACCAGCTTGGCTTGTTGAACCATCTAAACAAGAACTATAGCTAGGTAAAGGTACACAGCCAGACTCGATCCGATTAACGTCATCAACCAAAATCTCATAGTGATGTTTAATCTCTTCTGAGGATTTTCCTGGGACATCAGCTGCAATTTTCTCCCAACGATCTGCAGAATCCTCAGGATAAGTAGCCAGCGCATTCTCAAATGCCTTATCTTGCTCTCTACTCCAGACAGCACTAGTTGATTCATCAGCTGTCATCTAGCCTAGCTTTCAATTGAGCAATTAAATTCTTCTTCAATTACAGAGAAAGATATCAAACAAAAGCTGAGCACTTCAGATCAAAGCTTGAACTATATTTCTGAACCACTGATTTTACTTAAATGGGATATCAGTAAATTCTTTGGAAATGAAGTTATGTATAAATAGCAAGTGATTGATTGGTAGATTTGAACTGTGAAAGGAGATGTGTCGGAGCAAAGCAGTAAGCAAGAATAAAGACAAAAGCCCTAAAAATAGCCAAGTGAACTGCACTGAGTACCAATAAATATCAACAAGAATCACAAGGAAGTGAGGGAGACGCTAGCTGATGATGAATTCAATGGTGATTTGCTTCAGAAATGATGAAATGGACAATTGTGAAATGCTGACCCTATTGATGTACAGAAGTTAACAACTTCGGTTAGACCATGAGAAATATCTGAAAACCATAAAACCCCAAAAAGGATGCAATAAATAAAAGCAATAGAAAGGCCAAAAAGGGAAAAGAAAAAATCTGACAAATTTATTTGTTGACGGTGAATTCAATTCAAGACAGTAATTAGTAGTACTGATTAGAGCTGTCCATGGTGATGACCTGTGAAAGAGACCACCAAGAAAGAAACCAAACAAAGGAGAAAAACCCAGAAAGTCTAAAATGGATAGAAAACAGTATTCAAAATCCCATTTCTGCTGCTTTCTCTACCAAATTCCAATAGCCAAAAGCCATCCTGATAACAACAGTTTTCACAGAACCAGGCCCACAACAACTATTAGTAGCACTAAAATTCTTACACATTACTCATAAAAATCTCTCTTTTCACAGTCCAATTTTGAGACAGTCAAATAATGAAAGTACTGTAAAAATCCAATCTTTTCACATCAACAACACACCAAAAAGTTGTTCAAGAAAACAACAAAAATGAAATTAAATACTACAAAAAAAAAGGTTCTGCTTTCTAATCCTGTGACTGCACATAAGACCAATACACCAGAGCCCACAGAAGCATACTTTATGGCAAATAGGAAAAACCCATTTTCTCTTTCGAACCAAAAACTAAAGAAAAATAATGAAACAGTAGAAATTCTTACTTTTACAACTAGTACTCTATAATTAATCAGTTAAATTGGCAAGCAGCCCCATGGGGTGGTTCTAGTACCAGTACTTTTCAACCATACTTGAGTAGGCAGAGCCAGTTCCTAGATTCCCACCAACGCTACTAAACAATCTGAAAGTGACAGCTACAATCAAACATGCAGATTTAAAAAGAAAAAAAAACTCCAAAATATTCACAAAATGTTAACCTTTTTTACTGCAAATAAATGCTGTAATCATTTCTTGTACTAGCATACCATATTAAGTACTAGATTGAGTAGAAACCAAAACTTACTTTTATCAAAAGGGATCTTTCCTTAAGTTCTTGTCTTATAATCTGTGGATTTTCTCAGCTACTAAAAATCTTTAAACAGAGAAAAAGAGAGATGGGTTTTGGATTAAATTAGTGATTAGTGAAGAAAATAATGGACTCAAGATGGACTGCAACAGGAATTAGACTCCAAAGTCACGAGAGGACACTAATAAAAGCAAAGCAAGGTTTTTGATTGTTAAAAGATGCCCATAAATTGGTTGTACATTACAAAAATAGGAAAAGGAAAAGAAAAAGTTAAAAAAATAAAAAAAATTGTCAGCAAATTATGACGTTGATAGGTTATGGACTCATGGTTATCCTGAAAAATCAGCAGCCCACAACCCAGAGAGCAAGGAGGGGAGTTGGGTGGGGCCCTAGAGTGGGATGGTCCCACCCGTCCATCCAAACAACTAGTTGCAACAATTGAATGTGACAGCTAATATGGGAGTGATTATAACCGATTGAAGGAAATACATACACGAGGGACCCTTTGTTCAATAACCTCAACTAGCTCATCAAGTATGGAATCTGTTGGTTGCTTTATCATCACTAATTTATTTAAGCCTCTATCTAACGATGCCATTAGAGACTCATTAAAATATAATATTTAAAAATGTAAAATTAAATAAAAAAGTGTATAAATACAAGAAGAGATAGTTATTATTGGTATGTATATACATAATAGATTAGATAAAATTTAGATATATTAACGAGAACATTCTGACGTGTATATAAATATTAGTATGTTTTAGTCATTAAAATTTTTCTAATTTACCAAAGATAGCCACCTTAACTAGCTATAACTTATATTTTTGGACAAACCAAAAAATGTGTGTTTTTATCAGTTGAGTGAAAAAATGTACGTTTTTACTAATTAAATAACTATGCAATTACGTTTTTATTAGTTGAAAGACTATTTTGGTAAAAAAAGAAGAAGTGTATTTGACTAAAATAAGGAATCTTAAATAATTAAGTGATCTTTTGTGCTATTTGCTCTTATTAATAATCATCTCATACGAACACAAACATATACGGAACTAATGTACATTAAATTTTAATAGTAAGATGGTTGTATAGTAAAATTTTTCACGGCTAGCAAAATTGCAAATGTGGGTATTTATGGGATGCCATATTTTGTTATGTCGTGTCAAAGTCTTTCAAATCTCAGTCATTTCGAATTTGTTGGTTTGACAAAACAGACCATGATTTGGGGATGAATTTTTGTTATGAATTTTTTGTACTTTTGTTTGTATGACGTCTTTGGTCTAGCTTGAGATGTACCATTGATATATTGTTTCGTGCTTGCAAAGGTTTGTGAAATTATACAATATAAAATAAATTAATTTTTTATATACTGATAGTATAATGATTTTTTTACACTAATAATTATGAATGTATGAACATGTGCATGATTTGAATTTCAAATTTGAATTCATATTATATATCAATGATCTAAACCTACTAGTATAAAAAAAATTATACACTAACAATGTATAAAAAAGTTATCCAATGAAATTATTAGACTAATCATCCATAAGTTTTAAGCTGATTATAATCTAATTGAGTATTAAAGATGCAGAAAATCTCAAGAGTAAAGATAAAATATTCGAATTGAAGTATTATTGATGGGCTAATTTTCACTGTTGATCATACTTGAACTTACTCTTCGATGCAATTTAATGCGACGGGAACTAATAATCATTGTTGAAATTAATTGTTTCTATAATTTTTTATGCCTGTTTTCTCCCCCATGCATTTATATGACACAAAATGATATACTGTACATAATCTTCAATCCAAATGGGTGCCATCTTAATAAATTGTCTATTAGAATAGGAGGAGGAAGGGGGATTGAAAATGGAGCAACGAGCAAAGCATGATTTTTGTTTTGTTTTTTTCAGTAGGAAAATGGTGTAATTTGAGAATCAGTGAGGAGGTAAGATTTGAGCTCAATACCTCCAATTTTTTAGATCTCAACCTCAGCAACTGTACCAAAACCTCCTCAACGTGCAGAGCATGATTGTATGTTTTATGGGTGAATCATCACCTTCTCCCTTTGAGCATGAAATGATACAAAGTTTTCTGCAAACTCACTCTTTGAGTCACTGCCTCTTTTCAGACTATTTCTCAATTGGACCAAATCAACTTGTTGAATATTATATGTTATCCTATCTAGATGATAGGAGACAAAAAGATGTTAGGAGTGGGACCTAACCAATTATTTGTAAGATAAAAATTAGGGTTAATTCCACTTTGTCCCCCCAAACTTTGGACGATTACTCACTTAAGTCCCTAAACTTTAAAATGGAACACTTAAGTCCCAAAACTTATAAATACCTCCCACTTAAGGAAAATTGTTAACAAATCCTGAATGCCGTTGGTTGTCGAAGTGTCCCATTTTATAAGGGTTTAGGGATTAAAGTGTCACATTTTATAAGTTTAGGGACTTAAGTGGGAGGTATTTATAAGTTTAGGGACTTAAGTGTCCCATTTTGAAGTTTAGGGACTTAAGTTGATAATCGTCCAAAGTTTGGGGGGACAAAGTGGAATTAACCCTAAAAATTAACATCTGATTCGTAAAGGTGACGAAGGGATTATGTTTGCACTTGCAGTAACAATTAACAAAGAGGGAGATTCTTAGGTGGACAATGCCTTTTGTTGGCGTTAGGGAGACTTCTACGCCACCATTTGAACTAGTGTACATCCATTCATCTACTTTTCGTCTACTGTCATTTATACTACTATATTATCAAGTTTTCATTAGAATGAAATCACAGGTAGCTCTAAAAACAATGCTAAATGCAGGTCAAATAGAGAAAGGTTGAAATTACACGGTGTATAGATATTAGTGTTAATGAGTACGTACTTCTTATCCAATCATTAGCAATCGTATCTTTTTTCTTAGTTGTAGGCATTATTGGTAGTAGTTCCCAAGTTAGGTATTCTAAGATCCTTTTAATTGAGTGGAATGATCTATTCTAATGTGAATTAAGCTCCTCATTGAAGTATACATGTAATAATCCAAAATATTTTTAGTTTAAGAGAGACACTAAACCTTACAATGAGAAAGAAAAATGAGGAGAGTTGAGAATCGAACACGAATTCTTACATATGATAAGAGAAAAGAAGGACAAGTTGAGGGTCAAAGCAGAATTTCATATTTCGTTCTTTTAGTTTTGAGCTTTCTGAGAAAAAGTTTTGAAACAAAATGCATACTAAATAACTAACAAAATGGATCAAATGATTTATATCTTTGTTATGTATTTTATGTAAATTCATAGAACCGTTATTTACTTATTGTTAGTTTTCCTCATAGAGCGTACTTCTTTGGAATAAATTCTTTACTTCTTGCAAATTAGCATGCTAAATTAGTTGACTATAAAAAATAGGATAGTTATCCCAATTTTTTTTGGGATAAAACACAAGCCAATAATATTAACAAACTTGCTTCATTGACCAACACGATTTGTTTGACAAAGAAAGTTGCATTAATGACAGAAAATATATAAAACATGTCACAAATATATCGGATCTGATAAATTATTACATTTAATAGAGTTACAAAATAAGAAATTACACTATGAATCACAAACCATCAGATCTGACTAATTGCATAAACTACTATATAAGTATTTATGCATATTTATTCTCTCAGATCTGCCATCCAATTGGTTCATGTTCAAAATCAGTATTGAGCTTTGATGAGAATATCTAAGAAATTTCAGATCTAATATCACATCTAATATATTGATATGAAAAAACTCTTCAATCTTAAAAAAATAATAAAAAATTAAATAAAACTTCCATTAGAATAGCTTAGGAGAGAAGAAAACTTTTACTAATAAACACTAAGAAAGAGAAAACTCTCAGTAAAATAAGCTAGGAGAGACTTTATTAAATATAAAACAAAAATAGTTGAAGATAAAGGGAGATCATGACCTGAAGATCTCTTTCCTATAGAGAAAAAATAGTGAAGAGAAGGTTGAGAGTAAAGCCATAAAGAGAAGGCAGCAAGAACGGGTTAGCTGAGAAAAAATCGAGCACTATTCTGAGTGGTAAATTATGTTATCCCAATTTATTTATATATGTTGGAGAAGCAATGGATTCATAGTAACTAGATGTAATTTTGACTAAAAGTATATAAGTGAAATTGTAGTAAACTATTTATAAAGTAATGAAATTTAGATGGCAGCTGCCCGTTTGCCTCTCTAATAACCAAGGACTACCGAATTACTAATTGTTAATTGATAAGCACCCTTATAACAACCAATTACTACTCCAAGAAATTGATCCTATGCAACTCATAACGAATACTAGCATTGGACCTACCTAATCAAACTACACAAAGAAACATTAACATATTAAAGCAAACAAACTACTAAAAATTTGGTCTAATTTTTTCTATAGTTCTTGTTTTAAATTAAGGTCCTCAAACTTGGACATGCCCAACATTCACTTTAACTTCACAAATGCCTTCATAAAAATATCATCATCTTGTTTGTCAGGTACGCAAAAATCGGATCTCAATCTCTATCTCAAACCAATTTACATGTGAAGTGATATTGGGTGTCAATATACTTATTGTGCCCGTGGAAAACTAGATACCTTGGATCATCACTTGAGTGAAAAAAAAAACCATGAGTTTGAGTATTAGTAGTTGCAATATACCTAAGCATCCTCTCAGATGCTTGTAAGTGTGGATTCTTCCTAAGTTTGCTAATCAAACCAAAATTCAAATTGATGTCTAGTCTTGTAGATGTCAAATATTTTCAAACTCCACACAAAAGTTTTGAATCCATAGATCCATCAGTGCCCTTCTCAGTTAACTTTAATTATTTTTTTTTGCCATAGTTAAAATTTGCTTTATTGTATTCATCTTAAACTTCTTCAAAATGTCAACTATATATATGTTTTGTTTGAAAAATAAAAATACCATGATTAGATGAAAAAAAACCTCCACTTTGAGGAAATATGACATCACATGAGAAGAAGATCTAATGTATAAAATGTGCTTGCATGGACACCTCTAAAAACCAGAATAATAAAGTAAGCATTTCTGGTACATTATGCTATCAGGACTTGTTTCAAATCATACAAAACCCTCTTCAACTTGCTTATCTTACCTTTTTTATTTAATTTGACAAAGCTTGCTGGCCGTACTAAATAGACCTGTAATATTCCAAAAAAATAATAATAAAGAGGGGCTTGTTTTGTAATTAAAATACTTGGAGAAAATTTTGTGAATTAAGAAAAATAACAAAATCGGAAATCTAGTAAATCCCGTGATAGTTCAGTTAAGGAAACACAACAAAATGAGAGAGAGAGAGAGAGAGAGAGAGAGAGAGAGAGAGAGAGAGAAGAAGAAGAAGAAGAAGAAGAAGAAGAAGAAGAAGAAACTCTCTAGGTAAAGAAACGCACTATCAAAAGAGTTGAGCTGGTTGTGAACAACAGGGGAGTAGGCTCAAAGATCAAACATCCAAAAAGAAAAGGGTAAAATATAAAATAACCTCCTGTGGTAAACCTAATACACAGAAAAGCCCCCCATAATTTCAAAATATACAACACGACACCCCGTACTTTGAAATTTCAAAAACTAAACCGATTAAACTTACCTCTTGGTGCTTAGGAAGCTAGGAAAGGTGAAAGTCTTGGGAGAAAGAGCTTGGTTCTTCATTTAGCAACAAGTATTGGAAGGTATAAGATGATCCACTCCCTTCATCTTTCTTAATCTTACTAAGTATGGTATAGAAGCTTTGAATCTTGGCATACTAGGGATGATTTTCTAGTTTTGGGTTGTGTAGTGAAAATTTCAGCTAGGGTTTGTATTTCAGCTTTGATTATTGATGTTTAGCTAGCAAATGTTGTTATTGAGCTTGGAAATGGAACTTGCAAAGTGATTAGTGGTATATTTATTACTTTTTATAGTTGAAAATTGCATTTCCAGCATTTGGTGGTGAATTTTAGTTCTGTCCTGTTTTTGTAATAAATTTGGGCTGTGAATTTCTCCATATATTAGATTGAATCAGCTTTTGGACAAACCATGAAAGTTATAAGGATTTGAGTTAAATTTCTACCTACAAAATTTAGATCAATTGGATCATTTTAGCTTATGATTTGGCCAGAACACTCCTGACTGCGCAAAATCTCTAATTTTCCTTACCTATTTTTCATGTTCTTCTGACCGTCCATTTTTTACCCTGAAAATGCGAGAAATGGGTGTCGATGTCTTCATAGGAAATGTAGGTCTATGTCTTAGTTTCGAAACACTATAAAATTTATTTCAATTCGATATACCTAACTACAGTTATGACCAAAATACCGAAAGATGACAAATTTGCCGCTCATAATTTCTTCTTTAAACTGGTTTCCAACTTTGATATTTTGGTTTGTTTAGTTGGTTTTGAAGCCTTGAATAGATGTATGTTGTTGATTATTGTGACGATTGGCAAAATTTGCTCATATTTCTTAAAATTCCCTCTTATTTTGATTAAATTACTTTATAATATCTTTACTACTCATTTACTCCCTCAATAGTTGTAATGAATAAAAGATTTAAGAGTTTTACCCTTAGTTTTATAGTTCAGGTAAATTAGGGTTTTCACGTATTTTGGTAGTGTGATTAATTATGGAGGTGTGTGTATTAAATTTGGTGGTTAAGAGTGAGTTTTATATAAGAAAAAGTGTATGATTAGAAGTGATAATAATAAGTTAGTGAATCATAACTTAAAATACTAGTACGGGCGAGTTAATGAAAAATGGTTCGAACCGACGTGCACTGTTTGCTATCGATTGAATACATCATTTGAACGCTATTTTATTACCTTAATCTCCTTTCTTTTATTTCAGAAAAATCAACCCTAAAATATCCTTAAAGTGGCCGAAATTCTTGACCAAAATAAGAGAGAGAAAAGAAAATTTTGAGATTCAATCTTGTTGGGACAATGGCGGCAATCCAAGAGGTGTTTGACCAACAAATTTTCCTATCTTCTTAACTTTGTTTTGGACCAAAATTCCTGCACTTTTTCTTCATCTTGGCAGAGCTTGAGGAGAGTGTAGACAGTGGAATTTCAATTAATTCTTAGAATTACCATTGGTCTATAAATTATTTTTGTGGCTTATTTCTATCCATTCAGGTATTGCCGTATGTCATGTACTCTTGAAAAAATTGGTTATTAAATGGCCAATTATACTTTGCCACGTGTCAAGTCGAGGTGTTCCAATCAATTGAAATTACTGGGATGTTTCCGCCAACCAAATCATATCATATCACATGTCTATTTGATAGACATCTAAATATTTATTTCTTGTTAAGGAGATAATATTTAGAATTGTTTAATTTGTATGTATTTTATATACGGCAATAGCTTGTCCAATCAAATGACGCCACGTCACGTGTTTGGCTAATCAAGGAATTACTTATTGGTATTATCTCTTTATTAGTAAATACAAAATGAAGAGATAATATTTAAGTGCACAGTCCTAATATGACTGCACGTCTTGCAAGACAAGTAAAGTGGTATACAGGTCTTCAACCTCTACCTCATACCACAACTATAAATAGGGGCCTCTCTACCAAATCAGGGGACAGACACCAAGAGGCATCTCATACGTTCAAGTACTGAAGCTCCAAGCTACAAAGGTCTGGATCTTCAAGCTCTCCAAGTCTCCTATTTATCAAGACTTGAATCTTCAAATATCTTCTAAATTCCTCAAATCTTCCATCTCAAGATTTGAAGGAATCGGTGGTGGATTCAGGAACAAGTTACGAAGCTCTTGGATTAGTATTCGAGGAGGAGAATCGAAGGAAACTCTCTACAGGTTCGAGAAAATTTCAGAGATTGTACCCACATATTTTCCTAAAATTATATATTACATATTTGTCGTGTATTTCTTTTTTTCTTATCATTTTGTAGACTTGAAATTTTAATCGCGTACAAATTTTTGGCAGTCCCGGTGGGACCATCTTTACCTTCCATCTCTTTTTTTCGAATATTCAATTACATACATCATCAATGGCACCAAAGAGCTAGAAAATCATGATTGCACGTTCCAAGGCTACTGATGCTAAGCCTATTCAGGAAGCTACACGTGTTGCTACCAATACCTGCACTATTGGTCCTGTGACAAGGAATATGACGAGAGCCTCCACCCAAAGTAGCACGGAAGCTCCATCGGCGTCAACTCCCATTTTTGGTTCAACATCACCAATGAGCTATTCTTCCACGATGGGAATCGAAGACGTTCCTGCCTCGATTGAGAAGGCTCTTGTCATGCTCGAACTTGGATCCAAATCCAAATTTTCTAAGCATGATGATGATTTATCAAGCACTGGATCAGCCTCTTCCCATGAAACTCTTCAATCAAAATTTTTATTGAAAATCCCGCTGTCTCTTCTGCTGCAATACCTGCTATGATGACAAACACTTTAAGTCTCGAAAAACAAGTTTCGAACATGTCCAAAATGATGGAAACCATGATGAAACACATTAAGGACCAAGATGTTCTTATCACTCAACTGCTCATCCAAAAAGATCACGTTCCTGAAAGAAGCCATGTGAACCCTAAGGAGCACCAAGAGCGTGAAATTCTCTCCTCTAAAGGCAAAGACAAGGTGAAAGAAGTATATGTGACCGCCGAAAGAACTATTCCCTTAGAACAATTGAAGGAACTTGTTGAAAACATGATTAAAGGCAAAAAGGAGAATGGTTCAAAGTTAACTTTTACCTACTCCAAGCCTTACACTGCTAGAATTGACAACCTAGCAATGCCTGCTGGATATCAATCACCTAAGTTTTAACAGTTCGATGGAAAAGGCAGTCTAAAACAACATATGGCGCATTTTATCGAAACCTGCAATAATGCTGGAACCTATGGTGACATACTAGTCAAACAGTTTTTTCGATCCTTGAAAGGCAACATATTTGATTGGTACACTGATCTCACACTAGGATCCATCGACAGTTGGGAACAATTGGAGCAAGAGTTCTTGAATCGCTTCTACAGCACTAGAAGAACCGTTAGTATGTTAGAATTGACTAACACTCGCCAAAAAAAGGATGAACCCGTGGTCAACTACATCGATAAGTGGAGAAGTCTGAGTCTTAACTGCAAAGATAGGCTGTGTGAGAACCCGTAAAACCCTAATTATTTTCCTAGGGTTTATTTCCCCTTAATTGCATGTTTTCTGCATTTTCGGGCCTAGGAATATTTTTCTGGTAGATTTTATGAGTAATTATAGTTTTTTAGATGATTTTTCTAGTATTGGTGAGTTTTTAGAAAATTAAGAATATATTTTGGACGTGGGACCCACTAGTGCGAAAAGTACGGCAAAATTCGGCCAATAAGGTTAAGTTTCGGATACTGGTGGAAATTTATCGGGTGTTAAGAGATAAGTAGAGGGTGACATGGCATTGATGTGAGAGGAACCAAGTGATAGGAAGGCATTAAATGAAGTGCCAAGTGGCACTATGTGATTGGTCCACTTGTTGGACATTTTTGACTTTTCTTATCATGGATTAAATATCTCAAAAATTGACTAAAACTTCATTCTTTCTTACCTCTTGTTGGCCGATTCTCTCTCTTGGACAAGGAAGAAAAACTTCTTCAATTTACAAGCTTCAAACTATCTCAATCTTCCATTCCAACCAATTAAACTTAGATTTGCTCCATAAAATCACTCCATTAGGTGCTAGTAAGTGACTTGGTGAAGTTGTTTTGAAGCTCTAAGGTGGCCAACCTCTCTATCTCTCTTAATTTCTTGGTAAGTGATGCTTGAACACCCTACTACACCTAATGATGGTTATATTATGCTTAGAAGTGGCTTGAGTGTTGGATTATATGATTTATTTCTTGGTTTGGCTTGATTTGGTGAAGTTTTCCATTTTATGATGAATTTTCTGGTTTCATATGATTTTGATGTTTTGGACTAGTATGATGGTTGGTAATAAGGGGCTTTGGCTCTAGTAGGTGTGAATTGTTGTTAAATGCAATCAATTTTGGATTTGGAATGAAATGTGAAAAGTTAGGGTTCTTGAACCCCTATTCTGTCCGAAATTTTAGGTCATAGCTAGAGGCCGAATTGGACTTTGCTCAAAACATCAAAGTTGTAGGTATTGATGATTTTAGTGTGCCTGCAAAATTTCATGGAAATTGGACAAGTGTAGAGTGAGTTATGCCGTTTTTACTGTTGCTGTTTTTGGTGCACAGAATGTCCGAACTGCGATAGTAATTGCCTGTTTTGACTGGAATTGGTTTGGATTTTGAAGTTGGTGTCTTCTGATGAAATGTAGCTGAATGTCTTAGCTAACTTATGCCTTTGGAATTTCGGCATTTGGACTTGTATGGACTGAGATATACCGATTACAGTTTTCTGTGTTTTGCAAACCTGTTTTGGTGATTCTGGTTTAGTGTTTGGCATTTGTGACCTAGTTGGGTCAGGAACTGGATTGAGTGACCTTCTACATTGTTGTAGCCCTGTTTCATAGCTTCGAAACGGTGGGTCTTACACCCCTAACCGATAATTGTAGTGAGAGTTGTGCCATTACCGCATTATGACGTCAAAACCGGTTTTCTTATCAAGGCCAACATTAAAGCCTTTCTTAATTTCTGGTTTGCTTTCATGCTTGTATATGTTTATAAAACCCTATTGGGGTTGTGAATTGGTGTTGTTTATGGCTCGGTATGGTTTCTTGTTTTATGATATTGTGAGCTATGGAACGGCTCTTGACATGAAATGCTTATATGTGTGTTGTTGGGTTGTGATTGAAGAAAAATAATGAAGCCTTATGGCTGGAAAATTTGGTAAACACAAAGGGCATGCTGCCCGCATTTTTTCTCGAGATTTAGAAAACTATATTCTCGACTTGAGTAAAGGTTAAGTATTGAACCCTTGAATTTCCATGCATGAAACCCTATTGGGCGATAATTGGTTTGACTTTATGACTCGTTATCGAGTCTTATGGTATTTGTTTACATGTTCTAGGGCGTGACGATAGCTCACGACATTCTCCTGACGGAAGTGCATGAAATAGCACTTAATTGATTGGTGAGTGTACTACTCACTTGTGTGCTATTATATGGCTTTGATATTTGAACTTGAGATGTTGTATGTTAATGGATTGATGTGAGAGTGTACTTTATCACTCTCACTTATTGTTTCACATGTTATTGAAAAGTTATTGGAAAGTTATTGGAAAGTTATATGAATTGATATATGAAATGAAATACATGACTTGATATCGATTGGACAAGTATCCAACGACTACAAATGTTATCATTGAGCTCAACCCCATTGGTAGTTGATTGAATCGAGCCGACAAGGGTTTGGTCGTGACAATTAATGAGCCTTGGGTAAAGTTATAAGGAATCTTGTAGTATGAGAGACTCTTGATTCCGGTATACTCGAGTAATACCACAGTGCAAGTGTTTGGAGTGCGGGCCCGGTAGGGGGATGTTTGGTGGAAGGAATGGGAGAGAAGAGGAGTCTACGGTTGGTCACTCTTCAACATTGACGGAGAGTCAATGAGGTTGGATCAAGACATAAGCGTGGAAATGGGCTCTTGAGAGCCGACCGTATCCTTTCACTGATTTACTTTACTTCGAAATTGCATACTTGAATTGAATGGTTTTGCTTATGTGATCTTAATTGCTATTGTGATAGTTGCTCACTGAGCTTTAGCTCACCCCGTTCCTTTTGTTTTCCTTACAGGAATATGACTCTTTTGGAATGAATTTTGATAAATGGTTGCCAAATGAACTAGATGAATGACTCTTTTGTATTGTATATCAAATGGGACCCTAAATGTATCATTAGGGCCGTTTTCACTTTTGTCTTGGCAAACCATATATGTAGCGACTTTTGTATCACTTTTAAATGTCATTTTTGGTTTGTAAAGGCTAAATGTTATGGGGTTTATGTAATTCGATGTTTGGTTGGGTTCGGACGAGTCGGTTACTATTCATTGCCGACTCCGGGTTTCATTTTCTTTTATTTTGGGTTATTTTACCCTTTTGCCTTATTTGCGCGCGTTATAAGTTTCGGAACGTGAAAGATCGCTCTATACTGCACCGTTAGTCCTGGCGAGAGCTGGGCAGGCAGTCCGCTAACCTCTTTGGTTCGCCTTAGGGGAAGGTGGGGCTGTCACAGGTGGTATCAGAGCCACGTCGCGTGGTCTCTGCGCGAAGTGAGACTGGGCCAAGTGGTGTTGTGGTCCTAATTTCATGAATATGTGTAAGTGCTCGTTTGAGCATAAGTTATGAACCTTGAAGTGTTATAGGTCTTTAATCTTTCTCATGGTATTTAAGGACCCTAGATAAGTATGTCGGACAGGAATTTTGATTTGTAGATGGTTTACTCTTGGGACTGGCCAGCTCGAGATGTGAACTATCTTATTTCGGATTCTCGTGCCCGAGTACCCCAGAATTGAGGTGATGCAAGCTACTAAGTATTTGAACCCTGTGTTTTGGAAACAAGCCTTGTATTTTGGAAACGTGAACAGGCTTTGTCTGACTAAGATGAGCACAAGAGATCAATGGACATCTAGTTTGGATAGTAAGTGACGTGAGAGACCAGACGGGCTGGTACTGGGATGACTTTTCGACTGTATATGACTAAGTCTATATTTGCTTACCTGCTTATCCGTCTTTTAATATAACGTGTTATATGCGATATGTTATTGGTATGATAGATTTTGTTATGTTAGTCAATTTATTGCATTCATGCATGGAAGTACCCTTTTGGAAAAAAAAAAAAAACCGCGGACATGGTCATAGCAGTGACACAAAACGAGACCAAGAGTCAAGGAGAAGAAAGGGAGGAAACAATACCTGAACCGAACATGGACCAAGAGTGCTACTTGTAATCAAGACTTTCTTATGACCCATTGTTTTGCCGACAGGCTACCATCTGAGGTCCAGCAACTCTGTAAAATGGCACGTAGGGTTGAGATGTATAATGAAATCGGGGGTCTTCGAGACGAAATAGAAGTCCAAAAGAACCTAGTCGCATACTGGGAAGGGCGCTGGAAGCACGAGTATACAGAGAAAATTGAGCTCCTGCACAAAAACTTAGAGCTAAAAAGGAAATATGAAGGGATTTCCGAGGAGGCCCTGGAAAAGGCTCAATGCATCAAGAATGCAAAGGTGCAAGTGAAAGCTTCCCAAATACGGAAAAGGGGTGCAGTGGGTAGCGTGAGTGAGGAACCTTCTAAAGTACAGAAAGTGAACCAGTTATTCGGGCCGCCATGGACAATGGGGGCGGTAGATAAAAGATTTGTCAATGAAAGCCAAACCAGACAGGGGGAGATTTCTCCGAAAAGCAAAAAGATGACTTTCCACTTGACTTGTGACTATTGCGGAAAGGCCAATCACACTGAGAATGATTGCTGGAGAAAGGGGAGTAGATGTCTGCGCTGTGGGAGCATTGAGCATCGAATTGCATATTGCCCGATTAAAGTGCGGAAAAAGAAAAGAACTCAACAACCAACCCAGACTGACCCTGCACCGTCAAGTGGAGAAGGGACTGGAATAAAGAACCTCATTTCTTCTGACTCTGAAGACGGAGAAGGTACAGGCCATTGGATACTTTAAATTTGAAGGAAAATTTCGAGGACGAAATTCTTTTAAGGGGGGGAGAGTGTGAGAACCCGTAAAACCCTAATTATTTTCCTAGGGTTTATTTCCCCTTAATTGCATGTTTTCTGCATTTTCGGGCCTAGGAATATTTTTCTGGTAGATTTTATGAGTAATTATAGTTTTTTAGATGATTTTTCTAGTATTGGTGAGTTTTTAGAAAATTAAGAATATATTTTGGACGTGGGACCCACTAGTGCGAAAAGTACGGCAAAATTCGGCCAATAAGGTTAAGTTTCGGATACTGGTGGAAATTTATCGGGTGTTAAGAGATAAGTAGAGGGTGACATGGCATTGATGTGAGAGGAACCAAGTGATAGGAAGGCATTAAATGAAGTGCCAAGTGGCACTATGTGATTGGTCCACTTGTTGGACATTTTTGACTTTTCTTATCATGGATTAAATATCTCAAAAATTGACTAAAACTTCATTCTTTCTTACCTCTTGTTGGCCGATTCTCTCTCTTGGACAAGGAAGAAAAACTTCTTCAATTTACAAGCTTCAAACTATCTCAATCTTCCATTCCAACCAATTAAACTTAGATTTGCTCCATAAAATCACTCCATTAGGTGCCAGTAAGTGACTTGGTGAAGTTGTTTTGAAGCTCTAAGGTGGCCAACCTCTCTATCTCTCTTAATTTCTTGGTAAGTGATGCTTGAACACCCTACTACACCTAATGATGGTTATATTATGCTTAGAAGTGGCTTGAGTGTTGGATTATATGATTTATTTCTTGGTTTGGCTTGATTTGGTGAAGTTTTCCATTTTATGATGAATTTTCTGGTTTCATATGATTTTGATGTTTTGGACTAGTATGATGGTTGGTAATAAGGGGCTTTGGCTCTAGTAGGTGTGAATTGTTGTTAAATGCAATCAATTTTGGATTTGGAATGAAATGTGAAAAGTTAGGGTTCTTGAACCCCTATTCTGTCCGAAATTTTAGGTCATAGCTAGAGGCCGAATTGGACTTTGCTCAAAACATGAAAGTTGTAGGTATTGATGATTTTAGTGTGCCTGCAAAATTTCATGGAAATTGGACAAGTGTAGAGTGAGTTATGCCGTTTTTACTGTTGCTGTTTTTGGTGCACAGAATGTCCGAACTGCGATAGTAATTGCCTGTTTTGACTGGAATTGGTTTGGATTTTGAAGTTGGTGTCTTCTGATGAAATGTAGCTGAATGTCTTAGCTAACTTATGCCTTTGGAATTTCGGCATTTGGACTTGTATGGACTGAGATATACCGATTACAGTTTTCTGTGTTTTGCAAACCTGTTTTGGTGATTCTGGTTTAGTGTTTGGCATTTGTGACCTAGTTGGGTCAGGAACTGGATTGAGTGACCTTCTACATTGTTGTAGCCCTGTTTCATAGCTTCGAAACGGTGGGTCTTACACCCCTAACCGATAATTGTAGTGAGAGTTGTGCCATTACCGCATTATGACGTCAAAACCGGTTTTCTTATCAAGGCCAACATTAAAGCCTTTCTTAATTTCTGGTTTGCTTTCATGCTTGTATATGTTTATAAAACCCTATTGGGGTTGTGAATTGGTGTTGTTTATGGCTCGGTATGGTTTCTTGTTTTATGATATTGTGAGCTATGGAACGGCTCTTGACATGAAATGCTTATATGTGTGTTGTTGGGTTGTGATTGAAGAAAAATAATGAAGCCTTATGGCTGGAAAATTTGGTAAACACAAAGGGCATGCTGCCCGCATTTTTTCTCGAGATTTAGAAAACTATATTCTCGACTTGAGTAAAGGTTAAGTATTGAACCCTTGAATTTCCATGCATGAAACCCTATTGGGCGATAATTGGTTTGACTTTATGACTCGTTATCGAGTCTTATGGTATTTGTTTACATGTTCTAGGGCGTGACGATAGCTCACGACATTCTCCTGACGGAAGTGCATGAAATAGCACTTAATTGATTGGTGAGTGTACTACTCACTTGTGTGCTATTATATGCCTTTGATATTTGAACTTGAGATGTTGTATGTTAATGGATTGATGTGAGAGTGTACTTTATCACTCTCACTTATTGTTTCACATGTTATTGAAAAGTTATTGGAAAGTTATTGGAAAGTTATATGAATTGATATATGAAATGAAATACATGACTTGATATCGATTGGACAAGTATCCAACGACTACAAATGTTATCATTGAGCTCAACCCCATTGGTAGTTGATTGAATCGAGCCGACAAGGGTTTGGTCGTGACAATTAATGAGCCTTGGGTAAAGTTATAAGGAATCTTGTAGTATGAGAGACTCTTGATTCCGGTATACTCGAGTAATACCACAGTGCAAGTGTTTGGAGTGCGGGCCCGGTAGGGGGATGTTTGGTGGAAGGAATGGGAGAGAAGAGGAGTCTACGGTTGGTCACTCTTCAACATTGACGGAGAGTCAATGAGGTTGGATCAAGACATAAGCGTGGAAATGGGCTCTTGAGAGCCGACCGTATCCTTTCACTGATTTACTTTACTTCGAAATTGCATACTTGAATTGAATGGTTTTGCTTATGTGATCTTAATTGCTATTGTGATAGTTGCTCACTGAGCTTTAGCTCACCCCGTTCCTTTTGTTTTCCTTACAGGAATATGACTCTTTTGGAATGAATTTTGATAAATGGTTGCCAAATGAACTAGATGAATGACTCTTTTGTATTGTATATCAAATGGGACCCTAAATGTATCATTAGGGCCGTTTTCACTTTTGTCTTGGCAAACCATATATGTAGCGACTTTTGTATCACTTTTAAATGTCATTTTTGGTTTGTAAAGGCTAAATGTTATGGGGTTTATGTAATTCGATGTTTGGTTGGGTTCGGACGAGTCGGTTACTATTCATTGCCGACTCCGGGTTTCATTTTCTTTTATTTTGGGTTATTTTACCCTTTTGCCTTATTTGCGCGCGTTATAAGTTCCGGAACGTGAAAGATCGCTCTATACTGCACCGTTAGTCCTGGCGAGAGCTGGGCAGGCAGTCCGCTAACCTCTTTGGTTCGCCTTAGGGGAAGGTGGGACTGTCATAGGCTGTCTGAACTCTCTGCCATAGAAATGTGCATCAGAGGAATGCATTGGAGCTTAAGTTACATTCTACAAGGTATACGTCCAAATACATTTGAAGAATTAACTGCTCGCGCTTATGATATGGAACTAAGCATCACGGCCAATGCAACTAATGAGTTTTCCATTCAAGTTCCGCGAGTGCAGCCGCCTCGTCAAAGCCATGAGAGACAAGAAAATAAAAAAGGGGGCAAACTCCCTTCAAAACTCAATAATAAAGAGTTCATGGCAATAAACACGATTCGCATGAAAATTGCTACCAAGGTAAGCCGAAAGGTCACCGAAAAGCTAGACTCCTCCCAAAATAAGTCAGTAAGAAGACCCACTCTAAAATAGATGCAAGAAAAGAAATACCTCTTTCTTGAATCTGATTTACAAGGGATGTTTAATGATTTTTTCATGGAGAACTCCTTGAACTTCCCGAATGAAGCGCCCAGAAGAAGCCGATCGAGTCAATTATCCAAATTATTGCTGTTATCATCACTGATTGGCCACCCTCTCAAAAAATGTTTCTTTAAAGACAAAATTATGAAATTAGCCCGTCAAGAAAAAATCCTCCTCGAGGAGGATAAAGTATCAGCAAACCAAACAACAATAATGTTTGGGTCTGTATGTTGTCCGATAGAAGTTCCATCCACATCAAGTATTGCTCTGTCTGTAATAGAGGAACTTGAAAAATCTTCAATTGAAAATGTTATTGAAGATGACAATGAAGGATGGACTTTAGTCACTCAAAAGGGGACTTGCAAGCCAAAAATAAAGAAGTACATCTTTTCGAAAAGCATTCGTTCGACAAAAGCTAAAGTGACAATGAAACAACGAAATGCAACAAAGAAACAAAAAGGAGTGGCCGTAACACCAGTCTCTTCAAGTCATCCGCTCCTTCAAGAGGTTCAATAACCTGTGACACTGAAAGAATTTATGCCCAAGGGGTATTTAAGTGACGATGATGACAATTCTACTTCTTGTCATGCCATCAAGGCTGAAAATCCGCAAGTCACACAAATTAGCACTGACTTTGAGAAAAAACTCAAAATCGATGATAAATCACCAGTGAATTGTGTAACGACTATCATTTTTTATGATGACGATTTAACAGTTGATTTTAAAACCCACAATCGACCTTTGTTTGTTAGTGCATATGTTCGAGGACAGAAGATGAATCGGATACTCATTGATGGGGGATCTGCTGTCAATATCATGTCCGTACGTGCTATGAAAGAACTAGAAATCTCAAGCGATAAACTCTCCCAGAGTCGTCTCATGATTCAAGGATTTAACCAAGAAAGGCAAAGAGCAATTGGCCTCATAAGGCTTGAATTGCTCATTGGTGAGTTGTCTTCAAGTGCGTTATTCCATATTAATGACGTCAAAATCTCTTATAACATCCTCTTGAGAAGACTCTGGATTCATGAGAATGAAATTATACCATCTACTCTTCATCAATATTTCAAATATTATCGAGATGGTATAGTTAAGAAAATTGCTGTCGATGATAACCTTTCACTGAGGCCGAGACTCACTTTGCTGAAGCCAAATTTTATCTTAAAAAATAAGCAAAAAGAAAAGAATCAGTAAGGGAAGAAAGTCAAGATTCCAAAGTACCTATTTTGCGTTATATTCCAAAATCAAAGAGAGAAGAAGGTCAGTCTTCTTTTATTAGGAATGACGCATTAAATGTTCCGCTCACCAAAATAGAGCCTATTAAAAGTGAGAATGCAAACTTGCAAGCGTTTGTCCGTCCCAAAAAAGAACCTGTAGTGGAACATTACTCACTACCAACTAATTGAACTTTAAAAGGTTTTGATTCAAACGCATATAGACTTCTTGCTAAGGCGGGTTATAACCCAAATGAGAAGAATGCGTTGAGCAAACTCCCTCTTGAAGTGATTGGCGAGAAGACTTATGGATTGACACCTACGCAGAAAATGTTGAAAGAAAGAGACTATAATGTCAAAAATTCATCGATGGGTCTTGGTTATCAACTGCCTTCTCCTGTTCGTATAATGATCAAAAGAGCAAGATGTAACTATGTGAACGAAGAAATGGAGGTCACAAATCGAAAGAGATCCGTTTTCTATAGATTGGAAAATAAATCAAAGCTCACTTTTGTATTTGATAGACTGGCCCCGCAATTGAAGAATTTGAAATCGTTCGTCCATGAGAGATTAGGCAGCAAAAAACAAGAGTATCAAGTTGTCAATGAAGAAAATATTACTCTAATGAAGAAGAATGATCCGAGAAAACGAGTTTCCAATTTCTTTATACATTATGAAAATTTGTTTAACGTAAGGATCAAAATCATTTTTGAAGAACAGGATCAAGAAAGTATTGCTTTCTGTCATCATATTACGATCAGTGATCCTGAAGAAGAAGATGCGGATGATGCTCCCGCTGAATTTGAATAAGGAGTAAAAAATACAGTCGATATGTTAAAAGAAATTAACCTTGGCACAAGTGACGACTCTCGCCGAATTTACATAAGTTCTTGTATGACTCCTGAAGAAGAGAAAGAGTATGTTGATTTGCTGCTCGAATTCAAGGATGTCTTTGCCTGAAATTACTCAGAAATACCTGGTTTGGATCTAAAGATCGTTGTCCATAATTTGTCTGTCAAACGAGGAACATAACCTATCAAGCAAACTCAAAGACGCTTTCGACCCGAATTGATTACTTTGATAGGAAATGAGATAAATAGGTTGATTGAGACTGGATTCATACGAGAAGTGAAATATCCAACATGGATTTCAAGCATTGTCCCAGTGAAGAAGAAGAATGGGCAAATTCGAATTTGTGTTGATTTTTGAGACTTAAATGAGGTTTGTCCCAAAGACGATTTTTCACTCCCCATCACAGAATTGACAGTAGATGCTACAACAGGACATGAAACACTATCTTTTCTCCATGGATCTTCTAACTACAATTAAATACGCATGACAGCCGAAAATAAGGAGCTCACTGTCTTTCGCACTCCCAAGGGAATTTATTGCTACAAGGTGATGCCGTTTGGTTTGAAAAATATTGGAGCAACATATCAGAGAGCAATGCAAAGAATTTTTGATGATATGCTCTATAAAAATGTGAAGTGTTACGTTGATGATCTTGTGATAAAATAAAAAAAGCAAGAAGATCATATTCAAAACTTTCGAAGAGTTTTGCAACGCCTTCGGAGATACTAACTAAAGATGAATCCTTTGAAGTGCACATTCGGAGTCACTTCTGGCAAATTTCTCGGTTTCATTGTTCATCAACGGAAAATAGATGCCGATCGATCTAAAATTGATGCGATTGTGAACATACTTGAACCGCGAAATATCCATAAATTGAAGAGTTTTCAAGAAAAATTGGCTTACATCCGGAGGTTTATCTCTAATTTGGCTGGACGATGCCAATCTTTCAGTCGATTGATGAAAAATGGGTATCTTTCAAGTGGAATGAAACTTGTAAAAATGCTTTTACAAGCATTAAAACATACCTCATGAATCCCCCTGTGTTAGTTGCGCCAATTTCAGGTAAACCATTAATCCTCTATATTTCTGCTCAAGAACGGTTGGTTGGGGCCTTACTTGCTCAGGAAAATGATGAAGGTAAGGAGAATGCGCTATATTATTTGAGTCGGATGATGACATCTAATGAGTTGAATTATTCACCCGTCGAGAAGTCGTGTTTGGCGCTTATATTTGCTATCCAGAAGTTGAAACATTATTTTCAAACACACACTGTCTGATTCATATCCAAGTCTAATCCCATTAAGTATGTCATGGCAAACCTGTACTGTCTGACCGGCTTGCGAGATGGTACCTTCAGTTTCAACAATTTGAAATTATTTATGTACTTGTGAAGGCTGTCAAAAGATAAATATTGGCAGACTTTCTAGCCGATCATCCCATACCTGCCCAGTGGAAGTTGAATGATGAACTTTTCGATGAAGAAGTGTTTATGGTCTAATCTCCGTGGTCAATGTATTTCAATGGAGCTGCTGACCGAGATGGAGTTGGTGCGGGAATTGTCTTTTATACTCCTGAAGCAGATATATTGCCATATTTTTTCACTTTAACATGTCGGTGTTCAAATAATGTGACCGAATATCAGGCATTAATTCTCGATCTTGAAACGGCTGTAGACATGAAGCAGTTGCATCTTAGAGTCTATGGTGATTCAAAATTAGTGGTAAATCAACTTCTTGGTATTTATGATATTAGGAAACCTGAATTGATCCCATATTATAAGTATGCAAGACAACTCATGGGATATCTAGACAATATCACTATAGAACATATCTCCAGAAAATTCAACCAACAAGCTAACTCTTTGGCAAGATTGGCATCCATGATCACTCTACCTTCTCATGAAAATTGAATTTTAATATGTCAAAATTGGGTCATACCTCCGATATTTGATGAAGGAGATAATGGTGGGGAGGAAAATGCTTATCATATTTTTGTCCATGAGATTGAAAAGGAGGGTTGGCGTCATCTTATCATGGATTATCTTAATAATGGAAAGTTACCAAAAGACCCCAAGAAAAGAGTTGATATATGTCGTCGAGCGTCACGCTTCATTTACTATAAAGGGACGCTTTACCGAAGGTCATTTGTTGGAGTGTTTCTATGATATCTTGAAAAAGATGAGGCCATGCAAGCAATGGAGGAGGCTCATTCTGGGATATGTGGTGCACATCAATTTGGTCCGAAGTTACACTTTCGCATTAAAAGATTGAGATACTACTGGCCAACGATGGTGAAGGACTGCATTAATTTTCCTAGAAGATGTCAAACTTGTCAATTTCATGACAATTTCATCTATCAACCTCCTGAACCATTCCACCCAACTGTGGCTTATTGGCCATTTGATGATTAGGGTTTGGATATAATTGGACCGCTTTCAAAATCTTTTGGCGGATACATTTTTTATTTTGGCAGGGACAGATTACTTCTCAAAGTGGGCTGAAACAATTTCTCTAATAGAGGTAAAAAAGGAAACTATAGTTGATTTCATTTGTTTGCACATCATTTATCGGTATGGAGTCCCACGTTATATCATCACCGATAATGGTAAATCTTTTTGCAATATAGTAATGAATAAACTTTGTAAAAAGTTTCATTTCAAACAATACAACTCTTCCATGTACTATGCTACTGCAAATGGACTCGTTGAAGCATTCAACAAGATATTATGTAATCTATTGAAGAAAATCGTGGATAAATCGAAAAGGGATTGGCATCTTCGGATTGGAGAAACTCTTTAGACATATAGAATTACTTTTCAAACTCCCACTCAAGTAACCCCATACGCGCTTGTTTACGGTGTTGAAATTGTTCATTGTTCTTCCACTTGAGTGTCAAATACCTTCGTTAAGAATTGAAATTCAAGAAGGGTTCAGTGAAGAAGATAATGTTCGTCTTCGTCTTGAAGAGTTAGAAGCAATCGACGAAAAGAGATTGGAAACTCAACAACGGATTGAGTACTATCAAGCTCGTCTTTCAAAAGCATTCAATAAGCACGTTCGACCTCGCTCTTTTCAAATTGGAGAGTTAGTTCTCGCCGTTCGGAGACCAATCATACTCACTCATGGCGGACAAAGGAAGTTTACTCCTAAGTGGGATGGTCCATATGTTGTTCGAGAAGTGTATATGAATGGTTCATATAAATTGGTTGCTGATGATGGATTAAGGGTTGGCCCCATCAATAGTAAATATCTAAAAAGGTATTATGCATAATTGGAACAGCATATTGCTCCTGTCCCACATGAGCTAAAACTGTGGATAGGAACCACCAATAGTATAGTATGTAGTTAAACTGTTAAAACACTCCACCAAACCTAAGGTGGTAAACAAATAGATACTCTTGACCCGCATGAGGCTAAAATGTGTACGGCAGAAATTACGTGTGATTTGATTCCCTCCGGGAATACGTAGGCAGTTTAGAGGGTAACTTCTAAAATCAGTTACACCACTTCAAACGAAATCCCTTTTCCTTGAAAAAAAATCTTCTCTTTCTTAAAAAAAACTAAATAAAATGCTACATTTGAGTTCTTTTATCTTAAACAAAAATCGAAGATAAGGAACGAAAAGCATTTTACCATTTATAGAAGATTTTGTAGATACCAAATTTTTTATTTTTAGATTTATTTGTTTCAATTTTTAAGTTTTTATTTTATTTTGTTCTTATTTCGTGTCTCATTTTATTTTAATTGATTTAAGAGCTTGTTACACTAAATTTTAGAAAAGAAAAAGAAAAGAAAGAAAAAACAATAAAAATGGCAAGTGGGGGGCATGCATTGGGACAAGTGTCCCTTTGTATTTTGGATAACACAATACCTAAGAGATGAGGTGTCTAGACACTTGGTGGCTTAAGAAATTTTGGGGGGAACAAAGATCAAAGAAAAAAGAAAATGGGGATGGCCGGCTGAAAGAAAAAAAAGAAAAAGAAAAAAAAGCCACGGAAAAGAGGGCTGATGAAAGGAGAGGAGTTTTGTTCTTGGGGCTGAGGGCAAGGCCGAAGGAAGGAAAATGTAAGGATCGAAAACAACCAATCGAAAAGCCAATCGATAAGCAATTAAAAGATCGCAATAGAACAATAAGTAAATAAAAGGGAAAGAGTTACAAACCAATTAACTACACAGCTCCTCTTGAGCTTGTAGATTAATTCAAATAAACTTCTTTAAATTGATGAATTACAATCACTCTTGCGTACAAAGGAAGGTTCACCTCCTCCTTACCCGAACACCACTCGGTCAAGTCAGGACGTTTTACTATCCCTCAGGACAACCCTCATAGAGCTACACTCATGAAAGATTCACTCACAAATGAAAAGCTTACAATGAATCTCACACCACTAAGACTACAAATCTTCTTTGATGAGTATTTTCTCACTAAAATCACTCTAGATCTTTTGTATCTTCAGTGTGCAAAAGTTGTTTGAAATGTCTGACCAACCACTATTTATATAGGACCAAGAAAGTGCCTCATTAATGCTTCCAACGGATAGAAAGTAGCTGAACAGTCAACTAGCCGTTGGTAGTGTCGGACGTCCGATAGCCCTGTTTTATGCGTCCGACAGCAGGCAGTGAGTTTCAAAGATTTTCTTCAATTCTTTCGGACGTCCGGTGCAAGCTCTTTGTGCGTCCGACAGTAAACAAACAGATTTGAGAAATTATCTTGTTTCTATCGGACGTCCGGTAGAGACATATTCAGCGTCCGATAGTTTCGTCGATTTCGAAGGATCCTATCGGACGTCCGAAGCATGCGTCCGAAGTTGTGCAATGATTATCGGACGTCCGATCCTGACTTTTTGAGCGTCCGACAGCTTCAGCATACTTTGTCATCTTTCAATTGTACTTGATCTTTGAAACTAATTTGCTTCATAACTGAATAGATCTTTTAAGAGACATTAGTAACATCCATTTGTTTTGTAAACATCAAAAGATAGGGATCAAGATCAACAATCTCCCCTTTTTGATGATGACAAAACAATGGATGGAAAGAAACAAAAATAAGTATAAGCTCCCCCTCAATCATTGCAACCAAAACTTTTAAGAGCCAAACTCATAATCTCAGAATAACTCCCCCATACACATTGCATCCATTTCTCCACCTTTTTGTCATCATAAGAGTAAAAATCAACTACTATAATCCAGCAACAATAACAGAGAATTCAATATTCCAAGAAAAAATAGAGAAATGACAGCAATCACAGCAAATCATCATGAGATCAGCATTATTCTTTTATCTCTCTTTTTGACATCATATAGATTCAGTAGTATTCAAAGATATCAGCGAAAAATCAGATCAAAATATCAAAAGAAAAAATATTATGAACAAGAATCACTGCAATGATTAGACAAAACCTCCTACTTGTTAAAATTAGCATCATGTCTAACTATCCACATGTATTTCATGCCTTTTCTCATATTCTTTTTCACATAACAATCACTATTCATGTGACTTTTTTGACAACAAAAATTACACATAACCAAAGAGTTATTTACATGAACAGGTTTAATAAATCTTACTTGTCTTCTCATATGGATAGCAAACTCATTTGAATTAGAATTCAACCTATTCTTTTGAAAACAGGCTTGTTTCTTGTATTTAAGCAACTCATTTAGACCATCCACTCTTCTTTTCAAATCACCTTGTTCCTTTTTGAACAAATCACAAAGCTTTGCTTTTCTATCAAGCTCAAAATGTAAAGCAGTCTCACTCTTTTTGAAGTAATCATTTTCAGCAATCAACTTTTTGTTTTGTTGAAAAATATTTGCATTATCTCGAAATAAAAAACTAATTTTCTGTTTTAACTCCTTGTTTCTAGCATAAGATTCTTTCAAACTATCATGCAATTTTATAATGAAATGTTCAAGATCATCTTCAGTTTCATCATCACAATCAGATTGAGAGTTAGAAGATGTTACCTCATCATCTCCAATGGCCATGAATGCCAATTGAGCAGATTGATCTTCCTCTTCAATTTCACCATCGGAATTGCATTCATTCCATGTGAATTGAAATTTGTTTATTCTTGGTTTTCTTCCTTCTTTCTTCTTCATCACTGGACAGTCACTTGCATAGTGTCCAGGTTGGCCGCATTCAAAGCACTGATCAGTTTGCTTTTTGTTGAACTCTAGCTTCCCTTTGTTTCTCGAGTTGTTGAACTGATTTGGGAATGAATTGCTAGGTCCACCTTTTCTGAATCTCCTCTTGTTGAGTATTCGTTTGAAACTTCTTGTGATGAGAGCGATATCATTGTCATCACCTTCCACATCTTCTTCATCTAGGGAGGCAGAATCATCTTCATCTTGTGAGGCTTTTAGAGCAATATTCTTTCGCACTTTTGCATCCTCTTCCTCTTGCACCTTAGTCTTAAGTTTCAACTCATAAGAGGTAAGAGAATTAATAAGAGATTCAATAGGCATAGTATTCAAATCTCTAGCCTCCTTAATAGCAGTCACTTTATTTTTCCAATCATTGGACAAGGCATTCAGGATTTTTCTATTTTTCTCACCAAGAGAATATTCTTTTTCCAGCACCTCTAAATCTTTAATGAGATCATTGAATCTACAATACATTTGATCAACATTTTCATGAGGTTCCATCTTGAAAGATTCATACTTTGTAACTAGAATGGACTTCTTTTGTTCTCTAACATTCTCACTACCTTCATGAATTTCTTTCAGTTTGTCCCAAATTTCTTTAGCTGACTTGCAACCCTTGACTCTAATAGATTCATTTGAGTCTAATGCACAATATAACACATTCATGGCTTTTGCATTTAAGGTGAGATGAGCTCTATCCACAGCAGTCAGTTCACTTCTTGTTTTCGGTCTAGATACATGAGTATTTTCATCTATAAGAGAGGCATCATATGGACCTTCACTAATAATAAACCACAATTCGATATCAATAGATTGCAAAAAGATAATCATTCTTTCTTTCCAACTCATATAATTTGACCCATTAAACATAGGTGGTCTAATAACAGAATGTCCTTCAAAAAATATAGCATTATTGGTTGTCATTTTTACTCCCAAGCCGATTGAGCTTAATCTCAAGGAGACCAAGCTCTGATACCAATTGTAAGGATCGAAAATAACCAATCGAAAAGCCAATCGATAAGCAATTAAAAGATCGCAATATAACAATAAGTAAATAAAAGGGAAAGAGTTGCAAACCAATTAACTACACAGCTCCTCTTGAACTTGTAGATTAATTCAAATAAACTTCTTCAAATTGATGAATTACAATCACTCTTGCGTACAAAGGAAGGTTCACCTCCTCCTTACCCCGAACACCACTCGGTCAAACCAGGACGTTTTACTATCCCTCAGGACAACTCTCACAGAGCTACACTCATGAAAGATTCACTCACAAATGAAAACCTTACAATGAACCTCACACCACTAAGACTACAAATCTTCTTTGATGAGTATTTTCTCACTAAAATCACTCTAGATCTTTTGTATCTTCAGTGTGCAAAAGTTGTTTGAAATGTCTGACTAACCACTATTTATATAGGACCAAGAAAGTGCCTCATTAATGCTTCCAATGGATAGAAAGTAGCTGAACAGTCAACTAGCCGTTGGTAGTGTCGGACGTCCGATAGCCCTGTTTTATGCGTCCGACAGCAGGCAGTGAGTTTCAGAGATTTTCTTCAATTCTTTCGGACGTCCGGTGCAAGCTCTTTGTGCGTCCGACAGCAAACAAACAGATTTGAGAAATTATCTTGTTTCTATCGGACGTCCGGTAGAGACATATTCAGCGTCCGATAGTTTCGTCGATTTCGAAGGATCCTATCGGACGTCCGAAGCATGCGTCCGAAGTTGTGCAATGATTATCGGACGTCCGATCCTGACTTTTTGAGCGTCCGACAGCTTCAACGTACTTTGTCATTTTTCAATTGTACTTGATCTTTGAAACTAATTTGCTTCATAACTGAATAGATCTTTTAAGAGACATTAGTAACATCCATTTGTTTTGTAAATATCAAAAGATAGGGATCAAGATCAACAGAAAACATGGCAAGGCCAAAGGGTGAAGGGGAGTAAGGGAAAAAGCTAAGAAGAAAAACAGAAAGAGCGACGCCGAGAGCAAATGGGAGCTTCGTCAGGGGGGACAGCGGAAGAAAATCAGAAACCAGAGGGAGGAAGCTTCGGGTAGAAAGGCAAGGAAGAAAGGGGGAAATTGGGGAGTCTTCGGGCAGAGGAAGGACCTGAGAGTGAGAAATAGAGCAAGGGAAACTTCGGCAAGAGAGGGAAGACAAAGCAGAGGAAAATTGAGAAAAATCGAGCAACAACAAAAAGGGGGGGTTTCGGGCATTTAGACCAACAGAGAGAAGAAAACAGAGGGCGAAGGTGGAAGGTGAGAAAATCTGGAATAAGAAGCTGATCTAGCAAGAGAGGAGGGAGCTTCGTCTGGGGGCTTCGGGAAGAAAGAGGAAGAACAGAAAAAAGATGGCTTCGTCGTGGGGGGCGGCGGACAGGAAAAACAAAAGGAGCAGGAAGGGAGGCCGTGAGCTGCAAAACAAAAGTAGAGGAAAACTAAGGAAAAACAGAGGGATTCGTCTAGTGAAAAAGGGAAGAAAAGAACAAAAAAAAAAACAAGGGAAGGAAAAAGAAACCAAGCAAGAAAAACTGAAGGAGAATCTGGAAAAACAGAGCAAATCGCTACCGCTCATTGCCGCCACCACCTCGTCTGAATCCAGCACTGCCGCTTGCGGATCACCGTAAGTTATCCCTTTTATTTGCATTCCCGTTTTTCTCTTCAAAGCATAAGCTTTGGAAATTTTCAAAACATGTCTGCCGCGCCTTTGTTCAGTGCTATTTTCTTGTGAGTGAATGGCCCAAAAGGTCACTAAACTATTAAAAATGGCACCTTCTGATCACCAAACTTTTTTTGTGGCTGAAAAAGTCACTAAACTCGCAAAAACTCTCCAGCGGAGTCATTTTACCGAATTTCAACGGTTTCTCACCCGGTGACAAAAGCACTTGGGTTGAACGAATATTCTAATATGGGCAAAAATGTCCAAAAGGCTATTGGAACAATAGATTGTTTAATTCCCAAAGTTGACCAACCTCCAACCTAATGAGATTTACTTCATCTTCTTCGGCGGTAAAAAGGGTGATTGTGACTGCCTGTAAACCAAATGAAAATAGAAAATAACCCACCCAAAAACAGTAGTAAACTCCTCCGCAAACACCTTCACAGACACAGACACGCAAAAACAGCTGATTCGGAGTTGGGATTCATCCAGTTTTCGAATGGGTAGTCAATTTAGCAAAACCAAGGGACAGAGCACACTCACCCCACCGCAACGAGAAGGCAGCAACTCCAGTCACAGCAACCATAGTAGTAGTAATGGGGAAAAAGCTAACGATGTTGCCTCCGGATCTGAGCTCCTACGAAGCCGCCTGCCAAGCCGATCCATAGCTCTGATCTTTGGATGCCACTCTCAAGGAATGCACCAGCCGAGCCATCAATTCTATAGCGGTAGGCCTCGACTTCAGGGCCCTTTCCCTGTTTCTTAAGGGCCATCAATTCTATTTTGGGGCTGGATTCCTCCTTTGTGGAGTCTCTTAAGCAGACGAGTGTTCCAATGGTTCTTTATTTCATTGTCAGTTCATGGGCTATGCCTAAAAGTAAGCCAAAAACATAGGCTAAAACGATTTGAATGTGACTTATTAAGGGAATCGGCATGTTGAAGGGGTTGGATGCGAGATTGCTCAAGGTTGGAGGAATTGAAAGTCAAAGAAAAAAGATCCCAGACAGAGTACCAACAAAGTCCGGTCCGAATCCTTTATCGATGGGAAAGCTTGGCCTTAATAGAGTGGACAGGCTCTGATCCTCGCTTTGCTGTCATTGGGTCACGAACAAGAAAATTAATCTACAACTCTTGCCACATCTGAGCAGTCACCGAATTTCTAGATCTAAGGCACGTCTTTTGAGAGAAAAACAGGTTTACCATATTTTGTTGGACATTTTTGCCCATTTACTATATTCCTCCACTCCACATTGCCCATGCCACCGGATGAGGAACCGTTGAAATTCGGTAAAATGACTTCGCTGGAGAGTTTTTGCGAGTTTAGTGATCTTTTCGGCCACAAAAAAAGTTTGGTGACCAGAAGGTGCCATTTTTAATAGTTTAGTGACCTTTTGGGCCATTCACTCTTTTCTTGTTGATTGTTCGTGAATTTCAGAACATACATGCTTTGTGTATTGATTGGGTTGAATTGCTTGGTATTTCTGATAATTTTGGGTGCTGATTTACGTCAAATTGAGCAAAAATCTGGTGCAATTTCAATGCGTCTCACCTGTTCGATAAAATGTCCGAACGAGAAGTTTGAACCAAAAAGAATAAGTCTTGGCTGTCTTTTGTGTTAGATGATGGTGGTGTGATTTTTGCCGTGTAAATTCGCTGGATTTTTGAAGCATCAGAAGTTGTAGAAATCTTTCCCTCTCATTTGCATCGAAGAAGAAAGCCTCTGCGATTCATGAATGAATAAGTTGCTAAAAATTGCAATTTAACCCCTTAATTTTTGCCTAAATTCACTATGGCACAAAATCTGGAAAAATCGATTTAATTTTGCCCTTTTAAGCTTATTCCTCTGTTCGCATATTTTATGTGACTTTTGGATAGATTAATTTTGGGATTTAATGCATAATCAGAGCTTAGTAATTTTTAGTTGGGCTTTATCATGTTGGGATTTCATGCAATAAGATGAGTTTTGGTTTGGAATTGTTGGTTGGGTTTGACAAATGGATTAATGACATGTTTTTTTTTCTGGGTTATTGACATGGGTTTGAGAGATAAAGCCCATATGTTTTTAGCTGAATGTTGCTTGGACTTAAGATAGGCTGGCCTGTTTGTTCTCTATGGCTTTCGGTTGGGCTGGGAGAGGTTTTTGGCCCAAACAAATAAATAAAATGGTCCAATGGCCGGTTTTTAAGAATCTGGTAACTGGATTTGCAAATCAGCCCCTGGATTTCTTCTTAACTATACTGTGGCCCTAGACACTTTCAGCTTCTTTCAATTGGGTTCCTAATTTTATTGCAAATAGGTCCCTAAACTTTGTGTTTCTCTACTTTTGACCTCAGATCTTTGTGATGATTATGATTTGATCCCCATAACTTTGTTAATCTTTGCAATTAAGTCCCTACTTGTTTTAATTCCTTAAACATGGGTTGTTTGCCTTCTTTTAAGTGCTTTGCATTGTAAAAGCCCTAATGCTTATTCCCATTTCACGTGATTATTTCTTAATTAAAGTGATGCCTTGACTCTTCTTTTATTTTGGAGGATAAATAAGTGGTTTCACTCCATTAGGGCTCCAAATTAAGGGAGGTATACCCTGACCCTTATTTCTTACTTTATTTGACTCTACATGCCCTATGTGACTTTACGTGTGTAATTGCATGCCTCTTGAATGTTTTTATTTGTTTTATTGGCTTTAATTGTGTATATTTATTTTAGTTCAATTTTGATCATTCGAAAGGCACTTGAATGCCAAATTTGTAGTAGTTAGGTATTTATTTCAATTATTTATTTCATTTCCCCCTCTTAGATTGTAGTAGGCCCCCCTCAAATGTAATAGTTAGGATTTTTATTCGCTTGTGTGATTTGCATGCTTAGATGCTATGTGTTTAATTGCTTTCCCTAAGCTTTTGCATCTAGATAAGCATGTTTATGTGTTATGTGCTATGTGAAACTATGTGCTTGGCATGCCTATTTGTTTTTTGGTATTATATCTGATTATGTGGATAGAATGCACGTTACCGTGGCTAGTCCAAAGCTAGTCATGGTTACTTATTCCCGATCGCTCACAAGTTCAATGCTTGTGAGAGAGCGTTAGTAAAGGGCTAGTCCAATGCTAGACCCAATAGGGCCGTCCCTCGATAGAACATACTCGCATGCCCTCACTACATTTTCATGCATTTTTTCTTAGTATTTTTACATTTTTGCATGATCCTTTCCCCTTTCCCACATTCAAAATATGATCTTTAGGATTTTGCATTTCACTCTAGTCATTAGGGTCATTTGCCTGATTGGGTTTGGGAGTCACCCTTCTGGTAAGGGGAATGGACGAGTTTGGCTACACATAGCCTTAGCACGCACATTCTTTTTCTAACCAAAAGGAAAAGCAAAAATCACGATTTAAGGTCTCCCCGTACCTATTTTGCTTGCATTCCTCTAGGGTTCATGCATTTCATTCATCCACTATCATTTAAAACTCTCACTTCATATTCTATCCCTTTTTTCACATTTTTCACTTTACATAACTCCTATTTTGCACATTTTTCACTCTACCACTTGCACTTTATATATAACCACTGAGCACACACGCACTTCACACCATCACTTTACATACCTCACTTTGCACCCCCATTTGCACACTCTCACTTACACACTATTATTTTTATTATTACTTTTTTCACTTCACACAAGCTCATGTTTTCACATTGCATACATTCATTCCATTCATTTTTTCATCATTAACATTACTCGTGACCTCTTGGAGGGCTTGTTCTTGGCTATCACAACTCATGTGATTTAGTCCGATCGAGCCTCTAAGAGATATTTGTCCCTTTCGATTCCTCATTAGGTTTAGTATTGCATTCATATTAGTTAAATCCAAATGCGATACATCTTTTGGTTAGAAATTAGGAAAATCATGACTAAATCATGCAACTAACTTAGGCTAGGTTGAGAGGGCGCTTTAGACATTGTCTTTGCCTTCCTTCTCTTCAACCGAGACCCCCGAACCATTTTCTCTGATTTATCATAGATTTTGGAGTCAATCTAAAAAGGGTTTTTAACATTTTTAAATTCACATTTTTTGGGTGACTTGGTACACCCTAACTCGATATCAAGTGGCGACTCCTACACTCTTATCAAAACCTTTTTAGATTACTATTTTGGCCAAACCGTCGCATTTCAAAGCCCTATGGTCTTTTTCTTTTTCACACACATCACTATTTTTCAAACCATATCTCACTCACTTATTATACTATTTTATAAAAATGGGGCGCAACAGATTTCATTACATGAAAAAAATTCAAAAAAATTCCAAAAAAAGATATGGTGAAAAGTCTAAATATCAAATTTATAATCCACTACAGCAATTTTACATGATTCAAGTGCAGATTTCATGTCTTCAAATTCCTTCACTGCGTCATCAATCAAGATGCTGGTATTTTCAAAAGAAGAGAGCTCATCATGTAACGCCCCCACTTCTCCAGAGGGTGACCCCAAGAGTATCTGCGGGACGCCTGCCTAACTCGCGCCAGGACTCAAAACACAAAGCAAATAAAACTGTATAAACCAAAAGAGTACTATTCACAATATATTCAATCTCAAAAAAGTATTTACATCCTCAAAAGGAGTTATCCAGACTACTACATTATCTTATGCTAATAACCAAAATATAAAGTAGACTCAAAGAGGGGTCCTTATACAGGTCACTAAAACAAGAAAAATATCTTAGTTCTCCGGCTATTTCAACCAAACCTAACTATACTAGTGATAGTGTCGGCCCCTGTTAAGGAAAACAAAGGGAAAGGGGTAAGTTAGATGCTTAGTAAGTAAATAGAGGTAAAAACGTAAATTTCACAGTAATACGAACAATTACGTCACAAAGATATCAAATCGAAAATAGAAAAGTAACAACACAAGTTAATGATACAGGTTGGCTCCAAAGCCACGTCATGTGTCATGTGTGACCTCCTGTCGACACTCCGTCAACCACAAATAAGGGTCCGTAGAACTCCACTTACTCCCACCGTACACCTTATCACCCACACTGGCCAGTCACCTCACAAAATGGCTCGAGCAAACGAAATTAAACTTGGTTCACAAGTTCGGGTCAAAAACTTGGTTCACATACTTAGTGAACCGGATTCACAAACTTGGTGATCTCAGATTAGGTTGGACTGACTTCGACCAAACCCCGGCTGGCTCAAATAGTCCGTCTGGGTCTTGAGATCGGGCCCACAATTTCATCATATTTCACAAATTCACAAAAGTCACCCCAAGCTTCAAGTTCAAGAGGTTCAGTCCCAAAACAAATCGTATACATATATCATGGGCAAATATGTGCACAAATTAGGGTTTAGGTCGAGTATGATAAAGTACACTCTCGCCTAAATACCCCATGTATGAATATCAAAACACATAAGCAATTTATACAAATATACGACCTGAGTACTTACACACAGAACAAGGATAGCAAAATCACGAAAATCGCGTCGCGAATGATAGCTAGTAGGCCCCACTGGCTCCGTCTAACTCACCACCGTCTGAAATAGAAGAGTGTACCTCATTATTCCACAAACGGCCACTAGAATGCATAAATCAAACAAAACGGCAAAATTGGCACATGCATGCACGGAAACGGCTTGCGGAAATGGAAACGGAAACGGGCATAGTTGCTGTCCCAATCTATTTTGATCAGATTTCAGGTTACAGGTATCGGATCGAAGTGCATGAGGTACCGTTATGAAGCTAAGAAGAAGGGATACAACTTTCATGAAGACACCTCAAGCCAGATCTCAATGGAACTAGGACAAAAATGCACAAAACTGTTCCAGTAATTTCATTTCGGGTTACCAAACAGGCCCTATTTGAAAGACCATAACTCACGACTCAGAGATCAGAATTAAGAAATTCTAAAGGAATTGGAAATATTATTGATAAGGCTATAACTTTTGTGTTTTGACCAAAAGCTGAATCAGTACAGAGCATAGGGAAAAATGGGTCCAAATTTCCTATCAGAACTGGCCAATTTCAAAGGCAGTTCTGACGCCCGATTTTGTTTTAGGTATAACTGGAGTTACGGAATTCAGATTTGGACGTATTGTATACCATTTCGAAACTAAAACAAAGATCTACAAATCTTATGAAGACCTCAACACCCTGTTCACACATTATCGAGGTGAACTGAGCATGGTCATAAGCGAAATCATGAAACGCAGCAAAATTCTGGGTTTAGAATAGAAGCGAGTGTTTTGGTCATAACTCAAGTTACACAGATCCGTTTGACCTAAAATTTTGCAGGCACAACAACCACTTATGAAGCTACAACTTTCATGTTTTGGGAAAACCCTGAATCCATACGTAACATAAAGAAAATGGAGCCAAAGTTCAGATTCTGGACTGCCCTGTTTTCCAGATTGACCGGTTTCGCGCGCCGCAACCGGACAGTCCGTTTCTATGGTTCTCATACAGGCTTTCTAGCCAAACTCATACCAAATAAACACACATATACCAGCTTCTAATAGCTTCACAAGAGGTCCGAATTTGCTTCCCCAAATTAACCTCAAAACCTAACAAACACTAACCATATTCTATGCTTTAATCATACAAGTTCAACTGACCCGTCAACCTATCCAATCAAACCCTAATCATCTAAGCCTTAACCCAACCAAACTAACTTCCTTTAGAACTAGGGTTTCAAGGCCAAACCTGATTTTGCTAAGGATCAACCATATAAAGGAACTTATCTCACCAAAGATTCCATTTACAAGCTAAACAATCAACCAAATCAATTTGAATAACCATGGAGCAAGAAACCCTAATTCTTCATGGCCTTGACCGAATTTAAAGCAGCAATAATTCACCAAAATAACCCATCAAACTACATAATAATCACCACATAAACCACACAAGTTCATAATCACAACAAAAAACATTACTTTCATGACTTCAAAACTTAAATCACCAAAAGTTAACTTCCAAATGAAATGGTTTACCTTCAAACAAGTCTTGCAAGTGATGATACTATAACAAGCAAGTGCTCAAATGGTTGCTCTAAGCTCCAAGAAGAAAATAGATGGCTAAACTTGGATGAAATTGGAAGAACTTTGTCTCTCTTCTTCAAGCTCACTCTCGGCCCTCTCTCTCTCTTTCTCCCTTGGTTTGTTTTGTTTCTTTTATTATGTTTATCTCACAAATCCTATGATATATAAGACTAGTCAAGCCTTGGAAGATATTTTCTCTCACAACTAATCACATAAAAGCTCCCAATTTGCTCCTTAGCCCTTACACCTTCTTTCTCTTTCTTACACTCTTGCCCAAACAAATATAGAAAGCTTTCAATTAACTCCATAGGATATAAACTTAATCTAGTCTAAACTAATTAATCTTACTTAATTTCTCTACTAATCACTCTACTAACTTAATCATCTACACTTAATCATACTTTCTCCATAATAAAAACAATTAAACAACAACCTTTATAACATTGGCAACATTAGGGTTTAAACCCAACTTAAGCTTTCTAATCTATTGGAATACTAGAGGGTTTACTAGTCTGAGGTTTTCTAACTTCTACACTTACTTAACTGATATAAAAATAAATCGAATCCTATACTTACTTGTACCAAAATACACTCTAGTCTACAAAACATGAATTACAACTCAAATTTGTGATTAATACAAAAACTAGGATTTTATAAATAATCCAATTTAGGGTTTTCTAATAATTTAGTACAAAATAGAACAAAATGCTATTAATATCACATAATTTCAAAATTAAAGACTATCCGGGGTCTCACAACCTCCCCCTCTTAGAACAATTTCGTCCTCGAAATTAATACCTTTGTTTGCGAACAGAGAGGAATACGTCTCCAACTAAATTTCACATACCACTGGTACGTTTTCTACCTTCAACTGAGCCATTGGAGCATTCATTACATCACTAAACGCCCCGTGCACCCTTGAGAGCTAACTCAATAAAGTCCACCTACAATTTCCGTTCTCCTATCATACCTCACCTCCCTCGTACACCACACTAGGAATTACACTCTTATTGGTAATAGGGGTTGATATTTCTAGATCATACGATAAGTTTTCTAGAAAGCGTACCGTCGATAACTGCCGCAGGGTCAGTCACTTCTTGATGACCCATTGAATATATTCTAGCCGGTGCTTTGGGTCGATTCCCCGCTATATTGGTCGGTTTAGCTGTGGTCCCATCTGTCGATGGCTTATGTCCTTCTTTCTGCATCTTAGTGCATTGAGTAATCAGATGTTCCGTACTACCACATTTAAAGCATTTTCGTACCGAACTATTTTTCCAGCAATTCTCATCAGTGTGATTGCGCCCACAGAAATCACAGGTCGGCTTAGTTCCTATTGTTGACCATCTATGCTGGGCACTCCTCTGGAACCTTTGCCCTACCTGACCTTTTTTCACATTATCTCGTGGACCATCCGTTCCTCGGCCTATCTTAGAGGGTGGCTCGCTTCTCGAGTTTTGTCCGGTCGCAACGTTGCTTGAGTTAGGTTGCTTTCTTTTTCGGTCATGAAAGGGTTTTACTTGTCCCTTAGCAGTCTCAATTTTCTGAGCCTTTTCTAGTGCTTGGCTAAATGTGTTTAACTGAGCGGCTGCTAGTGCCTCTTGAATCTCCACATTTAAGCCTTGAACGAAACGGCGGATTCGCTTTTGCTCTGTTAGCACCAACTCTGGAGCAAAGCGGGAGAGTTTTGTAAACTGGGTTTCATACTCCGCCACACTAGATGCCCCTTGATGTAGGAAGATAAAATCATCTTCCCGTTTCTCTTGCACAATGGGTGGCAGATATTTTTCATTAATTTTTCGTGTAAAATTAACCCATGACCAGGGGGTCTGTTCTCGCTCCTACTTGACTTTAATCACATTCCACCAAGCTCGATCAGCCCCCTCAAACTGAAAAATAGTAAAAGATATCTGTCGTTCCTCCGAATACCCAAGTGCGGCAAATATATCCATCATACGGTCCATCCAACCCTCTGCTAGGTCAGGATTAGGTCCACCTATAAATTTTGGAGGTGCAAATTTTTGGAACCGTTCTAAGGCACGGTCCACCCCCTCATGATTACCTGGATTATTTCCAGGGTTTCCGGTAGTATTCCCATGGCCCTGACCCTGTTGGTCAACCATACGTTCTAACAGGTCGGCCAGCGGATGGCTGTAGCCACTTGATCTGGCTAATGTTCATTTTCCCTTTCAGGGTTTCGTCCTCGCCCTCTACCTCTACCCCGACCACCGGAGTCCATTTAGATTCAAAGTCTATAAATTCCAATAAAATGTACACTTGTTATTCAAAATGTGAACAAGGTAGAGAATACCAAATGAAAATGCACATATACAAGAGTCACACAAAAGATGAACCCAGAAAGATTGTTTTCAACTATATGCATATATGTACACAAAAGGTTATATACAGAAAGTATACACAAAAGTCACATATATATTTACAAAGTCATACCAAAAGAGATACAAATCACCCGACCTCCAGTCGCTATAAAACCCGGTATACACATGAGCACTCCGGCTCCAAAAATCTAGTCTGTCAAGCAAATTACAAAAGAAACTAGCCATTCCAGTTCTAACAAAAGTAATCCACCAGATAGTCAAAAGAAAGTACAAAGACGACCCTAAACGCCTCCCATATGGGCCCAATCCCCAACAGAACCCAAGGTGTCAACCTCATCCTTCGGCTCTGGACCAATAGCTCGTGGCGGTGCATCTGCGGCCATATCCAATAGGACCTCACAGTCCAACATAATTCCCCAAGCCCTCTCCCTCAACTGCCTCTTCATAGCGAAGAGGTGCTGGTGTGTGTCATGGAGTTGACGACAAAGAGCGTTCGTCCTCTCCACCTCGACTCGGAGGCTCTGCTCCAAATCCCTAATGCGCCTAGCCTGCCCGTGGCCAATCTCTCTAGCCTTCTCAAGGTGCCTGCTTAGGCGACGTCGCTCGTCATCCACCGCCAGGACGACCTCGTCGGGCTAGCCATACGTATGGCGACACTCACAGGGTCGGTACGGCATCGACCAAAGGGGGAATACAAAATGTAGGGCTCCCCAGGCCTCCTCTGATCTCGGATCTCCCGCCTACGCAACACTCGGTTCACCGGAACCCCCGCAGTCGGATGTCTCGGTTCCGGTCCCAATCCTACGCCGCTGGGTCCCGCACCACTAGAATTACCCGGATCCATACCTACAAAACATTAAGTCGTCAGTTCACCGGCATTTCAATTCAAAATATACCATTCATCTTAAATAGAAATATGTAATGCCTATCACGTACATCCCACGTGCCCAAGTCCTCTAACCTAGGCGTTCTGATACCACTTGTGACGCCCCCACTTCTCCCAAGGGCGAACCCGAGGGTATCGGCGGGACGCCTGCCTAACTCGTGTCAGGACTCAAAACACAAAGCAAATAAAACTATATAAACCAAAAGAGTACTATTCATAATATATTCAATCCCAAAAGAGTATTTACATCCTCAAAAGGAGTTATCCAAACTACTACATTATCTTATGCTAATAACCAAAATATAAAGTAGACTCAAAGAGGGGACCTTATACAGGTCACTAAAACAAGAAAAATATCTTAGTTCTCCGGCTATTACAACCAAGTCTAACTATACTAGTGATAGTGCCGAAAGTTCCCCGCGTCGGCCCCTGTTAAGGAAAACAAAGGGAAAGGGGTAAGTTAGATGCTTAGTAAGTAAACAGAGGTAAAAACGTAAATTTCACAGTAATACGGACAATTACATCACAAAGATATCAAATCGAAAATAGAAAAGTAACAACACAAGTTAAGGATACAGGTTGGCTCCAAAGCCACGTCATGTGCCATGTGTGACCTCCTGTCGACACTCCGTCAATCACAAATAAGGGTCCGTAGAACTCCACTTACTCCCACCGTACACTTTATCACCCACACTGGCCAGTCACCTCACAAAATGGCTCGAGCAAACGAAATTAAACTTGGTTCACAAGTTCGGGTTCACAAACTTGGTGACCTCAGATTAGGTTGGACTGATTTCGACCAAACCCCGGCTGGCTCGAATAGTCCGTCTGGGTCTTGAGATCGGGCCCACAACTTCATCATATTTCACAAATTCACAAAAGTCATCCCAAGCTTCAAGTTCAAGAGGTTCAGTTCCAAAACAAATCGTATACATATATCATGGGCAAATATGTGCACAAATTAGGGTTTAGGTCGAGTGTGATAAAATACACTCTCGCCTAAGTACCCCATATATGAATATCAAAACACATAAGCAATTTATACAAATATACGACCTGAGTACTTACACACAGAACAAGGATAGCAAAATCACGAAAATCGCATCGCGAATGATAGCTAGTAGGCCCCACTGGCTCTGTCTAACTCACCACCGTCTGAAATAGAAGAGTGTACCACATTATTCCACAAACGGCCACTAGAATGCATAAATCAAACAAAACGGCAAAATTGGCACATGCATGCACGGAAACGGCTTGCGGAAATGGAAACGGAAACGGGCATAGTTGCTGTCCCAATCTATTTTGATCAGATTTCAGGTTACAGGTATCGGATCGAAGTGCATGAGGTACCATTGCGAAGATAAGAAGAAGGGATACAACTTTCATGAAGACACCTTGAGCCAGATCTCAATGGAACTAGGACAAAAATGCACAAAACTGTTCCAGTCATTTCATTTCGAGTTACCAAACAGGCCCTGTTTGAAAGATCATAACTCATGACTCAGAGATCAGAATTAAGAAATTCCAAAGGCATTGGAAAGCTTATTGATAAGGTTATAACTTTTGTGTTTTGAACAAAAGCTGAATCAGTACAGAGCATAGGGAAAAACGGGTCCAAATTTCCTGTCAGAACTGGCCAACTTCAAAGGCAGTTCTGACGCCTGATTTTGTTTTAGGTATAACTGGAGCTACGGAACTCGGATTTGGACACATTGTATACCGTTTCGAAGCTAAAACAAATATATACAAATATTATGAAGACCTAAACACCATTTTCACATGTTATCAAGGTGAACTGAGCATGGTCATAAGCGAAATCATGAAACGCAGCAAAATTCTGGGTTTAGAATAGAAGCGAGTGTTTTGGCCATAACTCAACCTACACAGATCCGTTTGACCTGAAATTTTTCAGGCACAACAACCACTTATGAAGCTACAACTTTCATGTTTACGTAACATAAAGAAAAATGGAGCCAAAATTCAGATTCTGGACTGCCCTGTTTTCCAGATTGACCGGTTTCGCGCGCCGCAACCGGACAGTCCGTTTCTATGGTTCTCATACAGGCTTTCTAACCAAACTCATGCCAAATAAACAGACATATACCAGCTTCTAATAGCTTCACAAGAGGTCCGAATTTGCTTCCCCAAATTAACCTCAAAACCTAACAAACACTAACCATATTCTATGCTTTAATCATACAAGTTCACCTGACCCGTCAACCTATCCAATCAAACCCTAATCATCTAAGCCTTAACCCAACCAAACTAACTTCCTTTAGAACTAGGGTTTCAAGGCCAACCCTGATTTTGCTAAGGATCAACCATATAAAGGAACTTATCTCACCAAAGATTCCATTTACAAGCTAAACAATCAACCAAATCAATTTGAATAACCATGGAGCAAGAAACCCTAATTCTTCATGGCCTTGACCGAATTTAAAGCAGCAATAATTCACCAAAATAACCCATCAAACTACATAATAATCACCACATAAACCACACAAGTTCATAATCACAACAAAAACATTACTTTCATGACTTCAAAACTTAAATCACCAAAAGTTAACTTCCAAGTGAAATGGTTTACCTTCAAACAAGTCTTGCAAGTGATGATACTATAACAAGCAAGTGCTCAAATGGTTGCTCTAAGCTCCAAGAAGAAAATAGATGGCTAAACTTGGATGAAATTGGAAGAACTTTGTCTCTCTTCTTCAAGCTCACTCTCAGCCCTCTCTCTCTCTTTCTCCCTTAGTTTGTTTTGTTTCTTTTCTTATGTTTATCTCACAAATCCTATGATATATAAGACTAGTCAAGCCTTGGAAGATATTTTCTCTCACAACCAATCACATAAAAGCTCTCAATTTGCTCCTTAGCCCTTACACCTTTACTTTCTCTTTCTTACACTCTTGCCCAAACAAATATAGAAAGCTTTCAATTAACTCCATAGGATATAAACTTAATCTAGTCTAAACTAATTAATCTTACTTAATTTCTCTACTAATCACTCCACTAACTTAATCATCTACACTTAATCATACTTTCTCCATAATAAAAATAATTAAACAACAACATTTATAACATTGACAACATTAGGGTTTAAACCCAACTTAAGCTTTCTAATCTATTGGAACACTAGAGGGTTTACTAGTCTGAGATTTTCTAACTTTTACACTTACTTAACCGATATAAAAATAAATCGAATACTATACGTACTTGTACCAAAACACACTCTAATCTACCAAACATGAATTACAACTCAAATTTGTGATTAATACAAAAACTAGGATTTTATAAATAATCCAATTTAGGGTTTTCTAATAATTTAGTACAAAATAGAACAAAATGCTATTAATATCACATAATTTCGAAATTAAGGACTATCGGAGGTCTCACACATCATGTGCTTGTGTTATTTCAGTCTGGATCTCTTTGAAAGTTTCATACTTTTGATCGATAGTTGAGCTGATTTCCAGGCCTTGTTTCTCCAAATTAATAAGTTGCTGTTGCAGAACTTTCTTCCTGTCTTCAATGGACTGCAACTTTTCTTCAAGACTTTGCAGATGACAAGTTAGTTCTTCTTCCTTCGCCTTAGCTCTCCCAAGTTTGGCGGTCACTTTGGAAAGGAGTTCTGCATGTGTTTCTTTACTCATCTTTTTCCATAATGAAGATGCCAAAATATCATATGCCTCCGCCTTGGCAAACAATTCTATCAAGTAGTCTTTTAAAGGGAGACCATTGGTAGGATCCGTTCTTGTGATTTTCACAATGATTTTCTCTGCACACTCTTTTAAAGAAAAAGATATGTTCAATAGGAGTATCAAGAATCTGCCCGCGAAAATCCATCCACAAACTCTGCAAGTAACTCCTTCAATGCGATTGGATCAATTTTTGCCCATGAAATTCTGAAATCAGTGCTGGTTTAGGTCTCTTTCGGATCTCGTGCGAACCAGCTAACTCCTTCTTATGCATTGATGAGGTACCTCCACTGGGCGCAAATTGTTTTGGAATACTGATAGCGACTTTGTCACTTTTCTTATTTGAAACTATATCATCAGCTTCGAGTTCAAGTGGTGAATTGTTACCAACATCTTCTTGGCGGAATTCAAGAAATGGGGGTTGAAAAGAAAAAAAAAGAGAAAAAAGTTAAAAAAAAGAGGAAAAAAAAGAAAGAAAGAAAAAAAAAAGTTACAAAAATAGAGAGATGATTACCTTAAGCGGCGACACTCTAACAAGTGATGGTGTGAAGAAAACCTCATCCAAATCAGAAGATGTCCTCTTCTTTGATCGGTTCCAATGACGGTCTTGACTGCTATTACCACTCGCCAACGAGCGGATTCCTCCATTTCAATAGTCTCGATAGAATCATGATCAATAGTTTCGATAGATCAAGTGCCCTGAACTTGAGTCCCCTCCTTTTCAATAGTCTCGATAGAATCGTGATCGTCCACTATTTCAATTTCGACATCTTCTCCCTTGTGAGTCACGGAAAAAGGTTTTGAAACTTTGGACAGCATCATCTTTATTGGAATCATTGGTTGTGCCTCTTTGATGGCTTGTCGAGAGTCCTTCGAAAACTTATTTTTTGTGACAATATTTTTTGAGGGACTGCTAGTAATTTTGTTCTTCTGTAAGGTGGATGTAGTAAGACCCGTTACAATCTCTATAGCTTCGTTATGATGCACTGACTCATTGATGGAGGTAATCTTACCCTCCTTCGATGATTGCTGAGGGATCTTAACGGTGAATTTAAAAGAAGTTGAAGAGACACTATTTGACCGAGTTGACCATCAGGCGTCATAGTCTTTTGTGATCAATGGATGCTTCCTCTGCATAGGTATAGTCATCTGAGATCACGTCTGCGTGCGAACTGAGGAATCCCATAATTGAATGGCCTCACCCAAAGTATAAGTGTAAATGATCTCTTTCAATTTGTTTGGAACATCTTGACAGAAGCCGAATTGTCTACTAAACCGGCAAGAATTATATTTTCCAATAATAAAAATATTGTCCTTACGTAGAGTTAAGTGGCACGAGTGTTGACTAATAAAGTAACCCATGAGCCTTGATGATAAGGATCCATCGTCGATCAACACTTTTTCGTCATTCTCGGTCCAACACAGCTTGGAAAGCATCAAGGGATTCACTTCTTTGAAGATTTCCTCAGCTTCCGATTTACCATAAAATATTGTCATTTTCTCACCACTAAATCTCGTCATGCGTTCGTGGTGGCTACTCACTTGGATATTCTCATAATACATATCAAAGTATTGGTTGATCCAAGTGTAGACATAATGGATGGGAAAAGTTACCCCGCATTCTCCAAGATTAGGGGTGTAAGTGATCTCCCTCAATCCATGATATATGCTCGCAAGAACGGGAATTGCAAGGCAAAATTTTTTCCCTGTGGCCATTAGGCATGCAACCTTGAAGACACCTGGGCGAATGCGATCGACCTTTTTGCTTGGCAAAAGAAACTTGCAAATCCAACACGCTATGAATGCCGCAATATAGGTTTCCTTTCTTAAAAATTCTGGGATATCCAATGTGTCAAAAGGGACGTCGAAATCCTTTGTATCAGCAAGATCATGAGGCTCTACACTTCCAGAAGGGTTATAGGTCATTTTTGGTTTCGATGTGGTCTTTCTTCTATTCGCCATGTTCGGAGGAACCCTATATCTAGCCTCTCCTTTAAACCAGAAGCGGATCCAGTCTTTCATCCACACTCCTTGATCATTCGTTCAAAGATGGTAGTAAGCGGAAAAGAGGTGCCTACAATTCTCAGGGAGAAGTGGCTTCCCTTCTTTGTCACGAGTGAGAAGTTCCTGCGCTGAAGGAACAACTTCATCAAAGAACGAGCCATCGATCGAAAGGCAACCAAGTCGATAAAGGTCCCAAAGTGTGATGGACAACTCTTCAATGGGCGTATGAAGTGTATTTGTCGAAGGACACCAATATTTGAAAAAAGCTCGCAAGATATTTTCGCAACAGTCATAGGAAAATCTCGACGCATAGACGACTTTAAATATGCCAGCACGTGTGAGCACTTCTTTATATCTTCCAAGGATGTCCTCGACCTACTCCCAATAATGAGAGGTGAAGCACGTCTCGCCAAAGAAGGACGAAGGAATCTTCCATGTAGTGTTGTCCATATTGAATCCCACAAACGGAAGCATGAATTTGGCTATTTCTGGATCTCCATTGTGAAGTGACGAGTTTAATACGATCACTTCTTCCCTCAACATAGTGGAGAAAATCGATGGTGCCACCACTTTCTTAGTCCACTTGCTAGTCCAATCTTCAAGGTGAAAACATCCTTCAATAGGTATAAAAAGCTCAGCAAAGGTGTCGATTGCTGGCTTATTCACATATAATGACAAACTTTTCGATTGAGGCCTTCTCCTCTCATCCATTAATGAAATATGGGGCAACGGTGTGGTGTAGTCTTTAATTTGCATGGTAGCTGAAATTTGAAGAAAAAGGGAGGGTTGAGTTGGTAAAAAAAAAAAGTTTTTTTTACGAAACTTTGGCAATCAAGTTACCTCGTTGTTGAGTTTCTAATTCCTTGAGCAGGATGCTGATTTCCTATTGAAGTTAGACCTAACAATAAAAGACAAGTAAAAGTGAGATGGGATGTCCACAAATAATTGATAAAGAGGCTACAATTTCGGCAGGTCAATCAAGTATCAAGTTATGTTTCAGTAATAGACTTTGGATGTCAAGAAGGTCAGCAATATGGATCAGTGGGGGTCTCAATTGTAGGGGGTCATGTATGCAATTATGGTGGCTAATATATTAATCAGTTTCATGGTGAAACTTTAGAAAGCCACTTTGCTTTGTTAGACAATCATGAAGTGTCGAGATTTCGATACAACTTGGTGGAGTTACTCGTAATTGAAACATGCAAGGATTCATATACTAATTACCCACAAGCTTCGGGGATCTAGAAAGCATGTCATCTTGTAATGAGTTGATGGTTCAAGTTCACAAGTTTGAGACGTGGCAACTTAACATGCAAATTTCAAGTATTAGGCACGGTCAAGACAAATTAAAATAAGTGCGAGAATCATTGATACAGGAAGATATGAATATTTATGAACAAAATTGGAGGTAGTTACCTTCAATATTGTAGTAGAAGTAGCAACCAGATTTTGCAACGACTTGCGCATCAACTCAAGGTCAATGTGATGGAGGCAATTTACGAGGAACAAGCAACAGTCTGGTAGCACTAGCAACAAAAAATGAGAGAGAGTTTGCCTTTGGATTATGGGTAAACTAATGCCTCAACCATCGAGTATTTATAACAGATATGCATCCTATATTCGAGAAAGATTTTGGTCAGTTAGAAGTGTTTCAATTTAAGACAACGAAGGATTCATTATTCGAAGTACTTGTGGTTTGGCAGGCTAATTTATCGAGCCGAGGAAGTTTGCTCGTAAAAGGAGTCGGGTTCTTCCTATTTGGTATAATGGGACGAAGAGAAAGAAAGAAATGTGAAGCTCGATCTGACTCAAGGTGGTTTTGGAAAAGAATTGTTCTCGCAATTGACTTCCTTTACGAGTTGGGTTCTCAAAATTTGTGTCAAGCTGCTCCTTGAGTTTCGAATATAGTCGGTGAAGGAGTTAATTGTTTAGCCCACCAACAATGCAAATCCTAACTTCAAGAGATTGAGTTTGATTGAATTCACAAAGGACAAGAGTTCTTGTGCATATGGTAGACTAACAAAAGAAAAGCTACGGACATCGGACATAAAACTTCCAAATGAAGTGATCCGGCCTCGGGAAATTGAAAGCTAGTGATCTTGGAAATTGAGATCAATAAGGGATGCATTGGTGGTATTTCACGTGGAGTTTGAGACCACTAAGTCATTGGACTTTATTGAAGATCATTAAGTCACTAAGCTTCAAGTTTAGTCTATTTATGGACTTATTTGAGAATTAATATTCCGACGGTGCTCAAATTAAAAAAAATGTCGAAACTTGTCCGTTTAAATCTTGCTTCGGTCTTCAGCAATCACAAACAAGTTTCGAGGGGGCATTTGTAGATAGTAGAATTTCAATTAATTCTTAGAATAACCATTGGTCTATAAATTATTTTTGTGGCTTATTTCTATCCATTCAGGTATTGTCGTATGTCACGTACACTTGAAAAAATTAGTTATTAAATGGCCAATTATACTTTGTCACGTGTCAAGTCGAGGTGTTCCAATTAATTGAAATTACTAGGATGTCTCCGCCAACCAAATCATATCATATCACATGTCTATTGGATAGACGTCTAAATATTTATTTCTTGTTAAAGAGATAATATTTAGAGTTGTTTAATTTGTATGTATTTCTTACATACGGCAATAGCTTGTCCAATCAAATGGTGCCACGTCACGTGTTTAGTTAATCAAGGAATTACTTATTGGTATTATCTCTTTATTAGTAAATACAAAATGTAGAGATAATATTTAAGTGCACAGTCCTAATATGACTGCAAGACAAGTAAAGTGGTATACAGGTCTTCAACCTATACCTCATACCATAGCTATAAATAGGGTCTCTCTACTAAATCAAGCGACAGACACCAAGAGGCATCTCATACGTTCAAGTACTGAAGCTCCGAGCTACAAAGGTTTGGATCTTCAAACTCTCCAAGTCTCCCATATATCAAGACTTGAGTCTTCAAATATCTTCCAAGTTCCTCAAATCTTCCATCTCAAGATTTGAAGGAATCGGTGGTGGATCCAAGAACAAGTTGCGAAGCCCTTTAATTGGTGTTTGAGGAAGAGAATCGAAGGAAACTCTCTACAAGTTCGAGAAAATTTCAGAGATTGTACCCACATATTTTCCTAAATTTATATATTACATATTTCTCGTGTATTTCTTTGTTTCTTGTCATTTTGCAAACTTGAAATTTTAATGACGTACAGAGAGGAAAAAAACAAGAGAGCAAATTTCAACTTTCACCTTAAATCCATCCTTGTTTGAGTGAAATCAACCGAACTAAATCGATTAAACTTCTCTTTTGGTGTTGGGAAAGCTTTGTGAGATAAAAATTTTGGAAGAAATGGATTTAGTTTTCATTTACAAGAAGCTTTTAGAAGGTATAATGCTTGCCTTTCCTTTTCTCTTACTTATTCTTGTTAAATTTGGGAAAGAAGCTTATGTCCTTGGTTTACTATGGTTAATTATTTAGTTTTGGATGATATAGTGGAATGTTTAGTTAGGGTTTACATTTTTCAGCCTTGCTTATGGTTGTTATCTAGTAATTGATGGTATTGAGCTAGTAATTGATAGTTTTGATGATATAGTACTTGATAGTAGTGAGTTAGGATATATATTTTAGAGTAGAAGTGAATTTCCAGTTTTGATAGTGGAATCTGCCCTGTTTTTACACTGCATGTTCGTCCATGAGAGAGGCCAAATCAGGTCTTGCTCAAAACATGGAAGTTATAGGGAATTGAGTTAACTAGCTACCTATAAAATTTCAACTCAATAGAAGTACTGTAACTTATAAAATGACTAAAATACCCCTGACTGCCAAATGCTCAGTTTAACCGACAGTTTTTTGTTTTCTCTAATATTTCACTTTTTGACCTTGAAAATGTAAGAACTGGATGTCGATGTCTTCATAGGAAATGTAGGTCTCTGTCTTAGCTTCGAAACGCCATAAAATTTACCCCAATCCAATAAGCGTAGCATCAGTTGTGACCAAAACGTCGGAAGATGTCAAACCTGTTACTTAGCCATTCGTCTTTAAAATTGGTTTCTAGCTTTGATTTTGATGGTTGCATTGCTAGAATTGCCTTGTGTTTGGATGACATTGAGCTTAGTTGAAGGGCTATTATGTTAAGATTGCCTATGTGTGAATTTGGGCTGAGTTGAGGAAAATAATGAAGCCATAAATGGCTGGAAAATAGCTAAATACAAAGGGCATGCCGCACAAATTTTCACTCGAGAGTTAGGCGTGTGTACTCGCGACTTGAGCAAAGATTTGAGGTCGAATTGAACTTGGATTGTCTATGGTATTCGAGTCTTCTTTCATAGAGGTATATAAGCTAAAATTTGGCCGAAACTCGTACCCTTAGAAAAATGAAAGTAGCGACCATTTGGAATATGTTTTCCTCGTCTTTTAGCCATTTTACGAACTTAAACGTTATAAATACTACTTAAATGAATTTCATATATTTGATTTTCTTGAAGCGAAACTCCTATGTTTCGAACTCTAAAGAGTTTTACATTCTTAAATGATATTTTATCGCAAATTTGGACTCCAACCAAGGAGTTGGATCTGAACATGATTTTGAAAAGCACTAGACCTTTGGTGAGTGCTTCCAAATATATGATTGAACTTGATACTTGATTTAAATTCTTTACCAATGTGATCGGATAAGATTTGCTTGGTTTGGGTAGGCAAGTGTGTACTTTATCGTACTTGACCTAGCTCAATTAAATACGTGATATCTCATTCATGCTTGTACAAGTAACTTGATTTGCATTGACCTGTACTTGTATTTGTACTTGTACTTGACTTGTAAGTGCTGAGTGGCAGTATATACCACACTCGATTTGAGTGGGAGGTGCCTCTCTTCCCGTCTCCGTACTTTTTCTCTTGACTAAGTCGATTGGTTATCGACTATGTTGACTACTTAGGAACCCAAATCCCACTGGCTAGTTAGTCGAGTCGAGCCGGCAAGAACTTGGTCGATTAGATAACGAACCATGGGTCTCTTGTTTTGTCGAGTGGAGTGATATCTCCTCGACTAATCGGTATGCTCGAATATTACCACCAGTGTTTAGTTGGTGTTCGGGCCCGGTAAGGGGGTTGAATGGTGGACGGATTGGTGTTAAACGAAGCACTACTGGATTGGTTACTTTACTTGAAAGTTGACGGAGTGTCAACTAAAACTTGATCAAACTCTAGTGAAGCAACGAAAATTTGGCTCCTGAGAGCCATCTGTATCCTTATACTTTGATTGTTATTCGTAGTGTTATTGTTTCTTTTAGAAAAAGAATTTTACACTCGCTCATTTTGAGATTTGCTACTTGAAGTGTTATTGCTCACTTTTATGGACTTGTTATACTCGCTACTTTGCTACTTTGATACGTACACTTTTAAATAATAGTCAACTTGCTATTTGGAACCTCACTGAGGTTTAGCTCACCCTATTCCATTAAATTTGTTTTCCTTACAGAGGGTACGAGCGAGGCGTGAGACTGGTACAGGCTAGCATAGTCTAGTTTTTGAAAATTTTGCGATTGCACTCGCACTAGGTGCTCAATTAGGGTTGAATGTGTTGAGAACTTAAATCTTGTGATATATTTGGGATTGTATGGATGTTTGAGATAAAAATGAATGTATTTGTACGTTCCAAACTTGGGAACTGTTATGTCTTTTATTCTTGAAGTTGCACCCTATTTTCTTGACGTGAGTGAGTGAGTCCTGACGAGAATTGGGCAAGCGGTCCGCTAAACCCTGGGGTAAGCCCTAAGGAGAGGTGGAATCGTCACAGTTATCACTTATGGTACGATTGGAGGTTTGTTGGCTTGTGAATCAAGTTGTACTTGGATGGGAAAAGTAAGAAAATAGGGGAAATGCTGCCCAAATTGCTATTACTTGCTTTTATAAATATTAGTGAGATGTAATGTTTGATTTTGGGTTAGTTGGATCTTAAGTTACATATGTCTTCTTGAACGCACTTCAATAGTAGTCTATGAGTTGTTTTTAACTAAGATTTGGTATCAACTAAGATGAAAAATGTTCGTTTTATCTCGAAAACTTTGAATTACATTTGCTCACTTCAATTTGGGATTGGTTGTTCTTTCAACTACTGATCTCTGGAATTTTCTTTCGTTGTGTTTGAATTTGAGAAATGACTCAAGATTTTTCACGACTTGGAAGTTCAAATGTTATTATTCACTCTAAAACTGTATTTTCATATTTGCACTAGTAATTTTTGAATTTTTGATGGTTCATCTAGATTTTGATTAGTTGAACCATAATACCTTATTTTGACTGATTTAGGTTTCTTTGGTGATCAGGAGTACAACTCGGAAGGAAACTTTTGACATATCTTTTGCTCATATTGGTGAGTGTTCCAACTACATGTTACCTGCTCATTGTTGCTAGAAATTTACTAAACACCTGATTTGATATTTCATAGGCGAGTGTGTATTTTATCGCACTTGACCTAACTCAACTAAACACTTGATATCTCATTCATGCTTGTACAAATAACTTGATTTGCATTGACTTGTACTTGTATTTGTATTTGTGCTTGACTTGTAAGTGCTAAGCGACAGCATGTACCACACTTAACTTGAGTGGGAGGTGCCTCTCATTCCCGTCTCCGTACGTTTTTCTTGATTAAGTCGATTGGTCATCGACTATGCTGACTACTTGGGAACCCAAACCCTACTGGCTAGTTAATCGAGTCGAACCAACAAGGGATTGGTCGATTAGATAATGAACCATGGGTCTCTTGTTTTGTCAAGTAGAGTGTTATCTTCTCGACTAATCGGTTTGCTCGAGTATTATCACACGTGTTTATCTTGGCGTTCGGGCCTGGTAAGGGGGTTGATTGGTGGATGGAAATTGGTGTAAAGTGGAGATCTATGATGACAGAGTGTCAACGGGTTCGGATCAAGTAATGCAGCGGAAATTTGACTATTGAGAGCCATCTATATCCTTATACTTTGAAATGGTTGTTGCTTGTAGTGTTTTTGTTTCTTTTTAAAAAACTTTACATTCGCTCATTTTGAGATTTGATATTCGAAGTGTTATTGCTCACTTTTATGAACTTTTATACTCGCTACTTTGATATTGCAGGTTTTACATAATGACCAACTTGCTATTTGGGTTTGCATGATCTTTTGGAAGCTCACTGAGTTTCAGCTCACTCCATTAGTTTCTTTTGTTTTCCTTACAGGTGGTACGAGCATAGGCGTGAAGTTGGAAATGCTAGTTTTGTCTAGATTTTTAATGTTTGTAATTCTAGTAGCGCTAGTGCTCGATTAGGGTTAGAAGTGCAACTAGAACTTGAAACTCTTGTTATATTTGGATATGTATGAATGGTTAAGATAGAAATGAATGTACATGTACTTTCTAAGATTGGGAACTGTTGTTTCCTTTTCTTTTGATGGTATAGCTTATTTTATTCGAAGTAAGTGAGCGAGTCCTGGTGAAAGTTGGGCAGGCGATTCGCTAAACTCTGGGGTACGCCCTAGGGGAAGGTGGGGTCGTCACACCAAATGAGCAAGAAAATGACAAGTTTTTGGTTGAAAAATGAAAAATAAACACAAAGAAAAGTCTAGGTCAAGAATGTATAGAGGTGCGACACTTGGCGGCATTTAATTTCTTTCCTATCTCTTTGTCTCTCTTGTGTTTCTAACCACTAATCTATCTTGTTTCCTCTAATACACTCTCAATACTTTTAATCACATATAATTCCTCTTGCCTAACACTCGTTTTTGTCCACCAAATTTATTGCACACACCCCACTAGTTGGTCACACTACTATAATGCACTACGGAACTTAACATACACTAAATTATAAAAGGAAAAAAATAAAATCTTAACTCAATCATTAAAGTATCTAAGAAATCAAGGCAAGTGAATTAAACCAAAAGAAAATATAAATTAGCTTATTCAAAAATAAGAGAAAATATAAAATAATTTTTGAATCCTCACACTCTCTCCCCCTTAAAAGAATTTCGACCACAAATTTCATAAATATAAGAAAAATATAAAATAATTTTCGAGTCCTCACACTCTCTCCCCCTTAAAAGAATTTCGATCTCGAAATTCATACCTTTGTTCGTAAATAACTTGGGGTATTTCTCTTGCATGTCTATTTCTAACTCCCAAGTTGCTTCTTCTATCTCATGATGTTTTCACAAAATCTTAACCAACGGAATTTGTGTATTCTTTAAGTCTTTCACTTTTTGATCTAGAAGTCGAACAGATCTCTCTTCATAGGCTAGAAACTCGTCAAATTCAATGTAGTATATGAGTCGAATCTGGGTGACATTTTTTAAGTAAGGACACGTGAAAAATATCGTAAATTCGAAAAAAACTGGCTGGTAACCCCAATCGATACGCCACTTTTTCTACCCATTGGAGAATGGTGAAAGGCCCTATATATCTCAGTTTTAACTTTTTTTTTCTTTTCCTACCTTGATACTTCCTTTTAAAGGAGTAACCTTAAGAAATATCTTATCTCCAATTTCAAATTTCAAATCCTTTCTCCGATAGTCGGCATAACTCTTTTGTCAACTTTGAACTATTTGAAATCTCTGACGGATTAGCTTTACCTTGTCATATGCTTCCTCAATCCATGGTATTGCTGCCGGATCCAAATTTTTTCTCTTTACTATTTCATCCCAGTAAATTGGTATACAGCACTTTCATCCATAAAGTGCTTCGTATGGTGCCATCTGAATAGAAGCATGATAACTATTGTTATAAGCAAACTCAACCAATGTCATTTATTGGCCCCAACTTCCTCCAAAATTCACGATAATGATCTTAACATATTCTCAAGGGTTTGAATGGTTCTCTCCGACCGTCTATCGGTTTGAGAATAATAGGCTGTACTAAAATTCAACTTAGTCCCTAAAGTCTCTTGTAACATTTGCCAGAATCAAGATACAAATCGAGGATCTCTATCAGACACTATGCTCACTGGTACCCCATGCAATCTCACAATCTCATTCACATAGAGTTTGGAAAGTTTATCCAAAGAATACTTCGTATTAACTGGCAAGAAATGTGCCAACTTAGTCAATCGGTTCACTATCGTATCATGACCTCCATGAGTTTACTACAAACCAGATATGAAATCCATCGTAATATGCTCCCACTTCCACTCAGGTATTTCCAAAGGCTACAACAATCTTGACGGTTTTTTATGCTCGACTTTTACTTGCTGGCAAGTAAGACATGTTTGGACAAATCGAGTAATCTCTGATTTCATGTTATCTCACCAATATAGTCCTTTGAGATCTTGGTATATTTCGCCACTACCAGGATGCACAGTATACTTAGAACGGTGAGATTCTTCTAAAATCTTCCTTTTCAATTCTTCATCTCTTGACACTACAATTCGATTTCAAAACCTTAAGATTCCTTCAGGACCTAGATTGAAATCAGATAGTTCCCCTTTTTGTACCTTTTCTAGCCATCTTAGTACCGTTGCTTCTTTCTTTTAAGCCTCTTTAATACAATCTAATAATGTTGACTTCACCATAGTATTTTCGAAGATAACTTTCTGTTACTCGAGGCCAGGATTCCATTCATTAACATCCTTTAACAGATTCCAGTCTTTTATCATTAAACCTACTAATTGAGCCTTTTGACTTAGGGCATCCGTCACTACGTTGGCCTTTTCAGGATGGTAATTGATGGCACATTCGTAATCTTCTAAAAACTCCATCTATCGACCCTACGTCAAGTTTAATTCTCTTTGAGAGAACAGATATTTAAGACTTTTATGGTCCATATACATCTCAAAAATCACCCCATACAAGTAATGGCGCCATTTTTTCAAAGCAAACAAAATAATTGCGAGTTCTAAATCATTGGTCAGATAATTTTGTTCATGGGGTTTTAACTTCCGAGATGTATAAGTAATTACGTTCCTATTTTGCATTAAAACACACCTCAAATCTTTTCTCAAAACATCTGTATATACCGTATAACTAACCTTCCCATTCGACAAAGCTAATACTAGCATTATCATGGTTAATCGCTTCTTAAACTCTTGAAAACTGATTTCACACCTAGTGTCCCAAATAAATTTACCCTATTTCTTCATCAAATTCATTAGAGGCTCTACAATTTTTTAGAAATCCTTTATAAATCGATGGTAATACCCCACTAGACCTAAGAAACTATGAATCTCAGTGGGATTTTTCGATTGTTTCCACTTGGCAATAACTTCTACTTTGGCGGGATCCATAGTGAGTCCATCTTTTGAAATTATATGACCTAGAAACGATACTTTCTCTAACCAAAACTCACACTAAATTTGGTGAACAATTGATACTCTCTTAGGATTTGCAATACTATTCTCAAATGTCGCTCATGTTCCTCCTTAATCTTTGAATAAATTAAGATATTATGACAAATTGGTCCAAGTAGGGTATAAACACCCGATGCATTAAATCCATGAATACTATCAGAGTATTAGTTAATCCATAAGACATCACTGCAAATTCATAATACCTATATCGAGTATTAAAAGTGGTCTTTGGCAAATCCTCTTTTTTAATTCTTAATTGATAATATCCTTATGTAAGATCCGATTTAGAGAATACCATAACCCCTTACAATTGAGCAAATAACTCGTCAATGTGGGACAAAGGATATTTGTTCTTAACGGTCACTGCATTTAAACCTCAATAGTCAATGTGCAATCACAAACTCTTGTTCTTCTTTTTAACAAACAGCACTGGAGCGCCACAAGGTGGTTTATTTTTCTGCATAAATTCTCGCTCTAACAGATCCTGCAACTAGAACTTCAATTCCTTAAATTTGACAGGTGCCATCCGATAAGGAGTTTTCAAAATAGGTGTAATTCCAGATACTAAATCAATCTTAAATTCTATCTCTCTTTAGGAAGACAATGACACTAGTTCATCAGAAAAAATATCGAGATACTCATTTATCATCGGCACATCCTCTAATTTAATTTTATCTCTCAGGGTGTTAACTAGAAAGGTTAAATATCCCTATGCCCCCTTACTCAATGATTTCCTAACCTAAATTTCCAAAATAAGGGCAGGCAGATAAGACTAAGGTACCTCTTACGTCTAGTTTTAAGGTCGCTTCACCTGGTATGCAAAACTCAATCACCTCTGTTCTGCAATCTAACAGAACATGACACCGAGCATCCATTCCTATAATGACATCACATCCCTTGATAGCTAGACTTATGAGATCTACTACCAATTTTCGCTTGCCAATCCAAATCTCATAATTTCTATACATTTTATTAGCAAGCAAATATTGATCACTCGTGGGTGTCCTTACTTCTAAGTCATATGGTAGCTTCTCGAATTTCATATCAATCCCACACATCAAATTAGGATTCACAAAAGAATGACTTACACTAGGGTCTATCAAAATTTTAGCCAGACGGTGGAAGACAGGAATCATACCTTCTACCATTTCAAACGAATTAGGCACTTGGTGTTGATCTAAAGCATATACCCTGACTAACACTTTCGGCCTATTCCCTTCTACATTTGTCTGCCTAGGGTTCAATCTATCCGATCGCGAGGCATCATCTTCGTCCAAGCGTGGACAGCTATGAATTCAATGCTCAGCACTCCCACAGTGCAAGCATTTCTGTGTCTTTTGCCAACACTCGTTCTCGGAGCTTCCCACAGTATCCACAGGTTATACGAGAAGCCGATGTTTGGCCTCCTTGTGAGGTGCTCACTTGTCATTCTCTCCAAACTGTAGCTCCTCTTGGAGAAACTTCACTACGTGTTGTCGAAAATCTCACACCACCGGCTCCTTGTACCACTTTAAGAGTAGGTAAGTTAACAGGGGTTTGACCCTATTTCTCTACCAACCGTGCTAGGAGATTGATCATTTGGTGTATAGCCGTCACTACTTGATCCCCTATTTCAGCTCTTGGTTTACATTGTTGCTCGGCCGCCGCTTCTCTTTCATCCCTCGATTTCGGTGGTTATCTAATCCCATGTTCATGACTAGTCCCACATCCTTGACTTCGTCTACCCTCCACACCCTTTTTAAAATAAACTACATATACATAAGCAAAAATAAATCGGCTATAGAGTTAAACAACAGGCATTTCCAAACCATGAAAGCAAAATAATAAAACATACTTAAAATAAAACACACTATATATAGAGATGCCATAACAAATTTAAATATCAGGTCATAAAATATTGTACATGTCAACCTAATAAAGTCAAGTACATATAGCAAAACCAAAGTACACAAAATAAAAACAAGTGCTATATATATCAGTCTTAACACGTTAATAACAAAAGTAAAATAAGAAAAGTGACGTGTTGTCCCAGATATCCTATAACACATCCTAACTGTCTTGGACAAAACCACAAAACCTAGATCTCTCACTTAGTTCATCACTGAACCAGCCGATCCCATCTCTCCTTCAGGCTCAGTTTAACCTTCCTCAGATTCAAGGTCAGATTCATTAGAGGCCACATTCCCTTGACCTTTCTCGGCTAAGTTCACTTGTACCACCTCATCAACGAGCACCTCACACTCAGTTAAGATGTTTTCTATTTGGTCCCTCACTTCTCTCACCATTCGAACGAGATGACCATTGACCTCCTGTACTTGCTCTCAAAAGGCATTAGATTGCTCTTGTTCCTCAAGAATAGAAGTCTCAAACTCTTGAATTTTATCCCTTTGCATCCTTAGCATTGCCCTCAAGTGCTCGATCTCCGTCTGAGCCCTACGATTGACATTAGCTAACCTTTTTCTCTCGTCCGCTATGGGGTGTACCCCTGGGTTTAGCGGTTAATCTGTCTGTAAGGCCCAAAGACAACCTAAGAGGGGGGTGAATTAGGTTGATTAAAATCTTAATCAAATTTATGCAATTTTTGCTTAATAAAAATTTACCTTCTTTTCTAGTAATGATCAATCAAATAGATTAGAAGAAGAGAGCAATATTGATTCGAAAAACAAGTATAGATAAGCAATGAGAATTTTATTAAACAAAAAAAGAATAAGATAGAATATCAAACCGATTGTCTACCAAGCTTTCCTCAAACTTGAAGACCAATCACTAGGTTGAGCAACTTCTCTTTGATGAAAGATGATCAACTAGATGTACAATGGAGGGAGCACTTCCTCCTTGCCCTAAGCCTCACTTAGTCAAGCTAAGAAGTTTTACAATCACTCAGATAACCCTCAACAAAGCTACACTAATGAAACTTTCAACCACAAGAGAAATGCTCACAAGAAATTCATACCACTTGGAGAACAAATCTAGCTTTGGAGACTATTTCTAGCTAAAATATCTCTTGAGATCTTGTAAACAAAGTGTGCAAAAGTCCCATCTGATTTAGAATCGTTTGTATTTAAAGGGAACCAAAAATGGGCTTCATTAATACTTCCAACGGATAGAAGGCAGATGAAGAGTCAGCTAGCCGTTGGAGCTGTCGGACGTCCGACGGCTTAGTCATCGTCCGATCCCATCGTCCGAAAACCAGTCAAGTTGTTGTTCGGACGTCCGATGGGATTTTATCGTCTGAGCTTCTGTGTCCGAACGTCGTCCAGCGAGTTATCAAATCTTCGTGGAATTTTTAGGACGTCCGATGAGATTGATGTGAGTCCGAAGCATGCGTCCGATCCTTCAGGACGTCCGATGCTTCCTTACGAGCGTCCGACAAAGTCTTGGCAGAGAGTCATCAACACTTTGTGGAATTTTTAGGACGTCCGACCCGATCGATGTGCGTCCGAAGAGTACGTCCGATCCATCCGGACGTCCGATGCTTCCTCACGAGCGTCCGATAGAATTTCCTTCTTGATGTTCTTCATCCTTTCGGACGTCCGACCGATTCCTTCGGACGTCCGACATGAGTGTCCTGTTTTTGCTTCTTCTTTTGGTTGATTTTCATTTCTTGACATATTCGTACCTGATTCTTTGATAGGCAAAAAGCACTTATATTTGAAGAGAGTTAGATAAACATTTCAAAGTCCTTTGTGATCATCAAAACCAAGAATAACATTCTCCCCCTTTTTGATGATGACAAAACAAAGGTTTGAAATGAGATTTGATGATTGCAATAAAAACTCCCCTTTTCTCAATAGACAAGAACTCCCCCTTACTTCGTGAAAAAATTTTGAAAAACTCCCCCTCACTTGGCTACCCAACCAAATTAAACAATTATCCAAAATATGACAATTAAGCAGCCACATTCAACATTTTACCAATTCAATCCATCAGCCAATCCAAATTTAATCAAATCATCAATCAATCAAGCAATCCAACATCATCAATCATCAATCAATCCAGTCCTCTCCCCCTTTTTGTCATCACAAAAGGGCAGTCAATCACATCCATCTTATCCACAACCACATTCATCAATGCAAACCAAAAAATTCATTACATCCATACAATCATCATTCAAAATACTTAAACATCTATCAAACAGTACCAAAAGAAACATAAACATAATCATAACCAAATGTTGAATTCATCTACATATCCATTGTTGAACACCACAAACACATGAAATAGACAAACAAAATGCAAATGTCCTAAATGGTGAACTATGTGGATCCAGGTGTTCTTCGAGAGAGCTGATATTGGGAGAGGTCCTCCTCTTCAGTTTCTTCATCAGCTTCAACAGCCTCTTCAACTGGTGCCTTGCCTTTATCTGATGTGGAAGGGCCATGAGGAGTCACAGGAGTTGATGAACCAGGGTCTGGAATTGATGAGCTTGGATCAGTGGGGTGTGGCTCTTTGTCATGAGAAACTTTCTCAACCACATGTGGGGGAAAAAGAAGGTTCTTTTTGTCTAGGAAGGCTGTTTGTTGCTCAGAGGACATGGTGAGCATTAGACCATGTTCTAGAAGAAGAACATGCTGTTTGAGTTCACGAAGGAGCTCAATCACTTCATCATTGGAGGAGGAAGCTGCTTTAGTGGCAGACTTCCTGGGATGAATGGGAGTGAGTGAAACAGATGAAGGATCATGTGCAGTCTTAGACCTCTGTTCACTAGATGATGCCCCCTTATAAGCCCACAGATTATCTTTAAAAACAAGATTTTTCCTTTCAAAATATCCTTTGGTAAAGGCATAAGAAGATGCTTCTTTGGAACAAACACCTAGAATTGGAACTTTGTAAAACTCAAAAATCTTTTGAAGAAACTTTCCATAAGATAATTTTCTGCGAGAATCAGTGGCATAGCGAAGTAAAAACTTGCACATGACAAAACCAAAATCAATACGAATTTTTTCTCGAAAACAGTAAAAGAGATACAACTCCATTTTGTTTGCATCAGTTCTATGGCCATCAGTGGGTACAAGCAGGTTTGAAATGATTGAAAAGGCAATTAGATTCACAGGAGCAAGATCATTCAGTTTAGCATCAGCAGGGGAGGAAAAACTTCTTTTAAAATAAGTTAACATTTTAGCCCCATCAAAATGATTATCAGCAGTAGGGTGCTCTTCATAGGAAAAGAAATTTACAATTTTATCCTTGCATCCAGGTTCAATAGTAGTTTTTAAAATATCATTCACAATTTCAGAATCAAAGACTAAGTCTACCCCATTAACCCTGGACATAATCTCAGTCTGATCAGTGCCTTTCCTAAGATTAGCAAAGAATTGATACAGCATTTCAGGGTAATAAACATTGGGCATAGAAACGAGATGTGACCATTTCTGGAAAGTAAATAGACTCAGAATGGATTCTAAACCTATGTGGCGAAATTCAGAAGTGTTTACAGTTCGTTGAGGGATGACACCTTTCTGGGATATCCAGGAGTGTTTGTCTTTTGCAGCATCATCAAAGAATGTAGGGAGTGTGGCTGATTTTGGAGGCGGTTGAGAAGAGGTTCCCTGTCCAGATTCAGGCTGAGAGGTGGGTTGTGGAGTAGGCCGTGACATTTGACCTTTTACGGCTCCTCTCTTGAAGCGTTTGGATGAACGTTTGACCGTAGGAAGATCCTCCTCCTCATCCCTGAGTGGATGCTTGCGTCCGGCAGTAACCTTTCCTCCTCTTAGATTCACCATTGTGCGAAATGTGTGGAATGAAGGATGCAAATGATGCACACAGTAGTAGGGAAGTGAATCGCACAGAAATTTTGGGACAAAAAGGCCTTGAACAAGATTTGACAGAGCGGTTATGAGAAAGTAGGGTTTTGAGGAAAATTTGGGAATTTACGAATTGTTAAGCGATTCGGTGAAATGATCAGGAGAAATGAATCGCAATCAACCAGGAAAAGTTTTGTTTGAGTCAATTTGGGAATGAGAGCTTCAGAATGGTATGAATTTGAGAGTGAGAAATGAGAGAGTTGTCGTCCGAGAGGAAATAGAAGAAAAAGAGTTTGAAGCAAATGAGGGAGAAAGTTATTTTAAAAAGTGAGCCGTTGCACTGTCGGACGGCCGAACGAAGTCGTGTGTCCGACAGCTTCGTCCGAACAGGTGTTTTCTGGAAAAAAATAGCTGAAGAACATTATCGGACGTCCGTTCATCTTCTTTCGGACGTCCGAAGACTTTGAGAAATTTTAAGATGATTTTTCGATTATTCCTAATTTTGATCTTAGATGAATGAACTGATCTAATGGCAAAGCTTTGGTAAAAATATCAGCAAATTGATCTTTAGAACAAACATAATTTACACAAATTTCACCTTTTTGAACAAGATCTCGAATAAAGTGGTGCTTTATATCTATATGCTTTGTCCTAGAATGTTGAATTGGATTTTTGGTCAAATTAATAGCACTAGTATTATCACAGAATATAGGCATGCAGTCATATAACAATCCAAAATCATTCAAGGTATGCTTCATCCATAAAAGTTGAGCACAACATGCACTAGCAGCAATATATTCCGCTTCGGTTGTAGACAGAGATATTGCATTTTGCTTTTTGCTAAACCAAGAAACTAAGCAATTACCAAGAAAGTGACAAGTTCCACTAGTACTTTTTCTGTCCACACGACAACCACCAAAATCCGCATCCGAATATCCATATAAAGCAAATTCACAAGATCTAGCATACCAAAGACCATAGTCCAATGTACCTTTCAAATACCTAAAAATTCTTTTAACAGCATTTAAATGTGATTCTTTTGGACAAGATTGAAATCTAGCACACAAGCAAACAGCAAACATAATATCAGGTCTGCTTGCGGTTAAATAGAGTAAGCTTCCGATCATACCTCTATAGTGCTTTTCATCCACATGATTACCTTCTTCATCTTTGTCAAGTTTTGTAGAAGTGCACATTGGAGTTCCAACTTGCTTTGAGTCCTCCATGCCAAACCTTTTCAGCAATTCCTTGGTATATTTTGCTTGATTTATAAAAATTCCCTCAAGGGCTTGATGTATTTGAAGACCAAGGAAGAAATTTAATTCTCCCATCATACTCATTTCAAATTCACTTTGCATAGTGGTGAAAAAATCCTTGCATAGATACTCATTAGTAGCACCAAAAATAATATCATCAACATATATTTGCACAATAAGAAGGTCATTTAACACTTGCTTAGTAAAAAGTGTGGTGTCCACAATACCTCTTTTGAAACCATTTTCAATCAAGAAACCACTTAATCTTTCATACCAAGCTCTTGGAGCCTGTTTTAAACCATATAATGCTTTAGATAGTTTAAACACATGACTTGGAAATTTTGTATTTTCAAAACCGGGGGGTTGATCCACATATACTTCTTGATCAATAAAACCATTTAAAAAGGCACTTTTCACATCCATTTGAAACAATTTGAAACCTTTGAAACAAGCAAAAGCAAGAAGCATTCTAATAGATTCTAATCTCGCTACGGGAGCAAATGTTTCATCAAAATCAATTCCTTCTTCTTGTGCATATCCTTTAGCAACTAATCTGGCTTTATTTCTTACAACAACACCTTTATCATCCAATTTATTTCTGAATATCCACTTTGTGCCAATGATAGGTTGATTTTGAGGTCTATCAACAAGTGTCCAAACCTTATTTCTCTCAAATTGATTAAGTTCCTTTTGCATAGCCAAGATCCAGTTATCATCCTTTAAAGCATCATTGATATTTTTGGGTTCAAAAAGAGAAACTAAAGCAAAATTGTCTATCAATTTTCTAGATGAAGAACGAGTCTTTACCTTTTCGGATGGATCACCAATTATAAGCTCTCTTGGATGATTTTGGCTAAATTTCCAAGCATTGGGAAGGTCTTTGACTGAATCATCATTCTCATCTTCATCACCCTTTTCTTGATCATTATGAGCTTCATCCATCATTTCCATTGCTGCTGGTTTAGATATTCCTTCATCACCAATTTTCAGCTTTTCCATTCCTTCACGAACACCTACATCATCATCCTCACACGAACTTTTGGAATTATCATCATTAGTTTCATCAAATGTTATGTGAATGGCTTCTTCTATCACAAGAGTCCTTCTATTAAAGACTCTATATCCTCTTTTGTTCTCACAATAACCCAAAAATATTCCTTCATCAGATTTTTTCTCAAACTTACCAAGATGTTCCTTTAAATTTAAAATAAAACATTTACAACCAAAGACTTTGAAATATCCAACCGTAGGTTTTTTATCAAAAATCAGTTCATAAGATGTCTTATTCAAAATGGGTCTCAAAAGGATTCTGTTCATCACATAACATGCAGTGTTTACCGCTTCAGCCCAAAGGTATTTTGGCAAGCTACATTCACTTAACATAGTTCTAGCAGCCTCTTGTAGTGTCCTATTTTTCCTTTCTACAACACCATTTTGTTGTGGAGTTCTTGCAATAGAAAACTCATGTGTTATGCCATTATGATCACAGAAATCTGGAAAACCACAATACTTGAATTCCGTTCCATTATCACTTCTAATCCTAACAATTTTTAAGCCAAGCAGATTTTGCACTTTAGCAAACAATGAAGTGAAATTCTTGAAGGCATCATCCTTATGAGCAAGAAATATCACCCAAGTATATCTAGAATAATCATCCACAATCACAAAGCAGTATTTCTTACCTCCCAAGCTAGTGATTTGAGTAGGACCAAATAAGTCAAGATGCAAGAGTTCTAAAGGTTTAGAAGTTGAAACACACTTCTTTGGTTTAAAAGAAACTTTTGTTTGCTTTCCAAATTGACATGCATCACAAATTTTATCCTTTTCAAAACATATTTTTGGCAAACCTCTAACCAGCTCCTTTTTCGAAATTTCCTTTAGTAAATCCATGTTAAAATGACAAAGTCTCCTATGCCACAACCAAGGATTTTCATTTGAAGCTTTAAGACATTTGAGGCTAGAAGAATCAATTTTATCAAGAACCACAATATATATGTCGTTAAACCTCTTACCTTTGAACACAACATTATATTTGGAATCAAGCACAGTGCATTCATGCTTTTTAAACAACACATTCAAGTCTTTGTCACACAATTGACTAACACTAAGCAAGTTATAACCTAAATTATCAACTAAGAGCACATTGTGAACAAAAGTTTCACCATCCTTACCAACATCACCTATTCCAATTGTCTTAGCTTTCACATCATCACCGAATGTCACCTTTCCACTTGATTTTGATTTTAGCTTTATGAACAAAGAGGGATCACCGGCCATATGCCTTGAGCAGCCGCTATCAATAAACCATTTGGACTTGTTTGAGCCTTTTTCCTGAAAAGAGAAAATGCTTGGTACCCTTTTTAATTTTTGGGTCCACAATAGTTAGCATTGTATCTCACTAACCACATGCATTTCATCCCTCTGTTCAGATTTCTTTTCACATAGCAATCTCCTTTCAAATGTCCTTTTTGACAACAAAAATCACACATAATGGAAGAGTCCTTAACATGTACTGGTTTGACATATCTCAATCCATTTCTTCTATATGTAGTGAAACCATGTACATTTTTGTTGCGTGCTAATGTTCTTTGATGAGCAGTAAGAAAGGTAGATGACATGTTCTTTTTGAGAAAATCTTGTTTTCTTGCTTTCAAAGTGTCATCCAAGTTGTCCATTCTTTTTTTCAAATCACCATGTCTTTCCTTCAGCATTCTACAAATATTTGTCTTTCTATCCGGCTCTTACAAGACAATCATTGTCAGTCTTTAGTTGCTTTTGTTGAAGAAGACTTGTATTTTCATGAATGAGAAAAGTAATTTTCTATTTTAGCTGCTTGTTTTTATCATAAGATTCCTTCAAGGCATTATGCAGTTTTTCAACAAAGGATTCAAGATCATCATCTTCTTCATCATCACTTTCAGATTGAGAGTGTATGGAAGTTACCTCATTATCTCCAATAGCCATGAAGGCCATTTGAGCTGATTCTTCCTCTTCTTCAACTTCCCCTTCAGAGTTGCATTCATTCCAAGTAATCTGGAAGTTGTTGAATCTTGGCTTTCGATCAGCTTTCCCATCTTTCATTTTCTTCATGGGGCATTCGTTTGCATAGTGTCCAGGCTGTCCACATTCATAGGATTTGTCCACTAGCTTCTTGTTGAATTCTTGTTTTCCTTTGTTCCTTGCATTTGATGAATAATTTTGAAATTGATTGCTAGGTCCTCCCCTTCTAAACTTCCTTTTATTCAGGATTCTCTTGAAGCCCCTTGTGATGAGAGCAAGATCATTATCATCACCATCCGAGTCTTCATCATCCAAGTGAGCTGGATCATCTTCACCTTGAGTAGTCTTTAGAGCAATGTTTCTCTTTGCTCTAGCATCCTCTTCCTCCTGCACTTTAGATTTCAACTTCAACTCATAAGAGGTTAGTGAGTTAATGAGAGATTCAATAGGCACTGAATTTAAATCCTTAGCCTCCTCTATTGCAGTCACTTTATTTTCCCATTCTTTGCCCAATGCATTGAGAATTTTCCTGTTCTTCTCTCCCAAGGTGTACTTTTTGCCCAACACCTCGAGATCTTTGATCAAGTCATTGAACCTGCAATACATTTTGTCAATATCCTCAAGAGGTTCAATTTTAAATGATTCATACTTTGTGACCAAGATAGCCTTTTTCTGTTCTCTCACATTGTCACCACCCTCATGGATTTCTCTTAGCTTATCCCACATTTCTTTAGCCGATTTACAGCCTTTTACTCTAATTGATTCATTTGAATCTAAGGCACTATACAGAACATTCATGGCTTTGGCATTCAGTGTGAGATTAGTCCTATCTTGAGCATTCATTTCAGTTCTTCTTTTTGGCCGAAGCAACCCTGTATCTGCATCAAGAAAGTTAGCTTCATGCGGTCCTTCACTCACAATAAACCATAACTCAATATCAATAGATTGTAAAAAGATAATCATCATTTCTTTCCAGCTAACATAATTGGAGCCACTGAACATGGGAGGCCTAGTAACAGATTGTCCCTCAACAAACATAGCATGACTGGTTGTCATCTTTACTCCAAGCCGTTTGAGCTTAATCTCTAGGAGACCAAGCTCTGATACCAATTGTAAGGCCCAAAGACAACCTAAGAGGGGGGTGAATTAGGTTGATTAAAATCTTAATCAAATTTATGCAATTTTTGCTTAATAAAAATTTACCTTCTTTTCTAGTAATGATCAATCAAATAGATTAGAAGAAGAGAGCAATATTGATTCGAAAAACAAGTATAGATAAGCAATGAGAATTTTATTAAACAAAAAAAGAATAAGATAGAATATCAAACCGATTGTCTACCAAGTTTTCCTCAAACTTGAAGACCAATCACTAGGTTGAGCAACTTCTCTTTGATGAAAGATGATCAACTAGATGTACAATGGAGGGAGCACTTCCTCCTTGCCCTAAGCCTCACTTAGTCAAGCTAAGAAGTTTTACAATCACTCAGATAACCCTCAACAAAGCTACACTAATGAAACTTTCAACCACAAGAGAAATGCTCACAAGAAATTCACACCACTTGGAGAACAAATCTAGCTTTAGAGACTATTTTCTGGCTAAAATATCTCTTGAGATCTTGTAAACAAAGTGTGCAAAAGTCCCATCTGATTCAGAATCGTTTGTATTTAAAGGGAACCAAAAATGGGCTTCATTAATACTTCCAACGGATAGAAGGCAGATGAAGAGTCAGCTAGCCGTTGGAGCTGTCGGACGTCCGACGGCTTAGTCATCGTCCGATCCCATCGTCCGAAAACCAGTCAAGTTGTTATTCGGACGTCCGATGGGATTTTATCGTCCGAGCTTCTGTGTCCGAACGTCGTCCAGAGAGTTATCAAATCTTCGTGGAATTTTTAGGACATCCGATGAGATTGATGTGCGTCCGAAGCATGCGTCCGATCCTTCAGGACGTCCGATGCTTCCTTACGAGCGTCCGACAGAGTCTTGGCAGAGAGTCATCAACACTTTGTGGAATTTTTAGGACGTCCGACCCGATCGATGTGCGTCCGAAGAGTACGTCCGATCTATCTGGACGTCCGATGCTTCCTCACGAGCGTCCGATAGAATTTCCTTCTTGATGTTCTTCATCCTTTCGGACGTCCGACCGATTCCTTCGGACGTCCGACATGAGTGTCCTGTTTTTGCTTCTTCTTTTGGTTGATTTTCATTTCTTGACATATTTGTACCTGATTCTTTGATAGGCAAAAAGCACTTATATTTGAAGAGTGTTAGATAAACATTTCAAAGTCCTTTGTGATCATCAAAACCAAGAATAATACTGTCTAATTCTCATTAGGACTCACTTACAATCCTTAGAAACACAAATCATAACTTCAAGAGCAAAAGGAGCAATAATAGTCAAACTTGACATATATACATTCGATTACTGCACATATTCATACAGACCCAAAATATAACAAAGCATTTAATCTCAAACTGAGATACTAACTCTGGAAGAACACTAGTACTACTACAAATGTGAAGGGGTCTAGACAAAATCTCTGCCTTCTCTCAATCAGACACCCTTACTCTAGCACCCCCTGTAAGGAAAACAAACTAATGGGGTGAGTCAAAAGTCAGTGAGGTTTCAAGAAACATGTAAGCAAAGTAGCAATCTAAAAGGAAATAAGAAAATAGTAACTAGGCAAATTAATAGCAGGCAACTAAGGAACAAGTAGCACTTTCAAGTGGAAGGATACAGTTTCTCTCACATTGGCCACTTATCTTGCAACCGGTGACACTCCATCAACCTCGAAATATAATATCTAGCTCCAGTAGAACACCACTTCATGCCAGTCTCTGTCCACGAATCATCCTTCTTACCAGGCCTGCACTCCAAAAAAGTAACAAGTAGGACAATACTCGAATATACCAGAGCCAGTAGTAAGATACATGACCCATGGTTTATCAATCACCTCGACCAAGTCTTTACTGGCTCAATTTGACCAACTAATCGATGAGGTTTGTTATCCCAAGTACAACATATAGCTGGTCGAAAACATGCCCAATCGATAATCAAGTCAAGCACACATATATCATTTTACATGTAAATAGTGTCAAATTTGGGACAAGTGTGATAAAGTATACACTCACCTTTCTAATAGCAAGTCAAGATCATTCAACCATTCATTCAAGACAAAAGAATATAAACAAGCAAGTATACACTACAATCAAGGAACAAGTCACAACATGCAGGTGAAACACTCACCACCAATGGTTCACTATTTATCAATGTCGAGTTCAGACCCAACTCCTTGGCCACTCTCTGTTAGGTTTGAAGACAACCTAAGAGGGGGGTGAATAAGATTGATTAAAAAAACTAATCAGGTTATGGGCATTTTTTCCTCAATATGAAATTTACCCTATTTTCTAAATGATCACACAATAAATTAATCAATAAAGGGGCAATATCACTTGAGAAAAGTATAAGAGATATGCAATTTAAAGATCACAACATGATAAATAAATAAAAAGAGAAGAATTGCAAACCAATTGACTACCAAGCTCCTTTTAAGCTCGAAGATCAATTTACAAAATAAGCTTCTTCAAATTGATGAAATACAACCAATCTTGTGTACAAAGGAAGGCTCACTTCCTCTTTGTCCCAAACTTCACTCGGTCAAGTTAAAAAGTTTTACAATCCCTCAGGATAACCCTCATAAAGCTACACTATTGAAGTATTCGCTCACAAATGAAAAGTTTACAAAGAATCTTACACTACAAAGAGTACAAATGTTCCTTGGAGAGTATTTTCTTACTAAAACTACTCTTGATCTTTTATATTTTCAGTGTGCAAAAAGTTGCTTTGAAGTTTCTAACTATGCACTATTTATGTGAGACTAAGAAAGTGCTTCATTAAGACTTCCAACCGATAGAAGGTAGCTGAAAAGTCAACTAGCCGTTGGGAGTATCGGAGGTCCGCTACTTTCGATACTTGCGTCCGAAAGTGGACAAACAGTTTGAAAAGTCATTTCAATTCTTTCGGACGTCCGGTGATGATGTTCTTCGTCCGATACGATCGTCTGGTATCTGCCCTGTCTATCGGACGTCTGGTATTGCCATTGTGAGCGTCCGACAGCTTTCGACTTCCTTTTTCTTCTTTCATTTGCTTTTTGAATCAAATTTCTTCAAACCTGAAAAGCTTTCTCATTGAAAAAATATTAGTATTATCCAATTGTTTTATAAACATCAAAAAAATCGGGATCAAGATCATCATTTTCCCCCTTTTTGATGATGACAAAACAATAGATGATTTGAAAAAATTTGAGCAAAAAACTCCCCTTTACACATAGCAACCATAACCAATTCAAAGTCATTCAGTACCAACATGAGTAAAGCCATGAACAAAGTAATTTCCATCATAATATCATCAAAAACTTCCTCTTATACATAGCATCTATAATGAATTCAAAATCATTCACTAATTTCTCTCCTTTTTTGTCATCAGAAAATCAGAAAGTAGCCAATATCAACAGAAAAATAATAGCAACGGATATTAATAAACATCAATGATATCAACATTCATATCAGTCAAAAGTCATTAATGGTAACATTCAAAAAGTCAAAGGAAACACAGTCCAGAACATCAAAAAATAAAAAACATTACAAAAGAAAACTGAAAATGCATCCTAATATGAAGTGGAAATGACCCTAGAGTGCCTAAATGTGATCTTGGACGATCTGGGCCTTCTCCTTGCAAGACAAAACGGAGAGGGATCCAATTTGTCTTTAGTCTCTTCATCATCTGCTTCACTTCTTTTAGTGACTGGAGCCTTGCCTTTTTCTGAAGTTGGGGGATCATTAGGAGTAGGTTGAAAGCTCGAGACATCTACTTCAACAGTGGGAGGAATGAACTCTATTCGTGGCTTTTTTTCATGTGTAAGTTCTTCCTCTTGTAGGACAGGAGGCATAAATAAATTTCTTTTATCCAAGAATGCAGCCTGTTGCTCAGGTGACATGGTCATCATTAGACTATCTTCAAGAAATGATTCTTGAGATCCTCAAGTAGCTTAATGACTTTGTTAGTGGATGAAGTGGGTTGAGAAGAGAATTTGCGAGAATGAATGGAAAAGTGTGAGTAAGATGAAGACGTTTGGAAGGTCTAGGAGTAACAGAGGTTTCATGACGACTTTTGTTTCGAAACTCCAAGATAGCTTCCTTATAACACCAGTGGCCATCAAAAAATCTAATATTTTTTCTCTCAAAATATGCTTCGGTGAAAATAGAAGAGGAAGTTTCTTTTGGAGATACTCTAGTGAAAGGAATTTTGAAATGAGCAAAAATTGGAGTTAAAAACTTTTCATAAGAAAGTTTCCTACGGCTATCAGTACTGAGTTTGAGCAAAAAATTACACATGACGAAACTAAAATCAATTCGAATTTTCTCAACAAAACAATAAAACAAGTAAAGTTTCATTTTATTTGCATCAGTCCTGTGACCATCAGTAGGAACTGTGAGAACCCTGAAAATAGATACATAAGCCAGTGCATATTTCATTTGCATTTTTTTTTATTCCTTAATAATTTCTAGCATTACCTTTACTTGTTTGCAATTAAGTACGTAAAAATAGGTTTATGAGAAAAATAATATAATTTTCCTAAGTTATGAAATTTCTTGGTTTTGTTAGACTAAATTAAAATCTTTAGGGTTAGATTAATTTTTTCGCCTTAACATAAAATGTTAGTATACTTAATTCCTTTATGCTAAATTAATGATACTTGAGTCGATAGCTTTACTATCTTAAAATAAATTATTTAATTTCCTATGATTAATTCCAATTAGTTGCTAATGTTAAATGTTAATAAGAATTTCCGCGTTAAGATGAAAACCAATGAATTTTAGATAAATATGATTCTAATATACTAAACATACTTAAGGCGTGAAAATTCGATAAATATATCCTTATCTTTCTTTGTTTTCACAATAAGTGCGTAAAAATAATTTTTATGTGCAAATTGACACCCTTGGATTTAATTATTATTTCACTTGACTTTATATTACTAAATCGATAAATTTCGAGTTAGACTAACTCCACTTCTTGAGAAATAATAATTGGAAATTCTAATAACTAATTTAATCGCTAAATAATATAAGAATTACTAGGAACCTTAATATTCAAGTTTAATTGATAATTATTCGATAAAAATGGTTTAGGTATATTAGGATATAATTAGGCGTTTAAATTACGCTTGGGGATAATTTTTAGAAGTAAGTTAGAATTGAGAAATTAAGTTGAGGTTAGGGAGCAAAGTGAAAAGACCAAAACGCCCTTACATTTCCATGCAAACCAAACGAAACTTCTGACCACAAGTCCAATCACCGCAGCTATTACCAATTCGATACGCAACCAATTCTTATACGCAAACCATTCTCACAAACCACGGCACCACAATACCATTCATTCTATTTCACAAACACAAACCGCAATTTCCAAATTCCTTCTCTGCACAACTCCACCGAACCCACTGCAATCCCTCTCCACAACCGCACCTCACCTCTTCCTTTACCTTAGACTGAGAGCAAGAGAGAGTGAGAGCTGTAGTCTCGGTTCCATCGACAAGAGTGAGCAGGAGGGAGCCGAGCTTCTTGTTTCTTTTCTTTCTGTCCGTAACTTAGAGAGGGAAGAGAGTGACTTGCGAACCATTCTGCCTTCCATCCGTGAGCTGGTGAAGAGCTTGAGACCAAATTTCCTTCATCCAGCCGCAAGCCAGAGCAAGGGAGAGAGAGAGATAGCGGTCTGCAAATTTCTGGGCTGTTGAAGGGAGGAAAATTATTTCTACCACCAGCCGTGTGTGTGAACTCCAGGTTGAGGTAATATCTAGACTTGAACTAGTTGATTATGGGTAGATGAGGCTGTTTAGAGGCATGCATGTGAGAGTTGTGTGTTTGGATAAAGGATTAAGTTACCAGAAATTGGTTTGAAACAAAAATTGGTTCTGCCGTGAGTTTTAGTGGGGATTTTGCAGCCTTAATTCGTAATTTTGGGATGATCAGAGGTTGTAATGGTGTTTAACCACCTGAAAACAAGATGATAAAGTCATGCATGAAGTTAAATAGCCTGGATTATGCTAGAAGATAAAAAAAAAAAATTTGAAACAGAATCTGCTACATGCAAGCTCATCCGAGAGTAGTTGCACAAATTTCTGGAGTTATGGATGAATTTTGTTGTTGTCGAACTGATTTCTGGTCTGGATATGATAGCTAATTAATTCAGCAGTTGTGCATGTGAGATTTAAGTGCAAAATACAAGATTTAGCCGTAGAAAAAAAAATTGGTTTGTGACTAAGCAAATGCTGGAAGAGTTTCTGATTTGGCCGAGAGCTTAGCTTAAAGTTTTGCAGCCTGATTTGGTTCAATGTTGTTGTTTAAGCTTATAACCATAATTAGATAGTTAATAACAAGTTAATTAGGCTCTGCATGCAGCTAAATAGTTAGTTTAAACCAGAAAAATAAAATCAAAGTGTAATCTACCCCATGCATGTTCATCCGAGCCAAGCAGGAAAATTTTTAGAAAATTTTGATGTTAATGGTTGTTGTTTGAACTCGATTTCTGAACTGGAAATGTTTATTTTCTAGCTAAGTAATTGCATTAGGGAGTTGAGAGTTTAAAAGCATGTTTAAACCCAGAAAACAAAATAAAAACAGAACATCTCTTCATGCATGTTCATCCGTGGCTTATGGGCAGATTTCTGGATTTTTGTTTTGGATGATTTTAGTTGCTGTATGAATCTGGTTTTGAAATGGAAATTTTTAATAGCTAGCTAAGTGTTTACATGCTGGACTTGAGTACCTAACACCATGTTTAAACCAAAGGAAAATTTGATCTAAAGTATACTAGTTGCTGGAAATTTTGGAAGCCGCAAGGTTGAGCCAGAAATTTCAGTTTGTCTTTTGAAAATTTTATTGGTTTCTGAAAATTTATTTTATTTTTCCCTTGGGATATAACGGTTTAGAAATACATAAGAGTTGTAAGCTTTAAGTTGTCTAAGTTGTTTAGCAATGAAATAATTGATAAATTGGAAGATGGAACCAGAAATGTTGGTATATACATCCTGGAATTTCTTATGTGATAGTCAAAGGTTGAGTTGGAATCTTAGCTTGGTTTGTAATTTTCCCTTGAATCATGATGGATGGAAATGCTTGGAATGTGTTGTTTTGGAGTTCTATAAGAAATGTATGAATGGTTGAATAAAAACATTTTGGTGTTAAAAGAGAAAAATGAGTTTTTCACAAGTGAAAAATGACATTTCAGATTTTCGGATGTCCCTGACCAGTTTCAGTAAAATGCTTATATCTTGGTGTAGAAAAATCCGTTTAAGGTGTCGTCAGTGGCATTTGAAACTAGAAACATAGGTCTTTGTTCTGTAGAAATTTCGTATTTTTCCTCCATGGGTACTGCTGTCTGTGAATCCTCAAAGTAGACTGTTTTGTATGAATGTCCTGTTTCTTCGTGAAACTGAATTTGGATTTGGATTGAGATTTTAGCTTACTTGTGGTTTAAATTCTTGATTGAATTGTGGTTGGAAGTAATTGGTGTTGTCAAGGGCTAATGATTGATGAAGCCCTTGGCCATTTGAATGATTTTATAAGTATTACTGGGTGATGAAATTTAATTGCTAGAATTTCTTGGAGGCCTTGCTTTTATTTTTATTTGTTTAAGCTGAGCTTGCTGAAACCAAGTGCTAATGATTGATGAAGCCTTGGTCATTCATTTTATTTTTATCAGAAATGCAATTGTTGAAATCTAGGGCTAATGATTGACGAAACCCTAGTGATTTGCTATATGATTTTGCCATATTTGATCCATAATATGATTTCGAAACGGAATCGAAACTGTGGAAGTCGTTTCGATCTTGCGAACTCGAGTAACTGTGATCAAACTAATCCAAAAATATTCTTCAGATAGTATTAGATTGTAAAGCTCAATATCTAGTGTTTTGCCTAAAATTTTCCAACCCGATGATTTCCTTTAGCTCAAACTAGCCTTGATAGCTAGTAAATAAATTCTCTAGCTTTTGAAAACCCTAAGTTTTATTTTAATTTCTTTTCTTTCATTAAGTTTTGCACTTGGATAGTTGTCGGTTGGAAAAGTTCCGAAATAAGAATTTTAATAATTTTAATTAAAAGCCTGGGAAACTTGCTCGGCAAGAAACCTTATTTTAGGTAAAATAGTTTTTAGTGATAATTTTTGCAAGAACCATAGCTTTAAAGAAATTTTCAAATATATCTTTCTAGCTTTGATATTAAGAGGTTTGTCGACTTATTTCAAGAAAAAAATTCTAGTTACCCTTTTATAAGGAAAAGTATCTCAAGGAAAACTATAAGAAACATTTCTTCTACTTTTGTCAAGTTTTAACCTAAGGGACTCTTAATTCTTCTAAGGAAAAGTAGACTAGTAGTATATTAGATATACCTCGATGTCTATAAGCTTAAAAACTGAGTAGAAACTTATAGTTTCAAAATTTTGGTTTTTAGGATATTGCGAGGACGTGGAAATTCGATTCCCAACTTGATATCTGAACTCCACTCTTGGTGAGTGTCCCTGCTTGTTCTATGCCTACTTGATTAAAGTGCTTTCTTGACTTGATATGTGATAATTGGATAATGATTTTCTGATCCATCGAAGTGAGCAGTGTGTACTTTATCGCACTAGCCTTTCGAGTGGTGACTTGCTTGAAATATTTTCATGAAATATTCTGCTTGCATTTGCTAAGCACTGAGTAGGGGAATGTACCACACCTTAAGAGTGGGAGGGCCTCTTATCCTATCTCATGTGCTAAGTACTGAGTAGGGGAATGTACCACACCTGAGGGTGGAAGGGCCTCTTATCCTATCTCAAGTACTAAATCACTAGGCAGGGGAATGTACCACACCTTAAGGGTGGGAGGGCCTCTTATCCTGACCTAGTAACCACAAAATGTAGTTGTGTCGTTGGGTGAATCCTTCGACTTCTGAATCCAACTACGGAAATGTCGCTGGGTGAATCCCTCGACCAATTTCCTGAGGGTATACTAAAGTATGCTGCTCCTAATTATCTACGGGTATATCTCGAGTACACTGCGTCCTTAGTCGGTGAGCGAGCCCGGGACAGGGGTAAGAACGGTGACGGGTTAGGATTAAAATGAGTGGATCTACATGGACTATAAGTAGTGAGAGTTGACGGAGGGTCAACTACGATGAATGGTGATCAAGCGAGGAAAATGGCTCCTGAGAGCCCCTGTATCCTACCTTGTGCTGTTATACGCTTTCCTAACTGTTCAATTTGGTAAAGTTATTACTCGCTGTTTGATTTACGTGACTGCATGTTTTGGGGCACCACTGAGCTTTAGCTCACCCCACGTTTATTGTTTTCCTTAACAGGTTCTGGAAATTGGAAGCTTGGATACTTACTTATGTTTTCCTTTTGGAGTGTATTCGAATACTATGACTTATTTGTGGGCTGTAAGGCGTTAATTGGGATAATGTACTTTTTATTTTGGATTGCCACTTGAAGCTGGAAAATGTGTAAAACCTAACTCGATTACTTGGCTTGTAAGTTTGTATTATGGATTTATGAGTTTATCTATCCGGATTGGTACGACTTTATACCTTGGTATGTAGTCCGTGGAACGTCTAAGAGCCTTGATTGGCTATTTTAAATCACTGCTATCTCTGAAGTTAATGTGGTTTTAGTGACGGTCTTCTTCGGAGGATTTGTTTTGTAATAGATTAGGTTATTATTCGAAAGGATTTGGGTTAGTATGTTTGCGTGAGTCCTGGCGAGAGTTGGGCAGACGGCCCGCCAACCCTTTGGTTCGCCTTAGGGGGAAGTGGGGTCGCCACAGGAACCAACAGATTGAAAATGATTGTAAAAATGATCAGATTTTGAGGACTAAGATCCTCCAACTTGATCTCAGCAGGTGTGTTAAAGCGAGTATGAAAGTAAGTTATCAGTTCTTCAGTGAAAATGATGATAAGTAGTTGAAAATTTTTCATATGAGCAAAAATTTACAATTTTACTACGACAGCTTTTTTCAATTTTTGTTTTCAAAACAAGATTGACAATATCAGGAGTAAGAAGAATGTCCACTCCATTAACACGAGAAATGAGTTCAGTATGAGAACTATGTGATGCCCCCACTTCTCCCTAAGGCGAACCAAAGGGTATCCGCGGAACGCCTGCCCAGCTCTCGCCAGGACTCACTACAATCCATCATTCAAAAGCTCGAAATACTTTAAGTAACTTCAATACATAATTAAAGTACTTCAAATATCTCACACTTACAATTATGTAGCTTTCAAGCTTAAATACAACCCAACGGAAAAGGGTACAGTAGCCATCCGTTATAATATAACTTAAAGTTTTCAAAAGAAAACAATCTAGTACTACTCACGAGCACCCTTGGTCTCGAACCCTGTAAAAGAAATCCACAACGTGGTATGAGCTACACAACCCAGTGAGATTCCAAGACACTCTAACAGTTCAAATAAATCAAGTAAGTTGGGCATATCATATGCATGGTTCAAGGTTACACAATGGCATGTTATCATGAGGTGATAATCATTGTACGGGTAATTTGAGACATTTATCATGGTATGAGACATTAGCATGTATAGTTCACGAGTGATTGGAGCTTATTACAGGCATAGCTCAGGATTTCATGTTGGCATTTTAGCACGAAACAATCATCATGATACAAGGTAAACATATACTGTAGGATACGGTGTTCCAGTGGAACTCTGTCGGTCATCTGCACCTTATGACTTCCGGATCCCCTCAGTTTGACTGGCCATCACCTTATCCATCCAGTGGTAATACTCGAGTATACCGAAACGGTGTCCCAAGGTTCCAACCTACCCGACCGAGCCCAGTCCTGGCTCGAGTAGGTTAGTAACGATGAGCAGGGCCCAATTCAGCTTAGAGCTTACAACATGCACAAGTAATCAAGTAATTCGGCAAAAGGTAAAATTCATCATTTGAGTAGGTCGAGTGAGGTAAAGTACACACTCGCCTAACAATGATGGACAACTTCATATAACATGCGATTCATGATAATCAAGTGATCAAGTAAGTTGGTGATTACGTAAGCAGATAATCAAGTAAGCAAGTAGCCGAATAGATTAGAAAACGGTAAGTAAACATAGTTAACGGTAAACGGTAAACGGTGGTAATTACGGTTAATTGGTAGACATATGTCATTTTAATAGGCCACCATTGGCCGTTTTCACTTTTTCCACATAAGAGTCGAGGAGATTCACTCCAACCGACTTATGCTGTCATAGCATAATTAATCATTTAAACACATCATGTAGATATGCTCTCCAAGCATTTCATATCTAATATTTCAAGTAATCACATAAATATGCTCTTTAAGCATTTCATATCGAATAGTTCAAATATACATATTTCAGGTATTTCATGTCGAGTAATTCAAGTATACCTTATTCAGATATGCATGAGTGTGGTAAATACTTAACATATAGCACTTAACACTTAATAATCATGGGTTATGCATGTCATAGACTTATTCCAATTACGTATTCCTATATGGAACACTCACCTATAGCAACAAGAGAGTAATACTCAAACAAATGTCTAGGCGTCCACTTCGAGTTCCTCTTGAAGGTCCCCTTGAGCGCCTGGGCAAATAACCATTAACTATTATACACTATCACTTAGAACCCCTACTTATCAAAGAAGGTTATACAATCTAAGGGGAATTCATTAATTGGGCCTTAATTATTAATAATCGAGGCTCAAGAGTAAAGTTTTAAAGTCCAAAGAGAGAGACTAATATTTTCCATGAAATCGAGTTCAAAATGTTCAATCGGTATCGAGAAAAGAAGGCAAGTTTCCAAAATCTCATTTTCTAAGAAATTGACAAATTTCAGCTTTGGGTGTCAATTTTAGAAAAATCGTATCTTGCACTATGTAGGTCCAAAATTGGAAAGCTTGATACCGTTGGAAACTTCTTCAAAAGCGATAAAAGTTCCTAGAAGATACTTTTCCATGATTCCAAACAGAAGGTATTCAAAAATTGACTCAAAGTTGCTGCTTGGGACCATTTAGACAGTTTCGGGGTTGGTTTTTGACCAACTTTGAAAATCCAGCAAAATTCATACAATACGAACTAACCTCCAAAATTTAGAACTCAATTAGAGCTACAATCAAAGTTTAAAACAAAACAAACGGTACAAGAATTGAAGTTTTGAGCCCCAAGATATAGCAGCTCAAAGTTGGCTAAAAATTCCTCCTCGATCAAGAATTTCCAGATTTAAACATGAACTTTGGGACTTTATTTGAACATCTAAACAGACTCGAAATGGCACCAAATTTGGTATGATTATACTACCATATAAGGGCTATTCCTCTGTCAAATTTCATAGAAAAATATGCACGGAAAGTCACTTAACGAAATCACTCAAGTTTCCAAATTTTTAAGGCAAAGCTGCCTCGTGTATGAAAATTTCCTTTTCTAAACTTTTGACCAAGGGAAGATACCTAAAACATGTCTCGTTTATGATAATCAGGTCTAGCAAGAATTCAAAATACATTTGATAGGTGATTTACATCAGGAATTTCGAAATAACAAGTCCCAAGTCATTGTTAGTTACAAATCTGTCCAAGTGGAAAATTCTATCACTGTAGCTGTTTCAAACTTTGGCCACAACTCACTCAATTCAACTTGGAATTCGGCGTGGTTGATGGCGTTGGAAAGCTCTCTCATAAAGATGAATTTTCTCAGAAGAAACCAGTTTCAAATTCCATTCACAAACAGCTCGTTTTTGAGCATCAAGAAGCAATTTCTGTCCTGTCTCCTGGAGAGCAACGAAACAGGACAGTGATTTTCAATCGAATGGTGTGGCTCACTCAAGTGGAACCAGAATGTAAAATTGATACCAATGGAAAGATGGGAATGTCTAGTTTCCAGTGCCGCAAACGGTACTTGATTTCGACATCGGAGTAAAGAGTTATAGCCGATACAAGATGACTGCCTGGGCAATACGGGATTCATTTTCCAGTTTTGCTAACTTTGGAAATCAACTCATTTAACCAACCAAATCATGTTATTTTTCAATGAAATTTTGTACACACTCACAATAACATGTAAACAATATAATCAAGTCATTAGAACCTCAAAATTGTGCACAAAAATGGTCGGACAAGACAGGGGTAAAACGGTCACTTTTGCTCCAAGCACCTCCTATGATTTTCTACCAACAATACAACATTAATCCACTAATTTAAGCACTAAACCACCATTAAATCCATCATCAAGCATGAGATCAGTCCTCAAGACAAAGGTGGGAGTTCATAGAGCCCACCCATTTCATTTTACACCATAAACAAGCTACCCAAATGCAAATACTACCTTATACATGTAAGATGATCTTCATAAAGCAAGATTTAAGTGTTGGATTAACACCTACTTGATTAGAGGATGAAGGCAGAAATTTCGGCCCCTTAGATGCTCAAGAAAACCATGGATAGCAGCTCCTTTTCTTAGCTCAATGGGATCTCTAAATGTTTAGTTAAGTGTAGTTCGAATTTGGAGTGAATTGGAAGAGGTTTGATGAAGATTTGATGAAGGAAAAATGAAGAACTTGGTCTTGTTTTTCCTTGGAGTTGCACGGCTGGAATGAAGAAGGAAAAGAAGAGTTGCACGGCTGTTTGAGGTGATAAAGTGGAGGGTTTTGATCTGGTGTGATGCACCCATGTGAAACTAAAATGTGTGGCTCTCATTGATTCAAAGGTTAACTCTTTTTCCCGCGCGTTTCGTGTTCGATTCCTCTCGAATTTGTTTCACTGGTGCACTAAACCTCTAATGCACTTATATTCATATAAATATTATTCACTCTCAATCGTCCCAAAATAAGGGTCTAAAGTTCCTAAATTTAAATCGCGCGTATAAAAACGCGTATCTCCAATTTAAGCGCGATAACGCGAAACTTCCGAGAAATTCTTATAACGATAGTACTAATAACTATCACTTGAGTATTTAAACATTAAAATACCTAATTTAGGTCCATTGTACATGTCTCCAATATTCCAAACTTATTGTACTCTCAAGCGGATAAAAACTCCAAGCACTATTCACTATTTTTACTAAACGCGCTCCAGGAAATTAATTCGTGAAATGAGTTACTTTAAAAATATAACGAAGTTATATTACCATGTATTTAGGTCTAATAAGACTAGAAAATATTCCTCGAGGCAAATATCCAATTAAATAATTTATTAAGCCACAAATTAGGCTTAAAAAAATAATAGTTTTTACGAGTCCTCACAACCTCCCCTCCTTAAAAGAATTTCGTTCTCGAAATTCATACCTTCTGTAATCTCAGACAACTCTGAACCGTGTGGTGTGTTCATGTCATGCGTTCTTTCAGATGCCACTGATCGGTTTCTCCTTCCATTGACTTGTCGAGGGACAGTTCCATTTCCTTGTTGAGCAGTAGTTTCTCGTGGATACCTCATTGGACAATCATGAACTTTATGGTTGGTACTCCCACACCCCATACACTTTCGTCCCTTTAGCCAACAGTTTTCTTCAGTGTGATTCATCCTTCCACAATATCCACAGGTCGGACGAGGTGTCGTGACCTGACTTGCTTGCGAGGTTTTCTTCGATCGTGTCTGTCCTACTGAAGTCCCTCGTGACATAGTTCCTTTTGGTTCCTTTATCATGAGTGGTGCAGGAAGTAACAGTCCTACTCCATCCACTTCTTTTCTAACTTTGGGTGGTGGTTCAATTTCTCTGGGTCTATTATCGGATGCATCTCTTTTCTTCGCTTGAAAGGCTCTCAGTTGAGATTTTGTGCTCTCTACCCTTTGCGCCTTCTCGAGAGCGTCATTAAATGTGTCAACCTGTATTGCGGCAAGGGCATCTTGGATCTCTAAATCTAATCCTTGGATAAACCGTCTTATTCTCTTCCGTTCAGTAGTCACCAATTCTGGGGCATATGTAGATAACTTCGTAAAGCGTGTTTCATACTCAGCTACGCTCAAAGTTCCTTGACGAAGCTTTATAAAATCATCTTCTCTCTTTTCTTGGACAAGTGGAGGAAGAAATTTCTCATTAAATTCACGTACAAAGTTTACCCAAGTCCTTAGGGTTTGATCCCTTTCCCACTTGTTTCTTATAACATTCCACCATGCTCGGGCTGCTCCTTCAAGTTGAAATACAGCAAAGGTAACTTGTCTCTCCTTTGTGTAATCCAAGGCATCGAATATATTTCTTATATTTTCTAACCAATTCTCAGCCACCTCTGGATCAGGTCCTCCAGCAAACTTGGGCGGAGAGAATTTCTGAAACCGCTCTAAAGCTCGATCCTCCCCTATCTCTTGGTTTTCACGTTGGTTTCCTTGTCCAACACCTTGACCTTGTTGAGCTACCAAGAGCTCCAGGATATCCGTCATGCGAGTTAAAACTTGTCTCATCTGGTCATTTCCTCTCCCAGCACTTAGCTCAACGTTTTGATCAATATCGGACCCATTAGCTACTCTTTCATTTCGGGGTTGTCTAGGTTGACGTCCCTTTCGTTGTCCTCTAGTTTCCATGTTCACAACTAATCTATACGCACATGCATAACCCTCACACTTAGTTAAATTGAACTATACTCATATACCAATAGCAACATTTAAAAATGATGAAGTCACTTACACAAATAACATTATCACTATGCAAGTAAACACAAACTAGAGTTCATTAAATCATAACACAAATTATGGTCAAGTAAAGTTCATGCCAAGTCAAAGTCAATAACAAAAATAAACAAATGATTATCACCAGTACATTCATCTCCAAGGCGCAAACTCTTAGGTTCTACTCCCATCGTCTCACTATGAAAGATCACAAGTAGGGATCCACTAGATTAATTGAAACTAGATGATTCTCGTTCCCTAACATGCTTGATTTCAATCCCAACACAAGGATCTTTTGCGTTACAATATTTTCCATCTTCCACTCTTAATTATTGTACCATCTTAACCAAACAATTATTGGTTTCCTGTAACCATTCACATGAAATATCGATTCATTCTTATTCCCCAAAAATGGAGATATAAAGTCCTTATGGTTGCCCTCAACTCTCAAGTACTCGGGTACAAGAATCCGAAATAAGGTAATTCACAGCTCGAGCCGGCCGGTCCCAAGAGTAAATCACCACATTCGAGATTCCTACCCAACATACATATCAAATTCCCTCCAATCATCAAGATAAAGGTTTTACAACCTATAACATTCATGATTCACAGCTTACATTTTTAGAAGGGCACTTAAACCTTTACTCAATCACATAGTAAGGACCATAACACCACTTGGTCCTATCTTGCTCCTTTGTAGAGACCACGTGAATTGGCTCTAAATTTCATCGCTACAAGCAATCATTTAACTTTCAGACCAGTCCCACAGTCCGGCATCCTAAACATTTAACCCTAGGATACACTACAAAGATTTGAAGCCTAAGCTCTGATACCAACTGTGACGCCCCCACTTCTCCCTAAGGCGAACCAAAGGGTATCCGCGGAACGCCTGCCCAGCTCTCGCCAGGACTCACTACAATCCATCATTCAAAAGCTCGAAATACTTTAAGTAACTTCAATACATAATTAAAGTACTTCAAATATCTCACACTTACAATTATGTAGCTTTCAAGCTTAAATACAACCCAACGGAAAAGGGTACAGTAGCCATCCGTTATAATATAACTTAAAGTTTTCAAAAGAAAACAATCTAGTACTACTCACGAGCACCCTTGGTCTCGAACCCTGTAAAAGAAATCCACAACGTGGTATGAGCTACACAGCCCAGTGAGATTCCAAGACACTCTAACAGTTCAAATAAATCAAGTAAGTTGGGCATATCATATGCATGGTTCAAGGTTACACAATGGCATGTTATCATGAGGTGATAATCATTGTACGGGTAATTTGAGACATTTATCATGGTATGAGACATTAGCATGTATAGTTCACGAGTGATTGGAGCTTATTACAGGCATAGCTCAGGATTTCATGTTGGCATTTTAGCACGAAACAATCATCATGATACAAGGTAAACATATACTGTAGGATACGGTGTTCCAGTGGAACTCTGTCGGTCATCTGCACCTTATGACTTCCGGATCCCCTCAGTTTGACTGGCCATCACCTTATCCATCCAGTGGTAATACTCGAGTATACCGAAACGGTGTCCCAAGGTTCCAACCTACCCGACCGAGCCCAGTCCTGGCTCGAGTAGGTTAGTAACGATGAGCAGGGCCCAATTCAGCTTAGAGCTTACAACATGCACAAGTAATCAAGTAATTCGGCAAAAGGTAAAATTCATCATTTGAGTAGGTCGAGTGAGGTAAAGTACACACTCGCCTAACAATGATGGACAACTTCATATAACATGCGATTCATGATAATCAAGTGATCAAGTAAGTTGGTGATTACGTAAGCAGATAATCAAGTAAGCAAGTAGCCGAATAGATTAGAAAACGGTAAGTAAACATGGTTAACGGTAAACGGTAAACGGTGGTAATTACGGTTAATTGGTAGACATATGTCATTTTAATAGGCCACCATTGGCCGTTTTCACTTTTTCCACATAAGAGTCGAGGAGATTCACTCCAACCGACTTATGCTGTCATAGCATAATTAATCATTTAAACACATCATGTAGATATGCTCTCCAAGCATTTCATATCTAATATTTCAAGTAATCACATAAATATGCTCTTTAAGCATTTCATATCGAATAGTTCAAATATACATATTTCAGGTATTTCATGTCGAGTAATTCAAGTATACCTTATTCAGATATGCATGAGTGTGGTAAATACTTAACATATAGCACTTAACACTTAATAATCATGGGTTATGCATGTCATAGACTTATTCCAATTACGTATTCCTATATGGAACACTCACCTATAGCAACAAGAGAGTAATACTCAAACAAATGTCTAGGCGTCCACTTCGAGTTCCTCTTGAAGGTCCCCTTGAGCGCCTGGGCAAATAACCATTAACTATTATACACTATCACTTAGAACCCCTACTTATCAAAGAAGGTTATACAATCTAAGGGGAATTCATTAATTGGGCCTTAATTATTAATAATCGAGGCTCAAGAGTAAAGTTTTAAAGTCCAAAGAGAGAGACTAATATTTTCCATGAAATCGAGTTCAAAATGTTCAATCGGTATCGAGAAAAGAAGGCAAGTTTCCAAAATCTCATTTTCTAAGAAATTGACAAATTTCAGCTTTGGGTGTCAATTTTAGAAAAATCGTATCTTGCACTATGTAGGTCCAAAATTGGAAAGCTTGATACCGTTGGAAACTTCTTCAAAAGCGATAAAAGTTCCTAGAAGATACTTTTCCATGATTCCAAACAGAAGGTATTCAAAAATTGACTCAAAGTTGCTGCTTGGGACCATTTAGACAGTTTCGGGGTTGGTTTTTGACCAACTTTGAAAATCCAGCAAAATTCATACAATACGAACTAACCTCCAAAATTTAGAACTCAATTAGAGCTACAATCAAAGTTTAAATCAAAACAAACGGTACAAGAATTGAAGTTTTGAGCCCCAAGATATAGCAGCTCAAAGTTGGCTAAAAATTCCTCCTCGATCAAGAATTTCCAGATTTAAACATGAACTTTGGGACTTTATTTGAACATCTAAACAGACTCGAAATGGCACCAAATTTGGTATGATTATACTACCATATAAGGGCTATTCCTCTGTCAAATTTCATAGAAAAATATGCACGGAAAGTCACTTAACGAAATCACTCAAGTTTCCAAATTTTTAAGGCAAAGCTGCCTCGTGTATGAAAATTTCCTTTTCTAAACTTTTGACCAAGGGAAGATACCTAAAACATGTCTCGTTTATGATAATCAGGTCTAGCAAGAATTCAAAATACATTTGATAGGTGATTTACATCAGGAATTTCGAAATAACAAGTCCCAAGTCATTGTTAGTTACAAATCTGTCCAAGTGGAAAATTCTATCACTGTAGCTGTTTCAAACTTTGGCCACAACTCACTCAATTCAACTTGGAATTGGGCGTGGTTGATGGCGTTGGAAATCTCTCTCATAAAGATGAATTTTCTCAGAAGAAACCAGTTTCAAATTCCATTCACAAACAGCTCGTTTTTGAGCATCAAGAAGCAATTTCTGTCCTGTCTCCTGGAGAGCAACGAAACAGGACAGTGATTTTCAATCGAATGGTGTGGCTCACTCAAGTGGAACCAGAATGTAAAATTGGTACCAATGGAAAGATGGGAATGTCTAGTTTCCAGTGCCGCAAACGGTACTTGATTTCGACATCGGAGTAAAGAGTTATAGCCGATACAAGATGACTGCCTGGGCAATACGGGATTCATTTTCCAGTTTTGCTAACTTTGGAAATCAACTCATTTAACCAACCAAATCATGTTATTTTTCAATGAAATTTTGTACACACTCACAATAACATGTAAACAATATAATTAAGTCATTAGAACCTCAAAATTGTGCACAAAAATGGTCGGACAAGACAGGGGTAAAACGGTCACTTTTGCTCCAAGCACCTCCTATGATTTTCTACCAACAATACAACATTAATCCACTAATTTAAGCACTAAACCACCATTAAATCCATCATCAAGCATGAGATCAGTCCTCAAGACAAAGGTGGGAGTTCATAGAGCCCACCCATTTCATTTTACACCATAAACAAGCTACCCAAATGCAAATACTACCTTATACATGTAAGATGATCTTCATAAAGCAAGATTTAAGTGTTGGATTAACACCTACTTGATTAGAGGATGAAGGCAGAAATTTCGGCCCCTTAGATGCTCAAGAAAACCATGGATAGCAGCTCCTTTTCTTAGCTCAATGGGATCTCTAAATGTTTAGTTAAGTGTAGTTCGAATTTGGAGTGAATTGGAAGAGGTTTGATGAAGATTTGATGAAGGAAAAATGAAGAACTTGGTCTTGTTTTTCCTTGGAGTTGCACGGCTGGAATGAAGAAGGAAAAGAAGAGTTGCACGGCTGTTTGAGGTGATAAAGTGGAGGGTTTTGATCTGGTGTGATGCACCCATGTGAAACTAAAATGTGTGGCTCTCATTGATTCAAAGGTTAACTCTTTTTCCCGCGCGTTTCGTGTTCGATTCCTCTCGAATTTGTTTCACTGGTGCACTAAACCTCTAATGCACTTATATTCATATAAATATTATTCACTCTCAATCGTCCCAAAATAAGGGTCTAAAGTTCCTAAATTTAAATCGCGCGTATAAAAACGCGTATCTCCAATTTAAGCGCGATAACGCGAAACTTCCGAGAAATTCTTATAACGATAGTACTAATAACTATCACTTGAGTATTTAAACATTAAAATACCTAATTTAGGTCCATTGTACATGTCTCCAATATTCCAAACTTATTGTACTCTCAAGCGGATAAAAACTCCAAGCACTATTCACTATTTTTACTAAACGCGCTCCAGGAAATTAATTCGTGAAATGAGTTACTTTAAAAATATAACGAAGTTATATTACCATGTATTTAGGTCTAATAAGACTAGAAAATATTCCTCGAGGCAAATATCCAATTAAATAATTTATTAAGCCACAAATTAGGCTTAAAAAAATAATAGTTTTTACGAGTCCTCACAAACTACCCTTCCTAAAATTGGCAAAAAATTGATGTAACATCTCATAGTAGTAGGTGTTGGACAGAGACAGAATATGAGACCATTTTTGGAAATCAAAAAGCTTAAGAACAGGGTCTAAGTCAAGTTTACGGAATTCAGAGGGAGTGATGGTTCTTTGAGTGATGAAACCTTTTTGTGAAATCCATTCAAATTTATTTCTGGCATCATCATCGATGAATCTGGGCAATGTAGTAAATTGTGGCTCGGTTTGATCAGTCTGTTTCCTTTTATCACTGGAAATGCATTTTTCAGACCGACCAGCAAATTTTCTTGTTGATGGCACCTTAACTTCTTATTCTCTGAGTGAGGTTGTGCATCTGGTACTGGAAGACCCCCCCTCTCAATTGCACCATAGTGAAATGCCGAGTGATTTTCTTGTAAAATGTGATGAGAATGTGGATGAAATGGACTAATTGTACTATCTTAAATGAAGATGAATGCTCGAATCTGCCAACGTGGGTGAGTTTTTAAAAAGCTAGGTTTTCTGATGAAATTTGGGATCGGTTGAATGTTTGGCAGTTAGAAAAAAGTTTAGATGCTAATCTGTTTGCAAAGAGACCGTCAGATTGTTTGTGGAATCAATTTTTAGAAATTTGTCTTGAGAGGAAACAAATTTGAATTTTTGAAATTGGAGGGAAAAGAAGGGGTGCGTCCGAGAGAGAATGTATCTGAACCAAATGAAGAGAAAATCCATTTATAATCGCTCTTTTTGAGTGTCGGACTGCCGAACGAAGAAAGTTGTCCGACACTACCGTCCGATGCAAAATTTTGTTGAAAAATAGCTTAGAACACTATCGGACGCCCGTTCATCAACTATCGAACATCCGATAAAGATTGACTGAAAAAATTTTAGATAGTCTTTTTCAAAATGCCCAATTTTGTCCTTAAAAATATAAACTGAGCCAAAGGTAAAGCTTTTATAAGAATATCAGCAATTTGATCTTTCAAACAAACATATTTTACACAAATTTCATCATTTTGGACAAGATCACAAATGAAATGATACTTTATATCTATGTGCTTTGTCCTAAAGTGTTGAAAGGGATTCTTTGTTAAATTTATGGCACTCGTGTTATCACAATACATAAGCACACAATCATACACTAGTCCAAAGTCATTCAGGATATGTTTCATCCATAACAATTGAACACAACATGCACCGGCGGCTACATATTCCGCTTCCACCATAGATAAAGAGATAGCATTTTATTTTTTGCTAAACCATGATACCAAGCAGTTATCAAGAAAATGACATGTTCCACTAGTACTTTTTCTATCTATCCTACACCCACCGAAATCAGCATCCGAAAAATTACATAAGGCAAATTCATGACATTTAGGATATCAAAAATCATAATTCAAGATTCCCTTTAAATCTCTAAAAAACTCTTTTAACAGCAATTAAATGAGATTCTTTAGGGCAAAATTGGAAACGAGCACACAAGCAAACGACAAACATAATATCGGGTCTACCTGCGGTTAAATAAAGTAAGCTTCCAATCATACCTCTATATTTCTTCTCATCAATTTTCATACCTTCTTCGCCTTTGTCAAGTTTAGTGGATGTACACATATGCGTTCCAACTTGTTTCGAATCCTCCATTCCTAATCTTTTGAGAAGTTTCTTTGTATACTTTGCTTGATTAATGAATGTACACTCTTGAGTTTGAAGCACTCGGAGTCCAAGGAAGAAATTTAACTCTTCCATCATACTCATCTCAAACTCATTTTACATAATAGTGAAAAAATCCTTGCATAAACACTCATTAGTAGCACCAAAAATAATATCATCCCCATATATTTGCACAATTAGAAGATCATTGGAGGTTTGTGTTAGTGAAAAGAGTGGTATCCATAATACCCCTTTTAAAACCATTCTCAACCAAAAAATCATTTAAACATTCATACCAAACTCTTAGAGCTTGCTTTAACCCATACAATACTTTTGAAAGTTTAAATACATGATTTAGATATGTCTCATTTTCAAAATCGAGAGGTTGGTCAACATAAACTTCTTGATCAATAAATCCATTTAAGAAAGCACTTTTAACATTCATTTGAAATAATTTAAAGTTTTTGAAACATGCAAATACGAGAAGCATTCTAATTTATTCTAATCTAGTTATAGGAGCAAATGTTTCATCAAAATTTATTCCCTCTTCTTGAGTATATCCCTTAGCCACTAATCTAGCTTTATTTCTAACAACTTCACCTTTATCATTCAATTTATTTCTAAAGACCCATTCTGTTCCAATAATAGGATGACTTTGAGGTCTTTTAACTAGTGTCCAAACTTTGTTTCTTTCAAATTGATTTAGTTGCTCTTGCATGGTCAAAATTCAATTTTCATCTTTCAAAGCATCATTAACATTCTTAGGCACAAAATGAGAGACTAAAATAAAATTATCTATTAATTGTTTAGATGAGGATCGAGTTCTTACCTTTTCGGATGGATCACCAATAATGAGTTCTTTGGGATGATTTTGAACAAACTTCCAAGTTTTGGAAGATCTTCAGGTATACTAACACCCTTGTCATTTTCTTCTAACGCTTGATTTTCTTGAAAATTATCTTCCTTTGAATTCTCTTCTAATGAAGTATTTTCTTCATCTTGAACCGTGAGCTTCCTAAATCTTTCTTGAATACCTACATCATCATCTTCACAACAACTCTTGAAAATATTATCATTAGTTTCATCAAATGTGATATGTATGGTTTCTTTTATAGCAAGAGTTCTTCTATTATAGGCCCTATATCCTCTTTTGTTTTCACAATAATCCAAGAAAATACCTTCATCGATTTTCTTATCAAATTTTTCAAGATACTCCTTGATATTTAAAGTAAAGCATTTGTAACAAAAAATTTTGAAATATTCAACAATTGACTTTTTGCCAAAAAGTAACTCATAAGAAATTTTATTCAAAATTGGTGTGAAAAGAATTCTATTCCTTACATAGCATGCCGTATTTACGGTCTTGGCCCAAAAATATGTTGACACGTTGCATTCGCTTAGCATGGTTCTTGCGGCTTCTAGAAGAGTATTGTTCTTTCTTTCAACAATACCATTTTGTTGAGGGGTTCTTGCAATTGAAAACTCATGTGTAATTTCATTGTGATCACAAAATTTTAAAAAGTCACAAAATTTAAATTTTGAACCAATGTCATTTCTAATTTTAACAATATTCAAACGAAACAGATTTTGAACTTTTGCAAAAGGAAAATAAATTTTTTGTGAACAAGAAAAATCATCTAAATGTATCTAGAGTAATCGTCAACAATTAATAGGCAATATCTCTTACCACCCAAACTAGCAATTTGTGTAGGACTAAACAAATCAATATGTAAAATCTCCAATGGTCTTGAAGTAGAAACACAATTTTTGAGTTTAAAAGAGACTTTGGTTTGTTTTTCAAATTGACAAGCATCACAAATTTTGTTTTTTTCAAACTTAATTTTTGGCAAACCTCTAACAAGATTCTTTTTGGAAATTTCTTTTAATAAATCCATATTGAAATAACAAAACCTTCAATGCCATAATCAAGAATTTTCGTTTGAGATTTTAAGACATTAAAAGTTAGAGGAATTAATATTTTCAACAATCACAACATAGATGTCATTGAATTTTTTTCCTTTGAAAATGATGTTGAACTTTGAATCAAGAACTAAACACTCATGTTTCTTGAACAAAACAAATAATTTTCTATCACATAATTGACTAACACGTAACAAGCTACAAATCAAATTATCAACCAAAAGAACATTATGAACAAAAATCTCACCATTCTTATCAACATCTCCTACTCCAATTGTTTTAACTTTCATATTATCTCCAAATGTCACTTTGTTACTTGATTTTGGTTTAAACTTAATGAATTGTGATGGATCATTGGTCATGTGTGTTGAACATCCACTATTTATGAATCACTTTGATTCCTTAATGATATTCACAAAATTCACCTACACAAGAGTTCAAGAAATAATATTTGATACCCTTTAATTTTTGAGTTCTTGACAATTAGCATCACGTCTAACTATCCATATACATTTTATACCTCTTCTCATGTTCTTCCTCACATACCAATCACTTTTCATGTGACTTTTTTGACAACAAAAACTATACATAACCAAAGAGTTATTTACATGAAAAAAGTTTAATAAATCTTACTTCTTTTCTCTTATGAATAGTAAATTTATTTACACTAGAATTTAACTTCTTTTCATGAGTGCCAAGTGAGGTTTTGATCCATTTTCTTGAAAATAGTTCTATTTTTTTATGTTGGAGAAATTCATTTAGATTATCCATTCTTTTTTTCAAATCACTTTGTTCCTCTTTGAACATTTCACAAAGCTTTGTTTTTCTATCAAACTCATTTTGTAGATCAATCTCACCTTTTTTCAAGTAATCATTTTCAATTTTCAACTTTTTATTTTTTTGAAAAAGACGTGCATTGTTCTGAAGAAGAAAACTAACTTTGTGTTTTAATTCCTTATTTCTAACATAAGATTCTTGCAAACTATGATGCAATTTTTCAATGAAGAATTCAAAATCATCATCAGTTTGATCATCACTTTCAAGTTGAGGGTTACAAGTTATTACCTCATTATCTCCAATGGCTATAAAAGCCATTTGAGCAGATTCGTTTCCCTCTTCAATTTCACCATCGGAGTTGCACTCATTCCATGTGATTTGGAAGTTGTTGAATCTTGATTTTTTTTCAGCTTTCCCTTCTTTCTTCTTTTTCATTGGACACTCACTCATGTAGTGTCCAAGTTGGCCGCATTCATAGCATTTTTCACTTTACTTTTTGTTGGCCTCTTGCTTCCCTTTGTTTCTTACATTGTTGAATTGATTGGAATTCGAATTGCTAGGTTCTCCTTTTCTGAATCTCCTTTTGTTGAGGATTCTCATGAATTTTTTTGTGATGAGAACTAGGTCATTGTCATTGTCATCAACATCCATATCTTCATCATCCAATGAAATTGAGTCATCTTTATCTTGAAATGCTTTTAGAGTAATGATCCTTTTTACTTTTGCATCTTTTTCTTCTTGTACCTTGGTCTTAAGGTTCAACCCATAAGATGTTAGAGAGTTTACAAGAGATTCAATAGGCATTGAATTCAAATCTTTCGACTCTTCAATAGCAGTCACTTTCCTCTCCCAATCTTTAGACAAAGCATTCAAGATTTTTCTGTTTTTCTCTCCTAAGGAGTATTGCTTTTCCAGAACCTCTAAATCTTTAATAAGATCATTAAATCTACAATACATTTTATCAATATCTTCATGAGATTCCATCTTAAACGACTCATGTTTAGTAAGCAAGATAGATTTCTTTTGTTCTCTAACATTCTCACTATCTTTATGAATTTCTCTCATTTTGTCCCAAATCTCTTTAGCCGACTTACAGCTTTTGACCTTAATAGATTCATTTGAGTTTAAAGCACTATATAACACATTCATAACTTTTGCATTTAAGGTGAGACGAGCTCTATCCTCTGCAGTCAATTCATTTCTTGTTTTTTGTCTAGATTTATGAGTATTTTCATCTTCTATTGAGGCATCATATGGACTTTCATTAACAATAAATCACAGTTCAATGTCAGTCGATTGCAAGAAAATAACCATTCTCTCTTTTCAAATCACATAATTTGACCCATTAAACATTAAAGATCTAGTTACAGATTGTCCTTCAAAAAATATGACATTATTGGTTGTCATCTTCGCTCCTTAACCGCTTGAGTTTAATCTCTAGAGGCCAAATTCTGATACCAATTGTTAGGCCCGAAAAAAACCTAAGAGGGGGTGAATTAAGTTGATTAAAAAAAACTAATCAGGTTATGGGCACTTTTTGTTCAATACGAAATTTACTCTCTTTTTTAAGTGATCACACAATGAATCAATTAATAAAGGAGTAATATCATTTGAGAGAAGTAGAAGAGATATGCAATTTAAGGAACACAAGATGATAAATAAATAAAAATAGAAGAATTGCAAACCAATTGACTACCAAGCTCCTCTTAAACTCAAAGATCAATTCACAAAACAAATTTCTTCAAATAGATAAAATACAACCAATCTTGTGTACAAAGGAAAGTTCACTTCCTCCTTGCCCCAAGTTTCACTCGGTTAAATTAGGAAGTTTTACAATCCCTCAGGATAACCCTCACAAAACTACACTATTGAAGTATTTTCTCACAAATGAAAAGCTTACAAAGAATCTTACACCACAAAGAGTATAAATGTTCCTTGGAGAGTATTTTCTCACTAAAACTACTCTTGATCTTTTGTATTCTCAGTGTGCAAAAAGTTGTTTTGAAATTTCTAACCATGCACTATTTATGTGAGACCAAGAAAGTGCTTCATTAAGATTTTCAACGGATAGAAGGTAGCTGAAAAGTCAACTAGCCGTTGGGAGTATCGGACGTTCGATACTTCCGATGCTTGCATTCGAAAGCAGATAGAGAGTTTGAAAAGTCATTTCAATTCTTTCGGGAGTCTGATGATGATGTTCTTCGTTCGATATGATCGTCCGGTATCTGCCCTATCTATCGGACGTCCGGTATTGCCATTGTAAGCGTCCGATAGCTTTCGACTTCCTTTTTCTTCTTTCAATTGTTTTTTGAATCAAATTTCTTCAGATCTGAAAAGCTTTCTCATTGAAAAAATATTAGTATTATCCAATTGTTTTGTAAGCATCAAAAAATTCGAGATCAAGATCATCACTCTCGAAATCTGTGATTAAATATTGTATAGTAAACTACAATCAAATAGGATTTCAAAATACACAACCTTTGTTTGTAAATATCATATGAAAAATCATGCAAATAGAACTCATGAAACTCAGCAAAAACATATGTGAGGTATGCGCACGACTTTTATAAGAAAAACGATCAAAACTTTCAAGTTTAAAATCAGACAGATGCAACTAGAGAACATGCTTGAAGTAACCATTACTTCCCTTCTTGTAAAACGCTTGGTTTTGGCAAAAATACAGCTTGTATGTCACAATCAAGGTGGATTCAAGCAACTTCAAACAAAGTAAGTCCAAACCATCCTAAATTCACATCCCAATCCTCATTCTAGCTTACATGACCAACTAGAGAGAAAATCCAGCAGCATATCCCTTAATTTCTTCAAGTTAACCCTCCAAATTCCAATCCCAGTTTCATGACTAATCGACATCAATCAAGGCAACATGTTATAAGGTATAAGTGGCACATGTTTTAGGCCAGAAAAGCTATCAAAATTTGGCATATACATAGCTCACACACCACTACATCAAAGCTGGAAATTTGAACCCTAAAACTAGAAATTACAAACGAAAGCTGGAAAATCCTATATTGAAACTAAAAGTTCATATCAAAGCTGCAAGTTCTCATGCCAAAGCTAAAAAGGACATAACAAAGCTAGAAATGGCATCCTAAGGCTAGAAATAACATAGCAAAGTTGGATATTAACCACTAAAGTTGGAAATTACAACCTACCCTAGTAAAACCATGAAATCTTCCACAAAATAGCCTCATGCTTGGATTAAATTGCAAGATAAGAGGAAGAAGAGAAATTCTTAGTATAATACCTCAAACCCTAGCAAACAAGAGCTTTCCTTGTCAAATCACTTCACCACATGCTTATTTCCTCCATTGTTGCAACGTTTCACGGATTAGATTTGGATTTCTTGTTGATTTTCTCACTAAATCAAGCAAAGATCGAGATGAAATTTGATGTGATTTTCCTCTCCTTTTTCTCTTTCTTGGTTGGCCAAATGAGCAAGAAAATGAAAGGTTTTTAGGTGAAAAATGAAAGATAAACACAAAGAAAAGTCTTGGTCAGGAATGCATAGAGGTGCGACACTTGGCGGCACATAATTTCTTTCCTATCTCTTTGTCTCTCTTGTGTTTCTAATCACTAATCTATCTTGTTTCCTCTAATACACTCATAACACTTCTAATCACATATAATCCCTCTTGCCTAACACTCATTTTTGTCTACCAAATTTATTACACACACCCCACTAGTTGGTCATACTATCATAATGTACTACGAAACTTAACATACATCAAATTATAGAAGGAAAAAGATAAAATCTTAACTTAATCATTAAAGTATCTAAGAAACCAAGGCAAGTGAATTAAACCAAAAGAAAATATAAATTAGCTTATTCAAAAATAAGGAAAAATATAAGAAAAATATAAAATAAATTTTGAATCCTCACAATGGCAATATTTGATTGGATAAAAACAAGCCGTAGAGATAATTTATAAATCAATGGTAATTTTTTTAAATTAAAATTTCACTGCCTACAATTAACACAGTTAAGATTTCAAACAAGAGCCTATAAAAAAAATATAAATACTTGATACACATGCATATCAAAGCCATTAGAATAAGTTCAAAGAAATGAGCCACTTTTTTAATCTTTTTTCATAAATTGTGAATCAGAGACATATTTTTAATGTTTTCCTTGTTGAAATACACACTTAAAGACCAATGATAAAAACAGGTATGCAAACATAGGGTTTATTTTGTCTAATTTTTTTCTACAAGTTTTTTAACTACTTTAATGACAGTAATTTTAAAAAATTCCTAAAAACTTTTTAAATACACACATCAAATACCCAAACACAAACAACAAAATTTCCCTTTTTTCTTCTTCTTCCTCCGCACACGTCCATCTACCACCACTTTCATTGGCGTCGGCAATCCTTTTTTATTTTCTTTCTTTCCTGCCCCCCACCACCTCTCTCTCTCCTCCTTCCTCTTTCCTCCTCTTCCCTCCCTCCATCTTCCTCCTATGCCCTTCCCCCGCAACCCCCTTCTTCTCTCCCGGAACCCTGCCCCACTAGTTGCACGACCAATAGGGAGAGAGAGAGAGAGAGAGAGAGAGGGAGGGAGGGAGGGGGGAAGGAAAAAGGAAAAAACAAAGTGGGAGAGGTTCTGGGTGTGATAGTGGTGAGGGAGGAAGATGAAAGGACAAAAGAAAAGAAAAACGAAAAGAAAATTTGTTTTACCAATTTTCAAATATACAAAAAATTTTCTATTGATTCTACAATAAGTTACATTAAAGTTTTTTATAAATACCAAAAAAACACACCTTCCAAAGAGACCCATAAGTATCATAGATGTATACTATTGCTGCCTTCTCAATAAGCACAAAAAGTAACATTAAAGTGTAATAATACCTTCAGTAACAGGAACTATAGGCTTATAAATTATTAATGATGGCCGAGAATTAATCTGATTTTATTTGCTTTGGTAAGCCTCTGTTCTCATTGCTAACAACATCAAATCTTTTTTCTCAGAAGATATGCATATCTCTCTCTTTCTTTTTCATTATGACTAATCTTTGTTGTATCCTAATCATCAACCTTCTTAACAACCGCCATACTGTATTTTCCATACCATATTAGTAATATAAATTGTATCTACCATATTAGTAATATAAACTGTATCTATAGAAACATACACAATCAATAGATGACGAAACATTGATACTGCATTTTGTTTCACCAACAACTAACACAACTATATATAGCAAATTAAAAAATAACCACACTATACTCAAAAAAAGAAATTGAAGCAGTAAAAATCTGCTGAACCAAAAAAACTATCAAGTGGTTGTCTGGAAATCAAATAGAAAGATAGAAACTCAAGTTTAACAGAATACAAGAATAAGGTAAACCTAACAAAAAAATGGACAACAAAAAAACAAATTTCTCCTACCAGACTAAAATGGTAAGAGCAATTGGTGAGTTCAAAATTCTTACAGAAAGAAAAGAAATGAAAAGCTTAAACTATCTCAATGAATCATGCACTTTTGGGATAAAATATAAAATTGTCGCCCAAAGTAATGCTTCCAAAAAATAAGCAAGAAAGCACTGCTGTAGTTCTGGTCTTCAACAGCTCCAAAAAATTTGAAAAAATACAGCTGGACAATTATATACTTGGCATAGCAGCTTATAATGACCGTTAATTCCTCACAGGCAAAAAAAAAAAAAAAATTCAACAAATGAAGAGATTAATCTATGAGGGTACTATTGGATTTATATTTCTACAACACACTTTTAGAAATACCTAGTCCAGGAGACTTCAAAGTTTAGTACGTACCTAAATAGAAGAACTGCCATAATCAATCGTATTTTTGGTGCAATACTATAAAACAAAAAGGAACTAATATAGATGAAAACCAACCAAATAGGCAAAAGGCTGGAAAACGTTTAATGGGCCAAAGCATAAGCACAAGAAAAAATGAAACCAGCCGCAGCCACAATAGTTATAAATAATTGTAAAAGATAAACCCATAAATCCAACCAACAACTGCCCCATGAAGTGTTGTACCACAAGGTTCAACAATGATTTGTGTGGTGTACCAAATTACTAAATGCTTGGATTAGCTGTTTTTGAAGGTATTTTTAAAAAATTTTGCTGTAGCAGAGTTTTTAGATTATATTATGGGATATTTTCAGAAAATATTTTGAGATATTTAAGAGTAGAAGAGTTTCTAGAATATATTTTGAAATATTTTTTAAAATTTTAAAAAATTTTAAACTAATTTTTAGATTACCTTTTAGAGTAATTTTTAAAAATTTTTATTAAAAAAATTTAGTTTTTGAAAAATACTCCCATCCAAAGCAAGAAATCTAGAAGGTAGTTGCATTTTGAAATTCAACTACTTAACAAGTTTTTTTTTTTTTTAAGCATCAGAATTGATCCAAGAATTTTTTTTATAGCATCAAAATTGGCCCAGGAACTTTTTTTTTTGCTTGGCCCTAATCCTATTTGCTTGGCCCAAATAGCTTAGTAGATACCCTAAATGAATATAAAGTTTAAGATGTTCGTTTTACCCCAGAGTAACTCGTACAAGCAAAAACTCGGAGAAAAGAAAACAATTTGCTGCTTCAACATGGCTAACTAAAATACCGATTCAAAAATTGACCATCAATTATTGCATTTTGATTTATAAGTTTCTAATTATTTGCCTCATATTGATTTCTACACTACGACCGCAATCTCACCTTTCAGACTGCGCAGCCATAGCTTAACATACGAGGCAAACAAACGTATCGAATTTACAAGCGAAGTACCTTTCGTACATACAATGGAGAAAACTTGAAGCAATTTAAACAAGACAGTTCAACATCTCTAGAACAGCATCAACAAGATGCTCTCCATCACCAAGGTTATCGGGCTCCCTTATAACAGGAAAACCTCCTCCAGTTCTCAATAAGTACATCTTCACTTAACCAAAACTTCATCTGGTGTCATATCTGTTATCACAACCTAGAAAAATATTTTGGCGATTTTCCACAGAAGCATTTATGTGGCAATACAATAGGAATTCTTCAGTAAGAACTGCAGTACGTTCTACAGATAAAGAACCCCCGACTCTGAGAAAAATAATTAGACATGCATCTTTATAGACTGCTAAACTTGGCCACACTTACAGAAAATTGAAGAGGCATATGACAATATGGCACCTTACTGTCTTTCAACCTTCTAAATTTGTTGAATTTCAAGCAATGAATAAACTAGATCGCACCAGCTATTGTAGTTGAAAACCGCCATGCATGACACCAAAACACTGGCTCATTCCCTCTTTTAGTTAGAAAGAGCCAGAGCAAAAAATGACCAAAGTAACCTAAAGGACTTGTGAACTCTTATCCCTGGGACTGAACTGATGTCTAAGAAACAAGGGTATCTACAAGGGTGCATTATGCATATATGTCCTCTCATAAAAACCAATCACCTGGTCAGCTACAGCCCACATAATGGCTTGGCCAGGTGGGATCCTCATTAGCCTGGGTAACAGACCCTTCCACAGGGCAAGCAACCCTTCCTCTGCATATATCGTTGAGATAGCATGAAACATGCCCTTGTACTTCAATTCACCCCCAGAACGGCTCTGAGCCATCAGTCTTGTCTTCACAACATCAAAGGGACCAGTACACACTGGGCCAGCTGTTCCTGCAAGAAATCCAGATATCATAGACTGCCAAGGTTGAAGGACTTTTCCATCACCTTCATGTTTCTTCCACAGAATCACGTCAAAAGCATTTTTGGCTGTGAACATGGCGGCCTGGTTCGTCCCATTGCGCATTACAGTAGGGGTAGCTCCTGCCCAAAGACCCCGAAGGCCTTCTTCACGAATGACAGTCCTAGCACAGTGTATTGGTCCCTTATACTTCATAAGTTCAGGTTTCAAACCTCTCTGTTGTTGTAATCTGATCTTCACCACCTGAAGAGACACAATTTGCCAGCACTATAAATAACTTCCATTATGTAAATGTAAATATTTGTTTAGGCAAAGTTGGAAAAAAAATAGAAAAGAAAGAAAGGATATATTTGTAGGCAATAACTTAGGAACATCACCATGCCGCCATAAAAAATTGTGGGCAAAGCATCACAAAGAGGCATGCAACTTAGCATTCACCAGCAAAATAACTTGATAAGAACAGAATGAAATCTTAAAAATAAAAAACTAAAAAAAAGAGAGAAAAAAGTGTTTTGACTAAAACCATCGAACTTTCACCATGAGTAAGCAATAAATGGACAAACAGAGAAAAAGAAACTGGTACAACTCTGATGAAGGGTATAGCCAATACCTGGAAACCTGGAACCATGACCAGATGGTTAAAACTTAATTAAGCTAGGGGAAATGGACATTCTGAATGTCTGATGCATGAGACAACGAACTCCCAAGTTTTGATAACAGAAAAATTTTCACAATGCTGCATATAGAGGTCTGAAATCTATTTAAGCTAAGCAAGATGAACCAATCTTAATCATGAAGCTGCCTTATAGTCCTCTAGGGTGGTCTAAACTAAATAAGCACAAATACTTGCCAGTGTTAGTCATCCAGGTTTCCAACCACATACAGCATACTTTGTTCAGGTGATTTTCAACAGATCTGAAATATTATGTGAAAATCATTGCAAATTTTTTAGCAGCACCAGATTCTGAGGCTTGTGACTTCCCACCACACACATGGATTAAATAGTAGGCACCTAGAGAAAAGTGACACTTAGAACTATATATTCCAGTCATATTCAGGCACATTATATAACAGAGAGAGAGAGAGAGAGAGCACCTATATAGTCATCACTTCAAACCATTCAAATGGGGTACCTCTAGTTAGGCTCTGCCTCTTGAGTTTATCTCATATTCTTAATGATTGTCACCTCTAATTCCAAAATTTCTAATGGATACGAAAGTGATTTTGTTTCCTTCTCCAAAGCACTTTAACCTTCAATTTCATTGATGACAAACTGATTTCCTTTTCTTTTCTAGGTGTTTCAATGGTCCTGTTGTATCAGATTCATCACAACTAGGAAACCTTAACCCTAGCACCTACTCATATATTTCCAGGCCTTGTTGTTTAATAACCTGTTAATAAATGAGCCCAGCAATCTATGTTTAGTAAAACTGTATGCTTGCATCTGTAACATTTGTTTGGTTAGAAAGTTGTATGTTTTACTTGTCAGCCCAGATAAAATTATCTATTTATCTTGGCAACTATCAAACTTAGTAACAATAGGATGTCCCAGTAATGTTAAGTTAAAGACACATGGACATAGAAGTTCTTCATAGCTGAATAATATAATACATCCAATGATTGTTTCACCATATAATCTGAAGTGCCAAACAAAAATTCAAGATTGCATTTGCTCTCATTTGCATCACTTCAAACATAAACCGGTACACACAGTATTATACATCAACCTAAATGATCTACTAATGGTAAATTCACATAAAACTGAGCCATGGTCAATTTTAAACCCAATAAATCTAACCTCAAAAGGTGTAACAATAATGAGGGCTTCAAGCACACCAGCTCCAAACCCTGAGAGAAGCCTCCCTTGAGGGCTAAGCTTCCCAGTTTCAGAATCCTTGAAGGCAGACTGCAGGACTGCATTGGACCCCATCCGAAGTGCATACTTGAGGGTTAAATGAGTAGCAAAAGGAGTCAACCCCTTCCACAAAGCCCGAACGCCTTCATTTTGTACTATAGTGGAGCCACAGTGGATTATCCCCTTGTAATTACCAGACCTGTCCAGCTGAAGCCGGGTTTTTATAACGTCAATGGGCTGTAAGCAAGATGCCTCCACAATCCCCCCTAATGACCCTGAAATCGCTTTCATGTACAGAGGGATTGTTTTGTGATTTTGATGTTGACTTTTCTCTGCCATTGATTCTTGAGGCAGTGCAACCGCTTATGGATTGATGCAAAAATGTGAATCCTCTTTCCCCTCGCAGCAAACCAGCCAAGCCAATGCACAGGTCAAAGTGGTCCGATTCGAACCTACAAAACCAACGAAGGCAGCATGATGTATTATAAAATAGAACAAAACCCCTTTTGCTTACCCTCCATTTCACTTGAGTCTAAAATGCATAGGAATCCAAATTTTCCAGTCAGACCTCATAACAAGCAGGTGAAATGCATCAAATACTACGCTAGTACTGCACAGTTTCAAATAAAATAAGAATCTCAGGATTAATTACAAGAACTATCACAATCTATAACCAAGATTGCCCAAAAAAAAAATCCAAGATGAAGAATCATTTTATATAATATTAAACATTCAGACTTGGCAAAGAAACCGATTGAACATAGGAATGAATGATATTAATTAAATATTTAAGTTCCAAATCTGAAACAAAACAAAATCCCAAGAAAAATATGGAAATGAAGTCAGAAGAGAAACAGGAAAATTGCCCTCTTTTACCATGCCACCCCTTGATGGGTTGGTCATGCATTGGTCCACCCCCCTCTTCCTCCTCTCAAGTCTTGGTTTTCTCTTGGCATTTTAACAATTTCTGTCAAAGCCAAGTCTGACTTTAAAACCAGACAAGTAAAATGATGCACAACTAATACACAACTAGTTGGTAATCATGTTATAAAACATAAAACTAATTTTACCATACAAATAAACTCATGTAACTTTTTCTTTAATTTGATGTTTTTCTTTTCATAGTTTTTGTAAAATTAACATCTGTACTTTTTTCTTATTTTTGTAAATTATGCTCTCAAGTATCAGTTGCTATTCAAACAGTTAACCATGATGAGTGGGCATGTCAAATATCAATCATTAATTAAAATCACACACTTGTATCAATGTAAAAAGAAGTGCTACATGTGAGGACTCGCAAATTTCTTATATTTTTTCTCAAAAATGCCTTTTTATTTGGAAATTATTATTTATTAAAGCCCTACCACCCAATCTTTCCACAATAAGTGCAAATAAACCTAGAAAGTAGGGTTTCACTTTTGGTTTCAAGATTGGAGCAAAATTAGGGTTTTCGCGATTTTTCGCCGGATGAATTTTCGGTACAGAGTAAGGATTAAATTTGGTGATTAAAAGTACCTTTTAAGTGAGAAATAATATGTGATTAGGAGCAATGATATAAAGTTAGTGAATGGAAAGTAAAAACCCTAGTACGTGCGATTTAAGGAAAAACGGCGCGAACCGACGGGTACCGCGCACTACCGATTGAACGCACCACTTGACCACCACTTTCTTACCATACAAGCTTATTGATATTTGAGCAAAATATCTTCTCAATTTCCAGCTAGCTTGACCGAAATTTGTGGCTAGAAATGCAAGAAAGAAAGAGAAAAAAATGAAAGGTGGTGGTGGCGACAAGTGTCGCCACCTAAGGGTTTCTTGACCAAGAGAGATGTTCTTCCTTTTTAGCCCAATTTTTGCTCATTTCTCTTCATTATTTCTGCCCATAGCCGAACTAAGAGAGAGAGAAAAGAAGAGCAAGAGAAACAAATTTCCTTCTTGATTTGCTTCAACCAAGTGAGAAAATCCAATTCTAAACCGATTAAAGTGTAGGTTGTGAGTTGGGAAGTTTGTGGAACTAAGAAATTTCAAAGGGGGTGAAGTATCACTCTTCCAAGCCTTGTCTTTGAGGTATAAAAATCTGACCATGATCCTTGTTCCTTTAAATTTTGGTTTAAGATGTTATTTAGATCATGTTTTAGCTTGATTACAAGATATGTCAGTTGTTGTGATGAATTTTGGATGATTTAAGCAAGTTAGGGTTTGATTAATTTCTGCCTAAACTTGATGTATGATTGATATATGTTGTATCCACGGTTATATAGGGGGTTTTGGTAGCAAGTGTAGCAAGAAATTAAGAAAACTATCATTGAAACTAAAAGATTTCAGATTTCTGGAAATTTTCACTCTATTCTGCCCGTTTTTGTTGCACCATGTTAGAGGCCGAATTGGGTTTGGCATAAAACATGAAAGTTGTAGAGAATGGTATTTTATAGGTGCCTACAAAATTTCAGCTCAATCGGAGCAACGTAGCCTGTGAAAAGACCAAAATACCCTCACTGTTTTAAGGTTTTTCCCAGTAGTCCGTTTGGTCAGTTTATCCAGTTTATCACGTTTATTCACTAGGATCCGTACTGATTTAGCTTTTTGCCAAAACATGAAAATTTTAGTATTCTGTCTTAGCTTTTAAATGCCGCCAAGAACACCTTAATCGGACCTTAGTAACCTGAGTTATGACCATTCCAGTGCAGTACGGTTGATTAGCCGACTAGTTGGATTTTGGTTCTGTCAATTGCAGAATTTGACTAGGTTACATTGGAAACTGGACTGAGTGATCTTCATGAACATTGTAGCCCTGTGTCTTAGCTTCAAAATGGTATAAGTTGCACCTCAATTGGATAAGCGTAGCCTCGGATGTGTTATTTCCGCAACCGCACGTCAAATCTGTCTTTTGCTAGGTTACATTTCCGCACTTGTTATCACTTTGATTTCTGTTCTTATGTTGTTATGAGCCTATGGAACGGCTATTTACCAGAATCTATGATATGTATGACTTTGGGACTGGCTGATGAAAAATAATGAAGCCAAAATGGCTGAAAAATTAGGTAAACACAAAGGGCGTGCTGCCCAAATTTTTGCTCGAGTGCTAGGTTTCTATTTGAACTTGTATACTTTTGATTGGCCAATACCATGACCGGCTTTCCATTTTAAAACATGATTTTTCATCATTGGGTTCAAACAACCCTCTTCTTACTTGAAAGTCATCTTTACACGTTTTACTCCTAATTAGTCGGGTTTCTTTATTTCCCTTAAATGTTTTGCTCGATAAACTGTAATATGTTCTCTTGTTCAACCTTAGGTTTCATTGGTGACTAAGGGTAATATCCGGAAGGATATTTTGCACGTTATTTTGCATAACTAGGTGAGTGTTCCTTGTTTGCTATATTTCCTTGACTTATTGGCTTGTTATTAATGATTGATAATGTGTTAAGTGCTTTCAATGATTGTTAAAACGAGTTTTCTAGGCGAGTGTGTACTTTATCGCACTCGACCTAAATAAATGTGAAATTTTCAATGATTAATGATTAAATACTAGTTGCGCATGAATGTAAGCCGTTTGGCTGAATTGGGTCCTGCCTTTCGTTACCGATCGACTCGAGCCAGAAGCGGACTCGGTCGGGCGATATGGTGACCCTGGGTGAATTTGGTATACTCGAGTATTACCTTGTAGTCCGGCTACGTCCGGATGGGTGGAGTCCGGTCAACGTCCGGATGGGTGGAGTCCGGTCAATGTCCGGAAAGGGATGAATGAACGAACGAAGGCACGAGGGTTTTATTTCTCAAAAAGGAAATTTCAAATAATTGGAGGAATAAGGAGAAATGTCAGGGGAACGAACGAAAGAACGAATAACTCCATGTGAGCCCGTATCCTTTTAATGAATGTTACTATTGCTTTCCATTGTAAATGTTTCTTGAATTATTGATACTCCATGTTTAATGTATTGAATTGATTGTTTGATTATCTGTTCGGAACCTCACTGAGCTTTTAGCTCACCCCTTTAGCTTTGTTTTCCTTAACAGGGGACGACGAGCAGGATGAGAGCATAGACTAGCCTAGTCTAGGTCTTTTGTTTCTTTTGTAATGGTTCTCGCCCTAGTGCTTGGCACGGGCTGGTTGTATAGTGAAGTGAGAACCTTTGTATATTTGATGGCTGTACTTCCTTTTGGGATGGCAATGTATATAAGTTCCGCTTTAAGTTTGGATCGCTGCCCTATTTATTCTTGTGATTTATTCCGATTTTAAATTGAGGGTTGTAGTGAACGACTGAGTCCCGGCGAGAGCTGGGCAGGCGACCCGCCGAACCCTGGGGTACGCCCTAGGGGGAGGTGGGGTCGTCACACTACATTTATTTGTGTGCACACCTTTTCAATTGACTGTGCACTTTTTATTTGTTGATGTGCACATATATGTTACCATGTGTATTACTTGTCAACCATAGGATCTCACAACTTATTAGTCAGGCATAAGATCCCATAACAAGTATTTGCTTCCATTTAGTGTTGATTGTGATTACAACTTCTCTATCCTCATCCCACAAAAAAAATAAATTAAATTAACATCTTAAACTTTTACAGCAAGTTTATTTACTATATTTACCAGTAAAATGTGTCTACATCAACTAAATTGTCAGTAAAACTTTGATTACTATTCATTTCCGTCCAAATCATTCTTTTATTGTTCTTTGGTCTTTTAGCATATGAACTTAAAACTACTAATTGTATTTAGTAATAAACTAAGTGTGAACAAAAATCAAGTTGTTTAAACCATAAATATAAAAATCAAATGTGCACAAAATCTCGTCGCATAAGTGAACAATACTAGTGTTAGACATAAATAATATTAACTAGGTAACATGAAAATATAAACAAGTTTATTGTACATATAAAATTAAGGATCCATATAATGGGAGCAAGAAAGTTCACTTCATTTTCGTTCCTATTCGGGTTGGCTTTTATTCCAGAAAAAGCAAAACAGGGAGCCAATCCTACCATCAAAATCAACCACGCCATTGTCTAAACAACAGAATTTTATACTATAACAATTATTATTTTATTTAAAAAAATAATATTTTTTCTTACATGTATTGTTCCCATGCAAACAATTCACATGCATTATTACAAATTTTGATCAACACATGTATAATTTATCTAACAAACAGAGTAGGATCCACCCAATTTAAAGCTTATTGAAGATTCTACAGTTATCCAATATAAATGAAGCTCTAAAATTACTTCAGAAACCGAATTGTTACCATATTGCCATTTTACCCCATTTTACATATTGATCAAACAAAAAAATAATTTATGATTCATCTGACTTTCTTAGTATAGTGATCTAATCATCAGGCTAAAATTAATGGTAGATCATATTGTTGAAATTTGACAAGATAAAGGTAAGCGAACAAACAAATACAGGAAAACAAATGAAGAGGATCCTAATCACAAACAACCGATTCTTAATATTATTTAAGAATTATATATAGAACAGTAATTCCTCAACAAAAGCACCCGACCAATATTAAGAGAAGCATTTTCATGTTAACCATTTTCATGTTTTTAGGAATCACACAACCCTAGCTGTTAACCATTTTCATGCTCATATCTGTAATTGTTAAGAGTAACATTTGTTGTTCTTGTAGTATTTGTCTTATAAGATTTTTTGGTTCAGTGGTGACTTTATGTTTTACAAGGGGAAAGGACAAGGGGGAGGTTTTGACAGTCAATCAGGATTCTCAAGATTACACAACTAATGTTTCTGCTAAACACGTTGGCTCTCATAAGTTTCACGTTTAATTGAATATGGAGATATAACGGATAGGTATGATGATAGAGGTGTTACAATGTGAATTTTCCTACTTGAAATTGTTTAATAGGTAAATTTGATTTTGGACTTGTTCCAAATTTAAGAATGGTGTAATCGGAACCTCTTGGCATCTTCAAAACATGGACTGCCCCCCTCTTCTTTAATTTTTTTCCCCTTTTCTGCATAGTATTTTTCTTAGTCTCAAAAATGATGCTTAACTAACACAAGGCTTTCTTTCATGTTCTGTTTTTAAATTTTTTCTTATTCATTTCTTAAAACAAATAGTTGATAACATTAGCGATTTAGCAAAATATGGCAGCACCCACTTTGCAGCAATAAACTATTTATTTTCTATTTTCTAATCCATTTTATTTGCTTTCGTCTATTCATTAAAAATTATCTACAAATCTGAAATCAAAGACTAGTTCAGAAATAGGGCGGACTGATCCAAAAGTTACTTAGTTGTTAAATAAAACTAGAAGAACATTGTAGATTCAATCATTCATCGACAAATTATACTAATTAAAGTGCTAATTCAAAAGTACAAGTCAATACTGCACAAAAATGTTAGCAGACGTACTTCATGCACAAATTATATCGTTTTATAACTACAGAGGTGTCAATCTAGTTTCTTCATTCGAAAAATTGACTCATCAACATGAAAAAGAGAACTATATTACACACAAATTGTTTTCTAAATTTGCAATGGTCCTTATATTCCAAAAATTTTAATATTGAAAAATAAAATATTCAAAAGCTATAAATCATTAAAAATATTGAAAATCTAAACTTTTTTCATGAATATAATTGTACTTAAGCGATTTAACAAATTACCAAAGGTTGGATGTCTGCAATGGAAATTGAATCAACTTATGTGTTTTGAATACTTTTGAGCCTATGTCGCACTTAGCTAGTGGTGGAGATAACTAAGGTTGAGACACCAAAAGCAAGATGAATGTATGAAGATTGTATACATATGTAATCTATATCTGTTTCATACTCTTTGATTCTAAATTCATACTTTATATGTATTTAAAAGCACATAAGGTGAGAATTAGCTTCTGACCGTACTCTAAATGCTCATTGCAGGTACAAAACTTGATTTAAATTCAAACTTTTTGGTTCAAAACTAATATGCATAATTCTATACGTTTATGAAGCTGTTTTATAGACAACAGGTCAGAAATTCTCTTTCCTTCTATAATTATATAAGAGAGTTTTTTAACATAAATGGGTAATTAAACCTTTAGAGGCCAAGGACATTAATATCTTATTGGTGACTAATGTGTCAATTTTATACCTATGCTGGGTGTATATTTTTCATCCCCTGCATATATGTGCATAACAGATGTTTACATGTACACATGATAAGGGGACATGGATGTTATTTCATTTGAATACTACTGAATATTGAATTTGGAAATGGTCAACCAATTAACTAGTCATATGTTCTGTTAGAATGATGCTTATTAGATGCCATATAAGTCAAAGAACTATAGAACTAACATAAGGAACTCAAACCCCAAATTCAGTTTAATACTCATTAACAAAACCTTGTCTTTAGAATTGTAACAAAAGTCTTGGATATGAAGTATGAACAACACTTTTGTCTTAATGACCAAAAGAAAAATACTTTTCATTTGGAAACAGAAGTTAAAATTATTGGTTTTTCAAATTAAACCCGAAATTATAAAATACAACTAATCATCGATCAAACTCGTAATGCTCAAAAATCACAGAACAAATAAGCTTGCTGGGTCGCATTAATCACAGAGTCATTTGAACCATTTTGACAGACAACCAAATCCATGTACATTTAAGTTAAAATTCCAATTACTAGTTATTCCAATGTCCTAAATATTTTCATCTATTACCCAACCACAGCTTAACTAAGTTTTAATTAGTAGAAAAGTAAATTGAAGATTGCAAATGTTTTGGACCAATCTCAGGAAAGCTTAAAGCAGTGCAGAAACTTCGAACTGCAGAGAAAAATTCAAGGACCGATAAATGGTGACAATGCTTTTCTTCCATCTTTATTTCTTTCAACTTTCTTTTGCGCACGCGCATGTGTTTGTGTGTGTGTTTTTTTTTTGTCCTTATTACTTTTCCATCTTTATTAAGCTTTGCTTAGAATCTAGAAAAGTGAGGAAATGTTAGTCAATTTGTGTGTCTAATCTGTAGGAAAGTTCAAATTGGAACTAATAATACACAAAAGTTGCAATAACCACAAATAACTCACTTTCCCGCATAGCTTTCCCTCTATTCAAACAGGCCTTCACTGGAGCAAGAATCATAAAATGAGCCACGTTGAGGATGATGGGGAGCCAAAAGTAAACCGCAATTACAAAAGGATAAATCCAAAGAGAGTGCTAAAGCAAATGAAAATTCATCACCATCAAAAGCTCAGCAAGATTCAGAAGTCATTCCTTACTATAAACTCTATTCATGTGCAGACACCATTGATATCATTTTCATTACAATAGAAATAATTGTCTGCAATGCTGAGGGTCTAGTTCTGGCATTCAGGACTCGTCTATGGTGTCAGCCCATTAATAGATGTTATTCATGAAAAGCCTAACAGATGAAAAGGTTTAATGAAGAAACAAAAAACCGAGAAGTTATTGGTAATATGCCATTAGACATGCGAGACTATCAATGCAGCCAAAGGTCACAGGTCAGTTTTAGGCCTATTAAGATTTGCCAACTTTTGTTTTCCATGAGAATTTTTAGCTTCTTTTCCTCCTCATGGATGCTCATATCTTCAAAAATCCAATTTATAAATTTTTAAACAAGGTCTCGGCTCTTTCTTCTTCCTCAAAAGGGTTGAAAATTCAAATCTTGAGCTAAAACCAGACACACTTAGGCACATTATCTGTTTTAATTGATGGGAAATTATAGCAAACAGAAGATCTTAAGTCAATAATATGTTTTCCTATCTTCTATTTTATGACGCTTAATGTAGCATGGCTGCAGCATAATGAAGCTTTTACAGTTATCATCAAAGATTCTTTTCAATGTGGCTTCATGTTCATGGTATAATTTTCTCTGCTACTTAAGTCACTTTGAGGATGTAAATTTTTCACAGAACATAACATTGTTGTTTTATCGAAGATCTTTCAAAGTGGGCAATTTCCTAAGAATAATGACATTCTTTTTCAGTCACACCTTTTAACAAGTAGGTTATATGCATGAGCAAATCCTACATTAGTAACTCACCATTTCAAACAAAGCAAACAATCCCGGATTTACATAATTAATCACTGGAACTTCAACAATCCATAACCAAGAATTGAACCAAAAAGAAAATCCAAGAGAAAGAAAAAGAATCACTTCAGATCATACTAAACATTGAAACTGAGTAAAGATGTTGATAGGACGTAGGACTGATGACATTGACGGAAAATTAAAACACAAAATCTGAAACAAAAGAAAAATTCAAGAGAAATCTTGTGCAGCAGGCAGAAGAGAAAAGAGAAAAGTGTGCACCTGCAGTTCAGCTGATGGCGATGAACACTGCAAAACGAAGGTTCTGGGGATTTATATATTTCGTCCGTCGGTGGGTCGGCGGCCCGTCGCTCACCAACCCTTCCCTTTTCCTCTCCAGATTCAAAGGCTGCGTCTTGGCATCGTCACATGTTCTGTCAAAGCCAGCTCAGACTTTACAGCCACACGATTAATAGAAATGCTCTTTGGATTCATCAGTTTTTCAAAAATTAATTTTTTAAATATTATAAAAAATTTTGAAAAACACTATAAAAATAGTTTAAATTTTTTAATATTTAAAAATATCTTAAAATATATTCTAAAAATTCTTATATTCTTCTATTCTTAAATATCACAAAATATTTTCTAAAAAATTTTAAAATATACTCTAAAAACTATGATACAGTAAAATTTTTCAAAAATACTCCTAAAAATAACTAATTCAAATGGAATATATTTAAATATTTGACTAATGGATGCTAAATGGTCAAAAATATTTTAGATATTAATTTAAGAAATAAAAAAAAGGAAGAGAAGTCAATTTGGAAATGATCAAAGTGCAAGGAAGAGAAATAGATGATTTTTGGAGGAGGCAAGTTAATTTGGAAATTGTCTAAATTCAACAAGCACAAATATGATTGGTGCATCAACATGCTAAAATAGGTTTATATTTAGGATCCGTTTTTAGTTGCGATAACTCATTCAAAAGTACTTGTCTAATAGAGATTTTAATAAAAATACTTATTAACTATTTAAGTGTTTTTAAATATATTGTTTGGAGACATAGTTCAATAAGTGATTATTGTATTAGACAATATATAATTTGAAAATTTTTAAATGTATTTATCTCTTTATTTAGTTTATAATTAGGATAAAATGATTAAATTTAATGTTTTAGTTTTAAAATTACAAAATATACTTTAAAAACACCAAATTTGAGCTTTTGATATTAGTGCATTTCACGTAAAAAAAACTCTACTCCCAATATTATGAGATAATGTTTACCACAACGGTTTAAAAGTATTTTTAACATCTAAAAGTGTATTTTTATCAAAAGCACAGCAATCCCAAACGGAGCTTTAAGTGTATTAGCGTTTGCCCACTAAATACCAAATAGGAAAAGTTTGCCCATTGAGTATGGGATAGGAAAATCCAAGTATAAAAGTTTCTATAGCTAACAATGAAGTCCGAATTTCTTTTTTTCACTTTTCATAGTTTTGTTTAACATTTATATTTGAACTTTTTATTTTTGTGAAAAATCAATTTTTATAAAAAAAATTACACATAAGTGCTAACCTTTTTTTGCCTTTTTTGTTGTCAAAACACGCAAAACAGCAGTAGATATATTGCTTAACACAAATCTTTCATGTAAGCAAAAAATTCTCACTTTGAGAGCACTCACTCTACTATAGAAGATAAATCTCCCTTGTGGGTGCACGGAACCTTTTCAAAATTTTCAAAATTTCTAAAGGGAAAATCGTTCAAAACGTTTCTCACATTTTTTAAAATGATTTTTCATCCATCATTTTTAAGAATGTGTTTTTACATCCCTTACAAATTCATATTGATTAAATTTACTCCCTATCTAGATTTACGACTAGTTTTTTATCGGAATCCACCACATGCCTAGCACGTGATCATTTTTTAAGGGTAAAATCAACAAATCAAAATTTACATAATCCAATCCATAGTCCCTTACATTTCAAAAAATGAATTATTTTGTCCCTCGCATTTTACAAAATGAATTGTTTCGTCCCCTACATTTTACAAAATAAATTTTTTCATCCCTCATATTTTACCAAATAAATTTTTTCATCCCTCATTGATTATGTATACGAATAAATTTTTTAAAAAATTAATATTTATTTATTTATTTGATTTCACTTGAACAATATGAATAGCATGTAATATATCTCTATTTGATTTTGTCTGAACGTACTGCTCAGCTGAAATTAAAATAGATATTTATAGGGGATTAAAAAAATTATTAGTTTTTTACTCATGTTCATTCCTTTTATTTAAAATTGAAAACAAAGAAAACATTTAATTCTAAACATTATCAAGCATTTATATTGAATTAAATTTGGACAGAAAAATAAACAAAGGAAAAGTATGACAAAAAAAGTAAGTGATTGGCACTTTCAAATTTTAAGATAATCATAAGGCAAGAAATTCAACTGTTGGTTTTAAAGGTAGCGAATGAAAGTTTCAGATTTAAACTATAATTTGTTAGCATAATTATAGAATTCAAATTAACACCGATTAATTAAATGGTCTTATTACATAACTTAATAAATGAATTATTACCAAAATGGAACAGACTACAAATATTGAATAGATTCACATGGTGAAATCAAATATATATATATGGGTTTAAAATAAAATTGTTAGATTTAAACCTATGTATATATCTATTGAATAGCATATGTACAACTACAATTAGTCTGTTTAGGTGAAATCAAATAGAGATATATTACATGCTATTTGTACTGTTTAGGTGAAATCAAATAGATATATACATGGATATAAAAAAAAAAACTATTCGTACACATAGTCAATAAAAAGTGAAAAAATTCATTTTGTAAAATGTGAGGGATGAAAAAATTTATTTTGTGAAATGTGAGGGACCAAACAATTCATTTTGTGAAATGTAAGGGACTATAGATGGATTACGTAAATTTTGATTTGACAATTTTGCCTCTAAAAAATGATCACATACAAGGCACGTGATGAATTCCGGTAAAAAACTAGCCGAAAATTTAGGTAGGAATCAAATTTGACCAATGTAAATTTGTCTGGGACATAAAATTATACTTTTAAAAGTGAGAGACAAAAAAATCATTTTACAAAATATGAGGAACGTTTTGAATGATTCTTCCATTTCTAAACCTCCAAAAGTTTCAAATTCCAAAGTTTCATCATGGTTAGGTCTAGGAAACTCTGAGAAAATATTTTATCATTTGAGCTTAACCCACTTATTGATATGCTTTCATGGCATAATTCTTTCAATTATTGGATTGAGACTTTAAGAAGTGAAGTACCATGGGCAGGGCAACTTAGTTTGTGTTTTTCCTTTCCCTTTTAGTCTAGTTTTTTTCGTTTTTGTCTAGTCTTCCATTTGATATTCCATAGCTTTAGTTCAGTTTCTAACCTTCCGGGAAATCCGTTTTATAACAATTTAAATCAGATGGCCGATGACTAGGGAAGGGGCATTGTAAATAGTCTCTAGTGATTTTTTTCTCTGTCCTGTTTTTCACCACGCAGTTCTACCTAGATAATATCCTAAGGAATATCATTTAGACGATGGAGAACTTGGAAAAGATAATGCAAAAAATCTCGCTATTCAACAAAGAATATAGTGGAGTGAGCCTTGAAGTGGGAGAGGTCACTAAAGGGGTAGAAGAATGTAACCAAAGCTTGACAGGGAAAATTTGGGGATAAAAGATAGCAAATGTGGCTAGAATAAAAAGTTTTGCAACCAATATGTGGCATCAACCAAAGAACCTGAGGGTCACAGAAATCAAAGCAAATATGTTCTAATTTTTTTTTTTACTAGTAAGTCAGAAATGGCAAGGGCAATAAGTGGAAAGCCATGCATGATATATGATAGGCAACCGTTGGTTCTACAAAAATGGAGGGAAAGTTTGAATGATGACGAAAAAGCTTTTAGCAAAACCTAATATGGGATCTAGAATTTGCCGCTACATTGGATTACAAAGGAGGCAGGGAGGAAAATTGGAAGCATCTTCCCAGGAGTAAAAGAGATAATCATCCCGGGCCCCGGGAGGGGGGGACGGGGGAGGGAGTAAAGAGGGGAGACATGTTAGAATCCTTGCTGAAATTGACTTAAACATGGCTTTACTATGGTGAACCACAATTAAATCTAATGGCAAAATGAGATGGGTGGATTTTAAATATGAGAAAGGCCCTGATTTCTACTTTTGTTGTGGAAAACTTGGTCATAATTAGAAAAATTGCAACATTAAAGGAACAAAGATGAACTGCATGACACAATTTGGAAATTATATGAGGACAAGTTTCCCTAGAAGTCTGAATAGGAAAAATTAGAATGGGAAAGAATATAACCATGAAGAGAAGCAAACGAATAAAAACCAAGATAATAGAGGAGAGAAAAGATTCAAGCAAAACTTATTCCTAACTTACATAGAAGGATTTCATAGGACTAATGATGGGGGAAATGGGACTTAAAGACTATGAAGGAACAAATGAACAGGGAATCATAAAGATAATTAAAGGTGATTAGATAACTAAAGAAGATGAGGATAATAGCAATAGGAAAGGGGCCACAACCAGTGCAAGTGAGATTAAGAATAAGACCGAAGGGAGAAAAAAATAGTATAATTGAACACGCTATAGATACAAATAAGAATGAGGACACTAGTGTCAAAAGAGTTAATAAACTATAGAATCTAGATCATGATTTAATGTGGATAGAGGGGAACCAGGGATTGGAAACTGTCATGGGAACTGATGGAACTCCAAGAAACAAGGTAAATAATGTGATAGGTGTGGAGATAGGAAAAAGTAGGAAGGAAAGGCATATAAGTAATACAAAAAATAGGAGATGGGTCAAAAAATAATAATAGTTGTAAAAGGCTAGTGTAGGAAGTAGGAAGAAGGAGACCATTGCAGGATATCACTAACCTGTGAGAGAGGGGGAAACCTAGTAAGAGAAAAGTCAATCTAATTGATGAACAAGATGATAGAATGAGAGAGGAGAAAAGGTATCTAAAAAAGTACAAAACTGCTGATTTGTGTGATACTATTATGGAGTTGATTTAGGTGGTGGAACTCCATCTATTGAAAAATTTGGAGCACAGTTAAAATATATGGGTCCATTACAAACATTTGTTTGAATCATAGAGAGTAAAGATGTTTTATATCGTTTGAGTCTTGTGTCTCTTAATGCTAAATATATTGGAGCATCTACGCCTAAATGGAATAAAGGTTTTACAGCAATTTGGATTAAACCTATATGAATATATCGATATCCTTTACTTAAATATTTTTGAATTGTACTATGATTTAATAATGGAATTGATTGATATTCTTCTTGAATAGATATTGTTTCGAAATACTATCCGAATTCAAGTCCTGAGAAGAGTTGAAAGAAATGCAGAATTTATCCAACATTACAAACAACAAAATAAGCAATTATCTGACCAACTTAAAGATATTGTTTATTAATATTGCAGGAATATGGATTCAAAAGCAGGGAATTCCAGGCCAAAGACTCCTCAAGATTATGGTGTTGAGAGTGGGATAAATCCACAGAAAAATCCACTGAAAATACCTATTTCACCAAGCCATTTACTCAACATATTACTCTAACCAGATTTCAAGAAATACCTTTATACTCTACACTCAGTCAAATTACCCAAAGAATCTTTCCTCCAAAATGCTTTTGGCAACCAAATGATCCCTCAAAAAATTTGGATTATTATGAATTAATTCTTACAGATACTCAATCTGTAGAAATATTTCCAATTCCAGATAGAAAAAATCCAAATATAGTCAGCCATTCAAAATGTATAATAAAGAAAGTTTGTTCTCCCAATGAATGGACTTCTCTTTATTCCAAAAAATCCTTTTCAGTTAGATTCATTCCAGATGGATTTACATATCAAGACTACAAAATGGCATGGTATCGTGCTTTCCTTTTTAGATCATTCAATCATTCATGGTTTTTCACATTCAAAGAAAGTAGTAGCAGAGAATTTCCAATTTGGTTCAATCATTGGTGGAAATGGTTTGGACCACAACCAGAAATTCTACCTCCAAACGTGCTCATGGGATTTCAGACATATCTAAAAAGAGCAAAGGGGGAAGAATATACAAGGCCAATTTTATTTCATATGGAGTTCAAAGTTCCATGGATCTTTTGCTGGAGTTTCAAGATCCATCAAGAATTAGAAAAGCCACTTCCAATGTCATTGGTCAGAGAATTCAAAATTAAATGGTGGACAGGATTCAATCAAGAATTTGGAGATCAAGTGAACGTCATCAGATTCCTAACTACAGGAGACAAACTCAAATGGACAAAACAGCTACCTACTCCATGGTGGAGAAGTTGTTGTAGTAGGTATTGGATTAGTTGGAGTAGGTAGAAAAGCCACTTCCAAAGCTTCCGTTGTTTGCAAATTTTTGTAAGTCCAAATACTTATGATTATTACTTGTTTTATTTGCCTGGGTAGAAGTGGTATCAGAGCCACATTAAGACTGCATATTTAGACTTTGGATTTATTACTTTATTTGAATTACGTTTCTATTTCAATTTGGCTAATTTATGCATTTATGTTTACCTATTTTATTAAACTTTTACTAAAATCGTTGGTAAGACTTGATGCCTTGTAAGACCGTTGGTAAGTCCAGGATAGGATGTTCCATGCATAGTGCTCGGTTGTTCCAGGTTAAGTAAAAATTTAATTAAATATAAAACATGGCTGCATTTCTTAGACAATTTAAAATAGGATCTAATTCAAAGCAAGCTAATATAGTACAAAGTCATGAATATCATATGCCCATAAATAATTCAGATTGGACAATTCCAGAAGAAAAAAAGAACATATTTATAGAATAGGCCCTTTAGATTTCAAAACCGCTTTATCAGTTAAAACTCATGAAGAAACAATATCTATTCAAGAAGAATATCAATCAATTCCATTATTAAATCATAGTACAATTCAAAATATTTAAGTAAAGGATATCGATATATTCATATAGGTTTAATCCAAATTGCTGTAAAACCTTTATTCCATTTAGGAGTAGATGCTCCAATATATTTAGCATTAAGAGACACAAGACTCAAACGATATAAAACATCTTTACTCTCTATGATTCAAACAAATGTTTGTAATGGACCCATATATTTTAACTGTGCTCCAAATTTTTCAATAGATCTAACTGACCCACATATTCTGAATTCAGTCATATTAGATATTCATTTACAAGGAAATGAATTTGAAAAACACACAAAGAATTTTGCAATAATATATAGAATATATTATAGACCTTTATCATCACATTTAAATCCCAAATTTATAATGACTCCAACACTTAAGGAAGAAACAACTTTATTACAAGTAGATGCAGATAGACCAACAACTTATACACCAAAAAGATTAAAATGGAATGAAATAACAATACCAAGTGAATTTGAAATAAAAAATCCACAAATAGCAAGAAATATAGAACAAACTACTGCAGAAGATATTATAGAAAAACCTAATGGAAATACTTTAATAAGATTCGCTTCATTAAGAGAAAGACCTGGTTCAAGTTACTCATGGTTACCAGCTAGACATTCAAATTATGAATCCACTGAAATAAATTTTCCCATAGAAAATACTTCAACCTTTAAATATAAAACCCCAGTTCCAGAAGTAATAAATCAAAATCAAAATCAAACAGAATATTCTCCAACACATTCACAAATGAGAGGAGAAATAAATGTTATAAGTAAACCTTATATAATAAATCATAAATATCTACAAGAAGATTTTGAAGATGAAGAAAATACAGACAAAAGAATTTGGTTCTTTCAACTAGAATCTGAATACAAGAATAAATTAATTATAGAATGGAAAAATGAATTAGATAAACAAAAATTTGATTTTCCTTTCTTTACATGGTTAACATTTTATATGTCAAAATTAGGAATAAATGATATATATAATACAACTCAAATAAATGTTCAAACTAATTTATATAAAAAATGGAAGTTAAAAGACGACCAAATTATAACGTCAATACATCCTCCATTACAAGAAGTAAAAATAAATATAGGACAAGGAGATATAATAGCCTCACCTTTTAAAAAGGGTAGGGAAGCTGAATCAAGTACAAATAATACACTAAATTTAGAAGATATTAAAAAAGTATACCAACAGAATAATTATACAAATCAAATTCTTCATACAATTTCCCAACATATAGAAATATTAAATACAAAAATAGATACATTAAAGAAACCAGATTTAAAGTTTCCAAATGATATTTCAGCACCACATTTTCAACCTAGAAGTTTGACAAAAGAAAAGGAACAAGATTTAGTACAAAATATTAATAATCAAAAGATAAATGCTACAGACAATATATTAAATAAAATATCTCACGCATTACAAAACTTAAGAGAAGTAAAACCTTCAACACCTAAAACAAATACTTTAAATCAAATTATAGAAAACAATTTAACTGAGGAATTCAAAAATTCAAGTGAAGAATCAATAAATTCAGATCTAGAAGAAAATATAATATTACCTATAGAAACTCAATTTGAAGAAGAAGGAGATAATCAATTAAATAGAATAAGAAGAAGAAGGATAAATGATAATACCAATAAAAATTGGAGAATGGTAAGTACAAAAAATTATTATCCAAGACCTAGTCCTCCGGATATTCAATACGAAGAAAGATCAAAATTTCGTACCACTAAATATGATGGAGATTCAATTTATGAATGGAATATAGATGGAAAAGCTGAATATGAAGTATTAAATAATTTGCAAGAAATGGGAATGGCTAGACTTGCTTATAAAATTAAAAATATTCAAGAAAGAAATATTGCAACATTATTAGTTTCAGGATTCACTGGACAATTAAAAAATTGGTGGGATAATGCTCTAACATTACAGGATAAATTATCAATATTAGAACATACCCAAGAAATTGAAGATGATCAAGGAAATATTCAAATACAATCAGATGCTGCAGAATTCCTAATAGTAACAATAGTAATGTATTTCATAGGAAATCCAAAAGAAGAATTGAATTCTAATAAAACATTTTTAACAAATTTAAGATGTCCTACATTATCAGACTTTAGATGGTATAAAGATATGTTTTTAACAAATGTATTAAGAAGACCAGATTGTAATGCTTCATTCTGGAAAGAAAGATTCATAACAGGATTACCAAGTTTATTCTCACAAAGAATAATAGATAGTTTACAAAAAGAAATGGGAACAGATGTAATCTCATTTGAGAATATTACTTTTGGACAATTATTTGCATTTGTTAAAAAAGAAGGATTAATGTTATGTTCAGAATTAAGATTACAAATAAAATATGGTTCTAAAACCAAGGAAGTAGGATCATTTTGTGATGCATTTGGAATTAAAAGAATTAAATCACCCTCAGCATACAAAAAGAAAGTTAAAAAATATAATAAAAATTTAAAATATAAAAGACCTAAAGAAGATAAACCAGAAAGAAAGAGAAAGTTTATTAAAAGAAAAATTGTTTGTTATAAATGTGGAAAAATAGGTCATAAAGCAAACAAATGTAAATTGAAAGAAAAAATTACAGAAATATGTGCAGACGAAGAAGAAATTAAAAATAAATTAATAAATTTATTGATAAATGAAAAAGATCCAAGTACTGAAGAAGATTATTATGATGATATATCTAGTTCAGAAAGTGAAGAAAATTGTAATTGTATTAATACTCCAAAGTATATAAATGTAATAACTAAAAAAGAAGATAAAGAATTTTTATTAGATATGATAGAAAAGATAGAAGATCCAATAGCTAAAAAGGAATATTTAGAAAGATTAAAAAGTTTAATCATTCAAGAAGATAAAATGCCAAAAATAATAGAACCTTTTAGTATCTCGAAATTAATAGATAAATATCCAAATATAAACATAATGAAAAAAGAAACTACCAAAGATCTTCAAACAGAAATTAATAATCTAAAAATACAAGTAAAACAGTTACAAAAAGAGATTATAGAATTAAAAACAAAAGATTTAGAAATAGAAGCAAAATTAACATTATTAGAAGACCAGCCTTCAACTTCTAATTCAAAAACAGAAGAAATAAATATATCAGAAAAACCTACAAATGAACTTCAATATATAAATATTATAGAAAGAATGACATTCCAAAAATGGTTTGCTTTAGTAACTATTACAGTTGAAGATTTTAAAGAAACATATGTAGCTCTAATAGATAGTGGAGCGGATACAAGTTGTATTAAAGAAGGAATAATTCCTACTAAATTTTGTGAAAAAACAAAAGAAACATTAATGGCAGCAAATGGAGAAAATTTACAAGTAACACATAAATTTACAAAAGGATCAATATGTAATAATGAATATTGCATTAGACATAATTTTATAATTGTAAAAAATATAAATCGTGATGTAATATTAGGAACACCCTTTTTAATTCAAATATATCCATTTTTTGTAAGTCATGAAGGAATTTCAATAAATATAATGGGAAAAACGATTATATTTAGATTTTTAACCCCAGTAAAACAAAGAGAAATACATATATTACAAACCTCTTCTATTTATAAAACAATAAATAGTATTACTAAAGTACAACAACAAATAAATTATATAAAAGAAGAGAAATCTTATTTAAAAATTGAGGAACAATTAAAAGAAGAAAAGGTACAAAAAAGAATTTTAGAAATAGAAAAACTATTACAACACGAAATATGTGCTGATATTCCTAATGCTTTTTGGGATAGAAAACAACATATGGTAGAATTACCCTATGAAACAGGATTCAATGAAAAAAATATTCCAACAAAGGCTAGACCTATACAAATGAATTTTGAATTACTAGAATTTTGTAAAAAAGAAATAAAAGCATTAATGGATAAAAAATTAATAACCCCTTCTAAATCACCATGGAGTTGTGCTGCATTTTATGTCATGAATCAAGCAGAAAAAGAACGAGGAGTTCCAAGATTAGTAATAAATTATAAACCATTAAATAAAGTATTACAATGGATTAGATATCCTATTCCCAATAAAAAAGATTTGCTTAATAGATTATTTAAAGCAAAGATATTTTCAAAATTTGATTTAAAATCAGGATATTGGCAGATATTAATAAATCCAAAAGATAGATACAAAACAGCATTCACAACACCTTTTGGACATTATGAGTGGAATGTAATGCCATTTGGATTAAAAAATGCACCATCAGAATTTCAAAATATAATGAATGACATTTTCAATCCTTATAGTTCATTTAGTATAGTTTATATTGATGATGTATTAATATTTTCTGAATCATTAGAACAGCATTTTAAACATTTGAATATATTCTTAAAAATAGTTAAGAAAAATGGATTAGTAGTTTCTGCACCAAAAATGAAATTATTCCAAACAAAAATAAGATTTTTAGGACATGACATATACCAAGGAACAATAAAACCAATCAATAGAGCTCTAGAATTCATTACTAAATTTCCAGATGAAATAAAAGATAAAAATCAATTACAAAGATTTTTAGGATGCTTAAATTATGTAGCAGATTTCTTTCCCAAATTAAGACAAGAATGCTCTATATTATTTAATAGATTAAAGAAAAATCCAAAGCCATGGACAGAAGAACATACTCAAAAAATAAAATATTTAAAAGAGAAAATTAAATCCTTGCCGTGTTTATGTTTACCACATCCTAAAGCATTCATGATAGTTGAAACAGATGCATCAGAATTAGGATATGGGGGAATATTAAAACAAAAATTAGAAGAGTCAAAAGAAGAGTTAGTTAGATTTCATTCAGGAACCTGGTCTGATCCTCAAAAGAATTATTCAACTATTAAAAAAGAAATTTTATCAATAGTTTTATGTATATCAAAATTTCAAGATGATTTATATAACAAGAAATTTTTAATAAGAATAGACTGTAAATCTGCAAAAGAGATTTTACAAAAAGATGTTCAAAATATAGTTTCAAAACAAATATTTGCTAGATGGCAAGCTATTTTATCTGTTTTTGACTTTGATATAGAATTCATTAAAGGAGAAAATAATTCATTACCAGATTTTCTTACTAGAGAATTTTTACAAGGACATGGATCGTGAATTGATGGCTCAAAGAACAGATCGAGAATATACCAATTATTTGAGAGCTCTGATATTGGATTCATATAAATATCTACAAGAAGATTTTGAAGATGAAGAAAATACAGACAAAAGAATTTGGTTCTTTCAACTAGAATCTGAATACAAGAATAAATTAATTATAGAATGGAAAAATGAATTAGATAAACAAAAATTTGATTTTCCTTTCTTTACATGGTTAACATTTTATATGTCAAAATTAGGAATAAATGATATATATAATACAACTCAAATAAATGTTCAAACTAATTTATATAAAAAATGGAAGCTAAAAGACGACCAAATTATAACGTCAATACATCCTCCATTACAAGAAGTAAAAATAAATATAGGACAAGGAGATATAATAGCCTCACCTTTTAAAAATGGTAGGGAAGCTGAATCAAGTACAAATAATACACTAAATTTAGAAGATATTAAAAAAGTATACCAACAGAATAATTATACAAATCAAATTCTTCATACAATTTCCCAACATATAGAAATATTAAATACAAAAATAGATACATTAAAGAAACCAGATTTAAAGTTTCCAAATGATATTTCAGCACCACATTTTCAACCTAGAAGTTTGACAAAAGAAAAGGAACAAGATTTAGTACAAAATATTAATAATCAAAAGATAAATGCTACAGACAATATATTAAATAAAATATCTCACGCATTACAAAACTTAACAGAAGTAAAACCTTCAACACCTAAAATAAATACTTTAGATCAAATTATAGAAAACAATTTAACTGAGGAATTCGAAAATTCAAGTGAAGAATCAATAAATTCAGATCTAGAAGAAAATATAATATTACCTATAGAAACTCAATTTGAAGAAGAAGGAGATAATCAATTAAATAGAATAAGAAGAAGAAGGATAAATGATAATACCAATAAAAATTGGAGAATGGTAAGTACAAAAAATTATTATCCAAGACCTAGTCCTCCGGATATTCAATACGAAGAAAGATCAAAATTTCGTACCACTAAATATGATGGAGATTCAATTTATGAATGGAATATAGATGGAAAAGCTGAATATGAAGTATTAAATATTTTGCAAGAAATGGGAATGGCTAGACTTGCTTATAAAATTAAAAATATTCAAGAAAGAAATATTGCAACATTATTAGTTTCAGGATTCCAAGAAGATTTTGAAAATTTTGGAATAAAAATATTCCAGGATTCCAAGAATTTGCCGCTACATTGGATTACAAAGGAGGCAGGGAGGAAAATTGGAAGCATCTTCCCAGGAGTAAAAGAGATAATCATCCCGGGCCCCGGGAGGGGGGGACGGGGGAGGGAGTAAAGAGGGGAGACATGTTAGAATCCTTGCTGAAATTGACTTAAACATGGCTTTACTATGGTGAACCACAATTAAATCTAATGGCAAAATGAGATGGGTGGATTTTAAATATGAGAAAGGCCCTGATTTCTACTTTTGTTGTGGAAAACTTGGTCATAATTAGAAAAATTGCAACATTAAAGGAACAAAGATGAACTGCATGACACAATTTGGAAATTATATGAGGACAAGTTTCCCTAGAAGTCTGAATAGGAAAAATTAGAATGGGAAAGAATATAACCATGAAGAGAAGCAAACGAATAAAAACCAAGATAATAGAGGAGAGAAAAGATTCAAGCAAAACTTATTCCTAACTTACATAGAAGGATTTCATAGGACTAATGATGGGGGAAATGGGACTTAAAGACTATGAAGGAACAAATGAACAGGGAATCATAAAGATAATTAAAGGTGATTAGATAACTAAAGAAGATGAGGATAATAGCAATAGGAAAGGGGCCACAACCAGTGCAAGTGAGATTAAGAATAAGACCGAAGGGAGAAAAAAATAGTATAATTGAACACGCTATAGATACAAATAAGAATGAGGACACTAGTGTCAAAAGAGTTAATAAACTATAGAATCTAGATCATGATTTAATGTGGATAGAGGGGAACCAGGGATTGGAAACTGTCATGGGAACTGATGGAACTCCAAGAAACAAGGTAAATAATGTGATAGGTGTGGAGATAGGAAAAAGTAGGAAGGAAAGGCATATAAGTAATACAAAAAATAGGAGATGGGTCAAAAAATAATAATAGTTGTAAAAGGCTAGTGTAGGAAGTAGGAAGAAGGAGACCATTGCAGGATATCACTAACCTGTGAGAGAGGGGGAAACCTAGTAAGAGAAAAGTCAATCTAATTGATGAACAAGATGATAGAATGAGAGAGGAGAAAAGGTATCTAAAAAAGTACAAAACTGCTGATTTGTGTGATACTATTATGGAGTTGATTTAGGTGGTGGAACTCCATCTATTGAAAAATTTGGAGCACAGTTAAAATATATGGGTCCATTACAAACATTTGTTTGAATCATAGAGAGTAAAGATGTTTTATATCGTTTGAGTCTTGTGTCTCTTAATGCTAAATATATTGGAGCATCTACGCCTAAATGGAATAAAGGTTTTACAGCAATTTGGATTAAACCTATATGAATATATCGATATCCTTTACTTAAATATTTTTGAATTGTACTATGATTTAATAATGGAATTGATTGATATTCTTCTTGAATAGATATTGTTTCGAAATACTATCCGAATTCAAGTCCTGAGAAGAGTTGAAAGAAATGCAGAATTTATCCAACATTACAAACAACAAAATAAGCAATTATCTGACCAACTTAAAGATATTGTTTATTAATATTGCAGGAATATGGATTCAAAAGCAGGGAATTCCAGGCCAAAGACTCCTCAAGATTATGGTGTTGAGAGTGGGATAAATCCACAGAAAAATCCACTGAAAATACCTATTTCACCAAGCCATTTACTCAACATATTACTCTAACCAGATTTCAAGAAATACCTTTATACTCTACACTCAGTCAAATTACCCAAAGAATCTTTCCTCCAAAATGCTTTTGGCAACCAAATGATCCCTCAAAAAATTTGGATTATTATGAATTAATTCTTACAGATACTCAATCTGTAGAAATATTTCCAATTCCAGATAGAAAAAATCCAAATATAGTCAGCCATTCAAAATGTATAATAAAGAAAGTTTGTTCTCCCAATGAATGGACTTCTCTTTATTCCAAAAAATCCTTTTCAGTTAGATTCATTCCAGATGGATTTACATATCAAGACTACAAAATGGCATGGTATCGTGCTTTCCTTTTTAGATCATTCAATCATTCATGGTTTTTCACATTCAAAGAAAGTAGTAGCAGAGAATTTCCAATTTGGTTCAATCATTGGTGGAAATGGTTTGGACCACAACCAGAAATTCTACCTCCAAACGTGCTCATGGGATTTCAGACATATCTAAAAAGAGCAAAGGGGGAAGAATATACAAGGCCAATTTTATTTCATATGGAGTTCAAAGTTCCATGGATCTTTTGCTGGAGTTTCAAGATCCATCAAGAATTAGAAAAGCCACTTCCAATGTCATTGGTCAGAGAATTCAAAATTAAATGGTGGACAGGATTCAATCAAGAATTTGGAGATCAAGTGAACGTCATCAGATTCCTAACTACAGGAGACAAACTCAAATGGACAAAACAGCTACCTACTCCATGGTGGAGAAGTTGTTGTAGTAGGTATTGGATTAGTTGGAGTAGGTAGAAAAGCCACTTCCAAAGCTTCCGTTGTTTGCAAATTTTTGTAAGTCCAAATACTTATGATTATTACTTGTTTTATTTGCCTGGGTAGAAGTGGTATCAGAGCCACATTAAGACTGCATATTTAGACTTTGGATTTATTACTTTATTTGAATTACGTTTCTATTTCAATTTGGCTAATTTATGCATTTATGTTTACCTATTTTATTAAACTTTTACTAAAATCGTTGGTAAGACTTGATGCCTTGTAAGACCGTTGGTAAGTCCAGGATAGGATGTTCCATGCATAGTGCTCGGTTGTTCCAGGTTAAGTAAAAATTTAATTAAATATAAAACATGGCTGCATTTCTTAGACAATTTAAAATAGGATCTAATTCAAAGCAAGCTAATATAGTACAAAGTCATGAATATCATATGCCCATAAATAATTCAGATTGGACAATTCCAGAAGAAAAAAAGAACATATTTATAGAATAGGCCCTTTAGATTTCAAAACCGCTTTATCAGTTAAAACTCATGAAGAAACAATATCTATTCAAGAAGAATATCAATCAATTCCATTATTAAATCATAGTACAATTCAAAATATTTAAGTAAAGGATATCGATATATTCATATAGGTTTAATCCAAATTGCTGTAAAACCTTTATTCCATTTAGGAGTAGATGCTCCAATATATTTAGCATTAAGAGACACAAGACTCAAACGATATAAAACATCTTTACTCTCTATGATTCAAACAAATGTTTGTAATGGACCCATATATTTTAACTGTGCTCCAAATTTTTCAATAGATCTAACTGACCCACATATTCTGAATTCAGTCATATTAGATATTCATTTACAAGGAAATGAATTTGAAAAACACACAAAGAATTTTGCAATAATATATAGAATATATTATAGACCTTTATCATCACATTTAAATCCCAAATTTATAATGACTCCAACACTTAAGGAAGAAACAACTTTATTACAAGTAGATGCAGATAGACCAACAACTTATACACCAAAAAGATTAAAATGGAATGAAATAACAATACCAAGTGAATTTGAAATAAAAAATCCACAAATAGCAAGAAATATAGAACAAACTACTGCAGAAGATATTATAGAAAAACCTAATGGAAATACTTTAATAAGATTCGCTTCATTAAGAGAAAGACCTGGTTCAAGTTACTCATGGTTACCAGCTAGACATTCAAATTATGAATCCACTGAAATAAATTTTCCCATAGAAAATACTTCAACCTTTAAATATAAAACCCCAGTTCCAGAAGTAATAAATCAAAATCAAAATCAAACAGAATATTCTCCAACACATTCACAAATGAGAGGAGAAATAAATGTTATAAGTAAACCTTATATAATAAATCATAAATATCTACAAGAAGATTTTGAAGATGAAGAAAATACAGACAAAAGAATTTGGTTCTTTCAACTAGAATCTGAATACAAGAATAAATTAATTATAGAATGGAAAAATGAATTAGATAAACAAAAATTTGATTTTCCTTTCTTTACATGGTTAACATTTTATATGTCAAAATTAGGAATAAATGATATATATAATACAACTCAAATAAATGTTCAAACTAATTTATATAAAAAATGGAAGTTAAAAGACGACCAAATTATAACGTCAATACATCCTCCATTACAAGAAGTAAAAATAAATATAGGACAAGGAGATATAATAGCCTCACCTTTTAAAAAGGGTAGGGAAGCTGAATCAAGTACAAATAATACACTAAATTTAGAAGATATTAAAAAAGTATACCAACAGAATAATTATACAAATCAAATTCTTCATACAATTTCCCAACATATAGAAATATTAAATACAAAAATAGATACATTAAAGAAACCAGATTTAAAGTTTCCAAATGATATTTCAGCACCACATTTTCAACCTAGAAGTTTGACAAAAGAAAAGGAACAAGATTTAGTACAAAATATTAATAATCAAAAGATAAATGCTACAGACAATATATTAAATAAAATATCTCACGCATTACAAAACTTAAGAGAAGTAAAACCTTCAACACCTAAAACAAATACTTTAAATCAAATTATAGAAAACAATTTAACTGAGGAATTCAAAAATTCAAGTGAAGAATCAATAAATTCAGATCTAGAAGAAAATATAATATTACCTATAGAAACTCAATTTGAAGAAGAAGGAGATAATCAATTAAATAGAATAAGAAGAAGAAGGATAAATGATAATACCAATAAAAATTGGAGAATGGTAAGTACAAAAAATTATTATCCAAGACCTAGTCCTCCGGATATTCAATACGAAGAAAGATCAAAATTTCGTACCACTAAATATGATGGAGATTCAATTTATGAATGGAATATAGATGGAAAAGCTGAATATGAAGTATTAAATAATTTGCAAGAAATGGGAATGGCTAGACTTGCTTATAAAATTAAAAATATTCAAGAAAGAAATATTGCAACATTATTAGTTTCAGGATTCACTGGACAATTAAAAAATTGGTGGGATAATGCTCTAACATTACAGGATAAATTATCAATATTAGAACATACCCAAGAAATTGAAGATGATCAAGGAAATATTCAAATACAATCAGATGCTGCAGAATTCCTAATAGTAACAATAGTAATGTATTTCATAGGAAATCCAAAAGAAGAATTGAATTCTAATAAAACATTTTTAACAAATTTAAGATGTCCTACATTATCAGACTTTAGATGGTATAAAGATATGTTTTTAACAAATGTATTAAGAAGACCAGATTGTAATGCTTCATTCTGGAAAGAAAGATTCATAACAGGATTACCAAGTTTATTCTCACAAAGAATAATAGATAGTTTACAAAAAGAAATGGGAACAGATGTAATCTCATTTGAGAATATTACTTTTGGACAATTATTTGCATTTGTTAAAAAAGAAGGATTAATGTTATGTTCAGAATTAAGATTACAAATAAAATATGGTTCTAAAACCAAGGAAGTAGGATCATTTTGTGATGCATTTGGAATTAAAAGAATTAAATCACCCTCAGCATACAAAAAGAAAGTTAAAAAATATAATAAAAATTTAAAATATAAAAGACCTAAAGAAGATAAACCAGAAAGAAAGAGAAAGTTTATTAAAAGAAAAATTGTTTGTTATAAATGTGGAAAAATAGGTCATAAAGCAAACAAATGTAAATTGAAAGAAAAAATTACAGAAATATGTGCAGACGAAGAAGAAATTAAAAATAAATTAATAAATTTATTGATAAATGAAAAAGATCCAAGTACTGAAGAAGATTATTATGATGATATATCTAGTTCAGAAAGTGAAGAAAATTGTAATTGTATTAATACTCCAAAGTATATAAATGTAATAACTAAAAAAGAAGATAAAGAATTTTTATTAGATATGATAGAAAAGATAGAAGATCCAATAGCTAAAAAGGAATATTTAGAAAGATTAAAAAGTTTAATCATTCAAGAAGATAAAATGCCAAAAATAATAGAACCTTTTAGTATCTCGAAATTAATAGATAAATATCCAAATATAAACATAATGAAAAAAGAAACTACCAAAGATCTTCAAACAGAAATTAATAATCTAAAAATACAAGTAAAACAGTTACAAAAAGAGATTATAGAATTAAAAACAAAAGATTTAGAAATAGAAGCAAAATTAACATTATTAGAAGACCAGCCTTCAACTTCTAATTCAAAAACAGAAGAAATAAATATATCAGAAAAACCTACAAATGAACTTCAATATATAAATATTATAGAAAGAATGACATTCCAAAAATGGTTTGCTTTAGTAACTATTACAGTTGAAGATTTTAAAGAAACATATGTAGCTCTAATAGATAGTGGAGCGGATACAAGTTGTATTAAAGAAGGAATAATTCCTACTAAATTTTGTGAAAAAACAAAAGAAACATTAATGGCAGCAAATGGAGAAAATTTACAAGTAACACATAAATTTACAAAAGGATCAATATGTAATAATGAATATTGCATTAGACATAATTTTATAATTGTAAAAAATATAAATCGTGATGTAATATTAGGAACACCCTTTTTAATTCAAATATATCCATTTTTTGTAAGTCATGAAGGAATTTCAATAAATATAATGGGAAAAACGATTATATTTAGATTTTTAACCCCAGTAAAACAAAGAGAAATACATATATTACAAACCTCTTCTATTTATAAAACAATAAATAGTATTACTAAAGTACAACAACAAATAAATTATATAAAAGAAGAGAAATCTTATTTAAAAATTGAGGAACAATTAAAAGAAGAAAAGGTACAAAAAAGAATTTTAGAAATAGAAAAACTATTACAACACGAAATATGTGCTGATATTCCTAATGCTTTTTGGGATAGAAAACAACATATGGTAGAATTACCCTATGAAACAGGATTCAATGAAAAAAATATTCCAACAAAGGCTAGACCTATACAAATGAATTTTGAATTACTAGAATTTTGTAAAAAAGAAATAAAAGCATTAATGGATAAAAAATTAATAACCCCTTCTAAATCACCATGGAGTTGTGCTGCATTTTATGTCATGAATCAAGCAGAAAAAGAACGAGGAGTTCCAAGATTAGTAATAAATTATAAACCATTAAATAAAGTATTACAATGGATTAGATATCCTATTCCCAATAAAAAAGATTTGCTTAATAGATTATTTAAAGCAAAGATATTTTCAAAATTTGATTTAAAATCAGGATATTGGCAGATATTAATAAATCCAAAAGATAGATACAAAACAGCATTCACAACACCTTTTGGACATTATGAGTGGAATGTAATGCCATTTGGATTAAAAAATGCACCATCAGAATTTCAAAATATAATGAATGACATTTTCAATCCTTATAGTTCATTTAGTATAGTTTATATTGATGATGTATTAATATTTTCTGAATCATTAGAACAGCATTTTAAACATTTGAATATATTCTTAAAAATAGTTAAGAAAAATGGATTAGTAGTTTCTGCACCAAAAATGAAATTATTCCAAACAAAAATAAGATTTTTAGGACATGACATATACCAAGGAACAATAAAACCAATCAATAGAGCTCTAGAATTCATTACTAAATTTCCAGATGAAATAAAAGATAAAAATCAATTACAAAGATTTTTAGGATGCTTAAATTATGTAGCAGATTTCTTTCCCAAATTAAGACAAGAATGCTCTATATTATTTAATAGATTAAAGAAAAATCCAAAGCCATGGACAGAAGAACATACTCAAAAAATAAAATATTTAAAAGAGAAAATTAAATCCTTGCCGTGTTTATGTTTACCACATCCTAAAGCATTCATGATAGTTGAAACAGATGCATCAGAATTAGGATATGGGGGAATATTAAAACAAAAATTAGAAGAGTCAAAAGAAGAGTTAGTTAGATTTCATTCAGGAACCTGGTCTGATCCTCAAAAGAATTATTCAACTATTAAAAAAGAAATTTTATCAATAGTTTTATGTATATCAAAATTTCAAGATGATTTATATAACAAGAAATTTTTAATAAGAATAGACTGTAAATCTGCAAAAGAGATTTTACAAAAAGATGTTCAAAATATAGTTTCAAAACAAATATTTGCTAGATGGCAAGCTATTTTATCTGTTTTTGACTTTGATATAGAATTCATTAAAGGAGAAAATAATTCATTACCAGATTTTCTTACTAGAGAATTTTTACAAGGACATGGATCGTGAATTGATGGCTCAAAGAACAGATCGAGAATATACCAATTATTTGAGAGCTCTGATATTGGATTCATATAAATATCTACAAGAAGATTTTGAAGATGAAGAAAATACAGACAAAAGAATTTGGTTCTTTCAACTAGAATCTGAATACAAGAATAAATTAATTATAGAATGGAAAAATGAATTAGATAAACAAAAATTTGATTTTCCTTTCTTTACATGGTTAACATTTTATATGTCAAAATTAGGAATAAATGATATATATAATACAACTCAAATAAATGTTCAAACTAATTTATATAAAAAATGGAAGCTAAAAGACGACCAAATTATAACGTCAATACATCCTCCATTACAAGAAGTAAAAATAAATATAGGACAAGGAGATATAATAGCCTCACCTTTTAAAAATGGTAGGGAAGCTGAATCAAGTACAAATAATACACTAAATTTAGAAGATATTAAAAAAGTATACCAACAGAATAATTATACAAATCAAATTCTTCATACAATTTCCCAACATATAGAAATATTAAATACAAAAATAGATACATTAAAGAAACCAGATTTAAAGTTTCCAAATGATATTTCAGCACCACATTTTCAACCTAGAAGTTTGACAAAAGAAAAGGAACAAGATTTAGTACAAAATATTAATAATCAAAAGATAAATGCTACAGACAATATATTAAATAAAATATCTCACGCATTACAAAACTTAACAGAAGTAAAACCTTCAACACCTAAAATAAATACTTTAGATCAAATTATAGAAAACAATTTAACTGAGGAATTCGAAAATTCAAGTGAAGAATCAATAAATTCAGATCTAGAAGAAAATATAATATTACCTATAGAAACTCAATTTGAAGAAGAAGGAGATAATCAATTAAATAGAATAAGAAGAAGAAGGATAAATGATAATACCAATAAAAATTGGAGAATGGTAAGTACAAAAAATTATTATCCAAGACCTAGTCCTCCGGATATTCAATACGAAGAAAGATCAAAATTTCGTACCACTAAATATGATGGAGATTCAATTTATGAATGGAATATAGATGGAAAAGCTGAATATGAAGTATTAAATATTTTGCAAGAAATGGGAATGGCTAGACTTGCTTATAAAATTAAAAATATTCAAGAAAGAAATATTGCAACATTATTAGTTTCAGGATTCCAAGAAGATTTTGAAAATTTTGGAATAAAAATATTCCAGGATTCCAAGAATTTGCCGCTACATTGGATTACAAAGGAGGCAGGGAGGAAAATTGGAAGCATCTTCCCAGGAGTAAAAGAGATAATCATCCCGGGCCCCGGGAGGGGGGGACGGGGGAGGGAGTAAAGAGGGGAGACATGTTAGAATCCTTGCTGAAATTGACTTAAACATGGCTTTACTATGGTGAACCACAATTAAATCTAATGGCAAAATGAGATGGGTGGATTTTAAATATGAGAAAGGCCCTGATTTCTACTTTTGTTGTGGAAAACTTGGTCATAATTAGAAAAATTGCAACATTAAAGGAACAAAGATGAACTGCATGACACAATTTGGAAATTATATGAGGACAAGTTTCCCTAGAAGTCTGAATAGGAAAAATTAGAATGGGAAAGAATATAACCATGAAGAGAAGCAAACGAATAAAAACCAAGATAATAGAGGAGAGAAAAGATTCAAGCAAAACTTATTCCTAACTTACATAGAAGGATTTCATAGGACTAATGATGGGGGAAATGGGACTTAAAGACTATGAAGGAACAAATGAACAGGGAATCATAAAGATAATTAAAGGTGATTAGATAACTAAAGAAGATGAGGATAATAGCAATAGGAAAGGGGCCACAACCAGTGCAAGTGAGATTAAGAATAAGACCGAAGGGAGAAAAAAATAGTATAATTGAACACGCTATAGATACAAATAAGAATGAGGACACTAGTGTCAAAAGAGTTAATAAACTATAGAATCTAGATCATGATTTAATGTGGATAGAGGGGAACCAGGGATTGGAAACTGTCATGGGAACTGATGGAACTCCAAGAAACAAGGTAAATAATGTGATAGGTGTGGAGATAGGAAAAAGTAGGAAGGAAAGGCATATAAGTAATACAAAAAATAGGAGATGGGTCAAAAAATAATAATAGTTGTAAAAGGCTAGTGTAGGAAGTAGGAAGAAGGAGACCATTGCAGGATATCACTAACCTGTGAGAGAGGGGGAAACCTAGTAAGAGAAAAGTCAATCTAATTGATGAACAAGATGATAGAATGAGAGAGGAGAAAAGGTATCTAAAAAAGTACAAAACTGCTGATTTGTGTGATACTATTATGGAGTTGATTTAGGTGGTGGAACTCCATCTATTGAAAAATTTGGAGCACAGTTAAAATATATGGGTCCATTACAAACATTTGTTTGAATCATAGAGAGTAAAGATGTTTTATATCGTTTGAGTCTTGTGTCTCTTAATGCTAAATATATTGGAGCATCTACGCCTAAATGGAATAAAGGTTTTACAGCAATTTGGATTAAACCTATATGAATATATCGATATCCTTTACTTAAATATTTTTGAATTGTACTATGATTTAATAATGGAATTGATTGATATTCTTCTTGAATAGATATTGTTTCGAAATACTATCCGAATTCAAGTCCTGAGAAGAGTTGAAAGAAATGCAGAATTTATCCAACATTACAAACAACAAAATAAGCAATTATCTGACCAACTTAAAGATATTGTTTATTAATATTGCAGGAATATGGATTCAAAAGCAGGGAATTCCAGGCCAAAGACTCCTCAAGATTATGGTGTTGAGAGTGGGATAAATCCACAGAAAAATCCACTGAAAATACCTATTTCACCAAGCCATTTACTCAACATATTACTCTAACCAGATTTCAAGAAATACCTTTATACTCTACACTCAGTCAAATTACCCAAAGAATCTTTCCTCCAAAATGCTTTTGGCAACCAAATGATCCCTCAAAAAATTTGGATTATTATGAATTAATTCTTACAGATACTCAATCTGTAGAAATATTTCCAATTCCAGATAGAAAAAATCCAAATATAGTCAGCCATTCAAAATGTATAATAAAGAAAGTTTGTTCTCCCAATGAATGGACTTCTCTTTATTCCAAAAAATCCTTTTCAGTTAGATTCATTCCAGATGGATTTACATATCAAGACTACAAAATGGCATGGTATCGTGCTTTCCTTTTTAGATCATTCAATCATTCATGGTTTTTCACATTCAAAGAAAGTAGTAGCAGAGAATTTCCAATTTGGTTCAATCATTGGTGGAAATGGTTTGGACCACAACCAGAAATTCTACCTCCAAACGTGCTCATGGGATTTCAGACATATCTAAAAAGAGCAAAGGGGGAAGAATATACAAGGCCAATTTTATTTCATATGGAGTTCAAAGTTCCATGGATCTTTTGCTGGAGTTTCAAGATCCATCAAGAATTAGAAAAGCCACTTCCAATGTCATTGGTCAGAGAATTCAAAATTAAATGGTGGACAGGATTCAATCAAGAATTTGGAGATCAAGTGAACGTCATCAGATTCCTAACTACAGGAGACAAACTCAAATGGACAAAACAGCTACCTACTCCATGGTGGAGAAGTTGTTGTAGTAGGTATTGGATTAGTTGGAGTAGGTAGAAAAGCCACTTCCAAAGCTTCCGTTGTTTGCAAATTTTTGTAAGTCCAAATACTTATGATTATTACTTGTTTTATTTGCCTGGGTAGAAGTGGTATCAGAGCCACATTAAGACTGCATATTTAGACTTTGGATTTATTACTTTATTTGAATTACGTTTCTATTTCAATTTGGCTAATTTATGCATTTATGTTTACCTATTTTATTAAACTTTTACTAAAATCGTTGGTAAGACTTGATGCCTTGTAAGACCGTTGGTAAGTCCAGGATAGGATGTTCCATGCATAGTGCTCGGTTGTTCCAGGTTAAGTAAAAATTTAATTAAATATAAAACATGGCTGCATTTCTTAGACAATTTAAAATAGGATCTAATTCAAAGCAAGCTAATATAGTACAAAGTCATGAATATCATATGCCCATAAATAATTCAGATTGGACAATTCCAGAAGAAAAAAAGAACATATTTATAGAATAGGCCCTTTAGATTTCAAAACCGCTTTATCAGTTAAAACTCATGAAGAAACAATATCTATTCAAGAAGAATATCAATCAATTCCATTATTAAATCATAGTACAATTCAAAATATTTAAGTAAAGGATATCGATATATTCATATAGGTTTAATCCAAATTGCTGTAAAACCTTTATTCCATTTAGGAGTAGATGCTCCAATATATTTAGCATTAAGAGACACAAGACTCAAACGATATAAAACATCTTTACTCTCTATGATTCAAACAAATGTTTGTAATGGACCCATATATTTTAACTGTGCTCCAAATTTTTCAATAGATCTAACTGACCCACATATTCTGAATTCAGTCATATTAGATATTCATTTACAAGGAAATGAATTTGAAAAACACACAAAGAATTTTGCAATAATATATAGAATATATTATAGACCTTTATCATCACATTTAAATCCCAAATTTATAATGACTCCAACACTTAAGGAAGAAACAACTTTATTACAAGTAGATGCAGATAGACCAACAACTTATACACCAAAAAGATTAAAATGGAATGAAATAACAATACCAAGTGAATTTGAAATAAAAAATCCACAAATAGCAAGAAATATAGAACAAACTACTGCAGAAGATATTATAGAAAAACCTAATGGAAATACTTTAATAAGATTCGCTTCATTAAGAGAAAGACCTGGTTCAAGTTACTCATGGTTACCAGCTAGACATTCAAATTATGAATCCACTGAAATAAATTTTCCCATAGAAAATACTTCAACCTTTAAATATAAAACCCCAGTTCCAGAAGTAATAAATCAAAATCAAAATCAAACAGAATATTCTCCAACACATTCACAAATGAGAGGAGAAATAAATGTTATAAGTAAACCTTATATAATAAATCATAAATATCTACAAGAAGATTTTGAAGATGAAGAAAATACAGACAAAAGAATTTGGTTCTTTCAACTAGAATCTGAATACAAGAATAAATTAATTATAGAATGGAAAAATGAATTAGATAAACAAAAATTTGATTTTCCTTTCTTTACATGGTTAACATTTTATATGTCAAAATTAGGAATAAATGATATATATAATACAACTCAAATAAATGTTCAAACTAATTTATATAAAAAATGGAAGTTAAAAGACGACCAAATTATAACGTCAATACATCCTCCATTACAAGAAGTAAAAATAAATATAGGACAAGGAGATATAATAGCCTCACCTTTTAAAAAGGGTAGGGAAGCTGAATCAAGTACAAATAATACACTAAATTTAGAAGATATTAAAAAAGTATACCAACAGAATAATTATACAAATCAAATTCTTCATACAATTTCCCAACATATAGAAATATTAAATACAAAAATAGATACATTAAAGAAACCAGATTTAAAGTTTCCAAATGATATTTCAGCACCACATTTTCAACCTAGAAGTTTGACAAAAGAAAAGGAACAAGATTTAGTACAAAATATTAATAATCAAAAGATAAATGCTACAGACAATATATTAAATAAAATATCTCACGCATTACAAAACTTAAGAGAAGTAAAACCTTCAACACCTAAAACAAATACTTTAAATCAAATTATAGAAAACAATTTAACTGAGGAATTCAAAAATTCAAGTGAAGAATCAATAAATTCAGATCTAGAAGAAAATATAATATTACCTATAGAAACTCAATTTGAAGAAGAAGGAGATAATCAATTAAATAGAATAAGAAGAAGAAGGATAAATGATAATACCAATAAAAATTGGAGAATGGTAAGTACAAAAAATTATTATCCAAGACCTAGTCCTCCGGATATTCAATACGAAGAAAGATCAAAATTTCGTACCACTAAATATGATGGAGATTCAATTTATGAATGGAATATAGATGGAAAAGCTGAATATGAAGTATTAAATAATTTGCAAGAAATGGGAATGGCTAGACTTGCTTATAAAATTAAAAATATTCAAGAAAGAAATATTGCAACATTATTAGTTTCAGGATTCACTGGACAATTAAAAAATTGGTGGGATAATGCTCTAACATTACAGGATAAATTATCAATATTAGAACATACCCAAGAAATTGAAGATGATCAAGGAAATATTCAAATACAATCAGATGCTGCAGAATTCCTAATAGTAACAATAGTAATGTATTTCATAGGAAATCCAAAAGAAGAATTGAATTCTAATAAAACATTTTTAACAAATTTAAGATGTCCTACATTATCAGACTTTAGATGGTATAAAGATATGTTTTTAACAAATGTATTAAGAAGACCAGATTGTAATGCTTCATTCTGGAAAGAAAGATTCATAACAGGATTACCAAGTTTATTCTCACAAAGAATAATAGATAGTTTACAAAAAGAAATGGGAACAGATGTAATCTCATTTGAGAATATTACTTTTGGACAATTATTTGCATTTGTTAAAAAAGAAGGATTAATGTTATGTTCAGAATTAAGATTACAAATAAAATATGGTTCTAAAACCAAGGAAGTAGGATCATTTTGTGATGCATTTGGAATTAAAAGAATTAAATCACCCTCAGCATACAAAAAGAAAGTTAAAAAATATAATAAAAATTTAAAATATAAAAGACCTAAAGAAGATAAACCAGAAAGAAAGAGAAAGTTTATTAAAAGAAAAATTGTTTGTTATAAATGTGGAAAAATAGGTCATAAAGCAAACAAATGTAAATTGAAAGAAAAAATTACAGAAATATGTGCAGACGAAGAAGAAATTAAAAATAAATTAATAAATTTATTGATAAATGAAAAAGATCCAAGTACTGAAGAAGATTATTATGATGATATATCTAGTTCAGAAAGTGAAGAAAATTGTAATTGTATTAATACTCCAAAGTATATAAATGTAATAACTAAAAAAGAAGATAAAGAATTTTTATTAGATATGATAGAAAAGATAGAAGATCCAATAGCTAAAAAGGAATATTTAGAAAGATTAAAAAGTTTAATCATTCAAGAAGATAAAATGCCAAAAATAATAGAACCTTTTAGTATCTCGAAATTAATAGATAAATATCCAAATATAAACATAATGAAAAAAGAAACTACCAAAGATCTTCAAACAGAAATTAATAATCTAAAAATACAAGTAAAACAGTTACAAAAAGAGATTATAGAATTAAAAACAAAAGATTTAGAAATAGAAGCAAAATTAACATTATTAGAAGACCAGCCTTCAACTTCTAATTCAAAAACAGAAGAAATAAATATATCAGAAAAACCTACAAATGAACTTCAATATATAAATATTATAGAAAGAATGACATTCCAAAAATGGTTTGCTTTAGTAACTATTACAGTTGAAGATTTTAAAGAAACATATGTAGCTCTAATAGATAGTGGAGCGGATACAAGTTGTATTAAAGAAGGAATAATTCCTACTAAATTTTGTGAAAAAACAAAAGAAACATTAATGGCAGCAAATGGAGAAAATTTACAAGTAACACATAAATTTACAAAAGGATCAATATGTAATAATGAATATTGCATTAGACATAATTTTATAATTGTAAAAAATATAAATCGTGATGTAATATTAGGAACACCCTTTTTAATTCAAATATATCCATTTTTTGTAAGTCATGAAGGAATTTCAATAAATATAATGGGAAAAACGATTATATTTAGATTTTTAACCCCAGTAAAACAAAGAGAAATACATATATTACAAACCTCTTCTATTTATAAAACAATAAATAGTATTACTAAAGTACAACAACAAATAAATTATATAAAAGAAGAGAAATCTTATTTAAAAATTGAGGAACAATTAAAAGAAGAAAAGGTACAAAAAAGAATTTTAGAAATAGAAAAACTATTACAACACGAAATATGTGCTGATATTCCTAATGCTTTTTGGGATAGAAAACAACATATGGTAGAATTACCCTATGAAACAGGATTCAATGAAAAAAATATTCCAACAAAGGCTAGACCTATACAAATGAATTTTGAATTACTAGAATTTTGTAAAAAAGAAATAAAAGCATTAATGGATAAAAAATTAATAACCCCTTCTAAATCACCATGGAGTTGTGCTGCATTTTATGTCATGAATCAAGCAGAAAAAGAACGAGGAGTTCCAAGATTAGTAATAAATTATAAACCATTAAATAAAGTATTACAATGGATTAGATATCCTATTCCCAATAAAAAAGATTTGCTTAATAGATTATTTAAAGCAAAGATATTTTCAAAATTTGATTTAAAATCAGGATATTGGCAGATATTAATAAATCCAAAAGATAGATACAAAACAGCATTCACAACACCTTTTGGACATTATGAGTGGAATGTAATGCCATTTGGATTAAAAAATGCACCATCAGAATTTCAAAATATAATGAATGACATTTTCAATCCTTATAGTTCATTTAGTATAGTTTATATTGATGATGTATTAATATTTTCTGAATCATTAGAACAGCATTTTAAACATTTGAATATATTCTTAAAAATAGTTAAGAAAAATGGATTAGTAGTTTCTGCACCAAAAATGAAATTATTCCAAACAAAAATAAGATTTTTAGGACATGACATATACCAAGGAACAATAAAACCAATCAATAGAGCTCTAGAATTCATTACTAAATTTCCAGATGAAATAAAAGATAAAAATCAATTACAAAGATTTTTAGGATGCTTAAATTATGTAGCAGATTTCTTTCCCAAATTAAGACAAGAATGCTCTATATTATTTAATAGATTAAAGAAAAATCCAAAGCCATGGACAGAAGAACATACTCAAAAAATAAAATATTTAAAAGAGAAAATTAAATCCTTGCCGTGTTTATGTTTACCACATCCTAAAGCATTCATGATAGTTGAAACAGATGCATCAGAATTAGGATATGGGGGAATATTAAAACAAAAATTAGAAGAGTCAAAAGAAGAGTTAGTTAGATTTCATTCAGGAACCTGGTCTGATCCTCAAAAGAATTATTCAACTATTAAAAAAGAAATTTTATCAATAGTTTTATGTATATCAAAATTTCAAGATGATTTATATAACAAGAAATTTTTAATAAGAATAGACTGTAAATCTGCAAAAGAGATTTTACAAAAAGATGTTCAAAATATAGTTTCAAAACAAATATTTGCTAGATGGCAAGCTATTTTATCTGTTTTTGACTTTGATATAGAATTCATTAAAGGAGAAAATAATTCATTACCAGATTTTCTTACTAGAGAATTTTTACAAGGACATGGATCGTGAATTGATGGCTCAAAGAACAGATCGAGAATATACCAATTATTTGAGAGCTCTGATATTGGATTCATATAAATATCTACAAGAAGATTTTGAAGATGAAGAAAATACAGACAAAAGAATTTGGTTCTTTCAACTAGAATCTGAATACAAGAATAAATTAATTATAGAATGGAAAAATGAATTAGATAAACAAAAATTTGATTTTCCTTTCTTTACATGGTTAACATTTTATATGTCAAAATTAGGAATAAATGATATATATAATACAACTCAAATAAATGTTCAAACTAATTTATATAAAAAATGGAAGCTAAAAGACGACCAAATTATAACGTCAATACATCCTCCATTACAAGAAGTAAAAATAAATATAGGACAAGGAGATATAATAGCCTCACCTTTTAAAAATGGTAGGGAAGCTGAATCAAGTACAAATAATACACTAAATTTAGAAGATATTAAAAAAGTATACCAACAGAATAATTATACAAATCAAATTCTTCATACAATTTCCCAACATATAGAAATATTAAATACAAAAATAGATACATTAAAGAAACCAGATTTAAAGTTTCCAAATGATATTTCAGCACCACATTTTCAACCTAGAAGTTTGACAAAAGAAAAGGAACAAGATTTAGTACAAAATATTAATAATCAAAAGATAAATGCTACAGACAATATATTAAATAAAATATCTCACGCATTACAAAACTTAACAGAAGTAAAACCTTCAACACCTAAAATAAATACTTTAGATCAAATTATAGAAAACAATTTAACTGAGGAATTCGAAAATTCAAGTGAAGAATCAATAAATTCAGATCTAGAAGAAAATATAATATTACCTATAGAAACTCAATTTGAAGAAGAAGGAGATAATCAATTAAATAGAATAAGAAGAAGAAGGATAAATGATAATACCAATAAAAATTGGAGAATGGTAAGTACAAAAAATTATTATCCAAGACCTAGTCCTCCGGATATTCAATACGAAGAAAGATCAAAATTTCGTACCACTAAATATGATGGAGATTCAATTTATGAATGGAATATAGATGGAAAAGCTGAATATGAAGTATTAAATATTTTGCAAGAAATGGGAATGGCTAGACTTGCTTATAAAATTAAAAATATTCAAGAAAGAAATATTGCAACATTATTAGTTTCAGGATTCCAAGAAGATTTTGAAAATTTTGGAATAAAAATATTCCAGGATTCCAAGAATTTGCCGCTACATTGGATTACAAAGGAGGCAGGGAGGAAAATTGGAAGCATCTTCCCAGGAGTAAAAGAGATAATCATCCCGGGCCCCGGGAGGGGGGGACGGGGGAGGGAGTAAAGAGGGGAGACATGTTAGAATCCTTGCTGAAATTGACTTAAACATGGCTTTACTATGGTGAACCACAATTAAATCTAATGGCAAAATGAGATGGGTGGATTTTAAATATGAGAAAGGCCCTGATTTCTACTTTTGTTGTGGAAAACTTGGTCATAATTAGAAAAATTGCAACATTAAAGGAACAAAGATGAACTGCATGACACAATTTGGAAATTATATGAGGACAAGTTTCCCTAGAAGTCTGAATAGGAAAAATTAGAATGGGAAAGAATATAACCATGAAGAGAAGCAAACGAATAAAAACCAAGATAATAGAGGAGAGAAAAGATTCAAGCAAAACTTATTCCTAACTTACATAGAAGGATTTCATAGGACTAATGATGGGGGAAATGGGACTTAAAGACTATGAAGGAACAAATGAACAGGGAATCATAAAGATAATTAAAGGTGATTAGATAACTAAAGAAGATGAGGATAATAGCAATAGGAAAGGGGCCACAACCAGTGCAAGTGAGATTAAGAATAAGACCGAAGGGAGAAAAAAATAGTATAATTGAACACGCTATAGATACAAATAAGAATGAGGACACTAGTGTCAAAAGAGTTAATAAACTATAGAATCTAGATCATGATTTAATGTGGATAGAGGGGAACCAGGGATTGGAAACTGTCATGGGAACTGATGGAACTCCAAGAAACAAGGTAAATAATGTGATAGGTGTGGAGATAGGAAAAAGTAGGAAGGAAAGGCATATAAGTAATACAAAAAATAGGAGATGGGTCAAAAAATAATAATAGTTGTAAAAGGCTAGTGTAGGAAGTAGGAAGAAGGAGACCATTGCAGGATATCACTAACCTGTGAGAGAGGGGGAAACCTAGTAAGAGAAAAGTCAATCTAATTGATGAACAAGATGATAGAATGAGAGAGGAGAAAAGGTATCTAAAAAAGTACAAAACTGCTGATTTGTGTGATACTATTATGGAGTTGATTTAGGTGGTGGAACTCCATCTATTGAAAAATTTGGAGCACAGTTAAAATATATGGGTCCATTACAAACATTTGTTTGAATCATAGAGAGTAAAGATGTTTTATATCGTTTGAGTCTTGTGTCTCTTAATGCTAAATATATTGGAGCATCTACGCCTAAATGGAATAAAGGTTTTACAGCAATTTGGATTAAACCTATATGAATATATCGATATCCTTTACTTAAATATTTTTGAATTGTACTATGATTTAATAATGGAATTGATTGATATTCTTCTTGAATAGATATTGTTTCGAAATACTATCCGAATTCAAGTCCTGAGAAGAGTTGAAAGAAATGCAGAATTTATCCAACATTACAAACAACAAAATAAGCAATTATCTGACCAACTTAAAGATATTGTTTATTAATATTGCAGGAATATGGATTCAAAAGCAGGGAATTCCAGGCCAAAGACTCCTCAAGATTATGGTGTTGAGAGTGGGATAAATCCACAGAAAAATCCACTGAAAATACCTATTTCACCAAGCCATTTACTCAACATATTACTCTAACCAGATTTCAAGAAATACCTTTATACTCTACACTCAGTCAAATTACCCAAAGAATCTTTCCTCCAAAATGCTTTTGGCAACCAAATGATCCCTCAAAAAATTTGGATTATTATGAATTAATTCTTACAGATACTCAATCTGTAGAAATATTTCCAATTCCAGATAGAAAAAATCCAAATATAGTCAGCCATTCAAAATGTATAATAAAGAAAGTTTGTTCTCCCAATGAATGGACTTCTCTTTATTCCAAAAAATCCTTTTCAGTTAGATTCATTCCAGATGGATTTACATATCAAGACTACAAAATGGCATGGTATCGTGCTTTCCTTTTTAGATCATTCAATCATTCATGGTTTTTCACATTCAAAGAAAGTAGTAGCAGAGAATTTCCAATTTGGTTCAATCATTGGTGGAAATGGTTTGGACCACAACCAGAAATTCTACCTCCAAACGTGCTCATGGGATTTCAGACATATCTAAAAAGAGCAAAGGGGGAAGAATATACAAGGCCAATTTTATTTCATATGGAGTTCAAAGTTCCATGGATCTTTTGCTGGAGTTTCAAGATCCATCAAGAATTAGAAAAGCCACTTCCAATGTCATTGGTCAGAGAATTCAAAATTAAATGGTGGACAGGATTCAATCAAGAATTTGGAGATCAAGTGAACGTCATCAGATTCCTAACTACAGGAGACAAACTCAAATGGACAAAACAGCTACCTACTCCATGGTGGAGAAGTTGTTGTAGTAGGTATTGGATTAGTTGGAGTAGGTAGAAAAGCCACTTCCAAAGCTTCCGTTGTTTGCAAATTTTTGTAAGTCCAAATACTTATGATTATTACTTGTTTTATTTGCCTGGGTAGAAGTGGTATCAGAGCCACATTAAGACTGCATATTTAGACTTTGGATTTATTACTTTATTTGAATTACGTTTCTATTTCAATTTGGCTAATTTATGCATTTATGTTTACCTATTTTATTAAACTTTTACTAAAATCGTTGGTAAGACTTGATGCCTTGTAAGACCGTTGGTAAGTCCAGGATAGGATGTTCCATGCATAGTGCTCGGTTGTTCCAGGTTAAGTAAAAATTTAATTAAATATAAAACATGGCTGCATTTCTTAGACAATTTAAAATAGGATCTAATTCAAAGCAAGCTAATATAGTACAAAGTCATGAATATCATATGCCCATAAATAATTCAGATTGGACAATTCCAGAAGAAAAAAAGAACATATTTATAGAATAGGCCCTTTAGATTTCAAAACCGCTTTATCAGTTAAAACTCATGAAGAAACAATATCTATTCAAGAAGAATATCAATCAATTCCATTATTAAATCATAGTACAATTCAAAATATTTAAGTAAAGGATATCGATATATTCATATAGGTTTAATCCAAATTGCTGTAAAACCTTTATTCCATTTAGGAGTAGATGCTCCAATATATTTAGCATTAAGAGACACAAGACTCAAACGATATAAAACATCTTTACTCTCTATGATTCAAACAAATGTTTGTAATGGACCCATATATTTTAACTGTGCTCCAAATTTTTCAATAGATCTAACTGACCCACATATTCTGAATTCAGTCATATTAGATATTCATTTACAAGGAAATGAATTTGAAAAACACACAAAGAATTTTGCAATAATATATAGAATATATTATAGACCTTTATCATCACATTTAAATCCCAAATTTATAATGACTCCAACACTTAAGGAAGAAACAACTTTATTACAAGTAGATGCAGATAGACCAACAACTTATACACCAAAAAGATTAAAATGGAATGAAATAACAATACCAAGTGAATTTGAAATAAAAAATCCACAAATAGCAAGAAATATAGAACAAACTACTGCAGAAGATATTATAGAAAAACCTAATGGAAATACTTTAATAAGATTCGCTTCATTAAGAGAAAGACCTGGTTCAAGTTACTCATGGTTACCAGCTAGACATTCAAATTATGAATCCACTGAAATAAATTTTCCCATAGAAAATACTTCAACCTTTAAATATAAAACCCCAGTTCCAGAAGTAATAAATCAAAATCAAAATCAAACAGAATATTCTCCAACACATTCACAAATGAGAGGAGAAATAAATGTTATAAGTAAACCTTATATAATAAATCATAAATATCTACAAGAAGATTTTGAAGATGAAGAAAATACAGACAAAAGAATTTGGTTCTTTCAACTAGAATCTGAATACAAGAATAAATTAATTATAGAATGGAAAAATGAATTAGATAAACAAAAATTTGATTTTCCTTTCTTTACATGGTTAACATTTTATATGTCAAAATTAGGAATAAATGATATATATAATACAACTCAAATAAATGTTCAAACTAATTTATATAAAAAATGGAAGTTAAAAGACGACCAAATTATAACGTCAATACATCCTCCATTACAAGAAGTAAAAATAAATATAGGACAAGGAGATATAATAGCCTCACCTTTTAAAAAGGGTAGGGAAGCTGAATCAAGTACAAATAATACACTAAATTTAGAAGATATTAAAAAAGTATACCAACAGAATAATTATACAAATCAAATTCTTCATACAATTTCCCAACATATAGAAATATTAAATACAAAAATAGATACATTAAAGAAACCAGATTTAAAGTTTCCAAATGATATTTCAGCACCACATTTTCAACCTAGAAGTTTGACAAAAGAAAAGGAACAAGATTTAGTACAAAATATTAATAATCAAAAGATAAATGCTACAGACAATATATTAAATAAAATATCTCACGCATTACAAAACTTAAGAGAAGTAAAACCTTCAACACCTAAAACAAATACTTTAAATCAAATTATAGAAAACAATTTAACTGAGGAATTCAAAAATTCAAGTGAAGAATCAATAAATTCAGATCTAGAAGAAAATATAATATTACCTATAGAAACTCAATTTGAAGAAGAAGGAGATAATCAATTAAATAGAATAAGAAGAAGAAGGATAAATGATAATACCAATAAAAATTGGAGAATGGTAAGTACAAAAAATTATTATCCAAGACCTAGTCCTCCGGATATTCAATACGAAGAAAGATCAAAATTTCGTACCACTAAATATGATGGAGATTCAATTTATGAATGGAATATAGATGGAAAAGCTGAATATGAAGTATTAAATAATTTGCAAGAAATGGGAATGGCTAGACTTGCTTATAAAATTAAAAATATTCAAGAAAGAAATATTGCAACATTATTAGTTTCAGGATTCACTGGACAATTAAAAAATTGGTGGGATAATGCTCTAACATTACAGGATAAATTATCAATATTAGAACATACCCAAGAAATTGAAGATGATCAAGGAAATATTCAAATACAATCAGATGCTGCAGAATTCCTAATAGTAACAATAGTAATGTATTTCATAGGAAATCCAAAAGAAGAATTGAATTCTAATAAAACATTTTTAACAAATTTAAGATGTCCTACATTATCAGACTTTAGATGGTATAAAGATATGTTTTTAACAAATGTATTAAGAAGACCAGATTGTAATGCTTCATTCTGGAAAGAAAGATTCATAACAGGATTACCAAGTTTATTCTCACAAAGAATAATAGATAGTTTACAAAAAGAAATGGGAACAGATGTAATCTCATTTGAGAATATTACTTTTGGACAATTATTTGCATTTGTTAAAAAAGAAGGATTAATGTTATGTTCAGAATTAAGATTACAAATAAAATATGGTTCTAAAACCAAGGAAGTAGGATCATTTTGTGATGCATTTGGAATTAAAAGAATTAAATCACCCTCAGCATACAAAAAGAAAGTTAAAAAATATAATAAAAATTTAAAATATAAAAGACCTAAAGAAGATAAACCAGAAAGAAAGAGAAAGTTTATTAAAAGAAAAATTGTTTGTTATAAATGTGGAAAAATAGGTCATAAAGCAAACAAATGTAAATTGAAAGAAAAAATTACAGAAATATGTGCAGACGAAGAAGAAATTAAAAATAAATTAATAAATTTATTGATAAATGAAAAAGATCCAAGTACTGAAGAAGATTATTATGATGATATATCTAGTTCAGAAAGTGAAGAAAATTGTAATTGTATTAATACTCCAAAGTATATAAATGTAATAACTAAAAAAGAAGATAAAGAATTTTTATTAGATATGATAGAAAAGATAGAAGATCCAATAGCTAAAAAGGAATATTTAGAAAGATTAAAAAGTTTAATCATTCAAGAAGATAAAATGCCAAAAATAATAGAACCTTTTAGTATCTCGAAATTAATAGATAAATATCCAAATATAAACATAATGAAAAAAGAAACTACCAAAGATCTTCAAACAGAAATTAATAATCTAAAAATACAAGTAAAACAGTTACAAAAAGAGATTATAGAATTAAAAACAAAAGATTTAGAAATAGAAGCAAAATTAACATTATTAGAAGACCAGCCTTCAACTTCTAATTCAAAAACAGAAGAAATAAATATATCAGAAAAACCTACAAATGAACTTCAATATATAAATATTATAGAAAGAATGACATTCCAAAAATGGTTTGCTTTAGTAACTATTACAGTTGAAGATTTTAAAGAAACATATGTAGCTCTAATAGATAGTGGAGCGGATACAAGTTGTATTAAAGAAGGAATAATTCCTACTAAATTTTGTGAAAAAACAAAAGAAACATTAATGGCAGCAAATGGAGAAAATTTACAAGTAACACATAAATTTACAAAAGGATCAATATGTAATAATGAATATTGCATTAGACATAATTTTATAATTGTAAAAAATATAAATCGTGATGTAATATTAGGAACACCCTTTTTAATTCAAATATATCCATTTTTTGTAAGTCATGAAGGAATTTCAATAAATATAATGGGAAAAACGATTATATTTAGATTTTTAACCCCAGTAAAACAAAGAGAAATACATATATTACAAACCTCTTCTATTTATAAAACAATAAATAGTATTACTAAAGTACAACAACAAATAAATTATATAAAAGAAGAGAAATCTTATTTAAAAATTGAGGAACAATTAAAAGAAGAAAAGGTACAAAAAAGAATTTTAGAAATAGAAAAACTATTACAACACGAAATATGTGCTGATATTCCTAATGCTTTTTGGGATAGAAAACAACATATGGTAGAATTACCCTATGAAACAGGATTCAATGAAAAAAATATTCCAACAAAGGCTAGACCTATACAAATGAATTTTGAATTACTAGAATTTTGTAAAAAAGAAATAAAAGCATTAATGGATAAAAAATTAATAACCCCTTCTAAATCACCATGGAGTTGTGCTGCATTTTATGTCATGAATCAAGCAGAAAAAGAACGAGGAGTTCCAAGATTAGTAATAAATTATAAACCATTAAATAAAGTATTACAATGGATTAGATATCCTATTCCCAATAAAAAAGATTTGCTTAATAGATTATTTAAAGCAAAGATATTTTCAAAATTTGATTTAAAATCAGGATATTGGCAGATATTAATAAATCCAAAAGATAGATACAAAACAGCATTCACAACACCTTTTGGACATTATGAGTGGAATGTAATGCCATTTGGATTAAAAAATGCACCATCAGAATTTCAAAATATAATGAATGACATTTTCAATCCTTATAGTTCATTTAGTATAGTTTATATTGATGATGTATTAATATTTTCTGAATCATTAGAACAGCATTTTAAACATTTGAATATATTCTTAAAAATAGTTAAGAAAAATGGATTAGTAGTTTCTGCACCAAAAATGAAATTATTCCAAACAAAAATAAGATTTTTAGGACATGACATATACCAAGGAACAATAAAACCAATCAATAGAGCTCTAGAATTCATTACTAAATTTCCAGATGAAATAAAAGATAAAAATCAATTACAAAGATTTTTAGGATGCTTAAATTATGTAGCAGATTTCTTTCCCAAATTAAGACAAGAATGCTCTATATTATTTAATAGATTAAAGAAAAATCCAAAGCCATGGACAGAAGAACATACTCAAAAAATAAAATATTTAAAAGAGAAAATTAAATCCTTGCCGTGTTTATGTTTACCACATCCTAAAGCATTCATGATAGTTGAAACAGATGCATCAGAATTAGGATATGGGGGAATATTAAAACAAAAATTAGAAGAGTCAAAAGAAGAGTTAGTTAGATTTCATTCAGGAACCTGGTCTGATCCTCAAAAGAATTATTCAACTATTAAAAAAGAAATTTTATCAATAGTTTTATGTATATCAAAATTTCAAGATGATTTATATAACAAGAAATTTTTAATAAGAATAGACTGTAAATCTGCAAAAGAGATTTTACAAAAAGATGTTCAAAATATAGTTTCAAAACAAATATTTGCTAGATGGCAAGCTATTTTATCTGTTTTTGACTTTGATATAGAATTCATTAAAGGAGAAAATAATTCATTACCAGATTTTCTTACTAGAGAATTTTTACAAGGACATGGATCGTGAATTGATGGCTCAAAGAACAGATCGAGAATATACCAATTATTTGAGAGCTCTGATATTGGATTCATATAAATATCTACAAGAAGATTTTGAAGATGAAGAAAATACAGACAAAAGAATTTGGTTCTTTCAACTAGAATCTGAATACAAGAATAAATTAATTATAGAATGGAAAAATGAATTAGATAAACAAAAATTTGATTTTCCTTTCTTTACATGGTTAACATTTTATATGTCAAAATTAGGAATAAATGATATATATAATACAACTCAAATAAATGTTCAAACTAATTTATATAAAAAATGGAAGCTAAAAGACGACCAAATTATAACGTCAATACATCCTCCATTACAAGAAGTAAAAATAAATATAGGACAAGGAGATATAATAGCCTCACCTTTTAAAAATGGTAGGGAAGCTGAATCAAGTACAAATAATACACTAAATTTAGAAGATATTAAAAAAGTATACCAACAGAATAATTATACAAATCAAATTCTTCATACAATTTCCCAACATATAGAAATATTAAATACAAAAATAGATACATTAAAGAAACCAGATTTAAAGTTTCCAAATGATATTTCAGCACCACATTTTCAACCTAGAAGTTTGACAAAAGAAAAGGAACAAGATTTAGTACAAAATATTAATAATCAAAAGATAAATGCTACAGACAATATATTAAATAAAATATCTCACGCATTACAAAACTTAACAGAAGTAAAACCTTCAACACCTAAAATAAATACTTTAGATCAAATTATAGAAAACAATTTAACTGAGGAATTCGAAAATTCAAGTGAAGAATCAATAAATTCAGATCTAGAAGAAAATATAATATTACCTATAGAAACTCAATTTGAAGAAGAAGGAGATAATCAATTAAATAGAATAAGAAGAAGAAGGATAAATGATAATACCAATAAAAATTGGAGAATGGTAAGTACAAAAAATTATTATCCAAGACCTAGTCCTCCGGATATTCAATACGAAGAAAGATCAAAATTTCGTACCACTAAATATGATGGAGATTCAATTTATGAATGGAATATAGATGGAAAAGCTGAATATGAAGTATTAAATATTTTGCAAGAAATGGGAATGGCTAGACTTGCTTATAAAATTAAAAATATTCAAGAAAGAAATATTGCAACATTATTAGTTTCAGGATTCCAAGAAGATTTTGAAAATTTTGGAATAAAAATATTCCAGGATTCCAAGAATTTGCCGCTACATTGGATTACAAAGGAGGCAGGGAGGAAAATTGGAAGCATCTTCCCAGGAGTAAAAGAGATAATCATCCCGGGCCCCGGGAGGGGGGGACGGGGGAGGGAGTAAAGAGGGGAGACATGTTAGAATCCTTGCTGAAATTGACTTAAACATGGCTTTACTATGGTGAACCACAATTAAATCTAATGGCAAAATGAGATGGGTGGATTTTAAATATGAGAAAGGCCCTGATTTCTACTTTTGTTGTGGAAAACTTGGTCATAATTAGAAAAATTGCAACATTAAAGGAACAAAGATGAACTGCATGACACAATTTGGAAATTATATGAGGACAAGTTTCCCTAGAAGTCTGAATAGGAAAAATTAGAATGGGAAAGAATATAACCATGAAGAGAAGCAAACGAATAAAAACCAAGATAATAGAGGAGAGAAAAGATTCAAGCAAAACTTATTCCTAACTTACATAGAAGGATTTCATAGGACTAATGATGGGGGAAATGGGACTTAAAGACTATGAAGGAACAAATGAACAGGGAATCATAAAGATAATTAAAGGTGATTAGATAACTAAAGAAGATGAGGATAATAGCAATAGGAAAGGGGCCACAACCAGTGCAAGTGAGATTAAGAATAAGACCGAAGGGAGAAAAAAATAGTATAATTGAACACGCTATAGATACAAATAAGAATGAGGACACTAGTGTCAAAAGAGTTAATAAACTATAGAATCTAGATCATGATTTAATGTGGATAGAGGGGAACCAGGGATTGGAAACTGTCATGGGAACTGATGGAACTCCAAGAAACAAGGTAAATAATGTGATAGGTGTGGAGATAGGAAAAAGTAGGAAGGAAAGGCATATAAGTAATACAAAAAATAGGAGATGGGTCAAAAAATAATAATAGTTGTAAAAGGCTAGTGTAGGAAGTAGGAAGAAGGAGACCATTGCAGGATATCACTAACCTGTGAGAGAGGGGGAAACCTAGTAAGAGAAAAGTCAATCTAATTGATGAACAAGATGATAGAATGAGAGAGGAGAAAAGGTATCTAAAAAAGTACAAAACTGCTGATTTGTGTGATACTATTATGGAGTTGATTTAGGTGGTGGAACTCCATCTATTGAAAAATTTGGAGCACAGTTAAAATATATGGGTCCATTACAAACATTTGTTTGAATCATAGAGAGTAAAGATGTTTTATATCGTTTGAGTCTTGTGTCTCTTAATGCTAAATATTTTGGAGCATCTACGCCTAAATGGAATAAAGGTTTTACAGCAATTTGGATTAAACCTATATGAATATATCGATATCCTTTACTTAAATATTTTTGAATTGTACTATGATTTAATAATGGAATTGATTGATATTCTTCTTGAATAGATATTGTTTCGAAATACTATCCGAATTCAAGTCCTGAGAAGAGTTGAAAGAAATGCAGAATTTATCCAACATTACAAACAACAAAATAAGCAATTATCTGACCAACTTAAAGATATTGTTTATTAATATTGCAGGAATATGGATTCAAAAGCAGGGAATTCCAGGCCAAAGACTCCTCAAGATTATGGTGTTGAGAGTGGGATAAATCCACAGAAAAATCCACTGAAAATACCTATTTCACCAAGCCATTTACTCAACATATTACTCTAACCAGATTTCAAGAAATACCTTTATACTCTACACTCAGTCAAATTACCCAAAGAATCTTTCCTCCAAAATGCTTTTGGCAACCAAATGATCCCTCAAAAAATTTGGATTATTATGAATTAATTCTTACAGATACTCAATCTGTAGAAATATTTCCAATTCCAGATAGAAAAAATCCAAATATAGTCAGCCATTCAAAATGTATAATAAAGAAAGTTTGTTCTCCCAATGAATGGACTTCTCTTTATTCCAAAAAATCCTTTTCAGTTAGATTCATTCCAGATGGATTTACATATCAAGACTACAAAATGGCATGGTATCGTGCTTTCCTTTTTAGATCATTCAATCATTCATGGTTTTTCACATTCAAAGAAAGTAGTAGCAGAGAATTTCCAATTTGGTTCAATCATTGGTGGAAATGGTTTGGACCACAACCAGAAATTCTACCTCCAAACGTGCTCATGGGATTTCAGACATATCTAAAAAGAGCAAAGGGGGAAGAATATACAAGGCCAATTTTATTTCATATGGAGTTCAAAGTTCCATGGATCTTTTGCTGGAGTTTCAAGATCCATCAAGAATTAGAAAAGCCACTTCCAATGTCATTGGTCAGAGAATTCAAAATTAAATGGTGGACAGGATTCAATCAAGAATTTGGAGATCAAGTGAACGTCATCAGATTCCTAACTACAGGAGACAAACTCAAATGGACAAAACAGCTACCTACTCCATGGTGGAGAAGTTGTTGTAGTAGGTATTGGATTAGTTGGAGTAGGTAGAAAAGCCACTTCCAAAGCTTCCGTTGTTTGCAAATTTTTGTAAGTCCAAATACTTATGATTATTACTTGTTTTATTTGCCTGGGTAGAAGTGGTATCAGAGCCACATTAAGACTGCATATTTAGACTTTGGATTTATTACTTTATTTGAATTACGTTTCTATTTCAATTTGGCTAATTTATGCATTTATGTTTACCTATTTTATTAAACTTTTACTAAAATCGTTGGTAAGACTTGATGCCTTGTAAGACCGTTGGTAAGTCCAGGATAGGATGTTCCATGCATAGTGCTCGGTTGTTCCAGGTTAAGTAAAAATTTAATTAAATATAAAACATGGCTGCATTTCTTAGACAATTTAAAATAGGATCTAATTCAAAGCAAGCTAATATAGTACAAAGTCATGAATATCATATGCCCATAAATAATTCAGATTGGACAATTCCAGAAGAAAAAAAGAACATATTTATAGAATAGGCCCTTTAGATTTCAAAACCGCTTTATCAGTTAAAACTCATGAAGAAACAATATCTATTCAAGAAGAATATCAATCAATTCCATTATTAAATCATAGTACAATTCAAAATATTTAAGTAAAGGATATCGATATATTCATATAGGTTTAATCCAAATTGCTGTAAAACCTTTATTCCATTTAGGAGTAGATGCTCCAATATATTTAGCATTAAGAGACACAAGACTCAAACGATATAAAACATCTTTACTCTCTATGATTCAAACAAATGTTTGTAATGGACCCATATATTTTAACTGTGCTCCAAATTTTTCAATAGATCTAACTGACCCACATATTCTGAATTCAGTCATATTAGATATTCATTTACAAGGAAATGAATTTGAAAAACACACAAAGAATTTTGCAATAATATATAGAATATATTATAGACCTTTATCATCACATTTAAATCCCAAATTTATAATGACTCCAACACTTAAGGAAGAAACAACTTTATTACAAGTAGATGCAGATAGACCAACAACTTATACACCAAAAAGATTAAAATGGAATGAAATAACAATACCAAGTGAATTTGAAATAAAAAATCCACAAATAGCAAGAAATATAGAACAAACTACTGCAGAAGATATTATAGAAAAACCTAATGGAAATACTTTAATAAGATTCGCTTCATTAAGAGAAAGACCTGGTTCAAGTTACTCATGGTTACCAGCTAGACATTCAAATTATGAATCCACTGAAATAAATTTTCCCATAGAAAATACTTCAACCTTTAAATATAAAACCCCAGTTCCAGAAGTAATAAATCAAAATCAAAATCAAACAGAATATTCTCCAACACATTCACAAATGAGAGGAGAAATAAATGTTATAAGTAAACCTTATATAATAAATCATAAATATCTACAAGAAGATTTTGAAGATGAAGAAAATACAGACAAAAGAATTTGGTTCTTTCAACTAGAATCTGAATACAAGAATAAATTAATTATAGAATGGAAAAATGAATTAGATAAACAAAAATTTGATTTTCCTTTCTTTACATGGTTAACATTTTATATGTCAAAATTAGGAATAAATGATATATATAATACAACTCAAATAAATGTTCAAACTAATTTATATAAAAAATGGAAGTTAAAAGACGACCAAATTATAACGTCAATACATCCTCCATTACAAGAAGTAAAAATAAATATAGGACAAGGAGATATAATAGCCTCACCTTTTAAAAAGGGTAGGGAAGCTGAATCAAGTACAAATAATACACTAAATTTAGAAGATATTAAAAAAGTATACCAACAGAATAATTATACAAATCAAATTCTTCATACAATTTCCCAACATATAGAAATATTAAATACAAAAATAGATACATTAAAGAAACCAGATTTAAAGTTTCCAAATGATATTTCAGCACCACATTTTCAACCTAGAAGTTTGACAAAAGAAAAGGAACAAGATTTAGTACAAAATATTAATAATCAAAAGATAAATGCTACAGACAATATATTAAATAAAATATCTCACGCATTACAAAACTTAAGAGAAGTAAAACCTTCAACACCTAAAACAAATACTTTAAATCAAATTATAGAAAACAATTTAACTGAGGAATTCAAAAATTCAAGTGAAGAATCAATAAATTCAGATCTAGAAGAAAATATAATATTACCTATAGAAACTCAATTTGAAGAAGAAGGAGATAATCAATTAAATAGAATAAGAAGAAGAAGGATAAATGATAATACCAATAAAAATTGGAGAATGGTAAGTACAAAAAATTATTATCCAAGACCTAGTCCTCCGGATATTCAATACGAAGAAAGATCAAAATTTCGTACCACTAAATATGATGGAGATTCAATTTATGAATGGAATATAGATGGAAAAGCTGAATATGAAGTATTAAATAATTTGCAAGAAATGGGAATGGCTAGACTTGCTTATAAAATTAAAAATATTCAAGAAAGAAATATTGCAACATTATTAGTTTCAGGATTCACTGGACAATTAAAAAATTGGTGGGATAATGCTCTAACATTACAGGATAAATTATCAATATTAGAACATACCCAAGAAATTGAAGATGATCAAGGAAATATTCAAATACAATCAGATGCTGCAGAATTCCTAATAGTAACAATAGTAATGTATTTCATAGGAAATCCAAAAGAAGAATTGAATTCTAATAAAACATTTTTAACAAATTTAAGATGTCCTACATTATCAGACTTTAGATGGTATAAAGATATGTTTTTAACAAATGTATTAAGAAGACCAGATTGTAATGCTTCATTCTGGAAAGAAAGATTCATAACAGGATTACCAAGTTTATTCTCACAAAGAATAATAGATAGTTTACAAAAAGAAATGGGAACAGATGTAATCTCATTTGAGAATATTACTTTTGGACAATTATTTGCATTTGTTAAAAAAGAAGGATTAATGTTATGTTCAGAATTAAGATTACAAATAAAATATGGTTCTAAAACCAAGGAAGTAGGATCATTTTGTGATGCATTTGGAATTAAAAGAATTAAATCACCCTCAGCATACAAAAAGAAAGTTAAAAAATATAATAAAAATTTAAAATATAAAAGACCTAAAGAAGATAAACCAGAAAGAAAGAGAAAGTTTATTAAAAGAAAAATTGTTTGTTATAAATGTGGAAAAATAGGTCATAAAGCAAACAAATGTAAATTGAAAGAAAAAATTACAGAAATATGTGCAGACGAAGAAGAAATTAAAAATAAATTAATAAATTTATTGATAAATGAAAAAGATCCAAGTACTGAAGAAGATTATTATGATGATATATCTAGTTCAGAAAGTGAAGAAAATTGTAATTGTATTAATACTCCAAAGTATATAAATGTAATAACTAAAAAAGAAGATAAAGAATTTTTATTAGATATGATAGAAAAGATAGAAGATCCAATAGCTAAAAAGGAATATTTAGAAAGATTAAAAAGTTTAATCATTCAAGAAGATAAAATGCCAAAAATAATAGAACCTTTTAGTATCTCGAAATTAATAGATAAATATCCAAATATAAACATAATGAAAAAAGAAACTACCAAAGATCTTCAAACAGAAATTAATAATCTAAAAATACAAGTAAAACAGTTACAAAAAGAGATTATAGAATTAAAAACAAAAGATTTAGAAATAGAAGCAAAATTAACATTATTAGAAGACCAGCCTTCAACTTCTAATTCAAAAACAGAAGAAATAAATATATCAGAAAAACCTACAAATGAACTTCAATATATAAATATTATAGAAAGAATGACATTCCAAAAATGGTTTGCTTTAGTAACTATTACAGTTGAAGATTTTAAAGAAACATATGTAGCTCTAATAGATAGTGGAGCGGATACAAGTTGTATTAAAGAAGGAATAATTCCTACTAAATTTTGTGAAAAAACAAAAGAAACATTAATGGCAGCAAATGGAGAAAATTTACAAGTAACACATAAATTTACAAAAGGATCAATATGTAATAATGAATATTGCATTAGACATAATTTTATAATTGTAAAAAATATAAATCGTGATGTAATATTAGGAACACCCTTTTTAATTCAAATATATCCATTTTTTGTAAGTCATGAAGGAATTTCAATAAATATAATGGGAAAAACGATTATATTTAGATTTTTAACCCCAGTAAAACAAAGAGAAATACATATATTACAAACCTCTTCTATTTATAAAACAATAAATAGTATTACTAAAGTACAACAACAAATAAATTATATAAAAGAAGAGAAATCTTATTTAAAAATTGAGGAACAATTAAAAGAAGAAAAGGTACAAAAAAGAATTTTAGAAATAGAAAAACTATTACAACACGAAATATGTGCTGATATTCCTAATGCTTTTTGGGATAGAAAACAACATATGGTAGAATTACCCTATGAAACAGGATTCAATGAAAAAAATATTCCAACAAAGGCTAGACCTATACAAATGAATTTTGAATTACTAGAATTTTGTAAAAAAGAAATAAAAGCATTAATGGATAAAAAATTAATAACCCCTTCTAAATCACCATGGAGTTGTGCTGCATTTTATGTCATGAATCAAGCAGAAAAAGAACGAGGAGTTCCAAGATTAGTAATAAATTATAAACCATTAAATAAAGTATTACAATGGATTAGATATCCTATTCCCAATAAAAAAGATTTGCTTAATAGATTATTTAAAGCAAAGATATTTTCAAAATTTGATTTAAAATCAGGATATTGGCAGATATTAATAAATCCAAAAGATAGATACAAAACAGCATTCACAACACCTTTTGGACATTATGAGTGGAATGTAATGCCATTTGGATTAAAAAATGCACCATCAGAATTTCAAAATATAATGAATGACATTTTCAATCCTTATAGTTCATTTAGTATAGTTTATATTGATGATGTATTAATATTTTCTGAATCATTAGAACAGCATTTTAAACATTTGAATATATTCTTAAAAATAGTTAAGAAAAATGGATTAGTAGTTTCTGCACCAAAAATGAAATTATTCCAAACAAAAATAAGATTTTTAGGACATGACATATACCAAGGAACAATAAAACCAATCAATAGAGCTCTAGAATTCATTACTAAATTTCCAGATGAAATAAAAGATAAAAATCAATTACAAAGATTTTTAGGATGCTTAAATTATGTAGCAGATTTCTTTCCCAAATTAAGACAAGAATGCTCTATATTATTTAATAGATTAAAGAAAAATCCAAAGCCATGGACAGAAGAACATACTCAAAAAATAAAATATTTAAAAGAGAAAATTAAATCCTTGCCGTGTTTATGTTTACCACATCCTAAAGCATTCATGATAGTTGAAACAGATGCATCAGAATTAGGATATGGGGGAATATTAAAACAAAAATTAGAAGAGTCAAAAGAAGAGTTAGTTAGATTTCATTCAGGAACCTGGTCTGATCCTCAAAAGAATTATTCAACTATTAAAAAAGAAATTTTATCAATAGTTTTATGTATATCAAAATTTCAAGATGATTTATATAACAAGAAATTTTTAATAAGAATAGACTGTAAATCTGCAAAAGAGATTTTACAAAAAGATGTTCAAAATATAGTTTCAAAACAAATATTTGCTAGATGGCAAGCTATTTTATCTGTTTTTGACTTTGATATAGAATTCATTAAAGGAGAAAATAATTCATTACCAGATTTTCTTACTAGAGAATTTTTACAAGGACATGGATCGTGAATTGATGGCTCAAAGAACAGATCGAGAATATACCAATTATTTGAGAGCTCTGATATTGGATTCATATAAATATCTACAAGAAGATTTTGAAGATGAAGAAAATACAGACAAAAGAATTTGGTTCTTTCAACTAGAATCTGAATACAAGAATAAATTAATTATAGAATGGAAAAATGAATTAGATAAACAAAAATTTGATTTTCCTTTCTTTACATGGTTAACATTTTATATGTCAAAATTAGGAATAAATGATATATATAATACAACTCAAATAAATGTTCAAACTAATTTATATAAAAAATGGAAGCTAAAAGACGACCAAATTATAACGTCAATACATCCTCCATTACAAGAAGTAAAAATAAATATAGGACAAGGAGATATAATAGCCTCACCTTTTAAAAATGGTAGGGAAGCTGAATCAAGTACAAATAATACACTAAATTTAGAAGATATTAAAAAAGTATACCAACAGAATAATTATACAAATCAAATTCTTCATACAATTTCCCAACATATAGAAATATTAAATACAAAAATAGATACATTAAAGAAACCAGATTTAAAGTTTCCAAATGATATTTCAGCACCACATTTTCAACCTAGAAGTTTGACAAAAGAAAAGGAACAAGATTTAGTACAAAATATTAATAATCAAAAGATAAATGCTACAGACAATATATTAAATAAAATATCTCACGCATTACAAAACTTAACAGAAGTAAAACCTTCAACACCTAAAATAAATACTTTAGATCAAATTATAGAAAACAATTTAACTGAGGAATTCGAAAATTCAAGTGAAGAATCAATAAATTCAGATCTAGAAGAAAATATAATATTACCTATAGAAACTCAATTTGAAGAAGAAGGAGATAATCAATTAAATAGAATAAGAAGAAGAAGGATAAATGATAATACCAATAAAAATTGGAGAATGGTAAGTACAAAAAATTATTATCCAAGACCTAGTCCTCCGGATATTCAATACGAAGAAAGATCAAAATTTCGTACCACTAAATATGATGGAGATTCAATTTATGAATGGAATATAGATGGAAAAGCTGAATATGAAGTATTAAATATTTTGCAAGAAATGGGAATGGCTAGACTTGCTTATAAAATTAAAAATATTCAAGAAAGAAATATTGCAACATTATTAGTTTCAGGATTCCAAGAAGATTTTGAAAATTTTGGAATAAAAATATTCCAGGATTCCAAGAATTTGCCGCTACATTGGATTACAAAGGAGGCAGGGAGGAAAATTGGAAGCATCTTCCCAGGAGTAAAAGAGATAATCATCCCGGGCCCCGGGAGGGGGGGACGGGGGAGGGAGTAAAGAGGGGAGACATGTTAGAATCCTTGCTGAAATTGACTTAAACATGGCTTTACTATGGTGAACCACAATTAAATCTAATGGCAAAATGAGATGGGTGGATTTTAAATATGAGAAAGGCCCTGATTTCTACTTTTGTTGTGGAAAACTTGGTCATAATTAGAAAAATTGCAACATTAAAGGAACAAAGATGAACTGCATGACACAATTTGGAAATTATATGAGGACAAGTTTCCCTAGAAGTCTGAATAGGAAAAATTAGAATGGGAAAGAATATAACCATGAAGAGAAGCAAACGAATAAAAACCAAGATAATAGAGGAGAGAAAAGATTCAAGCAAAACTTATTCCTAACTTACATAGAAGGATTTCATAGGACTAATGATGGGGGAAATGGGACTTAAAGACTATGAAGGAACAAATGAACAGGGAATCATAAAGATAATTAAAGGTGATTAGATAACTAAAGAAGATGAGGATAATAGCAATAGGAAAGGGGCCACAACCAGTGCAAGTGAGATTAAGAATAAGACCGAAGGGAGAAAAAAATAGTATAATTGAACACGCTATAGATACAAATAAGAATGAGGACACTAGTGTCAAAAGAGTTAATAAACTATAGAATCTAGATCATGATTTAATGTGGATAGAGGGGAACCAGGGATTGGAAACTGTCATGGGAACTGATGGAACTCCAAGAAACAAGGTAAATAATGTGATAGGTGTGGAGATAGGAAAAAGTAGGAAGGAAAGGCATATAAGTAATACAAAAAATAGGAGATGGGTCAAAAAATAATAATAGTTGTAAAAGGCTAGTGTAGGAAGTAGGAAGAAGGAAACCATTGCAGGATATCACTAACCTGTGAGAGAGGGGGAAACCTAGTAAGAGAAAAGTCAATCTAATTGATGAACAAGATGATAGAATGAGAGGGGAGAAAAGGTATCTAAAAAAGTACAAAACTGCTGATTTGTGTGATACTATTATGGAGTTGATTTAGGTGGTGGAACTCCATCTTAATGGGGATTCAATTCTCAATGAGAGTTTTTGTGTGAAATTATTTAAGTGTTGGGAGCCCCTTGACAATTTTCCATCTCAAAGAGGCTATGAAACTCCACTTCCCTCTTTTAGTATTCTTTTTTGAGACAAAAAAAAAAAGAAAATTATGAATAAGGTGAAACAATTGATTAAATTTGATAATTTGTTTGTTGTTGATCCTATGGGACTATTGGGGGTCCAGCAGTTTTTTGGAACAATAATCTTACTATGAAGAAGGTTCTATTTACTAGTTTTACCATTGAACTGCTTCTTGTTGATCTTAAATGTAAAGTTGTCTGGTGGTATATATGTGTGTATACTAGTGCAAATGATCAAATGAGGAGTGAACAGTTTAAGGTTTTAACAAGAAGGAAACACCTTTAGGGAGAATATTGGGCAATAATAGGGGATATGGGCGACATTATTTCAAATAAGGAAAAATGGGAGAGATGGAGGGGGAGATATGAGGATAGTTTTAAAGATTTTAGAAATTTTATCAATACTAATGAACTCATAGACATTGGATCAGAAGAAGTTCCTTGTACTTGGTGTAATAACTGGGACAAAGAGGAGGAAATCAAAGAGAGATTAGATAGAGTCCTGGGGTTCAAAAATTGGTTTGCTAAATTTAACAAAGCTATCAATTGTTACATCACTAATGAAGCCTCTGATCATTGCATACTATTGTTATATACTAATCTAGAGGGTAAAAATGAAAAAAAAAAGATTCATATTTGATAGCAAAATAGCTCATGCATGAAGATGTAGAAAAAGTGGTTAAGCAAAGTTAGGAAGCTAATCAAAAGGGGTCCAGACTTTTTAAAATCCACTTAAAAATTAAAAATTGTAGAATGGCCCTTTTGAATTGGAACAAAACTTTGAATAGTAATATAGGTAAATTGATAAATCAAATCAAAAAGGAGATAAGGGATATGAATAAGGGAAATACTCCTGGAAAGAGGATCAAGTTGATTGGGCCATATAGAAGAAGCCTACAAGATGGAAGAGTTGCATAGGAGTCAAAAAGTCATAATTAAATGATTAAAAGAAGAAGACAAAAATACAAGTTACTTTCATGCCACAGTTGTAAATAAGAGGAAAAAGAACAAGATCAAAGCTCTAATGAACAGTGAGGGAAATTGGTGCAAAGATGAAGAGGAAATGAGTGATGCAGTTACTGAATATTTCCAATAGATCTTCACATTAAGAAAACTAGAGGAGTTCTCTAGTATTTCGAATGGTATCCCATAGTACATTATAGAGGAAATTAACATCAAGCTAATAGGACTAGTGGTAGAGCAAGAAATCAAAGATGTACTATTTTCCATGCACCCAAACCTTTTTTCAAAAATTTTGGCATGTGGTTAAAACGGATTTGATTAGTGCTATATTCATAGTTTCTTCACTCTAGTTACCTTCTAAAATCTATAAATAAGACTCTCATTAGTTTAATCCCAAAGATTGACTCACCTACTTTGAACACCTCGTTTAGACCAATATGCCTTTGCAACATCACTTATAAAATCATTTCAAAAATCTTGGTTAATAGGTTAAAAAAAACTCAATGCTTGCATTAGCCCAACTCAATTTGCTTTTGTTCCTAGGATGCAAATATTTGACAATGATCTTGTTGCCCATGAGTATATTCATTTTTTAAATAACAAAAGGTTCGATAAAGATGGTTTTATAGCCATTAAATTGGGTGTATCTAAAGCTTATGATAGGCTAGAGTGGATGCTATTGACTAATGTTATGCAAAAATTGGGTTTCTGCTCTCAATGGGTTAATTGGGTCATGGAATGCATTCCTAGTGTTTCCTATTCTATTAATATAAATGGCAAGAAGAGGGGGATACATTAGACCTACCAAAAGTATTAGGCAAGGAGACCCCTTATCTCCTTACTTTTTCCTAGTTTGTGCTGAAGGCTTCTCCTCATTGCTAAACAGAACCATGGAACAAATGAGCTTCTCCTCATTGTGTTATACGGGGTTATGGTTATCGAAAATGGGTAAAATGTTTGGACTTGATATTGGAAATGTTTTTTATGATTGGAGTTGTCAAAATTTGGGTTTGCTTGCAGGGAGTTTTGTCCAATTATATGAAGAAACTCTATCAAATTTTTTTCAAAATCTTGTCCACAATTACAATTTTATCCCCAAAAATTTTTGGTTTGGTCGAAAAATGCAAAAGTTCAAACCATTAGTATTTAATTTCCCTTTTTGAAATAAATATATATAACTTGAAATTTTCAATTTCATATTTGGCTTGGAAAAAATTATTGTGATTAGGATTTTTGCATGTTTAGAAAGTATATCTAGCAAAATAGGGAAAATTAAATTTTTGCTTGTTGAATTAGATTTCTTGCTTTATTTAATTTTACAAGTAAATGATTGATATAGTTGATAAAGTTATCCTCTTCCTATGTTTATTTTATTGAGGGATAAAAAAAGAGAGAAAATAAAGAATCATTCTACTCTGATGATTTAGGTATTGAGTAATCAAGGGTTAGTATCTACCAATGTTAACTTTCACATAAAAAGATATTTGAATTAAGAGTATGCAAAATAACTCGAATAAGTGAAGTGTTGAGTTTCGAAGAATCTTCATCTAAAAATGTCAATCTTCATATTAAAAAATATTTTCACAATTTCATGAAGCTAGTAAAAAAAAGAGAGAGAGAAAATAAATCCCCCTTTAAAGTATTATTTGAAGAAAAGTAATATGGAAGAGAAAGAGAAAAAACTATATGATTTGTTTACTTTGTGCAATTTAGTTAGGCTGAAATATTAAATTTGATGTATTAAAATTAGAGTATAATTATCTCTCTTTTACGTGACATTATGAGTATTTAAGATAATTTGAATGATTGCATAATGATGGTTTACCAAGTCTTGAGAGGAATTGAATTTTTAGGTTCCAAATAATTTATTTCAAGCATTTGAATTATTGTTGGTTGATTTTTCCTATTCTTTGAGGACAAGCAATGACTTAAGTGTGAGGGAATTTGATAAGAGATTATTTTGCATATTTTAAAGTGTATTTATTTGCTTACTTTTCGTGTAAAATTAGGATTTTTTGGGATGAAACTTGCTCTATAAACTATTATTTTTATAAGTTCCATTGTATAACCAAATATTGCATTTAAGCAATTTAATGTGCAAAACTTGTTACTTTTGTAGGTTTTAATCAATTCAGATGGAGAATAATTCAAGTTACATATATGATGAGATTCAAAGATGAATTGGAAAGGATTAACTGAACAAAAGCAATTTTTTGAGCAAGAAACGCTACCCTATAATGCTAGTGAAGTCAAGTTACACTCCACATTTCCAGCTAAAGTAGAAAAACAAATGATACAAGGAAGCCCGCCTTACCCCGCCTAACCTTTTGTCCAGTCTTTTTCATAAATTTTCCAGCTTATTTCCAACATAAATTTCAGTTGTGACTGCTCAAGAAACCATAGAGGAGTGTGAAAGAAGTTTTATGTCATCTCAAAGAAGACTTTTTGATCTCTTTAACACCTATATAATGCAAGATCAAAGAAGAAAAAAAGGGAGTTTTAGTTTCTCATAGGAACATTAGAGAGAAAATAGTGAGGTTTTTTAAGTAGCAAGAAAGAGTCTTTGCATTGGAACTTGAAGAACAAGTGTAAAAGTGAAACTTGAAGAGTTTGATTCATCCTTTGAATAAGATTTCTTCTACTTTTACTCTTTACTTCCTTGTTTTATTCATGTTCTTGTGTAAAAGTTTCATGAGATCTAACATGCTTGATTTTATGTCTAGCTAATCTCTTTGTATTCAAGGGTAAAGATGAACTTATAATTTCTTGAATATATGATAACTTGAGTTGATTCTTGACTATCTTATGAACTTGTTAGCTCATATATTTGTATGTCATATTTGTAGTTGATTAATCACCAACTATAAATCATCCAAGCATGTGTTAGTGCATTTAACTTGTCTTGCATGTGTAGTTCAAGATAATGACCTCTAGATTACATCTTCACATTAGTAGGAGATGGATTTAGATGGATTGAGACTTGTAACTTCATTGAGTTTTATGACCTTGTGCTAAGTAATTTATCATTCAAATAGATAAAGATTTAGTATAAGCATATTTATTTAATTGTGAAAGAAATATACAAATGAATTTGGAAGCTGCTTCCTTAACAAGTCACGAGTTAATGGTCTAATCAACCAAGTTAATCATGATTTCTTAAACTGTATAGGATTCACAAACCCTAGGATAATCTTTCAACTACTTGAAACCTTAATTGACCATCACTTTAATTAGTTAAATTATAGTATTATCTACTTTGGAACTTTTGATTGTTTAAATAATAAAGTAAGTTTAAAAGCCTTAGTAATTAACCAATTTCCTGTGGGATCGAGTCTAATTATCACTATTTCGTTTTACCCATATACTTACGGAAAATGAAGCTAATTGGGTTTAATTTGATTGATAATCAGGAATTTATAACTTGAAATCCTAAACTAACTTGTAGATACAATTTTATATCTAAAGCAAGTTTGAAAGAGTCAAAACTCTAAAATTTTGTCTTTCAGACAAAAACAAAAAGAAAAGAAAACTGGGCCATGCTTAACCCATCGCAGGGGGAGCAAATATACCAGTTTGCACTAAATTGACCCAACTCAACTTTCCTTTTATGCGCGCGAACCCACCACAAGCCTAACAAATGCTAAGTATTATAAATTGATTGAAACTCTCTTTGGTTTTCCAATATGGGATTAAATATGTTGAAATACAAAACTATTTACATCAGTCTCCCACCTATTTCAAAAAATTTTGGACAAAAGAGTAAAGATTTTCTGGATTTGTTTGGGCTTAATGCAATTAGTTTGGTATCTTTTAGACTATGAATTAAACTTAGATTGATAAAACAGTACTACAGAATTATTAGTGAAATATAAATTTCTCTGAGCCAACAACTTATGTTGTATGACAAAGATTTTATCAATCATATTGCAACCCACAATTTACTGTTCAACGCGAATTTGTGCATTTAGGCCATGTGCCTGCCTGATTATTCATGAGAGTTATAAAGATTCGGCCAAGAAATCTTATAAGAACGACCTTATTCCACTCTCAAATAGGTGAATTCATCAAGTATATACTGTTTTAAATACACCACCCTAAAGGAATATGAATTTAATAAAAGTTTTAAAATCAATCTCACAATTATTAGCAATCAAAGCATTCATCTCAGAAGGGACTTAAATTTTACAGTCAATATTGAGCTGTTATTACCCATGTGAACCTATTTCATGGAATCTCTAATCACATAGGTTGGTTACCATCTCTACTGACAACTTATTGACTTAAGTTCCATTTCCCTTGTAGTTTGAAGAACTAATTTTCTTTTCTACAAGTTTAGTTAAAGGATCGGCCAAGTTCAACTCTGATTTCACATAATCAATGCATCTCTAAATAGCTGCTTTGCGATACCATGTCTCAATTTCATGTGACAACTTTTATAATTATAGGAATTTTTTTTGGCAATAGCAATCGGTACTTGACAATCATAGTATATGGACACATAGGCAATAGATCCTTAGTGAAGAAAATTAGCTCAGGAATTTCTCAGCCAATCTGTCGCAGAACTTGTCAATTCCAGAATTATAAACTCTAATTCCATAGTTGATCTTGCAATGATTGTCTGTAGGCTAATTTCTATGCTATTGAACCACCATCAAGGGTGAATACATAACCACTAGTAAATTTTGTCTCATTAGGATTAGAGATCCAATTAGCATCAGTATTGAAACTAACATTTCTTCTATAGAGCTATCTAGCCTTGAAAAATCAATTGGAAAAAATTCACAAACATGACTACTTATTACTTGATCATCTCTAAGAATCCTTCTAAAGCTGGGAAGGGCGATGATTGTTCATCATCTCTGGGAAGAGAATCAAGTGTGGAAGTACGAGGACTCGAAAAAAAATTTATTTTATATTTTATATTTTATTTTATTTCTTTGAATGCGTTTTCTTTACTTTAAATTATTGCCTTAATTTTCTAGATATTTTTATAAGTGAGTCAAGTTTTTAAATTATTTTCCTTGTTTAAGTTAGTATAGGTTAAGTTCGTAATGCATTATGGAAGTAGGACCCACTAGTGAGGTGCGTGCGATAAATTTTTGAAGATTAGAAGGAGTTTTGTGCAATGGGAGATTATTTTATAAGGTGTTAAGGGATAATTAGAGGTTGGCTAGATATTTTAGCCTTTGGAAGACATAGAAATGAGGATTAACCATAGCAAACCACTTGTCACAAAAGTCATGGTCCTTTGACGTTTACTAAGACTTTCTTAACCCTTTAATCAACAAAAAAAATTGGCCAAAAATCCTATCACCTTTCATCTTCCTTTGGCTGAAATTTTGAGTGAGGAAAAGAGAGAAAAACTTTAACTTCCAACTTCCAATCTTGCTTGAATCTTGAGTTTTAACCATTAATCTTGCAAACTACTCCATAAAAGGTGACATCTAAGGAAGATTAAGGGTTTTGGTGGAGTGATTTGGAAAAAAGAAGCACTTGATTTTGTGAGGACCCGTATTTTTATTTTAATTTAGTCAATTTTATAATTATTTGCCTTAGTGTTATTTAATTTTACTATTTTTGCATGAATTTTTCTTAAATTAAGCTTTTATCGCGCGCGCATCGTAAGTTTCTCGAAAGTCGCACCGACACGACTAATTGGAGATTTGAAGATTTAATACTAAGTTAATATGTGTGAGCAATTGTAGTACTAGAGGAACTACCTTGGAGGGTTAGTAGTTAAGTGTATCAAACAAGAAAGAAAGTGGTAGTGCAAGGCACTATTGAGCTACTATTGAAAGTTGACTTTTGCACAAAACTTATGGCTAGCCTTTCTTCATTTTCCCTCCACAAAATCAAAACACAAACACTCCCTCACCATCTCCCTCTCTCGGTTGAACCAAGGAAGAAAAGGGGGAAGAGAAAAGCTTCGTCTTTTGCTCCAATCTTGCTTGTTCTTCATCAACCAACCCACAAATCATTTGGATTCTCGCTCTAGCTTGAAGGAATGTGCAACTTTGTGGTGTTTCTTGGTGAAGTAGTAGTGAAAAGGCTTGCATTTAACTAGGATTTAGAGCTTGAAGAGGTAATCACTTCATCCACCTTTAATCTTTCAAATTTCACCAAGTATAGAGGTTGAATTTCATGTGTTTGAAACCCTAATCAAGAATCTAGGCTAGAGGACTTGAGGAACTTTTATTTCTTGCTTTGTATCCTAGGCTAGTGGTCTTGAGGTGGCCTTTAGGTAGCTGACTTGAGGTCCTTTTACTTGATTGTTGTTGTTTATGTGATGAGGGACTTGATATGGGCTTGATAAGAGGAGAGGAAGTTGGCGAAAAACTCTTGAGAGAGCTGGCCGAAATTTCTGTTTTGTTGTCTTGCTTGGAGTTCAAATTTTTGTTGATTATATGGCTGCTAAATTGCTTGTTATATGCTATGTTTTCAGAACCGAACCGGGTATCGACTCGGTCGAACTCAGGGGTCAGGGGTCAATGGGTTCAACCGGGTTCGATCGGGGTTGAACCGGATGACGTCATAAATAAAAATTATTTAAAAATTAAAATATTATATGTAAAATACCTAATAACATATTAATATTAATAAAGGTGTATTCATATATATTTGATGTTTCAAATATATTTAACAAGAAAAAACAAAGAAATTAGAACAATTAAGTAGCAATTTATATTATTTAATGAGCATTAACAAGTTTAGAATTCAAATTATAGACTTAATTGAAAAATAACACCAAACTTTAAGACAACGTTTATAAAGTATGAAATATTTGAGGTATATTAAAAAAATTTTAACAACCTAGGGATCAAAATATAATATTAAAAATATTTTGACCTTTCAAAAAAAAGTAAAAAAAAAAAGAGATTCTTTCATCATGGCTCAAAATCTCTGAATACGTTTCCCTCCCGTTATCTGAGGACAAAAGTCAAAAAAGGCTGCTCATGAAAACGACGGTGATAACAAGCCCGGTTCTTATTTTCCGGTCAAACCGGGTCAAACCCGGTTTTTGACCAGGTTTGACCGAATTTTTAATATTTCGATTTTTAAAGTTAACTCGGACTGGACAAGTGGCCGGTTTCCGGTTCGACCGGTCGGACTGGCCGGTCCGGTCTGAGTTTGAAAATAGAGGTTATATGTTGTATTATGTGTATGGAAATTGGCTTTCACAAATCACTTCAATTGGTTGCATAAAACTTGAGTTTTATGAAAGGTAGTAATCTGGAAATTTGCTGCCAGGGTAGCCGAACAGTAATTCTTTGTTTGAGCATAAATCTTTGCACAAAAGTCAAAATCGAGCGCTGTTTGTGGCATTTGAAACTAGACACCAAGGGTTTTCAAACGGTGTAAAATTCCCCTGCTGATTCGTTTTGAGTGAGCCGTAGCAAATTGGCAAAGTGGACTGACTTGTTTTACCTGTTTATTCGAGAGAAATTGGGAAACTGTATCTTGTGGCTCAATTTCATCTCACTTGTGATAGGAGTTTGAAAACGATGTCTTCTAATGATTTAAAGAATTTTGAAATCATTCTCAATTTGGACTTTTGTAGAGTTAGATATGGTCTGATTTTTTCAAAACTACGTCAAAGCTGAAAACTGGAAAATTGTTGAACAGGTTGTGAAATCCAGCCATCTTCAAACTGTTGTATCTTGTTGTTCAAAAATCCAAATTCAGTTCCGCTTGTTGTGTTTGAAACTTTACTTGAAACTCTTGCTGTGTTATAAATTTCAAAGGTTAATTCAACAATTTTGAATTTTGTCGAATTTCCAAACTTTGCTGAAAAATAAGAACTAATTTTGCCCTGTCTTCATGAAACAGCAACTTTGAACGGAGATTTGAATGGTTTATGGTTGGAATCTGGGAAAAGTGTATTCTGGAAAGTTTTAGTACTATAAATATAGTTTTGAACGGCATAAAGCTTTCAATTTTTAGACTTACCAAACTCAAGATCTGATTTTCCAAGTTTTGTCATGTAAAGCTGAAATTTTTTGATTTCTTAAGAAATGAACTTTTATGAACTTTCCCCTTTCTTTTTGAGATTGATAGTCCGTTTTAAACTTAATTTCATGGATAATACAAGTTTCCCTTGTGACTTTAAATTTTCATTTTTGAATCTTGATTTTCAATAGATTAAAGCTCTTTTGAGACGTTGTCCTAAGTTTAAATAAATGCATTTTCTTTCTTGAATGTTAAATAGTCTAGAGTATATGTGAGTGATAGTTGGTCACTATTTTCTCAGGTACTCAAGGGGGTTTCGAAGGGGATCCCGGTATGGACAATTGAAGGACCTTAATTGCTCACTTACTTTTGACTTGATGAGTGCCAAGTGCATGAATTGTTGTATCTACTTGATTGATCTTGCTTATATACGTGAACATGACTTGACGAGGTGAGTGTGTACTTTATCGCACTCGCTCTTCTTTACTTGACTTATTTGAACTTGACTAGTATTGAACTTGAACTTGAATGTCGTTTGGAGTGAACCTCGTCGACAAATTATACTTGTACTTGTGGGGACGCCTAAAACTCATTGGCTAACTTTGCGACTCGAGCCAACATGGGCTTGGTCGAGAAGCTTGGTGAACCATGAGAAAAATATCAAAGCTTGATCTTTTGAGATCTTGCTTAGCATACTCGAGTAGTATTGCCTTTTCTATTTGACGTGCGGGCCTGGTAGGGAGTGTAACGGTGGACGGAATTTGGTGAAAGTGGAGTGTACGAATTTGGTACTTGCTCGATTGACGGAAAGTCAACGTGGGATATTTGAATCAAGGCCTTGGCCAAACTGTGTGGAGTTAGTTCCTGAGAGTTTCCGTATCCTTATTGATTGTGTTTTATTTTCCCTTATGAATAACTTGAATTTTATGGCCATTTCTTTTGTATAAGTTTTATTGCTACTTGAACTTATTTGTTTGTATGCTTTTCTTGGCCTCATTGAGTGTTAGCTCACCCCCGTAGTTTGTTTTCCTTAACAGGAGCTCGGATGGAAAGATTTTTGGAGAAACTGACTTGATTACCTTTTGATTGGAATTTGGATGTAAATGTTTAGTCAACTTTGGAAGGTTGTATTTTGGAGTAAATTTGATGTACCTTTTGAGAAATTTGTGATATAAGACTTGAATGATTATATAAGGAAGCGACTTTTCTTTATTTTGATTTTATTATTGGTTGATTACCTTTAAATTTAAATTTGACTCGTATTGAGCCCTGCGCGAGAGTTAGGCAAGCGGCCCGCCGATACCCTAGGGTTCGCCCTAAGGAGAAGTGGAGTCGTCACAGTTGGTTTCAGATCCTAGGTTTAGAGATTTATTTGGGAGATGTTTTAGAGGCTTTACTCTTGAAAATAGGAATGAGATAACTTAGTTATGCCTTAAATTGATGTTTGAGTGAATTAATGACTTTAACTTTCTAACCTCGAGTTTTGTGGTTGTTTTGTAGGAATGGAGAACGGTAATGGAGGTCAGGCGGCTAATGGTAACGGAGATGCTAACGGTCATGTGGAACCTCTTAGGTCTATTCGATATCGAGTACTTGGTGGAGGATCTCATGTCTGATACTCACATTTTTCTAGGTTTCCTCGTTGTCCCTGTAGGGAGATGCATGCTTACCCTAATGATCTAGTGCTGCTGTCTATTGATGATGAGCGCCGACAGCTATTGATTTCTAATAGGGCACTACTTGAGCAGGTTGAGGAGCTGAGGGCTATAGTGGAGGCCCAGGGTGCTAGGATCTTAGAGCTTGAGGGGACAGTGATTGATGAGTAGGTTGTGGCCGCTCGTGACCAGGTTCAGAGGACTAGGGCTTGACTGGTTAGAGTAGTCGAGGAGGTCAAGGAGCGGGCCGCTGGAATTTTAGCTGACACCACCATGCTGATAGATGAAGTGGTAGACGGAGTCGAGAGCTCGACTCATGAGGGCACTTCTGAGGAGGAACCTTTTGAGGAGGATCCAGAGGAAGAGGTTCAGACTAGCGGTTCTGCTGCGAACTAGGCTAGGAATGTTGAACCTTTTGACTCTTTTGTAATTGGGATTAGTTGAGGTGGTGCTAGTTCAAAGGCCATCGTATTTTCCTTAACTGTGCGGCCTATCTTTTGAAGCACTTGAATTTACTCTTGATGTGCCCGACTTTATTGAACTATGACTCCTAATCTATGCCATGGATTATGTTTATATGCGACCATTTTGGTCTCTCCCTTATTTATTTTCGTCTTGCATGATTAAAGTATCATTTTTAGGTTACTTATGTATATTTATTTTGTGTCTATGCCTTTAGACATAATTAAGATTAATGATGATCGAAAAAATGGAAGGGGCTGAGGGCGTGGGGTTAGGCAACCCCAAACCCATGGGGATGATCAAGGATCGGCAACTGAGTCGAGTCAAGTACAAGGAAATGTAGAGGATAACCAAGTGGATACTGCCATTAACCGTATGACGGATATCTTAGAATGGTTAGTAGAGCATCAAGGTCCAGGACCTGTTAACCAATCCGGGGCTCAGGAGAGAGGGGAGGATAAAGTCTTGGAGTGATTTTTAAAATTTGCTTCGCCTAAATTCACTGGGAGACTTGATCCCGAATTAACGGAGAATTGCTCGAACGAATAACCAATATATTCGCTGCCTTACACTATACCGAGGAGAGGCAAGTGAACTTTTCAACCCTTCAATTTGAGGGTGTAGCACGTGCTTGATGGGATGTAAGAAAAGAAAAATGGGAAAGAGTGTAGACCCCTTGGATCTGGGAAAACTTTATAAGAGAGTTTAATGAGAAGTTTCTCCTACCTTTGATTCAAGAGAAACGGGAGGACGAATTCATAAAATTGAGACAGGGGGTTTCTAGCATGGCTGACTATGAGGGGAGATTCATTAAGATTTATAGGTACGCTCCAGAATTGGTGGCCACTGAAAGGAGAAGGATAAGGCGATTTGTACAAGAACTTAATGTAGAGATTCAAGAGGGGCTAGCAGCAGTCCAAATCTCTACGTTCACTGAAACCTTAGAGAAAGCGCAGAGAGTCGAAAGTGCAAGGCTGCAAGTTAGAAATTTTCATGCCAAGAAAAGGGGCACTCCTAATCAGTCTCCTGGACAAGCAAGTAAGAGTATCCCACCTCCTAAAATGGGAAGAGAAACGGGAGGAGTAAGGACTGCTGGAGCACCAAGAGGGGCTTTATCAAGGGGAGGCCATAATAGGTAAGGCCAAGCGAGAGGAATACCTCCTAGTAGACAGGCCGTGGCTCCTCAAGTTGTTTATGGCTACTGTGGTAAGTCCAACCACACGGAGAATGAATGTTGGAGGAAATCGAAAAAGTGCTTTTATTGTGACAGTGTCGAGCACCAACTCTCAAGTTATCCAAGTGTGCCGAAAGAGGGAGGTGGTACTCAACGGCCAGAGAAGTCCACCTCTAAGCAGTCTAGTGCTGGAGGGAGTCGACCTAAGGGGCCGGTTAGGGTTTACACATTGCACCATCAACAGATTCCTGATTCCACTGAGGTGGTTGAAGGTATGATTCCTATTTTTCACTGCCTAACTAAGGTTTTAATTGATTCTGGTACGACACACTCTTTTGTAAACCCTAAATTTATGAGTGGGGTAGATGTAAAACCAATTAAGTTACCTTATGATTTGGAGGTTAGAACGCCTATTGGGGATCAAAGTTTAATTACTAACATGGCATATAGAAACTGCGAGATATGAGTTAGAGAGCGAAAATTACTGGCTGATTTGATGAGTTTAACTATTAAGAGGTGTGATGTCATCTTAGGTATTGATTGGTTAGCTCGCTATCATGCTCAATTGAATTGTAAGACGAAAACGGTAGAGCTGTGTAATCCGAAAGAGGCAGTCCTAAAATTGGATGTAAGGGGTAGACTAGCCTCGTCCTACCTTATTACAGGAATTCGAGTTAGAAAAATGTTGAACAAGGGAGCTCAAAAGTATTTGGCTTTTCTTATAAATACTCTTAATGATAAAATGAGGTTAGCAAATATGCCAGTGGTTAAGGAGTATCTAGATGTTTTTCCCGAGGAACTAAAGTCTTTGCCGCCGGAAAGAGAAATAATATTTAAAATTGATGTGACTCCAAGAGTAACACCTATCTCTAAGACACCCTATAGAATGGGTCCAATTGAATTGAAAGAATTGAGATTACAATTGCAGGATCTCCTAGAGCGAGGCTTTATAAGAGAAAGTGATTCTCCGCGAGAAACTCCAGTATTATTTGTTAAAAAAAAAGATGGGAGTTTAAGGTTGTGTATAGACTACCGGGGCTTGAATGATGTTACCATTAAGAATAAGTACCCTTTACCCCATATTGATGAATTGTTTGACCAATTGCAAGGGGCGGTAGTATTCTTAAAGTTGGGCCTCAAGCAGAGTTATTATCAACTAAGGATTTTGGAAAAAGATATACCTAAAACTGCCTTTAATTACGAGATACGAGCACTTTGAGTTTGCAGTGATGCTGTTTGGGTTGACTAATGTTCCTACAGCTTTTATGGATTTAATGCACCGAATCTTTAAACCTTATCTAGATTAGTTTGTAGTGATGTTAATTGACGATATACTGTTGTATTCTAAAACTCTGGAGGATCATGAGAAACATTTGAGGATTGTCTTGCAAACCTTGAGGGAACATCAGTTGTATGCTAAGTTTAGTAAATGTGAATTTTGGTTAAAGGAAGTAACTTTCTTAGGTCATATAATCTCCAAGGAAGGAATTAAGGTAGATCCGACCAAAGTTGAAACAGTTTCTAAGTGGAAGCAACTGGAAAATCCTACTGAAATTCGAAATTTCTTAGGGTTAGCAGGGTATTACTAGAGGTTTATCAAAGATTTTTCTAAGATTACGAGACTCATGACTGAATTGACTAAGAAAAGTGGGAAGTTTATATGAAATTCTAAGTGTGAAAAAAGTTTTTAGGAGTTAAAATGACGTTTGACAAGAGTACCTGTATTAGTTTTATCTAATGAAAAGGATAGTTTTGTGGTTTATACAAATGTTTCAAAAGAAGGTTTGGGGTGCATAATGATGCAGAATGATAAGATGATTGCATATGCCTCCTGTCGCGCCCCACTTTTCGAATGATGTGTGATGGTGTGTGGTGTGTGAATAGTGGAATGTGAACGTGTGTAAAATGAAAAGTAAAACAATGAAAGGCCATGGGACTTAGGAATGCGACGATTTGGCCAAGTGAAGTTCGAAAAAGGGTTTTTTAATAAAATGGAGTCGCCACTTGGTATAGAGTTAGGGTGTACCAAGTCACCCAAAAATGATTTTTGTTTCTGAATGAAAAAAGTAAATAAACCCTTTTAGAGAACTTTTGGGTCTACGTAACCAAAAACAGGGATCGGGAGTCACATTTGACGAAGGGGAAGGCAAGGATAAAATCCAACGCACCCCTCCGACCTAGCCAATGCTAGTTGCGTGATTTAACCCTACTTTTCCTAACTTTTCTACCAAAGATATGTATTGCATGTTTTGGATTTGACTAGATGAATGCAAAAAGAAAGAAAAAATGCAAACCTAAATTCTAAAATGTCTCTTGTAAGGTTTTTGGTCCCAACCACATGAGTTGTGGCGGCCAATAAAGGAAAACCTTATAGAGGTCGATTAATGCAAATGATGGCTAAAGTGCAAGTGTGCAAGTGTATAAAAAGGTGCATGTGTGAAATTGTATGAAAAATCCAAGTGTTTGTGTGCAAGTGTATGGAATATAGTGATAAGTGCATATAGATGTAATTAAGTGCAATTTTGTGAAGTAAAAATCAAAATGAACAATAAGGAAAGGAAAAGTGATGAGGAAATGTGAATTGAAAAAAAATGAATAAGTGATAAATGAAAATGAATGAACCTAAAGGAATGCATCAGGTCGGGTATGGGAATGACTCCTAACTTTTTCGACTTCGATTTTCCCTTTGATTAGAAAGCAAAACTAGCGTGCTAAGGCTATCGAGTAGCCACACTCGCTCGTTTCCCTTATCAGAAGGGGACTCTTCAGGCAAATGTACCCTATAACTAGTATGAGGTGCAAAATCCTAAAATGAGGGGAAAAGGGGTTCAAGGAGCATGCCAAATGATAAAACTAAGAAAAATGCATGAAAATGTAGTGAGCATGCAAATATGCACTAACGAAAAGGCAATCCTAGGGTCTAGCGTTGGACTAGCCCATCTATGAATTCCTAATGAAATAATGAGCCACAACTAGCATTGGACTAGTGTGGTGACGTACATTCATTCATCACATTCATTCATGACTATGGAAAGCGATTAGACATGCCAAACACCTATAAACACATAGCACATAACAATTAGCATGCTCGACTAGATGCAAGAGCCTAATAAAGCACTTAAACACATAGCAAATAGGCACGCAACCAAACTAATGAACCTATTACATTTGCTAGCTAGGCACATGTCTTCAATAGGTCTTCATCAAGTGCTTTCCAAGCCCTATCTATTACAAGCCAAGAGGTGTACACATACCCCATAATGAATAACTTAAATAAAAGGGGGAAAGGGAAAATGGACAAGAAAGCTCGCCAAGCCCTATCTATTACAAGCCAAGAGGTGTACACATACCCCATAATGAATAACTTAAATAAAAAGCAAAGGTAAATAAAGAAAATGAAAGGAATTAAAGAAAGGCAAAGAAAGCAAAGTAGACATGCATATTCACATAACACGTAGGAGCACGTAGGAAAAATAAACTCAAGAATATAGAAGTTACCTCCCTTGCAATGGAAATCGAGTAAATGAGATATTAGCTTCAAAACAATAAAAAGGTCAAGGTACCAATTTATTTGGCAAATAATCACAAAGGATAAAAAATAAGCATGAATTTGAATCAATTAAATCATGTCGACAATTCACATTTAAGAAGTCAAGAGAAGAAAGGACCTGATTGCAAAGATTGACAAAGTTTGGGGCCGAAATTAAAGAAAAATAAAGTTTAGGGACCTATTTGAAATTAAGTTAAGGACCCAATTGAAAGAAGTTAAAAGTGTCTAGGGCCACAGAATAGTTAAGGAGAAATTCAGGGACTGATTTGCAAAATCGTTTTCTGTTTTCTTAATGGACCCAACCATTGGGCCATTTGCTTATTCGTTTGGGCCAAAACTATCTTCAGCCCGTCAAAGAAAATCCAAGAAAAACGGATGGGCTGGCTTGTTGATTGATCCAACCAAAACATCTGGGCTCCTTCCCCAAACCCAAACCGAAAGCTTAATAAAAAAAATCAGACTAACCCATCTTTTATCATTCCAGCCCAATTGAATAATGCCAGGGCTTTGGCTATCAAACCATGTCAAAATCCAATCAAAAGCTTTGAACTTTTACCTTCCTAAGCCCAACAAGAAACCCAAACAAATGTTACCAAACCCAACAAGATAAAACCCAACTAAAAATTATTAAGCTTTGATTATGCATTAAATCACAGCATTAATCTATCCAGAAATCACATAAAATATGCAAACAGAGGATTAAGCTTAAGAGGGCAAAATTAGTTCAATTTTCCAGATTTTTGGGCCATATCAGAATAAGGGGGAAGATTAAAGGGTTCCAACACAACAAAAGTAGGGATCTGATTGACAGAATTATGAACATTTTGGGGCCAAATTATGAAGTTCAGAACTTCTGGGGGTAGATTACAAGACAAAGGGAATAAGCATCAGCTTCCATTTCCGTCGAACTCATACAACAATCATCGTTCGGACATTTTTACAAACAAGTTGAGGGCGTTAGAATTTCATCAAATTTTTGCTTGAATTGAAGTTAATCAAACTCCAGAAATTGTTCAACAAATCTAGAAATTTCAGTCCATAAGGTTCGGACAATCTAAAACTATGGACAGCAAATTAAACATCAACTTCAAGCAAGCACAGAACTTCAGCAACCCAAAGCGACAAATTCTTATGTCAATCTCAACCCGAACATCAAACATCAAATTTTCCTCCCAAATACAAACATTGGGTAATGAATCGTATAAAACTCCAAGCAATTGGGCTGTTTTACAAAGTGCATCAAAAATCGTTTTCAAGGGGGACTTTCGGTGAGGCATTTTATCAAACAATACATGAGCATAACGAACTTCAGCAATTTCTTGCTCAAATGACTTACATCAGAGCCCAAAATCGAATCAGACACAAAAACACAGTCCAATCAATTCCCAAAACATGCGTGTGTTAAAATCATGAACAATCGGTGGGATGATTACAATATACAAAATCACGGCAAACATACCCAAATAGCTTGGGGATGAACTGAAGTTCAGTCATTGACACCATGCTCGGAAAAAAAACTGAAATGTAAAGGAGAAACATTACCTTACAGAGTTCTTTCAGTGGGCTTCGCTGGCGGTGACGATTGATTCTAGTGGTGATGGCAGACGGCGGCAGCATACTCGTTTGCCCTGGTCTTGATCATCAGAAATGGAATTCGAATATGCTGTTTTTGGCCCAAAATCTTCCCCTTTTCCCAAAAAACTGTAGCTTGCTCCCTCCATCTGCTCAACCCGTCACTTGGTTCCTCTGTTTTTCTCATTTTCTTGTTGCCCAGCCGAAAACCCCTCTAGCCCTCTCGGTCTCTTCTAAAACCCCTCTGTCTTTTCTTTCTATCTCTCCCTCCGTTGTTGCCGTCACCTTTGCTTCCCCAATTTTCCAGATTCCCCCTCTATTCCTCCTCCGTTTGCTTGCTCGTCTGAACCTCCCTCTATTGTCTCTCGGTCGCTCCCCTCTGTTCTTTTTCTTTTTCCCGATCCTATCCTCAGCCGCCTGCTCTGCCCTTTTTTTTTCTCTCTCCCCGCTGTCTAACCAAAACCTCCCCTTTTTCTCTATTTTTCTCTCATCCGTGGCCTCTTTTCTTTTTTTTTCTTCCAATTCTCAAACCTCCCTTCTAAGCTAAACAAGTGTCCTCCTAAATGTTGTGTTGTCAATTAAACAAAAGGGACACTTGTCCCTCAAATTCCTTAACCACTTGTCCCATGATTGTTTTGTACACTTGTTCAACATGCACACTTCCACCTATTTTTGCCATTTTCATTCTTTTTCTTTCATTTTTCATTTTTCATCATTTTTCACTTTTTTTCTCCTTTTTCCTTTTTTTTCATTTTCAAGAAATTCTATGCTAAAACTCAAAAATAATAATAACACAAAAAACTAAAAAACTAAAAACTAAAAAGTGAAAAAAAACGAGCACAGACTAAAAAAAATAATTAGTAAATGAAATTACACCAAAATTTTGGTGTCTACACCTCCAGGAAGTTAAAACCTCACGAAAGAAATTACCCAACTCACGATTTAGAGTTAGCGGCTGTAGTGTTTGCCTTGAAGAAGTGAAGGCATTACCTATATGGGGTGACGTTTGAGCTTTTTACAGACTACAAGAGTTTTAAGGACTTGTTCTCCCAAAAGGAATTAAACTTGAGACAGCGTAGATGGGTGGAGTTTTTATAGGATTATGATTGTACAATCAACTATCACCCTGGGAAAGCTAATATGGTAACCGATGCTTTGAGTCGTAAAGTGTAAGTAGTTGGATTAATGATTAAAGAATTGCACTTGTTAGAGAAGATTAGTATTTGGAACCCTCGTCTTGAACCAAAAAAGGTAATCCTTGGGAACATTGTCGTGAAATCCATTTTGCTCGATCGTATCAAGGAGGCACAAGAGAAAGATTCCGATGTGCAAAAAAAATAGTTGAAAAAAGTCAAAAAAGGGGAAAAGTCAGATTTTAATTTGGGAGTAAATAGTGTACTAAGATTTCGGAATCGCATAGTAGTGCCAAAGGATGAATGGTTAAAAAGAGAAAGTTTGGAGGAAACTCATCGTTTTAAGTATACGGTATATCTTAGAGGGAATAAAATGTACCAAAACTTGAAGAGTTTGTAATGGTGGGAGAATATGAAGAAGAAAATCGCTTGATTTGTCCAAACTTGTTTGATCTACCAGCAGGTTAAAGCCGAGCATCAGAAACCATCTGACCTATTGCAACCTTTGGAGATACTCGAGTGAAAATGAAAAAATATCACCATGGACTTTGTATCTGGATTACCAAGGATACAAAAAGGTCCCGATGCCATTTGGGTGATAGTGGATAGATTGACCAAGTCTGCTCATTTTCTGTCGATTAGTATAAAATACTCCCTGGAGAAGTTAGCTAAATTATATTTGGATGAGATTATAAGGCTACATGGGATACCAGTAAGTATTGTGTCCGATCGAGACCCTCAGTTTGTTTCTCGGTTCTAGCAAAAGATACAAGAAATGTTAGGAACCAAATTGAATTTTAGCACTACCTACCACCCATAGACTGATGGACAGTTAGAGAGGACAATTCAGACTCTTGAGAACATGTTGAGATCATGTATTATGGATTTTGGAGAAAGTTGGAGTAAGTACTTAACATTGGTGGAGTTTGCTTATAATAATAGCTTCCATTCATCCATTCAAATGGCTCCATACGAAACTCCTTATGGTCGAAAGTGTAGATCTCCTATTTGTTGGGATGAAATAGGTGAAAGAAAGATTTTACATCCAACTGTAGTACCATGGATTGAGGAGGCATACGAAAAGGTGAAGTTAATACACAAAAGGATTCAGATAGCTCAGAACTGCCAAAAGAGTTATGCAACAATCAAAGGAAGGATTTGGAGTTCGCGGTTGGAGATTAAGTTTTTTTAAGATCACCCCTTTAAAAGCAAGTTTGTGAGAACCCGTAATTTTCATTTTCTAGGTTTCTCGTATTTTATGGCTTGTTTTCTGCATTTTCGTGATTAGGAAAAATTTCTAGATTATTTTAAGGAGCAGATATAATTTTTAGATGATTTTTCTAGTATCAAATGGATTTTGAGAAATTAAGAGCGTATACCAGACGTGGGACCCAATAGTGCGAAAAGTTCGGAAAAATTCGGTCAACTAGGTTAAGTTTTGAATACTGGAATTAATTTACCGGGTGTTAAGAGATAAGTAGAGGGTGCTAAGTGGATTGGTATAAGAGAGACAAGTTAGGTAAGTATTTAATAAAAGGTGACAAGTGTCACCATGTGATTGCTTCTTACCTTAAGACCACTATTCATGGTCTTACCATTTGACTTAAATACTAGGAGGGATAAACACGCTTCGTGCGATGAAAATGTAAAATGCCCTGCCCAATTTTGAAGCAATAAAAATTGTAATTTATGTAGAAAAAGTACATTTTTAGTATAGGCAATTAACAAGTTTAGATAGTTAGAGCCTGTGCTCTAAATCTGTAGATGGCAAGAGGGATATAATTCATATATAATCATATGGCGTAATTCTTATCTTTATTTTAATGGGATCCTTCATACATAAAGTGCGTTTCACAGATAAAATTTCTTTTGATGCAGAAAGTGTCCTTAATAATTTTCATGCCACGAAGGACCACCAAATCCAGTAAATATATTTATAGTTGAAAATAGTTCTTCATTTCTTGGTAAATTATTTTGAATTACTATGTAGTAATTTCAGTGTAGATAGTCCAGAGTTTCCATTAACATACTGGACGGTGCAATGATGTACTTTCCTCTTATTTTCTGTTGATTCTTGTCCACACATTTTTTTGGTATTTCCATGCAGATGAAGCCAAAAACACATTACCAAGGAATATTTAGACAAAAAGTTTGGCTCCTTTGGTGTTTGCAAATCATATTCATCCCAAAGGAACTGCAATGACTAATTATTAGTTAAAAAGATAGAGAGGACATCAAAGTAACCAAAGAAACTTTTCAAACATTCACTACTAAAGCTTGATGAGTGCAACAAGTAGGTTAACATCAATTTTGTGGCTAAACACCCATTAGCAAAGCCTGAATTGCTAAACAAATGCAATAACTTGTTGAACATTAAACTTCTAGTGCTTTGAATAGAGAAAAAGGAGTAAAAGCAAACCAAGTTGTTTTGTCTTGTTTCATTTCTTGGTTTAATGAAGTGCAGAATAAAAAAAGTAAATGAACAAAAAAACACAGTACAAAATCTGCTATGTGGAGCAACATGAGACCCATATTACAAGACTTGTCAATTTCACAAAGTTGAAACCTCTTGAATTCAACAGGAACATAGACAAAGATAACAAGAAACCCTTTCATTCAAAGGAATCTACCCTTTTATTCATGTCTTCTCTAAAACCTGACGCAGCATGCTCTTGGAAATACACATAATGCTTAAAACTATCATTTTTCCCTTCATTTGCCGAAGAATAGGGCAAAAGAAACAGGGCTCAACACTTCCAAGCAGTTTTTTTAACAAAGGAAAAACTGTAATGCAACCTCCCCAGCCAAAGTCAACTATGGACAGTTCATTTATATGGCTATAGTTCATTTATTGCAAAAAACAGCCAAGAATTTGGCAGTTACAAATAATCATCCACAAAACAAATTGTCATAGAACGGAAAAGCATCATGTTCCATATACATATACAAAACGTAAGCCATGTACAAACTGAAATGGCAATTGAGCCATATCAATTAGCAACCTAGCTACTACAAAAGTTTCCGCAGTTAAGTTCTTTAACAATGATAAATACATATTAGACATTAACTAAAAACATCTAATAATATTGTTATCTAGAAAAAGGCTAAAAAAAAATAAAAATTACAATAATCAATTTAACATTGAGCTGCATTCCTAATCAGAAAACATGAATGTGTCACACAGGCAGGACAACAGATTCTTTCCTCTTAGCCGCCCAGCGACACGATCACTCAATTCAACGTTCTGCAGCAAAACTCAAAAGCATAGTCATAAACTGCATAAGTATGAACAAACAATACATTGCTAGTCTGCACACACTACTTATTCACAGTCAAAATCCAAACCCTTAGCTGTCTTACAATAATCAATTTAACAGTGAGCCGAATCCCTAATCAAACCAGATGAATGCCCAACACAAGATCACTTAGTCTAACATTCTACAGCGATAAAAACAGAGACATAAACATAACTACATAAGTATAAATAATCAAACAAAATACAAAATACAAAAACAATCCTAATATACCTCATGTTTAACTTCATAAACATAAAAAGCAGCCAAGCTAATCAATCGCCCGGCTTAGCTGCAAAAAGCCAGAACATTCACAAAGCCTAAATCAGGAAAAATCTCTTTTAGAGAAGAAAATAACTGTTAGTCTGCCTAAAAAGGATTAGTCCCACAATACAAACCACAAAAACCATTAACTCATTTCATTTTTTCGTAATCCAAATTCTATTCCTTCAATAAAAGAAGAGAAACACACAGAATTTGAGGTTTACACAAAATCAACAGACAACAAGCACAAAATTTCCTTCATACATCACAATCTCAAACACCAAAAGCAACTCAAAGCAATGACAAAATTTAACCGATTACAATAGTCACAAGTACAAAATTTCTGATGGAATCCACTCATTAATTGCAAATGGCTGATCCTTCAAGCCTCAGAACCAATAAGCGCCAAAGCAAAACATAACAAAAAAAGAAAAAGAAAAAGACAGCCTCACATGCACAGAAATGAGAAGAGATGAGGAAACCAAGCAAAAAATGCTAAATCACCCAATTAAAGAATCTCCCCGGGGAAAAAATACAACCAACAAGTCTAGATCAAAGCAACAATTCAAAAGATTAAGCACATAATAAAAATCCCCTCTGAACATAACTCATTCCTGGAAAAATGTCAAGACAATTAATCAACATACAATTTTTGGTACAGAAGGCTCGAAAATTTCACAAATCTTGAGGGAAAATATGTCCACCATGGGAGAATACCAAGAAAATTAATGGTGACTAAGTTTTACCTTTTAACTTTAGCTGCCAGATTTTCGCTAAAGCTAAACACTCAATGGAATTGCTATCAAATATACTGAAATTCTTAACAAAATAGCAGTTTGATGTCTAAACTCCCTTTTTCAGGTTTTAATCTAACTAATGAAGTTAGTGAAGTTGCTCAAATCATATGCCAAAATCATGAATATCCACAAACTTAGTATCCAAACATTTCTTGATTAAAACAACTAACCAGTAAACCACAAATCCATTGTCAAAGGCTGAAAAATTAGGAACAAGCTCTCTTATTTATTACAATAGAAACCATGGCATAAAGCAATACAAAAGATATTTTTTAGCATAAAGCACCTGTAGACACCAAATTTTTGGTGTAATTTCATTTTTAGTTTTTTTATTTGTCGTGTTCATTTTTAGTTTTTAGTTTCCAGTTTTATTTTTATTTTTAAGTTTTATCATAGAATTTGTTAAAAAAAAAGAAAAAGGAAAAAAAAAGAAAAGCATTCAAAAAATAGGTTTTTAGTTTTCTTGGAAAAATCATAAAAAAAAGGGGAAAAAGGGAAATTTGTTCACAAAAATATATTTATTTCTTTAAATGCAACCTTTTTGCACTTTAGTTATTTTTATTAAGTTATTTTGAAAAAGAAAATGATGAAAAAATGAAAAATTGGAAAATTTAAAAATGGCCATTTTTGTTTAGTTTTTTTGTTTGTTTAAAATTACTTTTGTTTTGTTATTATTATTACCTGGTTTGTGTAATTTTGTTATTATTGTTATTTATATTTTATTATTTATATTTTCTGTAATCTTCAATTAATTTTCTTGAAAAAAAAAAAAAAAAAAAAATGATCGCGGCCTGCAAGCTGCATTTTTGGCAGCTTGCAAAGGGCTAGTTTCGTGCGTGCCACTGAAGGGCAGGATGAAGGCAGAGGCTGGCCTTCATCCTGACCATTCAGTGGAGGGTTTAAGGGCCTTGGAGTTCCATATAAAAGCAGACAAGAAGCATCAGCCGCAAGGGGATTTTTGGGTTGGAAAGCATCAACGGGCAAACAGAAAACTAAGCAAGGGTTTTGGGTAGAGGGGGAGAGAGCAAAGAGGAGAAGAGGTCTGGCACTACTTCCCCAAGAAGCAGAGGAGCTGTCGGAACTATTAGCCTCCACGACTGCCATCACTTCAGTTCTCCATCACCACCAGATCCTTACCGAAGGTATTTCAGTCCATAACCCATGCCAAGTTTGGATTTTTTTGTGTTTCCTGTCTTGATTCATGTTAGAGGAACGTGTGGGGTATTTGACCTGGGGTTTAGAGATAGTACTTTGGATTCCTCAGTGGGGGTTCTATGATGAACTTAAGAGGCTTTTGTGTTTATGATTGATTGTTTGCGACAAGCGAGCCCAGGAAATTGCAGATGCTCTTCCTTTTATCAGATTGGTGCGACCATCGTTTCTGATTTTGTTTTCTCCTGTTTCGTGTGATCGATTCTGTGAAGTGTCGGTAGTATAGTATGCTTAGTTTTGTTCCAAACTTCCTTTGATTGTTTCTTGCAAGTTTCTGGTTTGTTATGGCAGTAGACGTTACCATGAAAATGCTGAAACTTTAACCACTCCAAGCAGGATCCTTTGCTGCATTTTGTTTTCGGTGATTGTGAGTAGCCCTTTTGGAGTATAGATGATTGTGTTTGAGGTTGGCTGCATGCGTTAAAGGTCATGGCATTGGGGGGGGGGTTTAATGGATGAGTCCATAGATTTACTGTTTTTGTTTCAAACATGTCTCGGTTTTTTTAAAGTAAATAGCAGAAGAGAATTGAAAGCTGGAAAATTTTTCAGAATGTTATTCCAACGTTTGCTTCCCTTTTTCTCCAATTTTTGTGTTTGAAATCCAGAATTTTAATGATGCAAAGTGAGAAGTGTAGGCTCTGGTTTAGATTGAAGTTTGATGCTGGGTTCGCATGTTTGGGGGCTAGAGTTCCTAATTTAGGATCTAATGCTTGCTGGAAAATGAATGTTTCAGGTTGTCAAACCAGTTTTGCGCGTATGTTTTCCAGAATTTCTGCATGATGTTTTGCTGAGTTTTGTTTGTTTGGTCTGGGTTGGTTACATGGTTAGTTCCTCAATCTGAGTTTGGAAATGAAATGCAGCTGGTTTCTTTCTTCGTTAGTTGCAGAAACCTGCGCACAAAGTCTGCTGCAACGAGCTCAAAGCTCTTGGTCATGTTGCAGCAACTTGCGCAGGTTTTACTTTTCCTTTGCTGCATTTTGTTTTGTTTTATCTTTGTTTACCTGTTTTGAGGTCTGTCTGAGGAGTTCATCAAAGCCGAGCAAACCAAGACTTGTTGAACCAGTTTCATGTGTTTTCCAGATCTTCCAACTTGCCGGATGTATTTCATTTTTTGCACTGGAATCTTGCTAAGTTTTTTTTTGTTTTGTTTGTTTGGATGATGATTTGTTGCCTAGTTGAAAGCCTTGTGTTTAGGTTTGGAATCTTAGAAACAAGTGGTGTGTTTGGGTTCTGTTTAATTGCTGATGACTGAATAAGAAAATTGCAGAAGTTTTTCTCACGTTATTTTGCTGCATTAGTGTCATGTTTTATTCGGCAAGAGCTTATAAGTGGGTTTCATCACCTTGTTTGCACATTTAAATCTTGTGTTTGATTCAGTTAATAATTGATAGTTGAAATCTTGGTTTGGTGAATTCGTTTGCATGTTGAAATGGATGAAAGATTGTGGCGGAATTTTGCAGAAACTAGCAATGAGAATAGAAGCCTTCTGCGTGTTGTTGCATGAATCTGCATGAAAAATGTTTCCAAAAATTGCACTCCAACCCCTTAGCTTTTATCTAATGCTTCCATGGCCCAATTAATTGGAAAACTTAATTAATTTTGTCCTCCTAACATGCCATTTCCTCTTTAATACATCTTGATTTGTTTTGGGTAGATACTTAAGGGGTTGTAGAATGAATTTGAAGGGTCTAATAATTTCTTTTTCCAAGACTTGCAGTTAATTTGATTCTTTTGGATTCTTTGGCATTTGGTTGTTTAGCTACTAGTGAATTGCTCATCATTTACCTTTTTGTGAATTTTCTAGTTTGATTTGGTAAGTTTCGCCTTAGATTCTTAATTTTATTTTATGTTTTTAGTCCTTTAGTGTTTATAATATTAACAAATTGGCCCATTGGACCTCTTTAATTTTTATTTGACGTTTGTTTCCATTTTCTCTGATTTATTTGATAATTTAAGTGGTACCTTGACCCTTTTTATTATTTTGGAGGGTAAGTTAGTAATTTCGCTACGTTAGGGCGTCGCTTCAAGGGAGGTACACTCTATCCCTCACTTGCATTTCATTTGACTTTACGTGCTCCTACGTGTTATGTGAATATGCCTGTCTACTTCGCTTTCCTTACCTCCTTGCATGCGTTTACTTGCTTTTACTTTTATTTAAGTTTTATGGGGTATGTGTACACCTCTTGGCTTGTAATAGATAGGGCTCGAAGAGCATCTGGTCCACTTCCCTTTCCCCTTTATGCTTTTATGGGGTATGTGTACACCTCTTGGCTTGTAATAGATAGTGCTCGGAGAGCATCTGGTCCACTTCCCTTTCCCCTTTATGCTTTTATGGGGTATGTGTACACCTCTTGGCTTGTAATAGATAGGGCTCGGAGAGCATCTGTCCATTTCCCCTTCCCCTTGCTTGCTTGTTTTGGTTGCTACATGTTTAATTGCTTTATTAGGCTCTTGCATCTAGTCGAGCATGCTAAATGCTATGTGCTATGTGTTTACGAGTATTTCGGCATGTCTATTTGCTTTCATAGCCATGAATGAATGGAATGGATGAATGTACGTTTCCGCTAGTCCAACGCTAGTCGGAATTCATAGAATGGGCTAGTCCAACGCTAGACCCTTAGGGATTTCCCCTCATTAGCATATCATTTGCTTGTTCACCACATATCATGCATTTTTCTTAGTTTTATCACTTGGCATGCTCCTCGAACCCCCTTTCCCTTCATTTTAGGATTTTTGCATATCATGATAGTTGTAGGGTCCATTTGCTTGAGGGTCCCCTTCTGATAAGGGAAACGAGCGAGTGTGGCTACTCGATAGCCTTAGCACGCTAGTTTTGCCTTCTAATCAAAGGGAAAATCGAAGTCGACAAGTTAGGAGTCATTCCCATACCCGACCTGATGCATTCCCTTAGGTTCATTCATTCTCATTTATCACTCACTCGTTCTTTTCAATTCACATTTTCCTTTCCTTATTGTTCATTTTGATTTCTACTTCACAAAAATTGCATTTAATTACACCTATATGCACTTATCACTATATTTCATACACTTGCACACAAACACTTGGAATTTTCATACAATTGCACACGTGCACCTTTTCATACACTTGCACACAAACACTTGGATTTTTAATTTCTTTCATACACTTCCACACTTGCACATTTGAGTCTCATTTGCATTAATCGACCTCTATGGGGTTTTCCTTTGTTGGCCGCCACAATTCATGTGGTTTGGGACCAAAAGCCTCACGAGAGACATCGTAGAATTTAGGATTGCATTTTTCTTTCCGTTTTGCATTCATATAGTCATATCCAACGTGCGAACATATATTGGGTAGAAAATTAGGAAAGGTAAGGTTAAGTCGCGCAACTAGCCTTGGCTAGGTCAAAGGGGTGCCTTGGATTCTATCCTTGCCTTCCCCTTTGTCAAACGTGACCCCCGAACCTTTTTCTTTGGCTTACGTGGACTAGGAGTCGTTTTAAAAAGGGTTTTACTACTTTGTCTTTAAAAAACACTTTTTGGGTGACTTGGTACACCCCAAATCTATACCAAGTGGCGACTCCGTTTTCATATTTAAAAAACCCTTTTTAAAATTTCATTTGGCCAAATCGTCGCTTTCCAAAGTCCCATCGCCTTTTTACTTTTCATTTTGCACACGTTCACACCACACTTCACACATCACATCGCACACATTCATCACCATACAATCGAAAAGTGGGGCGCGACAGTTGGCGACTCCACTGGGGAATTCCTAAGTGGGTCCAAGCATTTTGACTTAACCATTCGTTTCCTTTTTCTACCCTTTCTATGCATAGCATGTGGATATTAGGATTGCATTTTTCATTTTTAGGACCTTTTGTCTTATGTACGTAATCAAACCAATCCCTCGACTCACGAATGTATGTTTGAATGAATGTTTACTTGTTATCTCGCGCTTGCATTGCATTTTGGGAGGTATGGGTCACCCTAGAGCCTCGCGTTGGTTCTTGACCCTTCCCTTCCAAACGAGCACTAGCATACGAGCATACGCTTTACTTCTTTTATCCCTTTATTTTTCTTTTAGTGGCTTGCCACGCCACTCCACCCTATTAGGATTAGGTGACTCACTTGGACATGTGATCACGACACGATGTGTGTGTAGCATGTTCCAATGGGTCACTCAATCTTCCACTTAAAGCTATTGGTTGATAGCCTTTAGCTTTTGGTCGAAGATTGAGGTTTTGATAGATTCACTCAAACACGTAGCCGTGACACGATGTGTGCGTAGCGGTGTTTGGGGAATCGCTCGAGCCACCGACAAAGAACCTGGGGATTGATGACCCTTGGTTTCTAAGTCTGAAGGCTCGGGGACCTGAGCTCATCGAGTCTAAATGCATTAGTGAACCCCAACCTCATGCATCCATGATAGCTTGCCTAGGGCAGAGTCGGCTTTATCCTAAGCTAGGGACACTATTCACGAGGGGAGGGGTCCAACCCCTTTTCCTTGCTTTATTTCTTTGATTGCTTTATTTTGTTATGACAATGTGTTATGTGCATTTATCTGGCTGAGCTAACTTTTCTTGGTTTTGTGTCCCCATTGCATTCACAAACTCTAGCAAATAAGAGGTCTGGTACGACCTCCTTTTAGAACCTACCCTTATAGATAGGTTATTGCACGTTTAAATATTTTGGTATATTGCATTCATAGATTAGTAATTGCATATCACTCTAGGCCTACCTTGGCGTATAAAAGGTCCTTTTAGATCATGATTTCATTTCAAATTGCATGTTTTACTGCTTTAATAAAATGGCATCATGCATAAACCCTAGAAAGGGAATGCCATTTAGGGGATCCCGCGTTAGGAATAAACCACCTTATGTCTCGGATACTTAATCCAAGGAGACTTGCACGTTCATATTTCCTGTACCATCCAAAGGGGTAGTGCACAAGGTAAGGTAGGATCCGATCATTTTCATAGAGTGATCTTTGGAATATGAGCATCTAATAATCACTTTTTGGCCATTTTATCAAAACTTGGTAAAAATCCCTTGCGTAAAGGACATTAATTCGAAGAAAATTCACAAATGATTCCTCATTGTTGAGACGATAAATATAGAGGCCAAATTTTGATTTTAGAGGCTCATAGACCAAGGCATTGTAATGATTTCTTGAAACCACCCAGTGGGCGAATAATTCAATCGATTTTTGAACAAATCATCCATCTTATCCAATCCACTTTTTTCCAATTCATTCAATTTTAGTTCAATCTAATCATTTTTGAATAAATTCAAATCATCAAATCATTTGACCAATTTACCCTTTTTAGGGTCTTTTGACCAATTTACCCTTTTTAGGGTCTTTTGACCAATTTACCCTTTTTAGGGTCATTCGGTCGCTTTTGAATAAATTATCAATTCAATTGACCAAATTACCCTTTTTAGGGTCTTTTGACCAATTTACCCTTTTTAGGGTCATTCGGCCGATTTTTGAATAAATCCCTAAATTCAATTTCATTCATTTGAGCAATTTACCCATTTTTAGGGCAACCGAGCCGATTTTGAATAAATCAAGTTTCGTTCAATCTATTTGATCAATTTACCCTTTTTAGGGTGATCTGATTAATTTTGGATAAATTTCTTTGAATTCATTTGACCTGTTTCCCTTTTTAGGGTAATCCGGTCAATTTTTAATAAATTGTCAATTGACCAATTAGGGTTTCGATATCGAATTCCAAATCGGGAAATCTAGTCAATTTTGAAGAAAACTGTCCATTGCATCCAATCACCTGATCAATTAGGGTTTTGACCCGTAATTCACTGAGAAATTTTATTAACGAATTCCAATCTTTTCGAGAGGAAGTTCGTCAAGGTCAAACCCGTGCGTTTTGCAAATTCTTGTATCGATCAAAAGTGATCAATCCATTCGGACGTTGACCTCATTTTGACAAATCTCTCGTCACTCCAATTGACCAAATTCTTTCAAAATTATTTCTCACTCAATGAGTTGATTAGATCCATCAGGTATGGTATGGTACCTACCCTAGAGGATTGCATTTTCATGCTAGGCCTACCCTTGGCATAAAAAGGGCTCCCCAATAGGACATGCATCCGAATTTTTTGGATAGTTACTAACTCTTGCCTTTTTCTTTTCCTTTTCTTTATTTTCTTTTGAATAATTAAGCAAGGGTTGAATCTAAAGGCATTCTTTCAAAAATTTTCAGGTAGTATTTAAACATAGCTTCTCGTCGAAGCCCCATCAAAACGCGATCCCGTAGTCAAGCCCGGAGAAGTCGTGTAAACATGAGTTCACAACCGGAACTGTCGGATAAGTCTGCTACTACAGCCCAACCTGAGACTGCAAGTTTGGGGGCCCAACTGACCGAGATGCTTACGAAGTTTGGTGAAATGGCAACTGAAATGGCCGCCCGAAAGCAATTAATTGATGAGCTTATCAGTAGTGGAGTTCAACCTGAGCCTGAACCCGTCAGTCGGCCGGAGCCAGAATCGTTTGGCATAGCCACGACCCAAACCACTTTTGCTCCACCTTTCATTATTCCACCCGAAGGAACTTTCACCTATCCTACCATACATTTGCCATACACTTGCCCTCCTCATCCTTCATTTTTTCTTACTCACACGCGAGGTCCACCACCCCAAATCACTTCAAATATACCACCTGAGCCACATACCTTTTATCACCCTGTTGCTGAGCCATTCCTACCAGACCATATTGTTCAAACCAAGGCAGAAATGGGGGAATCTTCTGCTCCCGTTGATATAAAGCTGCTCAAACGCCTCGATCGTTTTGATGAATTTATGAGAAGGAGTCAGGGGTTAAACAAGCAAGGAGTCTTGGATTACGATGAGTTTTGCCTCTTTCCAAATGTGCAATTGTCTGAGGGGTTCAAAACCCCTAAGTTTAACAAGTACGATGGAACTGGCAATCCCAAAACGCACCTCCGCCTGTTTGCCAACAAATTGGGAAGGCCCATAGACGACGAGAATTTGCCTTTACGGCTGTTCCCGGAAAGTCTGGAGGGGGATGCACTCAACTGGTATTCCAAGCTGAAACCCGAAGAAGCAAAGACCTGGCTGGACTTGTCCAACGCTTTTGTAAAGCAGTACGAGTATAATTGCGAGTTGGCTCCAACACGAACCACGTTGGAAGGGACAAAGAGGAAGCCATCTGAGGACCACAAAACCTATGCTAAGAGATGGAGGACAATAGCTGCCAAAGTCGAGCCATCGATGACTGAAGACGAAATCATACGGACTTTCATTAAAGCACACGATCCCCCGTACTTTGCAGAAATTTTCCGCATGACTGGATGTTCGTTCGCCGCCATTGTCAATAAACTTGAGGAGTACGATGACTTCGTGAAAGCTGGGAAGATTGTTAATGTCTCTGCCCTCAAATCCCAGTTGGATGCTTTGCAAGGACAGGGGACTAGTGAGAAGAACCCGCAATTTAAAAAGAAAGAGGGGGAAACTGCCTTTACCTGGAATCAAAACCCTGTCCCAAGACCCAGACCTCGACAATACCCTACCAACTCAAACCCTTACCCCTACTACTCAAATCCTCATCCTGTTTACCACACCAATATCACTCATCCTCGACCTCGCTCAAATTATGCCAACCCGCCTACAACCCCTTTCCAAATTTCTCAACCAAGCTTTCAACAAGCTCGTCCTCGGCCTCCTTACCACCGAAGATTTCCCCCACTAAATAGACCCACCTACAACTATCCCCGACCCACTGAAACTTACAATCAAATCCGTACCCGAACCTTCACCAACCTAGGCAGGCCTTTGGACCAAATGTATGAGCAATTGAGGGTTGCCAACAAAATAGGCGTGATTCCCCCTCCAACTTACCTTCATGGCATGCCTGCTGGGTACAATCCACATGCTATTTGTGCCTATCATTCGGGAGTACCTGGCCACTCAACCGCCGATTGCAGGGCACTTAAGCACAAAGTCCAAGACATGATCGAGGCAGGAGAAATAGTGCTAAGGAAAGGAGGTGAACAAGGGCCGATCATAAGTACGAATCCTTTTCCTGAACACCAGGACACCTTCGAGGCATCCACTTCCAACGACGAAATTTGAAAATCCTGAAGGAGCTTTGCACAATTTGGATGGCCGAGTATTTTCCCTCTCGAAGGGAATTTTGGTAAATCTAGGGGTTGTTATTTACTAAATTTCACAAAAACTGTTTTTTGCATATGTGAATAGTTTAATGAAGGCATCTTTTGCAATTGAGTTTATTTTGTTTCCACTTTGATTTGGAGTTGCATGAAATGCATAATTTGTTTGATTTGATTATTGTCTTGATTCTTTTAAATTCTTTTAAGATGGCCAAAGTTGAAATTATTTGACCCTCTGAATATCATTGTTCTGGAATTCGATGAAGCCGCACATTGAAAATCCCTTCATTGAAAAATCCCTGCATTAAAACTCCTGCCCTTTAAAAGCCTTCAGTGAAAAACCTTCATTGAAAATCCCTTATAAAACTTGCTTCATTGAAATCCCTCCATTGAAAATCCATCCCTTGGAAAAACTTTCATGGAAAAGGCCAAGATCCCTTCATTGATAAAAATTCCTCCCCTGCCAAGCTCGAAGCTGATTGGTCAGAGTAGGGTTACCAATGATTGATTCTAATTGATGAAAAACAGCTGAATGTCATAAGCATGATCTATGTCCGCCACCGATCTTCTAACAAAGTGCTAAAGCGATGAAAGACGAAGTCGAAGTGCTAATGTGATTCAAGTTGACAAAGCTTATTGGATGTTCAAGAGGTATTGCCTGGAGGAGTACTCATTTTGGGCAGAAATGGAAGGACAGACGTTCCCTCGACTTATCAACTCAGACATGTGTAAGAAATTCTTTATTTGATTATGCAAATTTCTTTTTGGAAATCGCGCAAGGGACGAGGCACAAGTCAGGCCATCTTCCTTTCCAATCAAAACATTTCATCCCTAGTCATCCCCTTTGAGCTATCAGAACAATAATTTTCGTTTGGCAACCCCTGAGAACTGCAAACCCCACACTGGGGCAAATTCATTTTGAAAATGATCAGAAAGGAAAGAAAAACCCCACACTGGGGCAAATTTATTTTTGAAAAAGAAGGAAAAAGAGAAAAGGGGAAAAACCCCACACTGGGGCAAATTTAGTTTTTGAAGAAAAATGCAAAAGTGAAAAGTGCAATGAAAAGCACGAAGAGAAAAATCCAATCAAGCTGGGGCAAAATCTCCTCAGTTTCGTTCAAAATCGGAAATAATTTCAAAATGATGTAATCTCAGGCTATTTCACACCCCTCTCATCAAATTTGCTTCAAGCCTCAACTTTTCTTGAAACACCCCACCTGACTTCATTTCAAAAGCCCAAAGTCCTGGCTTTCGTCATTTGCCGTATTTTTCTATTGGGAAATTTGCTAATCAACTGGCAAGTGATGTCCATAATGCCTTCGCCTAATCTTACAAGGGAAGCGCATTTCACTGATGTCAGCAATCTTCAGTTCATACTCCTGAGTCGATTATGGTTGAGTTTTTCCATTGTTCCTTAGGTGAAAACCCGAAAGGGCACCTCAAAAGAAAAGGAACAAAACAAAAGAAAGAAAGAAAAAAAAAAACAACAAACAACAAAACAAAAACAACAAAACAAAACAAAAACAAAACAAAAGAAAAGGAGTGGGGGCAACCTTGGTGAAAACCCGAAAGGGCGCCAAGGTAGGATTTTGCAGCGAGCGAGCACGAGGAAGAACAGCTGGTGATTTGGTGCATTTGGATTTCTCCTCATTTTGTCATACTTCTGTCAAACTTGAATTCCAGAACAAAGATGTCCAGAGAATTGAATATGACATTTGTTGGCCAAAACTGTGTCATTTTGTAAATACATTCTTAGGAAATTCATTTTTACCAAATTACTTGCATTCATGGCATTTTTGTAGAATTTAAGCACAAATGGTTATGTGTGCATTCTTGTATGACATGTGAATTTTCCTGCATACTTCATTCTTTATCTTTGAATTTTGGTGATCAACAATCCCCGTGATTTATTCGAAACATACTTGGGTTCAGTCATCTCCTGAAAAGGGTTAAGGTTCAACAAAGTCAGTTACGCAGACTTCACAATATGGCAAAGCACATACCTGATCAGTTTGTAAATCGGAAAAGACTTAGGGTGCAAAATCCAACTCAATCGGCTGCCGCAACAAAGGTCGATAAAGGCATCGAAAGACTCATGTTTACACGATTCTCAAAAGGCAAGCGGATCAAATGATGGTGGCAATTCTTTTGTTTCTTCTCTTTTGCAGAAAAACCGCATGCACAAATGAAAGTCATCACACCTCGCACTGGAATCGGTGTCGGAAAGAGTCCTCCGGTGAACAAAGGCAGATTGAAAATGTCGCAAGCAAATCTCATCAAAAATGCAATAGCATGGCGATATAGAATCAGCTCTGGACCCACATTGCAAAAATTCATCATACTGGGGCAAATTAATTTCTTGGAAAGATTTTCAAAAGTCAAAAGAAAAGCAAAAAGAAAAATCATCAATCAGAAATCAACACAAATTTTATCAAAAGCATTTTTCGGGTCAGTCCCATGATCGAAAGCATTTTCGGGTCAGTCCCACGATCAAAAGCATTTTCGGGTCAGTCCCATGATCAAAAGCTTATTCGGGTCAGTCCCACGATCAAAAGCATTTTCGGGTCAGTCCCACGATCAAAAGCATTTTTCGGGTCAGTCCCATGATCGAAAGCATTTTCGGGTCAGTCCCACGATCAAAAGCATTTTCGGGTCAGTCCCACGATCAAAAGCTCATCCGGGTCAGTCCCACCGTCACAAGCATTTTCGGGTCAGTCCCACGATCAAAAGCATTTTCGGGTCAGTCCCATGATCAAGAGCATTTTCGGGTCAGTCCCACGATCAAAATCTTATTCGGGTCAGTCCCACGATCAAAAGCATTTTCGGGTCAGTCCCATGATCAAAAGCATTTTCGGGTCAGTCCCATGATCAAAAGCGCATTCGGGTCGGTCCCACGATCAAGAGTATTTTTCGGGTCAGTCCCACGATTCAAAGCTTATGCGGGTCAGTCCCACAATTCAAAGCTTATGCGGGTCAGTCCCACGATTCAAAGCCTATGCGGGTCAGTCCCACGATTCAAAGCCTATGCGGGTCAGTCCCACAATTCAAAGCTTATGCGGGTCAGTCCCACAATTCAAAGCTTATTCGGGTCAGTCCCGTGATTAAAAGCTTGTTCGGGCTAGTCCCATGATTTGAAATTTCTATCTCTAGTCAATCCCAATTTTATATTTTTGTCCGGGTCTATCCCGTGGGTCTATCCCAATTTTACATTTCTGTCCGGGTCTATCCCGTGGGTCTATCCCAATTTTAAACTCCTGTTTGGGTCAGTCCTGATCTCAAAATTCCTGTTCGGGTCAGTCCCGTTTTAAATTCCTACTCGGGTCAGTCCCGTTTTATTTTTCATGTTTGGGTCAGTCCCGTATTAGAATTCCTGTTCGTTGGAATCTTTTGTAGCCGAATAACACAGGTAAGTATTTGGTGTCTACTTCTTTGTCTCAAGTTTTTTCAAAACTCGGACAAAGAGGGGCAAACTGTAGACACCAAATTTTTGGTGTAATTTCATTTTTAGTTTTTTTATTTGTCGTGTTCATTTTTAGTTTTTAGTTTCCAGTTTTATTTTTATTTTTAAGTTTTATCATAGAATTTGTTAAAAAAAAAGAAAAAGGAAAAAAAAAGAAAAGCATTCAAAAAATAGGTTTTTAGTTTTCTTGGAAAAATCATAAAAAAAAGGGGAAAAAGGGAAATTTGTTCACAAAAATATATTTATTTCTTTAAATGCAACCTTTTTGCACTTTAGTTATTTTTATTAAGTTATTTTGAAAAAGAAAATGATGAAAAAATGAAAAATTGGAAAATTTAAAAATGGCCATTTTTGTTTAGTTTTTTTGTTTGTTTAAAATTACTTTTGTTTTGTTATTATTATTACCTGGTTTGTGTAATTTTGTTATTATTGTTATTTATATTTTATTATTTATATTTTCTGTAATCTTCAATTAATTTTCTTGAAAAAAAAAAAAAAAAAAAAATGATCGCGGCCTGCAAGCTGCATTTTTGGCAGCTTGCAAAGGGCTAGTTTCGTGCGTGCCACTGAAGGGCAGGATGAAGGCAGAGGCTGGCCTTCATCCTGACCATTCAGTGGAGGGTTTAAGGGCCTTGGAGTTCCATATAAAAGCAGACAAGAAGCATCAGCCGCAAGGGGATTTTTGGGTTGGAAAGCATCAACGGGCAAACAGAAAACTAAGCAAGGGTTTTGGGTAGAGGGGGAGAGAGCAAAGAGGAGAAGAGGTCTGGCACTACTTCCCCAAGAAGCAGAGGAGCTGTCGGAACTATTAGCCTCCACGACTGCCATCACTTCAGTTCTCCATCACCACCAGATCCTTACCGAAGGTATTTCAGTCCATAACCCATGCCAAGTTTGGATTTTTTTGTGTTTCCTGTCTTGATTCATGTTAGAGGAACGTGTGGGGTATTTGACCTGGGGTTTAGAGATAGTACTTTGGATTCCTCAGTGGGGGTTCTATGATGAACTTAAGAGGCTTTTGTGTTTATGATTGATTGTTTGCGACAAGCGAGCCCAGGAAATTGCAGATGCTCTTCCTTTTATCAGATTGGTGCGACCATCGTTTCTGATTTTGTTTTCTCCTGTTTCGTGTGATCGATTCTGTGAAGTGTCGGTAGTATAGTATGCTTAGTTTTGTTCCAAACTTCCTTTGATTGTTTCTTGCAAGTTTCTGGTTTGTTATGGCAGTAGACGTTACCATGAAAATGCTGAAACTTTAACCACTCCAAGCAGGATCCTTTGCTGCATTTTGTTTTCGGTGATTGTGAGTAGCCCTTTTGGAGTATAGATGATTGTGTTTGAGGTTGGCTGCATGCGTTAAAGGTCATGGCATTGGGGGGGGGTTTAATGGATGAGTCCATAGATTTACTGTTTTTGTTTCAAACATGTCTCGGTTTTTTTAAAGTAAATAGCAGAAGAGAATTGAAAGCTGGAAAATTTTTCAGAATGTTATTCCAACGTTTGCTTCCCTTTTTCTCCAATTTTTGTGTTTGAAATCCAGAATTTTAATGATGCAAAGTGAGAAGTGTAGGCTCTGGTTTAGATTGAAGTTTGATGCTGGGTTCGCATGTTTGGGGGCTAGAGTTCCTAATTTAGGATCTAATGCTTGCTGGAAAATGAATGTTTCAGGTTGTCAAACCAGTTTTGCGCGTATGTTTTCCAGAATTTCTGCATGATGTTTTGCTGAGTTTTGTTTGTTTGGTCTGGGTTGGTTACATGGTTAGTTCCTCAATCTGAGTTTGGAAATGAAATGCAGCTGGTTTCTTTCTTCGTTAGTTGCAGAAACCTGCGCACAAAGTCTGCTGCAACGAGCTCAAAGCTCTTGGTCATGTTGCAGCAGCTTGCGCAGGTTTTACTTTTCCTTTGCTGCATTTTGTTTTGTTTTATCTTTGTTTACCTGTTTTGAGGTCTGTCTGAGGAGTTCATCAAAGCCGAGCAAACCAAGACTTGTTGAACCAGTTTCATGTGTTTTCCAGATCTTCCAACTTGCCGGATGTATTTCATTTTTTGCACTGGAATCTTGCTAAGTTTTTTTTTGTTTTGTTTGTTTGGATGATGATTTGTTGCCTAGTTGAAAGCCTTGTGTTTAGGTTTGGAATCTTAGAAACAAGTGGTGTGTTTGGGTTCTGTTTAATTGCTGATGACTGAATAAGAAAATTGCAGAAGTTTTTCTCACGTTATTTTGCTGCATTAGTGTCATGTTTTATTCGGCAAGAGCTTATAAGTGGGTTTCATCACCTTGTTTGCACATTTAAATCTTGTGTTTGATTCAGTTAATAATTGATAGTTGAAATCTTGGTTTGGTGAATTCGTTTGCATGTTGAAATGGATGAAAGATTGTGGCGGAATTTTGCAGAAACTAGCAATGAGAATAGAAGCCTTCTGCGTGTTGTTGCATGAATCTGCATGAAAAATGTTTCCAAAAATTGCACTCCAACCCCTTAGCTTTTATCTAATGCTTCCATGGCCCAATTAATTGGAAAACTTAATTAATTTTGTCCTCCTAACATGCCATTTCCTCTTTAATACATCTTGATTTGTTTTGGGTAGATACTTAAGGGGTTGTAGAATGAATTTGAAGGGTCTAATAATTTCTTTTTCCAAGACTTGCAGTTAATTTGATTCTTTTGGATTCTTTGGCATTTGGTTGTTTAGCTACTAGTGAATTGCTCATCGTTTACCTTTTTGTGAATTTTCTAGTTTGATTTGGTAAGTTTCGCCTTAGATTCTTAATTTTATTTTATGTTTTTAGTCCTTTAGTGTTTATAATATTAACAAATTGGCCCATTGGACCTCTTTAATTTTTATTTGACGTTTGTTTCCATTTTCTCTGATTTATTTGATAATTTAAGTGGTACCTTGACCCTTTTTATTATTTTGGAGGGTAAGTTAGTAATTTCGCTACGTTAGGGCGTCGCTTCAAGGGAGGTACACTCTATCCCTCACTTGCATTTCATTTGACTTTACGTGCTCCTACGTGTTATGTGAATATGCCTGTCTACTTCGCTTTCCTTACCTCCTTGCATGCGTTTACTTGCTTTTACTTTTATTTAAGTTTTATGGGGTATGTGTACACCTCTTGGCTTGTAATAGATAGGGCTCGAAGAGCATCTGGTCCACTTCCCTTTCCCCTTTATGCTTTTATGGGGTATGTGTACACCTCTTGGCTTGTAATAGATAGTGCTCGGAGAGCATCTGGTCCACTTCCCTTTCCCCTTTATGCTTTTATGGGGTATGTGTACACCTCTTGGCTTGTAATAGATAGGGCTCGGAGAGCATCTGTCCATTTCCCCTTCCCCTTGCTTGCTTGTTTTGGTTGCTACATGTTTAATTGCTTTATTAGGCTCTTGCATCTAGTCGAGCATGCTAAATGCTATGTGCTATGTGTTTACGAGTATTTCGGCATGTCTATTTGCTTTCATAGCCATGAATGAATGGAATGGATGAATGTACGTTTCCGCTAGTCCAACGCTAGTCGGAATTCATAGAATGGGCTAGTCCAACGCTAGACCCTTAGGGATTTCCCCTCATTAGCATATCATTTGCTTGTTCACCACATATCATGCATTTTTCTTAGTTTTATCACTTGGCATGCTCCTCGAACCCCCTTTCCCTTCATTTTAGGATTTTTGCATATCATGATAGTTGTAGGGTCCATTTGCTTGAGGGTCCCCTTCTGATAAGGGAAACGAGCGAGTGTGGCTACTCGATAGCCTTAGCACGCTAGTTTTGCCTTCTAATCAAAGGGAAAATCGAAGTCGACAAGTTAGGAGTCATTCCCATACCCGACCTGATGCATTCCCTTAGGTTCATTCATTCTCATTTATCACTCACTCGTTCTTTTCAATTCACATTTTCCTTTCCTTATTGTTCATTTTGATTTCTACTTCACAAAAATTGCATTTAATTACACCTATATGCACTTATCACTATATTTCATACACTTGCACACAAACACTTGGAATTTTCATACAATTGCACACGTGCACCTTTTCATACACTTGCACACAAACACTTGGATTTTTAATTTCTTTCATACACTTCCACACTTGCACATTTGAGTCTCATTTGCATTAATCGACCTCTATGGGGTTTTCCTTTGTTGGCCGCCACAATTCATGTGGTTTGGGACCAAAAGCCTCACGAGAGACATCGTAGAATTTAGGATTGCATTTTTCTTTCCGTTTTGCATTCATATAGTCATATCCAACGTGCGAACATATATTGGGTAGAAAATTAGGAAAGGTAAGGTTAAGTCGCGCAACTAGCCTTGGCTAGGTCAAAGGGGTGCCTTGGATTCTATCCTTGCCTTCCCCTTTGTCAAACGTGACCCCCGAACCTTTTTCTTTGGCTTACGTGGACTAGGAGTCGTTTTAAAAAGGGTTTTACTACTTTGTCTTTAAAAAACACTTTTTGGGTGACTTGGTACACCCCAAATCTATACCAAGTGGCGACTCCGTTTTCATATTTAAAAAACCCTTTTTAAAATTTCATTTGGCCAAATCGTCGCTTTCCAAAGTCCCATCGCCTTTTTACTTTTCATTTTGCACACGTTCACACCACACTTCACACATCACATCGCACACATTCATCACCATACAATCGAAAAGTGGGGCGCGACAGTTAGCATCGGGTCCAACCCACTAACGTGTCTTTTATCACCGTTAGCATCGAGTATTGACTCACTAGCGTGTGTTTTGTTTTTATATCCGTTAGCATCGGGTCCAACCCACTAACGTGTCTTTCATCACCGTTAGCATCGAGTATTGACTCACTAGCGTGTGTTTTGTTTTTTTTTACATATCCGTTAGCATCGGGTCCAACCCACTAACGTGTCTTTTATCACCGTTAGCATCGAGTCTTGACTCACTAGCGTGTGTTTTACTTTTTTTATATCCGTTATCATCGGGTCCAACCCACTAACGTGATCTTTATCATCGTTAGCATCGAGTATTGACTCACTAGCGTGTGTTTTGTTTTTTTATATCCGTTAGCATCGGGTCCAACCCACTAACGTGTCTTTTATCACCGTTAGCATCGAGTATTGACTCACTAGCGTGTGTTTTGTTTTTTTTTTACATATCCGTTAGCATCGGGTCCAACCCACTAACGTGTCTTTTATCACCGTTAGCATCGAGTATTGACTCACTAGCGTGTGTTTTGTTTTTATATCCGTTAGCATCGGGTCCAACCCACTAACGTGTCTTTCATCACCGTTAGCATCGAGTATTGACTCACTAGCGTGTGTTTTGTTTTTTTTTATATCCGTTAGCATCGGGTCCAACCCACTAACGTGTCTTTTATCACCGTTAGCATCGAGTATTGACTCACTAGCGTGTGTTTTACTTTTTTTATATCCGTTAGCATCGGGTCCAACCCACTAACGTGATCTTTATCATCGTTAGCATCGAGTATTGACTCACTAGCGTGTGTTTTGTTTTTTTATATCCGTTAGCATCGGGTCCAACCCACTAACGTGTCTTTTATCACCGTTAGCATCGAGTATTGACTCACTAGCGTGTGTTTTACTTTTTTTTATATCCGTTAGCATCGAGTATTGACTCACTAGCGTGTGTTTTGTTTTTTTATATCCGTTAGCATCGGGTCCAACCCACTAACGTGTCTTTTATCACCGTTAGCATCGAGTATTGACTCACTAACGTGTGTTTTATTTTTTTCACCATCGTTAGCATTGGGTCCAACCCACTAACGTGTCTTTTGTATATCATGTTAGGATTGGGTTTTATCCCTCCAACCTGGGCAGGCTCGGGTTTTATCCCACTGACCGTTTTTTATTTTCGTTGGGCATGGGTTGTATCCCTCCAACCTCGGCAGGCTCGGGTTTTATCCCACTGACCGTTTTTATTTTCGTTGGGCATGGGTTGTAACCCTCCAACCTCGGCAGGCTCGGGTTTTATCCCACTGACCATTTTTTTTATTGTCGTTGGGCATGGGTTTTATCCCTCCAACCTCAGCAGGCTCGGGTTTTATCCCACTGACCGTTCTTTATTTCGTTGGGCATGGGTTTTATCCCTCCAACCTCGGCAGGCTCGGGTTTTATCCCACTGACCGTCTTTATTGTCGTTGGGCATGGGTTTTATCCCTCCAACCTCGGCAGGCGCATGGGTTTTATCCCTCCAACTTTGGCAGGCTCGGGTTTTATCCTACTGACCGTTTTATTTTATTTGGCTCGGATTTTATCCCACCCATTTGTTATTTCTTGACAATCAAATTCAATAATTGTGTTTTCTCATTTATTTTGTGTTTCATGTTTAGAAGTTCTGATAGCTCAGACTTTGTCGACTTTGCAAAGATCACAGTTGGTCAATGCGCTTGTTTCATTGTGGTTCACTTGTATTGGAACTACGTTTGACCTGATTCCTATGGTGGGATACGTAGGCAACTCTACATGAGTTCGGTCACGTTTTCTGCAATGTTATTGCATCATTTTGTCCAATAATTTCAGCCAAGTGTTGGCTTGTTTGTTTTAGTTCAGGTGCAGCTACAAGAGACAGGTAAGCAATTTGGTGTCTACATCTTTGTCTTGAGTTTCTTTGAAACTCTAGACAAAGAGGGGCAAGCTGTAGACACCAAATTTTTGTCAATTTTTAATATTTTCTCAAGATTTTTCTATTTAACGAGTTATTTATTTTCTTGCATTTTAATATGCATTTTCTCATTTTTGCAGGTTTGCTTTACGAAAAGAAAAAAAAACAACAAAACAACAAAAACCAAAAAAATCAAAAAATCAAAAAAATCATTTTGATCATTTTGTTTCACCAAATTAACTATTAACCCATTTTCACACTCAATGGCCATGGACTTGTCTTTTCATTAGTTGAGAAATCATCATTTTGGAAGATTCAGCACACAAGCCACATTTTTGGCTACAAGTCCCTCTCGGCTCTCTCTGGAAAAAGCAGGGGAAAAACAGACAAGGAAAAGAAGGGAGGCTCTCGGCTCTCTCTCTGGGCTCTCAACCGAAAAAAAAAAGAAAAAATTTTCCCTCCCTCTCTCGGCTAGCTCTTAACAGACAGAGGACAAGCCACAACAAGAAAAAAGACTCCAACTCTCACTGGGACTCTCGGCTCTCTCCCTCTCGGTTCCTTTTTCTTTTTTTCTCCCAACACACCCACAGGCATCAGAGAAGCTTCAGCCAAGGCAATTTCACTTTCATTGAGGTACTTTCCAGTTTTTTTTTTTTTAAGGCATATGAGATACATTTTGGTTTTAATTTATCTTGCTTTTGCTGGTTTTTTATTGTAATTGTTGTGTTGCTGAAATTTGGGAAATGGCATGAACCAGATTTAGGAAAAGGAAAGGTTTATTGTGAATACATGTTAATTGTTTGAAAAAATGCCAAAAAGAATTTTAGGGGCTGTTTTGCTTTATTTTGGCCATTTTATGTTGTTTTCTTGTCAAATTAAGATTATAGTTGTATCGTAGAAGTTGCAAGGAGTGTTATGGTATAATTTTTGTGATTTTTGGTGAAAGATATAGTGTTTTAAAAATAAAAAAACTGGACTGACTTTTTGCTTTTCGGCCACCTTCGGATCATCTTTTGTAAAAATTAACTCCGGAAATGGAACCTACGCGAAAAATCGAGTGAGGGGGTGTATTTTGAGGATTTTTTGGTGACCGGAGAGGTCACCGGCGGTGGCGGTCGGCGGCGGCGGCGCCACCGGCAGCCTCCATGGCCACCAGCTGAAGTTTTCTTCAGCTGGCCGAACAAGAAGAAGAGGAAACGGATGGGGAGAAGGAGAAAGAAAAGAAAGAAAAGAAAAGAAGAAGAAAAAGGAAATGGGCTATTTGTTTTAGGTGGGCTTGTGGTTATTTTGGTTGGGTTTGGGGAATGGACTTTTGTTTTATTTCTTTTGGGTTTCGTTTGGGCTAGAAGGTCAGAGCCCATGCCTTTATTTTGGTTGGATCTGAGTGACAAAAGACGGGCTGGCCTTGTGTTTTGGTTTGGACTTTCGGTTGGGCTTAGGTAGTTTTCGGCCCAAAGAAATAGAGAATGGCCCAGTGGCCGGTTTTCTTAAGAAGATCTGATTACGATTTGCACTTTAGCCCCTGATCTTTGGGATATTTTTACTTCGGCCCAGAACATTTTAAAATTCTTTCACTTTGGTCCTTAAATTAATTGCATTTTGGTCCCTGAATTTTATCTTTCATTTAATTTTGACCCCTGAACTTTGGAAAATATAATTTTTGTTCCCCAAAAGTTTTTCAGTTTTTGCAATTCAGTCCCTGATGAATTTTGACTCTCTTTATTATGATTGTTTCTTTTCTTTAATAGCTAATTATGTTACTTTTGAGTATGTTCAATTTGTAATTTTTAGATATTCTTAAATTTATTTACGTTTGACATATTGAGGTGAATTTTCATTATTATTAGTTTTTTCAATTAAATTGGTGCAATGATTCTTTTGTTCATTGTGAGTATAAATAGGACAATTTGACTCCATTTAGTCACCACTTCAAACGGGAGGTACCCCTATTTTTATTATTTCAATGTCAATTACGTGCTCTTATGTGCTCTTATGTGTTCCTATGTGTTTATATTTTTATATGCTTTATTTATTTGATTTAAATATTCATTCAAATTTTCTTACGTATGTTTTAGTTAATTTTTTACAATGACTCCAGAGGCATTTAAATACCTCAAAAATGTAATAGATAGGATAATTAGATTTGTTTTATTATATTTTTCCCTTCTAGATTGTAGTTAGGCGCTCCCCGATGTAATAGATAGGTTGCGTGTTTATGTGGCTTATGTGTTATGTGTTTTATCCGCTTTTCTTAGGATTTTGGCATCTAGATATTATGTTTACGTGTTATGTGCTACGTGCTCTTATGTGTTTATTTGTTTTAATTTATGCTTTATTTGTTTCACTATGAATTGTTAATGCATAACGTCACCACACTAGTCCAACGCTAGTTGTGGCTTCTCTCTTCGCTTACTTGCTAGTCCAACGCTAGTAAGGATTTTTAGAAATGGGTTAGTCCAACGCTAGACCCTTTAGGCCGTCTTGCGTTAGATTCATCTTTGTGTGCTATTCACTACATCTTCATGCATATTTTTAGGATCTTTTCTCATTTGCATGATATTTCTTATTATATTATCCCCTACCCGCTATAGGTGCTAATCATGTCATTTAGAATTGCATCTCATTTAAGCTAGTTCATTTGCTTGTTCATGTTAAAATAATTATTTTTCAAACATGGGAAATGGGTGATTATAACTTTCTAGTTTAAGTACCCTATTAATCCATGTATAAGAAAATTATGTCACGAGTTTTGCCTCCCGTACCCTTTATGTTGCATTCTCCTTTTCTTTGATCACTTATATATATGTATATAATTTAATTTTTTTCTTTTATTTTAATTTCATCATTTGCATATTGTGACACTTTCAAGGAATCATTTTGGCCTTCGCAATTAATGCGATTGGTTCAATTAAACCCCTTGAATGAACATTTTGTCCCTTTCGATATATTTAGATTTGCATCCATATAGGAAACATCCAAATATGATAAAATTAAGGGTTAGATTAGGAAAATTTTGACTAAACCTCGCAACTAGGTTAGACTAGGTTGAAAGGGTGCCTTAGGTTTGAGTCAATTGAACCTTTGCCTTCCCTTTCTTCAACCGTGACTCCCGAACCCATTTTCTCTTGTTTTCAAAGACCTGGAGTTGTCAAAAAGGGTTTTATTTTATTTTACTTTATTTTTGGGTGACTTGGTACACCAAAACTCCATACCAAGTGGCGACTCCTATTTTTTTCTTAAAAACCCTTTTAGACTAAATTTTGGACCCAAATTGTCGCATTCTTTTAAGTCCCATTCTAGGTCCCTTTTCACTTATTTTTTAATGAAAATCAGATCTTTTATAAATCCCTATTTTTATTCTTATTTTTCCATCGCGAAAAATGGGGCGCGACAGCACCGAAAAAGGATCCGTGGTTAAGTTTGTCAATAGAAACCAAACTTTTTTATTTTATTTTGTCATTCTCCTACAGACAACTTGTTAAGTTTATTCAGGCCTTTAGTTTCATTAAGGCCCATAAAAATTACACATAATACATTGACAGGCAACCATATCACCATACACGTAGACCAGATAGTATTAACCACAAATCCTAACTTCATGGTATCTAAGATTTGACCGTACCCTTTTTCATTTCGGGGCAGGAAGATGATAGATGATAGATGAAAGGTTGTGTCTTATCTTATGTTTAGAGTCCATCAATTCTTAGTGTAATACGTAATAAGAAAATGTAGTACGAAGAATGAAGAATGCAGTACGAAGGTAAAGGAACTGACCACGTGAGACATGGAGTAATTGGTTAGATGGCATGTCTGAACATGGACCCTTAAAAGCTTTCTCGCATCCAAAATCTTGTTCGTCGATATTCCCTGCAGTAAAATGTCCTCCAATTGGTGCACTTTGGTGGTGTTAACAGAATTGGCAGAAGGCTAGAACATGAACTTACCTGTAAGTGTCACTTGTGAATCCTCAGGTATATCTACTATTATTTCTATAACTGTAGGCATTACTGCAAGAAAGGCCAAAAGAGCTGTAATTAATCAAGACTGAACTAACTAATTGGAAGACCAAAAAAGTGCAAAAAATTGAGGCTTGTTTAACACACACACACACATCTAAAGTGCTTTCGACCAACAACATGACAATAGGTAATAGTGCCACAAAACAGAAGAGTAAAAGGGAACTAAACTCGGTGTATAATCAGTGCAATTGAGAAGTTTTGGCTCAAAAAATGTTTTGTACTTGATGCAATTGTTATGATAATATGAATACTATTCTGTCATCATGGTGTTTGGACTAAAACATGGAAAAGTGACCTTTTACAATACTAAGAACCAAACAACACAAGAAAATCTCAGAATAGGAACTTGAACTGCTCTTGATTCGTGATGCAGCAATAGAAAAATGAAACAGAATTATTCCCGATGCCACAGAAAAGCTTACCCATAACATCTTCTCAATTGAAGGTGAGCAGAGAAAATGACAAGCTCTTGCTTTCTCCTCATTTATACATTGCTCAACCTAACACACAGCTCAGCACCCAGAAAAGAAAACAAAATAAAAGGAAGTCAATAAAGAATGACAAATATAGCAAAACTGAAAGACAGAGACAAATAGAATTTGCAAGAAAAACAAGAACAAAAAAATTACCTGACGGAAGAAACTCCTATCAGACCTCGCACGTAAAAGGATCTGCAGAAAAGAGGAGCTTGTTAAAAAAAATAAAAAAAAAGAAGAAGAGGGAAATGGAGGAAATATTGAAATACCAATCTAAAGCATATATCTTCAAGTGCTAGTACCCAACATCCAATTCTTGCATCAATAAAGTGGAAATCTTTGAAACCCCACCTCACGGGCTCATCCAAGCTACAGAAATAAAAAATCTAAAAATTAAAAAGAATAACATAATCCTCATAAACAACAAAATAGTAGTAGCAATCAGAAAAGGGAAAAAAAGCAACAAAAAAAAAAGATCCGACAAGAACAGATAGTGTACTCGTTGTCTATTTTCAAAAAAAAAAATGCAAGATCTGACAAGAAGAGACGGTAAGATCTGACGAGAACAAGAATGCACGAAAAAAATGTGGAAGAAAAGAATGATTAAAGGAACAGAGAGAGAGAAACGAAGACGGTGGAAAGATCTGGAGAAGAGACGGCGGAAGAAAGAAGCGGCCGAGAGATTCTTGTGTTTTATGCGGCTAACCCTAAGCCGAGAAAGAAAATGGACACACGAAGCGCATCACGCGAAAAAGATGGGATGATCCACGTGCGCGGCACGTGAGAGGACGACGAAAACCAATCCAGGTCATCAGAGGCCTTCGGCTCTTTATCTACTTATGTTGATAAACCAAAAATGACCAAAAATCATCAAAAATCCCCCATAAGTGGCCGGCTCTCTCTTTCTCTCTCTCTTACTCTAAGCACAAGGAAGAAAACTCTTCAAGCTTGCTCCAAATCATCAAAACCAACCATTGAAACTTGCAATTTCTCCATAAAACCTCTTCAATTAGTGTTTGTGAGTTGTTGTGTGAAGTTATTTGGAAAGTTAAGGTGACCAATTGCTCTCTCTCTCTTGTTTTTAAGGTGAGTTGTGAAGAACCACCCTCCTCCCTTAATTGATGCTTAAATCATGCTTAGTGGTAGTATGAGATGCAAGTTTATGGATTATTTCTTGATTTGTGGTTGAAGTGATGAAGTTTTATTATTTTTGGGGATTTTTCTGTTTTAATATGAGCATGATTGTGTGGCTATCTATGATGATTGGAAATGGTATATAATGACTCTAGGAGGTGGAAAAAGTGATTAATTGCAACCAATTTCTGGTTTGGAAGAAATTTCAGAAAATTAGGGTTTTTGTGGGAGCATTCTGCCCGAATTTTTAGCTCCTAGTTAGAGGCCGAATTGGCCTTGGCTTAAAACATGAAAGTTGTAAGGAATGACATTTTAGATGCCTACAAAATTTCAGGTCAATCGGAGTAGTGTAGAATGAGAAAAGTCGAAATTACTATTGCTGTTCTGGTTTTACCCGAATGTAAGAATTGCGCCTGTAATTGGTTGTTTTGGCTGGAATTTCTTCCGAATTGGTTGTTGAGGCCTTCTGATGAAATGTATCCCTGTTTCTTAGCTTTCAGATGGTTTTGGAATTTCTGGATTTGGACTTGGAGAGCCTGAGTTATGATGTTTCCGCTAGAATACGTTTTGTGAATCTATTTTTACAGTTTTGATGTAGTATCTTGCATTTTTGACCTGTTTGCACTCAAAACTGGGTTGAGTGACCTTCTGTAATGTTGTAGCCCTATCTTTTAGCTTCGAATCGGTGTATCGTACACCTTTCATCCGATAATCGTAGTGAAATTGGTGCCATTACCGCAAAACGAGGTCAAAAATTATTTTTTTCAGGGCCAAAGCTAATTACACTTACGAATTTTCTGGTTTCCTCTAATGTTTGTATATGCTTATGGAACCCTATTGATGAGAATATAGAGACCAAGGCCCATTCCATTCAAGCACATGGGGAATTGGAAGATTCAAGTAAAGACTAGTTCGCGGAGTACTAGCTTGTTAATTAGGTTTTTAGTTATCATTATTAGTTGTTTGTTAGCATTAAATAATTTCGGTCAATAACACTTTACCTTTGGCCGAATTTTGAGTCTTAGATTAGTTAATTAGTTGATAGATATTTTCACCCTTAATGAAGGGCAAGGTCGTCCATTGGACATTCTAGGGTTTGAGTCCTGTAAGGCTATATATAGCCTAGGTTTTCATTCATTAAAGGAATTCAGATTTTATAAAATATTCGTGAGTTTATTCACTCTCTCTTGCCTCAAGAGAATTTCCTTTGAATACTTGAGAATCAATCTCAAGCTGTTCATTGAACTTATCAATCAAGTAGTCTCCTTGATTGCGGCGTTCTTCTATCTTTACTTTTGGTTCACTAAATTTGCTAGTCTTGGGTTAAGGAATCTCCTTAGTTCGTGGCTCGTGATTCTAGAAGGGTCAAAGTTCCGCAAATCATCCCAACTTGGTGTTCGTCTAGATCCGTCTCACATCAGTTGGTATCAGAGCTAGTCGACGACATCAAGTATATCCTGTTGAGTTTGTTCGTAAGCTTTCTAGTCAATTTTATTTTGCAATTCTGGTCGTGTCTTCCTTTGTGTCAAGTCCGATTGTTATTACAAAAAAAAAAAAATTCTGTCCGCCTTTGTTGTCTTGTTGAGTCACTCTTTGATTTCTTTTGCTTCGTGTCCACTTCGTGCATTACTTGTTGTGTGATTCTGTGTTGAAGCCTGCCTTCAAGTGTAGCTGTGTTTTGTTCGTTGCATATTCTATTTAACTATCAAACAAAAAAAAAAAAATTTCTGCGACGGCTAGGGTTTTCACTTGCAACTAGGGTTTCCTTGGGTGCAAGTTTCTTGCCAAATCTGTCCAAACTTTAGTTTATTCCACCAAGTTGTTTTCATTAATTTCCTAAACTGATTTTTGTGGTTAAACTTGTTTGGGGTTGGAATCTTGAAGAGGAACTACAATAATCTAGGGTTTCTTGAGTTCCTTGAAACTAATCTTGAAGTCTTGAAACTTTGATACATGTCTTGATAGTTGTTGGAGGATTGAAGGAGAACATTGGTTTGACATTAACATTCTGGAATTTTACCCAAAAACAGCCAAGTAATTGTGTGTTTTAGAGTAAAAAAAAAAAAGGAAGAAAAGAGAAAAGGCATTCGGGTAGCAAGCAACAAAGAAAGAAGCCGAAATTTTATTGACCAAGCTGTCTTGTTACTCCTTGTTCCAAACCAAACCAGAAACTACACCAGGAAAAAAAAAAGAAAAAAAGAAAAGAAACTCAAAAATTCTGTCCAACCTCTTCTTGAAAGTCTCGAACACCTTGCGTCTTGATCACTTGAACAACCTTTGCTTGAGGTTCTTGATTATCTTGGGCCTTAAAAACTTGCACTTGCCTTCGTATAAAAAGTTTCTTGTACGTTCTTGCATCCATACGGGGCTTCCTTGGTTTAGGAGTAAACCTCTTGGGAATTTCTTGAGCAAGCCGCTTGGGGGACTCTTGAGTGACCATACTCTCGTTGTCTTGAGAAGCCATTTCCTTGAAACAAGAAACAAAATTGCCGTGGCCTTGTCTAAGGAAGAGAGAACAGAATTGTGTGTTGCGTCTTGAAGGAGAAAGGCCGAATTGTTGGCAAGCTAAGGGCGGCTGGAGAGAGGAAATTTTAGTGAGGAATAGTCGACTTTTTGAAAGCTTCAAGAAGACAAGAAATCTGGAATTTTTTCGTGGAAGCAATTCTGATTTGATAAGGTAACAAATCTGGAAATTTTTTAGCTACCAAATTCTGTTTTGCAGCCGACTTTGGAAGGTTTAAAAGGAGCAGAAATCTGGAAATTTTTTAGCTACCAAATTCTGTTTTGCAGCCGACTTTGGAAGGTTTAAAAGGAACAGAAATCTGGAAATTTTTTTTAGCTACCAAATTCTGTTTTGCAGCCGACTTTGGGAGGTTTCAGAAGAGAAGGAAATCTGGAATTTTTTTGGTAATAATTCTGTTTGGTTAGCCGACTTTAAGGAAATTTCCAAATAAGTCCAACACCTAACTTGTTTCCAAAAATCAATTGGGCAATTAAGTAAAGCACTTGGGAACTCCATCATCGTACTTGGACTTTCTTTTTCTTTGTACATCAATTCTTTCCTCTTCCATTCCTTATTCATTACTTGAGCTTTCCATTTCTACTTTTTGTTTCCTTGTTCCTTTGATACAATTGGGAGCTATTTTGATTAAAGTTTGATTGAACTTCCTTGAGAAAATTTCTGATTTCTTCAAAGGAAACAAACAAGTGGTTTGAGAAGTGAATTGGTGAGAGCATTAGAGTGCCATACACACTTGAGTGAAAACACGAGAGGAGTGAAACACTTAAGGGAGCAAGTGAGGCATTTTCTTCTAACAATTTGTCAAGTTTTGCAGGTTTCACCATGTCTCAGGAACATGAAATTACCATTGCTCAGTTATCACTTAAAATGGATAATATGTGGAAGGAAATGCAGAGGAGATTTGACCAAAGGTTGGAAACAATCCATGAGCAAATTGATCAACTAAGTTCGTCTAGGGCTTCTTCTAGGAAATCTAGGGGAAAATTCACCCTGGGGGAATCTAGTGACTCCAATGCCGATTCGGAACATGAGGCATACGAGCAAAGAAGACCAAAGCGAAACACAAGAGCAATCGGTGATGCCATCAAGGGGATTAAGATGAAGATTCCTCCTTTCCAAGGCAAATCTGATCCGGATACATACCTTGAATGGGAAAGTCGAGTGGAGCTAGTATTCGATTGTAATGACTACACCGATGCACAAAAATTGAGACTTGCCGTAGTAGAATTCACCGACTATGCCATAGTTTGGTGGGAACAAGTGGTTACAAGCAGGAGAAGGTGTGGAGAACCACCTATAACCACTTGGACTGAGCTCAAGAGACTGATGAAGAAGCGATTTGTACCAAGTCACTACCATAGAGACTTGTACCAAAAACTTCAAACCTTGACACAAGGTCAACGCTCAGTTGAGGACTACTACAAGGACATGGAAATCTCCATGTTGAGAGCTGATATTCAAGAAGATAGAGAGGCTACAATGGCAAGATTTCTCAATGGTCTGAGGGTCGAAATAGCCGATCAACTGGAGCTTCAATACTATGTGGAGATAGAAGATATGGTGGAGAAGGCTATCAAGATTGAGCAAAGGCTCAAGAGGAGGGGTACAACCCGAAATTATAACCCTCATCCACAAACATTTACTCGACCATTCCAGCCTAGCAGGGAAGAGAGAGGTTCGAATACTTGGACCACTCCAAAGCCGAAGCAAGATCAAGGGTCAAGCTCACGGCCACCTTTTACTAAAGCCGACTCCAAGGTTGTTTCAAAACCAACAATTGAAACTTCAAAACCTAGGAATCGTGACACCAAATGTTGGAGGTGTCAAGGAATTGGGCACATTGCAAGCCAATGTCCAAATCCAAGAACCATGCTTGTGCTACCAAATGGAGACATTGTCACTGATGATGAAGAGGAGGAGTACAAAGACATGCCTTCCTTGGTTGAAGAGGAAGATGAGATAGAGGAAGTTCCAACTCAAGACAAAGTTGGATTGGTAGCAAGAAGGGCACTAGCTACGCAAGCTAGTAAGGATGAACTTCAACGTGACAACATCTTTTACACTAGGTGCCATGTGACCAACAAGGTATGCAGCTTGGTGATTGACCCCGGAAGTTGCACTAATGTTGCTAGTGCATTGATGGTGGAGAAACTAAACTTGCCAACTAGTGAGCACCCCCGTCCCTACAAGCTTCAGTGGTTAAACAACAGTGGAGAGGTACGTGTTCTTAAACAAGTTCTGGTTACTTTTCGCATTGGTAGGTATGAAGATGATGTTATGTGTGATGTAGTACCAATGCAAGCTGCACATATACTCTTAGGGCGTCCTTGGCAATTTGACAAAAGAGTCACTTTTGATGGTTTCTTGAACAAATACTCTTTTATGCATAATTGTAAAAAGATTACACTTGCACCTCTTACACCTCAACAAGTACATGAGGATCAAGTTAGTCTACAAAAAGAGTATGACTTGCATGCTACCACCAAGAAGGACAACGCCAAAGCTAAGAAATTAGTGTTGGCCGACCCTTCTTCAAGCAAGTTGGATCACTCTCATTCGGTCTTCGAACCCGCACAGGAGAGAAAACCCAGCATGCTTGCCAAGGTGAAAGATGTGAGAAAGGCCTTGCATTCTAATCAGGTTTTATTTATTTTATTTGGCAAGGAATCCTTACTCACTAATGCTCTTGATGCTTCTTTGCCTAGTGTTATTACTAACCTCTTACAGGAGTATCAAGACGTCTTTCCTGAGGATATACCTAATGGATTGCCTCCATTAAGGGGAATTGAACATCAAATTGATTTCATTCCTGGATCTTCCCTTCCAAACAAGGCACCATATAGGACCAATCCTGAGGAAACCAAGGAGCAACAACGACAAGTGGAGGAGTTGCTTGGTAAGGGTGGGATTCAAGAGAATCTAAGCCCTTGTGCTGTACCAGTTCTACTTGTTCCAACCAGCACTAGTCGGGTTACAATGGCCTTTGATGCCGCTTTTGCACGTCTTGATGCGTACAACGCGCAGCCCAACCAAACCTTGGTTCACCGGGCGTCCGTTCACGGTCCACCCATAGGCTTGAGACGTCACTTGTGTGGCCATTATCATGGAACTCTTGCTGTCCGCAACATGTATCTACCACCACCACAAGTTTTCCTGGTGTCCCACAAGGGTGTCTTGATCTTTCTTCGCTTGAGAAGGCGACATGCAGGCTGCTTGGTGACTATACACATGCTCTCATCACTTTTGTTTTGTAAGAAGAATCCTGATTTGGGGACAAATCGCCTTTAAGAGGAGGGGAATGATGAGAATATAGAGACCAAGGCCCATTCCATTCAAGCACATGGGGAATTGGAAGCACATGGGGAATTGGAAGATTCAAGTAAAGACTAGTTCGCGGAGTACTAGCTTGTTAATTAGGTTTTTAGTTATCATTATTAGTTGTTTGTTAGCATTAAATAATTTCGGTCAATAACACTTTACCTTTGGCCGAATTTTGAGTCTTAGATTAGTTAATTAGTTGATAGATATTTTCACCCTTAATGAAGGGCAAGGTCGTCCATTGGACATTCTAGGGTTTGAGTCCTGTAAGGCTATATATAGCCTAGGTTTTCATTCATTAAAGGAATTCAGATTTTATAAAATATTCGTGAGTTTATTCACTCTCTCTTGCCTCAAGAGAATTTCCTTTGAATACTTGAGAATCAATCTCAAGCTGTTCATTGAACTTATCAATCAAGTAGTCTCCTTGATTGTGGCGTTCTTCTATCTTTACTTTTGGTTCACTAAATTTACTAGTCTTGGGTTAAGGAATCTCCTTAGTTCGTGGCTCGTGATTCTAGAAGGGTCAAAGTTCCGCAAATCATCCCAACTTGGTGTTCGTCTAGATCCGTCTCACATCACCTATTGGGGTCATGTTTGGCCTTGGTTTATGACTCGTTATCGAGTCTCATTGATATTGGTTGGGTTCTGACGGGTTGGTTACTATTCATGGCCGACTCCGAATTTCATTTTTTTTATTTTGGGTTATTTTGCCCTTTTGCCTTGTTTACGCGCGTTATAAGTTCCGGGACGCAATAGATCGCTCTAAACTGCACTGTTAGTCCTGGCGAGAGCTGGACAGGCAGTCCGCTAACCCCTCTGGTTCGCCTTAGGGGAAGGTGGAGCTGTCACAAAGTTTGATGGCAGAAAGAGGAAAGAAGTTGCAACCAAGACATGTAGGACCTTATAAGATTCTCCAACGTTTGGGAAATGTGGCTTATAAGTTGGAACTACCTCCAAGTTTGTCTCGAATTCATAACATTTTCCATGTGTCTATACTTAAGAAGTATCATCCAGATCTCTCCCATTTACTACAACCAGAAAATATTGAGATTGACGAGGCACTAACTTATGAAGAGAAACCAGTGAAGCTTTTGGATTGTAAGGTGAAGGAACTAAGGAATAAACAAATCCTTTTGGTAAAAATTCTATGGAGGGACCACGGAATAGAGGAAGCAACTTGGGTGATAGAAGAAGAGATTCGAGAGAAATATTTGGACCTATTTCCAAATCAAAGTATGAATTTCGTGGACGAAATTCTTTTAAGAGGAAGAAGATGTGAGGACCCGTATTTTTATTTTAATTTAGTCTATTATATAATTATTTGCTTCAGTGTTATTTAATTTTACTATTTTTGCATGAATTTTTCTTAAATTAAGTTTTTATCGCGCGCACGTTGTAAGTCTCTCGAAAGTCACTCCGACACGACTAATTGGAGATTTGAGGATTTAATACTAGGCTAATATGTATGAGCAATTGTAGTGCTAGAGGAACTACCTTGGAGGGTTAGTAGTTAAGTGTATCAAACAAGAAAGAAAGTGCTAGTGCAAGGGACTATTGAGCCACTATTGAAAGTTAACTTTTGCGCAAAACTTATGGCTAGTCTTTCTTCATTTTCCCTCCACAAAATCAAAACACAAACACTCCCTCACCATCTCTCTCTCTCGACCGAACCAAGGAAGAAAAGGGGGAAGAGAAAACTTCATCTTTTTGCTCCAATCTTGCTTGTTCTTCATCAACACCCACAAATCATTTGGATTCTTACTCTAGCTTGAAGGAAGGTGCAACCTTGTGGTGTTTCTTGGTGAAGAAGTAGTGAAAAGGCTTGCATTCAACTAGGGTTTAGAGCTTGAAGAGGTAATCACTTCATCCACCTTTAATCTTTCAAATTTCACCAAGTATAGAGGTTGAATTTCATGGGTTTGAAACGCTAATCAAGAATCTAGGCTAGAGGACTTGAGGAACTTTTATTTCTTGCTTTGTATCCTAGGCTAGTGGTCTTGAGGTGGCCTTTAGGTAGCTGACTTGCAGTCCTTTTACTTGATTGTTATTGTTTATGTGATGAGGGACTTGATATGGGCTTGATAAGAGGAGAGGAAGTTGGCGAAAAACTCTTGAGAGAGCTGGCCGAAATTTTTGTTTTGTTGTCTTGCTTGGAGTTCAAATTTTTGTTGATTATATGACTGGTAAATTGCTTGTTATATGTTGTATTATGTGTGTGGAAATTGGCTTTCAAAAATCACTTCAATTGGTTGCATAAAACTTGAGTTTTGTGAAAGGTAGTAATCTGGAAATTTGCTGCCAGGGCAGCCGAATAGTAGTTCTTTGTCTGAGTATAAATCTTTGCACAAAAGTCGAAATCGAGTGCCGTTTGCGGCATTTGAAACTAGACACCAAGGATTTTCAAACGGTATAAAATTTCCCTACTGATTCGTTTTGAGTGAGCCGTAACAAATCAGCAAATTGGACTGACCTGTTTTACCTGTTTATCCCAGAGAAATTGGGAAACTGTATTTTGTGGCTCAATTTCGTCTTCCTTGTGATAGGAGTTTGAAAATGATGTCTATTGATGATTTGAAGCATTTTGAATCTATTTTCTAATGCCATAAACCATTCTTAATTTGGACTTGTGTAGAATTAGATATGGTCTCATTTCAAAATTGTGCCAAAGCTAGAAATTGGAAAATTGTTGAACAGGCTGTGAAATCCAGCCATCTTCAAACTATTGTATCTTGTAGTTCAAAAATCCAAATTTAGTTTTGCTTATTGTGTTTGAAACTTTACTTGAAACACTTGCTGTGTTATAAATTTTAGAGGTTAATTCAAGAACTCTGAATTTTACCGAATTTCCAAACTTTGCTGAAAAACAAGAACTGGTTCTGCCTTATCTTCATGAAACAGCAATTTTGAGCGAAGATTTGAATGGTTTTTGGTTAGAATCTGGGAAAGGTGTATTCTGGAAAGTTTTAGTACTATGAATCTAGTTTCCAACGGCGTAAAGTTTCCAATTTTTGGACTTACCAAACTCATGATCTGATTTTTCAAGTTTTGTCACATAAAGCTGAAATTTTCTGATTTCTTAAGAAACTAACTTTTATGAACTTTCCCCTTCCTTTTGAGATTGATAGTCCGTTTTAAACTTGATTTCATGGATGACACAAGTTTCCCTTGTGACTTTAAATCTTTGTTTTTGAATCTTGATTTTCAATAGATTAAAGCTCTTTTGAGGCGTTGTCCTAAATTTAAGCAAATGCATTTTCTTCCTTGAATGTTAAATGGTCTAGAGTATATGTGAGTGATAGGTGGTCACTATTTTCTCAGGTACTCAAGGGGGTTTCGAAGGGGATCCCGGTACGGACAATTGAAGGACCTTAATTGCTCACTTACTTTCGACTTGGTGAGTGTCAAGTGCATAAATTGTTGTATCTATTTGATTGATCTTGTTTGTATACGTGAACATGACTTTACGAGGTGAGTATGTATTTTATCGCACTCGCTCTCCTTTACTTGACTTGTTACTTGAACTTGACTTGTATTGAACTTGAACTTGATTATTGATTGGAGTGAACCTCATCGACAAATTATACTTATACTTGTGGAGACACCCAAAACTCATTGGCTAACTTTGCGACTTGAGCCGACATGGGTTTGGTCGAGAAGCTTGGTGAACTATGAGAAAAATTGCAAAGCTTGATCTTTTAAGATCTTGCTTGGCATACTCGAGTAGTATTGCCTTTTCTATTTGACGTACGGGCCCGGTAGGGAGTGTAACGGTGGACGGAATTTGGTGAAAGTGGAGTCTACGGAGAGGAACTTGCTCGGTTGACGGAGTGAACGTGGGATATTTGGATCAAGGTCTTGGCCAAGCTGTGTGGAGTTAGCTTCTGAGAGCTTCCATATCCTTATTGATTGTGTTTTACTTTCCCTTGCGAATAACTTGAATTTTATGGCTATTCCTTTTGTATAAGGTTTATTGCTACTTGAAATTATTTGTTTGTATGCTTTACTTGGCCTCATTGAGTGTTAGCTCACCCCCGTTGTTTGTTTTCCTTAACAGGAGTTCGGATGGAAAGATTTTTAGAGAAACTGACTTGATTATCTTTTGATTAGAATTTGGATGTAAATGTTTTGACAACTTTGGAAGGTTGTATTTTGGGGTAAATTTGATATACCTTTTGAAAAATTCGTGATGTAAAACTTGAATAATTATATAAGGAAGCGACTTTTCGTTATTTTGATTTTATTATTGGTTGATTACCTTTAAATTTAAATTTGACTTGTATTGAGCCCTGGCGAAAATTAGGCAGGCGGTCCGCCGATATCCTAGGGTTCGCCCTAAAGAGAAGTGGGGTCATCACAGATTTTCATTTCTTCTTAGGTATTAAGGTAACTATATCAAGAAACCATCTTCTCTTCTATTACTAGCATATGAGTAGATTTAGGGCTTGATTTTGGTAGTTTTCATGAAAAATTTCATGGGTTAAGTGGTGGTTGGAAAATTTCAGCTTTGAATAATAAATTTTAACCATGATTTGGTGAGTTGAATTTGGCTATGATCTAGTAGTTTTGCCATGTGAATTTTCTAGTTTTTATATGTTATTTTGGCTTGATTATAGAAAATTTTAGCTTGTAGAGGAAAATTTCAGCCTAGGGTTTCCATTTTTCAGCTTTATTATGGTAGTTCTTGAGTTAGATAATTGGCTATTTTGGGTGGCTTTGTGACCTTAAAAAAATGTACTTTATAGCCTATAAATTGTGACTGTGATTGAGGTTGGATTGAGATGAATATTGGTGTTGAGTTTGGATGAAAAAGTTTAGAAAATAAGGGGAAGTGTTGCTGAAAAATTTTTCCCAAAGGAGACTCTAAATAGTCTTGGAAAATCTGTTATATCTTGGTGTAGAAAAATCCAAATTGAGTTTTACTTGTTGCATTTGAAACTAGATTCAGAGTGCATCCGTGAAAAGTTTAGAATTTTTCTCAATTCTTATGAATATCTATGATTTTCCAAATTTGCCTGAATTTTCACACCTACTCTGTTCTTCTACCTGATGAAGCAGCAATTTGAAACTGGAATTTGACATGATTTATAGATAGAATCTTACAAATGTGTATTCTGAAAAATTGTTGTTCTTTGAGTCTATTTTTCAATGGTATAAAGTTTATAAATTTTAGACTTAAGACGCTTGCGATACGATTTTTCAAAGAGTGTCGCGCAAAACAGGAAAAAATTCTGTTTTCTAAAGTTGTTCTTGCTTCCATTTCCAACCATAAGTTGGAGTTGTTAAACCATTTTGAGCTTGATTTTATGATTGGAATTGAGGTTTTCTCACAATTTTATGCCTTTGAGTTGAATAGTGATTGCTGATTGTTCGAGGCCGAGTTTTCCTACTAACCCTCAATTATTATTCGAATAGCACGTAGCATGAAATCCTTATTTGATGGTGTTAAAGGTTTAGTATAGGATGGTAGAGTTTATGAAGATGAATTCTAGCTACAACTTGGTATTTAGATGGTGAATTTGTGGTTTTTAAACCACTATGCCTTGTTAACCCCTAGATCACTATTTATACATGGGTTTTCACTTCCCGAGTCGCTTGTTGAACGTTTTGACAAGAGTAAACGTTATTATGTCATCTTACTATATCCTTGCCTTATTTGAAACCTTATTTTGTCCCGTTTAAATTTGTATTTTTAACTTAACGTCAAAAGTTTTCCTTTATGGTTTGAGCAAGGATAGGTGATACTTTTGACTAAAAACTTGCACTTGGGGGTTCGACTACTTTATTCGAATGTTTTAAAATGATGAAATTTTTTAGTTCACTTACCCTATATATTTGATCACAGGTTTGGAAAGCGAACCCACAGATCCTTTTACCGAGGAAAGTTAATTTTTCTAAACGCGGTGAGTGTTCCAACTGCATGTTCCATGCTCATTGTTGCCAGAAATTTGTTAGACACTTGATTTGACATTTCATAGGCGAGTGTGTACTTTATTGCACTTGACCTAACTTGATTAAACACTAGATATCTCATTCATGCATGTAAAATTAACTTGATTTGCATGTGACCTATATATTGACTTGAAATTCTTGAAAATGTGACTTGTTGGGCATTACTTGTGACTTGGTCATGACTAGGCGAGTGTGTCCTTATTCACACTCGACCTTCATGAATTTGAAATAATTGATCCTCCATGCAGACTTGCATGTTTATGTGCATGGTTGTAGACCAACTGCATTCTTCTTGCAGCGGTTGAATTATAGACCGGCTACATTCCTTTTACAGCGGTTGAACTAGACCTTGGACCCTTATCCGAGACGTCGTGTCACGGCCCCACCTCCCCCTAAGGCGAACCAGAGGGTTCGGCGGGCCGCCTGCCCGGCTCTCGCCGGGACTCAGTCGTTCACTACAGTCCTCAATTAAAAATAAGATATATATATCAAATATACATCAAAGGTTCCCAAACTTTACATCTCAAAAGCGAAGCGTCCACGCTTCCGCAGCGCCACTCTGATCCTTGATTACAACTAGTACAGGAGGAAGTCCAAAACTAGCCTATTACACATCCAATCAATTCTAAACGTTCTAAACGTTCAATACAATCCCAAAATGAACCATTACACAAAAGGAAAACCAAATTCAATCCATACATGAAATAATCCAGGATTAAACACTACAAGCCCTTCCCTTCGCCTTGAGCCCTGTGGAGGGGAAAAAACATTTTTGGGGTGAGCTAGAAGCTCAGCGAGTAACCAGTAAAATCAGTTATCAAATCAGTTTCACAATCGTTCATTTCAATGATGTCATAGATCAATGATGTCATAAATCAATGATGGAGTAGCAATAATTCAAGAAACATTTACAATGGAAAGCGTTAGTAACATTCATGAAAGGATACGTTCGTTCTCCTGTCATTTCATTGCATTCTTTTCGTTTCATTCGTGCATTCATTCACCCCGTCCCTGGCTTTTGGCCAGGCTCCACCAACCTACAAGGTAATACTCGAGTATACCGAAACGTTCACCCAAGTTCCTAGTCGCCCGACCGAGTCCGCTTCTGGCTCGAGACGACCGGTAACAAGGGGCAATGGCCAGTTCAGCCCAAAAGGCTTACATTCATGCGCAAGTAGCATTTAATCATTAATCATTGAAAATTTCATATTTATTTAGGTCGAGTGCGATAAAGTACACACTCGCCTAGAAAACTCGTTTTAACAATCATTGAAAGCAAAATCAATAATAACAAGACACTGATATGCAAGCACGCATGATATGTAAGAAAACAGTTCCAAAAGTAACTTTGAAAACAATTCAAAAGTAAATAATGCGGAAAGCGGTTCAAAAGTAAATAATGCAAGAAACGGTTCATAACTAATTTTAGAAATAGTTTGAGATCACTCACCTCCATGGCTCAGAAATCATCCATCATATAACATTGCCTTGCTCAAATCCAAGTCTTAAATCACAAACTCAATGCAAACAAATCCCTTCAAAGTTCGGACAGCACTTCCCCTGAATTTGCTTACTTTTCCAGCCATCATGGCTTCATTATATCCTCAGCCATTCCCAAAGGTATACACACAACAACAAGTTCATCCAATAGCCATTCAGCAAGCTCCAAGTAGTACTAGTACAAGTCAAGCTAGGGAAAAGTCCGAAAATGAAGGTTTAGCTCAAACCAGAAAAACAGTTTTGGACGTCACTTTGCGGTAATGGCACAACTTGCACTACGATTATCGGATTAGGGTGTAAGACCCACCATTTCGAAGCTAAGAACCAGGGCTACAACAATGTAGAAGGTCACTCAGTCCAAATCCCAGCACAACTAAGTCAAAAATGCAGAATACCAAACCAGAACCGTAATTGCAGGTTTACAAATCACACTATGCTGTAATCAGTCCAACTCAGTCTATACAGGTCCAAATGCATTGATTCCAAAGGCATATGTTAGATAAGACATCAAGATACATTTCATCAGAAGACACAAACATCCAAATCCAAAGCAATTCCAGTCAAAACAGACGATTACAAGGGCAGTTCGCACATTCTGATCAACCCAGAACAGCAACAGTAAAATCGACATATCTCACTCTACACTACTCCAAATGACCTGAAATTTTGTAGGCACCTCTAAAATATCATTCCCTACAACTTTAATGTTTTGAGCTAAGGCCAATTCGGCCTCTATCTATGACCTAAAATTTCGGACAGAATGTAGCTTCAAGAACCCTAATTTTCCAGAATTTCTTCCAAACCCAAAATTGGTTGCAATTGTCCACTTTTTCCACCTTCTAGCTTCATTACATAACATTTCCAATCATCATACAAGGCCACAACATCATGATCACATTAAACCAGAAAATTCACCAATAAATTGTAAACTTCACCATTTCATCCAAAAACAAGAATTAAATCATAAAATTCAACACTTTAGCTTCCACTAAGCACAACTCAAGCTTCATTAAGTGTAGGGGAAAGTTTATATACCACTCACCTAGTAAACAAGAGAGGGAGAGTTGTAGGACACCTTAGCTTTTCCAAAAAACTTCACCAAATCACTCACTAGCACCAAATGGAGGGATTTTATGGAGTAGAAACTAGATCAAGCAAGTGTTTTGGAGGATTTGAGCTAGATAATTGCCAAACTTTGAAGAGGTTTTTCTTCCTTCTTTGCTAGAGAGAGAATCGGCCAAGAGGTTGAAGACAAGAATGAATTTTGTGTGATTTTTGAGATATTTAAGCAATTGGTCAAAAGTCAAGAAAATGAATAGTAAGTCATAAGCTATTTCCAATACAATGGTGACACTTGTCACCTTTAGGTTTAAAACTTATCTTTTTGTCTCTCCAATACAAATATCTTAACACATTGTAAACTAATATCACTTAATACAAAATTCCAACAAGTTGTCAAAAATATAATGCATTTACCGCACTTGCGGGTCCCACGTCCAAAATACGCTTTTAATTTCTCAAAAACTAACCGATACTAGAAAAATCATTTGAAAACTATATTTGCTCATAAACTTTATCTGGGTTTTTTTTCTAATCAGGAAAATGTAGAAAAGGCAGGCGTTTAAAAAAAATAAACCCTAGAAAATTAGAAAATTTTCGGGTTCTCAAACTCATTTTTTTTTCGGGGCGTCACACGTCGGATAAGTGGAAACTTGGGTTACTCATGTGTATGCGTAAATATAGATCGGTAACGTCTGAACTGAGCCCTCATTGGATCTCTTGCTTGAGACCAGTCTTAGAGCGGTCGGGTAAATTAGGCTACCTTGGGTAAAGGACGAATTTCCTAACCCATTTACTCTTGACTAGAATTCCTGATTTGAACTTGTGACATTTCTGAATACGAATCGTTTAGTGACAACTAACGTCACCAATCATTACGTGCGTGAGCGTTGGATGACAGCCAACGACTCCACTCTTGAATACCTGAATACTTGAGGTTTTAAACTAAATCATGAATACTTGAATATGTAGGGTTATAAGCCCAAACCAGGGCTAGTTGGTCGAATCAAGCTGGCAAGGGTTTGGTCGAGAAGATCGACGAACCTTGGGTACTTCTTTGACATTCGGACCCGGTAGAGGGATGATCGGTGGATGGAAATTGACGTTTAGTAGTGATCTACGGACATTATAATTTCATGGTTGACGGAAAGTCAATGGACCCTGGACAATCTGCCGTGGAACCTTCTCCTGAGAGCAGCCTGTATTCTTTGCCATAAACGTGTTCTTTACTGTATACCATTGCATGATCTATTTGGTTACCTGATTTATTATGCATTATGTCCTGCTCTATTTGGGTTTGACTTAATGGTATCATGCTTGCTATTTTACCTGCCTGTTTGCTTGGAATCTCACTAGGTTTCTAGTTCGTTCTTTTTAGTTTGTTTTCCTTAGCAGGCATTGGCAACGGGGAAGCGGGAAAATAGACGATTTGAGAGTTGACATCTAGCTTTAAGTAACTTACCATTCTAGTTGTACTTGGTGATTTGATTAAATGACTTTGAGTTTATTCGTTCGATTGTATGTATATAAGTCGGGATAATTTGGAACATTGGATGGTCTATAATGTTTAACCATGAAGTTTTGATGCTCATTTTGCGATTACTATTGGAGTTTGGGAATTGTTATTATTTTATGAGATTCGTGAGTGAGTGCCGACGAGAGTTGGGCAAACGGTCCCCAAACCCTTGGGTACGCCCTAGGGGAAGGTGGGACTGTCACAGGTGATATCAAAGCTAGTTCACGTGGTCTTTGCATGAGGTGAGTTTAGGGTCAAGTGGTGTTACGGCTCCGATTATGTGAATAAGTGTAAAGGACTAGATGCTCTTCTTGAATGTAAGTTGTGAATCATGACTGTTATAGACGTAAAACCTTTATCTTGATACTTGGGGAAGATAAATATATACGTCAGGTAGGAATCTCTAATATAGGTGATTTACTCTTGGGACCGACCGACCCGAGTTGTGAATTATTTTATTTTGAATTCTTGTACCCGAGTACCAAAAAGTGATGAGCACTAGAATAAGGATCGGTATCTTGATTGCACTTGAGGTAAGTTTTGATGGCAAAGGTCAAGGCGCGGAAGATTCTAACATTTGACCTACGAATTGAACTGATCGAGGGGATTGGATCTAGGAGTGCTATCATGGACTAATCTAGTAATAGTCTGCTAGGGTTTTTATAGACGGTGGCAAGATTATAGTGTATGTTGAGAAATTAGCACTGAAGACCTGTTTCCTTTCTCCTATGAATGTGAGGATTTGATAAGCGTTTACTTGATTTTTGTGAGAACCCTAGAATTTGCATATTTCTTTAGTCTATTGTTTCTTCTCATTTTCTCCTCTTAAGTGTAAATTTGTTAAAAACATTAGATTTGAATAATTTCAAATAAAAGACAAAGGGAACTTGTTCGACAAGAAAACTTGTTTGAATTAATTTGGTTCTAGTTTGCCTCTAGAGGGGAAATACCTTTAAAGAAACCACACGAAACATTTTATTCCTTTACTAGCTTTGATTTTTAGAAATTTATTGACTTGTTGCGGGAAATTAAATTAGTTTTATATAAGATAACCTTTTATATATAAAACAAGGATTTGCTTAGTAAAACTTATAGTTTTTAAAACTTGGATTTCTAGGGTTTAGCGAGGACGCAGATTTCGATTCCCCGCGTGAGTTGTGACTTCACTCTTGGTGAGTGTTCCTTGTTTGTTATATTTCCTTGACTTATTGGCTTGATCTTATTGCTTGATAATGTGTTAAGTGCTTTCAATGATTGTCAAAATGAGTTTTCAAGGCGAGTGTGTACTTTATCGCACTTAGCCTAAATGATTGTGAAATTTTAATGATTGAACGATTGACATGTTACTTGCGCATGAATGTAAGCCTTTTGGGCTGAACTGGCCATTGCCCTTGTTACCGGTCGTCTCGAGCCAGAAGCGGACTCGATCGGGCGATTAGGGACCTGGGTGAACGTTCCGGTATACTCGAGTATTACCTTGTAGGTTGGTGGAGCCTGGCCAAAAGCCAGGGACAGGGTGAATGAGAGGAATGAACGAATGAATGAACGAGGGATTTTACTTATACAAAATGCATTTTGCGAATGACTGGAGGAATAAGGGGAAATGTCAGGAGAACGAACGAACGAACGAACATATGGCTCCCTGTGAGCCCGTATCCTTTTCATGAATGTGTTTATTGCTTTATTTGTGCTTGTATCTTGAATTATTGGTTATATGTAAGGAATGCGTTGATTTTCTTGTTGCCTATGTGTTCGGAACCTCACTGAGCTTTAGCTCACCACACGATATTTGTTTTCCTTAACAGGTTCCGGAAATTGAGAGACTTGAAGTCTATCTTATCGTTTTGTAAATATTATTTCGAATCGTACTTGTATCTTTGTTTTGGGTTGTCACTTGAAGCTGGAAAAGTGCAAACCCTAAGATTTGGCTTGTATGAATGTTATCTGAGCTTTATGAACTTACTGTGTGGTTTGTATTGTATATTTGAATTTATGTGGTGATCTGGTCGGAGATGTATTTAGGAGTGAACGGGTGGATGTTCAATGGTAAGGTTATCTCTGAAGTTAATGTGTTTTAGTATTCAAGTCGCTTAAAAGTTAGCATGTTCGGATGGCGAATTGTGTTTTGGTTTAAGTTATACGTGGATATTTGGTCGGTTTGCTTGCGTGAGTCCTGGCGAGAGCTAGGCAGGCGACCCGCCAACCCTCTGGTTCGCCTTAGGGAGAAGTGGGTCCGTCACAATTTTGATGCGGTTTAACTGCAACTATATTAGTATTTATACCCCTATTTTGATATTAGATACCCGTAGTTCGGTTCTTGATGAACTACTTTTGCTTATACTTCTATGATACCTATCAATTTACGTCAAAGTATGGACTTAGCTTTGATTATTATCGTCCAAGATTGAGAGTTTTGGAATTAAGTATACAGATTTTGAGAAAAAGGATTTGGGTTCTATACCTATATACAAAAACTTGAGATAGGGTGTGGAACTTTTGATGTACGAAGGATGCTTTAGGATTTCGTTATGTATATAAGTGATAATGGTACTCCTTGTGTTAAGAGCTCAGAATAGGAATAAGTGGCATAGTATCTTGAGGTATTGTCTTACCTGTGTTCCACTTCCTCATCTATCTCATTTGAGAATAGCTAAGTTTAACCTTTCGTAGTTGGATTGGGAGTGAATGAATTTAAAAGTTATATGACTAGAGTTTCCAATTGTAATTAGTTACATATTTTGATCCTTTAATTTGCCTGGCAGGCTATTATTCGAGTTTAAGTGAACGGTGAGATGGCAACTCTGGCTGATATGCATAAGGAAATAGAGATACTTCAAAAGGAAGTAGATTTCCAAAAGAGATTAGCTGAGTACTGGGAAGGACAATGGAAACAAGAATATTCGGAGAAAATTGAACTACTGCACAAGAACATAGAATTGAAAAAGAAATATGAAGGGATTCCGGAGGAAGTGCGGAATAAGTTTGAATTGGTGCATTTGCTTAGTCAAGTAGCCTCTCAAGACATTTCTAGTAATCAAGTAAAAAGGTGTGAAGGAAGCTTTCGTGATACTAAAGGAAAACGTAAAGAGATTAGTGAAAATGAACTTGCAATGAAGGATAAAGAGAAGAAGAAAAGGAAGAATGGACACTTCGAGAAGAGATGTGTAGCTGCTAAGTGTGAAACCTGTGACAAAATTCATACTGGCTCATATTATCTGAAAACTGGTGCATGTTTTAGATGCAGCCAACTTGGACATCAAGTGAGGAATTGCCCAAATAAATGAGTTTCATGATGGTGAAACTGCTATAATAGTCGAAGTTAGCTAGTGATGTTTTACCCGAAATAGTTGTATTTATTGGACTATGTGTTATGCAAACTTTATGTAGTAAATTGTATCACCGTTAGAAACAGAGAGCTTGGTGCTTGATGTTTTAGTTAGTAATATTAAATGTCTGTGGTTGAGCGGCGTTGAATCCCCATGCATGAATCAATTATCATAATTTAGTCTTGGATTTAAGCGAGAATTCTTCATTTATGGTTCGAATGGAAGAAATTTTGATTAGAGAGGATGATTCGGGTCTAGTGGTACAATTGTAAAGATGAGAGGGTGTGAGGATCCGAAATTTTACTTATTTTAATCTTATTTTAATGGTTTAATTAATTATTTATCCATCCATTTTCTCCAAATAATTTATTTAAATCTTCTTAGACCCAATTGCATGGAACTATGACTTGCTTATATTTTTAAAATGACTCATTTCAAAATTTAATTTTTGAAAACTCGTTAAGTGAGAATAGTGAATACGCGTTTGGAGACAATAATCGATTCGAGAATACAATAAGTTTGGAAAATTGGAGACTTGTACATTAGTCTTGAAATAGGTATTTTTATGTTTAAGTGTTCAATTATTATCTAGTGATACTATCGTTAAAAGAATTTCTTGAAAATTCCACTTTATCGCGCACAAATCGGAAGTACGCGTTTTTACGCGCGCGATTAGTTGAGGGACTTTAGACCTTTATTTTTAGACCATTAAGAGTGAATAATAATAGTATGAATGTAAGTGCATTAGAGGTTTAGTGCACTAGTGCAACAAACCCGAGAGGAATCGGGCGCGAAACGCGCGCAAACGCGCACTATTCCCAGTTGACTTTTGGGACAAATCTTGGCCACAAATTCTCAAGCTTCCTCAAGAAGCTACAACACTCTCTATGTGAGAACCCGTAAATTCCTCTTAATAATTTTCCTAGGGTTTATCCCCTTTAATGGCATGTTTTCTGTATTTTCTGGCTTAGGAAATTTTTCTGGTGAATTTTATGAGTAATTATAGCTTTTAAATGATTTTTCTAGTATCTGATAGATTTTGAGAAATTAAGAACGTATATCGGACATGGGACCCACTAGTGCGAAAAGTTCGGAAAAATTCGGCCAATTATGTTAAATTCCGGATACTGTGTAAAATTTATCGGGTGTTAAGAGATAAGTAGAGTGTGTGAAATGATTGATGTGAGAGAGAAAAAGAAGTGATAAGATTGCATTAATGGAGTGACAAGTGTCACCACTACATTGGTTTTGACTTAAGAGTTACTATTCACTATTTTGACTTTTGACCAAAAATTGGTTAAATATCTCAAAAATGCACAAAAAATTACCATTTCTTACCTCTTGTTGGCCGAACCTCTTGTGCAAGGAAGGAAGAAGAAACTCTTCAAGTTCTAGCTACTACTTGGTGCAAATCACCCAAAAACATTTGCTTACATCCATTTCTACTCCATAAAAATCTTTCTAGTTGGTGATAGAGGTTGTTTGGTGAAGTTTTCTTGAAGAGCTAGGGTGGTCTACAACTCCTCTTCTCTTATTTCTTAGGTAAGTGATGATTAAACATTCTACTACACTTATTGATGCTTATATGGTGCTTAATGGGACCTAAAGTGATGGATTATGTGACTTGTTTCTTGATTTGAAGTGTTTTGGTGAAGTTTTCAATTTTATGATGAATTTTCTGGTTTCATATGATCTTGATGGTGTGGTTGTTTTTGATGGTTGGTAATAAGGGGCTTTAGCTCTAGTAGGTGCATATGATAGGAACTTGCAATCAATTTTGAATTTGGAAGAATTTCTGGAAAATTAGGGTTCTTGGTTGAACATTCTGTCCGAAATTTTAGGTCATATATAGAGGCCGAATTGGACTTTGCTCAAAACATGAAAGTTGTAGGTATTGATGAGTTTGAAGTGCCTGCAAAATTTCAGGGCATTTGGAGTAGTGTAGAGTGAGTTATGCCGTTTTTACTGTTGCTGTTCTGGGTGAACAGAATGTGCGAACTGCGATAGTAATTGTCTATTTTGACTGGCATTGGTTTGGATTTTGAAGTTGGTGTCTTCTGATGAAATGTAGATGGATGTCTTAGCTAGCTTATGCCTTTGGAATTTCGGAATTTGGACTTGTATAGACTGAGTTGTGTTCATTACAGTTTTGTGTGTTTTGCAAACCTGTTTTGGTAATTCTGGTTTAGTATTTGGCACATTTGACCTAGTTGTGCTAGGATTTGGACTGAGAGGCCTTCTACATTGTTGTAGCCCTGTCTTTTAGCTTCGAGATGGTGGGTCTTACGCCCTCATCCGATAAGCGTAGCGCATTTTGTGCCATTACCGCATACGGAGGCCAAACCTGTTTTTGTTGATTGATCAAATGAGTTATATTTTTTGATTTTCTGGTTTGCTATTATGCTTATATATGTATATGAAACCCTATTGGGGTTGTGATTGGCATGGCTTTATGATTCGTTATCGAGTCTCATTGTACTTGTTTGCATGTTTTAAGGCTTACTCTTATTCCGGTCATTTCCTAGCTAACTTTTGTACTTGTATTGCTTTGAGCCTAGTGAACGGCTTTTGGGAAATGAGATGACTTTTGTGTGAGGTTTTGGGACTGATTTGAGGAAATCATGAAGCCTTAATGGCTGGAAAAGTAAGAAATTTAGGGGAAATACTGTCCAATTTTCTAGGCCGTTTGGTTCTTTAAGTTGGATTTGCCTTTTGATGGAAATGAAGGGCTTTTGGGTTGTTGACCCTAGGTCTTCATGTTATCTTTTGTTTCCAAGAAAATCATGTTTTTGCACCCTTGCATTAGTATTTTTGGGCAAGGCGTACGACGTGTAGTCGGGCCTCACTTGTGCATTCCGTTTACTCGATTTTGGATATGAAACCTTCAATTGGTTTATTTTGATTATTTTAGGGTTTCTTGGCGATTAAGGCCAATCTGAAGTAAAAACTTTTGAAGTTGAGCCGGTGAGTGTACCACTCCCCTCCATTGCTATTTAACTTGATTTCTGCTCTGCAATCTGTTTATTTGTTCGAGACGAGGGTGTACTTTATCACACTCGTTCTCTAGTCTGTTCATATGCCAATTTACTATGCAAAATTTGAATCTGTTATCTGTGTCTGCATCTGTTCGGATTTCTATGACCTATGAGCTCAATCCTGTGGCTAAGTTATTCGAGTCGGGCCGGCAAGGGCCTGGACGATTAGATAACGAACCACGGTAGTCTGTTCGGGGATTTTGGGTATTGAGACCCTTGATTCCGGGTATACTCGAGTATTACCATTTTGTTCGTTTGAGGTGAGCGGGCCCGGTAAAGGGGTGTTTGGTGGACGGAATTCGGTGTAAAGAGGAGTCTACGGACGTTTTGGTTCTATATACGTTGACGGAGAGTCAACCGGTTTGGATCAAGTATTGCGCTGGAAATTTGGCTCCTGAGAGCCACCCGTATCCTTCTGATTTGAATCATTGGTTCCTTTGCTTTACATCTGGCATGTGTATCTGATTTGTTAAATGTGAAATGCCATGATTTTTCTGCTATATGTTTGGTACCTCATTGAGCGCAAGCTCACCCCTTTCCGTTCCTTTTGTTTTCCTTACAGGAAAATAAACCCTTTTGGTCTGGATTTGACAAATGGCTGCCAAATTGAGCTAGTTGAACATATCTTTTGTATAGCTCATGTATTAAAACCTTAAGTGTACTTTTGGGGCGTTTTCTCTTTTGATTTGGCAAACCGTGTGTATATATTAACTTTTGAAAACTTTTGTATGTCATTTTGATTTGTAAACGCTAAAGTTCAGATGTGAATGTTTGTTGGCTATTTCGGTTGGGTTCTGACGGGTCGGTCACTATTCATGGCCGACTTCGGATTTTATGTTTTTTTAAATTTTGGGTTATTTTACCATTTTGACTCGTTTACGCTCGTTCGTAAGTTCTGGATCGCTATAGATAGTTCTAGTCTGCATCGTGAGTCCTGGCGAGAGCTGGGCAGGCAGTCCGCTCACCCCTTTGGTTCGCCTTAGGGGAAAGTGGGGCTGTTACACTCTACACTCTCTTTTCTTTCTCTTGGTGGCCGGCCAAAACAGCAAGGAAGGAGGAAGAAAAGCTTCACCATTTTTACTCCAAATCTTTGCACCAATCTTTCTCCATTTCATCTCAAAATCACACTACACTTTGCTAACCACATGGAGACCACCTCAAGCTAGGAAAAGAGCTTCATCTCATGGTTTTTTTTAGCTTCAAGAGGCCGAAATTTTCTTCTTTGTCCATCAAGGAAGGTAAATAACGATCAACTACTAAAATCTTGACTTATGGAAGTTGTTTAGCACTTATGAGTTCATAATTTCTTATGGGTAACTTTATTTATGTTGAAAATTTGATGTGTGGGCTCTATGAACTCCCATTTTGGCTTGATAGACTGATTCTGTGAGTTTTGATGTTAATAATGTTGGATTAGTGCTTAAATTAGTAGAAATGAGTGATATTATGGATGAAAGTTCAAAGGAAGTGAACAGGAAAATTTTTCCATTTCTGCCCCTGTGAATGCCGTGACTTTAGAGCAATTTTTTGAAGTTCTATTGACTTGTTTATGATGTGTATATGTTTTATGGGTTGTGTGGAAGGTTTCCACAAAACATTACGTGATTTGGTTGGCCAAATGTGGTGATTTCGAAAGTTCATTCAAAACTGGAAGTTTTCCCGTATTGCACTGGCAGTGTTTTTCAAACAGCTATAACTTTTTGCTCCGATGTCGAAATCAAGTGCCGTTTATGGCACTAAAAACTAGACATTCCCAGTTTTCTAATGGTATAAAATTGATGTCCTGATTCCACCTGAGTGAACCATACCAATCGTTTGAACGTGACTGCCCTGTTTCGCTGATCCACTGGAGTGCAAGTCATGAGCTACAAATTGAGGCTAGAATATGGGCTAGTTGTAGACAGATTTTTAAAACGATTCCTTCTGTGAACTTTTACCCTTATGAATTTAGTTTCCAACGCCACTAACCTTGCTCAATTCCAAGTTGAATTGAGTGAGTTGTGGCCGAAGTTCGAAACTGATTAAGTGGTTAAAACCCTCTTTTGACTAGTAAATGCCTAAATTTTGATTGGGACTTGTTGTTTTGAAATTCTTGATGTTGATCACCTACCAAATGTATCTTGGATGTTTCTTAGATATTATCTACACAAATGGACCGTGTTTGAGACATTTTGTTGGCCAAACGTTTTGAAAACGGAATACAGAACCACAAGGCAGTTTTGTCTTGAAAATTCTTGGAACTTTAGTGGCTTTGTTAACTGACCTTCCGTACGAATTTTTGCATGAAATTTGATAGAGGAATATCTCTTATATGTTAGGGTAATACTACCAAATTTGGTGCCATTCCAAGTCCTTCTCGATGTCCAACAGATGTCCCAAAGTCTGCTTTTCAAATCTGGAAAACTTTTCCTTTTCTCTTAGCCGAATGGTCAAATCTGATTTGGGGAGTTATATTTCGAAAATTGTGATGTTCATTACCTTTAAATTTCTTAGTAGATGTTTATGGAGTGATTTAGAACTGATTTCATTGCACAAAACGTTTGCAAGCAAAAGAAAAGTGAGAAGGCAGATTAGCCTTGAAATATTTCTTGAAATTTGGTTGTTTTAATGACTGCCTTCCCATGGGAATTTTTGCATGAAACTTAGTAGAAATGTTGTTCACACATGGAAGATTTAGTTCACCAATTTTGGTGTATTTCTAATGCCAAATCGATGGCCAAATGATATTTCCAATATAGTCTTTAAATCTGGAAAATGACTGAACAGTTTGCAAAATGTGACCAACTTTGGACTGCTGTCTCTCGATTCTCAAAACTCTGATTCCTATTGTTCCTGCTGTGTTTTAAACTTTGATTGTAACTCTAATTGAGTTCCAAATTTTAGAGGCTAGTTCACATTGTGTGAATTTTACCGAATTTTCAAACTTTGCCAAAAATCAACCCAAAACTGTCTTAATGGTCCAAAACAGCCACTTTGAGCCACATTTCGAATGTCATCCATTTGGAATCATGTAAAAGTGTCTTCTAGGAACTTTTAGTACTTTGGAATTAGTTTCCAACAGTGCCAAGTTTTCTAATTTTGTACTTACCAAGAGTGAGATACAATTTTTCAAAGACCGCTTGATAAATCTGAAATTTCCGAACTTAGGGGAAATTGAGGGTTTCGAACTCTCCATTTTCCTTCCATACCACTCGACTGTTCTGCACTTGACTTTAAAGATGCCAATCATATTTCTCTTGTACTTTTAAAATCCCGCTTTTGAGTCTCGATTTACGAGTAATTAAGGCTCGTATTTGTGAAATTTTCTTAGATTGTACTCTAGTACAATCTTCTTCGATAAATGGGGTTTCTAAGTAGTAGTTCGTTATTACTTGCTCAGGCACACAAGAGAACCTTCAAGAGGATCCCACGGTGGACGCCTGAACCTTCAAGTGACAATTTCTCCTTTGTTTACTTGGTGAGTGTCAAGTGTAGGTAAACTTGATATGTGCTTAATTGCTATTAGTAATTGGAGGTTTTGAAAATACTGAATCGAGTGTGTACCTTACCACAATCGGTCTCATTTGAATGAATCATAAATGATTTGATTGAATTGAAATGACTGAATCATGAATGACTTGATTGAAATGAAATGAATGATTGAATGAAATGATAAATTATGCTATGGTTGCATAAGTCGATTGGAGCGATGCCTCATCGACCACTGAACGATTGTAAGTACCACACCGATACGGGTGGGAGGTACCTCTCGAGTCATCTCAGTACCCTAAACCACTAAACGATTGTAAGTACCGCACCGATTTGGTGGGAGGTACCTCTCGAATCATTTCAGTATCCTAAACCATGCTAAGTCGATTGGAGCGATGCCTCATCGACCACTGAATGATTGTAAGTACCATACCGATTCGGGTGGAAGGGTCCTCTCGAGTTGTCTCAGTACCCTAAACCTCTGAACGATAGCAAGTACCACACCGATTCGGGTGGGAGGTACCTCTCGAATCGTCTTAGAACCATTAAGTATTCTAAGTCGATTGGAGCGTTGTCTCATCGACCTCTGAACGATAGCAAGTACCACACCGATTTGGTGGGAGGTACCTCTCGAATCGTCTCAGACCTATAAACTGAGCGATAGTAAGTACCACACCGATTTGGGTGGGAGGTGCCTCTCGAGTCGTCTCAGAAACATAAATGGAATACGTAAAGTGCTATGAATTTAATTATCTACCCGGGTGACGGGGTGTCGTCACGAGAAGGTATTGAATTGAATTTGGAGCAAAGTAAATAAAGATTTAGCTCCTGAGAGCTCCTACATCCTACTCAAGGGGGTTTATTATAAATTGTGAATTTCTTGAATGTTATAGTTGTCACTATTGTGTAAGTGCTATTGCTATTGAATTACTTGCCTTGCATGTTTTCTTGGCCTCACGAGCGTCCGCTCACCCCGTTAGATTTGTTTTTCCTTAACAGGAGTTGAAATGGGAGGAATTCTGGAGAAACTTACTTGATGCTTCACTTGATTAGAATTGTGAATGTATTTGTTTAGAATTTGATTTTGGAAGCTGTATATTTTGGGAATGTCAAGTAATTGGGTAGATTATGATGTAAGACTTGAATGTTTATGGAGGAATTGACCTTCCTTTATCTCTTCGATTTTTAGTATCGATTGGTAATTATTGAGTGTAAATTGAATTAGTACCGAGTCCTGGCGAGAGTTGGGCAGGCGTTCCGCCGATACCCTTAGGTTCGCCCTTGGAAGAAGTGGGGGTGTCACAGAGGGTCCTTACATTGTCAATGATTTGTCAATATACAGTGTATGAGTTTAAGAGCTAATGAGAGTAGTAACCAAGTTGCGTAGTGATGGTTTCTTCTTATCAACGAGTCTTATGTTCATATCATTTTATACCTTTTGATACCTTCATTGATCTTTCTTAACATGTTAATTTAACTATTACGTTATTAAGATTTTCTTCTAGACAAGTTCGTGGTAGTGGTATGAGTGACCGGAAACTCTTGAGAAGTAGAGAAAATGTGGGAATTTCGAGGACGAAATTCTTTTAAAGGAGGACCTGAAAAAAAAATATTTTATATTTTATTCTTTGAATGCGTTTTCTTTACTTTAAATTATTGCCTTAATTTTCTAGATATTTTTATATGTGAGTCAAGTTTTTAACTCATTTTTCTTGTATAAGTTAGTATAGGTCAAGTTCGTAATTCATTATGAAAGTAGGACCCACTAGTGAGGTGCGGACGATAAATTTTTTAAGATTAGAAGGAGTTTTGTGCAAACGGAGATTATTTTATAATGTGTTAATGTGACGACCCCACTTCTCCCAAGGGCGAACCCAAGGGTATCGGCGGGCCGCCTGCCTAGCTCGCGCCAGGACTCAAAACTTAAAACAATAAAAGCCAGAAACTCCAAAAGAGTACTATACATATAACATACAATCCCAAAAGAGTTATAAGTACATTCTCCAAAAGTACCTGCTCACACTATTACATCCTTATCACAACAACCAAAACCAAAACGTAGACCCTAAGGAGGGTCCTTACAAACCACCAAAACTAAAACAAAAAAAAAACAAACATACTATAAGTCCAACTATTACAATCAACCTAACTAGTCAAAAGTCCCCGCGTCGGCCCCTGCTAAGGAAAACAAAAGGAACGGGGTAAGCTATATGCTTAGTAAGTACACAGGGGCAAAAGCGTAAATTTCACATAACAACAATTACACAGAAAAGTAAAGCAAAAGCAGAAAAGTAACATCACATAACAAGGATACAGGTGGCTCCAAAGCCAATTCATGTGCCATGTATGACCTCCTGCCGACACTCCGTCGACCACACATAATGGTTCGTAGAACTCCATTTGTACACCCACCGACACCTTATCACCCTCACTGGCCAGTCACCTCACAAACTTGCCCGGGCGAACGAAATCACAAACTTGAGCTTGAATCACAAGCTCGGGTCACAAACTTGGTCCACATTCTCGGTGAACCGGATTCACAAACTTGGTGACCTCCGACTAAGTTGGACTGACTTCGACCAAGCCCTAACTGGCTCGAATAGTCCATCTAGGTCACGAGATAGGGCCCCAAACTCACAAACGTCACAAAATTATTCCAAAGTCACCCCGAACCACAAGCTCAAGGGGTTTAGTTACAAAATGTTTCATAGACATATGTCATGTACAATTATGTATGCAAATTAGGGTTTAGGTCGAGTGCGATAAAGTACACCATCGCCTAAGTACCCATTTCACACAAATCGAAACACATAAGCAACTAACACGTAAGAGCGGCCTGAATACTTACACAACGAACAAAAGAGCAAATTTCGAAATTTGTGCCGCGAAGAGTAGCTAGTAGGCCCCACCGGCACCACCTAGCTCACCACCGTCTGAAATAGAAGGTTGCGTCACATAATATCATAAACGGCTACTAATATATCTAAAACAAGCAAAACGGCAAAATTGGCACATGCAAGTGCGGAAACGGCAAAACGGAAACGGAAATGGCGGCCTAGCCACCTTGCCATCAAAACGGTTTTGGGCCTAATCGAAGCTACGTGTGTCGGATCAAGGTACATGAGGTACCGTTGCGAAGCTAAGAGAAAAGTCTATAACTTCCATGAAAACACCTAACTCCGGATCGGAACAGAGATGGGTCGAAAGTGCAGAAAACCAATCCAGGAATTTACACTCAGAGTAACGGACAGAGTATGTTTGCTGGACCATAACTCCCAGCTCACAAATCGAAATCAGGAAATTCCAAAGGCATTAGAAAGATGAGACATAAGGCTATAACTTTGATGTTTTGGCCAAGACCTGAATCCACTCAGAACAGAACGAAATCTGAGTGTCAAAGTACCCGTCAGAACTGTCCTGATTCCAGGCAGTTCTGACGATCGATCTTGTTTTGGTCGTAACAGGATCTACGGAACTCCGATTTCGACGCACTTTATACCATTTCGAATCCAAAACCAAGATCTACGTTTCTTATGAAGGAGTCAAAACCCAGATCGTACAGGATCAAAACCGAAAAGTCACAGGCAGAAGCTAAATTAGAAAAACGCACAGAATCTGGTGTTCAAAACAGGCTCAAGTATTTCGTCTATAACTCAGGCTACGCTAATCCAATTGACCTGAAATTTTGTAGGAATGTTCAGAACATATAAGGCTACAACTTTCATGTTTTGAGGAACTTCTGAATCTGTACACAACATCACGAAAAATAAAGCCGAAGTTCGGATCCTGAACTGCTCTGATTTTCCAGTTTCGCCGGTTTCGCGCGCCGCAACCGTACGGTTCGTTTCTATGGCTCTTATGCGAATTTTCTAACCAAAATGATCCCTAATAACCATACTTATATCAGTCTAAGAGTGGCTAAGGTTTCTTCACAAGATAGCCCAAGATCACCAAATACTAACCATAATCCTTAGTCTAGTTTCACTTACACCATAGGACTTATTCTAACCATCCAAACACACAAACCCTACTCAATAGCCATAGACTAAACTACACTAACCTAATGGAGTCTAGGGTTTCTTAACCCAAATCAGATTTTTGCTAGAAACCAACCAATCAAGTGAGGCAAGTTATCAAACACAATCACTACAATTCAATTCTCAATGAAAGCAACTAAGGTAAGCATTTAAGCAAGAAACCCAAATCTTTCTCTCTCTTGACCGAAATTTCCAGCAGCATAAATCACCAAATATTAACCATAAAACTTCCATATAACATCAAATTCACCATAAGAATCCATAATCACAACATACCACATCATTTCCATAGCTTAGAAAGTAAAACCCCAACATTTCTCTTGTAAAGAAAATAACATACCTTCAAGTGAGTTAAGAAGATGATCAAGCTTCAATAATCCAACACCCAAGTGGTTACTCCAAGCTTCAAACTCAAGATGGAAGCTAAAAATTGCAGATTTTTGAAGAAAATGTCTCACCTTCACTTGCTCTCTCTCTCGGCTCTACCTCTCTCTCTTGCTCCAAGTTTGTCTTGTTTGTTTTGTCTTGATTAGCCTACAAGTCTTAATGTAATAATGGTCAAGACCATTGGAGATTTTTATTAAGCTTAGCCAATCACATAAAAGCTCCTAAATTGCACTTTTAACCCTTGCACTCTAACTTCCTCTTTCTTTTACATTTTCCCTCAAACATTTGATAATCTTTCAATTAACTCCATAGGTCATAACTTAATCTAATCTAAAACATGTAATCATGCTTAATTACTTCACTAATCACTTTCTTATTTTAATCACCTATACTTAAACATACTCTCTCCATATATAAAACAATTAAACAACAACTTATATAATATGGGCAAAATTAGGGTTTTTAAACCCAACTTAAGCTTTCTAATAATTTATAACACTAAAGGTTTACTAATCCAAGGTTTGTAAACTCAAACGAAATCCGATTTTTACTTGGGCCAAAACACACACTAGAGCACCGAATAATATCTAAACTAAGGTTTACTCATAAGCAAAGTTAGGGTTTTCAATCTTAGCCCTAAAACCTTATTTTAACCGCACAAAATAATGAATAATGAATAACCCTTATTTACGAACGAACTGGGGCCTCACAGTTAAGGGATAATTAGAGATTGGCTAGATATTTTAGCTTTTGGAAGACAAAGAGATAAGGATTAACTATAGCAAACCACTTGTCACAAAAATCATAGTCCTTTGACTTTGACTAAAACTTTCTTAACCCTTTAATCAACAAAAAAAATTGGCCAAAAATCCTATCACCTTTCATCTTCCTTTGGCTGAAATTTTGAGTGAGAAAAAGAGAGAAAAACTTCAACTTCCAACTTCCAATCTTGCTTGAATCTTGAGTTTTAACCATTAATCTTGCAAACTACTCCATAAAAGGTGACATCTAAGGAACATTAAGGGTTTTGGTGGAGTGATTTGGGAGAAAGAAGCATTTGATTTTCATTTCTTCTTAGGTATTAAGGTAACTATATCAAGAAACCATCTTCTCTTTTATTACTTGCATATGAGTAGATTTAGGGCTTGATTTTGGTAGTTTTCATGGAAAATTTCATGGGTTAAGTGGTGGTTGGAAAATTTTAGCTTTGAATAATAAATTTTAGCTTTGATTTGATTAGTTGAGTTTGGCTATGATTTAGTAGTTTTGCCATGTAAATTTTCTAACTTTTATATGTTATTTTGGCTTGATTATAGAAAATTTCAACTGGTAGAGGAAAATTTCAGCCTAGGGTTTCCATTTTCCAGCTTTATTATGGTAGTTATTGAGCTAGATAATTGGCTATTTTGCGTGGTTTTGTGGATTTAAACAAGTGTACTTTATAACCTATAAATTGTGGTTGTGATTGAGGTTGGATTGAGATGAATATTGGTGTTGAGTTTGGATGGAAAAGTTTAGAAAATAAAAGGAAGTGTTGGTGAAAAAATTTTTTCCCGCAAGAGACTCTAAGTAGTCATGGGAATCTGTTATATCTTGGTGTAGAAAAATTCAAATTGAGTTCTGCTTGTTGCGTTTGAAACTAGATTCAGAGTGCATTCCATCATAATTTTAGAATTTTTCTCAATTCCTATAAATATCTATGATTTTTCAAATTTGCCTGAATTTTCACACCTGCACTGTTTTTCTACCTGATGAAGCAGCAACTTGAGACTGAAATTTGACATGATTTATAGATAAAATCTTACAAATGTGTATTCCAGAAAATTGTAATCTTTTGAATCTATTTTTCAATAGTATAAAGTTTATAAATTTTGGACTTAAGAAACTTGCGATACGATTTTTCAAAGAGTGTTGCACAAAACTGGAGAAAATTCTATTTTCTAAAGTTGTTCTTGCTTCCATTTTCAACTTTAAGTTGGAGTTGTTAAACCATTTTGAGCTTGGTTTTATGATTGGAATTGAGGTTTTCTCACAGTTTTATGCCTTTGATTTGAATAGTGATTGCTGATTGTTCGAAGCCGAGTTTTCCTACTAGCCCTTAGTTATTATTCAAATAGCACGTAGCATGAAATCCTTATTTGATAGTGCTAAAGGTTCAGTATCGGATGGTAGGATTTATGAAGAAGAATTTTAACTATAACTTGGTACTTAGATGGTGAATTTGTGATTTTTAGACCACTATGCCTTGTTAACCCCTAGATCACTATTTATACATGAGTTTTCACTTAAAACTAGGGTGTTTTAAAGAACGAGTGACTTTTCTTCCGGAGTTGCTTGTTGAATATTTTGACAAGAGTAAACGTTATTATATCACCTTACTATATCGTTGTCTCATTTGAAACCTTATTTTGTCCCATTTAAATTTGTATTTTTCACTTTAGCATCAAAAGTTTTCCCTTATGGTTTGTGCAAGGATAGGTGATACTTTTGACTAAAAACTTGCACTTGGGGGTTCGACTATTTTATTCAAATGTTTTAAAACGGTGAACTTCTTTAGTTCACTTACCCTATATATTTGATCACAGGTTTCGAAAGCGAACCCACGAATCCTTTCACCGTGGAAAATTAATTTTTCTAAATGCGGTGAGTGTTCCAACTGCATGTTCCATACTCATTGTTGCCAGAAATTTGCTAGACACTTGATTTGACATTTCATAGGCGAATGTGTACTTTATCGCACTTGACCTAACTTGATTAAATACTAGATATCTCATTCACGCATGTACAAGTAACTTGATTTGCATGTGACCTGTATATTGACTTGAAATTCTTGAAAATGTGACTTGTTGGGCATTACTTGTGACTTGGTCATGGCTAGGCGAGTGTGTCCTTATTCATACTCGACCTCCATGAATTTGAAATAATTGATCCTGCATGCAGACTTGCATGTTTATGTGCATGGTTGTAGACCGGCTGTATTCCTCTTACAGCGGTTGAATTGTAGATTGGCTGCATTCCTCTTGCAACGGTTGAACTAGGCTTTGTGATGAGGAGGTTGAGAGAGCTATCCAAGTGGAGCAAGTGAAGATACCATTGGGGCCTATGACACGAGCTCGCGCGAAGAGATTGAATGAGACACTATAAACATTGGTTCGTGCGGCCCAAGAGTCAAGTGGAGAGCTAAAAGCCATCGAGGGCCTCAACGAAGCTAGGCTCGTTATCCTAGCCTCGGCCATCACTGAAGATTAGAAGTCCATGATTCGGCTAAGGGGGTCCATGGCTCATTGTTAGTTTAGTAGGGTGTAATAAAGAGGCCTAGGCCATGTGGGCCATAGGTCCAATAGCTCTTTTAGTTAGTTAACGAGTTAGTCCCTATGCTGAGCTGGTTCGGGGGTCTCGCTTACGATACGTATATTGTGTTACTAGTGTCGGCCCAAAGAGAAGCCCAAGGGCTGGCCGAATTTCCTTCATGTTTTCCAAGCTTTGTTAGGTCTTAGTCACGGCTACAAATAGCCTTAAGTCATTGTTTATATTCAGTTTTTGATGATTAATAAAATTACATTAAGAGTTCTCTCAAAGCTTCATTGAAGCACCTTGAATATCTTAGATTTATATCTTAGGTATTCAATTGACTTATCAATTTAGGACCGCGCTAGATTGTGGCGTCTTCTATAAATACCAAGGTTCATTGACCACGTGATCAACGAGTTTAGGTGATCCGCTGCGTTCGTCGTCTTCAATGTGAGTCTCTACCTTCTAGATCCAAGCCTTTCTGTACGGGTTGCATCACAAGGTTGGTGCCGGCCGTATCAGCTGGCATCAGAGCTAGTTGAAGGTATCACGTATATCTCTTGTTTTCTTGTTCCTTCTGTTGTTGTTTTCTCTTTCGTTTGTGTCGTTTTCCTTTTCTTGTTTTGCGCTAAATTCTGTCTGTGTTGTCTTCAATCTGCCCATGTAAGTCCGAATCTGTTTTGTCATGTTTTTGAGTCAAAAAAAAATTCTGTCCAAGCGTATACAATCTGTCCAAGTCAGTCAGCAATTGTTTTTTTCTCTTGTTTTGTGTGAAAAAATTCTGTTTTATGTTGTTGTCGCGCCTTTGTCTTGCTTGTCAAGTTGTTGGGGGCTGCCGCACCTTGTTGTGAAGCCGTGAGTCATTAGGGTATCTAGGGTTTGAGTCAAAAAAAAAGAGAAAAGGAAAAAAAAGAGCGGCTGCCATACCTTGTTTATCCTTGATTGTCCGAAATTAGGGTTTGTGTTCAAGGATGGAAACGATTCTGGGCTGCCCGAATTTTTCTACTTGCAATCCGTGACCTTTGTGGACTGTTTTGGGGGGGGGGGGGGTTGAACACCGTTACTTGGGAGTTGTACTGCAAATCTTGTGAATCTTGAAGTCTTGATTGATTCTTACATCAAATCTGGAAATTCTTGAAACGCTAGAGTTGGGTCTTGAAATTTTTGGAAACTACCCAAGTGAGTTGGAATGAATTGGCAAGTGCATGTAATCTGATTTGGTTTGTTCTCTTTCTTTGCGGCCATAAACAAATTACTTGCGGCCAGCCAAGTCCAAAAAAAAAAAAGAGAACCCTAGCCATCCTTTATTTTTTCTTTGTCGTTAGAAAAAAAAAAGCAAAGCAATTGTTTCGGCTAAGCCAATTCCAGAATTTTATTGCCAACCAATTGAAGTGCTACATAGTGGTCCGAACTATAAAAAAAAAAGCAAAAAAAAAATCAAAAGTTTTGGTCCACTACTTCTTGAAATTCTTGCGCACTTCGAGTTTTGGGAGCTTGTTTCCTTCTCCTAGTGAAAAGTCTCTCGTATTAAATTCTTGAAATTCTTGCAGTAGTAATGGGTTTTCGTGGTTTTGGAGTAAATTTCTTGGGAGCATCTTGGGTAACCTGTTGGAGGGGAGCCTGAGGAGAGTTATTGGTGTCACCTTGTTGATTGTCCATCTCTTAGTTCTTGTTCTTGAGCACACACCAAATCTGCCTTGTGTGACTTGCGCCTAAGGGAACCGAAATTGAGCTTGTTTGTGGTATAAGTTCACGTCACTTGTGCCTAAATAGCCTCACCAGCCGTGACTCTTGGATTCCTAATTACGAAAGGATTTTCTTAACCGTGAAAGCTTCCAAAAACCAGCTCCCTATATTCTCTCCCACTCCTACATTTTAGCCGCCTATTTGCCTAGGTTTTAGGGATTACCTTAGCCATTCATATTACATTTCCAAAACCGCCACCTTGTCCCTACTTTTTAGGGATTATTTTCCTACACTTTAGCAACATTTTCTCCTACCTTTTGGCCTCCATTCCAGCCGCCACCCATACCTTATTTGTCTAGGGAACTCTTCCCTACATTTTAGCCTCTACGTACTCCTATATTTTAGAAGTTTCCTTAACCTTTTCTTTCCAATTCCTTTCGGCCACTATCCCTACATTGTAGGTAGCTAGCCGCCACCATTCCAGCCTGTTAGAACGCCATTCAGACCTACTAACAAGCAAGGGCAGCTTGCATTTCCAAAAAAAAATAGTATTTTTCTCTTTTTGCGTCGTGTCTTCTATTCTTCATTTCTAACAGTGTCTTAGTCCTTTTAGTTTTCTTTCATTTGAGTCGTGCCATTTCATTGTCCCTCGAGTCAATCATTCCATTATTCTTCATTCCATTGAGGATTGCTACCCTCTCGTGCTCCAAAATTGGAAGTTGATTGTTTGCCTGGAAGGAGTTCTAATTTCTTCAAGATAAGCTATCAAGGGGTTTTGAGAGCAATTGGTGAGATTATTAGGGTGCTCTTTTAATGACATACACGAGAGTTGAGTGTAAACACGTGAGGGAGTGCGTGAGGAATATATACTTGTTTCTTCTCTACTAATTTTTGCAGGATACCTACATCATGTCGGAGGAGAGCGACGCATCCAAATTTGACTCCAAGTTGCACAACCAAGCAATGATGGGGGAGTTCCAACGCATGCTTAGGGAGTCCATGGCGTCTCTACACCAACGGATGGACCGCTTAGAACTTTCTCAAGCTCGGTCCAACGTTGCCCATCGAGATGCTCCACCTCGCGAGGAGTTGGCTTCTAATAGCGAGGAAGATGACTTCATCCGTCGGCCCAAGCAGGACTACCAGAGAACCGATAACGGATTAAAGCGGGTCAAGATCAAGATTCCTTCATTCCAAGGCAAGTCTAGCCCAGAGGCTTACCTAGAATGGGAACAACGAATCGAGATGGTATTCGAGTGCTAGGACTACACTGATGAACAAAAGGTCAAATTGGCAACCCTCAAATTCACCAATTACGCTATTATCTGGTGGGAGCAGGAGAGCACTAGCAGGCGCCACAATAGAGAACGACCAATTAGTATATGGGAGGAGCTACGAACCACCATGAGAAAATGGTTCGTACCCAGCCATTACTACCATGATCTATACCAGAGGCTCCAAACATTAGTTCAAGGAAGCCGTAGTGTGGAGGACTGCTACAAGGAGATGGAGATCATCATGCTCCGAGCAGACATAGTGGAGGATAGAGAGGCTATCATGGCGAGATTTCTTAATGGCTTGAGACCTGAGATCGCCGAGTTGGTGAAGTTGCAAAAGTACGTGGACATGCCTGAGTTAATTGATAAAGCATCCAAGATTGAGAAGAGGCTCAAGAGAAGGGGTAACCCTCGAAACCCTAGCTTCTCAGCCACGCCTCTTTGGAGGGGCAATCCGACCTTTGAGCGGGAACGGCCTAATACAGAGGTGTCTAAGTTCACTCCTAAATCTGAGCCACCAAAACAGGCACCCAAGGCAACCACCAAGCCTCTATTCGACTCCTCCAAGCCACGAAGCCGTGACAAGTGCTTCAAATGCCAAGGATTTGGGCACATTGCTTCTCAGTGTCCCAATAGGCGTATCATGATTGTCCTACCGAGCGGAGATATCGTATCTGACAACGAGGACGAGTTCGCCGAGATGCTTCCATTAATTGATGAAGATGAAGATTCTGAGGTGGAGGTTGAGGCCACTACTGAGCAAGTGGGTGTTGCTCTAATAGCTCGTCGAGCTCTTGCGACCCAGGTCAAGAGAGTGGATGAGACCCAACGTGACAACATCTTCTACACACGGTGTCACGTCAAAGGAAGAGTATGTAGTCTCATCATCGACGCGGGTAGTTGTACCAATGTGGCAAGCACTCTCATGGTAGATCATCTTTCCTTGCTCACGTTGAGGCACCCTAGCCCATACCGCTTGCAATGACTCAATGAGAGTGGGGATATCAAAGTCACCAAGCAAGTAGTGGTGCCTTTCTAAATTGGAAAGAATGAGGACGAGATCCTTTGCGACGTTGTTCCCATGCAAGCTTCTCACATTTTGTTGGGACGACCATGGCAATATGACGAGAAGACTACTCATGATGGCTTTACCAACAAGTACTCCTTCTTGCACCACAACAAGAAGATGATACTTGTTCCTCTCACCCCTCAGCAGGTGCATGAAAATCTACTGCGATTGCAACAGGAGCATGAACGAGAGTTGGCCAAGAAATCAACCGATTCTAAAGCAATCATTAAGGCACCAGTTGGCCAAGAACAGGGAAGTTCGCAAGTTACTTTTGTCTAAGCAAGTTGTCTATATTTTATATTTCAAAGAGGTAATTTTACTTTCTCATTAAGCACTCCATGACTTACCTCCTGAAATCTCCTCTTTATTATAGGAATTTGAGGACGTTTTTCCAAATGAGATCCCCAGTGGTCTACCACCACTTAGAGGGATCGAGCACCAGATCGACTTCATTCTTGGAGCATTCTTACCTAACAGACCGGCCTACAAGATGGGCCCTGAGAAGACTAAGGAGATCCAACGGCAAGTAGATGAGCTATTAGAGAGAGGTTGGGCTCGAGAGAGCATGAGCCCATGTGCAGTTCCAGTCATCCTCGTCCCCAAGAAGGAAGGCACTTGGAGGATGTGTGTAGACTGCCGTGCTGTCAATGCCATCACAGTTAAGTATCGTCACCTAATACCTCGTTTAGATGATATGCTTGACGAATTGTATGGTGCAGTCATATTCACCAAGATAGATCTTAAGAGTGGCTACCATCAAATTCGAATGAAGGAAGGTGACGAGTGGAAGACAGCCTTCAAGACTAAGTATGGTTTGTATGAGTGGTTAGTTATGCCTTTTGGTTTGACTAATGCTCCTAGTACATTTATGGCCTTATGAATAATGTGCTTCGCCCATTCTTAGGTAAATTTGTTGTTGTTTATTTTGACGACATTCTGATATACAGCAAGAGTCCTGACGAACATGTAGCACATGTACGAGCTGTCCTTGATGTTTTGCGCAGGGAGAGGTTATTCGCTAACCTTGGCAAATGTATTTTCTGCACTAATGAGCTTGTTTTCCTTGGTTATAAGGTTAGTGCACATGGCATTAAAGTGGACGAGAGCAAAATCCAGGCCATCAATGAGTGGCTCGTGCCCAAGACCATGAGTGAAGTTCGGAGTTTCCACGGCCTTGCAAGTTTCTATCACCGGTTCGTGAGGAATTTCAGTACTATTGCTGCCCCTCTGACCGCCATTATCAAGAAGAATGTGAAGTTCGAGTGGGGGGAAGTTCAGGAGAAGGCGTTCCAACTCCTTAAACACAAGCTCACACACGCACCCTTATTGTCCTTACCTAGCTTTGATAAAACTTTTAAGATTGAGTGTGATGCTTCTGGTGTAGGAATTGGAGCCGTGTTGATCCAAGAGGGAAGGCCGATCGCGTACTTTAGGGAGAAGTTGAATGGTGCTGCCTTGAACTACTCCACCTACGATAAGGAACTCTATGCTTTGATTCGTGCACTGGAGACATGGCAACATTACCTGCGGTCTAAGGAATTCGTCATCCACACTGACCACGAGGCGTTAAAACATCTCAAGTCTCAACACAAGTTGAGTAAGAGACATGTGCGGTGGGTCAACTTTGTGGAGTCATTTTCCTATGTGATCAAGTACAAAGCTGGCAAGACCAATGTCGTTGCCGATGCACTATCCAGGAGGTATGCCCTGATTGCCTTACTTGATGCTAACCTCCTTGGATTTGATCTTATTAAAGAACTCTATGATACCGACTTGGATTTCTCTGATATCTACAAATCTTGTGCTAAATCGGGTCAGGGTAAGTTCTTTATACATGATGAATTTCTGTATTGCAATGACAAATTGTGCATTCCGTCATGCTCTATTCGGGAGTTACTAACCCGTGAAACTCACAGAGGTGGTTTGATGGGACACTTTGGTGTCATCAAGACTCTGAGTGCTTTGCAGGAGCATTTCTATTGGCCACGCATGAGGCGCGACATGGAACGAGTAGTGTCACGCTGCATTACCTGTCACTGTGCCAAATCCAAGCTCCAACCCTTCAGTTTGTATACACCTCTATCTATTCCTTCGGAAACTTGGGTTGACATTTCAATGGATTTTATGCTTGGTCTGCCTAGGAGTAAAAAGGGTCATGATAGCATTTTTGTCATTGTTGATAGATTTTCTAAAATGGCTCATTTCATTCCATATTATAAGACGGATGATGCTATTTACATAGCTGATCTCTTCTTTAAGGAAGTTGTCTGTTTGCATGGTGTGCCTAGGACTATTGTGTCTGATAGAGATGTCAAGTTTCTCTCTTACTTCTGAAAAACTTTGTGGGGGAAGTTGGGTACTAAGTTGCTATTTTCTACTTCCAGTCACCCCCAGACCGATAGCCAAACTGAAGTCGTTAATCGCACATTATCCACCTTACTTAGGGCCATCATTAAAAGAATCTCAAAACTTAGGAGGAGTGTTTACCACATGTCGAGTTTGCTTATAACCGTATAGTTCATAGTGCTACATAGTTTTCTCCTTTTGAAATTGTTTACGATTTTAATTCTTTGACTCCCTTGGATTTGATGCCTTTGCCTTTGTCTGAACGTACTAACCTTGATGGCAAGAAGAAGGCAGAGTTTGTCCAGGCTTTGCACCAGCAGGTGAGGACAAACATTGAACCTCGCACCCAGCAGTACCTCAAGCATGCTAACAAGGGTCGGCGTCACGTGGTGTTTGAACCAGGTGATTGGGTCTGGTTACACTTGTGCAAGGAGTGTTTCCCTGTCCAGCGGCGTAACAAGTTGCTACCCTGTGGAGATGGACCATTCCAAGTTGTAGCGCGTATCAATGACAACGCCTACAAGCTCGATCTTCCTGGTGAGTATAATGTCTCGGTTACTTTTAATGTTGCTGATTTGAGCCCCTATCTTGCAGATGATGAGGTCAATTTGAGGACAAATCTTTCGCAAGATGAGGGGAATGATGAGGAGGTCGAGAGAGCTATCCAAGTGGAGCAAGTGAAGGTACCATTGGAGCCTATGACATGAGCTCGTGCGAAGAGATTGAATGAGACACTACAAATATTGGTTCGTGCGGTCCGAGAGTCAAGTGGAGAGCCAAAGGCCATCGAGGGCCTCAACGAAGCTAGACTCGTTGTCCTAGTCTCGACCATCACTGAAGATTAGAAATCCATGATTCGGCTAAGGGAGATCCATGGCCCATTGTTAGTTTAGTAGGGTGTAATAAAGAGGTCTAGGCCATGTGGACCGTAGGTCCAATAGCTCTTTTAGTTAGTTAACGAGTTAGTCCCTACGCTGAGCTGGTTAGGGGGTCTCGCTTACGGTACGTATGTTGTGTCGCTAGTGTCTGCCCAAAGAGAAGTCCAAGGGCTGCCGAATTTCCTTAAGTCATTGTTTACATTCAGTTTTTGATTATTAATAAAATTACATTGAGAGTTCTCTCAAAACTTCATTGAAGCACCTTGAATATCTTAGATTTATATTTTAGGTATTCAATTGACTTATCAATCTAGGACCGCGCTAGATTGTGGCGTCTTCTACAAATACCGAGGTTCGTTGACCACGTGATCAACGGGTTTAGGTGATCCGCTGCGTTTGTCGTCTTCAACGTGAGTCTCTACCTTCTAGATCCAAGCCTTTCTGTACAGGTTGCATCACAAGGTTGGTGCCGGCTGTATCACCTTGAACCCTTATCCGAGACATTGGGTAAGTGGACACTTAGGTTACTCATTCGTATGCATGAATGTAGGTCGGTAACGACTGAATTGAGCCCTTATTGGATCTCTTACTTGAGACCAGCCTTAGAGCAGTCAGATAAGCTAGGCTACCTTGGGTAAAGGACAAAGTTCCTAACCTATTTACTCCTGACTGGAATTCTTGATTTGAACTTGTGACATTTCTGAATACGGAACGTTTAGTGACAACTAACGTCTCCAATCATTATCGGCGTGAGCGTTAGATGACAGCCAACAACTCCACTCTTGAATACCTGAATACTTGGGGTTTTAACCCAGATCATGAATACTTGAATATCTAGGGCTATAACTCCAACCTAGGGCTGGTTGGTTGAATCTGTGATGTCCGACTTCTCCCAAGCGCGAACCCAAGGGTATTCGCGGAATGCCTGCCCAGCTCTCACTAGGATTCGATACAATTCAATTCAAATTTAAGGATAACAACCAAATACTAAAAGTCAAAACAAAGAAAAGTCGCTTCATTAACTAAATATTCAAATTTTACAACACAAGTTCTCAAGAGTATATCACTTTTCCCCAAAAATACAATCACTAGAAGTCGGCTAATCAATTATATCCCAAATACACTAATCAAAAGTAATCAAACCGGCTTCTCCAAAATTCTTTCCATTACAAGCCCTGTTAAGGAAAACAAAGCTAATGGGGTGAGTGAATGCTCAGTGAGGCCAAGAAACACACATGCAAACACATAGTCCAAGTAACAAGAACATTTATACAGTAAATAAAACTGTAAAGTTAAAGTGATTAACATTTCAAGTAGGAAAAGCAAGCAGAAACAACTTAAGGATACTGGAACTCTCAGGAGCTAGATTCCACATGCTTCGCCAAGGTTCGATCAGATACCTCCACGGAAATGACACTCCGTCAAAACCGGGTAGGTATTAAGTCTATAGAACTCCATTTACTCTTCAATTCTCGTTCAACGTTACACCCCATGTCCCAGGCCTGCTCTTCTATTATAAAAGGCGATACTACTCGAGTATGCTAAGCGAGATCTTTCAAATAGATCAAACTTATGAATATTTTCTCATGGCTCACCAAGCTTCTCGACCAAACCCATGCTAGTTCAAGCCGTAAGGTCGGTCGATGAGTTCGGGCGTCCCCCAAATTACTATTATGAGTCGATGAGATTCACTCCAATCAACATATGCAAACATAGCATAATTCACTATTTTAGTACTTCACTTATTTCACTTAGCAAATTATAAGCCGATGAGATTCACTCCAATCGGCATATTCAACCACAATCATAAATTCAAGTATGAGCAATTCAATTATATAATCAATTAAAAGAGAACGAGTGCGATAAAGTACACACTCGACTCGACAATTATAAATCACTTAATCAATAAGAAGCAATTCACATAATTGGCAACTATTCATGCACTTGACATTCACCAATTCAAAACTAATGAGTAAGTGCAAAATAACATCTTTAGTGGTCGGCTCCGAGATTCTCTTCAAGATCCTCTTGAGCGCGTGAAGAAATAACAATTATCTATCACTCACAAATACTTACAAACCCCTTGCCAAACAAGGAAGAATGCACACTTGCATAATACTAAGACAATGTCTTACAAGAGCTTTAATATCTTGAAAATCGAGATTCAAAACTGAGGATTTAAAGTCACAAGAGAAACTTGCATCCTCCATGAAAATGAGTTTAAAACAGATGATCGATATCGAAAGACAATGAAAAGTTCGCAAAAACTAATTTTCCACGAAATCATGAATTTTCAGCTTTGCGCGATAAACTTGGTAAAATCATATCTTGAGTTCGGTACGTCCAAAAATAGAAAATTTATACCGTTGGAAACTAGATCCAAAGTACTAAAAGTTCCTAGAAGACACTTTTCAACATTCTAAACGGAAAGCATTCATTTTTCAGCTCAAAGTGGCTGATTTAAACAAGCAAGACAGAACCAGTCTTGGTTTTTCGGCAATGTTTGGAACTTCAGCAAAATTCATAGAAAATGAATCAGTCTTTGAATTTTGTAACACAATAACAGTTTCAAACAAGGTTTCAAACATAATAAACGGAACTAAATTTGGAGTTTTGAGCAGCAAGATATAAAAGCTTAAAGTCAGTTGATTTTCACTGCTTGAATAGTGAATTTCCAGATTTGAAGAGCAATCTTTGGGGCATCCTTTGGATGTCGAAATGGCATTGAAATTGTACCAAATTTGGTTCACTTAAACTTCCATATGTGGACTACCTCTCTATAAAATTTTAGATAAAAGTTCACACAGGAAGGCAGTAAACAAAATGACTAAAGTTCATCAAATTTTCAAAGCAAATCTGTCAACCCACTCTTTCTTTCTTTCCAAAGGTTGTTGTCCAATGAAATCAACCTCAATTCACTCCATTTTTGAAACCAAGGTTCCATAAACATTTAATAAACAATTGATAGTTAAATGACAGTAAAATTTTAGAAATATAACATCCCAAAACAGATTTGACCATTGGGCCAACAAGAAAGGGAAAAGTTTCTAGTTTTTAGCTTTGTCGCGCTTTCGAAATCAAACTATATCTAACTCTATACAAACTCAAATTGAGAATGGTTGGTGACGTTGGAAACTAGGTTCCAAATTCCACAATTCATCAGAAGACATCATTCTGAAAATCTTTTCACAAGTGGGACAAAATCAAGCCACAAAACGCAGTTTCCAGTTTCATTCGTATGAACAGTCAAAACAGAACAGCCGACTTTGCCGACTCACTACAGTTCACTCAAAATGAACTAGTAGGAGATTTTTCTACCATTGGAAAGTTATGAATGACTAGTTTTGAATGCCACTAATGGCACTCAATTTCAACTTTTGTACAAAAAGTTATGTTCGGATAAAGAAGCACTATCCGAGGCCTTTGCTATACGTTTTCCAGATTTGATTCTTGCCAAAACTCAAGTTTTATGCAACCAAATGAAACGATTTTTGGAAGGCACTTTCTACACACAATATACAACATATAAACATCAATTTCATAGCCAAACAAGTGTCAAAATTTCGAATTAAAATAGGGCTACAATGGACAGAATTTCAGCCAGCTCACTAACCAAAATTTTTTTAACTTTCTCTCCATTTTCTAACCGTAAACATTTCATTCATCACACAAGCAACATTAACCAAGCGATAAATCCTCAAGGCAGCTACCTACAAGTTTCCTCAAGACCGCTAGCCTAGAGATTAAAGCAAGTAAATGGTTTCCTCAAGTCCTCTAACCTATTTTCTTGCTTAGGGTTGTAAACCCATAAAGATTAACCTTCATTCTTGAAGAAATTGGAGAGATCAAAGGAGATGAAAGGTTACCTCCTAAACCCTTGATGAAATCAGATTTTTCTACACCAAAACACTCCAAGAAAGTCTGCAAGATGCTTCTTGTTCCAAGATAAAACTAATCTTCAAAGTGTTTGGAAGTTGGATGAAGATTTGGAGCAAGATTGGAGCCAAAGAAATGGAGTTTTTCTTCTTCCTTTTTCCTCTTGGGTGGGTCGGCTGAGCAAGGCGAGAGAAAGGAGGATTTTGAGTGATCAATCTTGCTTTGGAAGCTTGAAGAAAATGTGACCAAGAAGCTTTACAAAAGTCAACTTTGAATAGTTGTCGCGCTAGGGTTTCGTACCACCATTTTCTCTCGGATTTGATACACTCATGCACTAAACCTCCAATGTAATCCCTTTAACACTATAATTACTCACTCTTAGTAGTCTAGTATTAATTTTTCAAATCTCCAATTAGTCATTCCGACGCAAAATACGCGAACTTTCGACTCGCGCGCGATAAAGCGAAATTTTTGAACTCACTCACCTCTAATCCCTCAATTAACTTTTGTTAGTCTACTATTAATCATTCCTAATATTCCAAGATTATTGCACTCTCGGATCGATTATTGCATCAAAAAACATGTATTCGCTATTCCTTACTGAACGAGTCGTGGAAAATTAAATTTGCTAACGGGACGTTTTAAAAATATAAGTGAGACATTGTTCCATGTAAATGGATTTAAAATGGTTGAAATAAATTATTCGGAGAAAACGGGTGAATGAATATTTAAATAAGCCAGTAAAATAAGACAAAATAAGAAAATTTTCGGGTCCTCACATCCTTCCCTCCTTAAAAGAATTTCGTTCTCGAAATCACACCTAGGATAATATCATTCCCTTAATAGCTAGGCTTGTCAAATCGATCAACAACTTACACTCTCCAACCCATATCTCACAATTTCTATTCATTCAATTAGCAATCAAACTTTAATTTTTCCAATAGGCGTTTTAACTTCCAAATCATAGGGTAACTTAATCGGCCTCACGTTTTCCCCACTCATAATTCTAGAGTTTGCAAATGAGTGTGTGGTATCAAGATCACTTTGAACTTTAGCTAAACAATGAAAAAAAAAACATACCTTCAACGACCTTAGTGGAATTGGAAACCTGTTGATAGTCTAATGCATAAACTCTAGCCGTCGCTTTAGATCGACTTCCTCCATCACTAGTTTGTTTAGATGCTGACTTTTTTGGCCTTTGAGTACTACCTCCTACCTTCGGCACTCTTGGATAACTTACGAGTTGATGCTTGGCACTACCATAGTACAAGCATTTTCTCAATTTCCTCCAATAATCATTTTCCACATGATTGGACTTGCTACAGTAACCACAACTAACTTGAGGAGTCACGACCTGACCACCAGAAGGCGTTTCTCTCACTTGACCTTGCCCATTGTGGCCTCCTCTTAGTTGAGTCCCTTATGGTGTACTGGATGTCTCTACCCTTCCCGTTCCTTTTTCCTTTTTAAAAGGTGGGGCACTTTTACTTGCTTGTCCAGAGGAGTAATTAGGAGTATTCCTTTACTTAGCTTGAAAATCCCTAACTTGCAACCTTGCACTTTCGACTCTCTGTGCTTTCTCTAAGGTTTCAGTGAAAGTAGAAATTTAGGCTGCCACAAACCCCTCCTGAATCATCACATTAAGTCATTGCACAAAGCGTTTTATCCTTTTCCGCTCATTAGTCACCAATTCCGGAGCATACTTAGAAATCTTAATAAATTTTCCTTCATATTCAGCCACGCTAGAAATCCCCTGTCTCAACTTTATAAATTCATCCTCCATTTTCTCTTGAATCAAGGGTGGGAGAAATTTCTTATTAAACTCTCGGGTAAAGTTTTCCCAGATCCAAGGGGTCTGTGCTCTTTCCCATTTTCCCCTAATCACATCCCACCAAGCACGTGCTACACCCTCAAATTGAAAGACAGCAAAGTTCACTCGTCTCTCTTCAGTATAGTCTAGGGCGGCAAATATATTGATCATTCTCTCCAACCAATTTTCCGCTAACTCAGGGTCAGGTCCTCTGATAAACTTAGGCGAAACAAATTTCAAAAATCTCTCCAAAGCCCTATCATCCCCTCTATCTTGAGCCCCAGGTTGATTAATAGGTCCTTGACCTTCTCGCTCTGCTAATCGCTCTAAAATATCCGTCATGCGATTGATGGCAGTTGCCACCTGGTCACCCTCTACATGTCCTTGTCCTTGCCGATCCTTGATGTGACCACCCCACCTTCCCCTAAGGCGTACCAAAGGGTTCGGCGGACCGCCTGCCCAACTCTCGCCAGGATTCACTCACTCGTATCACGTGCATACATCCGTGGACCATAAATAACATCGCAATTCAAGCTTATAATTTACATTGATACACAGTCAAGATACAAAGCCTCAATATACCCAAATTGGTTCAAAGTGTATACAATCCGGATACAAAACATTCTATTCGAGTAATAGAACGAGTATAAGTCAAAAGTCAAAACAACTAGACTACGCTAGTCTTTACACGTCTCACGCCTCGCTCGTGCCCCTGTAAGGAAAACAAAACTAATGGAGTGAGCCAAAGCTCAGTGAAGTTTCAAATATCAAATTGGCCATCAAACAAAGTAATAACAGTGTAATAGTGAAATAGCGACCAAACAAGTCCAATCAAAGAGATAATACTTCAGGTAATCAAGAATATATGGATCATATTCACATGTAAGGATACAGTGGCTCATGTCTCGGCTTCATCCCATCTTGATCGATTGGTAGTTGATACTCCGTCAACTTTCAAGTAATAACTAGTCCAGAAAGAAAACCCCACTTCACGCCAGTCTCCGTCCATCGATCAACCCCCTTATCCGGGCCGCACGCCACACGAAACACGGGTGGTAATACTCGAGTATACCGATTAGTCGAGAAGATAACACTCCACTCGACATTACTAGTTACCCAGGGTTCGTTATCTAATCGACCAGGCCCTTGCCGGCTCGACTCGATTAACTAGCCACAGGGTTTCTGGAATTCCAGGCAAGATATAATTCATACACATGTAAAGCAAGTCAATTGAAATTGATGAACAAGTACAAGTCTCATTAGGGCAAGTGCGATAAAGTACACCCTTACCCTGTCAAATCACTTATATATCATGTAATCACATTTGTCAAAGAGGAATCACAAATATCAAGTTCAATCAGATATTTGGAAGCACTCACCAAAAGTAGTGCCTCTAGTGTTCGCGTCTGGGTGGTACTCCGGGTTGGAGTTCAAATCTGCGATAAAACTTGATTTAAGAACTTTGAAAATCAACTAAGGTTCGAAACTTAGACGTTTCGTTCAATAAGAATCAAGAAATTGAAATTCACTTGGAGAATAGTCGTGAAACGGTTGCTCGCTTTTCAAACTGAAAAATTTTGTAAGATGTATACTTGGAAATAACTTTTGAGTCGAAAGTGCAAAGAAAACGGATTTAGAGTGATTATTACCGCTTTTCCTAAGGGTACAAGTTCGGCTAGGTTCTAACGTATAACCCTCGATAACCAAAGTAGCAAAAATCCTAGATGGTTCAAGTGATATTCAATTATCAACTTTACCCAAGTCGCAAGTGTATTTCTCTAGTTCTCGAGCGTAAATTTGGGCAGCATGCCCTTTGTATTTTCCTATTTCCAGCCATTTATGGCTTCATTATTTTCCTCATTCAAACCCAAAGGTACACACACAACAACCTAATTTCAATAGCCGTCAATAGGCTCAAGACAATACAAGGACAAAATCAAGTTAACAACAAGTGCGGAAATGAAGTTTAACAAGAGACAGATTTGATAGAGTTTTGTGTAACGGACACAACCTAAGCTACGCTTATCGGATTGGTGTGCAACTTATACCGTTTCGAAGCTAAGACGAGGGTCTACAACTTTCATGAAGATCACTTAGTCAAATTTCCATTGTAACCCAGTCAAATTCCCAATTCACAGAACCAACTTCCAACTAACCGGCTAGTTAACCATACTACATTTAAATGGCCATATCTCAGGCTACCAAAGTCTGTTTAAGGCGTTCTTTGAGGGTTGAAAAGCTAAGACAGAGTACTAAAACTTTCATGTTTTGGAAAATGGCTAAATCAACACGGATCATAGTGAATAGATACGGTCAACTAGATGAACTGTCTAAAACGGATCACTGGATGCGTCCTAGGGCAGTGAGGGTATTTTGTTCTTTTCACAGGTTACGTTACTCCGATTGGGTTGAAATTTTGTAGGCATCTATAAAATATCTTTCTATACAACTTTCATGTTTTGTGCCAAGCCTAATTCGGCCTCTAACATAGGGCACTAAAACCGGACAGAACTGAAGCATACAATTCCAGAAATCTGGAATTTTGGGATTTCAAGGGCAATCTCTTCATTTTCTTGATTCAATCACTACCACAACCTCTTATACAAGTTTATATACATCATATACCACTCCTACAACAAGTATAAGAAGGAAATCAGTCAAACCCTAGCTTACATACATCACCCCAAAATCATCAGAACAACTTGTATAGCTACTAATCTAACCAAAACATGAGTTATATAACAACTTAAACAAAAATAAAAGAACCAAATTCATGGGTCAGACCTTATACCTCAACAAAAGGGCTTGCAAGAGTAATACTTCACCTCCTCTTGAAATTTTTGGTTCCCTTAGCTTCCCAAGTTCACAACTCACAAGTTAATCGGTTTAGAATCTTGTTTCCTTCACTCAAATGGTGCAAATCAAGATGAAAGAAGGTTGTTTCTCTTGCTCTCTCTTTCTCTCTCTCTTGTCTCGGCCAAACCAGAAAAAAAAATGAGGAAGAATGAGCTAATTTGCAAGATAAGAAGGTAAGAAAATTAAGTTTAGTCAAAGCCACAAATTGCCAACACTTGGCACTACCAAAACCATCCAAAATTTTTTTTCTTTCCTTGCATTTTGAGTCCAATTTTTCGGCCAAGAGGATAGCTATGAGGGGGGATATTTTTCACCAATATCAAGGTTATGTGCTGGTAAGGAAATGGTAGTCAAGTGGGGTGTTCAATCGGTAGTGCACGGTATATGTCGGTTCGCACCGTTTTTCCTTAAATCACACATATTAGGGTTTTTACTTCCTATTCACTAACTTTTTATCATTGCTTCTAATCACATATTATTTCTCACCTAAAATTCACTCTTAAGCACCAAATTTGATCCTTACTCCATACCGGATAATTACACTACGGATACACGAAAAATCCTATTTCACTTCGAATTGAAATCGGAAAGGAAAACCCTAATTTCCTATGATCATTGGCACTTTTCTAGGGTGATTGAGTAGTAGGATAGTGTAGAATAATAATTTTCAAATAAAAGGGAATTTTCAAGAAATATATATGGAATTTACAAGTCCTCACACTTGATCGTCCCAGTTGCCGATCCTTGATCGTCCCTTAGAGGTTGGGTTTGCCTAGCCCCATACCCCCGACCTCTATCTCTCTTTTGTCCATCCATGATCCTAGTTATGCCTAAATGCAAGAAATAAAATAATTACACAAGAAAATGCTTAAAATTAAAGCCAATATGGAAAGCATTGGAAATAACATTAACCAGCATATATTAAAAATTCAAGATTCGTACAATTAGCAAGTCATGGGACATTTACAAAAATATAGCACACAGGTGCCACAAAAATGCAATTAGTCATGCAATAGACGCCAAGAGCTTTACAAGCGTCACCCCAACTAATTCAGTCACAAAAGTCAAAAAATCAACATCCTAGTCTAGTTCGCATCCGAACCACTAGTCTAAATATCTTCTTCTGGATCCTCCTTAAAAGGTTCCTCCTCAGGAGTGCCCTCACGAACCGGGCTATCGACAGCCTCTATCACCTCCTCAATCAACATCGTGGTGTCAGCTAAGATCCCAACTGCCCGATCACGGACCTCCTCGACTACCCTAGTCAATCGAGCCCTAGTCCTCTGAAACTCAAAACCAGCGGCCTTAGCTCTAGTCCTCTCATCTACCACCGTTCCCTCGAGTTCTATGATCCTAGCACCTTAGGCATCTATCATAGTGTTTAGTTCCTCGATATCCTGAAGTATGGCTCTATTGGTATTCACCAACTGCCGACGCTCATCGTTAAGGGACAACACCAGCTCATTAGGGTAGGTGTACGTCGTCCTACAGGAACAACGAGGAATCCTCGAAGAAGGCGAGTATCGGATACGGGGTCCTCCTCCATGTACTCTATATCGAATAGCCCTAAGAGGCTCCACGTGACCATTAACATGCCCGTTACCATTAGCAGCGTGACCTCCGTTACCATTCTCCATCTCTACAAAACAACCACAAATTCTAGGTTAGAAATTTAAAGTTACTAGCTCACTCAAACATCAACTTAGGACATAATTAAGTTATCTCATTCCTATTTTCAAGGGTAAAGTTTCTAATACATCTCCCAAATAAATCTCTAAACCTAGTCTCTTTTCCACCAATGCCATTTAAGAAACTCTCAAGGAACAATTCTCTTTAACCACTGGAATACAATAGGTTAATTTTCAAATGAATCACATGATCCGGTATCCTAAACTTTTAGCTTAAGATACACTACAAAGATCTGAATCCTAAACTCTGATACCAACTGTGATGCCCTACTTCTCCCAAGAGCGAATCCAAAGGTATCCGCGGAACGCCTGCCCAACTCTCACCAGGGCTCGAAACAATTCAATTCAAACTTAAGGATAACAACCAAATACTAAACGTCGAAACGAAGAAAAGTCGCTTCCTTAACTAAATACTCAAATCTTATAACATAAGTTTTCAAGAGTGCATCACTTTCCCCCAAAACTACAATCACTAGAAGTCGGCTAATCAATTACATCCCAAAAATACTAATCAAAAGTAATCAAACCGGCTTCTCCAAAATTCTTTTCATTCCAAACCCTGTTAAGGAAAACAAAACTAATGGAGTGAGCGAATGCTCAATGAGGCCAAGAAACACACATGCAAACACATAGTCCAAGTAACAAGAACATTTATACAGTAAATAAAACTGTAAAGTTCCACTGACTAACATTTCAAGTAGGAAAAGTAAGCAGAAACAATTTAAGGACACTGGAGCTCTCAAGAGCTAGATTCCACTCGCTTTACCAAGGCTCGATCAGATACCTCCACGGAAATGACACTCCATCAAAATCGGGTAGGTATTAAGTCCGTAAAACTCCACTTACTCTTCAATTCCCGTTCACCATTACACCCCCTGTCCCGGACCCGCTCTTCTATTGCAAAAGACGATACTACTCGAGTATGCCAAGTCAGATCTCTCAAATAGATCAAGCTTACGAATATTTTCTCATGGCTCACCAAGCTTCTCGACCAAACTCATGCCGGCTTGAGTCGCAAGGTCGGCCGATGAGTTTGGGCGTCCCCCAAATTACTATTATGAGTCGATGAGATTCACTCCAATCGACATATGCAAACATAGCATAATTCACTATTTTAGTACTTCACTTATTTCACTTAGCAAATTATAAGCCGATGAGATTCACTCCAATCAGCATATTCAACCACAATCATAAATTCAAGTATGAGCAATTCAATTATTTAATCAATTAAAAGAGAACGAGTGCATTGTAAATCACTTAATCAATAAGAAGCAATTCACATAATTGGCAACTATTCATGTACTTGACATTCACCAATTCAAAACTAATGAGTAAGTGCAAAATAAGATCTTTAGTGGTCGGCTCCGAGATTCTCTTCAAGATCCTCTTGAGCGCCTGAAGAAATAACAATTATCTATCACTCACAAATACTTACAAACCCCTTGCCAAACAAGGAAGAATGTACACTTGCATAATACTAAGACAATGTCCTAAAAGAGTTTTAATATCTCAAAAATCGAGATTCAAAAGTGAGGATTTAAAGTCACAAGAGAAACTTTCATCCTCCATGAAAACGAGTTTAAAATAGATGATCGATATCGAAAGACAATGAAAAGTTCTCAAAAACTAATTTTTCCCGAAATCATGAATTTTCAGCTTTGCGCGATAAACTTGGTAAAATCAAATCTTGAGTTCAGTAGGTCCAAAAATGAAAAATTTATACCGTTGGAAACTAGATCCAAAGTACTAAAAGTCCTTAGAAGAACTTTTTCAAGATTTTAAACGGAAAGCATTCATTTTTCAGCTCAAAGTGGCTGATTTAAACAAGTAAGACAGAACCAGTCTTGGTTTTTTGGCGATGTTTGGAAATTCGGAAAAATTCATAGAAAATGAATTAGTCTTTGACTTTCATAACACAACAAGAGTTCCAAACAAGGTTTCAAACATAACAAACGGAACTAAATTCAAAATTTTGAACAACAAGATATAACAGTTTAAAGTCGGTTGATTTTCACTGCTTAAGCAGTGAATTTCAAGATTTGAAGAGCAATCTTTGGGGCATCATTTGGATGTCGCAATGGTATTAAAATTACACCAAATTTGGTACACTTAAATTCCATATGTGGATTACCTCTCTATCAAATTTTAGAAAAAAATTCACCCGGGAAGGCAGTTAACCAAATGACTAAAATTCATGAAATTTTCATAGCAAATCTACCAACCCACTCTTTCTTTCTTTCCAAAGGTTTTTGTCCAATGAAATCAACCTCAATTCACTCCATTTTTGAAACCAAGGTTCCATAAACATTTAATAAACAATTGATGGTTAAATGAAAGTAAAATTTTTGAAATATAACATCCCAAAACAGATTTGACCATTGGGCCAACAAGAAAGGAAAAAGTTTTCAGTTTCCAGCTTTGTCGCACTTTCGAAATCAAACTATATCTAATTCTATACAAGCTCAAATTGAGAATGGTTGGTAGCGTTGCAAACTAGGTTCCAAATTCCACAATTCATCAGAAGACATCATTATGAAAATGTTTTCACAAGTGGGACAAAATCAAGCCACAAAACGCAGCTTCCAGTTTCATTCGTATGAACAGTCAAAACAGAACAGCCAACTTTGCCAACTCATTGCGGCTCACTCAAAATGAACCATTAAGAGATTTTTATACCATTGGAAATCTATGAATGTCTAGTTTTTAATGCCACTAACAGCACTCAATTTTGACTTTTGTACAAAAAGTTATGTTCGGATAAAGAAGTACTGTCCGAGGCCTTTGCTATACGTTTTCCAGATTTGATTCTTGTCAAAACTTAAGTTTTATGCAACCAAATGAAACGATTTTTGGAAGGCACATTTTACACACAATATAAAACATATAACCATCAATTTCACAGCCAAACAAACATCAAAAATTTCGAATTAAAACAGAGCAACAATGGACAGAATTTCAGCCAGCTCACTAACCAAAATTTTTCCAACTTTCTCTCTATTTTCTAACCGTAAACCTTTTATTCATCACACAAACAACATTAACCAAGCAACAAATCCTCAAGGCAGCTACCTACAAGCCTCCTCAAGACCGCTAGTCTAGAGATTAAAACAAGTATATGTTTTCCTCAAATCCTCTAACCTATTTTCTTGCTTAGGGTTGTAAACTCATGAAGATTAACCTTCATTCTTGAAGAAATTGGAAAGATCAAAGGAGATGATTGATGAAGTCAGATTTTTCTCCACCAAAACTCTCCAAGGAAGTCCACAAGATGCTTCTTGTTCCAAGCTAAAACTAATCTTCAAAGTGTTTGGAAGTTGGATGAAGATTTGGAGCAAGATTGGAGCCAAAGAAATGGGGTTTTTCTTCTTCCTTTTTCCTCTTGGGTGGGTCGGCTGAGCAAGGTGAGAGAAAGGAGGATTTTGAGTGATCAATCTTGCTTTGGAAGCTTGAAGAAAATGTGACCAAGAAGCTTTACAAAAGTCAACTTTGAATAGTTGTCGCGCTAGGGTTTCGTACCACCATTTTCTCTCGGATTTGATACACTCATGCACTAAACCTCCAATGTAATCCCTTTAACACTGTAATTACTCACTCTTAGTAGTCTAGTATTAATTTTTCAAATCTCCAATTAGTCATTCCGACGCAAAATACGCGAACTTTCGACTCGCGCGCGATAAAGTGAAATTTTTGAACTCACTCACCTCTAATCCCTCAATTAACTTTTGTTAGTCTACTATTAATCATTCTTAATATTTCAAAATTATTGCACTCTTGGATCGAATATTATCTCGAAAAACGTGTATTCGCTATTCCTTACTGAACGGGTCGCAAAAAATTAAATTTGCTAACGGAACTTTTAAAAATATAAGTGAGACATTGTTCCATGTAAATGGATTTAAAATGGTTGAAATAAATTATTCAGAGAAAACGAGTGAATAAATATTTAAATAAGCCAGTAAAATAAGATAAAATAAAAAAATTTTCGAGTCTTCGCAGAATCGAGCCAGCAAGGGCTTGGTCGAGGAGATCGACGAACGTTGGGTACTTCTTTGACGTTCGGGTCCAGTAGGGGGTTGATCGGTGGATGGATATTAACGTTTAGTGGTGATCTATAGACATTATAATTTCATGGTTGACGGAGAGTCAACGGACCCTGGACAAGCTGCCTTGGAACCTGCTCCTGAGAGCAACCTCTATCATTTGCCATAAACGTGTTCTTTACTGTATACCATTACATGATCTATTTGATTACCTGCTTTATTATACATTAGGTCCTGCTCTATTTGGATTTGACTAAATGGTATCATGCTTGTTATTTTACCTGCCTGTTTACTTGGAACCTCATTGGGTTTCTAGTTCATTCCTTTTAGTTTGTTTTCCTTAGCAGACATTGGCAACGGGAAAGCGGGAAAATAGACGGTTCGAGAGTTGATATCTTGTTTTAAGTAACTTACCATTCTAGTTGTACTTGGTGATTTGATTAAATGATTTTGAGTTTATTCGTTTGATTGTGCATGTATAAGTAGGGATAATTTGGAACATTGGATGGTCTATAATGTTTAACCATGAAGTTTTGATGCTCATTTTGCGGTTAATACTATTGGAGTTTGGGAATTGTTATTATTTTATGAGATTTGTGAGTGAGTCCTGACAAGAGTTGGGCAGGCGGTCCGCCAAACCCTTGGATACGTCTTAGGGGAAAGTGGGGCTGTCACAGGAAGTACTTAGGTGTTTTAATGTTCCCAATAAGATTCGCAAATCTTCATATGTAGATGACTGACTTAAACAACAATAACTAAAAATGATCACCTGGTTTGATACATGACAATGCTTTTTTGTGTCTCCTATTATGATGACTAACGTCTTCATGTGTCCCCATCCAAACTCATAAAAGATGTAGCCTGTATTATGAAAGTGAATCATGCCTTCTGTCAACAATAACTTCTCCAGTTCTTCCTCTTTTGAACTAAACCATCAATTGGTTTCTGCCATAAACTTCATCAGAATTCATGAATTCCTCCTCAACTTTCTCAGCCACAAGCCCATCCAAAAGTATATATTTTCGACTTCCACTCATAAAATCAAGAAAAATCATTTCTTAGTTGACATCAAATCCACCTCCCTAGTTAGTCCATGAATTTGCAAAGCCTGTAAATTGAAGAATCCATCAAGTAGGGTCCACTAGGAACAATCTCCACAGATAACAAAACTCTAAAACCAGGCCAATGGTTCCTCCCAATTAAAGGAAAAAACTTTGATGCCCACAATTTCATAAACCCTGATTTGGCCAACACCTATGTGTGATGATATCAGGTTGAGCTAAGGAAATATGAAGTAAAACTAAAACTAAGATAGCAAAATAATAATTAGAAAAACAATGAAACAGTGAATTGATGAACTGGAACCAAGCTCAATATTGATTATATTGAAAAAATGATAATATGGACTCAGAGAGATAGAGATAGGAAGAAGGTGAACAAAATGAAGGAAACTGGGGAAGGAGAAAGAGTTGAGAATAATCCTCCCAAATCCTACGAATTAAAAAATATTCTTCTGCTGTCCTATTAGAAAGTAAATCTCACTATATAATAGCTACAGCTAACTAACTATCAGTTGAAAGCACTAATGACACAAGGCCATGTGGCCATCTTCCTAGAAAATGACAAAGGACTCCTTCTTCACGTTTGTTGTGCAGATTTCTAGTGAAGGCATGCTCCTACTCCCATGCCTTTTACCTCACCTACTTCCTTTCCTTTCACACATTACTTGCTTGAACCACGTCTTCTGGTTGCTTCTTCTTGCATATTTTTGACTTTATGATAGTTGCCCCCTTCCATTAATCTTGTCCTCAAGATTGAAATTTAGAAAAATCCCTCTCAATAGTTTCTTCATCTTCCCAAGTAGCTTCAGCTGGAGAAGTTCTAACACCTCTGACCAATATTGTCCCACAATTAACCGCCCCATTGGGCAGTGGGTTTTGTTCCTGGCGGTGCTGGACAACAGAACAGACTAATGCCTCACCAAAAGGCCTCGGTCAGGTGAGGGACACCACAACAGGTTATTAAAGCAGCTCAAGACTTCCTCCCTAGCCGATGTGGGATCATTACAATCCACCCCTCTTAGGGGACCCAGCGTCCTCGCTGGCACACCGGAGTCTGGAGTCGGCTCTGATACCAACTCTAACACCTCTGACCAATATTGTCCCACAATTAATCACTCCATTGGGCCGTGGGTTTTGTTCCTGGCGGTGCTAGATAACACAACAGGCTAATACCTCACCAAAAGGTCTCGGTCAGGTGGGAGACACCACAACAGGTTATTAAAGCAGCCCAGGACTTCCTCCCTAGCCGATGTGGGATCATTACAGAAGTTCCCTACCACTGAATGAGCCATTGTATAGCTGCAACATTCCTCTTCTTGACAATCCGTCAATCCAAGGCAACCACTAGTTCCACCCTCAAATGTCCTTTCTCATCTATGTTAGGCAGTTGGAGTACTAGAGCTGCTTTTTTCCCTACTTTCCTCTTTAACAAAGATACAGGAAACACAGGGTACACCTTGGACCCTATTGGCAATTTGATCTTATATGCCACCTTTCCTATCCTCTGCACCTCTTGATATGGACCAAAATACTTAGCAAATAGCTTTGTATTCCTCCTCAATTCCACTATAGACTATCTATATGGCTGTAACCTTAAATAAACCCAGTTCCCCACATTGAATTCTTTCTCACTCCTCTTCTAATCAGTATATAGTTTCATCCTATCTTGAGCCTCCTATAGGTTTTTCTTAAGTAACTCATTAAGCCTCTGCATGTCCCTCAAATGATCCTCCACTGTAGCTACCTTAGTGTGAGTATAAGGTCCAAGTGCCAGTAAGAGAAGGGGGCATCCCATATAAAGCTTCAAATGATCTCATGTGTATGGCTATATGACAAGTGGTGTTGTACCACCATTCAGCAAGTAAGAGCCAGGCATTCCATTTCTTAGGTTCTAAGTGAGTCATACACCTCAAATACATTTCTAACACCTAGTTTACCCTCTTAGATGACCATCTGTTTGAGGGTTATGCAGTACTTAAATTCAATTCAGTCCCCAGTAAAGCAAATAGCTCAGTCCAGAATTGGCTAGTAAATACCTTGTCCCTATCAGAAAGCAAGCTCAAGGTACTTCATGTAGCTTGTAGACTTGATCCAAGAAAATTCTGGCCACTAATGGTGCACCAAATGGATGAGACAATGATATGGTATTGAGCTAGCAATGAAGTAACTGGAATGCGTTTGGATCAAGTCAAGTCGTTTTCTTTAGTTGTGTTAGTTATGCCATTTATTTTCATTCTTTTGAGTCTCGTTAAGTTATTTCTAGTGGCTTTAGTTTGTAATTAGTTAATGGAATAAATAGCTGAAAGGTCATGAGACCATTGTGAGCCATGGTTAGAATTAGTAAGCCATGTTGGCCGAATTAAGAGTTAATTTTTTTATTAGTTTATGTTTAGTTAAGTGAGTTCTTGTTTGATTACGAGTTGGATCGTGTAAAAGGCTATCTATATGCTTTAGTTAGTAATGTTTTAAAAAAGTGAATAAAATTTGAGAAAAATTCTAGGTTTCTTTCTTGTGAGAAAGAGCTCCCTTGGCTTGTCAAAGCTGTCTTTGAAAATCTTAGACTTGGCCTAAAGTGCTTCGTCGAATTGTTGATCAAGTATTCACCTTGATTTTGGCATCGTTCTACCTATTCTAATCATTCTTGAGTAGTCCAAGATTGATTATAAATTTCATCTCAAACGTTGATCCTTAATTTAGGTCTAGGGCTAATTGTGGATCACGTTCTTGATTCATCTTGGTGTATCGAGAATTGTATCCGTTGCTATCAAGAGCTAGTTGAAGGTATCATCATTATATTCTTTGCTTTGTTTAGTTTCTAGGGTTTTGTTTATTTCAACCTTGTTGTCCGAATTTGTGCAGTCCAATCGTGACCCGTTTTGTGTTCTCCAGCAATAATTGTGTTGTGTTGATTTGCCAAAAATCTGTCCAATATTACCTTGATAGAACACTAGGTGTTTTGCAATGTTTCTTGTTGTCCATGTCTTCCTTCTTTGCTGTCCGTTGTTGTGTTTTTGTTCAACTCCTGTGTTGTCTTAAAGTTGTGACTTGATTGTCTTGCTTCCTGGAGTCTTATATAGTATAGAGTCAAAAAAAATTCTGCTCCTTGAGTTTTGGTTGTAATCTATGGTTGTTCCTAGGTTTTGATTGGGAATCCGTGGCTGGTTTCATTGATTTCTTGAAAGGCATTTGAAGTTATTGAATTTCTGGACCAAAAATCTTGAATTTCTTGAACTTTGTTGAAGCTTTGCTTGAAAATCTTGAAGTTCTTGGGTTGCAAAGTAGGGTTTCTTGAGAATTTTGAATCAAAGTTCGCAAAACTTGAACTTTTGATAATGGCTAGTTTTGTTTCTTGATTTGGTGAGCCGAAGTGGGAATAAAAAAGAGGGTGAAAAGAATCTGATTTGATCCGTAGTGAAAAAAAAAAGACAATCGAATCCTACCTTGAGTTTAGAAACAAGAAAACAATTTGGAATTGGAAACCGAAAGTGAGTTGGACTTTTGTTTCCAAATTTTAGACGTTAAAGCCTTTCTGTGTTCAGTTTATATTTGTCCAGTTGCAAAGCCTGAAACACACTTAGGAAAGTGTCTTAAAAGTAGCATCTTGCTTCCTAAGTGAATCCCAAGGGCAATCGGATTTAGCTTCTAAATTTCCAGCATCATATACAATCGGGTAGAGTTCTTTTTAGGTTCCAAAATTTCTACCACATTGTGTCTTTGTTCCAGTTTTAAAATTTAGTTTGTCCAGCCACATTGTGCCCATCTTTGAGTCATTTTTTTCTAGGATATAATGCAGTTTAGATAGTACAAAATAAATCCAAACCAGTTTTGGATTACAAGAGTCATAGTTTCCTAATTATAGTTGTCTTTGTCCAAGTCCATTACTGTCTAGATTTCGTGTCATTGATATCCAAGTTAAGTCTAATTTTGTAGAGTAGATTTCTAGCAATAATTAACATGTCCAAGTGTGTTAAATTTCTGGATCAAAATCCGCACCATTAACACCCAATCTGGACGGATCTTGAGCTAATCGTCTAGAGTTTCATTTGTCTTGTCAGGGTTCATCTTTGCACCAATCTGCAAAATTTCCAGCACCTTTGTTTGTGTTTAATCCTTGTTTTTTCTTATTAAATATGACCGTGGCACAATATTGTGATTATTACTTGATAAGTAGAGTTCATCTTGAGAATAGCTCTAATTTATTCAAGGCAAACAAGTAACATCCATTAGAGGTTGATTGTGAGCTCATTGGAGTGTTTGAGTGAAAAACAAGAGCGTTCAAGGTAAACATACTTGTTTCTTTGCCAAATCTTTTTTGCAGGTTATCACAAAATGTCAAACCAAGGTGTAAGGAGTTGCCAATAACCTGAATTTCATCCTAACATGGAAAATATGATGGGTGAACTTAAACAAATTTTACATGAAGCTTTTGAGCCTCTTCATAGATGCTTTGACCAAATGGTTAATAAGGATGTCAAGAGGAGGGTTCTACACGATTTAGTTTTATGCAATCTACATCTTCAAAACCAACTTATTCAAGAAGGGACAAGAAGATTCATTCAACACCTTCTAGGCCTAAACCTAGAGTTGAACCATCTCATGAGGAGTCTTTTTGGGAGACATATCAACGTTTTTCACACCAAAAACAAATGGAGTCAAATAGATGCCATCAAAGTAAGTCTTCTAAGGAGGAGATAGCTGAGTCTATTCCTAATGAAGGAGTATCTCATTTCATTGAATCATTTGTTGAGAAGGTTGACAAAAAGTTGAAGTCAAGCAATGAACATGCGCTTGAAAATCTTGGGGTCACTTCTAGATTAGATTATATTCATGAACTAGTTGGAAAAGTGTGTGAGAAAATTATTGTAACACATGAGAGTGTGAGCAAAGTTGTAGAGCTTGAGCATGAGGTAAAAACCAAGGGCATTTAATTAGAAAAAGAGATAAAAAAAAATTCTGATGAGATGAGTGCAAAATCAAATGAGCTAATTTTGAGTGAGAAAGAAAAGGAAGTCAGTTTGGCCGAGAATGAGAAGATGAAAACGGCACTTGTGTGCACGGCCAAGGGAAAGCTGGTTCCTTCTAGTAACTTTACTAACTTTTTTGCCTCTTGTTGTCCTTTCTTTGTACAGGTTACTCATGAAGCTTTGAAGGTGTTTGAGGGCTGTCCAATTTCACTCTCTTGTGTCGCTAATTCTGTTCGTGAATGAGCCATTGGGGCTGATCATATGCCACAAGTTTATTCATGGAGCGAGATCTCTAATGGTCAATACAACGCCTATGTTCATCTTGCACTTAGTCCAAGTGAAGTCCCAACTTCACCAAATTTGTTTTGGTACCTTGAGCAGTTTGGCTTCATGGAATATATCTCACACCATTTTTGTAACGACCCCACCTCCCCTTAGGGTATACCCAAGGGTTTGGCGGACCGTCTGCCCAACTCTCGCTAGGACTTATTCACTAACATTCTTGAAATAGTCTTTCACACCTCTAGATTAACATAAAAAGTTCCATTCATCCAAAAATTTTCAACTTAATATACAACCCAAAAGTGAAATATAGAATTTCATTACCAAATCTCCAAAATACATTCCATCTATAAAAGTACAAGCACATGAAGATTATATACACTATTTCACACTTACTTGTTCAGGCCTCCACTCCTGTAAGGAAAACAAAACTAAAGGAATGAGCTAAAAGCCCGGTGAGATTCCTAAGCAAGCAATCAGGTAGATAAAACATGGAAGTATTACATTTAACAATTTGTACACTTTGCATAGTAATAAATGGTCATTGAAGAAATAAATATTCAATCATTGGAAGGATACGTGCTCACTTGGAGCCATTCATTCAGTTATTCAGTCGCCAACCATTTCCCTTATTCCTCCGCTATTTGAAAACATTTAACAGTGAAAACTCCTTCAGTATTCATTGTCACTCATTCATTGATTTCATTGCATTGAATTCACTAGGCAGTTCTCTACCAGACTTCATGGTAATACTCGAGTATACCAAAACACTGTCCCAAGGTCACCAGCCACCCGACCGAGTCCGCTTCTGGCTCGAGTCAACTGGCAATGAAGGGCAATGGCCCAATTCAGCCAAAGGCTTACATTCATGCACAAGTAACGTTCAATCACTTGATCATTGAAAATTCACATTCACTTAGGTCGAGTGCGATAAAGTACACACTCGCCTATTAAGAATTCATTTAACAGTCATTGGAAAGCATTTAACATTCAAACAATCACTCACAAATATTCACATAGTCACTTATTGCACAAACATGCAAGGCACACTCACCACTGTACAAGTTCAAGTGTTCGCCTCAAGTGCACTTCCGACCTCATCTCCATGTCCTAAAATCACATTTATAAAGTGCCATGAGATCCACTATGCCAAGTCACATTATTCCAAAAGAAAAATCAAGCTCAAAATGATTCAACAACTCCAACTTGAAGTTGGAAGTGAAAGTAAGAACAGTTTTAAGAAAACAGAATTTTTCCCAGTTTTGCACGACGCTATTTGAAAAATCATATCTCAAGCTTCTTAAGTCCAAAATTTATAAACTTTATACCATTGGAAAATAGATTCAAAGGAGTACAATTTCTCAGGAGATACCTTTGCAAGATTCTATCAACAAGTCAGTCAAAATCCAATCTCAAGCGGCTGCTTTATCCAGTAGAAAGACAGAACAGGAATGAAAATTCAGTTAATTTTGAAAAATCACAGATATTCATACGAATTGAGAAAAATTCTAAAATTTTCACGGTTAAAAGGACTATGATGTTAGTTTCAAACGCAACAAACAGAACTCAATTCCGACTTTCCTATACAAAGTTATAGCCAAGTTCCCAAATCTGCGCAGAGCTCCCTGCGAAAATTTTTAGCAAGCAAACAGTTTGGAAAATAGGTTTTTCTCCTCTTAAACCTCTTTGTTTTGACTCAAAAGTAAAACACATGTGAAGATCAAAGTTTTGAGCATAACATGTCAAAACTATCCCAAAATTCCAACTCAAACAAGAATTTCCAGCAACTTGTCCTTAAATTCCTTTCTTCTAACCTCAAAGTTTCAACCTTATCTTCATGGTAAAATCACAATAATTCATGGCTAGCATAGCATGTGTCATATGGTATATATTCTTGACAAGAAAAAACATCAAAATCACAAATATCTAACTTGAACCTAGGCAATGCACTTCATGAACCAAATCTGAAAAATTCTCGACATAACTTGAAAAAAATGCAAGCCTCCATAAAATCCTTCCTTTTCATCAAAATTGCATATATATAAAGCTCAAAACTAAACTAACTAGATTATGCACCAAAGCTGGAATTTTGCAACATAATTTGAAAACCATAAAAGCCTTCATATAAGTCCTTCCTTTAGCTTCTATTACCTCATACATCAACTAAATTCAAAAATCAAGGAAGAAACTAGAAGTTCTAGCAAAGTTCACCTCTTTACCTCCAAACCCAAAGATGGCAAGCAAATCAAGAAGGTTGCAAGGCTTTTTCCTCCAAAAACATCACCAAGAGCTTCCCTCCAAGCTGGATTCAAGGTTTGTCGGAGTAGATTTGGGTTTTCTCTTGTTTTTTTCACTAAATAGGCAAGAATCAATGCTTGAAGTTTGTTTCTTTTCTTTCCCTTTCTCTCTCTCTAAACTCAGCCAAGACAAGAAAGAAAAAGAAGAAAAAAATGGTGAAGAACTAAAGTTTTAGTTGGATAAGAATAAGGCTTAGTCTTGGTTAAGAAGTTGTAGTGGTTTGACAAGTGGCAAGATGAGAATTAGTCTTGGTGGTCAAGATGTTGTAGTGGTGTGACAAATGGCAAGATAAGGATTAGTCTTGGTCAATGGTCTTGGTCAAGGTTTCATGGATAAGTGACAAGTGGCAAGGTAAGATTTCATTCATATCTCTTTGTCTCTGTTGTGTTTCTTATAGCCAATCTATCTTGTGTTCCTCTAATACACTCTTAACACTTTTAATCGCATAATTCCTCTAGCACCACAATTGTTCTCGTTCACCAAACATAACGCACACATCTCACTAGTCGCTCACACTAATATAATACACTATGAAACTCGACATGCACCAAGTTAAATAAGAAAATAGGTGAAAAACCATGATTAAACTAGTAAAGTAACCAAGAATTCAAAGCAAGTAAGTTCAAATAAGAGCTATAAAGACCAGTAGAATTTCGGGGTCTCACAATTTTAACAATCCTTAACTCTCGATTACAAGTGATCTGGTTGAACATGCATTAAGGCTGGTTCGTAAGATTCAATGTGCTGAAAGGGGTCTTTTCTAGCTGTGCAAGTGGAGGTTTTTGTTTTTGATGAAGTCTTGGCTCGTGATCATCACAAGATTGACCCACGACATGCAACTCTCCTCATAATAATGCATGCAATGATTGTGGGCAAATCGCTTTCAAGAGGAGGGGAATGATATGGTATTGAGCTAGAAATGAAGTAATTGGAATGTGTTTGGATCAAGTCAAGTTGTTGTCTTTAATTGTGTTAGTTATCCCATTTGTTTCCATTCTTTTGAGTCTCGTTAAGTTATTTCCAGCAGCTTTAGTTTGCCGTTAGTTAATGGAATAAATAGCTGAAAGGTCATGTGACCATAGTAAGCCGTGGTTAGAATTAATAAGCCATGTTTGCCAAATTAAGAGTTAATTTTTTTTAGTAGTTTACATTTAGTTAAGTGAGCTCTAGTTTGATTATGAGTTGGGTCGTGTAAAGGGCTATATATATGCCTTAGTTAGTAACTTTTTAAAAAAGTGAATAAATTTTGAGAAAAAAATTCGGGTTTCTTTCTTATGAGAAAGAGCTCCCTTGGCTTGTGAAAGCCATCTTTGAACATCTTAGAGTTGGCCTAAGGTGTTTCGTCAACTTATCAATCAAGTATTCACCTTGATTTTGGTATTGTTCTACCTATTATAATCATTCTTGACCAACCCAAGATTGATTACGAATTCCATTCCAAACATTGATTCTTAATCTAGGTCCAAGGCTTGTGTTTCACGTTCTTGATTCATCTTGATGTATCAAGAATCGTATCACAAGTTAATAAAGTGTGCTGACTTGGTGAATCTGTCCGCTACCACCATAATAGTGCCCTTCTTCTCTGATACGGTAAGCCTTCAATAAAATCCATAGTTACATGACTCCATGAGTGTTGAGGAATAAGGAGTGCTTGAAGGAGTCCAGGCTAGGTTATGTCTTCATCCTTGCACTTCCTATAGGTGTCACATTGCAACATAGTGTTCTTGATATCTTTGTACATCCCTAGCCAATGAAATAATTGTTTAGCACTGAGGTAACTTTCCTACACTCCAAAGTGTCCCCCCAACTATGAATCATGCAGTGCAGTAATTATACCAATGACTATCCTTTATACCTGAGTACACCATCATAATAAAAGTAGTCTGGTAGATTACCAAGAGTGAGCAGTAGTTGTTTGATGAGGTCGTACACCTTTTCATCTCCCTTATAACTCTTAATTACCTCTATCATCCATTCTAGAATGACACAAACCAATTCAGCACAATCTCCTTCCTTATTGTTGGCCCTCCTAGATAGTGCATCTACAGCCACATTCTCTTTTCCTTTTTTGTATTGAATCTCATAGCTCAGTCCTTGCAGCTTGGTGAGCCATTTTTGCTGGAGTGTAGTAGTGACCCTTTGTTCCAATAAGTATTTCAAGCTTTTGTGGTCTATCCTTATGATAAAGTGGTGTCTTTCCAGGCAATGCCTCTACTTGGTTACTGTGAGAGCCCAAAATTTATTGTGTATTTCATGCTTTTGTTTTAGAATTGAAGGTGTTACTTGTTACTTGTTTCTTGTGATTAAATAACTTGGATGTACCCTATATTAGTGTTGGATCAACCTTTATAGAAATTAACACTAGAATAAGAAATTAGTAGGAGTATAACATAAGAATATAGAAGTGAGGGGTACTTGTTAGAATAACTCTTAATAACTCACATATGTTTGACAAGTAAAGATAGACTTACCTTGCAATTTTATTCATTTAGTTATCTATTTGTTTAGTTATCGATTTGATAATGATTTTGTCTTAATGCTTTTATTAAATTTTACATGTGAAAATTTGCGTGTGGGGTAAAATGCAATTTTTCCTTTTTAGTGGGGTGTGAAAGGAACTTTTGAAAAAAAATGAGGGGTTTAGTGTAATAAGAATTCTCTAGAGGGTGACATATGTCACCATAAGAGCCAAGCCTCTTTCTTTGACTTTTGACCAAAGCTTTCTTACCATTTATCTGTGACGCCCCCACTTCTCCCTAAGGCGAACCAAAGGGTATCTGCAAGATGCCTGCCCAACTCTCGCCAGGACTCGGTACAATTCCCGTTCAAACTTAATACAATACTAGCCATCACAACAAGATAGAGTAAGAAAGAGAAGTCGCTTCTACAATTAACATTCAAACTTACACCACAAGTTCCAAAATACATCAAGTACCCAATTCTTACATCAGGATCCCAAAAGATACATCAATTCCCAAAATATACAACAGCCAAAAGGTCTAGTCACTTACATTTCAAAACCCTAATACAAAAGTACATCCAACGGGTTCCACCAAGTTTCACTCTATCCATTCCTGTTAAGAAAAACAAATCTAAGGGGTGAGCGATTGCTTGTGAGGCCAAGAACACACATGCAAGCACATTGTCCAAGTAAAAATCCCAATTAACGAGTAAAACAATAATATTCAAGTAAATGACAATTCGAGCAAAAAGAATAAACAGAAACAATTCAAGGATATAGGAGCTCTCAGAAGCTATTTTCCACTTGCACGATCAAGAACCTCCACGAGTTGACACTCCGTCAATCGGGTAGATTATAGTCCGTAGAACTTCACTTATCATGTCCCCGTTCACCAATACATACCCCTGTACCGGACCCGCCTGTCATTTGTTTGAGGCGATACTGCTCGAGTATGCCAAGCAGAACCTTTCAGTAGGTCAATCTTATATTTTCTCATGGTTCACCAAGGAAGCCGACCAAGCCCATACCGACTCGAGTCCAAGATTGGCCAGTGAGAATTGGACGTTCCCCAATTAACATTTATGAGTCAAGGAAATTCACTCCAACGACGTATGCAGCCATAGCATACCATTTCATTTCATTCAATCATTCAATATCATTTAATCATTTATTTCATTCAATACATTTCATTCCATTGATTTCAAATGAGAACGAGTGTGGTAAAGTACACACTTGACTCCATTTTCAAAATCTCCAATCATTTATAACAGTTAAGCATGTATCAAGTACTCATACACTTGACACTCACCAAGTAAACAAAGAAGTAATGCCTTCTTGAGGGTTTAAGCGTCCACCGTAGGATCCTCTTGAAGGTCCTCTTATATGCCTGAGTAATTAATAATGAACTATCACTTATAAATCCCAATTATCACGGAAGATTGCACACATGTACAATCTAGAAAATATTGCGAGGACAAGCCTAAATTTTCTTGTAAATCGAGGCTCAAAAGTGGGGTTCAACAATCATAAGAAAAATCTCATCTTCATCATTAAAATTATTGGATGGAAACAAGTAAGTATGAAATCATGTAAATCAATTTCCAAACGATCGATCGAAGTCGGGCTTAAAAGTGCCACGTCACAATCCGGCCGGATTGTCGGCCGGATTCAAGCCAGTGAGGATCCCAAATTTTTTTTAATTTTCACCACTAATCTGGCCACCAATCCGACCAATTGGCCAGATATACGGCCGGATTCTTTGAAAATGTTCCCGCGCAAAAATTTTACAAAATGGCCAAGAATTATCGAATTTAGGGGCATTCTTTGAAAAATCATAACTCACTCTCTGAAAGTCTAAAATTGGAAAACTTGGTACCTTTGGAAATATTTCCAAAGTACTAAAAGTTTCTAGAAGGCACTTTTCCATGATTCCAAATGGAAGACATTCAAATTTTGGCTTCAAGTTGCTGTTTTGGAATACCAAGACAATTTTGAGGTTGGTTTTTGACCAACTTTAGAAATTCGGGAAAATTCACACAATGGAAACTAGTCTCTTAAATTTGAAACTCAATTAGAGTTACAATCGAAGTTTTCAACACAATAAGCAGAACAAGAATCGAAGTTTTGAGCACCAAGATATAGCGGCTCAAAGTTACCAAAATTTCCTCACTAAACAAGATTTTCCAGATTTAAAAGGTGAACTTTGAGACTTTGGTTGAGCATCGAAATGAACTTGGAATGGCACTAAATTTGGCAATATTACACTAACATATAAGGGCTATTCCTCTATCAAATATCATCCAAAAATTCATACGGAAAGTCAGTTAACAAAGCCACTAAATTTCCAAGAATTTCTAAGGCAAATCTACCTTGCTCTTTTGTTTTCCTTTTCTCAAACATTTGGCCAATGAAATCTTTTCAAACACGGTCCATTTATGAAGACAATGTCTAAGAAACATCCAAAATGTGTTTGATAGGTGATTAACACCAAGAGTTTCAAAATAATAACTCCCAATCAAGATTAGCCATTGATCAGGCCAAATTTAGGGTTTTCAAGCAATGAGTCAGGTCTGAAATTTGGCCATAACTCACTCAATTCAACTTGGAATTGAGTGTGGTTGGTGGCGTTGGAAACAAAATTCATAAGGTTATAATTTCACAAAAGGAATCATTTTAAAATTCTGCTCACAACTAGCTCATAATCGAGCATCAAGTGCAGCTCATGACAGATTTTTCAACACAGTCGAAAAACAGGGCAGGTGAATTTGAAAGGCTGGTATGGTTCACTCAAGTGGAATCAGGAGATGCATTTTATACCATTAGAAAACTAGAAGTGTCTAGTTTCTAATGCCATAAACGGCACTCGATTTCGACATCGGAGCAGAGAGTTATGGTCATTTGAAATTCACTGCCAGAGCAATTCAGGACACAATTTCCAGTTTTGAAACTATTTCGAAATCTAAACTTTTACCCATCCAAATCAAGTGATTTTTGGTGGAAACTTTCCACACAACCTATACAACATATATACATCAAAACCAAGTCAATTGAACCACAAAAAAGTGCACTAATGGTCACGGCAAAACAGGGGCAGAATCGTCACTTTTGCTCATCTCACTTCCCTTGAGTTTTCTTTCACAACACAACTTTTCACTAGATTAAGCACTAATCCAACATCAATAACATCAAATCTCATCAAATCAGTTCATCAAACCATTGTGAGATTTCATAGAGCCCACTCATAAGATTTCCAACAATATAAAATTACCCAGATGAATCTATGAGCTCACAAGTGCAATACAACTTATATAAACCAAGATTCAAGAGCTTGATCATCATTTACCTCCTTAAATGGCTAGAGCAAAAATTTTCGGTCACCTTAAGCCCAAGAAAACCGTGAGAAACAAGCTCCCTGCCTAGCTTAAGTTGATCTCCAAGTGGTTTGCAAGTTGTGTGTAAATTTTGGAGGGATTTGATGAAGAAATGAAGCAAGAATTGATAAAGATTTTAGTTGTTTTCTCCTTGAAGATGGCCGGCTGTTAGAGAGAGAGAAAGGAGAGTGTTTTGTTGCAAATGAAGCTTCCTTGAGAAGTTTAAATGTGTGGTTCAAAAGTGTTCAAAAGTCAACTCTCCCTCCGCGCGCGCAGTTGCGCGTTTCGTGCTCGATTCCTCTCGAGTTTGTTTCACTAGTGCACTAAATCTCTAATGCACTTCCATTCATATTATTATTATTCATTCTTAATAGCCCTAAAATAAAGGCCTTAAGTCCCTCAATTAATCGTGCAGGCGAAAATGTGTACTTCCGATTTATGCGCAATAGAGTGAAATTTCTAATAAATTCTTATAACGATAGTATAACTAAATAACACTTAAACACTTAAACATAAAAAATACCTATTTTAAGACTAATGTATAAGTCTCCAATTTTTCAAGTTTATTGTATTCTCGATTCGATTATTGTCTCCAAACGCGCATCCACTATTCTTACTAAACGAGCTTTCCAAAAATAAATTTTTGTAACAAGTCATTTTAAAAATGTATGTAAGCCATAGTTTTATGTAATTGGGTCTAAAAATGTTGGAATAAAATATTCGGAGCAAACCTCCAATTAAATATTTAAATAAGCCAGTAATAGAAGTTTAAAATAAGTAAATTTGCGAGTCCTCACATGAGTCTAGTATTACTTCCTCAAATCTCCAAAAAATTTGTATCAGCGCGTCTTTCGGAAAACTAACGACGCGCGAGCGGTATGCACTTAATTAGAACTCATTCACCTTTAATCCCTCAATTAACTTTTCTTAATCTACTATTGATCATTCTTAATTTCCTCAAGATAATTACACTCTCGAATAGAATATCACCTCGAAACACATGTACTCATTATTTCTCACTTAAACGAACCTCCGAAAATTAAATTTGCTAACGGGACGTTTTAAAAACATAAGGAAGACATAGTTCCATATGAATGGACTTAAAATGGTTGAAATAAATTATTTGGAGAAAACAGGTGAATAAATATTTAAATAAACCAATAATATTCGATAAAAATAAGAAATTTTTCGGGTCCTCACATTATCTTCCATTTCTTGCCTTAAAAAATAACAACCAAACACAAGAGAAAAAGAGAGAGAGAGAGCCATGAACTTAAGAAGGAAAAGGGAGAAGAAACTTCATCCACAATAACTTGAATCCTGCTTGTATTTTGTGGAAAAAGGAAGAAGATAGCTTGGGGATTCCATCTACCTTTGCTAGAGCTAGAAAAAGGGAGAAGATTTGGTGGTTGGAAGTTCATCTTAGTTGGAAGCAAAAGAGGTAAAAGGCTAGATTAACTTTCTTTCTTTGTTTTATGTTGAAAAACAAGGTTGATTGTTGGATAAAGACATGATTTGGTGGTGAATCTTGGTAGTTTTCAAGTTGATGATGTTTATACTTCATACTTGAGTTAGGGTTTGATTATACATATGCTTATGGTATAATTTTGGTGGCTATCTTGTTGTAATTTTGGCTCCATAAGTGTTTATTATTGTGTTGGTGATGAAACCCTATGGAATTACTAGTAGATGTTTTGGGTTGAATTTGGGACAATGAGTTGGAGGAAAGTTGGAAAAATTGGGAGGAAAATTTCTGGTTGCTAGCCGAATAGAAGGATTGCAATTGCAGCTTTTGTGAGGACCCGTAAAATTTTTTTTATTTTATTTTATATTTCCCGCGTGCATTTTCCTTACTTTATTTTATTATATTAATTTTTCAGAGATTTTTATAAGTGAGTATCATTTTTAAATCATTTTCTTGGTATGAGTTAGTACATGTTAAGTTTGAGATGCGTTATAGACGTGGGACCCGTAGTGCGATAAATGCGATATATTTTTGACAACTAGTTGAAGTTTTGTATTAAGGAATATTATTTTACAAGGTGCTAGGAGATAATTAGAGGTTAGCTAGATAGCTTAACCATTGGGAGAAAGAAGATAAGATTAAAACCTAAAGGTGCCAAGTGTCGCAACCCGATTGGATGTTGTACTTGACTAAGTGTGAGGACTCGTAAATTTACTTATTTTAAATTCCTATTTCTAACTTATTTAAATATTTATTTGGCTAATTGTCTCGAATATTATTTTCTAACCTTTTTAGACCTAACTATATGGATCTATAGCTTAGTTATGTTTTAAAGTGACTCGTTTCAAAATTTAATTTTTGAAGGTTCGTTAAGTGAGAATAGTGAATACGCAGTTGGAGTCTATAATCGATTCGAGAATATAATAAGGTTGGAAAATGGAAAACTTGTACATTAGTCTTGAAATAGATATTTTTATATTTAAGTGCTCAAGTATTAGTTAGTGATACTATCGTTATAAGAATTTATTAGACATTTCACCCTATCGCGCATAAATCGGAGGTACGCGTTTTCGCGTGCGCAATTAATTGAGGGACCTTAGACCCTTATCTTTGGACCACTAAGAGTGAATAATAATAATATGAATAGAAGTGCATTAGAGGTTTAGTGCACAAGTGAAACAAACCCGAGAGAAATCGGACACAAAACGCCCGCGCATGCGCACTACTCTTGGTTGACTTTTGAGACAAACTTTGGCCCCAAGTTTCCAAGCTTCCAAAGGAAGCTTCACTCATCAGATTTTCTCTCTCTCTCCTCTTCATCTGCTGGCCGAAATTCTTCAAGGGAGAAGAAGAGAAAACCCATCAACTTCCTTGCTCCATTCTTGCACCAAATCCCTCCAAAATTCACACACAACTTGCAAATCACTTGGTGATCAAGCTAAGCCACGAAGAGAGCTTGCTTTGCACGGTTTTGTTGAGCTTCAAGAGGCCAAAAATTTCTGTCTTGATCATCCAAAGAGGTAATGAATGATCAACCTCTCAAATCTTGATTTATGGAAGATCTATTGCACATATAAGTTCATATCATCATGTGGGTAGCTTTATTTATGTTGGAAAGTTGTTGTGTGGGCTCTATGAACTCCCACTATGGTTGGATGGACTGATTTGATGAGTTATGATGTTATTAATGTTGGTTTAGTGCTTAAATTAGTGGAAATAAGTGATATTATGGATGAAAGCTCAAAGAGAGTGAAGATGGAAAACTTTCCATTTCTGCCCCTGTCTTTTCCGTGGCCTTTAGTATGATTTTTGATGGATCTAATGACTTGTTTCTATTGTATATGTGTAATATAGGTTGTGTAGAAAGTTTCATCAAAAAATTTCATGATTTGGTTGGCCAAATGATGTGTTTTCGGAAATCAGCAAAACTGAAAATGTTTCCCGTAACTGCTCTGGCAGTGTTTTTGTTTCAGCTATAACTTTTTGTTCCAAGGTTGAAATCGAGTGTCGTTTGCGGAACTGGAAACTAGACATCCCCAGATTTACAACGGTATAAAATGTAATTTCTGATTCCACCTGAGTAGTCCATACCAATCGTTTGAACATGACTGCCCTGTTTCGCGTCTACACTGAGAGCTCTGTTTTGAGCAGCGAATTGATGCTTAAATATGAGCTAGCTGTGGACAGATTTTGGAAACAATTTCTTCTAAGAAAATGTAGCTTTATGAATCTAGTTTTCAACGCCACTAACTACACCCAATTCTAAGTTTAATTGAGTGAGTTGTGGCTGAATTTCAAAACTGACTCAGTGATGAAAAACCCTCTTTTTGGCTAGTTGAATGACTTTTTTGAATTGGGACTTGTTATTCAAAATTCTTGGTGTTCATCACCTACAAAATGTATGTTGGATGTTTCCTAGACCTATGTTTTATAAATGAACCAGATTTGAATCATTTTCATTGAGCAAAATGTTTGAAAGAGAAGAAGAAAGCAAAAGACAGATTGGTCTTGAGATTTTCTTGAACTTTGGTAGTTTAGTAAACTACCTTCCCGTGTGAATTTTAAAGTGAAATTTGATAGAGGAGTATTCCTCATATGGGAGTAGAATTGTACCAATTTTGGTGTCCATCAAAGACCATTTCGATATACAAATGATGTGCCAAAGTTTGCTATTCAAATCTGGAAATCTCTTCCTTTCTCTCGGCCGAATGGTCCAACTTGTTTGGAATGTTTTGTTTCAAAAACTTTGATGTCAATTGCCTCTAAATTGCTCATTGGATGTTTATGGAACATTGATTTCAACATTTGAGTTAATTAAGGTTGATTTGTGTGAGACAACTTTTAAAAGGAAAGAGAAGCTTGAGTTGGCAAAATTGCTTTGAAAATTTCACAAACTTCGGTAGTTTTGTTAACTGCCTTTCCACGTGGATTTTTGTGTGAAATTTGGTAGAGATATATTTCACATATGGAATATTTAGTGTACCAAATTTGGTGTATTTTCAATACCAAATCGATGACCAAATAATGCCCCAAAGCTGCTCTTCAAATCTGGAAAATTGGCCAACAGTCTTCATTTTTTTTAACCAACTTTGAGCTACTATATTTTGGTGCTCAAAACTCCGATTCTTGTTCCACTTCTTGTGTTTTAAACTTTGATTGCAAGTCTAATTGAGTTTCAAATTTGAGAGGCTATTTCACATTGTGTGAATTTTACCGAATTTCCAAATTTGCCCAAAAACCAACCTTGAAACTGTCTTGGTATTCTAATGCAGTAATTTTGAGCCAACTTTTGAATGTCATCCATTTGGAATCATGGAAAAGTATCTTCTAGAAACTTTTAGTACTTTGGATGTAGTTTCCAACGGTTCGAGCTTTCCAATTTTGGATCTACGGAGAGTGAGATATGATTTTTCAAAGATCACACCTCAAATCTGAAATTTTCAAACTTGACGGGAATTGAGCTTGAGAGACTCTTCCCAATCCTTCAATACTAATTGACCATTTCGGACTTGTCTTCATGAAGGAAATTAGATTTTTCTTGTGTTGTTAAACACCACTTTTGAATTTGGAATTTTAAGCAAGTAAAGCTCCATTTCACGGTATTTCCTTAGATTGTACAAGTGTACAATCTTCCTTGATAATTAGGCATTTTTAGGAGATAGTGTGTGATAGTTCGTTGTTATTTGCTCAGGCGCTCAAGGGGACCTTCAAGAGGAACTCGAAGTGGACGCCTAAACACTTGTTGAGCATTTACTCACTTGTTGAATAGGTGAGTGTTCCATATAGAAGTACGTAATTTGAATAAGTCTATAACATGCTTATTCCATGGTCATTAACTGTTAAGTGCTACATGTTAAGTATTTACCACACTCATGCATATCTAAGTAAGGTATACTTGAATTACTAGATATGAAATGTCTGAAGAGCATATTTACATGACTATTTGAATTACTTGACATGAAATACTTGAAGTACATATTTACATGACTACTTGAATTACTATACGTGAAATGCTTGAAGAGCATATTTACATGACTACTTGAATTACTCGACATGAAGTACTTAAAGTGCATATACTTGAATCACTCGACATGAAGTACTTGAAGTGCTTATACTTGAATCACTCGACATGAAATATTTGAATTGCATATTTATGTGATTTGTTTAAATGATTAATAATGATATGGCTGCATAAGTCGGTTGGAGGGAATCTCCTTGACTCTTAAATGGTAAAAGTGGGACATGGCCAATGGCGGCCTATTAAAATGACAGATGTCTACCAATTAACCGTAATTACTTAACCGTTAATCGTTAACCGTTAACCGTAAATCATTACCGTTTACCAACCTACTTGATTACCTGCTTATTCGACTACCAATTTACTTGATTACCTGTTTATTTAACTACTTGACTACTTGAATTACTTGATTACCGTAAATCACATGGTCACATGAAATTATCAAATATTGCTTACGTGTTTATGTGTTAATTGTTACTAGTAATTGCTCATATGAAATTTTCACCATTTTAAGGCGAGTGTGTACTTTATCTCACTCGACCTACCAAAAGAATAAATTTTTACCGTTCGCCAAGTTATTTGATTACTTGTGCGTGTTGTAAGTTCTAAACTGAACTTGGGCCCTGCCCTTGGTAACTGACCTATTCGAGCCAGGACTGGGCTAGGTCGGGTAGGTTGAAACCCTGGGCCACCGTTTCGGTATACTCGAGTATTACCACTAGAGGGATAAGTTGATGGCCAGACAAACCGAGAGGATCCGGAAGTTATAAGGTGCAGTTGACCGACATAGTTCCAATGGAATATCGTATCCTTTAATGTGTGTTTATTTTACATAATGATAACCGTTTCATGCAAATGTGCCAACTGCAAATCTTGACTCATACCTGTGACATGTTCAAATTACTCGTACCATGATAATTGTCTCATGTTAATGTGTCATACCTATGATATGGTCAAAGTACTCGTGTAATGATAATTGTCTCATGTTCATGAGCCAACGTGCAACCCCGAACCATACATGTGGTATGCTAAATTACTTATTAGAACTGCTAGAGTGTCTTGGAACTTCACTGGGCTATGTAGCTCATCCCACTTTTTTGTTCTCTTTAATAGGGTTCGGAACCAAGAGTGCTCGTGAATAGTGCTAGATTGTTTTCTTTTGGAAATTTTAAATTGTATTATAGCGGATGGTTATAGTATATATTTCGTTGGGTTGTACTTAAGCTTGAAAGCTAAATAATTGTAAGTGTGAAATATTTTGGAGTACTTTAATTATGTATTGAAGTTATTTAAAGTATCTCGAGTTTTGAATTGTGGATTGTACCGAGTCCTGGCGAGAGCTGGGCAGGCATCCCGCGGATACCCTTTGGTTCGCCTTAGGGAGAAGTGGAGGCGTCACACTAAGTTTTCTCACCTTTACTAAAATCAGATTTTGACCCAAAATTTCCTCACTTTCTTACCCTTCTTGGCCAAAAATAAGCAGAGGAGAAAGAGAGAAAACCTTCATCTTGTTCTTCAATTTCTTGTCCAAATCTTGAGTTCCAACCGATTAAATTGCAAACTAATCCATAGAAGTTGCTTAGGAAGGTGGATTGCCATCTTGGAGTGGAGTGTTTTGGTGATTCAAGCTTCCTAGGGGTTGTTGTGCTTCTTCAATTCTAGGTAAGGTTGGTATTAGTTCATGGTTGTACTACTTATTGGTTTACAAGTAAAAAGTTATGGCTTGTTTAAGTAAATTTCATGATTTTAGTAGTGGTTATACTAAATTCCAGCTTTGTGGTGTAAGTTTCAGCTTTGGTTGTGGAATGGATGGTTGTTCTTGGTGTTCATGTGTAGTAATGCTTATGCTTAGTTTATGGAAGTAAATTCATGGTTAAACCTTGTTAGTTTTGTAGCATATAACATTCGACCAGCATGAAGGGTTTGGATTAGGGTTTTGGTTGATGAACTTATATGTAATCTTGTGTTAGTGATGAAGCTGCCCTGCTTCTGACCTGTTTAATTCATCCATGTTAGAGGCCGAATCAGGCTTAGGTCAAAACATGAAAATTGTAGCAAATGGTGTTAACTAGCTGTCTGAAAAATTTCAACTCAATCGGAGTATTGTATCATGTGAAATAACTAAAATACCCTTGACTGCCCAAATGCCCTATTTCACGGACAGTTTTCTATTTTCTCTGAGATTTCGATTTTTGATCTTGAAAATGTAAGAACTGGGTGTCAATATTTTTATAGAAAATGTAGGTCTATGTCTTAGTTTCGAAATGCCATAAAATTTGTCTTAATCCGATAAATGTAGCTTCAGTTGTGACTAAAATACCAAAAGGTGAGTGGAACTTGATGATTTTAGAATTTCCTTTACTTGACGTGATATTCGTGATCTAGGACTTGGACTTGAGCAAGAAAACTACCTATGATGGATGAGGAGCTTGATTGTGGTTGGTTTTTGGAGCTTTTATTTGGTGATATATGAAGGGCTTTGGGGTTATTCATGTTTTAGAATCAACCGTTACTTTTCACCCCGAAGCCACATGTTTGTATCTTTGCATTCATAGTTCATTCGGTAGGCTTATGACTCGTAGTCGAACCTCAATTGTGCATTCCGTTTACTGGGTTTATGGATGTGGGAACCATAAATTGTTTATCTTGGTTATTTTAGGGTTTCTCGGTGATCGAAGCCCTACTTTGGTTGAAAACTTTTGAAGTTATCTTCACTTGAACTGGTGAGTGCACCACTCCCTTGATTTGTTGATTAACTGGTTTACTTGTACTTGAAATCTATGACTTGAATGACTGTGAACTTTGTTTATTCTGAATGAGACGATGGTGTACTTTATCACTCTCGTTCTCTTGCCTGAGTGACTGTTTGCTGTATAGACTGGAATCTGATACTGTGCCTGATCTGATGTCGTTTGGAAGTGTATCCAACGACCTTCTTGTTAAACCTGAGCTCAACCTCGTGGGGAGTCAATTGAATCGAGCCAGCAAGGCTTGGTCGAGGAAAATTGACAAAACCATGGGGACTGTTCCTGGGGAATCTTTGGGTATTGGAGACTCTGGATTTCCGATATACTCAAGTATTACCACCCACTGTTACTGTTGAGGTATATTTGGTGGACAGAATTTGGCATAAAGTGGTGCTCTACTGGACTGGTTACTATACTTGAAAGTTGACGGAGTGTCAACTACTACTTGATCAAGCACTAGTGAAGAAAAGGGAATTTGGCTCTTGAGAGCCACCGGTATCCTTTCTATTTGAGATGGTTATTCATTTCCTTATTTGGCGTGATCATTTGATTGATTCCATGATTCTTGATTGCTTGTATATTGGGTACTTCATTAAGCGTAAACTCACCCCCTTCCCATCACCTTTGTTTTCCTTACAGGAGCAATATTGTGGAAACCATGATTTTGAAGAAAAGAGTCAAGCTAATTATAGTTCTAGTTTTGATTATGTTTCTCTGTATAAGAAAACCCTAATTGTACTTTGATCAAGTATCACCCCTTTGACTGGTAAAGTTGCCAATATGTGTATATAAGTTGTTATCAATGTCTCTTCGACTTATTTGTTGGGAATGTACAGTCTCTGGGTCTATATAAAGTTCACATGTTCTGGTTTGGGATTCGAACGAGTACGGAGTTCGAACGAGGAAAGAAAACAATTTGGTGGGAAACTGTTCATCAAATCCGGCCGTATATCCGGCCAGTTCTTGGCCTGATATCTGTCCAGATTAGCAGGGGAATTTGAAAAAATTTTGGTTGCTCACTGCCTTGAATCCGGTCGGATTGTGACGTGGCAGCTACTGTTCATTTTCATCTTCATTTTCGTTCTTCGTTATTCATTGTACGTGAGTCGTTTGATCACAGTGTTATCGTTCAGAATGGTTTGGCCTTCATGTTTGTGGCTTAGTAATCTCCGATTGTTGGTTTCTTGGGGTTCTGTCACACGTTACATAGGGTTTGCGAGTGTTTTGACTCCGTAGTCCTGGCGACAGTTGGGCAGGCGGTCCGCCGAACCCTCTGGTTCACCTTAGGGGGAGGTGCGGCTGTCACCGCTTTTGTTTCAAAATTTTCTTGATGATTTAGGCTTGATTTTGCTCAAAATATTTTATACTACTTTAGCCTATAAGTGTGTGCTGAAATTTGATCAAAATCATGCATTTTAAGTGACTTCACCCTCACATTTTGACCAAAACCCATGGCTGGAAATTTTCCTGCAGAAGACTCTGAGCAGTCTTGGAAAATCTAACATATCTTGGTGTAGAAAATGTCAAATTGAGTTATACTTGCTGCGTTTGAAAATAGATTCAAAGTACTTTCTACCATGAAAATTTCATAATTGTTCTCAATTCCTATGAATATCTGCGATTTTCCAAAGTTGACTGAATTTCCACACCTGCTCTATTTATCTACTAGATGAAGCAGTAATTTGAGGCTGGAATTTGACTAACTTGTGGATAGAATCTTACAAATGTTTCTTCTGGAAAATTGTAAATTTTTTAGTCTATTTTCCAATGGTATAAAGTTTATAAATTTTGGACTTAAGAAGCTTGAGATATGATTTTTCAAATAGCGTCGCACAAAACTGAAAAAATTCTATTTTCCTACAACTGTTCTTACTTACATTTCCAACTTTAAGTTGGATTGTTAAACCATTTTGAGCTTGGTTTTATGATTGGAATGAGGAAATTCTTGATTACTCATGTCCCTTGGGTTTAAATGTTCTCTTTTCACTCCAAAACCATATTTGCATCGTTGCACTAGTAGTTACTTAGATTTTTTTGGTTCACCTAAGTTTTGAACGGTTGAACTATAATACTTTATCCTGGTTGTTCTTAGGGTTTGTTGGTGATCAAAAGCATAACTCGGTGGTGAACTTTTGACGTTGTTTTGCTTAAACTGGTAAGTGTCAAGTGCATGTTTCTTGATATCTTGATTTGAATGATACCACGTGTTATGCATTGAATATGGAACTTGATAAGGCGAGGGTGCACTTTATCACACCCGTCCTCCCCTTCTTGAATGATCTTATACTTGCTTGAACTTGATTGACTTGTACTTGTGCTTGTGCTTGTATCGACTTGTAAATGCTGAGCGGCAGCATGTACCAAACTCAATGTGAGTGGGAGGTGCTTCTCATCCCGTCTCAGTACTTTTATCCTGATTAAGTCAATTGGAGAATTATCTCGTCAACCCTAGTGTTGAGCAGTAGCATGTACCACACTCAATCCAAGTGGGAGGTGTGACGCCCCCACCTCTCCCTAGGGTATCAGCGGAACGCCTGCCCAACTCTTGTCAGGACTCACGCACTCATTCAAGTTTAATAAAAAATCACAAGTCAATCATCGACTTAATTAAAGATACTTCGGATATACATGTCCAAAAACTCCCAAGTATACCAAAATTTACACTTTAATGGTTTCCAATAACATACAAAAGGTATACTAGCTTCAATCAAAAGTCGCTAGTCTAGAATCACCAACTTTCACCTTCAAGTCCTGTTAAGGAAAACAAACTTAAAGAGATGAGCCAATGCTCAATGAGGCCAAGAAAAATTAAGCAAGCAAGCACCAACCAATCAAATAACACACTTGAAAGCAACTTTAAACATGAACTTTCATTTAAGTGCACAAGTAGGAAATAAACACACATGGAAAGATACAGGAGCTCTCAGGAGCTATTTTCACGTCTCAACGGATTCAAGCCGTTTGAGGTTGACTCTCCGTCAACTCAAGTAGTAACATAACCGTAGCGCTCTACTTACTTCCTCCATCCAACATAACACCCATTCGGATCCGGAACCAAACATTCATGTAGTGGCGATACTATTCGAGTATGCCAAGCGAGATCTCAAAAGATCAAGCTATAATATTTCCCAATGTTTACCAAGTTTCTCGACCAAACCCTTACCGGCTCGAGTTATGAGGTTAGCCAATGGGTTGGGGCGTCCCCACAAGTATAATTGGTCAATGAGACAACGCTCCAATCGACTTTGAATTGCCCATAGTTCCGAGTCGGTATGAGAGGCACCTCCCACCCGAATAGGGTGTGGTACATACTGCCGCTCAGAGAATCGATCATAGCATTGAGTCGGTATGAGAGGCACCTCCCACCCGAATAGAGTGTGGTACATACTGCCGCTCAGTGTTCACGAGTTAAAATATGTTCGAGTACAAGTGCAAGTCATACACATTCTCTTAACAAGTATCATTTAATCAAGAGAGAGAGAGAGAGGACGAGGGCAGTAAAGTACACCCTCGTCTCGGCAAGTTCACGTGTCGTATAACACTTGTATAAATGTCATTTCAATCATAGTAACATTGAATATGCACTTGACACTCATCAAAAGTCAAGGGCAAAACAAGAGCAAAACAAGAGGTCAAACAAGCTCCTCGGCATCCATGTGACCACCTGAGACATGCACAATCATGATTACCTAGGTACTCGACCAAGGCTAATAAGAAAAACATCTTCTTGCTACCCACTCTCAAGGTCACAAGTTCAAGTCAAGTTAAAGGAGCCTTTCTCACTAAATCATTGAAATAATACTCAAAGGAAACTCAAAAGTCGTTTTCGAGTCAAGTCTTGGCAAGAACTCTTAGTTCCAAAAGAAAGTACCATACTTACTTTCGGCATGAAAATCGAGAAAAAGAGAAGACGGTTTTCATATCTCAAAACTTCTACTCCTATGTCCAAGCTTTAGAATATAAAGGAGCGTTCACATTTTATAAACTTATGGAGTCAAAAATTCATCAAAACTTCACTCATTTTCATAGTAATTACTAAAGGTAAAAGTTCCAAGTTTCGAGTATAAAACTAGTGAAATTCTTCAAGAATTACTCTAGCTAAAATGCTCCATTTTTAGGGTTCAAATTCATGGAAACCAAGGGCATAAGACTAGGGATCGAAATCCATTTCTCAAGCATGAAACGAGGTGCAAATAACTAAGAAAGTAATGCTTGTAACCTAGAAAATGTTACCAATTAACTTTGGAGTTCTATCACTTCACAAGAAAAAATTCAGTTTTGACAACTTTCTTTGAAAAGTCGTAACTTGAGTTCCATAAGTTCAGAATTGGCAAATCTTATACCGTTGGAAAATAGACTCAATAAACTAAAACTCTGTAGAAGAACATTTCACATATTAGAATCCAAAACCAGTCAAATTTTAGCTCCAACCAACTGTTCCAGTTAGAACAGAGCAAAACAGTCTTGCATTTGCAGTGAACTTTGGAAATTTAGCAAAATTCATAGAAATAGAATCAGCCCTTGAAATTTATACCATTGAAAGAAATCCAATTCTAGTTTCAAATGCAACAAATAGAACTCAATTTGGACCTTTATACACCAAGATACAATAGTTTCATGAAAGCTGATTTTTAGGACCTGGTTCACGGAAATCCAACTTTGGAGAACTTGACACAATTTGTAAATCAAGTCATAACTAAAGCTTCACAAATCAAAATTTAACGTGGTTTGTGGTTTTGAAAACTAGAATCAAAATTCTAAAATTCACTAGAAGAAACTGTCTTAAAATTCGTTTTGTAAGATGAGTGAAAATGAGCTACAAACTGCAGCTATGATTGTTTCTCGGATTGAAACAGTGAGGAAAATCAGTCAAGTTTGCCGGTTCACTACAGCTCATAGAAAATGAACTAGTAGGTGAATTTTATAGCGTTGGAAACCCCTCAGAGTCTAGTTTCATATGCCACAAATGGCACTTGATTTCAACTCTTGGACAAGAAGTTATGGGCCGATATGTACACGCTGGTCTGGTATCCTGATTAGAAATTTTTCAGGTTTGCTTCCTCATTTTAACCCAACTTTCACTCAACCAAATGAAATGCTTTTTGGGAGATAATTTACACACATAAACACCAACATATAACAAGCATTTTGGCATCAAAATAACCACAAAATTTGAAATTAAAATGAAGGAAATGACCAGCAAAATTTCGGACAGCTTGCTCCTTTTTCTCTTCAACTTTTCTTTTCAACTATCTCAACCAAAACCAGGTTACCATAACTCATCAAAATAGCAACTAAACAAGCAATTCCTCAAGGTCACTACCTAAGAAGCCACCTCAAGAAATCTACCTAGAATCAAGGTTCATTGAACCCATCAACAACCCAAGCCTAACTTAGTCTAAAACTAACTAAACTAACCATAAGTTGGAAGGAAAGATGAGGGCTTTGGAGTGTTACCTTTCTTCCAAGTGTAGGGTACAAGACTACAAATAAACAAGCTCTAAACCACCAAGTATCTTCCTCCTCCAAGTCTCCTTTCAAGCTTAAGTGATGATCCAAGAAGATGAGCAAGATTGGAGTGAGTTTTTGGAGCAAAAATGGAAGAGGATGAAGCTGAAATTTTGGTAAGAAATGGGAAGGGATGGCTGGTCAAGAGGGAAGAGGGGAGAAAGGGTTTGTGTGAGTTGTTGGTGAAGTGATGGAATGAAAGGAAGAAATGATATAAAGGTTCTTTTGGTGCAAAAAGTCAACAAATGAATAGTGGGTCATTAGTGCTCCTAATTGAGCTTAATTCAACTCACTCATCTCTAATCCCTCAATTAACTTGTCTTAGTTTACTATTGATTATCCTTAATTCTCCAAGACCACTGCACTCTCGGACCGAACATTGCCTCAAAAAATGTGTTTTCACTAATTCTCACTAGTCGAGCCGCGGAAAAATTAACTTTAAAAACAAATGTGCTAAAATATAATGTGGGGTAATGTGTAACAGCCCCACCTTCCCCTAAGGCGAACCAAAGGGGTTAGCGGACTGCCTGCCCAGCTCTCGCCAGGACTACGGGCAGTTACACGCGATCTAGAACGTTTCGGGAAAATAAAAGCGCGCTCGAACAAGCCACAAGAACCAAAATAACAAAATCATAAGAAAAATGAAAACGATGACTCATGCCTGGAATAGTGGAATCCGAGATCCCACCAAACCTTAATACATAGCCATTCAACATTTACAACCACATCGGCATGTCAAAAACTATTCATCATAGGCATACAAGGTTCGGTTTGCCAATCCAAAAGATGAACCCAACATACATTAGGGTTTCATACAAAGAGCTATCAAAATAGACATATACATGGCTCAATTTGGCAACCAACAAGTATGAGCTTCCAAAAGTGATTATTTTCCTGTAAGGAAAACAAATGGAATGGTGTGAGCTAAAGCTCAGTGAGCAACTATCACACAATCAACCAAGATCACTTAAGCATAATCATTCATTGCAAATATTCAAATAAGAAGCAAAACAAATCGGTAAAAGGATACGGTCGGCTCTCAGGAGCCCATTTCCACGCTTACATTCTTGATCCAAACTCATTGACCCTCCGTCAATGTTAAAAGTACCAAACCGTAGACCTCTCTTCACTTCCATTCCTTCCACCCAACATACCCCAACCGGGCCCGCACTCCAAACAGTAGCTTTAGGTGATACTCGAGTACACCGGAACCAAGGGTCTCATTACCACAAGATTCCCATTTCAGTCCCCGTGGCTAGTCAATTTGCACGACCAAGCCCTCGCTGGCTCGGTTCAATTGAATGCCAACGGGGTCGAGCTCAGTACAGTAGGGCCGTTGGATACTCGTCCAACCAACACCCAAACAATTTCCATGAATGAAATCCAAGAATTCATATAGCAGTACAGTAATACAGTGAAACGGTAAACAATCGGTCACAAGAATAAAAGGAATGAGGGCGGTCAAGTACACCCTCACCCTAATCATTTCCAATAGCCAAACAAGCCTTCAAGGCATCACAATCACATATAGCAAAGCCACATTATAAATCCAAGTGAGTAGTGTACTCACCACTTAAGCAAGTGAGGTTTCATGCACCGTCGTCCCTAGTACGTCGTGCACTAACGTCACGCCCTAGAATATGTAAACACATACCATAAGACTCGATAACGAGTCACAAAGCCAAGCCAATTATAACCCAATAGGGTTTCATATGCATAATCAAGCATCATAGCAAACCAGAAATTTCAGCAATGCACTAATGTGACCTTACAAAAAAAACAGTTTTTGGCTTCCAAATGCGGTAATGGCACAAAATGCGCTACGCTCATCGGATGAGGGTGTAAGACCCACCATCGCGAAGCTAAAAGACAGGGCTACAACAATGTAGAAGGCCACTCAGTCCAAATCCTAGCACAACTAGGTCAAAAATGCAGAAAACTAACCCAGAACCGTAATTGCAGGTTCCCAAATCCCACAAAACTGTAATCAGTCTATCTCAGCCTACACAGGTCCAAATGCATTGATTCCAAAGGCATATGAAAGCTAAGACATCAAGCTACATTTCATCAGAATACACCAACAACAAAATCCAAACCAATTCCAGTCAAAAAAGGCAATTACAATCGCAGTTCGCACATTCTGATCACCCAGAACAGCAACAGTAAAAACGGCATAACTCACTCTATACTACTCCAAATGCCCTGAAATTTTGCAGGCACTTCATACTCATCAATACCTACAACTTTCATGTTTTGAGAAAAGTCCAATTCGGCCTCTATCTATGACCTAAAATTTCGGACAGATTAGGGGTTCATGAACCCTAACTTTTCACATTTCATTCCAAACCCAAAATTGATTGCATTTATCATCAATTCACACCTACTAGAGTCAAAGCCCCTTATTACCAACCATCAAAAACACCCACACCATCAAGATCATATGAAACCAGAAAATTCCTCATAAAATTGAAAACTTCACCAAATCAAGTCAAATACAGAAATAAATCACCAAATACTTCACTATCACTTCCAATAGGCACAATTTAAGCATCATTAAGTGTAAGGGAGTAGGCAAACATCACTTACCTAAGAGACAAGAGATGTAGAGATGTTGGCCACCTTAAACCTTCAAATAAACTTCACTAAGACACTTAGTAGCACTAGAAGAAAGGATTTTATGGAGTGGAATCTAGTTTAGGCTCTTGTTTGTGGAAGATTGAACCAAGTGGAAGCTTGAAAGTTGATGGAGTTTCTTCCTTCTTGAGCTTGGGATGGCCGGCCAACAAGAGGTAAGAGATGGTGAATTTTTATGATTTTTTGAAGTATTTAACACTTAGTCAAAAAATAGTCAAAAGTATGAATAGTGTTTCTTAAGTCAAACCCAATGGTAGAGTGACACTTGTCACTCTCATAAATGCATTCCTATCCTTTCTTTTCTCTCTCACATCAATCATTTCACACACCCTACTTATCTCTTAACACCCGATAAATTTTACACAGTATCCGAAACTTAACCTTATTGGCCGAATTTTTCCGAACTTTTCGCACTAGTGGGTCCCACGTCCATTATATATTCTTAATTTTCCAAAAATTCTCCAATACTAGAAAAAGCATCTAAAAACCATAATTGCTCATAAAATCCACCAAGAAAATATTCCTAGGCCAGAAAATGCAGAAAACATGAAATTTAAGGGGGGAAAAACCCTAGGAAAATATTAGGGCAAATACGGGTTCTCACATAATGTACAATATAATTGTAATTAAAATGAATGAAATAAATTAATTGGAGTAAACGAATAAATAAATAATTAAATAAGCTAATAAAATAAATAAAAGTAAGTAAAATAAAAATTCGGGTCCTCACAGGAGATGCATCTCATCCCATCTCAGTACTTTTATATTGATTAAGTCGATTAAAGTGTTATCTCATCGACCATACTTGTTCTTGTTTGGGTATACTCGAGTATTACCACTACTATTTCTATTTGGCGTTCGGGCCCAGTAGGGGGTGAAACGGTGGATAGGGATTCGTATCAAGTGAATTCTATGGACTTGTTATTTGTGTGGTTGACAGAGTGTTAACAAAAGAAATGACATCCAAGATCGTGAAATGGCAAACTTGTGGATTAGCTCTTGAGAGCTCCTGTATCCTCTTAATGAATGTGTTTTAGTCTGTTTGTGGCTTTACGTGAAACCATTGTTGCTATTCTGTATATGTGCTACTTGAGTTGAATTATGGTACTTGTTCTACTTTCTTACTTGATATCTTGGCCTCACTAAGCGTCCGCTCATCCCTTTAAGTTGTTATTCCTTAACAAAAATTTGAAGTGAAGAATTGGAGACGCTAGACTAGCCAACTTTTGTCTAGAGTTAGTGTGATTCCTTGAGCGACTTTTGAACATTTGGAAGTGTAGATTACATTCGTATTTGAAATATTATGGTTGTAATAGTTAACGTTATTGCCTAAGGATTGTGGCTGTTGTTATTCAAGTACTTTCTTGGTTTTAAAAAATTGTTTGGCCTGAAAATCGTGATTTGATTCGAGTGAGTGCATGAGTCCTGCCGAGAGTTGGGCAAACGGTCCACCAAACCCTTGAGTTCGCCCTAGGGGGAGGTGGAGCTGTCACAGTTACAGCAATCACCAAAACCAGTAGTTCTTTCTCATAAATGGACAGCCCCAAGTTTTTTGGTCCTAAGCTTTAACTTAGGAAAGCTATAGGCCTATTGTCTTGCATAAGTGCTACTCCCACACCTCCATAGAAGGCATCAATTTCAACTACAAAAGGTTTAGCGAAGTCAGGCTAGGCTAGCACAGGAGTGCTGCACATTACCAATTTCAGTTTCTGAAAAGCCTCATTAGCCTCTGCACTCCAATGAAATCCATCCTTCTTTAACAGCATGGTTAGGGGCCTTGCAATAGTCCCAGACCCCTTCACAAACTTCCTATAGTGTCCAGTCAAGCCAAGAAATCCCTTCAATTCTTTCACAGCAGTTGGCTTTGGCCAATTCACCATACTTTCCACCTTCTTAGGGCCTTCCATCACCCCTTGTGCAAAAATTATATGGCCTAAGTATTCTACCGTGGCTGAGCAAATGAACACTTGCTTCTTTTGGCATACAATTAGTGCTCCTTCAGAATGCTTTGTAACTCTGCAACATGCTTAAGGTGGCTCTCCAAGGTAGGGCTATATACCAATATGTCATCAAAGAACGCCAGAACATATTTCCTCAACTACTCCTTGAAAATATGGTTCATAAGGCTTTGAAGGTAGTTAGGGCATTGGTCAAGCCAAATGGCATTGTAGACACCAAATTTTTGGTTTCGAATTTTATTTTTTTTATTAGTTTAATTTTGGATTTATTTGTTCAATTTTAGATTTATTTTGGTTGATTCCTGTCTCGTGTTTCTTATTGTATTTTTTATTAGTGTACAAGCATTTATTTTATCTACTAATTTGATTGGAAAAGAAAAAGAGAAAAGAAAAAGAAAGGAAAGGAAAAAAGAGAATTATTACTAAAATTAGCATTTTTGTTTTATTTCTCTATTTTAGTCAATTTTTTACTTAATTTATTTTGTTAATCGTTTAGTTCATTTGAAAATTAAAAAAAAAAAAAAAATGTCGCGGCATGCACGCTGCAATTTTTTGCAGCGTGCAAAGGACAGCCACGGATGCCCTTTGGAAGGCTGGATGTGAAGGCAAGGGTAAGCCCTTCATCCTCACCATTCGGGTGAGGGTTTAGAAGGTTGGTGAGTGGATATAAAAGGCAAGAAGAAAACAGTAGCCGCAAGAGAGGGGGTTTTGGGCAGTGAACGGCTATAGATAGAAAAACAGCAAGGGGAAAAGAAAAGAAGTGGGCGGCGGTGAGAAAAGACAGCAGAGGGAGAAAGGATTAGCAGCGAGGGTTCTGCGCAGCAATAGGGAAACGGAGTAGAGAGAGAAGAGGGTTTCAAAGCAAAAACGAAACAGAGAGAGCAAGGCTAGAGAGGGGAGGCGGCAGAGAGCCAGAAAAGCTAGAAAAGAGAGCAAGAGTGAGGAAACTAGAAGGAGAGGTCTGAGAGCGACGGAGAGGAAAGCGACGGATTGGAGAAGGTGAACTTCGCAGAAGATTGAGTAGCAGGAGAAGCTGAGGTAAAGAAAGGAATCCGTCCGGTAGGAGGCTTTCAACCGAGCAAAGATCCTTTCTTTCGACCTTTTCAGGCCTCGATTTGCTCTTCAAAAGGCCAAAGGTAACATCTTCTAATCTGTTTGCTCTTCGGTTACCTTGGTTTATATCAAACAAGAAAAATGTATGAGTTTCTACGTTACATCCGTTGCTATGGGTCTGTTGTGCTTTTGAATTTGGATAAGGGTGTAAAGGATCTCGCAAGTTTAGACTGGTTTGGGGCTAGAGGTTTATTTCCCTATCAGGTCATGGCATAGGTTGGTTCTGTGGTTGGTGTTCATGTGAGGAATGAGAGCAAAAATCAGAAAATAGCACGCAAATTCCAGCAAGTTGAACTTTTGACCCTTTGTTTCGTTGATTGCTTTTTGTTCTGTGGGTTCGTATATCTTTTCCTTTATGCTGTTTTCTTGTAGTAATAGGTATAAGATGCATGTTTTGCTGGTTGGGAACGAATGTGAAATGTTTGCATGATGATAACAATGTTTCGGCATTTAATCTGCACAAGCTGGAATCTGCTGCAAGACAAAAGATGTCGTGTTTTCTGTGCTGTTTTCTTCCTTTTGCCATGGCTGTTTATCGATCCTTACACTTGAGTGGCATGCTAATTTGCATGTTTGGACTACTGATCAAACACTTAGCTAGAAAATGCATGAATCTGGTTGGCCGAAAGTTTCTTGGAGTTGCAGCAATATTGCGGTCTAGAAAACGCAGAAATGTTTTGATGTTTGCGACTTGGTTCTGATTTGTTTGGGTCAGATTTTAGCATGAGTGTAGATCATTTCTGGTATGTTTTGAATCTGAAAGTTTGTTGGAAACTCATGGTATGAAATTGCTGAAGTCACTAAGTTATTTAAAAGTTCCTCCTTTCAAAAACGCAGCAAGCAAAGGCTGCTGCATTTTTTCTTTCTTTTCTCTGCCGCGTTTCCTTTCCCTTGATTACTAGTTGAGTTTTGCACTTCAGTGTCATGTTTGAGGGAAGCAATGGAAGGTTGGGGGTTGAGTCTGCATATTTGCATGTTTGAATCATGATTGAACACTTTGCTGAGAAGCAAACAAGCAGGCTGCCGAGATCATTTCTGCATGAATTTTAGAAGTTTGGCATGATATATTTCCATGTTTTCTGGTCATCTGGATTGTGATCATTATGTAGCTTGTTACGTGGTTTAGGATTGTGATGTTGGGTTGGAAAATATCCAACCAAAGCCATGTAGTTGAATCAAAAGTCTGGTTTGCATGATAAGCCGTGGCTGGAAAAGAAAGTTGCAGCAAGCTTCATTCGTTGTTGCTGAAAGTCTTTTTGTTGCTGGATTGGTTTTCAGTTGTTGTACCAAATTTGCATAGAAATCATCTTCGTTTTGGCTTTTGCATTGTATGATGAAGTTGATGGGAACTTGGGGAGGGATCTTGGTTGAGATAGTTGTTTAAAGTTTGCCGTGGCTTATGGCTGTTTGTCTTTGTTAGATAATTTCCAGATTTTGTTGTAGGATAGAGTAGACTCATCCAGCTGCATGATCTTATGTTGGGCTCCAAAGCCTATGTTATCTAGTTATAATGATGGCTAAGCATTAGAGTTACATGAAAAAGACTTCATTTATGCAAGATCAAGTGTTTTGTTTTGGTTGCTATTGTTGTTGCTATAACAGAAGATAGGATTGCAGCAAGCTTCATACATGAATTGCAGAAGTAATGAAAGTTTTAGTTCACGTTGCATGCATGGAATGTTTTTCAAAATTTACACCTTGGCCCCCAAGTTCCCTTTTGTTTCACTATGACCTAACCAATTGAAAAATTTCCTCAATTTGGTCCTTGGCAGTTTTAATTCTACAACTTCATTGCTTGTTTGTTTTAATTAATTACTATGCTTTGTTTCAATTGCACTTAATTCATGACTTTGGGGGCTTTATGACCAAGTGAGCTTGTGTTTGCCTATTTTCCCAAATAAATTGGTACCTTGACCATTTCTTTTTATTTTGGAGGGTAAATTAGTAGTTTCGCCACATTAGGACATCGATTCAAGGGAGGTACACTCTATCCCTTATTTACACTTCATTTGACCCTACGTGCTCCTACGTGTTATGTGAATATGCATGTCTACTTCGCTTTCCTTGCCTTTCCTTAATTCCTTGCATTTATTTACTTTTGCTTTTATTTAAGTTATTCATTATGGGGTATGTGTACACCTCTTGGCTTGTAATAGATAGGGCTTGGCGAGCAATTTGGTTCATTTTCCCTTTCCCCTTTGTTTTAGTTAGCAAATGTAATAGATCCATTAGCTTGGTTGCATGCCTATGTGTTATGTGTTAAGTGCTTTATTAGGCTCTTGCATCTAGTCGAGCATGCTAAGTGTTATGTGCTACGTGTTTATAAGTGATTCGCATGTCTACTCGCTCTTTATAGTCATGAATGAATGTGATGGATGAATGGACGTCACCACACTAGTCCAATGCTAGTTGTGGCCCCCTTTCCCGTCACCACACTAGTCCAACGCTAGTTGTGGTTCATTGTCCCGTTTTCCACTAGTCCAACGCTAGTAGGAAATTCTTAGAAAGGGCTAGTCCAACGCTAGACCCAATAGGCCGTCCCTTTTTGTTAGTGCATACTTGCACGCTCACTACATTTCATGCATTTTTCTTAGTTTTTATCATTTGGCATGCTCCTCCACCCTCTCCCCTTCATTTTAGACTTTTGCATTTTCATGCTAGTTATAGGGTACATTTGCTTGAAGAGTCCCCTTTCGACAAGGGAAACGAGCGAGTGTGGCTCCTCAAATAGCCTTAGCACGCTAGTTCCCCCTTCTAATCAAAGGGAAGATTAAAGTCACAAAGTTAGGACTCCCCGTTCCCGTCTTGATGCATTCCTATAGGATTCATGCATTTTATTCATTCACTATCACATACACTTACTTTATGTTCTATCTCTTTTTCTACATTCTCACTTCACACTACTTTTGGACGTTTTCACTTAACTACTCACACTTTATACCATATCACTCGCACACATGCACTTTATGTTATTTTCACATTATCATTCTTTACTCACCTTACCTTGTAAAGACATTTGCACACCTCCACTTACGTCCTATTATTTTTATCATTTTTCTCACTTCACACAAACTCACATTTTCACATGGCATGCATTCCACTCCTTTTTACATCATTTAGGATTATGTGTGACCTCTCCAAAGGATCCTTATTGGGCTTCACAATTAATGTGATTGGCACCACTCAACCTTTGAAGAGAAATTTCCCCCATGTCCCCCTAGGTCTAGGTTTTTGCATTCATATAGACATATCCAACACGCGATACATACCTTGGGTAGAAAAATTAGGAAAAGTTTGGGTTAAGTCACGCAACTAGCCTTGGCTAGGGTGAGGGAGTGCCTTAGGCCTTGCCTTTGCCTTCTCCCTTATCAAATGTGACCCCCGATCCCTCTTTTTGGTTACGTAGACCCAAAAGTTCTCTAAAAGGGTTTATTTACTTTTTTCATTCAAAAACAAAAATCATTTTTGGGTGACTTGGTACACCCTAACTCCATACCAAGTGGCGACTCCATTTTCTATTAAAAAACCCTTTTTGAACTTTGTTTGGCCAAATCGTCACATTTTCAAGTCCCACGGCCTTTTATTTTCACTTTCACACACGTTCACATTCATATCTCACACACCACACTACTTCCACACAACACACATCAAAAAGTGGGGCGCGACAGGCATAACCTTAAATTCATACAGCCCTTGGTGAGTTCTAAATGTTATCTTGTGCCTATCTTCCACCTTAACACTAATTTGATGGTAACCAGTCCTTAAATCAATCTTGGTGAAGAATCTAGAACCATGCATGTGATGACCTAGAAAAAAAATTATTTTCTCACCTCCCAACTATTTGCATTTCTATTTAAATTATATTTTATAACATTTTTTGCATTCATTTAGTGATTTACTTGTTAATTGATATGTGAGTTTCTCTTGCTTGCTTACTTTAACCTTCAAGCGATTAATTTCTTGAAAATTGTTGATTTTGTGACTTATGGGTGAATTTGGCCAAAACCCTAGAAGAATGTAAGTTGAGATATTAGTGAAGTTAAGAAAGATTTTGCGAGTTAAAAAAAGGTTAGGAATGCTAAGGGTTAATGGTAAGAAACCTAAGTGGAAGACACTATTCATGGAACTATTCCTAGTTGACTTGAAACCTCATCTTGTGGCCAACATATTAGCTCAAAAAGACAACCAAAATGGCTTCATTTCTTTCCTTGGCAGGCTGAACTTGAGAGAGAGGAAGAGAGAGAGAGAGAGAGAAAACTCCAATCTTCTTTAAAATCTTGAAGAATCAAGCTTTTCTTTCATCAATCTACTTGAAACTTTGGAAGATCTTGAGAGAAGAAGGCTCCTAAGGGTTGATCTTGCCATCATCCTGAGTTAATCTTGCTAGGGTTTGAAGCTTTGAAGATGTAAGTGGCTAATCTACTTCATTCTTTTGCTTTTCAAGGAAATTTGGTCTAGATCTTGGTAGATTTATGGTATTGGGTTAATGATTGATGAAACCCTAAAGGATTTGAATATAATTTATGGTGGATTCTTGTCTCTTGAGAACCTAGGGTTAATGATTGATGAAACCCTTAAGGATTTGAGTTGATTTATGGTAATTCTTGGTGGAAATTGGAGTATATATATATATACATATATATATATATATATATATATATATATATGCTGAAATTTTTGTTTAGATGATCTATTGTCATGGGTAAAATTTTTATCTTTACCTTCCTTGAATTTGAGGCTTGTTTGTACACTTGGACTGGAATTTTTTTTTAAGGAAATTGATGCTACTTGATTCTATGTATGTTGGTTGAAGAATGTTGAAAATTTTGTAGGAAAATGAAATGGTAATATGGGTTATCTTGTTGGAACAAGTAGAGTTGCAAAAAGGTGAAAATGTGGCCTAAGGTGACCAAATTTACGAGTTAAAACTCTAGCTTTAATTCTCTTTTAAAAAAAAATTGTTTTGGATGGATTTTAGCTCAAAAGGTTCTATTGAAATTTGATCTTGGTATGTATAATGATTTTGGACAAAAAATTAAAAAAAATTTGAAGTTAAAAAGGAGGAAAGTAGGATTTTCTCCAAAGTTTAGTAGTTGATAACTTTATGAATTGATTTGACCTTGGATCTTTTTTCTAATAGAGTTTTGGTTGGTTTAGTTTAAGAAACCTTATTAAACTTTGATCATTGTCTGTAAGATGATTTTGGGACAAAAGCTACTTATGTAAGTAATCGAAAAGTGAACGTTTGCTACGATTTGCTTTCTAGAAAATATTGGAGGATTGGAATGCCTTGTCTAAACCTTTGAAATGCTTTTGCCCTAATGGAAAACTTGAATGGATTGAAGTGTCTTGATCAATATGAAAACAAAGTTTTGTACTTAAGTAAATTGATTTGGTGAACACTAAAGGTTCACTTATACATTGTATTTGTCTATCAGGGTTTCAAACTGAACGTGCAAGCGATCCTTCTGTGGACGCTTAAGTGCTATTTGGTGTGTGTTCTAAGTGCATGATAGCAATATATATATATATATATATATATATATATATATATATATATGCTTGATATGTCAATGAGCTTGGGAAATATGATATGACTATGAACTTGTTTATGAGGAGACGAGTATGTACTTTATCACACTCGACCCTACTGAACTATTATTGCTATAAGTGATTATGATATGATATTAATGATATGTGGGGGCCCCAACCCAATGGCTAGTTATTTGAGATCGAGCCGGCAAGGGTTTAGTCGACTCGATTAGTGAACCTTGGGTAGTAGATGTATGTTGGATCCATACTATACTGGGTATACTAGAGTAATACCAATTCTTGGAAATTTGTGGTGTGCGGGCCCGGTATGGGATGAAAGGTGGATGGAGTGGTGTGAAGTGGTGATTCTACATGGACGTGAAAGTTGACGGAATGTCAACTACTTGAATTATTGATAGATCGAGTGTTTGCTAGTGCTCAGTATCCTTATTGGTTTACATAGCGATTTTTATTGATGTGCTCATATAATACCTCTTGTTATGTTTCTTGTTGACCTAAGAAAATGTGAACTCTTTGCTCTCTTGAATTGCATGCCTTTCTTTTGTTTTCCTTACCAAGGTTGGTTCGTGATTCGAGAGATTAGCACTTAGTTTTGTTTTAGTTAGACTAAGAGATTAGTGTATTAGATTATTTGAATGACATTTGTAAACTTAAACTCTCTTTTGTACTTTTGAGTTGCTTTGATAGACAACCTTATGTATCAGTTGTATTTAGTGTACCTTGTGGTAAGTTTGGACTGGTGAGTTTGATAAGTGAGATTTGTTAATGAGTCCTGACGAGAGCTGGGCAGACGAACTACTAATACCTTAGGGTATGCTTTAAAGAGAAGTGGGGTCGTCACAATGCAGCTCATCAATCAATTCATCTATTAGTGGCATGGGGAATTTGTCCTTCACTGTGAGGTCATTGAGCTGCCTATAATCAACACAGAACCTTCAACTTCCATCCTTCTTCTTTACCAGTAGTACTGGAGATGCAAAGGAGCTATTGCTAAGTTGTACATATGATCCCCATTTGCAACATTTCATTTACTAGTTTCTCTATTTTAGCTTTCAGCACATAGGGGCACCTCTATGGCCTAATCTAGAATAGAGCTGCTTCTTCTTTCAATAGAATGCCATGATTATGGCTTCTGATTGGAGGCATGCCCTGTGGTTCAGCAAAGACTTCTTTAAATTGGGCCAATAATTCCTTCATCTCTACTGGTATCATCTCAAAATCTTCCCTATCCTCCTGTACTACATACAGTTGGGTAGTGATCCCACATGTCTGTTTCTTCTTCAATTTACCCAATTTACTTCCCTTTATGAATTTCAACTTTAGCTCTCCTACCTCTCTTTTTAACTCCATTGTTTTCTTCGCTTTATGGAACTTCATGGTCAATCGTTTGAAATCAAATTCAATAGGGCTATACTTGGCTAACCAATCAACTCCCAGCACTATATCACATCTCCCCAATTTTAGTGTGTTAAATTGATGTTGGAAATCATACACTTGTACCCTCTACCCCAAAGATTTTTGTAACTGCCTGGATTCTAATTTCTCTCTATTTGCTACATTAACAATCAAGGGTGCCCCAGTGACCTGTAGTTGTAAGGACTCTGCTAACCTTTTATTTATGAAGTAGTGAGTACTGCCATTGTCAATAAGTATTAACACATCTCTTCCTGCTAGACTACCCTTCATTTTAATAGTCTTGTGTTTAGTTCCCCCAGCCAATGCGTGAATGGAAAATTCTATGTTCTCATTACTTAGTTCTCCCTCAAGACAATCACAAAATATTTCAGCATCATTCCCCTAGCCCTCATGTGTGTCAACTAAGTCAACAGGTTCATCTACCAAGATGAAGTGCATATGAGCTTGTTTGCAAACATGCCCCAAAGTGTAGGGCTCCACACACTTATAGCATAATCCCTTTTCTCTCCTGTAACTAAACTCAGAAGGGATAATCCTATCGAAGTCATCAGCTGAGTGCGTTCCTGTCTTATTGTTCTTATTGAGAGTGAGTTCTGGTTTCTTGTACTGAGAGTTAGGCTACTTTATTTTAGTTCTGTGGCACAGAGTTTTGCTTATTAACAAATAGGGAAGAATGTGAGGAGAGATATTTTAGTATTAATTTTCCCTTGAGTTTTTCTAATGGCTTCTAGGTTTTTCTCCTGTAGTTTAGTAGCTTCAATAGTATCTGCTAAGGAAAGGAGTTTTGTCATCCTAACCATATTCACAATTTCACTTTTCAAACCACTAAGAAAACAGGATTTGTAATAAGAATCAGGTTGTCCAGGGAGGGATGTCATTACCATAGATTTCAGCAGCTGAAATCTCTCCAACTATTCAGCTACACTCCTAGTCTGAAGCAATTTGTTAAATTCCTCTATAGCTTCCTCTAGATTTCCTTCTCCAAATCTCTCACATACGGCAACTGTAAGTTCATCTCATGGAACTACCACTCTCTCATAATACATCCCATGGAACCAAATGTCTGACTTTTCTTTAAAATATAGTTGAGCAATATCTGATTTCAGTTCCTCCTCTACTCCATGGATCTGAAAGTATTTGTTTGCTCTCCTAACCCATTCTCTAGGCTTATCCCCATCAAACATAGGAAAATCAATCTTAGGGAGTTTGGCTCCCTCCTTTCCTTCTAACTTTTCAGGTTTCCCTTTAACCAAATCCATTTTCTGATCATTCCTAGAACTGCAACCTTCTAGCTCTTTTCCCTTATCACTCAGCTTAGCCATAATCTGTGCCATCATATTTATCATACCTTCATACTTCTGATCCAAGTTCTTAATAGCCTTCTCAGTACTCTCTTGTCTGTGTTCCATTGTCTTCATAGCCTACTGTAATCCCTCATTTCTATTGGCGAAAGTTTGTACTGCACTCCCCAACTTAGTTAGATCCTTTCTCAGTATTTCATCCTGTGTTTTAGTCATCCCAATGGCTCATAACTGAACTCTGATACCACTGTGATGATATCAGGCTGCGCTAAGGAAATATGAATCAAAACTAAAAAACTAAGATAGCAAAAGAATCAATAGCAAATTGATGAAATAGTGAATTAGTGAATTGATGAACTAGAACCAAGCTCAATATTGATTATATTGATAAGATGATAATACAGACTCAGAGACATAGAGATAGGAAGAAGGTAAACAAGAATAAAGGAAATTTGGGGAAGGGGAAAGAGTTGGGAATAATCCTACCAAATCCTACTGATTATAAAATATTCTTCTATTGTCCTATTACAAAGTAAATCTCACTATATAATAGCTACAACTAGCTAACTATCAGTTGCAAGCACTAATGACATAAGGCCACACGGCCATTTCCCCAGAAAATGACAAGGGCCTCCTTCACATTTGTTGTGCAGATTTCTAGTGAAGGCGTGCTCCTGCTCCCACACCTTTTACCTCGCCTACTTCCTTTCCTTTCATGCCTTCCTTGCTTGATTCACGCTTCAGCTTGTTTCTTCCTGCATATTTTTTACTTTGTGACACTATGGCTGCATTGGAGTCAATGGAAAAAGAATTTGCAAAAATCGGGACATGGGTTTTGTTCAGGTTGACAAAATATAATGTGAATTCAGTGAAAAGTTTGGGTCTTTATGCAAGAAGGAAGAAATTTTCAGGGAATTTCTTGATTGACTTAACTAGGAGTTTAGGAAAGACCACAACTAGAAATACGATAGCATTAGCTTTGGAGAGTGTTGGGAATGCTTATCAGAGTCCTAGAAATAGGAACAATATAATTGGGGTAGGATTATCGCTTATTCGAATGCCCAGGAATGTGGATTTTGGGTTGCTGTAATTGGGAATAAGTGAAAAAGGAGAGATTTTGGAACTTGCAAGAACTTGCACGCCGAATGTTAGGGTGATACTGAACTTGGCTGCTTCTCATTTGGCAGAGTTCGCAAGTTTGGTGGAAGTTGCACTGGCTAAAGGGGAGATTTTGATGGAGGCTAAGCCAGGTCGGATCCCTAGTCTACCGGGTAGGTGACCTCGGCACCTTCACCTCAGCTGCACGCTAATGATGTCAGGACACCTGACATCACCCGGGACCAGTGTGCTTTATCTGAAAAGCACTGTTGCACTTAATGGCTACTGCAAAGGACTCCCCGTCACCCTATCCAGGCGGCTACAGTGTCAGAGTCAGGCCATCTGACAGGGAGCAGAGCCGTAATGGCAGGACATGGGTCCCACCGGCATAAGACCTCCGTCCTGCCCTCCACTCTCACTCTATAAATACCCCACACACTCCCAACAAGTAAGATACACTGTTCATTCTCATATACTATTATCTTTCTCGTTCTCATACTAACTTAATCGTCGGAGTGATACCAGGGGAGAAGCCCCGCCATCCACTTCGGACACGAGGATACCCCTCACTTCATCTCAGAGAGGTCTGATTTAGGTCGGTCCATCTATCCACCAAAAATCACCTCTTCAATTGGCGCCGTCTGTGGGAACGAGATAGCTATTAAAATGAGATCCACGCGCTCCAGAAGCGGAAGAGTTCCCTCAACTGGGGCTGGGCAGACCTCGGGTGCCCAGCAAGACCGCATATCTGAAGAGCCAGGGTCCCAAAGGACCCAGCCCAACAATGAGGACGCCATTGCCAAGATGGCCGAGTTTGTATCCGACAACCCTAACATTTTTGAGGAGCTAGGAAGGTACCTCAAAAGGCAGGGAAAAGAAAAAGCCGAGTCTTCCAAGAGGAGACCGACGAAGTCCCCTGATGTACCCTCAGGCGAGGACTCCGAAGATGGGCGTCTATCTCGGAGCACCTCCAGGCGAGCCTCATCCAAGGCAACCTCCAAGATTGCCTCCATCTCCCGAGCGTTTTCTCGGGGACTACTGGGAAAACGAGCCGAGGACCCACCTCGGCGTCCCGGAGGCCTAGCTTCTGATTACATGAGGGCTCCGCCCTTCACTGATGACATCAACGGGGAAATGGTGCCCCCGAACTTTAAGCTTCCAAATTTGCACACCTATGACGGCCGAGGTGACCCCGAGGATCACCTCCGCGCCTTCATCTCCGCATTCCGACTCTACTGCGTCCCCGACGCCGTGATCTGTCGGGCTTTCCCCATCTTCCTGCACGGGACCGCCCGGAAGTGGTTCTGGAGTTTAGAACCGGGGAGCATTTCCTCCCTGGATGACCTGATAGACCGGTTCATCCACCGCTTTGTGTCGTCTCGACCAATAACAAAGACTTCAGCTTACCTCTTGAACCTGCAACAGGGTCAGGGCGAGTCACTTCGCTCGTACGCCCAAAGGTTCAACGAGAAGAATGTACAGATACCTGACCAGAACGAGCAGGTAACTATTGCTGCCTTCACCAACGGGTTAGTAGCAGGGATCTTTAACACCGAAATCCATCGGCAGTACCCCCGTACACTCCGGGAGCTCTGGGAAAGAGTGGACCAGGGAATCCGAAGTGAAGATGTAAATCGCATGAAGCGAGAAGCCCAAGCATCTCGTACGGGGCAAGATCTCCGGAGGAGGAAAGACACTGGCCGAGGTGAACCAGGCCCAAGTGGCACTTCAAACCAACCCCGAGACCGCCGAAGTGTCTTCGACCGGATCGTGAAAGGCAGATCGTCCACCTCGGACGCCGAGCTGACGCCCCTCAATTCGAGCCGGACCCACGTCCTGGCTGTGATGAGGCAGAATCACCTCGGCCGCAACCCTCCCGAAATTCCGGGGAGGAGAGATAAGAGGAACTCGAACCTCTACTGTGCCTACCACCGTGATGTAGGGCACGAGACTGAAGACTGCAATGACCTGAAGCGGGAAATCGAAAATTTGATCCGGCAGGGATACCTGAAGCAATTCGTCCGCAAGGATGGAGGCTTCAACCGAAGCGTCTCCCACCGGGAGAACCGAGGCCCCCGCCGAGACGACCGACGGGACACGAACATGCATTGCCGAGGTCCCGAAGACCGTAGGGAGGACAAGCAGCCCCCACGCGATGGCTCACCGGGCTACGGCCCCAACATCGCCGGGGTGATCAACACCATCGCGGGAGGACCAACGGGAGGAGACAGCCAGAACTCCCGGAAGCGGACCTACCGCCAGGCCGAGATGGAGGTGGCCGAGCCGAGCTCTCGGCTGTCCGAGGTCATCACCTACGGTCCCGCTGACCCCGTTCCTGCGGCCTCCAGCAATCATGAAGCTCTTGTGATTGAAGTCCTCACCAACAACTACGTAGTCAAAAAGGTCTACGTAGACCCCGGAAGCTCGGTAGACGTCTTGTACTACCGGACTTTCGAAAGTTTGAAACTGACCAGGGAGCAACTCACTCCTGTCAGGACTCCCCTCGTGGGATTCGGGGGACACGTCGTCCACCCGGAAGGCATGTTGACCCTGGTGGTAACAATCGGGCGTCATCCACGCTGCCGAACTGTGCCTGTCAGTTTTGCGGTGGTCAAAGCAGACTCCCCCTACAATATGCTGATAGGCCGGCCCACGCTCAATGCCTTGAGAGCCGTATACTCCACCTACCACCTGAGTTTTAAATTCCCAACATCTGCGGGGGTGGCCGAGGTAAGCAGCGATGTGGGCGCCGCCCGGGAGTGCTACCTCGCCACCATTCAAGCAGCAGTCACCCCCCGGCCCTCACCGAGGTCAGAAGAAAAGAGGCCAGCGGTCCTCTCCATAGACTGCATCGACCCTCAGAAGGCAGAAGAGCCCAACAGGCTGGAGCCCGGGGATGAGGTGGAACTGGTGGTAGTGGATGAAGCGAAACCTGACCAAGTGGTCCAAGTAGGGGCTGGACTACCCTCACCCCTGAAAGAAGAAATGATCTCCCTGATCAAAGACCACCGAGACGTCTTCGCGTGGTCCGCGGATGAAGTGGTCGGAGTGCCACCCGAGCTCATGACTCACCAACTCAACGTTGACCCACAGGCCCGACCTGTGCGACAGAAACGAAGGCACTTCGGCCCCGAACGTAGTCAGGCCATATCGGATGAGGTCGACAAGCTCTTGCCGGCCAAGATGATCCACGAAGTCCAATATCCCGCCTGGCTGTCCAATCCAGTCATGGTCAAAAAGGACACCGGTGGATGGAGAATGTGTGTCGACTTCACCGACCTCAACAAGGCCTGCCCCAAAGATTGCTATCCTCTGCCGAGAATAGACGCCCTCGTCGACGCGGCGATGGGGTATGAAATCCTCTGCTTCCTAGATGCCTTCAAAGGGTACCATCAAATAGGAATGAGTGAGGAGAACCAAGAGAAAACGGCGTTCTACACCGACCGAGGTACTTATTGTTACACTACCATGCCCTTCGGGCTAAAGAACGCCGGGGCGACCTACCAAAGGCTGATCAACCGACTCTTCCAGAATCAGATCGGCCGCAATGTGGAGGCCTATGTGGATGACATCCTCGTTAAAAGCCTCGCCACTTCATCCTTTCTGTCAGACGTGAGGGAAGTCTTTGGTGTCCTGCGAGACTCGAGGATGAAGCTGAATCCCAAGAAGTGCGTCTTCGGCGTCACCTCGGGAAAATTCTTGGGGTATCTGGTTTCCCACCGGGGAATCGAGGCCAACCCCGACAAGGTGAAAGCCATTCAGGACATGTCTCCACCTCGGAACATCCGAGAAGTCCAACGGCTAAATGGACGCCTGGCCGCGCTGAATCGCTTCCTGTCCCAATCAGCTGAGAAAGCTCTGCCCTTCTTTAAGGTGCTCAAGAAGGCTGATCAGTTTGCCTGGACGGAAGAGTGCCAGGCTGCTTTCGACAAACTGAAGCAATACCTCCATCACCTACCCACTCTCGCTTCACCTCGGCCCGAGGAGAAGCTCTACCTCTACCTCTCCGCAGCCGATGAGGCCGTCAGCGCTGTTCTTATCCGGGATGAGGGCACCCAAGTGCCCGTCTACTATGTCAGCCGAGCTCTCCGCGGACCGGAGACCCGATACACTCAGGTGGAAAAACTGGTGCTGGGGCTAGTTCACGCCGCTCGGCGGCTGAAGCCCTATTTCTTGGCTCATCCCATATCCGTCAGGACCGACCAGCCTCTCCGACAGATACTGGTTCGACCCGAGGCCTCCGGGCGCCTCACTAAATGGGCCGTCGAGTTAGGGGAGTACGACCTGTCCTATGAGCCGCGCACCGCCATAAAAGCTCAAGCCTTAGCCGACTTCTTGGCCGAGCTCACCTTCACGGAAGGTCCGGAGTCCACCTCCGCCTTTGCCGAGGTGTCCACCCCATCCCTGTGGACATTGTATGTGGATGGATCCTCTAATGGGGACGGCAGCGGAGCTGGACTGCTCCTGGAAGGACCTCAGGGAGAAGTGTGCTCTTACGCCCTCCGCTTTGGCTTCCCAGCCACCAATAACGAAGCCGAGTACGAGGCCTTAATTGCTGGACTCCAGCTGGCTCGCAGGCTCGGCGCCCATCAAATCCACGTCCGCAGTGACTCCCAACTCGTCGTACGCCAAGTCCTTGGTGAGTATGAGGCCAAGGATGAGACCATGCAACGATACCTCTCCAAAGTACACCAACTCACCGCGTACTTCGAGTCCTTCGAAATCCAAAGAATACCCCGTTCCCAGAATAAGCGAGCCGACGCCTTATCCCGGCTGGCTTCTACGTCATTCTCTGACCTCAACAAAACTGTCTTAGTGGAAGTCCTGAGTGAACCAGGATACGTGGAAGAGGTGGCCTGCCCCGTGCACTCTGAAGAATCATGGATGACCCCGTTCATCCTTTTCTTGGGTCAAGGAGTCCTCCCTGAAGACCGAGCCGAGGCGAGAAAAATACAACGCAAGGCGGCTCGGTACGCTCTCCGCGATGGAGAGCTGTACAAACGTTCCTACCTCGGCCCATGGCTGAGGTGTGTCACTCCCGAGACAGGACGCCACGTCCTCCAAGAGATCCACGAGGGCTTGTGTGGAGCTCACGTCGGCCACAGAATGCTAGCCAAGAAGGCTCTGCTTCTTGGATATTTCTGGCCCTCGGTTCGACAAGACGCCCAGAACCTCGTTCTCGGCTGCCATTCCTGCCAAGTCCACGCGCCCGAGTATCACCAGCCCGCCAACTTCATGGTTCCCATCACTTCACCCTGGCCATTCGAGCAATGGGGGACAGACATCATAGGTCCTTTCCCCAGAGCCGTCGGGGGTCATACCTTCCTGGTAACCGCTGTGGATTACTTCACCAAATGGGTTGAAGCCGAGCCACTGAGGACCATCACCGGGCTGGCAATTCAAAAATTCTTTTGGAAATGCATCGTCTGCCGCTTCGGCATACCACAGGTAATCATCTCGGATAATGGGAGGCAATTTGCCGAGAACCCCTTTAAAACTTGGTGCACAAACCTTGGCATCAAACAACATTTCACTTCGGTAGGCCACCCCCAGGCCAACGGCCAAGCAGAAAACTTCAACCGAACTCTCTTGCATGGCCTCAAGACTCGACTACACCAAGCTGGAACATCTTGGGTCGAAGAACTCCCTAGTGTCCTTTGGTCTTATCGGACCACGCCGAGGTCGGCCACGCAAGAGACCCCCTTCTCTTTAACATACGGAGCCGAGGCTGTCATCCCTGCCGAGATCCTTACCCCCAGCCCTCGGCTCGCAGCCTATGCAGCCGAGGTGAACGACGAAGAAAGGCAGTTGGATCTCGACCTCGTCGATGAGCGAAGGGACCTCGCCTCAGCCCGGATAGCTTCCTACAAGAGCACAGTGGCACACTACTACAATGCCCGTGTCAGGCACCGTCGATTCCAGCCTGGAGACTTGGTTCTGAGGAAAAACTCAGTCAGCCGAGCTGAACCGCAAGGGAAACTATGCCCGAAGTGGGAAGGCCCTTACCGAGTTGTGGAGTCTGACCTCAAGGGATATTGTAAACTGAGCTACCGAGATGGCTCACTAGTGCCGAGGTCTTGGCACGCCGAGAACCTCAAAATGTATTGTGCTTGAATTTTTAATCAAGATATGACTTCGGATCTTACGTTATTTTTCAACATCGGTTTCACGTTATTAAAAAATAAAGGGGGACAAGCAAGGGACGAAGTCAAAACAGAGCAAGGGACGAAGTCAAAACAGACGAAGTCAAAGCAAGAAATTAAAGTGCGGAGGTGAAAAGAAATAAACTTTCATTCAACAAAGGAGCGTTACAAAAAATACAAGGCCGAGGTCGGAGTGCTACTAAGCGCTCTCCACCTCGGCCACCCCTTTAAGACCCACGAGCCTAGACCCCTGTCTCGGCTCCATTCCCCTTTTCGGCTCCCTCCTGGGCAGCCTTCTCTCCGGCCTCCTCTCCACCGGGGTGAAGCTCTTCTCCATGCTCTTCGCCGATGTTCCCTCCAGGCACTTCACCCGTCCCTTCGCCGAGGCCTACATCGGCTTCTTCTCCTCTTTCCTCCTCGAACGCTTCGTCGAGTTCAGACAGCCATTTGTTGAACTCGTCTTGAACCTCGGCCAGGTTCCTCCCGGCTCGGATGCCTTCGGCCATCCGATCGCACAGCTCCGTGGAGTCCTCGTTATAGTGAGCACTGTTCCTCAATGACTCCAAAGCCTCGGAGGGCAGATGAGCTGCGGCCTGGTCTATGGCCGAAGTGAAGCCCAGCATGAAGGATGGCCTTGTCAGCTGGCCGAGATCCCCAATGAAGGTCTCGGACCTCCGGAAATCCTCGACGGCCGAGGTCCTCGCGCTATCAAGGGATTGTTCGTGATTCTTCTTCGCCTCCTCGGCCCTCTTCTGCTCTTCCTCAAGAGCGGACCTCAGACTGTTGGTTGTGATCTCGGCCTCCTCCCCTTTAGCCTCGGCCTCCTTGAGCTGCCTCTGAAGCTCGGATTTCTCAGACTCAGACACCACCAGCTTCTTCTTCAACTTGGCAATCTGATCTTGCAGCTTGCCGGTGTCCTGCTCCTCGAGCAACTCGCAGTACCGATGTGCCATCTCGGCCACAAAGGCTGTGTTGGAGGCCGTGGTCACCATAACGCTTTGGAGCATCTCGGCCGGGGTCAGCTTCCTTGTGAAGTCCAAGTCTCTTGGCAGAGTAGACTGCATCACCAGGTCTTGGGCGACCCGAGGATTCGAGCATCGGTCGTTGACCTTGAGCGACCAATCCGGACACCACTGCTCGCCGGAGTGAGACTTATCCTTCCCAGAAAACACTGGGGGGCTATGGTACCGGTTCCAGAGCGAAGTCGCCGTCACCGCGTTGACCGGAGCTTTCAGCTGTTTGCCTCGGCCATGTTGAGGTGGAAGTGCCGTGGTCACCCCTAGTGGCACCCCCTCTGGTATCGAAGTGGACCCTGTGGCAGCAGCAGCCGAACTGCTCTGAGCTGCCGTGGTGGGGGTGGTCTTCTTGGCCGACGTCTTAGGAGGCTGCCCTTGTGTTTTCTTCTTGGGCGGGGGCGCCGATGTCTCGCCCGAACTCTTCCTCTTCGACCTCTTCGCCACTTCGGCACCTGAGCTCGACGTGATGATGTCGGACAATTTGGTCACTGCACAAAGAGCAAATATTATCATGTGCCTTAGCCGAAGTGAAATCAAAGCTATGAAAGAAAATTACAAGGTATCTTAAGTTTAGTGGAGGTGAAGGGAGTCTTGTCCTTGGCATCCCCAGCAGAGGGATCGGCCTTCGCTTTGATTAGCCTCCACCAAAAGCCCCTGGGGAAGTCCACTTCGGATACAAAGAAGTAGTCGCGCTTCCAATTCTTGATTGAGCTGGGAGCGCCGACCACCAACTTCGGAATGGCATTGTTCCGATTGCCAACATAAAACCATCCCTTGTCCGTCCCGTGCGCCTTGAGGGTATAGCATCGGCGGAAGAGGTCGACAGACGGAGTCACCTCCTGATGTCGGCACAGCATCTCGAACCCAATAATGATGCGGATCGCGTTCGGGGTGAGTTGGGTAATCCTCACGCCGAAATGACGAAGTAAGTCCCTGAAGAACCTCGACGTGGGCATCCTCAGCCCGGCCTCTAACTGTTGGACATAGACGGCCACCATACCCAAGGGGGGCTTTTCGGCTGAGTCATCCGCCCCGGGCGGTAGAATCTCGTACCCCGACCGGAAGGGGTACTTGTTTATCACCCTCACGGCCCTATCTCTTCCGATGCGACTTCTAAACTTCGGCATCTTGCCGAAGTCGATGTTGGCTGTGTCCTTGGGAGCGACAGGCTCCAGTACGTCCTCGTCGTGTGGTATCCCGACGCCGAGCTCCTCGTTATAGCCCACCTCGGAACCACCATCGCTCATCTCGGACGACTCCAACTCCGAGGCTGCCCCGCTGGCTCCCGCCTCGGTCGATCCCGTCTCAGAACTCGGGGTCGACCCTTCCGAGCTGGACGTCGTCGCTTCTTCCCCAGGATCCGGCCTCACCTCGGTTTGGTAGCTCGGAGTCACGGTCTCTCTGTGGGTCTTAGCCGTTTTGGCCATGGGTGAAAGACGAAATAAGAAAGAAGAAGGGTACTTACTATTGCCTACGGAGTTGGACGAAGTTGATGACCTCAGCTCTGATCTCGGCTACTAGACCTGACCTCGGCTGAAAGAACTGATCTCGGCTACGCTCGTGAACTTTGCAAGTCTCAGATGAAAATGAGAGGTGTGAGAAGTGCGGTAAGGGGCCCCCCCTATTTATAAGGGTTTGGGCGGAATCCGAAGAGGCGGCAAGAATGCGAAAGGACGGCCACGTTCGAATACAAAACGTCGTGCCTCCCTCTCTCCTCATTAATGTACCGTCCTTTCGGCTGACACCCTGCACGAAACGTCCCACTACTTCACGACGCGACGGTTACCAGTGACCACGTCCCTTCAACTGACACGCCCACGTGTCACGTCCCCGCATCTTCCGGGGCAGTTTCGGGACTCCGACTTTCTACGACTTCGGCACAAGGAAGCCTCGGAACCTCCCTAGCCCGGAGCTCCCGAGGCTTGGGGGGCTTATTGAGGAGGCTCACCTCGGCCATCCCGCATGCCCGAGGTGAACTCACCTCGTCCCTCATCAGAGCTCATCCGCGTCTCGGGGTTATCCCTTAAGCCCGGTCGGATCCCTAGTCTACCGGGTAGGTGACCTCGGCACCTTCACCTCAGCTGCACGCTAATGATGTCAGGACACCTGACATCACCCGGGACCAGTGTGCTTTATCTGAAAAGCACTGTTGCACTTAATGGCTACTGCAAAGGACTCCCCGTCACCCTATCCAGGCGGCTACAGTGTCAGAGTCAGGCCATCTGACAGGGAGCAGAGCCGTAATGGCAGGACATGGGTCCCACCGGCATAAGACCTCCGTCCTGCCCTCCACTCTCACTCTATAAATACCCCACACACTCCCAACAAGTAAGATACACTGTTCATTCTCATATACTATTATCTTTCTCGTTCTCATACTAACTTAATCGTCGGAGTGATACCAGGGGAGAAGCCCCACCATCCACTTCGGACACGAGGATACCCCTCACTTCATCTCAGAGAGGTCTGATTTAGGTCGGTCCATCTATCCACCAAAAATCACCTCTTCAGTCGTGTTCTCAACTGCTTTTGAAAACATGGTATTAGATTCTTTAAGCCCAAAGAAGTTGAAAATCAGAATCATGTCTTGAGTTGCTTTTGGTTTGTGATTCTGACATACTGTTTCATGTAGACAAAAAATACCCCTTCAAACTTTAGCATAATTACTAAACTATCTAAAAGTCAGATAAACATTTTTGCCATACATCTCTCTCTATTTCTTCGTATTTGCAATCTCATCTCTAGATGCATCCCCCCACCCTCCTCTTCTTTTCTTATTCAACATTTAATCTTAATAAAAAAATTACTTAATTACGCCAAAAAAATTATTTGTTTAGGACAAAAGGCACTTATTTAGCACATATGGGCAATTTGGTTATCTTCTTGTCAGGATTAGCTTTTCAACTTTTTTTGAGTGCATTTGTTAAAATAGCTTTTTTTAACTACAAACGAGAACACAAGTTACTCTAAAAAATCTAATTCTTAAGAATCAATCTATAAAATCAGCTTATATAAAATCAGAATCAGTTAAGAACAGGCCTTTATATTCTGTTAGAAATTGCAGTTGGAAGTTAAAAATGTGAAAGATTCTTCAATTCTAGCTTTGACTTTCCTTGATGGGAAAAATGCACTGTTCATCCTCAAAGTTTGGGTTCTTGACCAATATCACCTCAAAGTTTCACCCAAAACACATTTCATCCTCAAAGATCTGCAATTTTGGTCAATCAAGGACAATTGACGGAAAATTAAGGACAACTATTTAATTTGAACGGAACTTTGCATGTGAGAAGCACGGTCTGTCAAATCCAACTCTATACTCAACCAAAAACGGGTCAAATAGAATGGAGCCACTTTCATAATTACTTGCATGTTGGTCTTAGATCGTGGTTAAAAATTTCCCAAAGTTTGACTTCTTGTTTCATTGGCTCAGAGACTTATAATAGATGAGGCCAGAATTGACTTGACTATTTCCACAAAACTTGAACAGTATCTATACTTGTCTGTTTGGAAGATAATCAAGCAGCTACTATATCTTTTCCAGTCCATATCCCCACTCGACAAGAATCATCTCCTTATTCTCAAACAAATCCCATAAGAAAGTGTGGAAATCAAATATGAACTCAGTCACCAATAAGGATAGGCAGCTGATGGAAGATCAAGCTTCGAGACAGAAAAGGAAGATAAGGAGCTACGTCTTTTTCATCATCTTATTCACGGTTATCATCGGTTCAATCATCACAGTTTCCATAGCTCTCATACAAGAAAAAGAGTCTGAGTTACTCTCCGCTTCAACTCCAGATAGAGCAATTCGTGCCATCTGCAATCTGACTCCAAAACCAACCTCATGTTTTGACTCTATATGGTGCCTCCGCATGAATTTCTCCACTGATTTAGGCGAGATCAAGACCACCCCATCAAGAATTTTCACCCTCTCTCTCCGTGCTGCTATCAATCAACTAGAGGACTTGATTTCAGCTAATGAAAAGGCAATCTCTGAGGTCAAAGATTCAAGAACTTTGACAGCTTTGAAAGACTGCAATGTCTTGTTCAAGGATTCTTTAAGGCTTGTAAACGCGTCTGTGATAGCAATGGGAGTCAAATCTGATGACAAAATCTTTAAGGTCGCGAAATCTGTTGACGACATGAATGAATGGATGTCAAACTCTGCTGCAACTATAGACAAATGTTTCCTTCTTCCTCTCAGTCACTCTGCTAATAAGGCCTCCAATAATGAGCCTCCACTTTCTGCTGCTGACTTGCATCGTCAAGATAGTGCTGCGTCATCCTTTTCCAACAATAGCGTGAAGAGGGAGAGAGAGCTCGGTAGCAGCGAAGAGGTGGAGATCGAGACAGTTTCCACAAGAGTAAGTGACGAAGATGATGATGGTTCTAATGGAAGGAAGAAGCTTTGCCTCACAAAAGCTCAGTCTGCTCTTTTGGAAGAGAGCTTCAAGCAGCATAGCACTCTCAATCCGATAACATCTCTCTCTCTCTCTTTCTCTCTCTGTGGCTAGCTAGTTGATTTATTTTCACACGTAATAGTATAACATTCCTTGCTCTTTTTTTTTTAACATTTGAACAATCATTTCACAGGGCAAATTAAATCGTGTGTATATACCTACATATATGCTGATTTTGCAGAAGCAAAAGCAAGATTTGGCGAGGGAACTGAATTTAAGGCCTCGACAAGTTGAGGTGTGGTTTCAGAACAGAAGAGCCAGGTACTTGCTTCTTCATCCCTCATTCCCGAAGATTAACAATGTTGAGGAAAAACAGAATCGATCGTGCGAGCCAGTTTTTTGAGATATGCATAAATTTTGTCTATTTGAAATAATGGAGAGGGGGCTTTTTTCTTGGCTATACGCAGGACGAAGCTTAAGCAAACGGAAGTAGACTGCGAGTTCTTGAAGAAATGCTACGAGACGCTGACGGACGAGAACAGGAGGCTGGAGAAGGAGCTACAAGAACTGAAAGCGCTAAAACTAGCGCAGCCCTTGTACATGCATGCAATTGCCAATGGCTACACTGACCATGTGCCCTTCTTGCGAAAGGGTCGGCAGAGTTGGTGAAAACTCTTCCAGTAAGAGCCCATTTTCCATGGCCCCAAAACCACACTTCTTTAATTCCTTGACCAATCCATCTGCAGCTTGTTAGCTAGCTTTTAATGTAGCGAAAGAGATAATAGCGTGAGCATTAGGCATGAGGGTACTGAAAGGGTCGTGGGTCATTAGGCGTGAGGCGTGAGGCATGAACGACAGGGGTGAGATAGGTGCGGAGAAAGAAAAGAACGGAAAAATCCCTAAAACTCATTTCCCCTTCCCTCTCTCTCACTCTCTGAGAGAGAAAGAGCAAAGAGAGGAAGGAAGGAATGATAGTGCGGTGTGTGTGGATCATAATGAAGGAGAGGGAAGAAGGAAAAGAATGTTGGTTTTTGTCCCGTTGCAAATTATTGTTCCATTAAAAAAATGGCTCCATTCAGTTTTACCCATTTTTGTTGGGTTTAAAGTTGGTTCTAACGGCTCACATGCAAATTTCCGTCAATTGTCCTTAATTTGACAAAATTACGGATCTTTGAGGATGAAATGTGTTTTTGGTGAAACTTTGAGGTGAAATTGGTCAAGAACCCAAACTTTGAGGATGAAAAGTGCATTTTTCCCTTCCTTGATTGGAAACTCTAGCCAATGTCCTAATATACTAAAATCTCTTTCTTGATGAAGTCTTGCTCATATCTGGTTGAGGTATGATGGACTGAAGTATTTTTGCATTTTTGAGCTGAAGTGCCCGCTTGAACAGGTTATTGTAGATGTTGGAATAAGAGCATGCTCATGGTTTCAAATACATTGACCATAGTACTTGTATCAAATAAGCAAATAGTTCATTAAAAATTCTAAAGTTTCACATTTGAGCATCAAGGATTAAAATACTCTACATTCTTCAATTTAATGGGTCAGTTAGCACCTGAAATTTATGATCATGGAAAGACTCATATCCGAAGCCAAAATGTATTATTAAAGTGAAGGCCATCTCTGAGAGATCCTATAAGCCCTCATGTACACCAAAAACCCTTGCACAGTTGATTGATTAAGGTTGCATCTAAGGTCTACTAACTTCAAATTCTAGCCACATATGGCTCAAAAGCTGAGTATATGGGGAGCATAATTGAAACATTTAAGAACCAATTTAGATATCTAGGCAGCTAAAACAAGAAATAGATATCTAGGTATGCTGTGACAACTTAGATGTCTAGGCAATGTTTAAGGAAAAGATTCTGGAAAATGAGATTATTGAAATTTCTGATCCAGAATACAATGTATAGAACATTTTCTAACTTTTGACTGAGAAATTGTAATTGTTGCACCTGAATAATATCTAGAACTCACTTTACTTCTCGTTTCTCCCAAATCTGAAGCACTGATACACATAAAAAGTGAAGTAAAACGAAAAGGTGCATGTTTATACATCTGATTTCCTTCATTTTTCTTATTTTATTGCTATAATTCCTTTTTGTCCTCCACCTTAAAATGGTTTTTCTGGACGGTGTTGACTAAAAATATTCTAGTAGCTGTAAAGAGATTATGTTGCACTAAAAATCTGGATAAAATCATCGGCAAAATTCAAGGTACAATAAAGATGTATTCTATTAGATCTATTCTCCAAATTGCTTGCTGAAGTAGATTCAAACAATTTCACTTTTTATTTCCTTCTTTTTCAGTTTAATAAATGGAGCATATTTCCTAATCCTAGTGAAATTTTATTAATTGGCTCATCTGTTACCAGGATAATTTAGTACTCCCTAAATCCCTTATTTCTTGACGCACTTCAGGAGATGTGTTTTTTTATCAATAGTGTTAAGAAGTTCAAAGAGAAGTTGAGACTAACTTCTGTCTTTAACCTTACTGAGGTGATTGTGACAAAAAATGTGCGGGGCCAAATGGGAATTGTTGTTAGTGTCCAATATTATGAAAACATAGAGCATACTTACACACTCTTCCCAATTGTATGGGCGTATGGCTGACGGACTTCTTTTCTTCCCAACCAAAAATAAATAATAGGAAAAGTCAGTAGGGCCAAGATTAGTTTGTCTGTCAGTGAAATCCCACAAAGAAACTATCACGTCCTTTCATGCTTCCATTGTGCTGTGGTAGCTGCTGTTCACGCGGTAAATTTTATGAACAAGTTTGAGCCAAAATTGTTTACTATATTTGGTATGTCACAAATCAGAATATACCAAAAAAGAAAAGTATGTCATTTCAATGGGCCAGAGGGAGTAGTGAGTAGCTTTTAAATTTGTATGGGATAGTGTGCTTATCGTTGCCTTTAGTCAGCTTGTAACTGGAAGGAGCATGAATGCTTCATTTAAGAAAAAGAACTTCCTTAAAAATTGACAACACCATGTTTATAGAACTTTAGAATGATAGATCTGATGTTCATTGATGGCTGTATGAACCTTTCTGGTTTACTGGCAAAATCATTTCTCCTGTAGAAGCTTATTTATTGACACTGGTTGGCTTTTCAAGCATGGGTTGCTTTCTTTTTTTGGCTATGTGCCATGGAACAAAATTCTTTCGATTGTTGGTCTTATATTTTAATGGACTTTAGGGTATACTAGTAGATATGCTAGGGATTCATATGATATTCTTCTGGCATTTAATAGAATCAGGTGATTATGTTCAGTGTATAATTTTCAAGTTACTCGTCTTCCCTTGCATCCACAGTTTACAAGTATGAAATCCATTAGAAGTTTCTTTTTCTATGTAATCGAGTACATCTTGACATATGTGAAGGTGTCTGTATGTGTTTGTGTGCAGATATGCCTTTATGTTTGAGGAATAGGACCTGGAGGAAGAACTATGAAGATGTTGATTTTCTTTCAATTAGATAAGCTGGGAAATTTTTTTCATTTTAATGCCCTCCCCCCCCCCCCCCCCCCCCCCCCCCCAACAAAAAAAAACATTTAACTAGCAGTAGGACATTTCCTTAATTCTTTTCTTAGGTACTCTTCGGTCGAGGAAAGGGCAAAAACATTCAGTTGGTTTCAATGCAAATGACAAATGGAGGTTATGGAGTACTAGCAACTTTGGAAGGAAATAAGGAGCTGTAAGTCCATAAACACTTTTTGCGTGAAGTCATGCACTCTTGATGGCTTGCACTGGCATTTGATAAGTTCATATTGAACCTTGAATTTCTCTCATTAATTTTGTGTTAAATGTTTGGATACCATGATATTTTTAATTTTAAATCTCAAGTATTTTTCATACGTTTTAAAAGATTCTGCATATACAAAATTAGATGTTGTAAATTTGATCTGGAATAGAAGATGTCTTTCAACAGGACATTGCCATTACTCGCTTGGTAGAGTCACTGTTCATGCATAATACTTCTATCTTCTTTCTTCATATTTTTCAAAATTTAGCAGCAGAGTCTTGCCTTTAGCACCATTCTTGTTGCCTGAGTAGCGGCCTTCTCCTGTTGGACCGCACATTTTTTACATGCTCCTTCCATCTAGGACCCTTCCTTTGACGTATAAATCAGCTAAATACCAGGGGCAAGTGTAATTTTGAACCTCCTCTCCATGCAACGTACTTAATTTTAAAAAGCGAAAAACAATTTTGGGCTCCATCTCCAAAATTTCACTCCTAACTTAAAATACATGAGAGCAACCACTCCTAGTGCTATAGGCTTCCTAGATCTGGGCAATTGGGTTTGATTTGGCTTATATCGGAAGTTTACTAGCTGCCATAACTAATACTCCTCTTTTCCAACAATAGGAGTATAAACCACCAATTTACCCAAAAAAAAATTTTCTAATGTAATATGTCAGTGTATATCTATTTAATATGGAAGTCTTCACATGTCATGCAATAGTCTGTTTTGGAAAAAGATCTTGAAGTAACATGATAAAAGATTTGATTTACAGGTGATCCAGCCTCTGAGATCCATGTATGCAACCAATAATGTGTTGGGAATTGCATGTAAGACTCTTTTTGGTGTTGTCTTATCAAAGAATGCTTGCAGTTAGTGGGAGAAAGTTTTATCAGCCATTTTGGTAGTTATAACAGATTGAGAGTTTTTCATTTGTCATAAACAAAACAAATGTCATGTTTTAGTGCTTCCAAAAATAAAAAATTATAATTGTTTGAGAGGCACATTCTTGTTTTAGGCACAACGGAAAAAAAATTACCTCAGATCGTCAGTTATGACAAAATTAGCAGTAGACCACTTCAGCTACTGAATTACATTTCTTCTTTCAGATTTTATGTTACAGATAGCCTCATGACATTCAAAAATAGAGAGGGCCAGGGGACAAGGAGAAAATTCTTAAATTGTGATGAAAAAAAAAGTTATTCTACAAAGAGGGTAATTTTTTAAGTTGGTTCTAGACTTGTGATCTTCGCATTTGTGAAATGCGAGTTCAAGTACCTCGCATTTCACAAATGCGAGGTAAGTGTTTCCAGAAAAAAAGAAAAACAAGATCGCATTTAAGCTCGCATTTGCAGAATGCTTAAATGCGAGGTACTCAATCTGAAAACAATCAAAATTCCCCTCCAAATGCATAGCGGTTGTAGAGCTGCTGGTAGTCGAGGATGAGGCTGGAGTCAGAATGGCAGCGATCGGGGGTGATTACTTCGTCTGTCATGGTATCGTAGCAGGGAGGAAGAGCTCGAAAATTGAGTTAACACTTAGTGCTTTTAGCCTCTTCAGACCAAATTTTTTTTTCCCAAAAAAAAAAATCTTTTAAAAGAAAAAAAAATTAAGTGGATTTGGATTATTTGATACAGTGTAATATTTGTCTGGAAATAGGCAATTAAGTGGATTACATCAGAATTCCGATTATGTGTTATGTGCATGAATAACATTTTATGATTACATCAGGAGGAGGGTGGTGTGATAATGATGAATGCGGCATAAAATTAATGAATAACATTTTATTGACTCATGAAAATCTTGTAAAAGCTGCAAGATAAATGAAAATTATTAAAATCAATCCGTTTACAATTTTTTTAAAAAAAATAAGCGATGGAAAACTTGTGCAAATGTTTTAAGAATTTTTAAATTCTTTTTTCTCCGCAATACAATTTTCAATTTTTTGGTATTATACCATCTTTTATTTTTTAATTTTTTAAATCATTTAAGGGGAGCTATGTGAGATTTCTAAAAATTTAGGAGTGTTGGGTGAAATTAGGATAAATCTCAAAGGAAGTTTCTGGAATTAACCCTTAAATAAATATAAAAGTTTGAAATCTATAGGAAAAGTCGTTCATTGAAGGGTTTCCAGGACTGGAAAATGCACACACATTTTACTAATACTAAATTAGTTGAAAATGCTGGTCTGGTTAAGTTAGTTGATCATTGCTTTGTATTCCGATTTGTCTAAGTGACCTCGCATTTATTAGATGCGAGGTAACGGGCCTCGCATTTAACAAATGCGAGGTATGGTTTTCTTTTTGTTTTTTTTTTTGGATTTTGTTGGTCGAAAATTCAAGGAGACTTCGCATTCAGCAAATGCGAGCTCCCTTTGGACAGAATCCCATATTCAAAATGCCCCCTTTGTAGAATTTTTTTAAAATTCATCATAATTTTAGAAATTTCTCAGGGGACAAGATTCCTGGGTGCTTGACTGGATATAAGCAAATGAAATCGTCCAAACGTCACAGTAACTAAAGGGTTTCCAGTTCTATGAAGAGGAGAAAGAAGACCAAAGGTACTATTGTACCCGAAACGGATGATAACATATAAAAATCTAGCAGTGGAAAAGAAAGGTGAATTCTACATGCAATATAATATGTCAGGACTATTCACATAGATTTTGGGCTACTGTTTCTAAACTGGCTCCCAAGCATACAATTCTGAAGATCATAACATACTTTTTAGTTCTTACAGTTTTTTTTCAACTTTATGGTAACTCATTTGTACAACAACTTGAATACATAGGCAATTCTTGTTAGTTTGTCTTATAGGAGATGATGCGAATACAGGCATCAATCCGACCATCAATTTGAATCACAATTTTTAATTTTTAATTTAATTATTTTTTAATTTTCTTTTGTTCTAGTTAGTTATCGTTTGCTTTCTAGTATGTTTGGTAAATAAAAGGGCCAACTTTTGTGTTAAGTCTTGAGTTTAATGGACCTTAGAAATTAGTTTAGTTTGCTTAGTAGGAATAAATGATGTAATCTCAGTCCAGTTTGGATTTGGGTTAGAGTAAGGTTTTTGTATGTTTTCTATTTAAACCACAAGTCTCTAGATTGTAAAGAACTTTTGGCCATCTAATTAATGGGAAATGAGAGTTTCCACATTCTTTTTCTTGTTACAAGTTGATTATTTCTCCTTATCAAGAGTCATGACTTATCAATTCAAAGACCACGTTTGAATTGTGGCACTATTCCACCCTTCTATTCCGAGATTCACATCATGTGTTAGATGTTGGGTTGCGATTGTACCCAGTTTCTTGACTAGTGCGTGGTGATGGGTCGAGGATTCCATCATCATGTCCCTTGAATTTCAAACCTTGATTCTTTTATTCGTTTAGTTATGAATTGAGATAGTATCAATAGGTTCGCAACTACAGGGATTTGTAGGATTAAACTGTCATACCACCCTCCCAAATTTGATTCAACATGACATAGATCTTGGGCTGGTCACATACGGGTTTCGTCCATTGATAGAGTTCATATCAAGAGAGAAGAATTATGATTCAGATTCAGGAAAGAATGCTGTCTACAAGGAAAGATAAGAAAAAGGAACTTATAAGTAAGCTATACATCCATGTCTTATCGAGAATCATAATGTTTAAGCTTGTCAAGATGGAGGATGCCGTAGTAGGGTAGGGAATATAACATGAACGAGATGATTAGCAGAGCAAGGAGGAGCACGTAAGGAGGCTACGACTGTAGACAAGAACAGCTAAGAATACAACTAGAAGGAGTTGGTTGGTAGAGCATGGGGGAAGTGGGGAGAATATGGTATGGTTGAGGACGCGAAACGCTTTGAGTAAGGCAGAGGCAGGGCGGAGCAACAACTGAGGCAGATTCTGTTGGAATGTATGCCCTAAAACAATGTATTTGGTTTTATTTTATACATTCCTAAATTATATGTTTTGTATTTTAATAACTTCTTATTTATCTGTTAAATATTAGATATAACTGATAAAGTCCTTAGAATGTTTACTAATGTGATGGTAGTCACAAGAGTTGATGACTATGAGATATCAATCGCTTTTATAGTAATATTCTTAAAATTCCCTAGTTATAGTATTAATGAAATAGGACATCTTTAGTACGGTAAAACTAGTACACAGTTAGCCTCTAATTAATGTAATTAGTGGTTGTTCTCATCAACTATGGTATGATGATACCTAGGCTAATGTGTAGATGATTTGGAAAGTACAAATGCATTGGATTGATCCGTTTAGAGATCCCGTTAGGATATCTATCTAGTGCCAATGGTGCATCTCTAGTGAAAAATTGTGTAAGTGATCCTACGACTTGAGATCACCATAATATCTTGAGTGTGAATCACTACATTTTGACTCTAATTACTTGTTACTCTTCGTGAGTGCCTTAAAGTGTAGAAGTTGGATGTAGTGTGAAGCATGTAAAGAAAAATTAAGGGTAAATTTCGGGAGCTAGAAAATTTAATTAGTCATCAGGGAATTGGCACTTATTCCTTATTCCTGACTAATTGGATATCTTTGGTGAAAGGATAATAATTACACGGTAATTTTTCACGGAAAGGTTAGGTCAAATTCCCTTGACTAATTCCGAATAATTGGGTAATCGCGATGTGTTGCTAGACACCGCTCGTGATTTATAATTATGGATTAATTATTTATTATAAGTTATGATAAAATAAAGTTGTTTATTTTATCTAATTATTAAACCATAATTATTACCAATGCATTCGGGACCTATTGGGTCACACGCAATAGAGATTTAATCCTGGATTGAAACTATGTAAATAATCGGGGTTTAATTTTAAAGGAAAATTAATCCCAGGCCTTTTTGAGCAGATAAGAGTAAATGGTTATCTCTTATCTATCAGATAATGATAGATAGAGTCTGGTGTGATGAGAAGTCTTATTGTTTTGACTTTGAATCAAACAAGAAGACTCATCATTCTAGCTTATCATATATCTCTCTCTTTCTCCAATGGTGTTTGGGGGTTAGCTGATATACAGATACAGAGTGTGAGCGTCACATACGAGAGAGAGAGAGAAAAAATATACGTTTGAAAAGAGTAAAAAGGCTAGCACCTTTTTCTCTTCAATACATAGTTCGTGAGACGATCCAGGGTTGCTCTAGCGTGGATATCAGTAGAGGCAGGACGATTGGACTGCTTAAGGGCTGACCATCCTCAAACAACGCTGCAGGGAGACGCCGCTTGGATTAAGGTAATCCTAAAACCCTACTTCTAGTACATCATATGTAAAACCTCGGGTGATTCCTGGATGGTTTTAGGGAAAAATTTTTATTTTTCTGCTGCGTAGTATCCCTAAAACCCATCAGTGGTATCAGAGCCATCCCTAAGAATTTTACGTATGATTTTAGGCAATTTTGGATTCATGGATTAATATTGCTAATTGGATTTAATTGGATATGCGGAATCATGGGAGAATTATGTTTTTTGGTTTTTCGAAAAAAAAAAAAAGGGTTTTCTTACGAAGCTTTTGAAGCTACGTACGTCTTCTCTTATGGAAGCTCGGATGGAGCTTTTGTTGGATCGTAAACGCTTGTTTTTTTCCTTTCCGTGGATTTGCTTCACCTGTGGATTTGAGTTGATCATCTGCAAAAGTTGCAGAATGATCATTGAGAAAAAAAAAAAAAAAAAAGTTTTCATGAGCTTTTGAAAACCTGCGTTAAGCACATGAAGCAGCCGCGGCCGCAGCCGCAGATCTTCACAAGCAGGATTTGGGTCACCCATGGTCATAGTTGATCATCTGCAAAAGTTGCAGGATGATCATTGGACCAAAAAGAAAAAAAAAAAAAAAACCGACAAAGCAAGTTTGCGTTTGCACACCTGCGGTTGCTGCGATGTTGCGGCTGCAAGGGCTGCCGCCAGCTGCTGCTGCCATGTGAGGCCATGGTGGTTTTCCTTGGTGGCAGTGGGAGGTTGTACGCCTGGTGGTGGTTGCTGGGTAGAAGAGCTATGAGCTCTCTGGGACAAAAACGCAGCAAATTTGCTGCAGGCATCAGCAAGGGCGCAGCAGCCTCCTCACGGTTGCTGCCCATGACCTGCGATGCCTGCTACCAGGAGCCGCTGCCACTGGTGGTCAGTGGAGACTCCAGTGGTGGTGGCTGTTGCGGTGGTAGCTCCGCTATCCAGCAAACAGGCGCGACAACGAGGAGCAGCAACAATCAGGCACGGGAAAACTTTGCACCTTGATGTTGCAGCCGAGTGGTTGTTTCCAGTGAACTCCCTGGTGGCTGCCGCTGGGAGTTGCTGCCGTTGATGGTCAGTGGAGACCTCAGCGGTGGTGACTGAAGTGGTGGTGTCCAGTGGTAGTTGCCGGTGATGATAGAAACGATTGCAAGAATGGTTTAGAAAAAAAAAAAAATTTTCTCCTAAAACTTGAAGTTTTGAACTTTTGGCAATCTTCTGAATTAAATCCCATTTTAATTGTTAAAATGTATTATGGAATCATTTATTTCATATATTATTAGGTTGGGAATTAATTTAGAACTAATTTGATTAATTTGAATTATTTTCCCATTCTTTCCTCAAATTAGTTGAGGATAAAGTTGACCTAATAAAATTTAATTTTACCAATTTTTCTCGCATATGCATGGACCCAAAATTTTGTTTGGGACCTTAGGAATTAAATTCAATTAATCCATGAATTGAGATTGCTTATTTTACATGCTTTTCTTTTATTTAAAGTTGTTTAAATTGTGAAAATGCATGGTGGATGGTTGTGGATATAGCACGCAATATGATTGTGGTATTTTGGAAGGTTACAATCATTCTAGGTTTGAATGGTTGTAATTAATTTTAAAATAGGGCCTGCATGTCCTGCCTTTATTATTTTCTAATTGTAATTTCTTTTCTCATCTAAATTCCCCCCAAATGTAACTCGGGGTTTCCTCTATACTATTTGTAATGTACAATAGATAGGAATAGATGATAGGAATTTATATTATTTATATAGAAATTGTAACTTTGAAAAGAAGAAAGGAGGCATACTACAACGAAGGGGTTCGTCTCGGTATTAAAGATTTTAGTCTCATGCTAATTTTCCTAATGGCCGGGGAAATTAGTTTAGGAATATCCACAACCATCCACGATTTAAATTCATGTTTATAAGTTTGATATGGTTATATGCATGTTTATTGATGAGACCAAATGAGCAATTTTTCCAAAAAATTTTAATTATAAAATATTTTTGGAAAAAGAGACAAATCCCTCAACTATAATATTAAATCAATAAAATGTCTTCCATCATTATAGTATAAAACTAGAGTAGTTATTAAGTGCTAGCTTGTTGGGATTCACCCAAGGCTGCCTTACTTACTACGTGTTTTTGCTATGAGAAATGTTCTCAAGAATGATGGGTTTGATTTAGCTAAAATTATGATTTGTTGGGATTCACTCAAAATCATTAATTTTAGAGGCAAGTGTTGGGTTGATCCATAGAGATTTAAAGTCAAGAGTTGATACCCAACTGATCTAGGAATTACAATAAGTTGTAATTGGTAAAAGTACCTACCTTTCATAATTATTTTCGATTTGTTGGGACACACTCAAGGTCGAAATAAATTAAGATAGGATCCTAGCCACTATGGAATTTTAGAAATTCCCGATTCAATTTTAAAGGGTAATTGATTTGGAAAAAATAGTGGAAATAAAATCATAATTTTTGAAGTTTTTATGATTTTATTAAACAAAACATTTTTCTAACAAATTCCATCTTTCATTTTGTTGCAGAATGAGTAACAATTTGAGCCTTCGTACTATTCTTACTGATTGCAAACTCAACGACACGAACTTTCTTGATTGGCATCGTAATGTCCTTATCGTTCTCACTCATGAGAAAATTGAGTATGTACTTGATGGTCCAATGCCTCAAGAGCCTGAACCTACTGCACTTGCTGCTGCTAGAAATGCTTATAAGAAACATAAGGATGACAATAGGGAAGTTTCATGTATCATGATAGCTTCCATGACTCCTCAGCTTCAGCAGCAGCACATGAACATGGGGGCGTATGATATTGTACAACACCTGAGAGAGTTGTTTGAACAACAATCAAGGACGGTTAGATATGATACCTCTAAAGAATTGTTCAGGTGCAAGATGGCAGAGGGAGCACCTGTTGCTCCGCATGTCTTAAAAATAATTGGGCTAATTGAAAAACTGGCCGAATTAGGCTTTAAGATGGATCAGGAGCTGAATGTTGATTTAGTGCTCCAATCTCTGCCAGATTCTTTCTCACAGTTTGTTATGAACTATCAGATGAATAATCTGCAGCACATTTTGCCTCAATTGTTGAATGTGCTGAAAACTGCTGAGAAAGAAATCAAAAAGGGAAAAGGCTCTACTGGTGTGCTTGTCGTTACTTCCTCTAAGAAGAGGAAGAGACAAGAAAAGGGATTTAAGAAATCCAAAAACAAGCCCACCCAAAAGCCCAAAAAGGCAAAGGCGGACCAGTCCAAAGCAACCTGCTTCCATTGTAATCAAACTGGACATTGGAAAAGGAACTGCAAGTCATACTTGGAGAGCCTGAAGCAAAAGAAGCTTGCTGAAGCTTCATCATCAGGTACATATATGATTGAGATTAATGTGTCTACTTCCAAATCAGACTCTTGGGTATTAGATACCGAATGTGGTTCTCACATTTGCACATCTATGCAGGGTCTAAGGGACAGTAGAAAGCTGGGAAAAGGAGAAGTCACCCTACGTGTGGGCAATGGAGCAAAAGTTGTTGCTTTAGCTGTAGGGACTTATTATATCACTTTACCCAGTGGATTGATTTTAGAATTATTAAATTGTTACCGTGTTCCAGCAGTTACTACAAACATCATTTCTATTTCCTGTTTGGATTTAAATGGGTTTCGGATAACCCAGGAGAATAAATGTTGTTCTTTTTCTAAAAATGGTGTGTTTTATGGTTCTGGAAGTTGGAATAACGGTTTATATATTCTAGATCTTATTCTCAATGTGAGTGAAAAAAGAATGAGAACAGAAAAACTAAATAAAACCTACCTCTGGCACTGTAGGCTTGATCATGTAAATGAAAAACGCATCTCCAAGTTATACCAACATGGATACTTGGATTCATTTGATTATGAATCATATGATACGTGCGAAGCTTGTTTACTTGGCAAAATGACCAAAATGCCCTTCACTGGAAAAGGGGAACGAGCCAGTGATTTACTTGGGCTAGTACATACTGATGTGTGCGGCCCAATGTCGATCACTGCTAGAGGAGGTTTTTCATACTTCATCACCTTCACAGATGACCATTCGAGATATGGTTACGTGTATTTAATGAAATACAAATCTGAATCCTTTGAAAAGTTTAAGGAATTCAAGAATGAAGTAGAAAAACAAACCAATAAAAGTATTAAGATACTACGATCTGATCGTGGTGGAGAATACTTAAATGACGAGTTTGGAGTTTATTTAAAGGATAATGGAATAGTTCCACAATGGACTCCTCCAGGTACACCACAGTTAAATGGTGTATCTGAAAGGAGAAACCGAACCTTATTGGATATGGTTCGTTCTATGATGAGCCACTCAAGTGCCCCAAAATCGTTTTGGAGATTTGCATTAGATGCAGCCTCTTATACTCTTAATAGAGTACCCACTAAAGTTGTCGACTCTACACCATATGAGATATGGAAAGGAAAGAAACCAAATCTGTCTTATATGAAGGTTTGGGGCTGCCCAGCTTATGTGAAGAGGGCAGAGTCAGACAAGCTTGAACCTAGATCTGACAAATGTTTGTTTATAGGGTATCCAAGAGAGTCTATAGGATACTATTTCTACAATCCAATTGAGCAAAAAGTGTTTGTCTCAAAACATGCTATTTTTCTAGAGAAAGAATACATTCTACAAAGAAGCAGTGGGAGTAGAATAGATCTTGAAGAAATTTAGGATCATCCAACAAATATTGAACGATCTAATGAAGAACAGCTTCAACCACATAATGATGGGGCAGATACTGAAGCTGTTAATACACAAGGGCTTCGTAGGTCAGTAAGAACACGCTCAACTCCCAAGAGATACCAATTTCTTGTGAGCCATAGCAATAATGTTCTAGTCATTCAAGATGACGAACCTACTACCTACCAAGAGGCAATAAGTAATCCAGACTCCTCTAAATGGTTAGAAGCCATGAATTCCGAAATAAATTCCATGTATGACAATAAGGTGTGGACCTTAGTTGATCTACCTGAAGGGAAAAAATCTGTAGGGTGTAAATGGATCTTCAAGAAGAAGACTGACATGGATGGTAATGTGGTTACCTATAAAGCTAGACTGGTAGCCAAAGGCTACAAGCAATCGATTACGATGAAACTTTCTCACCAGTAGCTATGCTTAAATCCATTCGGATATTGCTTGCCATAGCAGCATATCATGACTATGAGATTTGGCAGATGGATGTAAAGACCGCGTTCCTTAACGGGACATTGCATGAGGATGTGTATATGACACAACCTGAAGGCTTTACATCTACAAATCCTAGTCAAATATTTAAGTTACAAAAGTCTATTTATGGACTTAAGCAAGCTTCTAGGAGTTGGAACATCCGATTCGATGAGACGATCAAAGAGTTTGGATTTCTCAAGAATCTGGATGAACCTTGTGTGTATAAGAAAGTTACTGGGAGTTCGATTGTTTTCCTTATTTTATATGTAGATGACATATTAATAATGGGAAACAATATACCGATGTTACAATCGGTAAAGGGTTGGTTGTCGAAGAACTTTTCCATGAAAGATTTAGGAGAAGCGGCCTATATATTAGGCATTAAGATCTATAGGGATAGATCTAAAAGGCTACTGGGTCTTTCACAATCTACATACATAGAGAAAGTGCTAAAAAGGTTTAGCATGGATCAGTCTAAGAGGGGTAATTTACCTATGACTCATGGTATAAGCCTTTCTAAAAACATGTGTCCAAAGACACAAGTTGAGACTGATAAGATGCACAATGTTCCATATGCTTCAGCAATTGGATCAATTATGTATGCTATGTTATGTACAAGACCTGATGTCTCCTATGCTCTGAGTGTCACAAGCAGATTTCAAGCTAATCCAGGTGAGGGTCATTGGATAGCCGTTAAGAACATTCTTAAGTACTTAAGAAGGACCAAAGATTTGTTCTTAATATATGGAAAGGGTGAGTTAGAGCTCAAAGGCTATACTGATGCGAGTTTTCAATCAGATAAGGATGATTGTAAATCACAGTCAGGCTTCATTTTTACTCTTAATGGAGGTGCTGTCTGTTGGAAGAGTTCCAAACAAGACACCACAGCAGATTCTACAACAGAGGCTGAGTACATTGCGGCCGCGGAAGCAGCTAAGGAAGCAGTTTGGATCAAGAAGTTCGTAACTGAACTTGGTGTGGTTCCAACCATTGTTGATCCGGTCACTTTGTACTGTGATAACAATGGAGCCATAGCTCAAGCCAAGGAACCTAGGTTTCATCAGCGATCCAAACATGTGCTTAGGAGATTTCACTTGATTAGAGAAATCATTGCTAGGAATGATGTAAAGATAGAGAGAGTCTCCACAGAGTATAACATAGCTGATCCTCTTACTAAAGTTCTTCCTCAAAAGAAGCATGATAGTCATGTATTATCTTATGGGATGAAAAACATGGATAATGTGTTTTAGTGCAAGTGGGAGATTGTTGGAATGTATGCCCTAAAACAATGTATTTGGTTTTATTTTATACATTCCTAAATTATATGTTTTGTATTTTAATAACTTCTTATTTATCTGTTAAATATTAGATATAACTGATAAAGTCCTTAGAATGTTTACTAATGTGATGGTAGTCACAAGAGTTGATGACTATGAGATATCAATCGCTTTTATAGTAATATTCTTAAAATTTCCTAGTTATAGTACTAATGAAATAGGACATCTTTAGTACGGTAAAACTAGTACACAGTTAGCCTCTAATTAATGTAATTAGTGGTTGTTCTCATCAACTATGGTATGATGATACCTAGGCTAATGTGTAGATGATTTGGAAAGTACAAATGCATTGGATTGATCCGTTTAGAGATCCCGTTAGGATATCTATCTAGTGCCAATGGTGCATCTCTAGTGAAAAATTGTGTAAGTGATCCTACGACTTGAGATCACCATAATATCTTGAGTGTGAATCACTACATTTTGACTCTAATTACTTGTTACTCTTCGTGAGTGCCTTAAAGTGTAGAAGTTGGATGTAGTGTGAAGCATGTAAAGAAAATGGGTGATTGAGATAGGATTTACCACTCTGATAGAAGGAGTTGATATCCGGTTGGCCACTAGTGAGAAATTAACCCTAAAGTCGACTATTAGGTAAATTGAAGAATGTCTTCAATTTAACCTAATTAAGGGTAAATTTCGGGAGCTAGAAAATTTAATTAGTCATCAGGGAATTGGCACTTATTCCTTATTCCTGACTAATTGGATATCTTTGATGAAAGGATAATAATTACACGGTAATTTTTCACGGAAAGGTTAGGTCAAATTCCCTTGACTAATTCCGAATAATTGGGTAATCGCGATGTGTTGCTAGACACCGCTCGTGATTTATAATTATGGATTAATTATTTATTATAAGTTATGATAAAATAAAGTTGTTTATTTTATCTAATTATTAAACCATAATTATTACCAATGCATTCGGGACCTATTGGGTCACACGCAATAGAGATTTAATCCTGGATTGAAACTATGTAAATAATCGGGGTTTAATTTTAAAAGAAAATTAATCCCAGGCCTGTTTGAGCAGATAAGAGTAAATGGTTATCTCTTATCTATCAGATAATGATAGTCTGGTGTGATGAGAAGTCTTATTGTTTTGACTTTGAATCAAACAAGAAGACTCATCATTCTAGCTTATCAGATATCTCTCTCTTTCTCCAATGGTGTTTGGGGGTTAGCTGATATACAGATACAGAGTGTGAGCGTCACATACGAGAGAGAGAGAGAAAAAATATACGTTTGAAAAGAGTAAAAAGGCTAGCACCTTTTTCTCTTCAATACATAGTTCGTGAGACGATCCAGGGTTGCTCTAGCGTGGATATCAGTAGAGGCAGGACGATTGGACTGCTTAAGGGCTGACCATCCTCAAACAACGCTGCAGGGAGACGCCGCTTGGATTAAGGTAATCCTAAAACCCTACTTCTAGTACATCATACGTAAAATCTAGGGTGATTCCCAGGGCTTAGAACAAGTGAGAGTAGAGGCAGGAAAGGGGTGAGCTTATAGATGATCATCATCAAATTTGATATTTGAACGTTAAAACTTTGGTTTTGAAACATGTTTGGCGCATCATCAAATTTGGCGCACTTTCAGAAGCATGTTTTGAAAAGGATGTTGAATAATGTGCTAAATCAATTAGTTGGGAAGCTTGATTAATTACTTAGTAAATGAGATAATTGGAATGTTCACTGTGTATCTAGTTTCAATTGGACTTTATAAGCCCAGTTTGAGAGACACGAGTTAAACTCATTTCATGTAAAATAGTATTTAAATCTAACATCAACACAACTATTCTGACAAATATTTAGATCCATCCTCAACTCAATTAACCAAGTTTTGGGTCAGGTTTATATCCTCGCTTTTGCTTCTTAGATTCCTACTTAATCGTATGTAATGCATTCACTAACCATGCAAATTCTGATTAGCTGCGACTGTTTAGTGTCGTATATTGTATTTCACATCATTTTCTTTATCCCATCCTTTTACGATGTACATTATTCCCATTAAATAAATTATTGTTTTATTGCCAAAAAAATCAAAATTAGCCTACATAAGAGAGTAATAATAGGAAAGAATCTCGAATTTATATTCATAATTAACATCAGGTGTTCTTTAAATACTACCATCATACAGATATTAGGAGGTAGTAGAAACATGCACGTAGGTTACAGGCACAACATATTTCCGGCATTTTAGCATTGATTAAAGAATTGCCTTTGCCTCTTTTATATTCTGCACTATAGAATAATGTTTAAGTTTTTCTTGTACTTAATATTTAAGTCGATCCTAAATTTGGCTGCATTTACAATCAATTCAGCTTAGCTCACTTTAGAATCGGGCCTAAGTTTTAAGTTCAAACCAAGATCAACCCATTTTCTTTATTAGGTTCAATCAAAATGTTGACCTAATTTTTATTTTGTAATTTCTAAAATTACCAATTATACACTTTATAGTGGATTCATCAAGTCATAAAATAAGGAGAAACATCAATATTTGTTCCAAAATTTACACCAAAAAAGGGTACAAAATGCGATCAACTCAAAACCTTAAAAGAAAAATATCCAGAGTTAATGAAATATAAAAAAAAAAGGTTACCAGATATTGATAAAAATAAAGGACTCGTATATGTAGTATATGATGCTAAGTAAGCACATACGAAAACTAGATTAGGACATCAATGATTTAAATGCGGTGTTTATGCAAATCGGTAAATTAATTGTTCGAGGTACTTTAAAATGGACTAAAATAAATTAAACGACTTTACTTAGCTTTCAGTTGGAAACTAAATGAAAGTTTTGGTAGTATTGGAGATTTTCCGTAATTATTTTAAGAGTAACATAACACTTTTTTCTATGACTTTGAATTGTTAACAACTTTGTTTTTATTTTTCTTTTGTCAAAAGAAGACTACAATTAATTGCCGAGAATGCCTTTGTCAAATAGTTAAAATTGAGATAGACTCTAATCTTCCCTACTAAAAAAAAAAAAACTATGATTAACTACACAAGTCACTCAACCACTAGGGTTGGTCCAGTGGCCAACTTTCAAATTCAAGATTTGAATTTTGAGTCTGACAGTTAGGGATAGGAAGGATGTGGAAAAGGGTGAAAGGATGAGAAAAAAAAAACTACATAGGTCACTCAAATGTCAAAGTACCTAGTTTTGCATGTAAAAGGATGCCATAAATTGATATATTTGCATTTACTTCCTTGAATATCAAACACGAATTCCTTCCTTAAAATAATTTTTAAGAAAACTCTTCTCCCAAAATAAATCTCATAAAAAGCCCATTTAAACATTTGTATAGATTGGAAAGAGAAGGGGTGGGACTAATTTTGAAGCCACAATCTCAAATTAGGTTATAACTTTAAATGACTTTTGTCACACTTTTTAATTTGCAATAGATTTTTATCACACACACTTGAATAGTGCTGCCTCCCCTCCATCGTCCTTCAAAAAGTTTCTTCAAAATGTAACTTTACTACATAAAATCTCTATAAATTAATTACCTTTATCAAATGATACTTTTTTCAGTCTCAACTTGGGCTAACGAGCTAAATTAATACTAAGATAATAATGTTTTTTGAAAAACCTTATATAACCCTTTGATACCATTCATATCATAAATTAATAATTCACTAAAATGCATATTATATTTTTCATAAAATATGAGTCTATTATTGATTTATGAACACCTTTTGGATGGAAAGCCGTAGTTTAACAATGACATGTGTAAGAAAACTTGTTTATTATAAGAAAACTTCGTTGTCATTTTTATACATAATAAAGTTAATTTGATTCATTATATGCATTTAATAAAATGGAAGTAGAGTTTATAATTTAGTATTTCTAAATCTTTTTTACCTCTTGCTGATAGAAAAATGATATCAGTTATATACATATATTGAAGACATTAATAGAATTAAATTATACTTGCAAATCAAGTACATATGGATTGGTTTATACTTCTTAGACTTTTAGCCTTCTTTTATTAATAGAATAATTCATATTCTTATAAAAATGTATTCATATTCTTATAAATTAAAATAAAGCTTTAGTTGCTAAAATGAGTATATTTCTTGAAATGCAAGTATACTCAATAAATTAATAAATTATTAATTTACAAATTAATTAATACTTCTTTAAATTAATAAAATTTATATGATACCAAAACTATTAATTTATAGAGATTTTACTGTACTTTGGATCCGACCGCCCCAGTTGGTCCAATTTACATGTAAAAATTGAGTTTGAGAGGTCATGGAGACGGAGAAGGTCCAACCTAAACAAACCAATATCACTTTCTAAGCAAATTTCCCAATCAAGGGGTCTAAGAAAATGATTGCATCCAAGAATGCAATCTGAAAATTGGCAAGTTGTTTATTGTTGTTTAACTAATATATTCCCATCCTAGCTCCCACATATTATGCTGCATTATATTTTATGTTTGATGTTGGGGTTCTCAATCATTGTGGTCCCACCTCCCAGATCTGCCTTTGCCCATCATGCTCATCCATTTCATTTTAAGAGATCCTACAGAGATCGCCAGGACCACAATAGCCCATGAACAGGATCAAATTTGTATATGCTTTGAATTAAAATTTGTGCCTGCAGATATTTTAATTGCTTTCATGCATTTAATTTTTTTTATTTAAAATGTTTTATCTAAGCAGGCAAGTCTTAACTAATATTACTCTGTAAAGAAAATCTCAAAAATAATTGTTGGCAATTATTTTTTTTATTTGAAACTTGTGGTATACCGGATCCCCATATTGATAGGAGAAAAGATAATTATGTTTATATGGTAGATTATTTGGGATAATTTTTTGAAAAAATAGTGCAACACTTTTTTTTCATATGATGTATGTCAGATAAAAAAGATAAAAAAAGGTGGTTGAAAAATGTATTGATGTTATAAGTAAATAAAATTATACAAATAATTCACAATCCAAAAAAGATTAATATATAACTAGTTTGTTGGGAGTGGGATACAAATTGGAACATATATTACAGCAACCTAGGGGATTGTCGTACAATTTGCAGACCTGACTGACAAGAGGTTAGGATTTATTGAGTTGCCAAGGACACTCTAGTTGCAGGCCATAAGAGCCAAGTGCATCTCAATTGCAGACCTGACTGAAAACAAGACAAATTGGCTTGCAAAAAAAGAGGACAAATTGGCTTGCAAAAGGGAATCAGGCATAATCTTACATGGATTTGAATCTGATGGCGCATTTAATAAAACTGAAATTTGAAATTCAAATCCATTAAATTACCGAATTTTTAAGTGTTAAATCTGATATATTTGAACATACATCATATTAAGTGATAAGTGAATAATTTATCACATATTTTTTAAAACAAATTTTGCATGAAAATTCAGTGTCATTTAATTAATTAAAATGTTCTATTTTTTGTTGTCAAACGCATTTGAATATGTTAAAATCTAAACTCATTAAATTTAAGTGCTAAATTAAATTATTCAATATCGTCTTAGTGTTGCTGATAACATTGAATTTGTATAGAGTAACACAAACATCAACCAACTACAACCTGGTACTATGCACAGGCTAAGAACCAAGATAGCTAGAAAAGAATAATCTTAGAAGGAGAACATTGAATTTCCTCTAAATTAACAGAATAGGATATGGAATGCCAAAGATATTAGAATCTTATTAACCATTACTTCTTATCTATTCATAATCAATACGGATCTAACATTAATCCAACAAATAGAAAGAAAAAGGTTGCTAATCTTTCTACAGCCGTCGTGTATAATAATTGAGTAGACGAAAACAAACAACATGAATCTCTCCAAAGTATCCAATACTCGTAGTACATGAAATCACAAATAAAGAAACCAACAAAAAACAAAGCGATAAACTAAAGCAATCGCAAAAAATTCAAATACCAAGAACTGCATCACTAAGAAACAAAGAGACAGAAGATGTAAATTCCTTCAACGGAACAATGGCAGAAACCAACCAACCAACAAAGCAAAAATATTCACCTTGGCAAAGCAGAATTCTTTTGAAATTTACCACAGAAAAAAGCAATCTTTACAAATACCAAATGCTGCAAATTATATTAGACCTCATATATGTATTAATGTAGACGGAGTGTACCAATTGTAAAGTTAATAATACTTTTTGCCTCAATGTTGCTAATAGCTGAACAGGTAGCAAGATTAAAGGTTAGTCCAGTATATAAAATTGAACAACTGCCATAATCAATGGCAAGATTTGTAAAAACATTATTTGATTTGTTAAACCAACATGATTTAGGATACCAAAATGGTCCATAGCTGCATTCACATTCAGAGGCTGCTATTCCATTATTGGATGGCATACCTTAACTACCATTATAGCCCTAACCTCTGCAAATACAAAATTGTGGAATAGAGTCACAAATCAATCCTAGACATTGGCAGCATAATAATCATTTTGAAAGCCTAAATTTTATTGCATGTGGCCTTATTAAACAATATGAGCACTTGCACATAGAAGCGCAAAGAAATTGAAATCAGAAAAATATATAATTCCACAGATAAATTTTCTGGGATCAGAATAAGTCGTCTCTGCCAAATTTCTTACAAGTAGATGTAGAAGATGCAGTAGACAGAGAATTTCTGCACGGAGAAGCACTAGCATATTTTAATCTGATGCTAATAAATTTTCTACTCGGTCTTTAACGAGGTACTTGATTCAAGATAGAAGACTTACTTTCCTTAGTTTCTTACTGACTGCGTTGGTTAAGAAAGGAGCTGCAATACTTATTTCTTAATCTAATGCTAGTAAACAGATTTTCTACATTGACCAGGTAGGTTCCTCGTAGTCTTTATTGAGGCAACTCAAGTAAAGCTGGTTTTACGACCATTTAGGGAACTTAATAGGTAGAGCAGGAGGAGGGGGGGGGGAGGGGGAGGGGGGGGGGAGGAAATTAGGAAAGTCGAGGTTGTACGATTGCAGTCCAAATGAAATAAATTTACAGCCGATTTTGCTCAAAGTTTTTTCAAATGCATTGCGAGAACTATGAACGAGGCTAAACTTCAAGTGATCATGCACGGAATAGCCGGGGCATCCGATGATAAAAAAGCATCTTTAGCCGTCCATTCAAGATCTCAGAATATTGGCATTCAAGGAGAATGATTACTTTTTTATCCTGATTTAAAACAGGAATGACCAACCTAGATTCAAAAGCAGCGCCAATATGTATACGTTGGTTTTATGCATCCAAAAAAGGGTACGAGCTATAAGACAAACAACTCGACTTGTCTTAGAGAAATAAGTTTTACAAGAAAATATCCAACAAAAGATTGAACCATTAAAGCTCTTAGCGGAAAGTCATAAATTCTTCAGCGAGTCTCCTGCTCCCTGGAAGAAGCAATAAGATAGAGCGAAGTCAGCTATAAAAATACCAACAAGAGATATAACCACAGCAGAAGTTGTTGATTCTCCAACGCCTTTGGCACCCCCCAATGTTGTAACTCCCCAAGCGCAGCTAACTACGGATATAATCCCACCAAATACCTGAGACTTGATCATTGCACTGACTAAATCCCATGATTTAAGAGCTCTATGAGCAGAATCCAAGATTATGTTTATGCCAATCCCATAAACACTATCAGCCAAAAGGGCACTGGACGCCATCCCTACAGTGAAGCACATTAGAGTTAAAAATGGCAGAGCAATGCAGGAAGCGATAACCCTTGGTGTAACAAGATAATCAACAGGATCTGCACCAAGAACTCTCAACGTGTCAGTTTGCTCAGAAACTTGCATGGTGCCCAATTCTGCAGCAAATGCACTCCCAATACGTCCTGCAATTACAATTGATGTGACTACAGGACTCAGCTCCCTTGAAAAAGCTAGCGCTAAGACACCACCAACAGCTCTATTCAGCCCTAACCTAGTGAACTCTCTCACAAATTGTATGGTGAAGGCCATTCCAACAAAAGCTGAAGTTAAGAGACAGACACCTACAGATTTAGGTCCAACCCTCTCCAGTTGTTGCAGGGTGTTTCTCCAGTGGACTTTGCCCTTTATGGTCCTACTAATGACCTGCCCAGCCAAGATAAGAACAGATAATCCCCTCCACAAGTACCCTGGTGGTGACCATTTGCTCAGAAAAGTCTCCAGCTCATCATTCCAGGCTTGGTCTGTCCTCCTATCTTCTTCAGTCACAGATATACATGGGTGACCATCATTTGTGTTCGGAATCACAGATAGCCTGCACGGTCGGACTGCACAAGGAAACTTACAAGTCCAAGATCCTAGAGTTAGGTCGAGCTTTCTGGCAAGTTTACTTGAGCTGAGAGGTTTAATTTTTGTCCGAGCAAATATGTCACAGCTGCTTCCGCGACTAATACACATGCAGGTTAAAACGGATTTAAAAGATTAGATTAAATAGATGAACATCTGCACTAAGTAACAAAAGAATGGCAAAGGCGAGAGACCTGTTGGAGAAGTAAAATACAGAGTAAAATTGGGAAGCTGCTTGCATGTTAGGTCCAGAACTGCTACACAATTCTCCAAATCTGGCTCCTCTCTGTCCTTGAAGGGAAATATGCATCACCTTCAGCTTACCTACCTCAAAACATCTTTACAGTATGGGTAACAAGGAGAAATAAAGTAATAAATCATCATTGGGACATCTGACCACCAGAAAGCAAATATATAATACACAAACACTTTCCAACAAAAGTCACAATCTGGTGATGCGAAAAAGACATTAAAAACTTGGTACGGCAAGTAATGTGAGATGAAGAACTACGGGGAACTGAATCCTGATTAGTGGCATTCCCACGCAATAAAGAAAATTTAGATGGAAATAGCCAAATATTGAAAATTACATATTCACCAATTCATTGACCAACCTTCTATTACGTGGTATAACTTAGTCATAATTTGATTTCCTCATAATTCTACTAAGCCAGTTGTCACTTGCAACAACTCAACCACCCATTCAATTCCAAAATTCAATGTGGACAAGGTTTTGTGATATTCTTTTCCTAGAATATTGATGGGCTATTGCGATTAAGGTAAAAACATCATTCTGAGTAACAACAATGCTGCATAAACTTGCAAAATAGATATTCAAACTTACGTTCCAATCTATTAAAAATAGCATCTTTTGCATTCATCCTTTTAAAACACCAAGTGTTACAATCAGTATCCTCTCAAATATTGGGGCACAGAAAAGAAACAAGGAGTAAATTCTGGGATTAAAACTGGAAAAAAAAATTTAACAAAAAGAATTCATAATCACCAAGTAGTAGTAGCATAACTGACTGAAGCAATTTAACAAACACTTGTACTACAAGCATGTAAAAGACTAACCGCTTGACTAGTAAGTAACAAAGCATCAAACTCTCATAACTCTGGACCAAAGCTGCTAAAAGCTTGCAACATCCATCCATCTTTTATTAACATTCATTGAGGAAAATATCCATATAATCTGACGACGTAGTATAGGTGCCAGAGATAATGCATGATTGACTAGAATATGGCACTAGAATATAATCCTCATGAACAGGGAACCAAATAATTACTCAGAATCAACTCCTGATCAGTAGGAAAATATCACGCAGTTCAATGGATCAAAGAATGCTTTACAGTTGAAAGACTTCTGGAATAATTGCAGCCTTTTTTTATTTTAGGGTACTTTTGTCTCTTAAGTTCAGCAAAAGTAGCATAAAATCTTATGTTGTTTATCCATTGACCAAGAATTATCCATAAGCTGTTTGCTCTAAAAAGTACAAAAACTTCTAGCAACTTTGGCTGACTTTAAAACATCTTAGCATCGTGACTCCTACAGTCCTATTTACATTGTTTTCCATCATAAAGTGGGAAAGATAATCTCTCAGATGCCATCCCAAAGGATTTTTTTTAATACTAAAATAAACATTTTTATAGTCAGGATATCAATTTATTTATGTAACAACCTCCAAATAATACTAGCGACACACGTGTCTGTGTGAATTCTTGTGTTGGTACAAACATTTACATGAGAAATTTTGTAATTTCAGCAATCAGATAAAGTATCCTTATCCAAGTCTCCTCTATTAGACGATACATCAATTAGAAGTTGATTGTATTTTTTGGAGGTATAAGTAGCACAAATAGTTAAAGGAGGCAATTATTCTTCTATTCATCACAAATCGCTGGACTAGTAAGTACAAAGCACCAAACCCTCATAACTCTGGACCAAAGCTGCGAAAAGCTTGCATCATGCATCCATCTTTCATTAACATTCATTGAGGAAATATCCAAACATTCTTACAACCTTATATAGGTGCCACAGATAATGCATACTTGACTACAATATGGCACCAGAATGACAGGACTTGCTGTCTCCTACAATTCAAAAGCCAGTGAAGAAATGCGGATGGACCACCATGACATTGTATCAAAAGCCATATAATGCTCTCTTCCTATTGATTTGCTAACCATTTGCAATATCACCAAGAAAACGCAATAACATGCAGATAGAAAGAGTGGGATTGGATCCTTCACATGGGAACTCTCCATGTTTAAATCTAAATCAATTCAAACACTTCTCCAGTCATCTTCTCTTCTAATACTTACATATGAATCATCAATCACAGACCCTTACAATATGCTCTTGATTTCAGATGACAGATAGATATAAATTAGAAGAACTGTAGCTTTGGTCAACATAGCCTCATCGTTTGCATATGAAATTATGACCATGGCATAAATAAGATGGACCCTGTGGATGGGAGCTCATTCATCAAGATCTTTACAGATTGATTATGAAAACTAACTGAAAATGGCGCTCAAAGTTCATTCTCCACTGCTATTCTTGGTTTCAAAGGCCGCATGCAATAAATTCCATGCAATAAGTTATCACACTTCAAGTTCTGAAATGCGTATATTTATGGGACATTATAAAGCATATAACATCACCACGATTAACATAACAACATTGTTCCAATGCACTATGATCCTTCCAAGATAACAAACAATTATTTGCTCCTGAGTTTTTGTGGTTATCCAATTATCTGCGGCGATCATAGGAAAAATGATTCACGGTACACAGGCAAGAAGAGCTGATAGCAGCAGGTCAAGAACTGGACAAGATTTTGTGAGTCTTTATGGCACCCAAGATAGAAGTTCAGTAATTACCGTCAAAATCTCTATTGAAACAATCAATTACCTGCAAGTTTTTCATCTTAACTAATTCTAAGTTGACAACATCTCTCCATAGTGCCCCAGCATGTTAATATAAGTTGTAAAAGTTTTCTGAGTTGACCGGTCCAACAAGTTAGTTGCTCCTAATGGATCAGGAACAACTACTTGAAGCACTTTGTACCTGAGAAAAGAAAGATGCTGTAAATTATTATAATCCACTGGAGAACATGGAGAACAATAATCTCTGGTTAAGTTGAAGAGAGAAATTCCACAAAGAGAGCAGGAAAACAAATCATTTGGCTAAGGCCAAAAGCAACCCAAAAACACAAAAAGGAGAAGAATAAAATAGAAAGACACAGACAGGATAAAAGTCCAACTGAGATGCACTTTCATAATTAACTGGACTGAAGAACCATCAGAGGTCTTTAGCCAACCATACATAGATATTTTTTTCCTTAGCAAACTGAATAATCAGCATTCAGTATTACTTAGGCCTGTTGTTGTTTGGTGTGCCATTTTTAACCAGCAGGAAAATTTTGACTACCAGAAAATCTGTTCAAAACTTTGGGCTAACAACCATGATTGCAATGATAAAGTTTTAGCTGCCATTTTGTGAATGTTCAAAACAATATAACTGCTTTTGCTTTAATTGGCACTGCTTTAATGTAGCACAGCTCGCAGTCATGAGCTCAGAAAAGTGGCCAATCAAATGCATCATGGGTGGCTTCCAGCTCATAGTGTCAGACTAGAAATACTGAAGTACAATTTTAAGTGCCCAGCAACTAGTCAAGAAAACAATACCAGATCACTAATCAACATCTATGCATGAATACTCAACAAAAACATAATTGACACAGTCCAACTCCGTGAATCCCTCTTTTTACATCCCCTTAAATGTGATTGGTCAATAGGATTACATAAGATCAAGTCTAAAGCGTAATCCTTTGAGCATTATTTGCCAAAGCATTTATTTCTATTTAAGCCTCAACTAAGTGGAATATAATTTGATCTATGTCTTATCCATGGTTCATATCCATTATTTGAACACTTCCAGAAATCAAGTAATTCTGCTTCATAGAGATAACACATTTTAAACTTTCTCCATCTTACATTTTCACCATGTAAATCATATTCTTCATTTCCACTTTCTGTGAAAAGCTTCTTAAGGGTAGAGGCACAAAAATGTACCACATTACCCATCTCGCATTGAAAAGAAATCACATAATAAAGAATCTGTGACATCACAAAATCCGAAATCCCCCCACTTCCAGAAATTGTTTTCATTTTCAACTCAAACAAACTCCTATTTTCATCTAAACTTGCTGTTGAAATTAAAGAAAAAAAAGGAAAAGAACCTTAACACTCGTACAAAGGCAATTGGTTGAATCAAACCCAACACGACTACTGGCAGTAAGTATACAACAATCTAAATTCTTAGGTAACTACCACCTCCAAATTGGTTTAAAAAACTCAAGTTATACACTTGACAGTCATCAGGTGCCATGTGATCACCTTTTAGCTCAGTTAAACAATCAGACTAAAAGTCAAAAAATAATTTAGAAATAGAGAAAATTAGCAGAGGCAAAATCTAGCTAGAATTTTTACAGACAATAAAAAGTGGCACAAAAATTAGCAAATCCATGAAGTCAAAAAATAGTCTCCAAACCATTCAAAATTCATGTTTTAAAATTGAGTAGTCAAAATCATCATTCTAAAAACAAAATTAAGCTCCTAACAATCAGGTATACAGTTATTCTCCAACAACTTTCCAGATAACCACTTGTTTTCATTGCCAAATTTCTGACCTGTATACAGTTTCTATAATCTATATTTTTTTTTGGGGGGGGGGGGGGGGGGGGAAATCAATAGCTATTTAACCAAACAAACTGAAGAACAACATGAAACATGCGATTTCGAAAAAAAAAAAAAAAATCTTTCTCCATGTTTGTGCACATACACTTTCATCCTTTCTAATTTTTCCTTTCACTTTCAAGACTTTTAAACAGCCAGCAAAAAATTATAATACCACAGCCAACCCAACAAAAAGCTTAACAAGATTGCAGCTTTAAAGTCTTCATCCGAAAAAAATAACAAGTTCCAAAATTACAAAACTTTGACAAATCAAACAGCTAGTATGAGAGGGTCTTTAGCCTCTTCATTTGGGGGCCAAGAAAAAACAATTTTCTAGCACTAGGAATTAATGACAAAGACATTAAGAAGGTTCAGATGGGCAGATCTAATCAAACTCTCAAATGCACAAATAAAGCAGTAAACTTTCTGCAAGACTATAAAAGTCCAAAATTTTGCAGAACCCAATAAGAATACTCACCCAAAGAATTAATTTTGAGGCTCCGTCATTCAAGAAACTAAAAGGGTTCTTCCGACCCCTGCTGGCAGTAGAATTCTCAATTCAAACAAATTTAAATTTCAAAGAACAATCAAAAGAAAAAAAAAAAGAAAAAGGAATCTGAAAGGGTGAGGGCCTTAGAAAATGAAGAAGACGAAGAAGAGGGGTTTGGCCTGAAGAAGCAGAAGTGTGTTAGGGGAGGGGATAAGAAGAATCACAATAAGATAGATTTCTTTTCTCACTTGTGACAAATTAACTGAAAGATGAATTTCTATGTTACTTACAGGCTTTCGGCAACCGGAGTAAAAGGCCTTTGGAAAAGCTGCTCTACTTTGAATTTTTTTTTTTTTTTTTTTTTTTTTGTCGAAACGTTAGCTTTATAGAAATAACCGAAATATTACAGTATTTGGACAAAGGTCCAAGCAAGAGGACAAAGGTCCTACAAAAACATTGGTGCCTAACACCTAAGATTGGGATTCACCCATTCTTCATCTACAAAGATGTTTAGAGCATGCATGCTCAACTTGATACATCCCACAAACCCTGAACTAACAAAAGAGAAGGAACAATTTTGAAACAGATTACTTATGCACTGGATGTCTTCTATTAGAGTAGCCATCAGATGGTTGCTCTACTTTGAATTGAACCGTTTCTAAAATTACAGTTCAATATTTTTTAAGTTTAAAAGGAAATTTTTGAATCATGTGGTAATCTGCGATTTGTTGGGGCCTTTTTAGGTTCGTTTGATAAAACTGAATCTGAATTTTGAAGTTTGAATTCTGAATTCTGAATACTGAAACAATTAATTTGCTGAATTTTAAGTATTGAAAAGAAATATATGAATGTCTGAATTTTAATGTTAAACCTATTTATACTGTTTGATAAACATTTATAACTGAATGTTTAATAAGTTAAATTTGACAAATTTGCCCTTATATCTTTTCATCCAAAAAAGAAATAGAACCTATGATTTAATTAGTTAAAAATGTTAGGCATGAAAATGATAATATTTATTTTTAAATCAAATTAATATAAAAAATGAAATATATTATATGTGGAGTATGGAGAAGATGTGAAAATCATTCAAAAGGGAGAAAAAAGAAATAGAAAATCATTAGATAGAGAATATTAGATTGTTTAATTAGATAAGAATTTTGAACATAATTAACAAATAATGGTAGATTTGGTAGATAAGATAAGGTAATTGAAGTAATTCTATTGATTCCTATCAGAATTAAGCATTCAGTTAGGATTCTTATGCTGAAAAAAATACACACAAGTTCAGCACTACTTAACAAGTTCAGCAAATGAATTTTCATTTATCAAACACTCAAAACATCTGATTGTCTGAAAAAATTCAGATTCAGCACTTTTTTATGTTATCAAACAGACTCTTAGTCTGTTTCGGTGGAGCTAAAAACGGTGGAGTAAGCAAAAGTCAATTAACGGAAAATAAAGGACCTTTTGGTTGCAAGTTTGGTTAATTAAAAAAGGCAGGATAATACATGGAAAATTAGTGATAATTACTCTAAATATTAAAAAAATTCTTTCTTATGTCTAAATTGTTATTGTCTAATAAGCCATTTTTCTATAAAATTCTCACGACAAAGTGAAATAAAAAATTTGAAGTTTTCCTACTTACAAATCATTCGGAAAGATAAACATAATTAATTTTCTTTCATTTTGTCATACTTCCCCTTGTAACCTTACATTATTAGTTTTTAACTTTTTTTTGTGCAAAGCATAATTAGCCTATGAAATCGAACCAACAACCATGATGATAGTTTGATAGGTACTGCATACAAATTAGGTCGATTATTACTCTTGGTTTAGACATTGTTTGTGTTTATAATTTTGAGTCGTTATAAGATGATTATAAATTGACTGTATAAATACGGTAATTTAATTATTTAGAAAATAAAATGAATTCCAAATTTATTTGAATTTGTTCTATTCCACAAAAATATAAATTGCAAAGATATGGAAGCAAACAGAACAGTTTTGAAAATAGTTTTAAGATTATCGATAAAGTGATCTTGCTTATGCAAAATATCAAACACTAAATCTAAATCATATTGATTAGTGCTATGAGGTTGCAAAGTATACAAACATAGAAAAAGAGGGGCTAAATCCAGCCCTTAGTTTTTATACATTAAACCAAAACTTTTTGTAGCATTTAAGTTATCTCTCTCCATAATGAAAACAAGAACAATAATATCTTTTCCTAAGAAATATAAATTATATACCCTAGTTTTTATGTTAGTTCTACAGAGAAATTTCTTTCTATTTTATATCATTCTAATATTTATGTTTCTTTGAAGTTGCTTTAAAATATATAATTTTTCTACTTTCCTTTAATGAGCCTACTAACTTTATTTTGTTAAACCATTTTTTGTACTAATTTACACATAATCAAATGATAGACGATGTGAGGACCCGAAAAATTTCTTTATTTTATTTTATTTTATTTTATTTTTTCGAATACATTTTCGTTACTTTACCCTATTGCCTTCATTTTCTAGATATTTTTACAAGTGAGTCAAGTTTTTAAATCATTTTCCTTGTATAAATTAGTACATGTTAAATTCGTAATGTATTATGGAAGTGGAACCCACTAGTGAGGTATGTGCGATAAATTTTTGAAAAATATGAGGAGTTTTGTGCAAAGGGATATTATTTTATAAGTTGTTAAGAGATAATTAGAGGTTGGCTAGATATTTTAGTGATCGGAAAACAATAGGATGAGGATTAACCCTTAGAGGCCATTTGTCATTAAAGCATTGGACCATTGACTTTGACTAACACCTTTCTTAACCTTTTATTAACAAAAAATTGACCAAATATCCTATCATCTTCTCCCCTCTCTTGGCCTACTCCTTGGAGAGAAAAAAAGGAAGGAAAACTTCATCTTCAACCTCTAGTTCTTGCTTGAATCTTGAGTTTTCACCTTAATCTTGCAAATCACTCCATAAAAGTTGACACTTAGGGAGGATTAAGGGCTTTGGTGGAAAGATTTTGGAGAAAGAAGCACTTGGTTGCCATATCTTCATAGGGTTTCAAGGTAGGTATATCAAGATGCCCTCTTTTCTTTTAATACTTGCATAAGAGTGGATTTAGAGCTTGATTTTGGTAGTTTTCATAAGAAATTTCATGGTTTGAGTGGTGATTCAAAATTTTCAGTTTTGATGGTGAAATTTCAGCTTTTATATGATGCTTTGAGTTTGGCCATAATTTAGTAGCTTTGCCATGTGAATCTTCTAGCTTTCATAAGTTATTTTGGCTTGCTTATGGAAAATTTCAGCCTATAGTTGAAATTTTCAGCTTAGGATTTCAAATTTTAGCTTTGTTGTGGTTGATTTTGAGCTAGAAAATTTGATATTTTGAATGGTTTTGTGGCCTTAAACAAGAGTACTTTATAGCTTGTAACTTGTGGTTGTGATTGAGGTTGGATTGATATGAATATTGGTGTTGAGTTTGGATGGAAAAGTTAAGAAAATAAGAGGAAGTGTTGCTGAAAATTTTCCCACAGGAGACTCTAAGCAGTCTTGAAAAATCTGTTATATCTTGGTGTAGAAAAATCCAAATTGAGTTTCGCTTATTGCGTTTGAAACTAAATTTAGAGTACATTCTACCGTGAAAATTTCAGAATTTTTCTTAATTCCTATGAATATCTACACGATTTTCCAAAGTTGACTGAATTTTCACACCTGCTTTTTTTTTTCTACTTGATGAAACAGTAACTTGAAACTGGAATTCGACTGATTGATGGACAAAATTATACAAATATGTATTCTGGAAAATTGTAGTCCTTTGAATCTATTTTCCAATGGTATAAATTTTATAAATTTTGGACTTAAGAAACTTGTGATATGATTTTTCAAACAATGTCGTGCAAAACTGGAGAAAATTCTGTTTCCTAAACTTGTTCTTGCTTCCATTTCCAACTTTAAGTTGGAGTTGTTAAACCATTTTGAGCTTGGTTTTATGAGTGGAATTGAGGTTTAAATGAAAGGAAATAAGTTTCTTCAAATGATTTTAGGTCGGACAATTTTCAACTTTGTATTTTGAAAGTCTTGTTCTAATTTCTTCAAACGTTTGCTCTTGTACTCCAAATGACTTTTGCAACGTTGATTTAGTAAGCACATGAGGTTTCTTCCTCGATTTCAACAAGAAAATATTATATTTTGATAGGTTATACTGGCATAAAACTTGTAAATTGATGCATTTTCTAAATGAAGTTTTGAAACCTCAATTTCTTCATGTATTTTGGCTTTGTATTGCTAGTCTTTTAATATAGTATATGACCACAGGACTTGAGAGAATTCAAGAGGACGAACCAGGGTTAAAGTGAAGGGTTTCAATTGATTGGTGAGTGTTCCAATTCATGTTATTTGATTATGCATGACTTGAGAAAATGTTATTATTTGCTTAAGTGCTCTCCTTTGAATGACATGCTAATAAGTGAATGACTGTTGTGATTTTCTTATTTTGTTAATCTGCTATGAATGCATGTTCACATTGCATGAATGCGTGATAAATGTGCAAAAATGTAAGCTGATGTGTACTTTATCGCATCAGCTGAACTGAGCTTAACCCTATGCTGGCACCAGGGACGGAGCCAGAAATTTATTTTTGGGGGGGCTGAAGTGTATTAAAAATTTTTTTTTGTGACGAAATAAATATATTTAATAAGTAAAATTTAGAATCAATAATTATAAAAATAATAAAAACATATAATTATACATACCCAAAAATTTGTTATTGATTAACACTTGAAGTATTGGTAGTTGTTGCACTCGAATAACGAAGAGGAGGCAATTGCATTCTGCGAGTCTTCATCCGTTGAAAACGCTGCAATATTTGCTCATTTTCAATTGTTGCAAAAATATCCTTCTCGATGTATACAACCAGACAGTCATTCATCCACTCGTCTCCCATTTTGTTGCGCAAATCAGTCTTGACAATATTCATTGCAGAAAATACTCTTTCAACAGAAGCAGTCGCAACTGGTAGAACTAATGCCAACTGGATCAGACGATAAACCAATGGAAAAACTGTATTTTTACCAGTTTTAACCATTTGTTGAGCAAGACTTCCCAAATCTCCAACTTCTGAAAATTGAGGATCGCGTTGCACATTATAAATATAATTTCGAAGTTGAGACTCAAGATATAAATAATCGTTACTTGAGAAGTCTTCAGGATATAAATCAGCAAGACGGAGTAGTTTCTGCACATTGAATTGAGAGAAAGAACTTTTTGGATCAAGACATGCTATGCAACTAAGCAATTCCGTGCTAACTTCCGAGAAACGATTATTCATCTCTTGTATAATTAAATCAACAACCTGACATCACAACAATAATAAAATTAATAACTAAGAAAATCTGCTAACAAGTAACAAATGTAATGAAATAATAATTTCAAAAATAATACCTCACAAAAAATTTACACGCGATAATGATGAAAATTAGTGATGGTTTGACCTCTGCGACTGCGCCTGGCATTGCCACGGATTGCTATACTGTCTTCCATATCAATCACGGGAATCATATTCAACTCACAAAAATCGTTGACTTCATCTAAAATTATTTGTCATCCCTCTTCCCTAAAGTCTTGCAATTGAGATTTCATAGTATCAATCAAACTCATGGCTTGGACAATATTTTGATCCCTTTGTTGCAAAACAAGTGACAAGTCATTTGTGATTCCCAATAAATACTTCATCAGGTGCAATGCAAAAACAAACTCATAATCATTCATTCTATCAATCAAACCCCTGGCCATGCCTCTATTGTCAGAAGTGGTGGCATCATCTTGTATATTTCCCAATATTCCAATCACCGAAGCCCACATAGAGGATAGACGAAGTAATGTTAGATAGTGTGATCCCCAACGAGTATCCCCTGGTCTTGCTAAACTAGTTTCTTGATTTTTGCCTTTTCCACTAATAATATCTCCACTGTCTAAAAGTGTAACAATCTTATCATGTTCTATTTGTCTTAATTGATCTCTCCTTTTACATGATGCTCCAGTTAAATTGACAATCATAGAGACATAGACAAAGAATTCACTGACAATGATATTTTCCTTAGCAACAGCAACAATAACTAACTGGAGTTGGTGAGCAAAACAGTGAATATACATCGCATAGGGATTTTCTTGTAATATAAGGGCCTTCAAACCATTGAACTCACCTCGCATATTTGAAACTCCATCATATCCTTGACCTCTCAATTTGGATAATGATAATCCGTGTTGCGCGAATAAAGAATCAATTGCATCTTTCAAACAAAGAGATGTGGTGTCAGACACATGTACAATTGCAAGGAAACGTTCAATCACACGCCCTTCTTTGTTCACATATCTCAAAACAACTCCCATTTGCTCTTTTACTGAACTGTCTCGAGACTCATCAACTATTAGGGAAAAATAATTGTCTCCAATATCATTGATTATAACACTTGTGATCTCTGAGGCACAAGCATGTGCCAGATCTTTTTGAATCATTGGAGAAGTTAGTTGATTATTTGCAGGAGCATTTTGATTTACAACCTCAAAAATCTCAGTATTTCGCTGGCTATACCACTCAAACAATTCAAGAAAATTGCCTCTATTTGAAGAACTAGTTGACTCATCATTTCCACGAAAAGCCAATCCTTGCTTCAAAAGAAAGCGGGTCACATCCAGAGCAGCAGTTAAACGGGTGCGATATGCAATATCTATTTCGCGCCCACAAGATCGTAGCACATTTGACACACTATGCCTTTGATCTTGAAAACTTTCAAACTGTATTCTAGCATCATTATGGCAACTATTCACAGCTCCAATATGTTCATTAAATCTTTCCATTGCCTCTTTCCAATTATTGAATCCCGTGTTTGTAAAGGCATCCTTTGCATATCGACCTCCCTTATTTTGTGTTTTGAAAAGAAAGCACCAAAAGCAAAACGCCGCATCTTTCGATATGCTATACTCTAACCATACAAACTTTTGATACCAACTATCTTGGAAACTTCTATGTTGTTTACCAAATGATGTTTTTGGATACATATGGCCAATCGGTTGGCAAGGTCCCCTAGTCAAATACTCTCTTCGGACATGGTCTCGAAGAGAAATATCAAATTTCTCAACTGATTTTCGTAATCCCGGATCACTAACAATATCATTTAAATTCAATTCCACACAAGATTGATTTTGAACTGGTTCACTAATATTAGGCTCATTTGAAGATTCACCACTACGAACTCGTTTAGGTTTAAAGAATCTCTCCATTTTCTGTCACAATTAAATAATTGTGGTTAAATTCAATAAAATTATGCAATTCAATAATCAATTAATTTAAAATTCATATAAATAATTCTTTAATTTAATAATAAATTCATATTACTTATATTTCTCAATTTATAAAATTCATTATATAAAATTATCAAAAAGTTAAAATAAGGTACAACTAAATACCCATATAATCTCTAATTCAATCTCATAAAATTTTGAATTTATATTTACATTCAAAATTTCTAATTCACATAATTAATTCTTAAAATTTCAAATATAAAACTAACAAAATTTTAAAAACTAAATACAACCTAAAATCTATACAATTTCTAAACTAATTTCTAATTTAAATTTAATATCATTAAATTTTTTAATGTAATCTTTCAAATTCTTAAATTACATTAACATAAACTAAATAAAAATTAATCTTAATCAAATTAATATCAAGATACTCAAAATTCAAAAATAATTTAAACATATAATTAACAAAAATATAAAGATGAATATTGTAATTTAAACCAAAAAACTAACCTAAAAGATTTATGTGAATGGAATGGTGGAGAGTTGGAGTCTTGGAGCCTTGAATTGAAGGCTTGAAGCAAGATGGTAGAATCTCAACTGAAGCTTCTTGGAGTTCTTTGAGCCTGGCGTCTTCTTCTTGGAGTTTGAGTCTTGTTTGCCCTTTGGCACTGGCGGCGTGCTTTTGCATCAGATGAAGCCTTAGGGCTTCATCTGATGTATTTTTTTTTCCCCTCATTATACAAAATGACGTCGTTCCACTAAAAGTGAAACGACGTCGTTTTGTATTTAGAGGGCAAAAAAAAAAATTCAAAATGAAATGGGTCATCTTCTTCCTCAGCAGTCAGCACGGCAGCGGCTTTCCAGCTCTTCTTCACTTCCTCTGCAGCATTCATGGAGCCATGGAGGATGGTAGATCTGGATCACCGTGGGAGGGCTGGGCTGGGCTGGGCTGGCCGCCGGAATCCCCTATATATAGGGGGTTTTCGCGCTGCTTGGGGGGGGGGGGCTTAAGCCCCCACCAGCCCCCCCCTTAAATCCGTGGCTGGCTGGCACCCTATTCGAGACCTGCCATTTGCAAGGTCGGATGAGCTGGATAGCTTTGGGTTTATAACTTACCAATGTTAAGTGCAAAACTCAAAACTCTTTGCCGAAAGGTCTCGAGTACAATGTTTAATGTTTAATGTTAAATGAGGGGATTGTTGATTTTTCGGAGTGTAGACACCAAAATTTCATTTATTTTATTCAATTTTAGCTTTATTCTTGTTTTATTTTATTTTATTTTATTTTATTTTAATTGATAGTTAATGTTCATTTTTTTTATATAAATTAGGTTTATCATTTTCATTTTTAAGGTAATTTTGCATTAAATTTCTAAAAAAGGAAAAATTCTCACAAAAATTCAAAATTTGTCTTTATACCTTTTAGATTCATTTTTTTTAAGATAAATAAAATTGTGCAATGCAGTTACAATTAGGAGTTAACATTTTTTTGTTGTTTATCTAAATTGATTTTGGAAAAAATATATAATAAATAAATAAAAATAAGAAGATAAGTGTATTAGGGAATTATTAAACAAGTGTTTTAGGGGATCATTAGACAAGTGTATTAGGGGAATATTAGACAAGTGGAGTACATGCAAATAGGACAAATGTCCTCATTCTTGGTTGACAACACATGCAAGGGGTGGTTAAGTGGCTAGACACTTGGAAGTCTAAGATAATCTAGAAAATTTGGGAAACAAAAAAAAAAAAAAAAAAAAAAAAGAGGGCCGGCTAGAAGGGAAACTAAGGAAGAGAACGGGAAAGAAACAAGCGAGAGAGTCTTGGCTGAGGGAGGAAAAGAAAGCTAAGGTAAGAAACAAAGAAAATGGCAGCGAGAGGAAGAGCAAGATTGAACAAAGGAGGGGCTACGGGCTGGAGGAGAAAAACTGGGAAAAAAGAAAGGGGGGAACCAAGAAAAAAAGCTACGGGCTTGAGGAGAGAAAAACTGGAAAAGAGATTGGGAGAGGGTTGTGAGGAGCTTTGGGAAGACAGGAAAAAGAGAATGGCGGCTGGGGGTTGGAGGAAAAAAGCTACGAGAGCTGGCGGTGAAGCTTTGGGAAGAAGAAGGAAACTGAAAACAAAAAAAACAAGGGAAGCTACGGGCTGAGGAACCAATAGAGGGAGAGGAAACCAAAGAGAGCAAGGAAAAATCTGGAACTAAGCAAGGAAAATCTGGGAAAAGTTTACGGGCAAGAAACCAGAGGAAGAAAGGCAAGAGAGAGGGAAGAGTTTCGAGGGAGAAAGGAGAAAAAGCTTGGGGGAAATCTGGAAAAAGGAGGAAAACCAGAGGGAAAAGCTACGGGTAACAAGAGAGGGAGGAGATTGAGAGAAGGTGGAGGCTGCCAAGAAAAAAAGAAAGGGAGAGGGGCTGTGGAAGGAAGAAACCGAGAGAGCAAGAGAGATTGCTGAGGAAAAACCAAGGAAAAGAAAAGGAAGAAGGTGGCGGATGAGTAGGGAAAAGCAAGGAAAAGAAAGAAAAGAGAGGAGAAAAGAGGCGGAGCAAGAAAGACACAGAGAGAGAAGAGGGAAAAATAGAGGAAAAAGGAGATCAAAAGAAAATTTTTGCTGGAAGAAACCCTGGGCTCAGGCTGATTCATCAGCCTGATTCGTCTCCAATTTCTGATCATATTTCAGATTTTCAGGGAGGTTTCTTCGTTTCTGAAATATCCTGGACTGCAATGGAGAAGTTTTTGTTCAGAAATAATTCGGGAAAAACAACTCCAGACCTGTTGAATTGAAGCTTCAAGTCGCGGCACCGTCAGTCCCGGGAGAAAATTTTGCAGCTTCCCACCAGTAGCTTTTTCGCACTTGAATCTGCTTATCTTACCGTGTCACGTGTTGTTCCATCGTTCAAAACATCAGAGGTAATCTTTAAACTCTCTTCCGTCATACAAGTTCGGATTTATGACAGATTTCTTCCTTTTTGCTCTCTGCATTTTGTGTTCTTCCTTTGCTGTTTTTTCTCCATTTTTCTGTTATAATCTTGCGATAAAGTGTAGCATTTGATCTGTTTGACGTTGGGAGTTGCATATTTAGGTTGTTTTGGTTCAAAGTTGATGTTTGGTTGGATGTTTTGTTTGATGAAATTGCGGTGGGCATGAAACCCAGAAACGTTGCAGAGAAAGCTAATAAAGAAGAAAGCTTGCCTCGATGCTTTGCATGAAAAATTCCAGAAATTGCACTTTAGCCCCTACTTTTTTAACTAATGCCACTATAGCCCAGAAAATTGGAAAATTAATCATTTTTGTCCTTTATCATGTTATTTTTCTTTGATATGATTTAATGTGATTTTTGGATAGATTTTTAGTGAATTTTAGGATAAAATTTGAGGTTTAATAGTTTTGAGAGATTTATGATTATGATTTGGATTTTTAGTGAAATTTTGGGTATTTTTGTTGTTTAATTGTAACAAATGGTTTTTCATTTATTTTTTGTGAATTTTAGTTTTCTTTTGGTAGGTTTCATTCTTAAGCCATTAATTTTAATTTATTTTAATTTAGACCCCTAATATTTGTAATAATAATAATTTGACCCCTCAAACTTCTTTAATTATTTCAATTGGGTCCTTGTTGGTTTTAATTTATTGAATATGGGTTGTTTATTTTTATTTGAATGATTTGATTGATTCAATTTCGTGTTTATTTCCATTTCATGTGATTATTTGTTAATTAAAGCGATGTCTTGACCCTTTTTCTTTATTTTGGAGGGTAAATAAGGAAAACTTCACTTCATTAGGTCACCAATTTAAGGGAGGTATACTCTACTCTTTATTTTGATTTTACTTGATCCTATGTGCTCCTATGTGACTTTATGTGCGTAATTGCATTCTTTTTGAATGTTTTTATTTCATTTATTTATTTAGTCACTTTAATTGTTTTGATTTTGTATATTTATTTAATTTTTATTTGGAAGGCAATTAAATGCCAAAATTGTAATAGTTAGGTTATTATTTCATTTCATTTCATTCTTTTCCTTTTTAAATTGTTGTTAGGGCCCCCAAATGTAATAGTTAGGGCTTTATTTGCTTTGTGTGTTTTGCATGCTTATGTGTTTACTTGTTACTCGCTTTCTTAGAACCTTGCATCTAGATATCATGCCTATGTGCTATATGCTATATGTGATTTATGTGTTTATTTGTTTTATTATATTTTACATGATTTATTTGATTGTAATAAATGCATGTCATTACCACACTAGTCCAACGCTAGTTGTAGCCCCCTTTTCTTCCAATTTCACACTAGTCCAACGCTAGTTGTGGCCCTCCTCTCCGATTTCTCACTAGTCCAACGCTAGTGAGAGTTTATAGACATAGGCTAGTCCAACGCTAGACCCTTAGGAACCATCCACGCGTTAGATTATGTTTGTGTGACAAAGCACTACATTTCATGCATAGTTTCTACTTTTGTAGGGTTTTTTTATTTTACATGACATTCCCCTTATATGTATATCCCTTATCCCATATTTTCCTTATATGTATATTCCTTACCCCCTATGTATGAATCATGACATTAGACTTGCATTTCATTTAAGGAAAGTTAGAACTAGGTTAGATCATTTTGCTTGATTAGATAGGAGAAATACCCCTCGAATATGGGATATGGATGAATATGGTTTTCTAACCTTAGCACGCTCGTATTCCCTCTATTAAAGGGAAAATTAAAGTCATGAATTTTAGCCCCCGCACCCGTTATGATGCATTCCTTTAGATCATGTATATTTGTATAATTATTATTTTCTTTTATTTTCTTCGGGTCTCATATTTTTGCATATTTGTGACCTCTTCAAAGAGTCACTCTTGGGCATCACAATTAATGTGATTTGCACCAATCAAGCTTTTGAAGAGATATTCCGACCCCCGACATCCTCCTAGACTTAGGTTTTTGCATCCATATAGTGACATCCAAATGTGATAAATTCCTAAGTTAAAATAAGAAAATTTTTTGACTAAACCACGCAACTAGCCTTGGTTAGGTTGAAAGAGTGCCTTGGATTTTATCCTTGCCTTCCCTTTCTTCAAATGTGACTCCTGGCCTCTTTTCTCTTGATTTTCGCAGACTTGGAGTCGTTTAAAAAGGGTTTTCTCTATTTTTTCTTTAAAAATTCATTTTATGTGACTTGGTACACCTTAACTCAATACCAAGTGACGACTCCTATTTTTTTCTTAAAAACCCTTTTTAAACTATTATTTTTGGATCAAAATCGTCGCACTTTAAGTCCCATTTAGGCTCATTTTCTTTATTTATTTTCTAAAGATCAAAAGCTCCTTTTTACTCAAAATAAATCAAAAACCCATTTTTCAATCAAAAATCAATCAAAAATTCATTTTTCTAAACACATTACATTTTCATTTAAAAATGGGGCGCGACACGGAGGGCATAAGGTGAATGTTAAATGAGGGGATCGTTGATCTTTTGGAGGACATAAGGTGGGAGTTCGGAGGTTATAAGGTGGTAAAATGTAGAAGATTGTTTATTGGTAGTTATAAGGTGAATGTTGCTCTTTGTGAGCCCCGTATCCTTTTAATGTTTAAATTATTGTTCATTCTTGTATTTACTTGAACGAATGATTGAATGCACGCATGAATGTTATTGTTTATCAAGTATTTTACGTTGAAAGATTCCTATTACAATTAATTGCTCTACTACTAGTTTCTAAAGTTGAGTATCGATTTACTTGAACCTATATTAGTTGGGAAATCGTGCTTACATGTTAAATTGTGTTATTCTCTTATTTTGCTTGTTTACCTGGAATGCTCACTGGACGTAAGCTCATCCCACGTTTTGTTTTCCTTAACAGGATTCGGATCCGAGAGTGCTCAAGAATACTGTTGGAATGTGTTGAGAGACTTTAAGTTTTTATTTTAGTAGAAATGACTGTAGTGTATATATTTTTGGGTTGTAATTAAGATAGGCGCCGAATGATGAATCTTTTGTACATGAACCTATGTATTAGCTTTTGGATGTATGTAAGTGTTATTTTGGGGTGTAATGAATATTATTTTGGTTAGTTTAGAAATTTCAAGTAATTCTTGCTATGGATCGTAGTGAGTCCTGGCGAAAGTTGGGCAGGCGGTCTGCTGACCCCTCTGGTTTGCCTTTGGGGAAAATAGGGCTATCACAGATGATCACATGAAAAAGGTTAGGGATAATTTCAAAAACCTTCCTTGAGTCTTCTGACAATTTCACTTATACGAACCCTGCCAACTCTATGACAATACCTGTAAGAGACAAGTTCAAAAATTTAGAATATGGTATCATAGTTTGATGAACTCCAATGGATGAGTTGATGATGATATGATGAACTCCAATGGATCAACCATTTTATGACTTGAACATGAACCATCGGGACCTAGTTTAGAGTACCGGATTATAAATGATCAAGGACAGTTAGAAGAGTAGGAGAATACCACAATCTAGTGCATTTCTAAATTGATAAATCAATTGAAACTGAAGAATCTTCTTAAGTATTCAAGTTTGGAACTCTTGAACAAGAGACTCGCGAAACACAAAGTATTTGCTGAAATTTTCTTAATTCATCATTCACTATGAAAAACATTGACACTTAAGGCTTTATATAGCTTTTACAAAACTCAAAACCTAACTCAACTATAACTAAGACTTAACCTAAGTTCGGCTAAGAATAACAACCCTAACTTGACTCAACTAACCTAACACTAATTCGACTCCAACATTGGTCTGCATAACCTTTAGCCGTTTATTCAACCAAACTAACAACTTAAATTAATTCCAAACTAACCCTAGTTATGCAACCAAAATTGTTGGAATTAATTTAGAGAATGACAACATAAATCCTAATAACAATTATAACCAATAAACGAACTAAAACATTGGAAAGGATCCGGATGTGATGAACTCCAATGGATGATTTGATGATGATGTGATGAACTCCAATAGATCAACCATTGATACGACTTGAACATGAACCATCAGGGCCTATGTTCACATCATTCACTTAGCTCCCCTCAAATTTGAAAACTTAGTAAAATATCTATAATGCCCTCTACTTTGTAGGCAATTTTAAATTTAAGGCAATAAATTTACAAAACCCAAAAAAATCTATTTTCTATCTCTTATTTATTTTGGCTTCTCTATTTTCTAGTTAACATAACCTCTTTTTATTATCTTCACTTTTGTGGATATTAGCAAATAGAGATTACAAAATCAATAGAGGGAGTAGATTATATGTCAAACTAGAAGGAAATGAAGAGACTTGCAGTGATAGAGAAATATATAATGAAATTGATGGTTGAAATAGAAAAAAAATAAAGATGTGGAATTTGTCATATTTTGTTTGTTTTCAAGAAAAAATTTTATAAAATGTCCATAATTACATAAGAATTTCTTTTAGTAGATTAGAAATTTTTAATTATGATATTATTGTGGAGGTAGAATTTATTATTTACTTCAGAAATATTAATATTTTTAAGGACATAGAAAGGTTGTAATAGTGGTTCTAGATCAGATTAACTTGTATTTAAAAAGTATTTGAGCATTGATATTTAATTTGGAAGATAAAATTGGTTGTCAATGGGGTTTTTGTGTGTGTATTTTTTTTTTGTTTTTCACGTGGTAAGTATTGATACTATATATACAATTTGGGATCGACGGTTACTTAATTTTAGAACTTATGCTTGGATTGTTATTAGAGATTAGACTTGCTGATTTGTGCAACGTGTGGAAGAAAATGATTGAGTGTAATATATTTTTCTTTCTTAGTTTTGTACAAAAGGGAAATTTAGGATTTTTGTGAGAAAATTTATCTTGTTGGACCTACAAGGTTACTAAATAATAAAAGTAAGGGAGGTATATGTAATTTTTAAAACTTGAGGGGAGTTCTATGTAATTGTTAAAAACCTTATAAGAGGTTTGTGAGATTTTAATTGATTGTTCCATCTTGAAAACTATAGAGATTTTTGTGACGCCCCCACTTCTCCCTAAGGCGAACCAAAGGGTATCCGCAGGACGCCTGCCCAGCTCTTACCAAGACTCACTACAATCCATAATTCAAAAGTTCGGAATGTTTCAAATAACTTCAATACATAATTAAAGTATTCCAAAATATCTCACACTTACAATTAGTTAGCTTTCAAACTTAAATACAATCCAACGGAATATGTACTATAGGCATCAGCTATAATACAACTTAAAGTCTTTAAAAGAAAACAATCAAATACTATTCACGAGCATTCTTGGTCTCGAACCCTGTTAAGGAAAACAAAAATGTGGAATGAGCTACACAACCCAGTGAGGTTCTAAGACACTCTAGCAGTTCTAATAAATCAAACAAGTTAGGCATGATACATATATGGTTCACGATTGCACATTGACACATTAACATGAGACAGTTATCATGTTACGAGTAATTTGAGCATATCACAGGCATGGCTCATGGGTTGCACATTGGCACATTAGTATGAAACAGTTATCATTATGCAAAATAAACACACATTGAAGGATACGGTGTTCCAATAGAACCATTTCGGTCAACTGCACCTTATAACTTCAGAATCCCTTGGTTTGTCTGGCCATCACCTTATCCCTCCAGTGGTAGTACTCGAGTATACCGAAACGGTGTCCCAGGGTTCCAACCTACCCGACCGAGCCCAGTCCTGGCTCGAGTAGGTCAGTAACCAAGGGCAGGGCCCAATTCAGCTTAGAGCTTACAACATGCACAAGTAACCAAGTAAAACGGTAAATGGTAATAGTTCTCGGTTAACGGTAAAAATCTGTCATTTTAGTAGGTCGAGTGAGATAAAGTACACACTCGCCTTAAAATGGTGGACAATTTCATATGAGCAATTATAAGTAACATTTAACACGTAAACACGTAAGCAATATGCGGTAATTTCATATGGACATGTAATTTACGGTAATCAAGTAAACAGGCAATCAAGTAGTCAGGTAATCAAGTAAGCAGGTAAGCACGTAGGTAGGTAATCAAGTAGGTTGGTAAATGGTAAGTAATTACGGTTAACGATTAACGGTAAGTAATTACGGTTAATTGGCAAATATTTGCCATTTTAATAGGCCGCCATTGGCCATTTCCCACTTTTACCACTTAAGAGTCGAGGAGATTCACTCCACCCGACTTATGTAGTCATAGCATAATTAATCATTTAAACACTTCACGTAAATATGCAATTCAAGTATTTCATGTCGAGTAATTCAAGTATACCTTACTTAAATATGCATGAGTGTGGTAAATACTTAACATGTAGCACTTAACACTTAATGATCATGGAATAAGCATGTCATAGACTTATTCAAATTACGTACTCCTATATGGAACACTCACCTAGTCAAAACAAGTGAGTAAGTGCTCAAACAAGTGTTTAGGCGTCCGCTCCGAGTTCCTCTTGAAGGTCCCCTTGAGTGCCTGAGGAAACAATAATCAACTTCACTCACAATCATGCATTTACCAAGAAGGGATGTACACTCATCTAGACTAAATCAAAGTCCTAAAAGAGAGTTTCAATTCCCTTAACTTGAGGTTCATGAGTGAAGTTTTAAAGTTCAAACAGAGAGACTAGTATTTCCATGAAATCGAGTTCAAAACGTTCAGTCGATATCGAGAAAAGAAGTCAAGTTTCCAAAATTTCATTTTCTAAGAAATTGACAAATTTCAGCTTTGTGTGTCAAACTTAGAAAAATCATATCTTGCACTCCGTAGGTCCAAAATTGGAAAAATTAGTATCGTTGGAAACTACTTCCAAAGTAGTAAAAGTTCCAAGAAGACATTTTTCCATGATTCCAAATGGAAGACATTCAAAATTCGGCTCAAAGTTGCTGTTTTGAGTCATTAAGATAGTTTTGGGGTTGGTTTTTGGCCAACTTTAAAAATCTGGAAAAATTCACAGAATGTGAACTAGCCTCTGAAATTTGGAATTCAATTAGATTTACAATCAAAGTTTAAAACACAAGAAACAGAACTAAAATCGGAGTTTTGAGCGTCAAGATATAGCAGCTCAAAGTTGGTTAAAAATGAAGACTGTTGGCCAATTTTCTAGATTTGGGGCATTATTTGGTCATTGAGTTGGCATTGAAAATACACCAAATTTGGTACACTAAATCTTCCATATGTGAAATATATCTTTACCAAATGTCACGCAAAAATTCACGTGAAAAGGCAGTTAACAAAACTACTGAAGTTTGTGAAATTTTCAAAGCAATTCTGCTCTCTTTCCTTTTAAAAGTTTTGTCTCACACAAATCAACCTTAATTAACTCAAATGTTGAAACCAATGTTCCATAAACATCCAATGAGAAATTTAGAGGCATTTGACATCAAAGTTTTTGAAACAAAACATCCCAAACAAGTTGGACCATTCGGCCGAGAGAAAGGAAGAGTTTTCCAGATTTGAATAGCAAACTTGGCACATTATTTGTATATCGAAATGGTCTTTGATGGACACCAAAATTGGTACAATTCTACTTCCATATGAGGACTACTCCTCTATCAAATTTCACTTTAAAATTCACACGGGAAGGTAGTTTACTAAACTACCAAAGTTCAAGAAAATCTCAAGACCAATCTGTCTTTTGCTTTCTTCTTCTCTTTCAAACATTTTGCTCAATGAAAACGATTCAAATCTGGTTCACTTATAAAACAAAGGTCTAGGAAACATCCAAGATACATTTTGTAGGTGATGAACACTAAGAATTTCGAAACAACAAGTCCCAGTCAAGATTTAGACATTTACTAGCCAAAAGAGGGTTTCAAATCATTGAGTCAGTTTCGGATTTCGGCCACAACTCACTCAATTCAACTTGGAATTGAGCGTGGTTAGTGGCGTTGAAAACTAGATTCATAAAGATACAATTTCTTAGAAGAAATCATTTTCAAAATCTGTCCACAGCTAGCTCATATTTGAGCATCAATTTGCTTCTCAAAATAGAGCTCCCAATGTAGAAGCGAAACAGGACAGTCATGTTCAAACGATTGGTATGGACTACTCAGGTGGAATCAAAATGTTCATTTTATACCGTTGGAAAGCTGGGAATGTCTAGTTTCCAGTGCCACAAACGTACTCAATTTTGACGTCGGAGCAAAAAGTTATAGCCAAAACAAAAACACTGCTAGAGCAGTTACGGGAAAATTTTCAGTTTTTGCTGACTTCCGAAAACACATCATTTGGCCAACCAAATCATGAAATTTTTTGATGAAACTTTCTACACCACCCACACAACATGTATACATTATAAACAAGTCAATAGAACCACAAAATTTTGCTCTAAGGGTCACGGACATTCACAGGGGCAGAAACGGAAAGTTTTCCATCTTCACTCCCTTTGAGCTTTCATCCATAATATCACTCATTTCTACTAATTTAAGCACTAAACCAACATTAATAACATCAAAACACCACAAATCAGTCCATCAAGCCATAGTGGGAGTTCATAGAGCCCACACAACAACTTTCCAATATCAATAAAGCTACCCGCAAGAAGATATGAACTTATAAGTGCTATATTACTTCCATAAATCAAGATTTGAAGGTTTGATCATCACTTACTTTGCTAGATGTTTCAAGGCAGAATTTTTTGTCCTCCTTAGCCCAAGAAAAGCCGTGGAAAGCAAGCTCTTTTGTAACTTAAGATGATCACCAAGTGCTTAGCAAAGTGTGGTTGAAGTTTGAGGTGATTTGGTGAAGGATTGAAGCAAGATTTGATGAAGAAAAATGAAGAACTTTAGTTGTTCTTCAAGCTTAGGATGGCCAGCTGTCTTGGAGCAAAAGAAAGAGAGAGTGTGCTGCAAATAAAGCTTCCAAGAGAAGCTAAAATGTGTGGCTCTAAATTGGTTCAAAAGTCAAGTCTCTCTCCCATGCGTACGCGTGCGTTTCGTGCTCGATTCCTCTCGAGTTTATTTCACTTGTGCACTAAACCTTTAATGCACTTTCATTCATATTATTATTATTCACTCTTAATAGTCCCAAAATAAAGGTCTTAAGCCCCTCCATTAATTGCGCGCGTAAAAACGCGTACTTCCGATTTGTGCGCGATAAAGTGAAATTTCTAAGAATGTCTTATAACGATAGTATAACTAACTAATACTTGAGTACTTAAACATAAAAAAATACCTATTTTAAGACTAATGTATAAGTCTTCAATTTCCAAGCTCATTGCACCCTCGAATCGATTATTACCTCCAAACGCGCATTCACTATTCTCACTAAACGAGCTTTCAAAAATTAAATTTTGTAACAAGTCATTTTAAAGATACATGTAAGCCATAATTTCATGTATTTGGGTCTAAAAAGGTTGGAATAAAATATTCGGAGAAAACGGGTGCGTAAATAATTAATTAAGCCAGTAAACTAAAATAAAAATAAGAAAAATTCGGGTCCTCACAATTTTACTTTTAGAAACTTGAAATGCATAGACACTGCTATTTACATGCTTATTTGTAATTGAAAAACTTCTATTGCTAAATTAATCTGTAAATTAAAAAATTAATATTCTTAAGCACTTGTAAATTGTTTAAAATATTCTCTTCTAAATGGAGATATTTTTCTCCATTTTTTTTTACTTTGTCAACGTACATTACTTAGGGGGAGGGATCGATTGAGTTGATTTCGAAGGGAAAAGAAAGTGTAAGTGAGAGGTCCCACGTTCGAACTCTCCCACACACACTAAAGGGGAGGGAAAAAATATATGTTATTTAGAACTATAAGAAGAATCAAATAAACTTAATAAACAAGGGCATTGTTGTCCAATGGGCATACGGGGTGTTGATTTAGTCCCTCCCAGATAGAAATTGTTGAAGTTGACCAAAACAACAAGAACTAGAAAACAAAGGCAACCAAACATTGACTAGAACAATATAATTCTTTTTTCAAAAAGAAATTTAAAAAAAAAAAGAAACTAAAATTTATATAGAAGTGTAAGAATAGACATGTCAATTGGACCTTATAAGCCAAATTTGAGAGACACGAGTTCAACTCATTTCATGTAAAACAGTATTTAAATCTAACCTCAACACAACTATTCTGACAAATATTTAGATCCATCCTCAACTCAATTAACTAAGTTTTGGGTCAAGTTTATATCCTCACTTTTGCTTCTTAGATTCCTACTTCATCGTATGTAACACATTCACTAACCATGCAAATTCTGGTTAGTTGCGACCGTTTAGTGTAGTATATTGTATTTCACATGATTTTCTTTATCCCATCCTTTTACAATGTACATTATTCCCATTAAATAAATTATTGTTTTATTATAAAAAAATCAAAATTAGCCTACATAAGAGAGTAATAATAGGAAAGAATCTGGAATTTATATTCATAATTAACATCAGGTGTTCTTTAAATACTACCATCATACAGATATTAGGGGGTAGTAGAAAATTGAAACCTTAAAATGATTTGCTTATTCACTTAGGTTTTGTCAGTGTAAAAACTACTACCATGTCTATTACAAAAGACAAAACTAGTTGACAAATGGCAATGGTTAATAATTTCACATAAGCATTAATGACATACAACAAATTAAGAATCAGTGACGAAGAAGTTAGCCGTTGATAATAAAACAGAGTCACCTTTCTATATAAATGAAATTAGAGTTCTTTTCACTTTCACATTCAGAGTTCGAAATCCTAGATTGATAATTTAGGAATGGAAAGCGTACGGAAAAAGGGAGGAAGGATTTAGGAAAAAAAAATTAGATAGTAGAGGTTCACCAACGTGCATTATAGGGGCGTATGTATATAAATGAGATTGGACAAATGAAACTCGTTAAAGTGAAAATAAGTGATTGTAATTTACATTTGCGTGGCCTCTCTATGTAAATGGGATTGGACGGTTCGACAACTAAAGTGCAATAAAATGACCCGTCTTAAAAAATGAGATTGGAGAGTAAAGACCCACAAAAGCAAGCTACCGGTTGATAAGAAACAGAGTCGCCTTTTCACATGAATGAGATTGGACGATCGGGACTCACTAAAGAGCATAAAAGTAGCCCGTTTATACAAATGAGATTGGACAATTGAGACCTACTAAAGTGAAAATAAATGATTATATGTAATTTGAATTAGCATGGCCCCTCTATGAAAATATCCTGGATCGGAGTTATATTTGTAAGTGGAGCCTAATAGGATAATTGTTCTTGGGTCTATACATTACATGCGGCCGAATCCTTGGCGTTTTAACCTTGATCCAATAGGAGAATACCTTTTGGGTCAAACAAATGCCCTACACTCCCACTAGGGCTGCAAACGAATTAAATCGACTCGCGAAGTCAAACATCGAGATCGAGCTGATCAAGTCGAACTCAAACTCGAACTCAAATGTAAAATTACACACGTATATATATTCTTAATATTTTATTATTTTATTCATTTTTAAAAAATAAAATAATTATTTTTTATATTTTTTAAGCTCGAGCTTGACCTTAACATTTTGAACTCGTCAAACTCAAGCTCGAGTTCGAATTTTATAAAATTATGTTGAGACTCGACTCGATTAGACCGATACTCGATTCGACTCGGTTCGTTTGCATCCTTACCCCCAAGCCTAAACTTTTCAGGATTGAGAGTAGAATGATTGAAATAAATGTAGCAAGAACTAGAGTTGGTACTGAAAAGAAAACCCGAAGTCAAGTAGGTGCCAAAATCTAACAAGAGGACAGGGGCTCATAAGTTACTAGAACTCAAAACATAATGGAGGAGAGGTAGGAACAATTGCAGGAGATAACAATTGCTCATAGGTAGCAACCGTTTCAGAAGATTGATGGTCAAGATTTGATCAAAAAATAATGTAAGGTTTAGATTACATCTTGTATATTGTTTTACATCGTTTTTCATATCATGTGTGAGATTCACAAAATTTTATTCTATAATTACACGTTGTTGAAAGTGAATTATATTATGTACACACAAAATTATATTTTGTGCATTTTACACAAAATCGATCCGAACGATTTTTCTGATGATTGTTTGGACCCAGTGTCCAAACATAATTGACAAATACTGTGAACTTAAGATAATTGAGAGAAAAAGTTTTTTCCAACTCTCAAAAAATGAAGTTTATTTTCCAAATGAGGCTGCTTGCATTTCAAAAATGCAACTTTTGGAAAGTACGCATTTTATGAATGCGACTTTTGAAAACTCTTTGTGTTACGAGTTATTTTTTTTAATGGCCTATTTTACATTTCACATGCTAACCTTAATCACTTTGACTACTTCAGCCAAAAAAAAAATTATGAAATATTTTGCCTGCATATGCTAACCTTAATCACTTCAATTAACCTTTAATCAGACTGATAATTTTTTATGACTTTTTTTTTTCTTTACATTGAACATGCTAACCTTAATCATTTTGATAATCCAAGCTTAACCAGGTTGATTATTTCAGCATAAAGTCCCTGGTGATATCTATGAATCAACCAAACCATGTTTTCCTGTCTTTAAGTCATGGCTGATAGTTTAACTCATGTACAGAACTGAAAAAGGGATCCTAGGTACATGTAAAAAGTAAAAATATGTATAAACTCCTTTTAATTCACAGCTTAATGCATTAATAGGTTACCCTCAAACATAAATTTACAAGAATTAGACCAAACAGTCAGCAAGTACAGGATAAGATCTCGTTCTGTCTGATTTAGCACTGTCCAGAATATAAACTTGAAACTATATATGAGATGAAACCCGACACAGTTTTGCAAAACCACAACACTGATTCTAAACTACACTGCTGAAAAGCTACGATTACAAATTTTGTCAATAACTATATACTTAAATGCCAATTAAAGATACAAGTGTTTCCAGTACCAAGGTCTCAACTGTTATTGTACAGAACCTCTTATTCCTACAACTGAATTTCTACGATCTAGTCAGTTGATGTGCCTCACCTAACTCAATCTAGGACCTCTCTTCATCCGATTGAGATGGTTGTACATCAACAAAAAACTCCTCCACTGAAATGAAAATGCAAGAATTAGGGAAACAAATGCTGTAGTCTAGATGAAAGCTCTGAAGTAAACTAGTTTAAGCAGTTAGAACAAGTTGACCTGGAGAACTTTCAGGCTTACCTATATCCTCTTGCTCAGGAGAATCAAGCAAAATATCAGAATCGGATGGCAAAAAGGGGGAACCAGGATAATTTCCAAGAGGTCCTAAATCTGCAAATTTTCAAAGAAAAACATATAGTTTAAATCATCAGCATATGATACCATTGAAGAAGTAGAAAAATGGTGGCCATAAGTAGCATATCAAACGGCAATAAATAGGATATCATATGAAGGCTACATCATTACCAGGAACGCAATGTGTTGGAATCTCAAAACCAACTTGGAATTTAAACATAAAATATAGTTTCAGGAGAAAATCAAAACTTTTGAGCATTTACAAAATGCACATTGTATCCCGCCTAAAAGAAAAAAGAATAGGGTTCATATTCTCATACCATTTTATTTTCAGACAAGCATGCAATCAAAATTGGGATGCACATTTCAAGCGATTCATGATCAATCGCTAACGACTTCACCTAAGAAACTATTCAAAGGTCTCTAGATTCCAAGGTGAACAATAGCCGTAAATTACGGACAAGAATGACTATGAGTATGAGAAAATTATGCAGGGATCTCAGGGTAACTTCTAATTGTACAGCAGAGAACAGAGAGTAAAAGATTTTCATCCAACTGTAAGACAACAAATTTTGGTCTATGACTGTTCATGGGAAAATAAGTTTCACAACGGCAACTAGAAATGTAGCCCAGAATGCTAGTGTATGAGAGTCATGGGCATTGTGCTCCTCCCCAAAGGTTAATCTTACTATTTGGCGGTCACATTAGTATTGGACTCCTTCCCAAATGTTGAGCCATTACTTGGCAATCACGCTGTTGTTGGGCTCCTCCCCCAAAAAGCTAACCCATGCGCTTCATGGAGGTTTCTTCTTTGGGCAGAAAAGGAAAATATATAACTGCAGAAGCAATGTGAATACCACTTGGCTCCTCAAAGATTCTGACATATTTCACCATTAAAAGGTTTATAAAGTGAAATCATTTAAACTACTACATATCAAGGATCAATGTTGTCCTAGTAAACCAATTCTCTTCACCAATAAACTTGACGTCTATTTTTTAATGAAGCAGGGGTTCACGACACAAAAGACACAAAACATTTAATAATTCTTTAGTTCTTATCATTAAAAAGACATACCTCCTAAGTTTGACAAATCTGCTGTTAAGTCCGAAAGGCTGAAGTTCCAGGGGATCTGAGCCAACGATCTAAGAGAATCTCTTGAATTTCCGTTTCCGTTATCTTGAGGAAGTTGCAATCCAACTGAACTTGCCACATCAGATGTAAATGCCGTATCAAGTGCTGATGTATCAACTCCCATTCCTGACATTTCCGATGCCGTGAAGGGAAAATGGCCACTGGATGCTACTGAAGTAGGGCTTACAGGCATCTCTGACATTGATGACATCGCACTACTTGGTGCGATAGCAGCTGGTACATCCGCAGCCCCGCTGTCCATGACCATCCTGTAGAAAGAACAACTGTGCAGTAAGTAGAAGCCTCGGACACATATTATGCCATCCTCAATTGGAAAGAGAAAAAGAAGAGGGAAATGGGCAATATAATATTATGTACAGAAACCAAAGTTGAAAAGGAAGGTATTAACAAGTTAATGTGCATAAAATCCTGATACCACGTGTTGAAAAAATTTTTACAACTTGAAGCACAATGGAGAACTTTACAGAAAACCAAAAAAAGAACCAACATATATACAGGGGGAAAAAATAAAGCACCAAAAAAAAAATCTCACTCATTTCCAGCATTTATCCGCATGGGATGGAAGTTGCCTGGTGCAGGCACGCCATTAACCCCATGAGGGCTAGATATTCCACAGGCCATTGGGTCAAGATGAGGTTGACCAGTAACTGACACTGGAGGCGGTTGTAAGACAGGGTATCCCATTGGTAATGTGTTGCCTGCACTGCAACGAAGTGGATTTAAATACATTCCTAACACATTATTTTTTAGAATGTTTCAAACATCTGCAGAAAGCCATTAACAAAGAAAAATCACTTCATTCAACTCATAATTCCTGAATGCACAGAAAAGCAGTGAGAACATTAGTTAATGAAGAGAACAGGGGGCATGAGAAAAATTGCATTGACTAGCACAATCTAAAGGGTGACAAAAACTAAAGAAGTCAAAGATAAATCCATATTCTCAACAAGTCAAGATCATGGACAAGAAAGACAAGTTAAAACAAAGCAGAAAAGCTATTAATCCATAAGACTCTATTTGAACCAATTAGTTTACAATCCCAGAATATGAAGCACAAACACTCAAGGAGAGGCATGTAATAAATTGTACACAAATTTTATTCTTCTCTAAGTTTAATACTCTTAGAGAGTACAGTTACATAGGGGCCATGTGAAGGATGCGTTGAAGAATACATATGGCACAAGCTTGGTAGACATATAGCATTCTCTTTCCTTTCAGAAAGGTTCTACATAGATCAGTACCAAGATTCCAAGAATTTATTTTCCTTTAGCAAAAATCTGAGCAATTAAAGTTTTCAAGTGTTAAGTTCATTCAAACTAATTGGCACTATTCGGTACTAATATTTCCTCTACAGACTGATCTTAATTAGTCGATTACTTGTCATGACCTCATCTCTTCATAAATCCAGCGTGAGTCTCTCAATGTGATGCCACATTCATGACTGAGTCTACAACAGCCCTTAGATCTCACAATAAGGCTAGACTTCTAGTTCTTTGGAGCTTTGTCATCAAAGACGGAGCCAGAACTTTTTCTATGGAGGACAAGATTAAATATCAAATGAATAGTGTATTGCAAGTTGCATCATAAAAACCTTGCAATTTTTTGTTGGAGAAAAATTTTTATCTTAAAAGGGTTTCTTTAAAAACTTTCAAATTTCTCAAGGGTTAAAAAAATTTCTAGATCATTGGGGTTGGTGGCCGCTCCGTAGCTCCATCTTTGTTTGTAACAGATCAAGGGGGGGAAAAAGAAAAGAAGAAATGTAGTTGGGCATGTCAGCATAGGCTATTTATTTCAATCAAAGCAACTTGTTCAAAGATAGGAAATTTCCAGCACCAAATTACTTTAGTTTAATGTTCTCAAAAAAAAAAAATTTCCCACAAGCCATAAATCCTACTAAATTGTGTGGTCAAAAGCAATCATTTTGACTTCAATATCTTGTCAATTTGACAAAATGCGCACCCCATAACATCTCCAAATAAGCAAAGAATCTATGGGCTAATAATCATTGAATGATATCTTTACCTGGCATGGGATGAATCCCATTCTGTATAGGAGCCAACGGAATTTTTGGAGGTGGAGGATACTTCATGAGATTAAACTGATGAACGAGCAAGTGATTGAACAAGGTTATCTGTTTCTTCAATTTAAGCCTGATGTAATAGGCCCGAAAAAAATCAGCATTCTCTTCTTCCAACTTCTGCCATACTGTATACCAAAAGATGGAATAAGTAATCAGCTAAAAGACCAAAACCAATCATCTGTTTGGAAATAAGGGAATCTGCAATATTTGCTTAATATTGTTGTATCACCACAAGGGGAATAAATCATCACTCATGATCTTTATAAATGAAGAAAAACTACAATAAAAACACATTCAACTAACACTTCATAATATGCAGTCAGAGAACGACTCATACAGGAATTATTTGTATAGTAGTGCAAATCAGATAACTATAGACCACAATAAAACCTTCACTGATAGCTTCACACCCACCCAAAGTTGTAAAGCCAGGATCTATCCTTGCACGAGTCAGAAGTGTTTTCACCACTTCATCTCTATTCATGTACAACTGAAGGCAACGTTCTATTAAGTTCTGGACCTACAGGAGACCAATTTATGCTATCAGTTTAGATAATCTTTCAGGTTCCCTATGAAACACAGTTTGAAGAATTGATGAAGCAAACAGAAGCATAGAGAATTCCTTACAAGTTCAATGTCCTGACGTTGAACCTTCCTCCCATCACTACTGGACACTGAAACTGAACCTGAATCTGCTATAGGAGCTTCTGTTGCATTATTCTGTTGGTCATTTTGGGACTCCTGTGACATCTGGGTTGAAGGTTGTAATTCTTGTGCATTTGGAGAATCCTGCAAAAAGTTTCATCATCTGATTACCAGGGAAACCTACTCAAACATCCAGATGATATCAAGCTGATGAAATTTATATCAATAGGCAGCATTCGATTCCATTGTTCAAGTTGAATACATAAAATATTCTTAAAAAAAGGAACAAGAAAATCATGAAGTAGGAACAATAGATCAAAGAATATGATCCTCATGAACGATATATCAGCAGATTCAGAAAATAAGAATATGATCCTCATGAACAGGGAACCAACTAATTACTCTATCAGAATCAACTCCTGAGCAGTAGGAAAATATCATGCAGTTCAATAGATCAAAGAATGCTTTACAGTTGAAAGACTTCTGGAATAATCACAGCCTTTTTTATTTTAGGGTACTTTTGTCTCTTAAGTTCAGCAAAAGTAGCATAAAATCTATCTTATGTTGTTTATCCATTGACCAAGAATTATCCATAAGCTGTTTGTTCTAAAGAGCAAAAAAACATCTAGCAACTTTGGCTGACTTTAAAACATCTTAGCATCGCGATTCCTGCAGTCCTATTTACATTGTTTTCCATCATAAAGTGGGAAAGATAATCTCTCAGATGCCATTCCAATGGATATTTTTGATACTAAAATAAACATTTTTATAGTCCGGATATCAATTTATTTATGTAACAACTTTCAAATAATACTAGCTACACACATGTCTGTGTGAATTCTTGTGTTGGTACAAACATTTACATGAGAAATTTTGTAATTTCAGCAATCAGATAAAGTATCCTTATCCAAGTCTCCTCTATCAGACAATATATCATTTAGAAGTTGATTGTATTTTTTGGAGGTACAAGTAGAACAAATAGTTAAAGGAAGCAGTTAATCTTCTATTCATCAGATATTAACACAAATCGCTAGACTGGTAAGTACAAAGCATCAAACTCTCATAACTCTGGCCCAGAGCTGCTAAAAGCTTGCATCATGCATCCATCTTTCATTAACATACATTGAGGAAATATCCAAATATTCTTACAACCTAATATAGGTGCCAGAGATAATGCATAATTGACAACAATATGGCACCAGAATGACAGGACATACTGTTTCCTACAATTCAAAAGCTAGTGAAGAAATGCAGATGGACCACCATGACATTGTATCAAAAGCCATAAAATGCTGTCTTCCTATTGATTTGGCTAACCATTTGCAATATCACCAAGAAAATGCAATGACATGCAGATAGAAAGAGTCGGATTGGATCCTTCACATCGGAACTCTCCATCTTTACATCTAAATCAATTCAAACACTTCTCCAGTCATCTTCTCTTATAATACTTACATATGAATCAATCACAGACCCTTACAATATGCTCTTGATTTCACATGGCAGATAGATATGAATTAGCAGAACTGTAGCTTTGGGCAACACAACCTCATCGTTTGCATATGAAATTACGACCATGGCATAAATAAGATGGACCCCTGTGGATGGGAGCTCATTCATCAAGATCTTTAAAGATTAATTATGAAAATTAATCATAACTGAAAATGGTGCTCAAAGTTTATTCTCCACTATTATTCTTGGTTTCAAAGGCCACATGCAATAAATTCTATGCAATAAGATATCACACTTCAAGTTCTGAACTGGGTAAATGTATGAGACATTATGAAGCATATAACATCACCACGATTAACAAAACAACATCGTTCCAATGCACTATGATCCTTCCAAGATAACAAACAATTATTTGCTCCTGAATGTTTGTGGTTATCCAATTATCTGTGGCGATCATAGGAAAAATGATTCACCGTACAAAGGCAGGAGGAGCTGATTGCAGCAGGTCAAGAACTGGACAAGATTTTGTGAGTCTTTATGGCACCCAAGCTAGATGTTCAGTAATTACCATCAAAATCTCTATTGAAACAATCAATTACCTGCGAGTTTTTCATCTTAACTAATTCTAAGTTGACAACATCTCTCCATAAAGCCCCAGCATCTTAATATAAGTTGTAAAAGTTTTCTGAGTTCACCAGTACAACAAGTTAGTTGCTTCTAATGGATCAGGAACAACTACTTGAAGCACTTTGTACCTGAGAAAAAGAAAGATGCTGTAAATTATTATAATCCACCGGAGAACATGGAGAACAATAATCTCTAGTTAAGTTGAAGAGAGAAATTCCACAAAGAGAGCAGGAAAACAAATCATTTGGCTAAGGCCAAAATCTACCCAAAAACACAAAAATGAGAAGAATAACATAGAAAGACACAGAGAGGATAAAAGTCCAACTGGATACACTTTCAGTAATTAACCGGACCGAAGAACCATCAGAGGTCTTTAGCCAACCATACATATATATTTTTCCCTTAGCAAGCTGAATAATCAGCACTCAGTATTACTTAGGCCTGTTGTTGTTTGGTGTGCCATTTTTAGCCAGCAGTAAAAATTTGACTACCAGAAAATCTGTTCAAAACTTTGGGCTAACAACCATGATTGCAATGATAAAGTTTTAGCTGCCATTTTGTGAATGTTCAAAACAATATAACTGCATTTGCTTTAATTGGCACTGCCTTAATGTAGCACAGTTCGCAGTCATGAACTCGGAAAGTGGCCAATCAAATGCATCATGGGTAGCCTCCAGCTCATAGTGTCAGGCTAGAAATACTGAAGTACATTATTTTAAGTGCCCAGCAACTAGTCAAGAAAACAATACCAGATCTCTAATCAACATCTATGCATTAATAATCAACAAAAACATAATTGGCACAGTCCAATTCTGTGAATCCCTCATTTTACATCCCCTTAAATGTGAATGGTCAATAGGATGACATAAGATCAAGTCGAAAGCATAAACCTTTGAGCATTATTTGCCAAAGCATTTATTTGTATTTAGGCCTCAACTAAGTGGAATATAATTTGATTTATGTCTTATCTTTTGGTTCATATCCATTATTTTAACACTTCCAGAAATCAAGTAATTCTTCTTCATAGAGATAACACATTTTAAACTTTCTCTGTCTTACATTTTCACCGTGTAAATCACGTTCTTCATTTCCACTTTCTGTGAAAAGCTTCTTAAGGGTAGAGGCACAAAAATGTACCACATAACCCATCTCGCATCTAAAAAAGTCACATAATAAAGAATCTGTGACATCATAAAATCCGAAATCCCCCCACTTCCAGAAAATGTTTTCATTTTCAACTCAAACAAATTCCTATTTTCCATCTAAACTTGCTGTTGAAATTAAAGAAAAAAGAGAAAGAACCTTAACACTCGTACAAAGGCAATTAGTTGAATCAAACCCAACACGACTCCTGGCAATAAGTATACTACATCTAAATTCTTAGGTAACTACCAGCTCCAAATTGGTTTAAAAAACTCAAGCACTCTGACATCTGGCAGTTATAAACTTGACAGTCATCAAGTGCCATGTGATCTCCTTTTAGCTCAGTTAAACAATCAGACTAGTAGTCAAAAAATCGAAATGGAGGAAATTAGCATAGGCAAAATCTAGCTAGTATTTTTACAGACAATAAAGAGTGGCACAAAAATTAGCAAATCCATGAAGTCAAAAAATAGTCTCCAAACCATTCAAATTTCATGTTTTAAAATTGAGTAGTCAAAATCATCATTCTAAAACAAAATTAAGCTCCTAACAATCAGGTATACGGTTATTCTCCAACAACTTTCCAGATAACCAGTTGTTTTCATTGCCAAATTTCTGACCTGTATACAGTTTCTATAATCTGTTTTTTTTTTCGGAAATCAATAGCTATTTAACCAAACAAACTGAAGAACAACATAAAACATGAGATTTAAAAAAAAAAAAAAGTCTTTCTCCATGTTTGTGCACATACACTTTTGTCCTTTCTAATTTTTTCTTTCACTTTCAAGACTTTTAAACAGCCAACAAACAATTATAATACCACAACCAACCCAACAAACAGCTTAACAAGATTGCAGCTTTACAGTCTTCATCCGAAAAAAAAATAACAAGTTCCAAAATTACGAAACTTTGACAAATCAAACAGCAAGTATGAGAGGGTCTTTAGCCTCCTTCCTTTGGGAGCCAAGAAAAGACAATTTTGTAGCACTAGGAATTAATGACAAAGACATTAAAAAGATTCAGATGGGCAGATCTAATCAAACTCTCAAATGCACAAATAAAGCAGTAAACTTTCTGCAAGACTAAAAAAGTCCAAAATTTTGTAGAACCCAATGAGAATACTCACCCAAAGAATTAATTTTGAAGCTCCTTCATTCAAGAAACTAAAAGGGTTCTTTCCGACCCCAGCTGGCAGTAGAATTCTCAATTCAAACAAACTTAAATTTCAAAGAACAATCAAAAAAAAAAAAAAAAGGAATCTGAAGGATGAGGGCCTTAGAAAATGAAGAAGAAGAAGAAGAAGAAGAAGAAGAGGGGTTTGGTCTGAAGAAGCAGAAGTGTGTTAGGGGATAAGAAGAAGCATAATAAGATTGATTTCTTTTCTCACATTTGACAAATTAACTGAAAAATGAATTTCTACGTTACTTACTGGCTTTTGACAACCGTACGGAGTAAAAAGCTCTGTTTTCAGACTCGGACCGGACCGGCCGGTCGAACCGGTCGAACCGGAAACCGGCCAGGTAGCCGGTCCGAGTCACATTAGAAAACCGGAAATTTAAAATCCGGTCAAAGCCGGTCAAAAACCGGGTTTGACCGGGTTTGACCGGGAAAAAACCGGTTTTTCCGGTTCAACAGTAATTTTTTTTTAAAAAAATTCAAACTTTTTAATATTATGTTTTGACCCCCTAAATTGTTAAAACTTATTGATATAGCTCAAATATTTGATACTTTATAAATATTGTCCTAAAATTTGATGTTATTTTTCAATTAAATTCATAATTTTAATTCTAAACTTGTTAATATTTATTAAATAATATAAATTGCTACTTGATTGTTCTAATTTTTTTGTATTTTCTTGTTAAATATATTTGAAACATCAAATATATATGAATATGCCTTTATTAATATCAATATATTATTAGATATTATATATATAATATTTTAATTTTTAAATAATTTTTATTTATGACGTCATCCGGTTCGACCCCTATCGACCCCCGGTCGAACCCATTGACCCCTGACCCCTGACCTCGGCCGAGTCGCTATCCGGTCCGGTTCTGAAAACATAGGTAAAAAGGCCTTTGGAAAAGCTGCTCTATTTTGAATTGAACTGTTTCTAAAATTACAGCTCAATATTTTAAATTTTTTTATTTTGAAAGGAAAATTTTGAATCATGTGTTAATCTGCGATTTGTTGGGGGCTTTTTTAGTCTGTTTCGGTGGAGCTAAAAATGGTGGAGTAAGCAAAAGTCAAGTAACGGAAAATAAAGGACCTTTTGGTTGCAAGTTTGGTTAATAAAAAAAGGTTGGATAATACATGGAAAATTAGTGATAATTCCTCTAAATATTAAAAAAATTCTTTCTTATGTCTAAATTGTTATTGTCTAACTAACTATTTTTCTATAAAATTCTCGGAAAGACAAACATAATTAATTTTCTTTCATTTTTGTCACACTTTCCCTTGTAATCTTACATTATTAGTTTTTAACTTTTTCTGTGCAAAGTATAATTAGCCTATGAAATCGAACCAACAACCATGATGATGATGGGTACTGCATACAAATTAGGTCGATTATTACTCTTGGTTTAGACATTGCTTGTTTATAATTTTGAGTCGTTATAAGATGATTATAAATTGACTATATAAATACCTTAATTTAATTATTTAGAAAATAAAATAAATTCTAAATTTATTTGAATTTGTTCTATTCCACAAAAATATAAAATGCAAAGATATGGAAGCAAAAAAAAACAGCTTTGAAAATAATTTTAAGATTATCAATAAGGTGATCTTGCTTATGCAAAATATCAAATACTAAGGCCTATTTGATAACCTAATTCAGTACTTAAATTTAATGGAATCAGATCTTAACATATTTAGACCGTTTAATAACCAAAAATTGAACATCTGAATTACTTAAGTGGGACTAAATTTTCTAGGCAAAACTTACTCTCAAAATTAAGTGATAACCTATTCACTTATCACTAAATATGATATACACTCAAATGTATTAGATTTAATACTAAACAATTTAATAACTTAATAGATTCAAACTTCAAATTCAAATTTCAGACTTCAGTTTTATCAAACGCAGCTTAAATCTAAATCATATTGATTAGTGCTATGAGGTTGCAAAGTATACAAATATAGAAAAAGAGGGGCTAAATCCACACCTCATATATTTACTAAACATTAATGCCCTTAGTTTTTATACACTAAACCAAAACTTTTTGTAACATTTAAGTTATCTCTCTACATAATGAAAACAAGAACAATAATATCTTTTCTAAAGAAATATAAATTATATACCCTAGTTTTTATGTTAGTTTTCTTTCTATTTTATATTATTCTAATATTAATTTTTCTTCTTTCCTTTAATGAGCCTACAACCTTTATTTTGTTGAACCGTTTTTAATACTAATTTACACATAATCAAATGATAGATACTCATATGAAAAAGGTTAGGGATAATTTCAAAAACCTCCCTTGAGGCTTCTGACAATTTCACTCAGCTCCCCTCAAGTTTAAAATATTGCACTTATCTCCCTTGATATAGTAAAATACCTATAATGCCCTCCACTGGGTAAACAATTTTAAATTTAAGGCAACAAATTTACAAAACACAAAAAAAATTCCATTTTTCTGTTTGTTGTCTATTTTCGCTTCTCTCATTTCTAGTTAATATAACTTCTTTTTATTATCTTCAGTCTGTGGATATTAGCAAATTGAAATTACAAAATCAATAGAATGAGCAAATTATGTGTCAAACTAGAAGGAAATGAAAGAGACTTGCAGTGATAGAGAAATAAATAATGAAATTGATGGTTAAAATAGGAAGAAAAACTAAAAATGTGGAATTTGTCATATTTTATTTGTTGTCAAAATTTTTTTTAATAAAATGTCAATAATTACATAACAGTTTCTTTCAATGGATTAGAAATTTTTTATTATGATTTTATTGTGGAGGTAGAATTTATTCTTTACTTTTGAAATATTAATATTTTTAAGGCCATAGAAAAGTTGTAATGGTAATTCTAGATCAGATTAACCTATATTAAAAAGGTATTTGAGCATTGATATTTAATTTTGGGGATAAAATTGGTTGTCAATGGGGTTTGTATATGTGCATGTTTTTTTTCTTTGTTTTTCGTATGGCAAATATTGATAGTGTATATCCAATTTGGGATCGACGGCTAATTAGTTTTAGAATTTATGTTCGGATAGTTATTAGGGATTAGACTTGTTGATTTTTGCAAACTATGGAAGAAAATAATTGAGTATACAATATTTTTCTTTCTTAGTTTTGTACAAAAGGGAAATTTAGGATTTTTGCAAGAAAATCTATCTTATTAGACCTACATTGTTACTAAACAATAAATGTAAGCAAAGTATTTATAATTTTTAAAACCTGAGGGGAACTCTCTGTAATTGTTAAAAAGCTCATAGGAGATTTGTGAGACATTAATTGATTGTTCCATCTTGAAAACTATAGAGATTTTAATTGTAGAGACTTGAAATGCATAGACACTGCCATTTATATGCTCATTTGTAATTCAAAAATCTCGATTGCTAAATTTAACTTTAAATTAAAAAATTAATATTCTTGTAAAATGTTTAAAATATTCTCTTCTAAATGGAAATATTTTTTTTCTCCATTTTTATTTTGTCAGCATACATTACTTACGGGGAGGGATCGGTTGAGTTGATTACAGAGGAGGGAGGGAGCGTATGTGAGATCCCATGTTCGAAGCCTCCCACATACACTAAAGAATATATGAGTTGATTACAGAGGAGGGAGGGAGCGTATGTGAGATCCCATGTTCGAAGCCTCCTACATACACTAAAGAATATATATATATATATATATATATATATATATATATATATATATATATATATATATATATATATATAGATATATTACTTAGAACCATAAGACGAATCAAATAAACTTAATAAATGAGGGCATTGTTGTCCAACGAGTATATGGGATGTGGGTTTAGTCCCTTCCAAATAAAGTTGTTGAAGTTGGCCAAAACAACAAGAACTCGAAAACAAAGGCAATCAAACATTGACTAGAACAATATAATTTCTTTTTTCAAAAAGAAATTAAAAAAGAAACTAAAATTTATGTAGAAGTGTAAGAATAGACATGTCAATTGGACCTTATAAGCCAAGTTTGAGAGACCTGAGTTCAACCCATTTCATATAACATAGTATTTAAATCTAAACTCAACACAACTATTTTAACAAATATTTAGATCCATCCTCAACTCAATCAACTAAGTTTTGGGTCAAGTTTACATCCTCACTTTTGCTTCTTAGATTTCTACTTAATCGTATGTAATACATTCACTAACCATGCAAATTCTAGTTATTTGCGACCATTTAGCGTAGTATATTGTATTTCACATCATTTTCTTTATCCCATTCTTTACAATGTACATTATTTCCATGAAATAAATTATTGTTTTATTATCAAAAAATTCAAAATTAGCCAACATAATAGAGTAATAATAGGAAAGAATCTGGAATTTATATTTATAATTAACATCAGGTGTTATTTAACTACTAACATCATACTGGTATTGGGAAGAAGTAGAAACATGCACGCAGGTTACAGGCACAACATATTTCGGGCCTATTGGCATTGATTAAAGAATTCCCTTTGCCCTTTTTTATACTCTGCACCATAGAATAATGTATAAGTTTTTTTGTGCTTAATATTTAAGTCGATCCTAAATTTGGCTGCATTTGGTATCAATTCAGCTTAGCTCACTTTAGAATCGGGTCTAAGTTTTAAGCTCAAACCTAAGTCAACCCATTTTCTGTATTAGGTTCAATCAAAATTTTGACCTGTGATAAGTGTATATTTTGAATGATTTAAGTGTGTTTTATTATTTTGTTTTGGTATGTTTTATTCACTTTTATAGTTAATGAACTAAGTTTCTAGTCAAGTTATGCATTTTGTGGTTTAAGTGTCAAAAATTGCATTTCTATGGATTAAAGTGATGAAAATTTCATATTTTTTTAGGTTTAATGATTAAATCATCAAATGAAGTTAAGTGAGAAGATATTTGGATGATTATTGATGATTTGAAGTAATTTAAAGAAAATATAAAGTGCCAAATACTCAAAAGAAGAAATGCAATCAAGAATAAAAGAGGAAAAGTTTGACAACTTTGACACCTGTTGGTATTTTAGCTATATCCTGAGCTACACATCAAATTGAGATCATTCTTGAGCCATTTTGAAGCTAACACATAGCTCTACATTTCTTATGAGACACTGAAATTCAAGTAATGAGTTTTCCTAGTCAAAATATCAAATATATTGTTGGTCATTTTTGTTATCGAAAGCTGAAATAGAGTTGTGACCAATCAAGGGTATGTTGGTCATTAATTAGTTTACCGAGTTTCAAATTGGATGATTCTCAAAGCATTGAAAAACTAACTCAAAGGGCTACAACTTTTATGTTTTGCACAAGAGTTAGTTCAGCCTCTATCCTCTAGAAAAATTTCAGTTGAAGTTGTTACAAAAACAGAGAAAAGTTAAAGACTTACTAGAAATGAGAAAACCTGCAAAAGAGAAAAATGTGGGGTAAATACGCGACCTCAGCCTGTATTTTCTGAGCCTGCGTTTTCTTCAATTGCGGCTGCAATTTGTGTTTTGTTCATACAAGCTTTTTGATCCATTTTTTTGCAAGAAATCTGATTGGATATGAGCAAACAAGCATGGAAACTTATAGAAATAACCTTTGGATGTTTCAAGAGGTAAATTTGCCAATTAGAAATAACTGATCTTGAGCTTTAATTTCTCTATAAATAGGGCCTTTGTTGAACTTATTTGATATCTTTTGGAAGACTAGAGGCACTACCAAAATGTAGTCTTCACTAATTTTTCTTAATTCATTAGTTTAGATAGGTTAGTATAGTTTTATTCTATCTTGTATTATGCTAAGCAAGGATGATGATTGAGGTTTGAAGATAGAGAAGATGTTGCTCACATGTGACAAGGGGTTTCATCTCTTTAACTCTTGTATTTGAATCTTATGTTTAGTTATAATAGAAGTAGGGTCATTTCTTTCATGTTTTGCTAAAGTTTATGCCTAGAATTATGGATGAACTTTCTATATCTTGCTAGTAATGTTTATTTGGTGATATTATTTTAAACAAGTTATTTATCACTTTTGCTTTACTAATCATGATTAACCGCCCAATAATTGTGATAATCTTAAAGTGTTAAGTTTGCAATGAGAATTGGGATTTAACACTAGTTCAAGAAAGTGCTAAACTTAGGAGTTCACTCACGAGAGTAGAGGAGCACCTTTGTGGCTTTAGTGACTTGTTTTATATAATTTCATAAAAGAAATAAACTTGTAGTTAATTTCATAACCACGAGAGTAGGTATGGTTTAGTTACAAGTATAGTTGATTCATTACGAGAGTAGGTTTCACATACATTAGAAAATTACACCATAACTAGCTAAGATAATAATAGCATTCACTTAATTGGTAATTTCATTTGCAAAAGTAGTGAGAAATTTCATACCTCTAGGAGTTTTCTATTGTTATTTGTATTACTTTTATCTCATGTTTATAGTGTATATTTAATTTCTTGCACTTGTGATATTCTAAATAATAAAACAATTCAAAAACCATCGGTAATTGATATGCTTCCCTATGAATTCGACCCTTAATATCCTATATTCAATTATGACCTGTATACTTGAAGAAAATCCCATGTGGGTTATTTAGAACTTTATAAATGTAAAACTTGATTATGGAATGAGTTTAATTGTTATATGCATACCCCACACTCGTCAACCTAATTTTTATTTTGTAATTTCTAAAATTACCAATTATACACTTTATAACGGATTCATCAAGTCATAAAATAAGAGAAACATCAATATTTGTTCCAAAATTTACACCAAAAGAGGATACAAAACGCGAGTAACTCAAAACCTTAAAAGAAAAATATCCAAAATTAATGAAATATGTTTAAAAAAAAAGATATCAGAGATTGATAAAAATAAAGGACTCGTATATGTAGGATATGATGCTAAGTAAGCACATACGAAAACTAGAGTAGGACATCAATGATTTAAACGCGGTGTTTATGCAAATCAGTAAATTAATCTTCCCTACTAAAAAAAAGAGAGAGAACTATGATTAACTACACGAGTCACTCAACCACTAGGGTTGATCCAGTGGCCAACTTTCAGATTTAGAGTTTGAATTTTGGGTGTGACAGTTAGGGATGGGAAGAATGTGAAAAGGGGTGGAAGTATAGGAAAAAAAAACTACACAGGTCACTCAAAAGTCAAAAGTACCTAGTTTTTGCAAGTAAAAAGATGCCATAAATTGATATATATATATATATATATATATATATATATATATATATATATATATATATACATTTACTTCCTTGAATATCAGGCACAAATTCCTTTCTTAAAATAATTTTTCAAAAACTCTTCTCTCAAAACAAATCTCATAAAAAGCCCATTTAAACATTTGTATAGATTGGAAAGAGAAGGGGTGGGACTAATTTTGAAGCCATGATCTCAAATTAGGTTAAAACTTTAAATGACTTTAGTCACACTTTTTAATTTGCTATAGACTTTTGGGTAAAAAACAAAAAAATCCCCTGTGATAAATCTAATACACAGAAAAGCCCTTCATGGTTTCAAAATATACAACACAACACCTCATGTTTTGAACTAAATTGTAAAGGTGACAGAATCCGTTAAACTTAACGGAAATGGACGAAATGACCAAAATGCCCTGATATATTAAGCAAAAGATAGCTCAAAAAAATCATTTGTTTTATTCTCTAAATAGAGAGAATTGAGGGTTATGGGGTAGAATAGGTATATTTGATAAAAATTAGGTATAATTTTTTTTTTAGGTTCCAATAAATCATTTCCGTTAAGTTTAATGGATTCCGTCACCTTTACAATTTAGTTCAAAACATGAGGCGTCGTGTTGTATATTTTGAAACCATAAGGAGCTTTTCTGTGTATTAGACTTATCACGGGAGGTTTTTTTGTTTTTTACCCTAGACATTTATCACACACACTTGCATGGTGCAGCCTCCGCTGCATTGTCCTTCAAAAATTTCTTCAAAATGTAACTTTATTATAGTAAAATCTCTATAAATTAATTTCCTTTATTAAATGATAATTTTTTCAGTCTCAACTTGTGGTAACGAGCTAAATTAATAATTTTGATAAGTTAATAATAAGATAACAATTTTTTTTTGGAAAACCTTATGTAACTCTTTGATTCCATTCATATCATAAATTAATATAATTCACTAACATACATATTATATTTTTCATAAAATATGAGTCTATTATTGATTTATGAACACCTTTTAGATGCAAGGCCATAGTTTAACAATGACATATGTAAGAAAACTTTGAACTTGTTTATTATAAGAAAACTTCCCTGTCATTTTTATACATAATGAAGTTAATTTGATTCATTATATGAAGTAGACATCTATAATTTAGTATTTTTAAATCTTTTTGAACTCTTGCTAATAGAAAAATGATATCTGTTATATCATATATTGAAGATATTAATAGAATTAAATTATACTTTCAAATCAAGTACATATGAATTGGTTTATACTTCTTAGACTTTTAGCCTTCTTTTATTAATAGAATAATTCATACTCTTATAAAAAGTAATTTATATTCATATTTGCATTTATTAATTTATGAATTAATTAATACTTCTTTAAATTAATAGAATTTATATGATACCGAAACTATTAATTTTTAGAGATTTTACTGTACTTTGAATCCGACCACCCCCACTTGGTCCAACTTACATGTAAAAATTGAGTTTGAGAGGTCATGGAGACGGAGAAGGTACAACTTTAACAAACCAATAGCACTTTCTAAGCAAATTTCCCAATCAAGGGGTCTAAGAAAATGATTGCATGCAAGAATGCAATCTGAAAATTGTCAAGTTGTTTATTGTTGTTTAACTAATACATTCCCATCCTAGCTCCCACATATTTTGTTCTGCATTATATTTTATGTTTGATGTTGGGGTTCTCAATCATTGTGGTCCCGCCTCCCAGATCTGCCTTTGCCCATCATGCTCATCCATTTCATTTTAAGAGATCCTACAGAGATCGCCAGGATCACAATAGCCCATGAACCGAATCAAATTTGTATATGCTTTGAATTAAAATCTGTGCCTGCAGATATTTTAATTGCTTCCATGCATTTTTTTTACTTAAAATGTTTATCTAAAAAGGCAAGTCTTAACTAATAGTACCCTGTAAAGAAAATCTCAAAAATAATTGTTGGTAATTTTTTTTTATGTGATATTCGTGGTATACTGGATCCCCACATTGATAGGGAAAAAAAATAATTATGTTTATATGATAGATTATTTGGGATAATTTTTTGAAAAAATAGTGCAACACTTTTTTTCATATGATGTATGTGAAATAAAAAAGTGGTTGAAAAATATATTGATGTTGTAAGTGAATAAAATTATGCAAATAATTCACAATCCAAAAAAGATTAATATATAACTAGTTTGTTGGGAGTGGGATACAAATTGGAACATATATTATAGCAACCTAAGGGATATGTCGTACAATTGCAGACCTGACTGACAAGAAGATAGGATTCATTGAGTTACAAAGACCACTCTAGTTGCAGGTCATAAGAGCCAAGTGCATCTCAATTGCAGACCTGACCGAAAACAAGACAAATTGGCTTGCCAAAAAAAAAGACAAATTGGCTTGCAAAAGTGAATCAGGCATAATCTTACATGGATTTGAACTTCATGACGCATTTAATAAAACTGAAATTTGAAATTCGAATCCATTAAATTATTAAATTGTTAAGTATTAAATCTGATATAATTGAATATACATCATATTAAGTGATAAGTGAATAATTTATAACTTATTTTTGAAAACAAATTTTGCATGAAAATTCAGTACCAGTTAATTAATTAAGATGTTATATTTTTGGTTATCAAACGCATTTGAATATGTTAAGATCTAAACTCATTAAGTTTAAGTACTAAATTAAATTATTCAGCATGGCGTTAGTGTTGCTGATGACATTGAATTTGTATAGGTTTACACAAACATCGACCAACTACAACCTGGTACTATGCACAGGCTTAGAACCAAGATAGCTAGAAAAGAATAATCTTAGAAGGAGAACATTGAATTTCCTCTAAATTAATAGATTAGGATATGGAATGCCAAAGATATTAGTAATAATATTAGAATCTTATTAACCATTACTTCTTATCTATTCATAATCAATACAGATCTAACATTAATCCAACAAATAGAAAGAAAAAGATTGCTAATCTTTCTATTGTTGTCGTATATAATAATTGAGTATACGAAAACAAAGAGCATGAAACTCTTCGAACTATCCAATTCTTGTATAAAGTCAACCCAAAGTACATGAAATCACAAATAAAAGAAAGGGTTAAAAACAAAAAAATCCCATATGGTATATCTAATGCACAGAAAAACCCCATGTAGTTTCAAAACATACAAAACGACACCACATGTTTTGAACTAAATTGTAAACTAATAGAATTCGTTAAACTTAACGAAAATTACGGTTTCGGCTATTAAACTTATAGGATTCCGTTAAATTTATCGGATTCCGTTAAATTTTTCATTAAGTTACTGGATTCCATTAAGTTTAACGAATTCTGTTAGTTTACCATTTAATTCAAAACATGAGGTGTCATTTTGTATATTTTAAAATCATAGAGGGCTTTTCTGTGTAATAGGTATACCACATGGGTTTTTTTGTTTTTAACCCTAAAAGAAACCAACAAAATATAGAGCAATAAACTAAGGCAATCCCAAAAAATTCGAGTACCAAGAACAACATCACTAAAAAACAAAGAGGCAGAAGATGCAAATTCCTTCACCGGAACAATGGCAGAAACCAACCAACCAACAAAGCAAAAATATTCACCTTGGCAAAGCAGAATTCTTATGAAATTTACCACAGCAACAAGCAATCTTTACAAATACCAAATGCTGCGAATTATATATTAGACCTCATATATATAAATCTAGATGGAGTATACCAATTGTAAAGTTAATCATACTTTTTGCCTCAATGTTGCTAATAGCTGAAGAGGTAGTAAGATTAAAGGTTAGTCCAGTATATACAACTGAACAACTGCCATAATCAAAGGCAAGATTTGTAAAAACATTATTTGATTTGTTAAACCAACATGATTTAGGATACCAAAATGGTCTATAGCTGCATTCACATTCAGCGGCTGCTATTCCATTATTGGCTGGCATACCTTAACTACCATTACAGCCATAACCTCTGCAAATACAAAAATGTGGAATGGATTCAGAAATCAATTTCTAGACATTGGTAGCATAATAATCATTTTGAAAGCCTAAATTTGATTGCTTGTGGCCTTATTAAACAATATGAGCACTTGCACCAAAGAGTGAAAAGAAATTGAAATCAGAAAAGTATATAATTCCACGGATAAATTTTCCGGAATCAGAATAAGGCGTCTCTCCCAAATTCTTACAAGTAGATGTAGAAGGTGAAGTAGACAGAATTTCTACACGGAGAGACACTGGCATATTTTAATCTGATGCTAATAAATTTTCCACTTGGTCTTTAATGAGGTACTCTTTTTTTTTTTTTTTTTTTGTCAATTATCATCATTTACACCTACTCCTACTATAACCTATTCTAGGAGGGGTGATCCAACAGGATCACGGGAACCACCGAGAACTGAACCATTAGTTGATTAAAATAGTTCTGACTGCGTTGGTTAAGAAAGGAGCTGCAATATTTATTTGTTAATCTAATGCTAGTGAACAGATTTTCTCCATTGACCAGGTAGGTTCCTCGTAGTCTTTATTGAGGTAACTCAAGTAAAGCTGGTTTTACCACCATTTAGGGAACTTGATAGGAAGGGGGGAAAGAAATTAGGAAAGTCGAGGTTAAATGGGATTTGTACGATTACAGTCCAAATGAAATAAATTTACAACCGATTTTGCTCAAAGTTTTTTCAAATGTATTGCGAGAACTATGAACGAGGCACAATTTCAAGTGATCATGCACGGAGTAGCCGGGGCATCCGATGATAAAAAAGCATCTTCAGCCGTCCATTCAAGATCTCAGAATATTGGCATTCAAGGTGGATAATTACTTTTTTATCCTGATTTAAACGGGGTTTGAGAGACAGGAATGACCAGCCTAGATTCAAAAGCTGCGCCAATATGTATACCTTGGTTTTATGCATCCAAAAAAGGGAACGAGCTACAAGACAAACAACTCGACTTGTCTTAGAGAAATAAGTTTTACAAGAAAATATCCAACAAAAGATTGAACCATTAAAGCTCGTAGCGGAAAGTCATAAATTCTTCAGTGAGTCTCCTGCTCCCTGGAAGAAGCAATGCGATAGAGCGAAGTCAGCCATAAAATACCGACAAGAGATATAACCACAGCAGAAGTTTTTGATTCTCCAACGCCTTTGGCACCCCCCAATGTTGTAACTCCCCAAGCGCAGCTAACTACGGATATAATCCCACCAAATACCTGAGACTTGATCATTGCAATGACTAAATCCCATGATTTAAGAGTTCTATGAGCAGAATCCAAGATTATGTTTATGCCAACCCCATAAACACTATCAGCCAAAAGGGTACTGGACGCCATCCCTACAGTGAAGCACATTAGAGTTAAAATTGGCAGAGCAATGCAGGAAGCGATAACCCTTGGTGTAACAAGATAATCAACAGGATCTGCACCAAGAACTCTCAACGTGTCAGTTTGCTCAGAAACTTGCATGGTGCCCAATTCTGCAGCAAATGCACTCCCAATACGTCCTGCAATTACAATTGATGTGACTACAGTAGTCAGCTCCCTTGAAAAAGCTAGCGCTAAGACACCACCAACAGCTCTATTCAGCCCTAACCTAGTGAACTCTCTCACAAATTGTATGGTGAAGGCCATTCCAACAAAAGCTGAAGTTAAGAGACAGACACCTACAGATTTAGGTCCAACCCTCTCCAGTTGTTGGAGGGTGTTTCTCCAGTGGACTTTGCCCTTTATGGTCCTACTAATGACCTGCCCAGCCAAGATAAGAACAGATAATCCCCTCCACAAGTACCCTGGTGGTGACCATTTGCTCAGAAAAGTCTCCAGCTCATCATTCCAGGCTTGGTCTGTCGTCCTATCTTCTTCAGTCACAGAGATACATGGGTGACCATCATTTTGTTGGATAATTGGCTACAACAATGTTAACACTATCTGCTTGAGTCGTGCGTAGCACTGTCCTAAGAAACTATTTCATGAAATTGAAATGTTTCCCCAGGATTAAACAAGCCTTCTTCTATTTATTGCGAACAAGAAAGACAAACTTTCTTCTTGTTGCAAACTAGAAGGACCAGAACTAGCAAATTAAAACCAGCAGATATATATATAAAAAGGATGAGAACAGAATTATCAGGAAGATATCAACTAACAAAAAATAAAAGAGAGAGAGAGAGAGGGATAGAGCAGCTATCAAAAGATATTAACTGAAGCTGCTGGGGTAATTTTCTGAGGGAGAAGTGGATCCTATTTATAGACTTCAGAGTGAGGTGCAACCCTTCTCACTTCCGATGTGGGACAAAGACTGCAACCCTTCTCACTTCTCAATGTGGGATAGAGAAAATAATACTTCTCATTTTTTCGATGTGGGACAAAGAATATTTTTGAAATACTATATATTTTACAACAATCTCCCACCTATTTCAAAAAAATTCTTTGGATAAAGGAAGAATTTTAAAAGTACTCTGCTGGATTTGGTTGAAATGTAATTAGATTGGTGTCTTTTGGACTATGAACCAAACATAGATTGATAAAATATGATCTACAGAATTATTGGTGAAATATAAATTTCTATGAACCAATAACTCTTGATGTATGACAGAGATTTTATCAATCACATTACAACCCATAATTTGCTGTTAACGCGATTTTGCGCTTTTTGGCCGTGCGCCTGCCTGGTTATTCATGAGAGCTCTAAAGATTTGACCAATGACTCTTATAGGAGCGGCCCCACTCCACTCTCATATAGGTGAATTCATCAAGTGTATATTGCTTTAACTACACCTCCCTAATGGGATATGAATTCATTAAGAGTTTTAACTCATCCTCACAATTACTCAAAGCACTTATCTCTAGAGGGACTTAAATTTGAAGTGCTTTACTATCAATATAGACTTGTTATTACCCATATGAACCTACTTCATGGGATCACCAATCACATAGGTTGGGTTACCGTCTCTATTGACAACTTGTTGGTCGAAGTCCCATTTCTTTCGTAGTTTGAAGAATCAATTTTCTTCCTACGGGTTTAGTCAGAGGATCGGCCAAATTCAACTCTGACTTTACATAATCAATGGAAATAATTCCATCTCTAAGCAGCTGCTTTACGACATCATGTCTCAAACTCATGTGTCGACTTTTACAATTATACGATTTATTTTTAGCTATGGCAATCGCTGCTTGACAGTCACAATGTATGGACACAGGAGGCAACAAATCCTTAGTTGAAGGAATGTTAGCTAAGAAATTTCTCAACCACTCGGCCTCAGTCCCTGTCAGTTCCAGAGCTACAAACTCTGACTCCATTGTTGATCTAGCAATGATTGTCTGTCTAGCAGATTTCCATGCTATTGCACCACCACCAAGGGTGAACACATAACCACTAGTGGATTTCGTATCATTTGAATCAGAGATCCAATTAGCATCACTGTAACCTTCTAATACAGTGGGAAATCCACTATACAGGATACCAAAATTCATGGTACCTCTCAAATATTTCATTAGTCTGACTAATGCAAACCAATGCTCACGGTTGGGATTATGAGTATATCTACTCAGTCGACATACAGCATAAGCTATATCAGGTCTAGTAAAATTCATCAGATGCATCAGACTCCCAATAATCTGAGCATATCTAGACTGAGCAATTGGGTCACCATTATTTTTCTTTAATTGAGTGTTAGCATCATAAGGAGTACTCACAGGTGTCACATCATAATTTTCAAACTTCCTAAGAAGTCTCTCTGTATAATGTTCTTGTGACAACATTATACCATCACATTTCCTTATGATTTTAACACCCAATATTATTTTGGCTTCACCCAAATCTTTCATATCAAAATTAGAAGACAAAAAATATTTAGTACTATTTACAATATCTAGACTAGTACCAAATATAAGCATGTCATCCACATATAAACTGATTATCACATATTGATCATTTATAATTTTGACATATACACATTTATCCACTTCTACAGACGAGAAACCATCTTTCATCAATACTTGATCAAATTTCTCATGCCACTGTTTAGGAGCTTGTTTTAGGCCATAAAGAGATTTAATTAGTTTACAAACCTTATTTTCTTGTCCAGATACAATACATCCCTCAGGTTGAAACATATAAATTTCTTCTTCTAAATCACCATTTAAAAAGGCTGTTTTGACATCCATTTGATGAATAACAAGTTTATGGATAGAAGCTAAAGCAAATAAAACTCGAATAGACGCAATTCTAGTTACTGGTGCAAATGTATCAAAATAATCAATATTTTGTTTTTGAGAAAATCCTTTTGCTACTAAACGAGCTTTGTACTTTTCTATAGAGCCATCAGAGTTATATTTTCTTTTAAAAATCCATTTGCAACCAATAGGTTTTGCACCAGGAGGTAAGTCTACCAAAATCCAAGTTTTATTTGACAAGATAGAATCTATTTCAGATTTAATTGCTTCTTTCCAAAATTTACACTCAGGAGAAGAAATAGCATCGGAGTATGTTAAAGGATCATTATCAACAAGAAAGGTTTGGAATTCATTTCCAAATGAAAATTCTTTTCTTGGCCTTTTGCTCCTTCTTAATTCCTCAATTGGAATAATTTCCTTATTTATTTCAACAGGTGCATGAGAAATTTTACTAGACAGTGGAAAAATATGTTCAAAAAATTCAGCATTCTTTGTCTCAATAATTGTATTACAATCAAGTATATCACTTCTTAACACAAGAAATCTATATGCAGCACTATGTTCAGCATATCCAATAAACATACAATCAGAAGTTTTAGAACCTATTTTCCTTTTCTTAGGTTCAGGCAACAAGACTTTAGCAAGACACCCCCAAACTTTTAAATATTTCAAATTTGGTTTATAATTTTTCCATAACTCATAAGGTATTTTGCCAGTCTTTTTATGTGGGATTCTATTTTGTAAGTGACATGCAGATAATATAGCTTCTCCCCATAAATTATCTGGAGCATGAGAACTAATTAACATAGAGTTCATCATTTCTTTTAATGTTCTATTTTTCCTTTCAGCTACTCCATTAGATTCTGGAGAATAAGGTGGAGTTATTTCATGTATTATGCCTTCCTGTTCACAAAGGTTATCTAAAGTTAATATTCTCCACCCCTATCTGATCTAATTCTTTTTATCCTTTTATTAAGTTGATTTTCTACTTCAGACTTATAGGATAAAAAGGCATTATAAGTATCATCTTTATTTCTAAGTAAATAAACTTTGGTATATCTAGAATAGTCATCTATAAAGGTGACATAATACCTTTTCCCACCTCTAGTCATTGTTTGTTTTAAATCACCTAAATCAGTATGAATTAAATTTAATAACTCAGTTTCTCTATGGACAGTTATACAACTTTTCTTTGTTATTTTAGCTTCTGCACATATTTCACATTTGTCCATATTATCATTAATACCAGAAATTAGACCACATGATTGCATTTTCTTTATATAACCAATATTAACATGTCCTAATCTAGCATGCCATAAAGAAATGGAATCAACAATATAAGCAGAAGAAGATGCATTTTCATTTATCACATTGGAAATATTAAGTACAAAAAGTCCCTGATTACAATAGCCTTTCCCTACAAACACATTATTTCTTGTCATTACAATCTTTTCAGATTCGAATGATACTTTCACCCCAACTTTTCCAAGCAAAGCCACAGAAACAAGATTTGCCCGAATATTTGGAACATGCAGCACATCATTAAGAGCCAAAGTATTTCCTGAAGTGAGTTTCAATAGTACTTTGCCCTTACCCAGAACTTTAGTAGTTCGTGAGTCTGCAAGGTAGACTATTTTTTCATCATCCCCTATTGAAGTATAGGAGGAAAACGCTTCTCGATTCGCACATATGTGCCGAGTAGCCCCAGAGTCTACCACCCATTCTTTAACATTAGCTGCAATGTTCACTTGAAAGATGACTGCAGCAATTATTTCATCTCCTTCGGTTAAATTAACCTTAGGAGGATTACCATTTGCTTTGTCACCTTTATTGTATCTATACAGGGCAACATAATGTTCTGATTTTCTACAATAATGGCAATTGCCTTTCTTTTTCTTAAAGTTGGGAATATTAGGCTTGTAATTGGAATTTTTTAGTCTATTATACTGGGACTTATTGGCTTGCATATAGCTACAATACACGTCAAATAATTCATTTAAGAGTGTTTGTAAAATAGTATGCCTACATACCTTATTGGCATATTGCCACGATTCTTGTATTTTGACATCTGTGGTTGAAGCAGGTTGGGACTCCGTTAGTGCATAGACCACTCCATGGATGTCGAGTCGTGAGTGTACTCGTTCTTGCCACCTTTTGAAATTTTCATTGGCGAAAATTTCAATTTTGGATACATCTGGAAAGGGCTTGGCGAATGGTAGTGCCACTGCAACAGTTGCTGATGAAGGCTGCGGGGTGCTAACATTGTCAGATGCCATAGTTTCTTAGATTGTTGGATAATTGGCTACAACAATGTTAACACTATCTGCTTGAGTCGTGCGTAGCACTGTCCTAAGAAACTATTTCATGAAATTGAAATGTTTCCCCAGGATTAAACAAGCCTTCTTCTATTTATTGCGAACAAGAAAGACAAACTTTCTTCTTGTTGCAAACTAGAAGGACCAGAACTAGCAAATTAAAACCAGCAGATATATATATAAAAAGGATGAGAACAGAATTATCAGGAAGATATCAACTAACAAAAAATAAAAGAGAGAGAGAGAGAGGGATAGAGCAGCTATCAAAAGATATTAACTGAAGCTGCTGGGGTAATTTTCTGAGGGAGAAGTGGATCCTATTTATAGACTTCAGAGTGAGGTGCAACCCTTCTCACTTCCGATGTGGGACAAAGACTGCAACCCTTCTCACTTCTCAATGTGGGACAGAGAAAATAATACTTCTCATTTTTTCGATGTGGGACAAAGAATATTTTTGAAATACTATATATTTTACAACACATTTGTGCTCGCAATCACAGATAGCCTACATGGTAGGACTCACAAGGAAACTTACAAGTCCAAGATCCTAGAGTTAGGTCGAGCTTTCTGGCAAGTTTACTTGAGCTGAGAGGTTTAATTTTTGTCCGAGCAAATATGTCACAGCTGCTTCCGCGACTAATACACATGCAGGTTAAAACGGATTTAAAAGATTAGATTAAATAGATGAACATCTGCACTAAGTAACATAAGAATGGCAAAGGCGAGAGACCCATTGGAGAAATAAAATACAGAGTAAAATTGGGAAGTTGCTTGCATGTTAGGTCCAGAACTGCTACACAATTCTCCAAATCTGGCTCCTCTCTGTCCTTGAAGGGAAATACGAATTGCCTTCAGCTACCTACCTCAAAACATCTTTACAGTCCGGGTAACAAGGAGAAATAAAGTAATAAATCATCATTGGGACATCCGACCACCAGAAAGCAATTATATAATACACAAACACTTTCCAACAAAAGTCACAGTCTGGTGATGCGAAAAAGACATTACAAACTTGGTACAGCAAGTAAGATGCGACGAAGAACTATGGGGAACTGAATCCTGATTAGTGGCATTCCCACGCAATAAAGAAAATTTAGATGAAAATAGCCAAATATTGAAAATTACACATTCACCAATCCTTTGACTAACCTTCTAGTATGTAGTATAACTTGGTCATAATTTGATTTCCTCATAATTCTACTAAGCCAGTTGTCACTTGCAACAACTCAACCACCTTACCACCCATTCAATTCCAAAATTCAATGTGGACGAGGTTTTGTGATATTGTTTTCCTAAAATATTGATGGGCTATTGCGATTAAGGTGAAAACATCATTCCTACAACAACAATGCAGCATAAACTTGCAAATTAGATTTTCAAACTTACGTTCCAATCTATTAAAAATAACATCTTTTGCATTCATCCTTTTTCAACACCATGGGCTGCTTGGTTAAAGGGTTTGGGAATCACAGAATAGAATAAACCCCTTATTTGTTGCTTGGGTTAAACCTATTGGAATGTAATTTTTGGAATCATTTCTAAAAAATCTGACTTATTCCATTCCCGAACAAATTAAAAGATTTTGGACAAAACCCTCAATTTATTCCCTAGACAACATTTATGATGGACCTACCTTTCTTTCTCTCCCTCACACGCTGCACTCCCAATTGATATTCCTTTGCTCTCCGCATAGTCCACCACCCGATGACCTTCTATATCCAGCTCCCACTTCCCTCGCCAGCGGCCGCTCTCTGCCCCCAGTCCCTCCTGGAGTATTGACTTCTTCCGCCGTCGCGGATGCAAAATTTAAGTTCTTATATACAATAGTATTTGTGCTACTTTATAAGCTTTGGATGTTGACTGCTGAAGATTTGGTGACTACTGGGACGTGAGGGATGAGGGAGGCACCGGAGAACGACTTCTGAGGTTTCCATTCCTTTAAACTTTAATTTCGAACTTTTTGATCGGATTTTCGTTCTTCGGTTTATTCGGACCCTGCAAAGATTTCATCAATCTTTAGGAAATTGGCAGAGAGAAAAAAAAAAGGAGAAAAAAAATCCCATATTTCTATCATAATTATGTAAAAAAGGAGTTTTTTTTGTTTTTTTTTTAAATTTAGATTAAAGCAAGTGCTTGAGAACCAAAAGATGGGATTAAGTTGTAGACTTCTAGGGACAATATTTCTGGCCTTACTCATTATCAACTCTTCTGAGGCTTCTGATTTAGAGGTAAATAAATATTCAATTTTTATGTTAACTTTTTAATGTTTTACGCGCATTGTTATCGATTTGGGATTTTGTTTTTAGGTTCTGGGAGATTTAAAAACTAGTAAAAATGTGAAAGGTTCAGATATATCAAACAAGAATGATGGTGGCGATTTTTAAATTAAACAAGAGGTTCAGATACATGAAACAAGAGGGAGTTCCTAAATTAACTTCGCAAAAGGGTGGCGATTTTTGAGTCTTTTTCCAAAGGGTGAAAAATCATCCAAGGAAATAGCTATTACTTTGTTCGTGTAATAGAGGAAACCCATAAAGAACTGAAATGTTATGGGCAATTTCTTTTTTTTCTTTTTTTTTTTTTTTACTTTCACGTATTTAATTTATGTTAAATACAAAACGGTGCTTGTTTTCCTTTCGTAAAAATATTAGTATATCACTTTTTAAATTTTACATATATTTTATGTATTTAACATTAAATTATATGATTCAGAGTAAAATGCCTATAAATAGCTAGTACTTTATTCATGTAATAGAAGAACCCGTAAAGAGCTAGTAAAAAGGGGTAATTTCTTTTTTTACTTTCACGTATTTAATATATGTTAAATACAAAACCTACTAGTTTTCCTTTCGTAATAATATTCGTGTAACACTTTTTGAATTTCACTTATAAACAGTTATGTATTTAATATAAATTAAATGATTCAAAATAAAATGCTCATAAATAGCTAGTACTTTATTCATATAATGGAAGAAACTCGTAAAAAACTGATATGTTATGGACAATTTTTTTTACTTTCAAATACTTCATTTATATTAAAAACAAAACATGCTAGTTTTCCTTTCGTAAAAATATTTGTGTAACGGCTTTTGAATTTTATTTGCAAATATTTATGTATTTAACATAAATTAAATGATTCAAAATAAAATGCCCATAAAAACCTGGTACTTGGTTCATGTAATAGAAAAAATCCATAAAGAGTTGGTACTTTATGAGATATTTCTTTTTTAAAAAATATTTAATTTATGTTAAATAGATAACCTACTAGTTTTTTTTTTGTTAAGAAATTACTGTAACATTTTTTGAATTTTTAAAACCCTTTGGGAAGTTAGTTTGAAAACTCCCTCTTTTTGGGAATTTACTCAAAAATTGTTATATCAGGGGTAAATTTGGAATTTAATTGCATTAATTCCGAAACACTCATCAAACAAAGCATCAGGAGTTGGAATGATGCTAATTCCAATGTGTGAACCAAGTTAGATATTGGAATGAAAAGTTTAATTCCAAAACCAGAGTCGATGATTCCATTTCCATTTCCGATTCCAATCTATGAAACAACCACCCAGTATCCCCTCAAATATTGGGGCACGGAAAAGACACAAGGAGTAACCTCGGGGATTAATACTGGAAAAAAAATTTAAAAAAATTCATAATCACCAAGTAGTAGCATAACTGACTGAAGCAATTTAATGAACACTTGTACTACAAGCATATAAAAGACTGACCGCTTGACTAGTAAGTAACAAAGCATCAAACTCTCATAACTCTGGACCAAAGCTGCTAAAAGCTTTGCAACATCCATCCATGTTTTATTAACATTCATTGAGGAAAATATCCAAATATTCTGACGACCTAATATAGGTGCCAGAGATAATGCATGATTGACTAGAATATGGCACCAGAATGACAGGACATGCTGTCTCCTACAATTCAAAAGCTAGTGAAGAAACGCAGATGGACCAGCAAGACATTGTACCAAAAGCCATATAATGCAGCTCTTCCTATTGATTTGGCCTTCCCTTTGCCAAATCACCAATAAAATGCAATGCAGATAGAAAGAGTGGGATTGGATCCTTCATATGGGAACTTTCCATGTTAAATCTAAATCAATTCAAACACTTCTCAAGTCATCTTCTCTTGCAACACTTACATTTTTTTTTTTGGTATTCTCAAGTCATCTTCTTTTGCAACACTTACATATGAATCAATCTCAGACTCTTACAATATGCCCTTGATTTCACATGACAGATAGATTTGAATTAGCAGAAAGGTAGCTTTGGGCAACATAACCTTGAGATGGACCCTGTGGATGGGAGCTCATTCATCAAGATGTCTACAGATTGATTATGAAAACTAATCATAACTAAAATGGCGTTTAAAGTTTATTCTCCACTACTATTATTGGTTTGAGAGACCATACGCAATAAATTCTCTGCAATAAGATTACACATACTAAGATGTCACAATTCAAGTTCTGAACTGGGTATGCATATGAGAAGTTATGACGTATGTAACATCACCAAGATCAGCAAAACAACATTGTTCAAATGCACTATGATCCTTCCAAGATAACAGACAATTATTTGCTCTTGAATGTTTGTAGTATCCCATTATTTGTGGTGGTCACTGGAAAAATGATTCACCGTCCAAAGGCAGAAAGAGCCGATTGCAGCAGGTCAAGAACTGGACAAGATTTTGTGGATCTTTATGGCACCCAAGCTAGAAGTTCAGTAAATACTGTCAAAATCTCTATTCAAACAACCAATTACCTGTGAGTTTTTCATCTCAACTAATTCTAAGTTGACAACATCTCTCCATGAAGCCCCAGTAAGTTAATGTAAGTTGTAAAAGTTATCTGAGTTGACCGGTACAACAAGTTAGTTGCTTCTAATGGATCAGGAACAACTACTTGAAGCACTTTGTACCTAAGAAAAAGAAAGATGCTGTAAATTATTATAATCCACCAGAGAACATGGAGAACAATAATCCCTGGTTAAGTTGAAGAGAGAAATTCCACAAAGAAAGCAGGAAAACCAAATCATTCAGCTAAGGGCAAAAGCTACCCAAAAACACAAAAATGAGAAGAATAAAATAGAAAGATACATACTGGATGAAAGTCCAACTGAGATACACAATCAGTAGTTAACCGGACCAAAGAACCATCAAGATCTTTAGCAAACCATGCATAGATATTTTTTCCTCAACAAGCTGAATAATCAGTACTGGGTATTACTTAGTCCTGTTGTTGTTTGGTGTGCCATTTTTAGCCGGCAGGAAAAATTAGACTAACAGAAAATCTGTTCAAAACTTTGGGCTAACAACCATGATTGCAAAGATAAAAGGTGTGTTTGGATCCTTGTTTTTGGAGCTGTTTTTGAAAAACTGTTTTTCACATCCCAAATGCTACAGTAAATGTGTATTTCTAAAACAACTCCAAAAACACCATATCCAAACATTATATCAAAAACAACTACATATGTATATTTCAATTATGTATATTATATATATATATTATATTAATATAAATTGAAATATACAAATTGAAAATTATATATATTATATATTATATAAATATTTATATACATTAATATTATACATTAATATTATAATATACATAATATAATATACATAATATGTAATATTGTATACATAAATGTGTAAATATTTATACATAATATATTATGTACATTATATTATAATATATACATTATTAATGTATAATATTATTATGTACATTATTGTGTATAATAATGTCTAATAATGTTAGGTATAATATATAATATACATAATATGTAATAATGTAACAATGTATATTATGTATAATATATTATATTATATATATATATAATATTATGTATATTATACAAATTGAAAATTATATATTATATATTATATGAATATTTATATAATGAAATATAAAATAAATATTAAAAATTGAAATATTATATAAACACCATATTTATAATATTATAATATTTATAATTAATATTAATGTATATTATATATATATATTAAATATTTATATATTTATATATTTATTTTTACATATTATAAATATTTTATTTTACTTAAAAAATATTTTTACATATTTTTACATATTTATATGAATATTATATATTATATAAATTATATATAATATAATATATATTTTACATTTATATAAATGTACATTTATACATAATATATATATATTAATGTATATTTATAATATACATTTATATTATGTATTATACAAAATATAATACATTTATATTAATATACATAATATTAATTTTACATTTATACATAATATTAATACATTTGTACATTTATATTAATTATATTAATACATTTATACATAATATTAATATATATTAATAAAATTATAATTTATACATTTATATAATATTCATTTGTAATTTATACATTTATAATAATATGTAATTTTACATTTATAAATATATTTATAATATGTATTATATGTAATATAATACATTTATATATTTTTATATAAATACATAAATATATTTATTTATAAATATTTATAAATGTATATTTATATAAAAATATATAATTTATAATTTATACATTTATACATTTATACATTTATGTAATATTCCTTTATAATTTATAAATTTACAAGAATATACACTTATACATTTATAAATATATTTATATTATGTATTATATGTAATATAATACATTTATATACTTTTATAGAAATAAATAAATATATTTATTTATAAGTATTTATAAATCTATTATAAATGCATAAATGTATATTTATATAAAAATATAAAAATTATAAATTATAAATTATACATTTATACATTTATATAATATTCATTTATAATTTATAAATTTACAATAATATACACTTATACATTTATAAATATATTTATATTATGTATTATATATAATACAATAAATTTATAATATATTTTTATATAAATATATAAATATATTTATTTATAAATGCATAAATGTATATTTATATAAAAATATAAAAATTATAACTTATAATTTATACATTTATACAATATTCATTTATAATTTATACATTTATAATAATATACACTTATACATTTATAAATATATTTATATTATGTATTATATATAATATAATACATTTATAATACATTTATATATTTTTTAGCGAATATATAAATATATTTATTTATAAATATTTATAAATGTATTATAAATGCATAAATGTATATAAAAATAAAATTATATAAATTATAAATTATAAAAATACCCAAAATATGTTTTAAAAATATCTCTAAAAATAATCCAAAAAACATCTACAGTAAAAGTTTTTCATATAGTTTTTGAAAAACAATCTCAAAAACAACTAACCCAAACGGACTTGTATTTCAAAAACGAAATGCTACAGTGCTGTTTTTGAAAAACAACCCCAAAAACAGGTAATCCAAACGGAGCCAAAGTTTTAGCTGCAATTTTGTGAATGTTCAAAACAATATAACTACATTTGCTTTAATTGGCACTGCTTTAATTTAGCACAGCTCGCAGTCCTGAGCTCAGAAAAGTGGCCAATCAAATGCATCATGGGTAGCCTCCAGCTCATAGTGTCAGGCTAAAAATAGTGAAGCACATTATTTTAAGTGCCCAGCAACTATTCAAGAAAACAATGCCAGATCACTACTCAACATCTATGCATTAATACTCGACAAAAACATAATTGACACAGTCCAAATCCGTGAAGCCCTCTTTTTACATCCCCTTAAATGTGATTGGTCAATAGGACGACATAAGATCAAGTAGAAAGCGTAAACCTTTGAGCATTATTCGCCAAAGCATTTATTTGTATTTAGGCCTCAACGAAGTGGAATATAATTTGATTTATGTCTTATCTTTTGCTTCATATCCATTATTTTAACACTTCCAGAAAATGTTTTCATTTTAACTCAAACACCTATTTTCATCTAAACTTGCTGTTGAAATTAAAGAAAAAAAAAAGAAAAGAGCCTTAACGCTCATACAAAGGCAATTAGTTGAATCAAATCCAACACAGCTATTGGCAATAAGTATACTACAATCTAAATTCTTAGGTAACTACCAGCTCCGAATTGGTCTAAAAAACTCAAGCACTCTGACATCTGGTAGTTGTAAACTTGACAGTCATGGGTGCCATGCAAACTCCTTTTAGCTCAGCTAAACAATCAGACTAAGCGTCAAAAAATAATTTAGAAATGGAAGAAATTAGCAAGGGCGAAATCTAGCTAATATTTTCACGGACAACACAAATTGGCACAAAAAGTAGCTAATCCATGAAATAAAAAATTAGTCTCCAAACCATTCAAATTTCATGTTTTAAAATTGTGTAGTCAAAATCATCATTCTAAAAACAAAATTAAGCTCATAACAATCAGTTCCAACAACTTTCCCAGATAATCAGTTGTTTACATTGCCAAATTTCTGACTTGTATACAGTTTCTATAATCTATTTTTCTGGAAATCAATAGCTATTTAACCAAACAAACTGAAGAACAACATAAAACATGAGATTAAAAAAAAAAATCTTTCTCGATGTTCGTGCATATACACTATTGTCCTTTGAAATTTTTTCTTTCACTTTCAAAACTTTTAAACAGCCAACAAACAGTTATAATACCACAGCCAACCCAACAAACAGCTTAACAAGATTGCAGCTTTACAGTCTTCATCCGGAAAAAAAATAACAAGTTCCAAAATTACAAAAACTTTGACAAATCAAACAGCAAGTATGAGAGGGTCTTTAGCCTCTTCCTTCGGGAGCGAAGAAAAAACAATTTTCTGGCACCATAAATTAATGACGAAGACATTAAAAAGATTCAGATTGGCAGATCTAATCAAACTTCTAAATGCACAAATAAAGCAGTAAACTTTCTGCAGGGCTAAAAAAGTCCAAAATTTTGTAGCACCCAACAAGAATACGCACCCAAATACTTAATTTTGAAGCTCCTTCATTCAAGAAACTAAAAGGGTTCTTTCCAATCCCAGCTCGCAATAGAATCCTCAATTCAAACAAATTTAAATTTCAAAGAACAATCAAGAAAAGGAATATGAAAAGGTGAGGGCCTTGGAAAATGAAGAAGAAGAACTGGGGTTTGGTCTGAATAGAGATGTCAACGAATCGAATCGAGCTCGAATACTAGTTTGATCGAGTTCGAGTTTGAGTTCGACAAAGTGCTTAAGGCTCGAGATCGAGCTTGAGATCGACAAATATTAGTTTTACATACTCGAATTCGATTCGTATTAAAATCGCGAGGTTCGAACTCGCGTTCGAAATTGCTCGAATTGCAGTCGAGCTCGAACTCGAGATCGAATTCGAGCTTGAACCATTAAAAATTGTGCTTGTTTAAAGCCTGCTGAACCAAACAATCTACTATTCTAAGCAAGCAGAATTTGCTCTTTCATTCAATCTTTTATTTGAACCAAATGACCTTGGCAATGACATTTCCTAACAAATTTTGCCGGGGAAATGACAAGCTAATGCAAATGCAAAAACTTCAAGTATAAATCTTAATTTATGTGCAAAGTTACATCGAGACAAAATGCATATGCATCACAAAGATGGACAGACTTGATACAATCTTGAAAATGGAAGATACAAGGTCTGCTATACATTACTGAACAACATTGTCCAAACTTATCCATATGATTGAGAATCTGAGACAAGCCAGATTTAAATATCAATTTAAAGTCCAGAGCATCAAATTGTCAAAAATTTTGCAGCCGTTATGCCAACCAATATCCAAATTCATCCATACATATTTTAACATCAAAACCAGCATCCAAATTCAGAGATAATTCAGACAACCAACATCCACCAAGTCACACAAATAGAAAAAACAAAGACAAAGTGTTAACATTCAAGTGAATGTCTTCAACAGGCAATGTCAATTGTCAAGAAATAACCATACTTAAAAAAGTGAAACAAATTTTGCAATTAAAGCAGTAAAACAGCAGCTTCTTGTCCATTCCACGATAATCCTTTCCAACTTTTGTTTATGAATTCTAGATATATCAACTGCAGGCCCTATCACAAAAAAAATAATTTAAGTAATAAAATAGTATTGGTAAAATCTAAAACAACATATTTGAAGAGGAATCGAAGTATTAAACACAAACTATGGGCCTGTTTGGAACCCGAGTTTTTGGCCAAGTTTTTTAGCTACTAGTTTTTTAACAACTTTAGTTACAAAAACCCAAAAAAACTTATCAAACTTTTTAATCTACACACTTCAAAATATCTAATACACAAAAAACTTCCTCTTTTCTTCTTCTTTCTCCCCCACCCGATCCACCACACCTTCATCGCCGGCCACCACATCCGCCCCTGCTTCCGGCGCCGGCCTCCCTTTTTTTTTTCCTTTCTCTTTCTCCCTCTCCCCCTGCAACCCCTCTTTTGGCTATTTTTCTTTTTTTTCTCTCCCTCCCCTTCTCCTTCCCTCCCCTCCCCGGCCACCCTTCCACTTCCCCTATCTGCGATCTGGTCGCGCAGTACCAAACCGCATCTGTGATCTGGTCACGCGATCACATTGGACAAAGGGGGAGGAGGAAAGGGAGAAGGGGGGGAGAGGGAGATGGAGAAGAGGGGGAGAGAAAAGCAAAAAAAAAAAAACCATGGCTGATAGTTCTCTGGCTTCGGGAGGGAGAGGAAGAGGGTGAAGGGGAGTAGAGAGGGAGAGGGGAGCAGAAAGGGAGAGGGAGAGGGAGAAGAGGGGAAGAGAAAAAGAAAAAAAAATTGGCTTCACCATGGTTGTTGGTTCTTCAAAGCTGGAGGCAGATGTGGCAGGGGAGGGAAGGGGAAGGGGGAAGGAAGAAGAAGAAGAAGAAGAGAGGAAAGAAAAGAAAAAGGAAAGAAAGAAAAAGAAAAAGAAAGAGAAAAAGGAAAACTTAAAGCAATTTTGGACCATCTGCATTCTTAAATGTCGGAGTAGAGGTGACGGGGGAGGGAAGGGGGAGGGGGAAGGAAGAAAAAGAAGAAGAAGAGAGGAAAGAAAGGAAAAAGGAAAGAAAGAAAAAGAAAAAGAAAAAGGAAGAAAAAAAGAAAAGGAAAAAAAGTTTTTCATCTTAAAAAATTTTTTCAAAAACTTCTACAGTGCACTATAGTAAAGTTTTAGACAAACTTCCAAAAAACTTAGGTTCCAAATGGGGCCTATGTACCTTTCCAATTATCACATTCATTTTATGGGAAGTAGAATCTCTTTTGCTGCCTTCAATTTCTACAAAATAATAATAATAATAAGAATAACAAGTATCATAACTCTAATTTGCAACTCAATCCATTCTCTATAAAAAAACATGCCTAAACGAAAAGAAAATGATCCTTGCCTTGAAGTCCATTATTGTAATCATTTGAGCATCTGATCAAATAAAGAAAGCCAACTACCAAAGCATGAATATGTATGGTAGAGTCTTTTAGTGTTAAAGGAGAACAGTTGCAAGTCATTGCCTTACAAAAACTAGCCAGCCTTGTCTGGCGGTTTTTTCATTTAGAAACAAACATGTAATAATGGCGGTGTGCCACAAATCTAGCAATATACCCGAAGGAGAAACTTTATGATGTGTGCATGGATAGCGAGATGGATGGCGGCCCTGACTCAAGGCTTTCATAGAGATATTGAAGGCTTGGAAGGAGACAATCAAGTTATCTACACCATGATCCAAGCCATGAAGAGTCAAGTGGGCCTCCAAGTGAGTTGGCCGAATAGGGCCATAAGCCTTAGTGTTAGGAGTCTTAAGTTTAGATTAGTCCTTTTGTTAGCCATGGATTCGGCCCACCTTTGTCTAAGGATGGCCGAACCACTAGGCCCTTTTTATTGAGTCCATGGGTCGGCCCACCTTGTCCAAAGAGTGGCCGACCCTCTAGCCTTGCGATATTAGGGTTTCATTCGTTTTGCCTATATAAAGGCTTCCTTTGTAAGCATAAAGGGAGACGTTTTATCAATAAAGTTTTGCATATTTTCGATTCTTCTTGAGAGAGAGATTCGACCCCTTTACTTGCTTTGGCAAGGGTTTTGAGCAGTCTTGCGTCCTGTCCTAGATTGTTCTACCGACCTATTCCCCTGGAGTATTCACCTTCATCGGAGTGTCGTCTACCGTCTTGAATCAAATCGTGTCGTCCGTTTGGTTCTAGATCCCGCAATTCCAAGCGTTGGACATCCTCGCTAGATCCTTGGGCAAACGTGCTACGTGTCTCGAAACGTGTTGATCGAGGAACGTATCAGTTGGCTTCAGAGCTTTGGTGGAGGTATCTTCCGTTATATCCGTAGTCTTGTCCTAGTTTTCCTTATTTCTCCGCTGCCTTGTTTTATAGGGAAAAAAAAAAAAAACGTCACTGTTCATCCGACACTGTTCACCCGCTACTGTTCATCCGATACTGTTCACCGCTACTGTTCATCCGGCACTGTTCACGCTACTGTTCATCCGAGCACAAAATCTGTTAGTGTGTTATCTCCTTTGTGTTGTGTCTAGTTTGTTGATAATTTCTGTCCACAACTTGTTTCTTGCGTTTGAGTCGTTTGTGCATCAAAAAAATTCTGGTTTGTTGGTGTTTCAACGTTGCTCCCAAATCTGTCTCGTTAATTGGTTGTCGCTTGGGCAGCAAGAACAATAACGTGACGGCTGCTAGGGTTTCCTTATCTTGCTAGGGTTTCCTTCTCTTGCTAGGGTTTTCCTTGCGGCTAGGGTTTTCTACTTGCGGCTAGGGTGTCTACTTGCAGCTAGGGTTTCATTTGCGCTAGGGTTTCTTTGTTTTCACTTGGACACTCTCCTATATTTTGGGGCACTCTCCTACATTCTCTCCTATATTTTAGGAACACTCTCCTACATTCTGTCATCCATTTTAGGAAACTTGTATATATTCTCTCATCCATTTTAGGAAACTCTTCTATAATCTCTCATCCATTTTAGGAAACTTTCCTATATTCTCTCACCCATTCTAGGAAACTTTCCTATATTCTCTCATCCATTTTAGGAAACTCTCCTATAATCTCTCATCCATTTTAGGAAACTTTCCTATATTCTCTCATCCATTCTAGGAAACTCTCCTATATTCTCTCATCCATTTTTTGGAAACTTTCCTCCATTCTAGGAAACTCTCCTATATTCTCTCATTCATTTTAGGAAACTACTCCTACACTTTAGAACGCTAGGGTTTCCTTTTCTTTGTGACACACATACCATTACTGACCACCACCAACATCCCTTCCAAATTTGTCCATTTCACCACATTTTCCACCCACATTTGTGTCTTACACTCTTGACTACTCTTGTGGGAAAAGTCGGTGACGTTTATTGGACTTGTGCGGCATTTCTCAACTACCCAATCCGACAAGTAAAGGAATTTTGGTAAGCTTATTTGAGTGCTTTGAGTGATACACGAGTGATGAGTACATACACGTGAGCTTGTGTGTCGTGAGGAATCTCCTTTTCTTTGCTAACCATTTTTGCAGGTCACGTAATCATGCCAAGGGGAGTTGCCTCTTACTCATACAACCCAGAATTCTTGGAGAATGAGTCTCTCAAGAGGAGGGGTTCCAAGCGGCCTACTCCCAAGCACAGTTCCATGGAATCTAGTTCACAACGTGAGTTTCGCTCACTCCGGGAGGAGATGGAACGTTACCGTGCTTCGTGTGTATATGAAAGGTATAAACGAGATTGTGATGAGTATGAGAAGGAGCAAAGAAGTTTGCACCGAACATCTAAATTGAGATCAACCTCAAGCAAACAAGATTCATCTACGAAGTGCCTTGACAATCAAGGCAAGGCGTTCGCGAACTCTCGAATTGAGGCAAAGCTTCGTGAATCAAAGGATAAATTCCGGAGTCGGACTGAAGCATTGATTGATGATATGATGGAAAGACTTAGCCAAGTGTTGGATTCACACTTGGATCAACTTACCCATGTGCCAACTGGTGGTGATAAGGGGAAAATTCAGTCTAGTCCCTCGTTGATTGAAGAGCCATGTACGAATGAGTTGCCACCGAGCCATGAACAAGAGCTAGCCAATAAAAATCCGAACTCAAGTGCAATAAATGAACAAATGTCCAAGAAGAATGAAGTGGGAAAAGGCAAGAATAATTTGGCCTTATTGCTGAGTAAAGAGGAGGAGTTGGCCATGTTCGCAAAAGTTGAAAGTGTGGACGTTTTGTTTGCTAACAAGCTAACATGTGTTGTGTTTAGTACCTCTTCTTTTGTGCAGATTAAACAAAGTCAAGTAGAGTTGGTCATGGCATGTTCCATTCCGAAGTCACTTGGACACTTTGCGAGTTTCCATGGAGTTTGTCTCCTAGGAGCTAAATCTCTTTGGTATCAATCCATGGAACAATCTCCATTCAAACCTGTCCGCGCCATGGGAGGAGTCATTCGAGCCCATTATTTTGACGAGAAGTATTGTAAAGCTATCCAAAATTTTCCAACTACGACTAAAGAGTTGCAGCCTGATTTCATGCTTGTTCCAACTGCGTGTTACGCGAATGCATGTGATTCGTATGGGGTGAATTTCACTTCATTCTTGCCGCTTATGTTGGGTGATGCCTGCAAGGGTGTCAATCAAGATCCGAGTGCTGTTCTTACCTCACTAGTTCATGTTTCTATGGATGTGCAACACGGGTGGCTCAGTGTCCCACCTCCAGAGTGGCAAGTTGTGCCGATTCAGTGCCTGGGGCTAAATTACACCACCTTGCACAACCAGGTTCGAGGCTTTTCTAGTTTCAATGAATATCGTTATGAAGTGCATGTGAATGTCCGGGTGCGAAGGCTAATTAGCGAGCTTTGGGTTGCAACCTGGAACGTTCACAAGCCTTATACACGTTCCTTCCTACCTTGGAGAATGTCCTTGTTTGAGAACCCCTTGAAGCTGACCAAGAGACATGTGCACCGAATTATCTTAATCATAACATATGCAAGTATCATTCAATCTAAGAGGGCCAATATGTGGAGATTTGAGGTGTCATGCTACTATCTCTTGTTAGTATCATTCATCTCCATCCAGATTTGAGGACAAATCCTTCTCAAGAGGAGGGGACTGATGTGTGCATGGATAGCGAGATGGATGGCGGCCCTGACTCAAGGCTTTCATAGAGATATTGAAGGCTTGGAAGGAGACAATCAAGTTATCTACACCATGATCCAAGCCATGAAGAGTCAAGTGGGCCTCCAAGTGAGTTGGCCGAATAGGGCCATAAGCCTTAGTGTTAGGAGTCTTAAGTTTAGATTAGTCCTTTTGTTAGCCATGGATTCGGCCCACCTTTGTCTAAGGATGGCCGAACCACTAGGCCCTTTTTATTGAGTCCATGGGTCGGCCCACCTTGTCCAAAGAGTGGCCGACCCTCTAGCCTTGCGATATTAGGGTTTCATTCGTTTTGCCTATATAAAGGCTTCCTTTGTAAGCATAAAGGGAGACGTTTTATCAATAAAGTTTTGCATATTTTCGATTCTTCTTGAGAGAGAGATTCGACCCCTTTACTTGCTTTGGCAAGGGTTTTGAGCAGTCTTGCGTCCTGTCCTAGATTGTTCTACCGACCTATTCCCCTGGAGTATTCACCTTCATCGGAGTGTCGTCTACCGTCTTGAATCAAATCGTGTCGTCCGTTTGGTTCTAGATCCCGCAATTCCAAGCGTTGGACATCCTCGCTAGATCCTTGGGCAAACGTGCTACGTGTCTCGAAACGTGTTGATCGAGGAACGTATCACTTTATTACTACTATTTTGCTTTAACAATTAGTACTAGCATTTCTCTGCCTCCTCAAATTAAAGTTCAAAAATCATTAATTTTCCAAAAAAAGAAGATCCAAAAAATCAATCCATCTACAAGCTTTTCGGAAAGTTTAAAATCCTAAACCCCAATTCTGAAATTTAATACTAGAAAACCAAAAAAAAAGAGAAGAAAACCTCATATTATTTACGTATTTTTTTTCATTTCGGATACGCTCAGTTCGTTTTGAAATCAACTAAATTAAATTGTTAAAAACCTGCCTAATCTCAAAGGGCCCTAAATAAATACTCAGAATTCTAGTCTGGTCTAGCAGAGAGGGCGTTGACTTGCATATTAAGGTGCAGTTTCGCAAAGGAGAAGGTCCGAGCACTTGGTAATTCGAAGGTAAGCCCAAGGTGCAGATTCTCTAAAGGTCTCTAAATATTCATCTTCGGTGACCAAAGAAAGCTGATAAGCAAAAGAATGAAAAGCATTCGAAGCCACAAAGTACAAAAAGGATCACATCTTACCTTCTGCACGCCTGCACCTGCTTCCAAGATCCACCTTCCACTAGCTGCACGGCTACACTTGCTGCACAATCCACTTCCAATCGGCGGATGATGACAATAGAGAAAAGAAACGACTGGAGTTAAATCTTGCCGAATGGGTTTGATTTGGAATTGGGATTAGGGATTGAGGTGAGGAATTGGGATTTTAGGGACTAAGGTGAGGAGCTCTTCAAGAAGACGGCGGACAAGATTCTCAAGTTGCTGAAGCTTGACCTAATTACACTCTAATATTTGAATTTCTTTTTTTTTTAGAATTATCTGGAAAGACAATAATACCCCTATTATATTTTAAATTTTAATAGGTACAACATGTAATTAAACTTACAACTATATATATAAGTAATTTTATAAATATAAAATTATACATATTTAAATATACCTTAAGCTCGAAAAGCTCGCGAGCTTATCGAGCATAACATTTTTAGGCTCGAATTTGATTCGTTTCGATATTCGAATAGTTCGTTTGAACTGATTCGTTGACACCCCTAGGTCTGAAGAAGCAGAAGTGCGTTAGGGGATAAGAAGAAGCATCATAAGATTAGCCTTGTTTGGATTGTAGCTTTTTTTTTTTTGAGTAAATGGCCCAAAAGGTCACTAAACTATTAAAAATGGCACCCTTTGGTCACCAAACTTTTTTTGTGGCCCAAAAGGTCATTAAACTCATAAAAAAGCGCCAGCGGAGTCATTTTACCGATTTTCAGCGATTTCTCATCCGGTGGCATGGGCAATGTGGAGTGGAGGAATATAGTAAAAGGGCAAAAACGTCCAAAAGGTTATTGGAACAAGTGAAGCCATAGATTGTTTCATTCCCAAAGTTGACCAACCTCCACCCATAGATTGAGTACATCTTCTCCGGTGGTAAAAATAGTGATTGTGACCACCTGTAAACCAAATCAAAAAGCAAATAACGAGATTTATAGCTTAAATGTATCTCAAAAACACGAGCAGCCAAGGAAATTGTGAAGTTAGTGATTTCAATGGACTGGGTGAAGCGACCGAGGGATGAGTATGCTGATCCAAACACGATGTATGGTAAGTTGTTATAAAATTTGTTTTGGTGACGAAGATCATTGGTAAAAGATAGTGCAAAGTCTGGAAATGTTAACACGAAATGCAAAAATGTCGAAGAGATTTTAGGGTTTAATGGGTTATTTTATATAACAAATGGGGCATGAAAGGGACATGAGAGAATGGTCTTCCCTTTTGTCGTTATGGTAGGTTACAAGGGGTCCTACATTCACATGTCGTTAAGCTAAATTAATTAGGCAGAAAAAAATGTGAATTTTGTTGTATTCGTTGGCTACCTTAGAGGGGTTTTGTGTGGGGATTAGAAATGAACCTGTATTGAAGACTTAAAAACTAATTTCAGATTGTAATTTTTATTAAGATTGGGTTTCTATCAATTAACAATACCTGCCACTGTTTGATCTTTGTGATGCAGAGCATGGATGCTCATTATTTTCAATTAAGATGCAGCATGGTGGTAGAATTAAAGGGGATAAATATAAGAGCTATGTTGGTGGGGAGGTAGGCTATTTTGATCTTTGTGATGCCGATAGGATGTCACTGCATGAGATTAACGCTATGGTGAAAAAGTGTGGCTACAACAACGATGCCATATTGTACTATTATCTTGATCCAAGAAGTGATATCAACAATGGATTGAAAGAACTCCAAACTGACGAGCATATTAGACAGTTTTGTAGTTGGGTGGAGCAGTTCAAGTTGATGGAAGTGATATGTGACCATGTTCCAGAAGATGAGGTGTTAAAAATTCAAACAAAGACCATCGTAAAGCCACCAGATGTGCACAAGTCTACAGTGATAATTCAGGAAATTGATGATGGGGATGAAGGTCAAACAATGAATGCATGTAATAGTAAATTTGTCAAAACCTCACAATCTGTGAAGAAAAGGGGTTATATTCCACGAAGACGGGCTGCTTTAGAGTGGAAGGATAGCACTCTACAAAAACAAGTAGTGCATGGAGCTATTGACCAAGGTGATACATCTACAATTGCAGCAGGCTTGCACTCAACTTCTGGAGATGGTGAACCAATTGACTCAGAGAGAATTGAAAATGAGGGAGAAGAAGGCGAGTGTGATGATGGTGATGGAACAGGTGATGAGAGGGAATTTGAACATTACACAGAGTATTGTAGAGACGATGAAATGTATGAAATACAAAGTAGACAGCAGCCTCCAACACAATGTGGTGAACCACATGAAACTCATGCTGAGTCAACTGAAAGGCAGCCAGGTGAGCAACCAAGCCAGGCAGGAACTCAAGCATCAAAAAGGTCAAATTTGAGGAGGAGTTCTAGGTTGAGTAGCAAACGGAAAGGTGATGTCAATGTCCCTGAAACTACACGGGGAAGTGAAGACTATGGCCCTCAAACTACACAGCAAACACGGGCAGCCAATGAATGCAATGAAAATCCACTTTTGAATGATGGAATGGAGATGGAACTCAACAGCAACAATGGGTCATCTGACGAGGAAATCAAAGAGGTAAAGGTGAATTATACCGACTTTGATATGGAGACGTTTATGAAAAATCCTGAATTTGAGATTGGTTTGAAATTTAGAAGTAAGGGTTTGTTTAGAGAAGCTATTAGGAATTACTCGATTCTTACTGGGAGACCTGTATTTATGTACACAAATGACAAATCTAGATTGAGGGCAAAATGTGTGGCACCTTGTCCGTGGTTTGTGTATGCTTCTAAAGTTCCAACCTTAAACAACTCGGATTTTGTTTTGAAGACATTAAATGATGTACACAGTCATTGCAGTCATGCATGGAAAAACAAGCACATGTCTACATCTTGGCTGGCAAACAGATATGAAGAGCAAATAAAATCAAATATGGATATGCCAGCAAAGCAGATTAGGCAGGCTGTAGATGAACAATATAAGTGTGAGATTAATAGAAGTATGGCTTACAAGGCAAGGAGTAAGGCTAGGAAGAATATTAAGGGTAGTATAGCAGAACAACATGCTTTTGTTTGGGAATATGCTGCTGAATTACAGAGGACCCTCCCAAACACAACAATTGACATTCAATACAATCCGAGAAGTGGTCCTGATGAGAGGCCTACATTTACCAGATTCTATTGCTGTTTGGGACCTCTCAAAAAGGGGTTTAATGAGGGCTGTAAGCCCATTATAGCACTTGATGGATGTCACACAAAAGGTCATTATCTGGGACAATTGTTGACAGCCATTGGGACAGATCCCAATAATAGATGGTGGCCCATTGCTTGGGTTGTTGCTGAAAAGGAGGCAAGAGAGAAGTGGTATTGGTTCCTGAGGTTATTGATTGAAGACTTACAAATAGCCACTGCCAGCAGTCATTACACATTTATTTCGGACCAGCAAAAGATGAAGCACTCCCATCTTATCATTGTTGTCTCTCTCTAGTTACTATTTGGTTTATTAGCACATGACCATTTTTTCACGGTTTGTCATTGTAGGGGTTTGATAGTGCACTTATGGAACTTTTTTCATACTGTGAACACAAATTCTGTGTTCAACACCTGTACAGGAATTTCAAGAAAAAACACCCTGGGTAGGTTTTAAAAGATAGACTATGGAGCATTGCAGCAGCTACAACTGTTGAGTTGTATGAGGCAGAACTTGAAGACTTGAAAGAGTATGACCAATTTCCATATGCATAGGTCAAAAGGGCACCACCACCACAGCATTGGTGTAAGGCATTCTTTCCTTATCATGTTAAATCTGATATGTTAGTTAATAATCTTTGTGAGACGTTTAATGCAAAAATATTAGAATACAGGGATTTACCGATTATTAGAATGATGGAAGGAATTAGGGAGTATTTAATGGGTAGAATAGGAGATAGGGCGGCTTGGATGAAAAAATGCCCTGGTGCTGTTGGTCCAACTATTAAGGAATTGATTGAAGAAAGGGTAAAACATTCTAAAAAATGGAAAACTATGGCAAATGGTGATGGGGGTTATCAAGTGAAAGGGCCTAGAGGGGAACAATATGCTGTGTATGTACAAGAAAGAACATGTACTTGTAATTTATGGCAAGTTAGTGGGCTGCCATGTTGCCATTCCATTGCAGCACTTCATAGAATGAATGAGGACCCATGCATGTATACTGATGGGTGTTTATTCCAAGGAACTATTTTTGAAAATTTATGATAATGTCCTCTACCCTATCAGTGAAAAAACACTTTGGCCAACTAGTACAAATCCGGTGTTAGGCCCCCCAATACCATGTGTGCAACCAGGAAGACCTAGAAAGGTAAGAAGAAAAGATGAATCAGAGAAAGGAAGCAACTCTTGGTCACAAAATACCAATGTCCACAAATTGAAAAAACATGTTGTGATACATTGTAGAAAGTGTGGTTTGCCAGGTCATAATGGATCTACATGCAAAGCTCAAGATGTTGCTGGAACTGAGCATGACAGACAGCATAATGCAACTAGCCAACCAAACAAAGTTGCAGCTTCGGGTTAGAGTGAAGAGGATGCTGCTCCCAGATCTGGCGAAGAGAGTGTTATGCATGGATTTGGTGAACAGAATGTTGAAAATGTTAACATTGGAGTTGGCAATTTTTTCCAGCAACATGATAATATTTCTGTTCGGCCATCAACTTTAGAAGGTGCACAACAATCAATGGAAGAAGCAAATGTTGCTGCAGAAGGTGACACTGATAATCCCACAGAAATGTTGAGGACGATTGCTAGTCCAACTGCCAAGAGGCAAATCAGAAAAATGAACACCCCTGTTAGCTATCAACCTTTCTAACTATTGTTATTGTATATTGTAATTGTAGTTCTTGGAATAGCTGAGTGAAATGTTATCTGATTTTTGTGATCAAGTCCAGCGAATTCGACCAGATACTGCCAGAACAACAACAAGTCAGGCAGGCCCTCGTCCGGTTGCATCTACTGATAATACACAGAAAAGGGTGGTCCAAAAAAGGAGAAAATTGATGGATGCCGAAAAGGGTGCGATCAATGCCAATTATGCATATTTAGGAAAAGAACCACCATTCAAGGTTGGAAATTCGGCAGGAAGATCCTTTGGAAGAGGACGTGCAACTTAATGACAAGATGTTAAATAGCATTTATAGTCTTTTTGATGTACTAAACCATGTAATAGCTTTCTGTTGCCATTTTGTGGGAGTCATACATGTCTTTTGTCCACCAATTGTAATACAACCAATTCTATGATCCAATGCAATGACTCTTTTATTGGCCATTCACTAGTTAATCACTGGAATGGGCTATTTTTCTTGTCAAATTAATTGATTTGTCAACAGCAGAACTCATACTTAACATTTTCAAAGATCCAAAGTCAACATAATTGCTAGCTTCATTAAGTACAATTACACTGCACATACCAGCAATCCAAAATATCTGCATTCTACAAACTAGTAATTTGCAACATTCCTTTTATACACCAGCAATTTGCAACCTCTTCGAATTTGGCATTGTTGGCTCATGCATCCATATTAACCACAATGTAACAACCACCCCAATCAGAAAAACACTTTTTGCTAGCTTTCTTGTCCTTTGCTTTCTTTCCAATTGCTCCTTTAGTCTTTTTATCTCCAGTGCCATCTCATTTGCTTTGCTTTGCCATCCCCGAACCTCTTTTTGCAGAGCTTCATTCTCAGCTTCTAATTTGTTCTTACTTCTTAAGAGGCCAGGTATTACTTACTTAGCCCTCTCACAAATTTCTTTATCATACTAGTCCCAAAATCCACACCCTCTAACCTGCAACAAATATTTACATTTTATCCACCTTGTAATAACATAAATATCTATATCCTTCATTATCTTACCTGATCTTGAGCACACTCAATATATCTTCGCGTTGGATTTTTTTTCTGTCCATGAGGTCTTCAAAATGGTTCTAGTTCCACACTTGCACAATGGGATCGGCTTATTGCGTCTTGTCATGGGTCATTGGACAGGATTAGGGCTGCAAACGAGCTTTGGCCTAATCGAGCCGAGTCTCGACATAATTTCATTGAACTCAAACTCGAAAAAAATAAAAAATAATTATTTTATTTTTTTAAAAATAAATAAAATAATATTTTTTCTTAATAAATAATAAAATATTAAGGATATATATATAATTTTACTATTAAAATTTAAAAAATATAACAAATATATATACTTAAAAAAAATATATATATATATACTTAAAATAAAAAAAATAAAAAATATATATATATACTCGAACTCGGGAGCCGACTCGCGAGCTAATGAGCTTAATATTTTAAGCTCGAGTTCGAGCTCGATTTCGACTCGAGCCAGTTCGAACTCAACTCGAGCTCGATATTGATCGAGCTCGAGTCGAGCTTGACTCGAGCCGTTCGCGAGCGGCTTGATTCGTTTGCAGCCCTAGACAGGATGAAATGGAAGGAGATTTTCCCTTGAATAGATGAAAGAAGATTTGTCTCTCAACAAATGAAAAAGAGGACTCAATGAGTTTCTAGATCTAAGGGCACAACTTGCGAGGGAAAAACAGGTTGACTATGTTTTATTGGACATTTTTGCCCCTTTACTATATTCCTCCACTCCACATTGCCCATGCCACCGGATGAGAAACCGCAGTAAAATGGTAAAATGACTCCGCTGGCGTGTTTTTGTGAGTTTAGTGACCTTTTGGGCCACAAAAAAAGTTTGGTGACCAAAGGGTGCCATTTTTAATAGTTTAGTGATCTTTTGGACCATTTACTCTTTTTTTTTAAGAAGCAGAAGTGCGTTAGGGGACAAGAAAAAGCATCGTAAGATTAGCTTTGTTTGGATTGTAGGTTTTTTTTTTTGAAAAAAGAAATTTACATTTTCCAATGATCACATTTTTCAATTACATTTTTATCTCTTGTTACTTGAATTGACTTATCATTGCATAGGTGAGTGTGTACTTTATCACACTCGACCTAACTTGATTGAATTCCTGTTTTACTACTATAAGTGAATTGTTTACAAGTGAACTGATATTCATGCGCATGAGTTGAAAGTAACGGCCTGGATCCTAAATCCCATCGGCTAGTTAATCGAATTGAGCCGGCAAGGGCCTGGTCGATTAGATAATGACCCTGAGTCTACTATTTTGTCGAGTAGAGTGTTATCTCCTCTACTAATTGGTATGCTCGAGTATTACCACCCACTGTTATTGTTGGAGTTCGGGCCCGATAGGGGGTTGTTCGGTGGACGGAGATTGGAACTAAATGGTGCTCTACTGGACTTGTTATAATTCCATCGTTGATGGAGTGTCAACAGATCTTGGACAATTTGCGATGGAACCTGCTCCCGAGAGCAGACTATATCCTTGTCATGAATGTGTATTTACTGTACATTGTCAAATGAGTTATTTGGATATTACTTGCTCCACGGAACACGTGATCATGCCAACATGTGAATGTTGTAATGCCTGACTGTTTGTTATTTTCTTGGAACCTCACTGGGCTTCTAGCTCATCCCTTTATTTGTTTTCCTTAACAGGGTGCTAGATGAGAGAGAGAAGAATAGTACTAGTTTGTAATATAAATTCTTAAATTTGTAATCAGCCGGCACTGTATTAGGGTACTAGTTTTCAAGTTCTCATCTTGTAGCTTGTACTTTGGTTCATCTATTTGACCAATTTGTAGCATGTAAACGTTATTTTGAAGAATTTTAGTGTTATTGATTTGGTATCCAAAGAATAGCGAGTTCGAAAGTTGTAGCCCTCATTTTAAGTAATTGCAAATCCTATTTATACTTAGTGAAGTGATTGAACTACTTGTATCTCATTTTGCTTAGCTGTATACCTATGTATGGATGTTTTGTAATGTTAGGTGGTTTGTAATATTTATTGGATAGTGCTTACTTTGAAGTTAATGTTATCTCTGAAGTTAATGTTAGTAAGTGAGTCCTAGCGAGAGTTGGGCAGACGGTTCCACTAACCTCTGGGGTTCACCCTAGAGGGAGATGGGGTCGTCACAGGTAACATATAATTAATTTCACTTTTATCTTATCATTATTCAATTAGGTTCTGATAAATTTTAATTGCTATTAACGCTAGGGTCTTAAAGTTAATATGCATGTTATCAGGAACATGATTGAACAACTTGCTGGATTACTACTGCCATTTAAGAAATACTATATTTCAGGAGCTGTTGTTCATCAACTATATGGTCGTTCTACTTCTATCGAATATCTATTCTATTGGATTGTTACTTAAGCCACCTTCATTAAGGAAATTGAATAGCTCGATCACCCTTCTCTTCCTTTATATTTTCAATAATATCCGTTTACTATGCTAGATGCTGTTGCTGATACCGAACAATTAATAAGTAAGTTACACCTTATACTGTGCATTTTTTTCCAAATTTTTATTGCTGCACAATTTTTTAATTTTAACATATTCTTTTCTTTTCTTTTCCTAAGCTATCATGGGAATTGTACTACATGCTTTACCTACTAAAATTATCACTTTCCAAGGAATACCATGTGTAGTTCGAAACTTATTTTGAACACTATTGCCAATGAAGAGTAACGCTTTTCTTTGCTAACTTATTTTGCCCTTCCTTTTTTATAAAATCATACAAAATTCCAACAATTAATTATATTGTTATTCATTCAAGGCATGAAACCTTTGATATTAACCTTGTGGAATGAATTTGAAGAAATGATGGCCCTGCTATTATAGTTGTAGGAGAACATTTTCCAATGATTGTCGCCATAAGGGTCAAAGCTACAACAAAAAATTGTAATCACATCTCTTCTCTTTGTTATTAGAAGGGTGTTACATATTTTTATTGCTTCAAAAATTATTTCGTCGTTCAACTTTATAATTTTTACCCTTTTCCTACCAATGGTATTAGATTTAAGCCTTTCAAGTCAATCTTCCTCAGTTATTTTAGTAGCTCCGATTGTTCAACAAGCAATCCATTTAAAACACTAGTAAAAATTCTTAATGACCTTTTGGATTATTATCACCCTTATCATATGGCAACTTAACTTTTTTGATTTTATCATAGGCATCATGCCAATGCCCATACACTAGCACAAATGCTTAATGAAAACAGTTACACTAGGCCACACATTCTTCTTCCTCCTGTGAACGATAATCGAATCACTAATATTGCTATTCTTCTTCAACAAGTAAAGTTCCCAATTCAAAATTTTAAATTTACATCTAATATTGTTTAACTTACTGCCCATTTTTTCTTTGTAAACTGATTCTCTTTTATACTTTTATCTCAAAGAAACCAAAAATTGCCCAGATTCAAGGTGTTGTTGAGCTTGATTGTGTGCCTCACAAGCTGACTTACATAGCTTGTCCCTTCTGCTATTATCCAAACAAATTAACAAATGCATCAGCAGTTACATGCCAACACTACAACTCTAATGTTGATTTGTGACAAGTGTCTATTTTACCTAATAGTTTGTGTATATTTTAGTTCATTTATAGTTAATTTGAACTCTGAAGACAATGTGAGTAACCATTTTGACAATATTTGATGTCTTTAAGTGATTTTGAGAGGACTTGTAAATTTATCCCTTTTACTTATTAATGTTTATCATATTTTGAAAGGGATAAAGGAGCGAGGACAATAGGGGGCCATTTGCAAAAGTCATCACTGGGTTGGATGAGAATATATAGGGTCCAATAGTGAATTTCAAGTTAGATACCAAGCTGAATACTTGATAGAAGGTTTTGCAAGAGAAAAAGTGTTTAATAGTATAATCATGACAGATACTTGTTATCAAATTTTTCGAAAAAGAGTGTTTAGCAATATATGGCACTGGATAATGAAATTTGCTTTAGATGCCATGTCAGATATTTGAGCAAGAAACTTTTGCAAGTTGCGTAATTTGCACAACTTGTAGCCGGCTTTTCATTTTTGTTTTCTACAGTGGTTGTGACGTTTTGGTAGTTACTTTTTGGGTCCAAGACATCAACTTTTGTTAACTTTATGTCATTCATTTTAAACTTTTGACTCTTCACGACAAACAAACTTCTTGTGGAAGATTGAAGAGTTTATAAGATTATAAATAGAAGGACTTTTAGTCTTAGAGGGGAGCTTTTAGTTTCTAACTAATTTAGGAAGAGATAGAGAGCTTTAGAGAAAAGAAAGAAGACCAAGAGTATTGTGTCTTGCCCTTTGAGACAAGACACAAACTATCAACAAATGTAGCTCTCTCTATCTTTTCTTATTTTAGTGTAGGATATTTTAGTTTTTGTGCATCCACTCTTGTATTGGCTCAACAAGGAGGTCAGGAGAAATGAAAATCAAGAGGTTCAAGAAGCTCTAGTGACAAGCGTTTTTCTTCTCTCCACCTCTTTATCTTTGTATTGGATTCTAAGTTTTGTTAATACAAGTTTTGGATATTATGTTTGTGATGTTGTTTTAAAATTTATGCTTTCGATATTTGGTTCAATTATCTATGATTGTTATGCGTTTATTTCTTGGTTATTTTGAAGTATTATCTTGATTAAATTATTTAGCACTTTTGCTCTCACAATTATGATTAGCTGACCATTAATTGTAATAATCTCAAGGTGTTATATTTGCAATGAAAATTGAAATTTGACACTAATTCATGGAAGTGTTAAATCTAGGGAGTACACTCACAAAAGTAGAGGTGCACCTTTATGGCTTGTTTTGTAGTAATTTCATAGAAGTAAATGAACTTGTAGTTAATTTTATAACCATAAAAGTAGGTATGGTTTAATTATAAGTATAGTTGATATACCGGTGAAAGCGGAATATCACGTACATAAGAAAATCACGCCATCACTTTGCCGAGATTTTAGTACTAATTTAGTCGAAAAGTTATACTACTAGCATGAGTAGATAGGGATTTAATTATTCGACGAGGTTTTATTTGTATTTTTCTTCCCATTAGTAGTTTAGATTTATTGGTTCTAGTTTGTTGAGAGTCTAAATAATAGCAAAAGTTTAGTAGTGCCAGTAGTTATTTGTCTTCCCTGTGGGTTCGACCCTAATTACCTTATACTCATTTACGACCCGTATACTTGTGAAAAATCATATGTGAAGTAATTTAGGAGATTATAAATTTAAAACTTGACTATGAATTGAGTTTTATTGTTGTATACATACCCATCACACATCAAGTTTTTGGCATGAAAAGTAATCTAAACTTGGAACTAACCTTGAAACTCAAAAGATAACTTTGAATGATGCATTTGTTACCCCTCTTGAAGAATTTTTAGTGCCTATAGGTTCCGATGACATGACTACACAAGTAATTCCTGCGACATCTCGTTTGAGAAGTTCTCAAGTGACGTATGAACAAGGTAATATCTATAAAACACTTGGACAAGTAAACCCCTTTCTACTCTCATAGTTTTAGGATATGTGGCTCATTCACTCGAGCCACCATTTATAGATCTACCACAACTTGAGTTGGTGGACTATTTTTTGATAAATCTTCCTTAACAATGAGGTAAAATAGTCAAGCTAATGACTATAAATGAGCGCTTGTTGAGAGGCAACCCATTAATTCGTTAATTTTTTCATCTTTTTGGTGTGTTTAAGTGTGTTTATTTTCATTTTATAAGTTTGAAGAATAAGGGTAAAATGAGCACTTTTAATAAAGATTTGGAGCACAACTAATGGCGCATAACCATGACAAATCACCTACTATGCTAGAGGAGTGTTCATTTTCTGTTCCTTTACCTTTTAACAATGAGGACAATGTGTAATTCAAGTGTGGGGGTAAGATTGGTTAGAATTGAATGCATCCTCTGATATTCATGTGAAAATTGATATATTTGTTAAAAATTTTTGTAGTTGATGATATTGGTATGTTTGAAATGTTGAATTTTAGAATTGGTGGTAGAGAGATTAATCCAAATATAAGGGAAAACTTTGCCAAATATTTCTCAAAACTCTAGTATCAATAGTGTCATTGTTGTATCGTGTTTATTGATATGAGATTATGTTTAAGGTATTTTGAGATTGTTATTATTTAGGTCAAGAATTTTAATGTTTAGGAAACTTAATCTCTTACAAAGTGGAGTTTATCATGTCGAGATTTCTTTAAATTCATGAAATGTATTGCTCTTCATTTGTTGATGTAAGTTGTGTGATTAGGTATGATTGATGAATGTGAAACTTTTCTTGTGATTTTCCTCTTAGTTCTAATTTTTCCAAGAATCAAGCAATGTGTTTTTGCTTTCATAAAAAAAGTTATATGATTCTTGATCACACAAGCATTTGTTCCAATGATTCGAAATACTTATTAACCGGAGGTTTGTACCTAAAGTGTAAACACTTGCATAACACGCTACTAGAATTAAGAATATGCAAAGCAACGAGAGTTTGTGATTTGATTGAGTAATCAGGGACACGCATCTACCTATATTTGTCTTCAGGACAAAAGACAAGATCACTACTCGAGTAAAATTTGATGAGATAGAGAAAAAAAAGAAAAAAAAGAAACGAAAGTATGTAACGAAAGTGTGAAAATTTTCTTTGTTTCTTGTACTTATTTATAAATCTAAAGGGTGGTTATAAGTTTAATTTTTACATTTGTTGATTATGTTAGTTGCATGACAAGCATGATTGGATTAGGGATGATACATGGTATTGGACTTGATCAAGATAAGCTTTCTTTTGTTTGATATTATGTAGTACTAGAATTGGGATCCAAATCTTATATAATGATCATCTCTTTTGTACCTTTACACATAAGTTTCCATTTTATGATACTTCACTCCTTGGGATCATTGGCTTTGGGTCAATTTTATGCATTGCTTAAGGATAAACAATGATTCAAGCGTGGGGATGTGACAAGTGTCCATTTTATCTAATAGTTTGTTTATATTTTAGTTCATTTATTGTTAATTTTGAGTTCTTAAGACAATGTGAGTGATTATTTTGACAATATTTGATGTCCTTGAGTAATTTTGAGAAAATTTGTGAATTCGTCTCTTTTACTTATTAATGTTTATTATATTTTGATAGGAATGAAGGAGCAAGAATAATAGGGGACCGTTTACAAAAAATTATCGCCGTACGGGGCTGGACCGTGAATTTCGAGTCAGATACCAAACCAAATACCTAATAGAAGGTTTTGCAAGATATGAGAACTTGAATTTTTCATATTTTTCTAGCCATTATTTTATTTTATTTAGTTGCATCCATTTTCTATATTTTTTTATTATGAAAAAATTTTAAATAATTTTTATGAGTAAATATAGTTTTTAAATCATTTTTCAAGTATAAGTTAGTTCATGAGAAATTAGGAGTGTATACCGGACGTGGGACCCGCTAGTGCGATAAGTGTGATAAATTCGCCCAATAAGGTTAAGTTTTGTATACCGGGATTAAATTACTAGGTGTTAAGAGGTAATTAGAGGTTATCTAGATAGATTAACATTGGAAAGACAAAAGGATAAGTTAAACCCAAAAAGGGTGACATGTGTCACTTTCCTATTCAAGGTGGACTTTGACCATCTTACCTCAATTTTACTAAATAACCAAAATTGACCCAAAATCATCTTCATTCTTAGCATCTTGGCCGAAACTCTCAAGGAAAGAAAAGGAGAGAAGCTTTCAACTTGTTTCTTCATTTCTTGCTTCAATCTTGTGATCCAACCGTTAAAACTCCAAATTACTCCATAAAAATCCTTTGCAAGGTAGGATTATAGAAGGTGGTGGAGTTGTTTTGGAAGAAAGAAACCTAAGCTACTACCTTTCTTGAGGTGTCAAGGTATGGTGTGTGGAAATTCATTGTTTGTTTCTAATAATGGCTTATTGATGACTTGTGGTAGCTAAAGATGTTATTTTATGGAAGATTTGATGACTTTTAGTGGAGTTTGATAAATTTCTGATTTTATTCATGATTTTTTTGATTTTATATAATAAGTGTTGATTGGCCATGGATGATGGCTTGGTATGGTCTAAAGTGAAGCTTTGGTGTGTTAATTGTAGTTATTTGCGGAAAATTTCAGCTTTGTGCAAAAATTTCAGATTTAGGGTTTCAATTTGGGGCTTTTCTAGGGTTGTTGTGGAACTCTTGATTTGGCTTTGATTGAAGGGCATTGTAACCCTACTAAGGTGTATTGAATGGCTTATGACTTATAATTGTAATTGTGGTTGTGTTGGATAAATATAAATGCTTCTTTGTAGGATGAAAAATCTGAAATTTTAGAGGAAATGCTGTCCAATTTTTAAGTCTAGGTGATTTCATGGTAATTGGCTTGTTGTGAGTGGACATGAGTGCCTTTAGGGGATTGTCTAAACTTTTGGCACCCCTTGTTCCGTATTTTGTTTCCAAGTTCTAGTTTGGCCATGCATTAGTCGTTTTGATTAGGTTTATGACTCGTGTGCGAGTCTCAATTGTGTTTCTTGATTGTTATAGGACGTGCCGGTGACTCAAGGCATACGTCAGGCAAAAATTTGTGACTTTGCTTTGCTTGACTTGGTGAGTGTACTACTCACGTGATTGTTATTTCATGGCTTTTATTGTACTTGAATCGATGATTGGACTGTTTGTACTAGATGAGACGAGGGTGTACTTGATCGCTCTCGTACTCTATGGCTTATTTGACTGTTTACTGTATCACATGGAACTTTCTTGATAATACTTGAACTGATGTCGTTTGGACGTGTATCCAACGACCATTACTGTTACCTCTGAGCTCAACCTCATTGGAAGTCAATTGACTCGAGCCAGTAAGGACTTGGTCGAGAAAAATTGACAAGCCATGGGGACTGTTGTGAGGAATCTATGGGTATGAGACCCTTGATTCCGATATACTCGAGTATTACCATTTCTGATCTGTTTGGTGTTCGGGCCCGGTAAGGGGAATGTGTGGTGGACGGAAACCGGAGTAAAGTGGGGTCTACAGTTATGATTATTCTTTGTATATTGACTGAGAGTCGATGAGATGAGATCAAGTATGGCAAATGAGGAAAAGGGCTCTTGAGAGCCGTCCGTATCCTTTTACTCTCATTTGTTGTGTGGGGTTAGTTTTGCGCACTTGATGACCATATTTGAATTGAGTATCATTATGATTATGTGCTCCTTGAATGCTTGAGTGATAGTACCTCACTGGGCGAAAGCTCACACCGTTAATTTTATTTTCCTTACAGGGAACAACATTTTGAACCCATGATTTTGAAGAACGAGTTGAGTTAGTTTTAATAATCTTTTGTATAACTCCTCGATGGTTGGAGAAACCTTAAATGTATCTTGATCCAACATTTCCTTTTGAGTTGTAAATTTGCAACCCTACGTATATAAAAGTGGGTATTCATGTTCATGGGTTATATTTGACTTATAAATGTCTATTTTCAAGGACTATATGCGGTTACTTGTATTCGATTGGGTTTGGACAGGTTCGGAATTTAAACGAAGAAGAAAATTTTTTTGGCGGGAATTGGTACAGGGGAATCTGGCCGCAAATCCGGCCAGAACTTGGCAGGATTGCCGACCGGATTGACTTGGATTTTCGAAACAGCTACTGCCTCCAATTCGGCCAGGAATCCGACCGGATATCCCGCCAGAATCCGATCGGATTGTGACGTGGCAATCACTATTCATCTTCGATTTCGATTTTTGTTTTCCGTTTCGTGGTTGTTGAATCGTTTAAGCCGCTAATATATTTTGGAACGTTTTAGTTTGTGTATAATCATCTTAGTAGTCCTGGCGAGAGATGGGTAGGCAGTTCGTTGACCCCTTTGGTATGGCTTAGGGGAAGGTGGGGCTGTCACAGTTGGTATCAGAGTCTAGGTTAGAAATGACTTAGGTAAGTTTGAATTTTACTTCTTAGGACTTGTGGGGACTGTGTTAAGACGCCGTTAAGTGTGATTATATTGTCTAAGATGTAAACCTTTGTTATCCTTGTAGGTTATGGCCGGAACCAGTGGAGCGGGTGGAGGTGAGCCACCTCAGAGGCGCCCACGAGTTATTGATTACCAGGAGAGGCCGGGAGGTCCGATCCGGCTTTGGTATACCGCTAGTCGGACCCGTCGCTGTAGGCGTTGCCAGCATTACTCTTATGCTGACCATGTGGTCGTGGCGGTACTAGATGAGAAGAGGAGACTTAGAAGTGCCGCCGCCAGGGATCACACTGAGGCGCTTAGATTGAGGGGCGTCATAAGGATGCAAGCTGATCGGATTGGAGAGCTCTAGGGAGACATAGCCATGGAGCAAGAGCGAACGAATGCTCTGAGGGAGCAGTTGTATGTGGTGAACACCCATCTTACTAATGTGGTCCGGGAGGTTAGAGACTGTTCCGGCGGCATCATTAATGAGTGTGAGGCGCTAATCCAAGGGGTGATTGGCGCCAATGTGCAAGTGGAGGCTTCTAATGATGAAACCCCTGGAGAAGGGAGTACCCCTAGTTCTAGCCAAGGGGGAGAGTCAATGGACTCTGTGGAGAACTAGGCTAGAGCTCTTTCGGGTTAGGTTTTGATTCCATGGGAGGAGTAGGTTAGGGGACAAACTTTTAGCTAGTTGCTTTTGTAGATTTGGACTAGCTAGCTTTGTATATAGCACTTTTGATGACTCCGTTATCTCATGGAATGTCTTTTGTTTGTACTTGGCTGGTGGTTACTGTGGAACTTGTTTGATATGGTTGTGTTATGTGTATATATATGTTTTGGCTTGTGAGTAGTTCTTGTTCCTTGCTTATGCTTACATTTATCTTTAATGTGATATTTATGCCTCGACCCTAGATTGGTTAATTCCAATGGAGGGCACTCGTAGTGGACGAGACCGTGACCGTAGTCGTGGAATTAGGCAACCCTCGAATGAAGGGGGTAACCAGGAACCAATACTTGAACCGAATACTGAACCTAGAGTCGATCCGAATGTGCAAGTAGCCGCAGCCATCCAACGAATGACCGACTTATTAGCTCATGTAGTGGAGTTTCAGGGTCAAAACCCTAATTCCCAACCCGAAAACCCTGGGAATCCTGATAATTTTGTAGAAAGCAAGGATAGGGCCCTCGAAAGGTTTCAGAAATTTTCCCCACCAAAGTTTAATGGAGGGCTAGATCCGGATGTGGCCGAAAGATGGTTGGAAAAGATGGTGGACATTTTTGCTACCCTGTATTACACGGAAGAGAGGCAGGTAACTTTTGCTGTCTTTCAACTAAAAGGGGCAACTCGTTCTTGGTGGAAAGTGATTCGTATAAAGTGGGAAAGAGAGCAAACACCAAGGACGTGGGTGAACTTCATGAGAGAGTTCAACGCTAAGTTTTTCCCTCCTCTGATTCAAGAACGAAAAGAAGATGAGTTTAGTCGGCTCCGCCGGGGGACCCAGACCGTAGCCGAGTATGAGAGCCAGTTCACTTGGTTGTCCAAATTTGCCCCTGAATTAATTGTAACCGAACAACGGAGAATAAGTCGTTTCGTTCAGGGCCTGAATGTGGAGATCCAGAAGGACCTAGCTGTAGCCCAAATTAATGCTTTTAGTGAGGTCGTGGAGAAGGCTCAACGTGTGGAAAGTGCCAGGTTACAAGTGAGGAATTTTCAAGACAAGAAGCGAAACTTTCCTGGCAGTAGTTCGGGGCAGGGGAATAAAGGTACCCCTCCCAAGTTTGGATGGGGGACCGGAGGAGGAAGGCAGCCGGGAATGTGGAGAGGGGTCCCACCAAGAGGCGGCCAATTTGGGTGAGGCCAAAGGGGAGGTTCTCAAGGAGGTTTGGTTTCTGCATCTCGCGGTCCCTGCGGGTATTGCGGAAAGCCAAATCACATGGAGGAAAGAAAGAAAGTGTTTGCGCTGTGGGAGTGCAAACCACCAAATCGCCAATTGCCCGGTTCTGCCACGAGATGGAAAGGGAAGCCAGCAACCGACGAGGACCAATTCTGGATCAGCTAAGGTGGAAGGGACCAAATCTAAAGTGTCGGCTCGAGTGTACTCGCTAGAACCCCAACAGGTCTCTGACTCTTCTGAGGTCGTAGAAGGTACGATCCCTGTATTCCACCGATTTGCGAAAGTTTTAGTAGACTCAGGTGCCACTCATTCATTTGTCAACCCTGATTTCATGTGTGGAATTGATATAAAACCTGCTAGTTTACCTTATGACTTAGAAGTCAGTATTCCTACGGGGGAACACCGTTTACTCACTAGTATGGTTTATAAGAATTGTGAAGTTTGGGTAGGAGAGAGAAAATTGTTAGGAGACTTAATAAGTTTGTCCATTAAGGGGTACGACGTAATTCTTGGCATGGATTGGTTAGCTCGGTATAATGTTCAACTCGATTGTAAGAGAAAAGTAGTAGAATTCCGTATTTCCGGGGAGGCGACATTAAGGTTAGAGATAAGGGGTATGTTAGCCTCATCTGCCTTGATCTCAGGTATTCGGCTTAGGAAATTACTAAGTAGAGGGGCGCAAGGGTTCTTAGCCTTTCTAATTAATACCCCCACCGATAAACTGAAGGTAGAAGATGTGCACGTGGTGAAGGAATATCCAGACGTATTTCCTGATGAGTTAGTAACCCTACTTCCGGAGAGAGAGATAGAATTCAAAATTTATCTACTACCGGGGACGTCACCTATCTCTAAAACCCCATATTGTGTGATACCCCAACTTTTAGGATACTATTGTTGTTTAGCCTCAAAGAGAATATTACGGTTTCTTTATTTTATTGTTCTGTTTTACAGACTAGAAACCCTAAATTCTAGAAATAAAGTCTAATCAAAACCCTAGTTTCATTTGTGACTGACCGTTTTTTAAAATTTCTCATATTTCAACCGAAACCCTAAATTCAATTTATGGAATTGTAAAATCACTCACGTTTTCTTAAAAATGCCCTTTTAATTGGAAATTATGATTTTATAATAGCCCTACCACCCAGTCACCCCACAATAAGTGCAAATGAACATGAAAGTAAAGGTTTTCACTTTTCGTTTTCAAGTTGGAGCAAGTTAGGGTTTTCACGTGTATCCGTAATGTAATTATCCGGTATGGAGCGAGGATCAAATTTGGTGCTTAAGAGTGACTTTTGGGTGAGAAATAATATGTGATTAGGAGCAATGATAAAAAGTTAGTGAATAGGAAGTAAAAACCCGAGTACGTGTGATTTAGGAAAAAACGGTGCGAACCGACGTGTACTGTGTACTACCGATTGAACACACCACTTGGTTACCGCTTTCTTACCATATAAGCTCATTAAAATTTGAGCAAAATATCCCCTCATTTCCAGCTGGCTTTGGCCGAAAATTTTGACCAAATTGGCAAGGAAAAGAAACAAAAAAATGAGTGAAAATTGGTGGTGACACTTGTTGGCCATTGAGGGCCTTGACCAAGACCAAATAGTCTTGCCTTCTTATCACCATGGAGCTTCATTTCTTCATCATTTTTCTGCTGCTTTGGCCGAGAGAGAGGGAGAGAAAAACCAAGGGAGAGCTGCACCAATTCATCTTGGGCTTGAGTCATCTAAGTGAGGAAACAAGAAACTAAACCGATTAAAACCTTCCTTGAGTGTTTAGCTAGTGGGGTGTTGGTGAAATTTTGGTGGGAAAAGCTAGGGCTGCTCTTGGTAGTCACTTTAGCAAGGTAATAATGCTGATTTCCCCATTTCTTACTCTTAATCTTGCTTAACTTAGCATAGCATCTTAAAATTGTGGTGGATGATAGCTATTATAATGATTTGGGTGGATATAGTGTATGTTTTCTTGAGTTACATGAGTTAGGGTTTGAAGGATTTGCTGCCTATACTTGCTGTATGGATAGTATATGTTGTATCTAAGCTTATATAAGAGGTTGTGGTAGTGATTGAAACAAGAAATGAAGAAAGTTTCCTTTGAAACCATACAATTTCAGATTTCTGGAAAATTGTTGTTCAGTTCTGTCCGGTTCCAGTTCATGATGTTAGAGGCTAAATTAGGCTTACAATAAAACATGAAAGTTGTAGAGAATGACATTTTATGGTTGCCTACAAAATTTCAGCCCAATCGGAGCAACGTAACCTATGAAAAGACCAAAATACCCTCACTGCCTTAGAATGCATCCAGTGATCCGTTTTGGACAGTTCATCCAATTGACCGTGTCTATTCACTATGATCCGTGCTGATTTAGCCATTTTCCAAAACATGAAAGTTTTATTACTTTGTCTTAGCTTTTCAACGCCTCCAAGAACGCCTTAAACGGACTTTGGTAGCCTGAGATATGGCCATTTAAATGTAGTACAGTTAACTAGCCGGTTAGTTGGAAGTTGGTTCTGTGAATTTGGAATTTGACTGGGTTACACTGGAAATTTGACTAAGTGATCTTCATGAAAGTTCTAGGCCTTCGTCTTAGCTTCGAAATGGTATAAATTGCAACCCAATCCGATAAGCGTAGCTTCGATTGTGTCCGTTACGCAAAACCCTATCAAATCTGTCTTTTACTAAAGCTCATTTCCGCACTTGTTGTTAGCTTGAATTTTTGTCCTTGTATTGTCTTGAGCCTATTGAATGGCTGGTGTGATGAATTTATATTGTGTATGACTTTGGGTTTGAATGAGAAAAATAATGAAGAAAAGTGGCTGGAAAATTAGGTAAATACAAAGGGCATACTGCCCAAATTTACGCTCGAGAACTAGAGAAATATACTTGCGACTTGAGTAAGGGTTAAGAGTGATTACCAGTTGAACTATCTAGGATATTTGCGTCTTCTTTTTCCGAGGTATATAAGTAAGGATTTGGCCGAACTTGTACCCTTGAGAAATACAATCATGACTACTAGAAATACGTTTTCCTTGTACTTTCGACTCAAATGGCATTTTCAAGTATAAATGTTACAAAGTTATATAGTTTGAAAAGCGAGCGAGTGTTTCACGAATATTCTCCAAGTGAATTTCCATTCCTTGATTCTTGCTGAACGAAACGTCTAAGTTTCGAACCTTAGTCGATTTTTAAAGTTCTGAAACAAAGTTTTATCGCAGATTTGGATTCCGAACCCGGAGTATAACCCGGACGTGATTACTAGGGGCACTTCATTTTTGTGAGTGCTTCCAAATACCTGATTGAACTGGACACTTGTTTCCAATACTTGATCAATATGATTAAATGATATATGATTGGTTTAATCGGGCAAGAGTGTACTTTATCGCACTTGCCCTTATTTGATATACTTGTTTATTGTTGAAATTGATTTGATATACTTGTTTATGATGTGCACATTTCCTGGAATTCCAAAAACCCTGCGGCAAGTTACTCGAGTCGAGCCGGCAAAGGCTTGGTTGATTGGGTAACGAACCCTGGGTCTCTTGATTGTCGAGTGGAGTGATATCTCATCGACTAATCGGTATACTCGAGTATTACCACCTGTGTTTATTGAGGATTTTGGGCCTAGTAGGGGGTTGGAATGGTGGACTGAGAGTAGTGTAAGTGGTGTTCTACTGGATTGGTTACTTACTTGAAAGTTGACGGAGTGTCAACTATTACGTGATCAAGCTCCTGGTAATGTAATGGGAATTTGGCTCCTGAGAGCCCTCCGTATCCTTATACTTTGGAATGATTATTGCTTATTGGATTATTGTTTATTCAGAAAACTTTTACACTCGCTCATTTTGAGATTGCTACTTGACGTGTTATTGCTCCCTTTTATGAACTCTTCATGATCGTTACTTTGCTATATCGAAAACTTGTACTTATAAATAATGGTCAATTTGCTATTTGGAACCTCACTGGGCTTTTAGCTCATTCCACGCCATTTGTTTTCCTTACAGGGGTACGAGCGAGGCGTAAGACGTGTACAGACTAGAGTAGTCTAGTTGTTTTGAATTTTGTAATTGTACTCGCATTAGTCGCTCGATTAGGGTTGAATGTACTGAGAACTTAAATCTTTTGATGTATTTGGGACTGTATGGATGGTTGAGATAGAAATGAATGTATTCGTATGTTCCAAACTTGGGAACCGTTATTTCGTTTATTATTGAGGTTGCACCTTATTTTAATTGATGCGAGTGAGTGAGTTCTGGCGAGAGTTGGGCAGGCGGTCTGCTAAAACCTTGGGTGCGCCCGGGGGGAGGTGGGGCCATCACATATTGGATGGCATCTGCTGAACTTAAGGAGTTGAAATTGCAGTTACAAGACCTTTTGGAGCGAGGGTTCATTCGAGAGAGTGGGTCTCCTTGCGGAGCCCCTGTGTTGTTTGTAAAGAAAAAGGATGGGGGTTTGCGGATGTGTATAGACTACCGGGGGTTAAATAATGTAGCCATTAAGAATAAATAACCACTGTCCTATATTGATGAGTTGTTTGACCAGTTGCAAGGAGCAGTGGTCTTCTCAAAATTAGACCTCCGACAGGGATACTATCAATTGTTGATTAGGAAGGAGGACATACCAAAGACTGCATTTAATTCTAGATACGGGCATTTTGAAAGGAGCAGTCATGCTCTTTGGACTAACCAATGCCCCTGCTGCTTTTATGGATTTGATGCATAGAATTTTTAAGCCCTACCTGGACCGATTTGTCGTCGTGTTTATCGATGACATTTTGGTTTATTCTAAAACCCGAGAGGAGCATGAGCAAAATCTACGAATTGTCTTACAAACCCTGAGAGAGCATCAATTGTACGCCAAGTTTAGTAAGTGTGAGTTTTGGTTGGAGAAAATTTCTTTTTTAGGGCATGTAATTTCACAAGAAGATATCTCCATTGACCCGGCGAAAGTAAAGGCAGTGACGGAATGGAAGAGGCCGGAAAATTCCACTGAAATTCGTAGGTTTCTAGGGTTGGCTGGGTACTACAGGCGTTTTATTAAGGACTTTTTCAAATTTGCCAGTCCTTTAACCGACCTGACGAAGGAAAATGGTCGCTTTATGTTGGATGCTAGGTGTGAAGCTAGTTTTCGAGAGTTGAAGAAAAGATTAACCACGACACTGATTCTAACTTTGCCTAATGGAATAGATAGTTTTATTGTTTATACCGACGCCTCGCGGGAAGGCCTGGGGTGTGTGTTGATGTAAAACAAGAATGTGATATCTTTTGCCTCTAGGAAATTGAAACCTCACGAGCAGGACTACCCAACCCACGACCTGGAATTAGCCGCGGTTGTTTTCGCTTTGAAAAAGTGGAGACACTATCTATAGGGGGTAACTTTCGAGGTTTATTCTGACCATAAGAGTCTTAGATATCTCTTCTCACAAAAGGAATTGAATATGAGGTAGCGATGGTGGATGGAATTTTTGGAGGATTACGACTGTACCATTAACTACCATCCAGGAAAAACTAACGTGGTGGCCGATGCCTTAAGTCGAAAGGCTTAAGTTGCGGGGTTAATGATTAAGGAGTGGGACTTGTTAACGTCAATTAGTGAATGGAACCCTTGTCTTAGCAATAAGAAGGTGATTTTTGGTAACATTAGGGTGACATCCACTTTACTGGAGAGAATTAAAGAGGCCCAGAAGGAAGATTCGATGGTACGGAAGTGGGATAAAAAGGTGAAAAAGGGAGAAATGTCTGATTTCAATCTAAGTTCCGAGGGAATCTTGAAGTATCGAAATCGAGTGGTGGTGCCCAAAGATGAAGTATTGAAAAAGGAAATCTTGGAGGAATCCCATCAGTCGAAGTATACAATCCATCCGGATAGTAGTAAGATGTATCAGGACCTGAAAGGGGGCCTATTGGTGGGAAAACATGAAAAAGGAAATTGCTCAATACGTGTAAACGTGTCTTATCTGTTAGCAAGTTAAGGCAGAATATCGAAAACCATCTGGATTGTTACAACCCCTTGAAATACCCGAATGGAAGTGGGAAAACGTAACAATAGACTTCGTTTCAGGTTTGCCACGAATACAACGAGAACACGATGCCGTTTGGGTGATCGTCGATTGGTTAACCAAATCGGCTCATTTCTTACCGGTAAACATGAAGTATTCCATGGACAAATTGGCTCAATTATATATGGATGAGATTGTAAAACTACACGGAGTCCCAGTGAGCATAGTGTCAGACCGAGACCCTCGTTTTGTATCTAGGTTTTGGCAAAAGTTTCAAGAAACCTTGGGGACCAAACTCAACCTTAGTACAACATACCACCCCCAGACAGATGGGCAGTCAGAGTGAACAATTCAAACCCTTGAAAATATGTTACGAACTTGTATCTTAGATTTCGGGAGTAGTTGGGGCCAACATATGACGTTAGTGAAGTTTGCCTACAATAATAGTTACCACTCGTCGATCCAGATGGCACCATACGAAGCGCTTTAGGGAAGGAAGTGTCGATCACCGATCTATTGGAATGAAATAGGCGAAAAGAAGGTTCTCGGGTTACGGCCTCGTTGCAAGGGGACAAGTAGAGGAACAGGGTTTTCCCCTGCTCCGGGGCGGTCAGAGTGGGCAGCTCAGCCAAATATGCTTTCAAGTCGGTGAAGGCTTTCTGGCATTCCTCAGTCCATTGAAAGTCCTTAGGCGCTTTCAGGATTCGAAAGAAGGGTAGCCCCCTCACCGTGGAGCGCGAGAGGAATCTATTCAGGGCGGCCATCCTTCCCGTGAGTCGTTGGACCTCCTTTATGTTCCTCGGAGGGGCCATATCTATGATGGTTTGGAACTTATCCGGGTTGGCCCGAATCCCCTCTCGGGAGACCAGGAATCCCAGGAACCTTCCCGACCTAACCCCGAAAGTGCATTTCCTCGGGTTCAGCCGCATCCGATTTTCCCATAGGATGTTCAAGATTTCCCTCAAGTCGGGAACGAGCTGCCGGTCAGTTTGGCTCTTGACGATCATATCGTCCACGTAGACCTCCATACTCCTGCCGACCTGATTCCGGAACAATCTGTTGACCAAGCGCTGGTAGGTAGCTCCAGCGTTTTTTAGCCCAAACGGCATTGTCCGGTAACAGTACGTCCCCTCCTCAGTAATGAAGGAAGTCTTTTCCCGATCCTCCTCAGCCATCTCTATCTGGTGGTATCCCTTGAAGGCGTCCAGGAAACACAGAACGTCAAAACCCACAGTAAAGTCTACTAACCTGTCAATCCTCGGCAAAGGGAAGCAGTCCTTTGGGCAGGCTTTATTGAGGTCTGCGAATTCCACGCACATCCTCCAAGATTGGTTTTCCTTCTTCACCAGGACCGGGTTGGCTAGCCAGGTCGGATAATATACCTCCAGGATGATCTTGGATTCCAACAGCTTGCCGACCTCCTTCTTGATCACCTCATTCTTCTCTAGGGCAAAATTCCTCTTCTTCTGCTTCACCGGCTTGAAGCGGGGATCTACGTTGAGGTGGTGGACGGCCAGGTCAGTCGGAATCCCAGGCATGTCCTCAACCGTCCACGCGAAGACCCGGGAGTACTCCCTCTGCATGGCCTTTAACCCCTCCTTCTCTTCGGAAGGCAGCAACGCACCGATACGGAGGACCTTGTCGGGCCTATCCTTTCTCAAGGGGAACTCCTCGATCTCGTCCCGGGTGCCCAACTGTCGGGCCTCCTCCCCCGGGATGTAGGGCTCTAAGCTGGTCGTCTGGGCGACCACTTTCTCTTGTCCCCGGAGCATGGCCAAGTATCAAGCTCGAGCTACTTCTGGATCTCCGTGTACCTCGGCTATTCCCCCTGGGGTGGGGAATTTCACGCTGAGGTGGAGCGAGGAGGGAATAACTCGGAGGGCCGTTCAAGGCGGGCCGACCCAGGAACATATTATACGGGGATTGTTGCTTGACCACCACGAAGTTGACGGGGATGGTACGGCATTTGCGCGCCTGCCCTACCGTGACCATCAGGGTGATCATCCCCTCCGGGTTGATGGGCGGCCCGGTGAAGCCCACCAGAGGTGTCCGAACCGGGGTCAACTGCCCATCTTTCAAGCCGAGCTCCTTGAACACCAGGTAGAACAGGATGTCCACCGCACTTCCCTGGTCGACGTACACTTTCTTCACCCGATAGTTGTTGGTCACGACGTCTATCACGATAGCCTCGTGGTTTCCTAACGCCAGGGGGACCGCGTCCCTCGGCCCAAAGGTGATCTCTTCGTCCATGCGCAGGTGCTTCAGGGAATCATCCCCCTCAGGGGGAGGCCGCCTGTTATTCCGAGCGGCATTGCTGTCTACTCCCGTGGGCCCCCAGCGATGGTGTTAATCACCCCGGCCAGGTTCTGAGTGTCCTGGTCGGGGGAGTGGCCCCGAGGGGTATCACGCCGCTCAGGGCGGTCACGACGCTGGCCCTCGCCCCTGTCTCTGCGGTAGGTACGCCCTGGCTCCTGGCCTGGTCGACCTTGCCGCACAAATCGCCCCAGGAAGCCGCGCTGGATCAGATTCTCGATCTCCTTCCGCAGGGCCCAGCACCCCTCCGTGTCATGGCCGACGTCACGGTGGAAAGCACAGTACCGGTCCTGGTTTCTCTTGTTCCGAGGTGTGCCCATCTTAGGCGGCCGTTCCCCTAGGCCCTCCGCCTCCATAACGGCCAGGATCTGGGCTCTGGGCCGAGCCAGGGAGGTGTACCCTTTTTTCGGAAGCGGCGGTTGAGCGGGGGCTTTCTCCTTTAAGAGTCGGTCAAAAACGTTTTTCCTGGCCAGGCCGTCCTTGTTTTCGGGAGGGTTTCCCCGTCCTCTCCGATCTCCAAGCTCCCGATCTGACTCCCTTTTCAGGCGTGCCGCCTCCTCTGCATTAGCGGCTGCGTGCGCCCTGGTCAAGAGCTCCTCCAGGTCTCCGGGGGGCTTCTCGGCCAGCTTGTAGAAAAGCTCCTCTGCCCTGAGCCCATTCATGAAGGCGGCCATTACCACATTTTCATCCTTGTCCCTGATCTGCAGGCTCTCCGTGTTGAAGCGGGCCATGAAATTTCTCAGGGACCCATCTGGCTTCTGCTTGATTGCCATAAGGTGAGCCGCGTTCTTCGAGTAAGTCTTCGAAGAAACGAACTGGGCGACGAAGACCCTGGCCAGTTCGGGAAAACTTCGGATGGATCCCGGTGTAATTGTCCTCGTACAATTGCGGCCGCAAAATCTGCTTTACTTCGTCCCGGACAGATTTCCACTGGGGGAGATTGCGCGGTCGGCTCTTGACAGATCGGTCGGGGGAGTATTCGGGCTCGTTCCGCGCAGGCTTCCGCGGGGAAGGATTTCTCGGTCGGCCCCCAGCGGACCGGTCACGGGAACACCTCTCGCTGTCTCCGACCACCGAGGCTCGTGATCGAGGGGGAGTCCGTGGCCGTTTCCTTCTGGGGGGCTGGTCTCGTGACTCATCCTCTGAGGGAATGGGAGGTGATTCCTTCTGCTTCTCCTTCGCCTTGGAGGTTTGCACGCCCTTGGCTTCACCCCCCTCATTCGCCTGTCGGACCATCTCTTCCAACATGGGGAAGTTCTCCGTCACGAATTGGAGGATCTGCTGTCTCCGTTCCCCTGAAAGGGCTGAGCCCCCAGCGTCCCGAGCCACCTTGATCTCCCTTCGCCGGCTCCAGGGTCGGTGTTGTCGATGGTTCGCTTGGAGCGCGTTCTCGCCATTAACACAGCTATACTTCCCTCTCGATTCCCACAGACGGTGCCAACTGAAGTAGCGTTGGACTTCCCCGGACCGAGCTGACCTGCTGAGCTCGACGTGCTGATGAGGAAAACGCGTCCCAACCCTGCAAAATAAACGAGAAGAGGTCTATAAGGTGACTAGCAGGGGAGCCCCGAGGTTGTCCCTGGGGGCACTCCGACGGTCAAGTTAGTCTTCCGGTGAGTGAAATTCATGAGAAGTAAAACAGTCGGGGATAATTTGCCAACAGTGAGCGTACCTTGTGTAGTTGGTGTGCGTTACCATTTATACCCGCTCGAGAGTCCGACCTCCGTACGTTTCGGGACCTGCCCAGAATAGTCTCAATCCCGCGCTGAGGGGGATCCTCCCCGTCCTCTGTGGGATTGTTCTCTGGAGCCCTTCGGAGCCCTAGCGGCGGTGTGCCCCAGGATGGTTCCCGTGGTCCTGAGGTCCAAGCCCAGCTCTGGCCTTCCTGGGCTGCCACGTGTCTCGGCCCAGGACGGGGTCTCTGCAACATTCTTAAAGATTTTAACATTTACGGGGTCCCTCCAATACCAAAATCTACTTATTATCAATTTGCCATTGTAGTGACTCAGGAGTTCGGCACTCTCGAGCTCTTATCGAGACCTTCACGTGTCTCCTGACCTCTTCGTTTTCTTAACTAGGATGCACTATCTACGCCTTCACATAAGCTATTAGAGTCATACATCTCAGACATCCGCCATCTTTTCCCTCTCCACAACATATAAACATCCCCATACTTCACTCGCTTAAGGTAATGAAAAACTTTGCATTTTCTCTTTGTAGATTGTTAATAGCACTCGTAATTTGAGGATTGGAGCTATCTTGAAAGACCAGATCCTAGTTTTGTATTGTTGTTTGGTATTCACACGTGTTTGAGCAGGAGTTCATGGTCTGTTAGCTCATGCTCGACCTAAGCTATTCGCAAGCATACTCAGGAGGATTTCTGCCCTTCAATTGGCACCAGCTACGGGAATGATTGTTATCGCTTCAAATTAAAGCTATGACTAAGATTATTGACTTTAAGCGCCCAAATGAGAATCCAGAACAAGATACTTCTCATGATGCTCAAGCGTGAGACCAATCTTCCCATGAGGACGAGAAGACCTAGATTACTCAAATTTGTCTGAGATAATTGACTTTAAGCGCCGGAATGAGAATCCATAACAAGATACTTCTCATGATGCTCAAGGGTGAGACCAATCTTACCATGAGGACGAGAAGACCTAGATTACTCAAATTTGTCTGAGATAACATTGACATGTTTAAATCCTTTGTCAAATACATGAAGGTAAATTGAAAGCCAGAGAGGCGCCTTTAGGACCTCAGAAGAAGAGGCCTTGAGATGAGAGCTCCCACTATTTCAAAGGTGGGTCTGACAATAGACACTCAAAGAGGATGAGAGAAAGGGATGCCCCCTCCAGAGGAAGTAAACCCATCCAGTCACCTTCCTGTCCAAATACCCTCAACAGGGATCAGATCCAACAATAGGTGAGGGCAAAGGTGGGTAGGATGCTCAAAAGGTCTCTAGGCATTACTATCGATGGCCAATCCCTTTTCACTACGAAAATAGACAAATATCCTCTTCCCTCAAACTTCAAGATTTCCTATTTGTCCATCTACAATGACTCCAAGGATCCTACCTATCATATTCAAAGTTTCTCATCCTCCATGAGGCTATACAAATGCTACCAATGCAGTACAATGCCGAATGTTTCCCCTATTTTTGTAGCAAAACGCTCGCTTGTGGTTTGTCAGCCGATCACCTGGCTCGATTTCCTTTTTTCTTGACTTGGTAATTGAGTGGAGTTTGTCAGTCATTTTGTCTCCTTGAAGACCTTCATAAAGATCTCGACCTTTCTGATGAGCATCAAACAACGGCCCAAAGAAATCTTGAAGTCTTGCCTAGTCTGATTCTGTGAGGAGAGCCTAGAGTTGCAAGACCCCAATGAGAAAATGATCATAGCCACCTTCTGCATAGCCTAAAAATCTACAAATTGTATATGGAGTTGGCCAATAAGGTTCTCGAGACTATAAAGGGACCCCTAAAAAGAGGTCACAAGAGTGCTAAAGGCAAGGAGGTCAACAGGCTCAAGAAGGAAAATATGGGCACAAAAATGGTCGCAATTGAGAGGACAAAAAAAGAGAGATCTTAGAAGTAGCATGGCTGAAAGTAAGAACGAAAAAATGTAGTATTTTTTATCCGATTGGCAAAGGGAAGCCTTCCATCCGAAACACAGATTTGACTCCTTTGGGAGCCAAATATGCCAGCATATTGGCCATTACAGAGAGAGAGGATCAGGAAAGACCATTCCTGAAAATGGTCGGAAAATGAGAGAAGAGAAACTCTCAAATGTTTTGTGCCTACCACCAGGATATAGGCCATGAAATTAAAAACTACAATGATATGAAGAAAGATATTGAACATCTAATTTGGCAAGGAAACCTGCAATAGTTTAGAATCTTTCAAGCATTTCAACCATGAAATTGAAATCAGGCTATGTACAAGTTTGAGCATACATTGAACTTCTTATAGGTGAGGCGCATGGCACTTTATCATCTTTAACAATAGGGCATAGAGTTGCTTAACAATTTTGCATTTGGAATCTTTCAAAAACTTTATATGTAGAAGTCCTTTGAGATAGATCATGAACTTTTTTTGATCTATATCTCTAAATCTCAGCATTAGACATGAAAGATGTATTATTTATATCTTTTATTCTAAAGCTCTTAAAAAAATCTAGTTTCATGTAATAAACATAAAGCATTAGTAGCAAGCAATCATCAATATACAAGATAAAAAATATGAATTTACTCCTACTAAAATTTAGATATACATAATCATCAAGTTTATTTTCTTGAAAATTCAAGGATGCGATGATGGTATCATGAAACTTGAGACACCATTGGTGAGATGCCTATTTAAGTCCTGCGGTAGATATTAGTAATAAATGTAAAATTTTGATTTAAATAGAGTATCCGATACTAGGATATTTGACTAGAATCTAGATTGATTTAGATTAGATGCTAGAAGATTTGATTAGATTTTAAATTGATTTAGACTAGTGTACACTTGTATATATATTTATATATTGTATACCCTTAATTGTATGAAGAAAAAGGATCCTTATCTCCTTCCTAGTTTTCATGGTATTAGAGCTCTAGACTTTGATATCAATTTTTCTTTTGAGGTGACCTTGTTGAGTCGCTTTTAGGTCCTCCTCATATTTGATAAAATGAAATTTCTTTAGTGAGTTATAATGGCTGATAAGGTAGGCAATAGTAGAGAGATCAAAACAGTGACTTCTTATGTTATTCTCACAACATGAAAAATTAGTAAACACAAATTTAATGGAAAATTTTTTTTGGATTGGAGTAATTTTTTCGAGTATATCTTCGTAGCATTAATAAAGCTAATCATTTTACTGATGAACCATCTTGTTGATGATAAAGAGAAGAAAGCTTGTCTAAGAGAAGATGTAAAGTTTTTTTTAAGGATCGAAAACAACCTAAGAGGGGGGGTGAATTAGGTGAATTAAGAAACTAATCAAATTATAGGCACTTTTTTGCTCAATATGAAATTTACCCTCTTTTCTAAGTGATCACACAATTAATCAATCAATCAATCAACAAAATCACTTTAGAGAAGTAGAAGATATAAGCAATTTTAAGATCACAAGATAACAATAAGTAAATAAGAAGAAAGGAATTGCAAACCAATTGATTGCCAAACTCCTCTTGAACTTGTAAATCAATTCAAATAAGCTTCTTCAAGTTGATGAAATACAACCAATCTTGTGTACAAAGGAAGGTTCACTTCCTCCTTGCCCCAAACTCCACTCGATCAAGTTAAGAAGTTTTACTATCCCTTGGGACAACCCTCACAGAGCTACACTATTGAAGTATTCACTCACAAATGAAAAGCTTACAATGAACTTCACACCACCAAGACTACAAATCTTCCTTGGAGAGTATTTTCTCACTGAAACTACTCTAAATCTTTTGTATCTTCAGTATGCAAAAGTTATTTGAAATTTCTGATCATGTTTTATTTATAGGAAACCAAGAAAGCGCTTCATTAATGCTTCCAACAGATAGAAAGTAGCTGAAAAGTCAACTAGCCGTTGGGAGTATCGGACATCCGATACATTCGAAGCATGCGTCCGACAGCAGGCAATGATTTTGAAAAATTTTCTTCAATTCTATCGGACGTTCGGTGCTTGCGTCTGAAAGCAGACAATGAGTTAGAAGGAATATCTCAATTCGATTAGACGTCTGGTATTGTCTTTGTGCGCTTCCGACAGCTTTCGTCGACTTTGAAGGATCCTATCGAACGTCCGGTACTTCCGTCCGATAGCAGACAAAGAGTTTGAAAAATTCTATTGGATGTCTGATGCTTGCGTCCGATTGAGGTCAGTGAGGTAGGGGAAATGTCTTATTTCTTTCGGACGTCCGGTGATGGAGTTCTTCATGCGTCTGAAGTTGCACAATGATTATCGGACGTCCAATCCTGTCTTCACAAGCGTCCGACAGTTTTCAGCAACCTTTGTTTCTTTCAATAGCACTTGATCTTTGAATCTGATTTGCTTCATAACTGAAAGTATATCTTGAAAAGATATTAGTATCATCAATTTGTTTTATAAACATCAAAAGTTAGAGACTAAGATCAACATTCTCCCCCTTTTTGATGATGACAAAACAATGGATGGAAGTAAGAAAAAGATAGAGCATATGAGCATAAACTCCCCTTCACTCATTGCATCAAAGAATTTTTAAGAGCGAAACTATAATCTCAGAAAAACTCCCGCTTTCACATTGCATCTGTACGCGATAAAATTTCAAGTCTGCAAACAAAACAAGAAATATACACGACAAATGTGTAATATAAATTTAAGAAAATATGTGAGTACAATCTCTGAGATTTTCTCGAACTTGTAGAGAGTTTCCCTCGATTCTCCTCCTCGAATGCCAATCCAAGGGCTTCGTAGCTTGTTCTTGGATCCACCACCGATTCCTTCAAATCTTGATATAGCAGATTTGAAGAACTTTAGAAGATACTTGAAGACTCAAGTCTTGATATATGGGAGACTTGGAGAGCTTGAAGAGCCGGACCTTTGTAGCTTGGAGCTTCAATGCTTTGAACGTATGAGATGCCTCTTGGTATCTCTGTCTGTGTGTCCTTGATTTGGTTGAGAGACCTCTATTTATAGTTGTACCAAGAGGTAGAGGTTGAGAACCTGTGTACTACTTTACTTGTCTTGCAAGACGTGCAGTCATATTAGAACTGTGCCAGTCAAATATTATCTTTTCATTTTATTTTTTTATTAATAAAGAGATAAGTAGCTCCTTGATTGGCCAAACTCGTGGGGCCATGCGACGTGGCGCCGTTTGACTGGCCAAACTATTGCAGTATATAAGAGATATACTTGGATTAAATAACCCTAAATATTATCCCTTTAATAAGAAATAAATATCTAGATATTTATTCAATAGACATGATATGATTTGGTTGGTGGAGATATTCCTGCAATTTGAATTGATCTGGAACACCTCGCCTTGACACGTGGCAAAATATAATTGGCCATTTAATAACCAATTTTTCCAAGTGTACATGCCATATGGCAATATCCGATTGGACAAAAATATTTTTATAGACCAATGGTAATTTTTAGAATTTAATTAAAATTCCACTGTCTACAAATGCCCCCTCGAAACTTGTGCGTGAATGCTGGATATCGGAGCAAATTTTGAACGGACACGTTTTGACATATATATTTTTTGCTTCAATTCGAACACCATCGACATATTAGTTTTCAAGTGAAACCATAAACGGGCTAAACTTCAAACTTTGCAAACTCCATATCAATTTCTTGTATCACATATGATAGTTACGTGGAATACCACCAAAGCATCTCCTATTAAGCTCAATTTCTAAGACCACTAGTGCTCCCAATTTCCCGAGGCCGGATTACCTCATATTGAGGTCTTATAATAAAGCCTGTGGATGGTCTTAAAGTTTTGCAATTCCGTAGCTCTATTCAAAGTTTTGCACTTTGTATATCAATTCGTGAACTTTGCTCA